>NC_138862.1:68192369-69392369 GCF_965194805.1 Balaenoptera borealis
GGGAGAAGAGAGGCTGGAAGATTTAAAGAAAGGAGGCCAGAAAGGAAGAGAAGGTAGAGGTGTGGCATTTCTCTTGTGCTTGAGTGTGTGAGCTGCTGTCCTAGGAAGGATCAGAGGAGGCAGAAGGCGCGAGCAGGGGCTGCTGTGCCCGGAGCCCCGCAGCCGACCCTTCCATGCCTGTACTTCCCGCGTCAGCCTGCTGGCGTCAGTGCAGTGACATCCTCCCCAAACCAGCACAAATAATCACTTGTTCAAATTGGTTTCACTTTAGGCTGCCAAAAGAAACGAGTCTTTAACAAGCCTGAACCTAGAAAAGAAAGCTCGTCTGAGAGAAGAAGCTGCTGTGAAGGCCAAAACAGAGTAGCAGAGATATCCATGTTGGCTGGATTTTGAAAATCTAGAAACAATGTTGCAGTAACAGGCCTTATTAAAATGAATGTGGTATGAGTTCCCTAATTCTGCTCTAGAGCTACAAATAAATTTTCTTAAAGAAATGACTTGTCTATATTTTACGGCTTTGATCCAGGTTAAATGCAGCCTCAGCTTTTTTGAGAAAATGAAAGAATGAAAAGTGAGACAACTTACTTGAACTTTAATATTAACTCTTCTTTAGAGAGTCAGGTCCCGTATCTTACTTTAATTCCCATTACCAAAGTGACATCTCCCCGGAAGCCAAATGGTTTCTAGTTCTGCATTTCTCTCTTCTGTGTCCTCATTTCTGAAGCGATAAGGAGGGCCAGCTGAGTACACTGCCCAGGTGCACGTTGGAGCGCTAACCTTCCCAAATGCCCTGGTGTTTCTCAAGAGCCCTGGGAAGCAGCGAGACCACACTATGCCTTTGTCAGGCGTGCTGGTAGACAGAGGCTTTTAGGAGAACAGTCTTTGAAAAAGTCCCGGCAAGGTGATGATGGAGGTCTGGCCACAAGTTTCTGAGGATTTTGAAATCCCAGCGCCATGGAGTTGCTTGGGGCCAGCACAGTCACCTCTTCTGCTCCATGGCTTACAATTCCCAACCGGTCCTTTTCCTTCTGCCTTTACACTAAATTTCTCCGTTATGAAAATCTATCAAATGCATTTTCTTATTAAATTAGTGTTGAAAAATAAGCATTTGCATCTGGTATGTATCTTATTTACAGTTCGACGAGGGTGCCAGGTTGTCTCACACTTAGGTATGGATGCTGGTTTCTATTTAAGTATTTCATTTATTCTCATGTGCTTCAATAGTATTAACGGATGGCAGGTCCGCATAAACATCCCAACCTGCTGGTTCTCTTCAGAGGGTTATAGCAGATTAAAAAGTAATATATGCAGCTGTTTGGGAATTTGGTTTAATAAAATACTCGGTAAAATGTAATGCACCACTCTACCGACAGCTTCATAATCTATCTGATGATGTTAATTGTGTCTGTCTATATACTTCACAGTACTGTGACCTTAGCTTCATTTTAGATATCAAGCTCTTCGATTTTTATCACTTGCAAATTTATCATCAAAAAGCATTGCTTTGTATACATTTTAGCAGATTAGTTTTTCTTGATTATTTTGGAACACATGTTACATCTTATCTAAATATGGGTTTTAAATATGGGTAAAATCTAATGTACTTCTTTTTAAAAGTGTATTATCTTTCTTCATAGAACAATACCATTTTTAACTTCTAAAGAAGCATTTTAAAGTGTTGTATCTTGGAGATATATTGTAATAAAATGTATGATTAAGTCAAAGCTCAAAAATGCTACCATGCAGCAAGAATTTATATAATCATTTCTCATTTTGTGTCAACTCTCCTATTCAATAACTTATAGTGACTACCTCTTTTTGGGTTAAATATAAATTTCATGACCAGTATTTAGGACCTGCCCCTATCTAATCCCACTTCTCCCAGTACCCTCACTTATTAACTTCTTAGCAGTCACTCACCTACTAGTAACTCTACTATCTTATATTGCTTACAACTTGTCAAGCAAATATTTCATGAGCACTATTAAAAGCAACAAGGGCAAAACCGTCTTCTTTTGTATTCTATAATACCTACTTTCAATTAAGTGATCATTGTACTATGTTTTGCTTAATTCCTAGATTATTTTTTCATGTTTATCATGTCTCTATAGGTAAAATGGGCAGAAAACATTTTCCACTTTATATTTCCTGTAAGCCCTGTTTGAATAAAGTTAACATGTGAGGCTATGGTTAGATACTTTTAATCAACAAAAGTAACAGTATAGGGAATTGACTCCGAAAACTTATTGAAAGCAGGTAAGGAATGAAGTTGTGATGGTGGTATAATTCATTGTCATTCATCAAACATTACTTGAGTCCCTCCTATATACAAAAAGTGAGAATACAAAGATAAATAAAACATACTTGACTCCGCAGAGCTCATAGTTTACCAGACACATGGCCCATGAAACCATTACAACACAAATTGGTAAATGATGATATATTTTGAATTTTATAACAGAAGCTATAGCAAGAAGCAAGAAAAGTGAATTTAGCTGTCAGGCAGGCAGCCAGTGATGGTTACACAAAGTGGTGATTTTCTGAACTGAGTCTGTAGCATGGGTAGGGTTAGGTCAGAGCTACTGAAAGAGAGCAGCCTCATACAGACATTGAGCTTGCCCTGAGAATCAGGAGAGGGCAGTCTGAGGTAGTGAGAGGTCCTTCAGTAAAATGCCTTTATAATTTTGTTCTGGTTTATTTTTACTTTTTATTTTGATAAAAACTTAAAACTTTTAGACTCTCAGAACAAACACAACCATTGCTTATTTTTCCCAATTTACAAACTTGATTCCATGGACCATTTCACGTCCCATCGTGTAGGCTATCACTTAAAGTGTGTGAGTGGCATCTGACATAAATCTCCAATCCACCACCATCCTAGGCTTATTCTCTTAATTCATCTGCTCGCCCAAACCAAATACCCTGGCGTTATTCCAGACTCCCTTGCTACCCTCATTTAATCAGTCATCCTGTCTTGTGAGCCTTCTAAATTTTTGTCAAATACAGTGATCCTCTAGAATAGTCACTGAGAGGAACAGAATGAGAATCTGCTCAAGGACAGACACAAGAGATTAATAACAGACCTCAAGATTAAAGTCAGAAGCCCTGGGATCTAGACTTGCTTTTCCAACTGTGTTGCTTTGCAAATTGAGGTCTTAAAATCTTGTAATTCAAGGCAATGTTTTAAAAAAAATACAAAACCATTCCAAAATTGAGAGGAAACCATCTTTTATAATACCTAACCTTTTTTTTTTTTTTTTGGCCGATTTGACTCTACTACTTGATTTCTAAAGGGTTTAATTACTCATCCATAATTTAACTGTTTTGTCATTTCCTAATGCTGCTGATGCAATGATGTTTTCTGTAGGATGACAAGCTGCTGAGATTACGACATCTGTATGGCCTTGTAATTTCTGTACAATCTCTTTAGTCTGAAGGTTCCAAATGTAAACCAGGTTATCCTCTGAACCAGACACAATCCACTTTCCACCAGTAACTGAAAAACTGGCAAATATGCAGTATTTCTCGTTCTTGTGACCAGTATATGTCTTCAGGCATCTGCCTCTGCTGTAATCCCATAGTTTAAGAGTATTGTCCAAAGTTGCAATGAGAATATATTTACCATTTGGAGAAAATTTTACAAAAGAGACAGGAGGGTTATCATCATCAACAAGTGTTTTTAAACATTGACCTGATGCAGCATCCCAGATTCGACAGACACCATCATAGCTACCTGACACTATCAAGGACCCGCTACAATTAAAGTGAACAGCAGAAACTGGGTCGGAATGAGCAGACAAAGTCTTAAGGCACTTTCCTGTTTTCACCTCCCATATTTTCATGCTCTCATCAAAAGATCCTGAAATGATGAGGTTAGATGGTGGATTGAAATTACAGCAAAAAACATAATCACTGTGCCCTGTAAGCGTTTTCAAACATTTTCCAGATCTCACATCCCAAATCTTTAGAGTTTTATCATCTGAGGCAGAAACAAGACGACCAGAATCTGATGACCAGGCAACATCTGATATTTCCAAATTGTGTCCTTTAAGTGTTTTCTCATGTTTTCCATCATAGGCGCCCCAAATTATAATTACTTTATCAGCAGAAGAACTTGCCAGCCATTCTCCATTAGGACTAAACTTAACTGATGATACTGCTTCCGTATGTCCCACCAGAGTAAATTTCAGAGCATAGTTTGGTTTTTCAGACACACGCTTGCTCGGATTGGCTGATGAAGAGAGAGCCGACTCTGCTTTGGCACCTCCTGACTCCTTTGTAGTCATGACTCTGAAGCTCCAAGTCTGTAGGCTGGCTATAGATGTCCGGTCCTGAACCAGGCAGCCAGTATTTTGGCCCTTCTGTCCAGTAAAATGAAGATAAAAAACATCGGACTCAAAAAAAAAAAAAAATCAACAAACTAAAAAACGGTCTTTTAGTGACAATTTCTGGATCGTTTTTAAACTACAATATACACTGATACAGCAGCACGGCTTGGACCGCTTCAGTTTTTCCTCGCTTCTTCCTCTGTAAACAAATACTTGAGAAATACTATTAAAAGGGTCCTGTGCGCTGTCGGCAAGTAAGGTATTACTGCTGGGTATTCTGCGAATGTATAAAGCGGTCCAAAGCTGCACGCGGAGGGGTGGGGCGAGGGGGGGTGGGAATCTACAGAAAGTATTTCTCACCGCTCCTCCCCCCAGCTCTGAAATGTTTGAGACTACTGAGCACCCCTACCCGCCAGACTTTAGGTACTCTACTTGAGCATGAATGAATCACCGCTTTAAACAGATTTCAGAAGCTAAGCGAAAACCTGCGTGGGCTCGGTTCCCTGAGGTCCAGGCCTGCGGCTCACTCGCCACACCGCTGCGTAGCGAACTAACGCGGGAGCAGCACAGCCGGGCGCATGCGCAGAGGGTGCCCCTTCCACCACCACTTCCGAACCGAGGTGACTTGTGGGGGAAGCCCCCTTGCGCTTGCGCAAAAGAAAGTCCTGAGGTTTTCTTCCGGCCTTCTGTACCCTTGCCCTCCACGCGCGAGCAGTGGGCTGCGTTCTTGGGCCTGAGGGAGAATGAACAAGGCTTCTACGATACCTCACTGGCTAGCGTGGGAAGCAGTGAGTATTTCGAAGAACATTCATTACTTTTTGGAAACCGTGTGACGAGAACGGACTGAATTTTGCGATGCCCGTAGCTGCAGGGTTAAGCCCGCATTTGGATGTAAGGCGCTCAGACCGCGCGTTTTTTAGCAGACCGGGGCCCACCCAGCGCCGATGACTCTGCGTAAGCTCCGGCTGCACAGGTGGCTTTCATTCTGTTCTCCTCCACCTGCTGTGGTGTAGAGCCTAGTGGCGGGTACTAAAGGCTGCAAGTAGGCGAGGGGGACGTAGCTAAATTTACGCCCAGATTGTAAGACTTCTGATTTAAAAAGTGTTTCCTAAACGTTTCGGGAAGGATAAAGAATATGTGTTAGGGGCCTTTAAAGGCCAGTGCCCAGGTAGCCCGACATGGTAGTGCCAGGGGGAATGAGCAGACGTTTGTCTTAGCACTTCCTTATGGTTTAAATTTCCAAAGACAAGGAAAGTTCAGATCTGCATAGGTGCTTGGAACGGAAAAGGTGGAATGGGGTAAGAAATGTGTAAGGTTACTCGTAACTAGGCTTTAGCCAGCCCTCCCTACTTTTAAGAAATGATTAGTGGCTGCGAAATATGTGAAGGATAGATGCTTTTCAGGTGTAAATTACTCTTTAAACAAGAATAAGTTTACCAAAAATGGAAGCCTGACTAGTTTCTCCAATCCTGTATAGTCTGTCCCTTGGCATCTACAGGGAATTGGTTCCACGACACCCTCCCCCCCGCCCCGTCACACATCATACCAGAATCCACTGGACGCTCAAGTCTTTTGTATAAAATGCTGGAGTATTTTCATATAACCTACTCACATCCTTCCCTATACTTTAAATCATCTCTAGATTACTTACAATACCTAATACAATATAAATGCTATGTACATAGTTGCTAGGATGAAGCAATTTAAAGTTTTGCTTTTTGGAACTTTAAGGATTTTGGGGGGAAGATTTTTGATCTGTGATTGGTTGAATGTGAGGATGTGTAACCCACATATAGGGAGAGTCGATCGTAAATGCGCAATAAAGAGTGCCCAAGAGAGGCTGTTAGTGTTGTTTGAAAGGTTTTCCTGGTAGCCAGTTGAAGTGAAGACGCAAATGTGTCTCAGGATGTTTTCTGTCAGTCACCAATTAAAGCATTTGGAAACCAAGGGTCTCCTGTCGTATACTTACTGGGGATAATTTAAAGTCTTGCTTTTATAAGGCACAACAGCATAACTAGATCACCTAGAATAAACTGTAAAAACCTCATTACTTAAAGACCCTACTACTCTAGTTTGGAATTTAGACAGGAATTGTCTTAGCTAGTGCAAATTAACAGTATAAACACAATGTGGTGCTGAGAATGGGAAGAGCATCTTTAAAATGGTTTGAAGCATCCATTTTTATACATTATCTTAATCTCATTAAACTCCACCTCCTCCCTCTCCTTTCCTCCTCCCATTTGCCAGGGTTAGAGTGATTTTTACTGGGAAGCTTAGAAACAGTCTAAATAACTCATTAAAAAATAAATTTAAAAGCACTTCACAGAACAAAGCATAGGCTTTGTTTCAAAGAATATAAGTAAATCTGTATTTTTCCAACACAGAGTAAAGAAAGGCAATTAGACAAGGTAAACACATGGTCTGAGGGCTAAGATGGGTGTTGGTACTGGAGTATATTTAGCCCACTAGAAATACCACAAGCATGAGGGGGAGAGGGGGCACACAATTAAGAATGTGTTGACAGAAATATCCAGAAATGATTTTGCGTCAGATTTTCCCAAAATTTGAGAGATTTCAGTATTAAAATTCATTTCTTGGTGTCTGCAGTGTTTTTATGAATAGCATCAGGAACTCGTGTAAAGAAACAGCTATGAACATAACTAGTTAAATCTTTATTCATAAGTCATGTTCTAATACTAACATGTAGTCCTAATACTGTAGTCTGTATGGATTAGGACAAAGCATTAGTTTACTTCCTTGGGCGGAGGGGAGCGTCACAACTGTGGAGTGTGTAGGAATAGGGAATACTGATACAAGTAAATCCACAGTGGCTGAAACCGTAACTAGAGATTTGCATTTGGGGCTCTCAAGCAAAATTCCTTACTCGGTACCGTTTTTAATGATTTGTATTTTTGCTACTTTTAATCTTCACCAGATAGGTGATTTGGAAGTTTCTCTCCCATTAAAGTTTCTTTAAATTTCCCATAGAAGTTTTAGAACTGAAAGTCTCATCTGTGGTTGAAAGGTTTATTCTCCTTGCCACCCAGTAAAGTTGCAATTGTAAGAAATATTGCCACAAATGGGTCATTTTTTTAATTCTAAAAAAATTGGTGGAAGGTGGGTATGTGTGTCAGACCTTAAACACGGCCTGGGAGTGATTCCTATACTAAGGAACAACTTGACTGACGTCCTTCGTAGCAACTGATTACCAAATCCAGACCTCAAAAATCAGGCATAATAGAACTCTATACATACCCAGTTGCTTAAGACCACTAGCAATTTAAATATACAAGCATCTCTTTGGGCTAAATATGGGGTAGCCATGCAATTTATCTAAACTGAGACTTTTTTAAAGTGAAACGGGGCACTAAAATAATTAACAGGTGTTGATTTAAAAACTGGGACTGCCCCCAGCAAACCAGAACAGTAAGTGTGGACTTCCCAAGAGGGCTCTCCTCATTATCAGAAGTTAATCTTGGAAGATTCTACACTCTTTGTATGCTAATTTGCACTCCAGCCTGCCCAGATCTCTGCCCACCACTGTGGTCTTCTGGGTTTCTATTTTCTCCTTACCCATAAATAATGCTGGGGCCAAGTGTTTTAGATAGGGCAGTGCTCCATATTGTGGACACCTGCTGGGCTCCTTTGGCTTCCTCAGGTTAAGTGGGTATATAGATAAAGGAATTTAGAGTAATTTCATTCTTTGGAAAAACATTCAAGATCACAGAAATGACCATTATTGATTTTAAAATTAGAAAAATACTTTTTTTCAAAATGGCAAATGAAATAGGGGCCAACAGTCATCTAAGCTAGCTTTAATAAATTTGTAAACCCTACAATTGTGTACTATGGATAACAGTGTAGTCTGCAGGAACTGAGACTGTTTTAAGATTTTGTTTTGTTTTCAGAAAAAGTACCTGGTCAGTGGAATCTCTCAAAAATGGTAGAGAAGCAATCACAGAATGAATAAATACATCTTTCTGTTTCTACTGATTTGTCACTTAAATTGGAAGAATGTATAAAGAAAGTATTCTCATGCAGCAATACATACAATGTGTAAAAATGAAAAATCTCTATTTAATAGCGTAAGGCAACCACCACTTCCACATTGGTTGGATATAATTGGCAAAAAAATTTTTTCTTCTTAGAGTATGCCAGAAGAGACTGATGAGCTATTTCTGGTGTATATATAAACATGGGGTTGATTATATATTAGTTACCCTGTAAAATATACCCATTAACTTTTCTCAGAAGGCATAGGTTTTTTGTTTTTGTTTTAATATAACAAACCTGTGTTATGACAGCGTTTGCTTTTGTAAACTTCAGGTCAAATTATGTCTCCTGAAAGGGAACTACATATAAAGCACTTAAATTTTGAGACACTAAAGAGTTGTTAATCCTTGTTTCAAACAGCAGCATAAAGGAATTCCTTTGAGCCTTCTTTGGTAACCAAGTACCCTTTACTAATATCACATAGATGCACATTCCTTCAGTCATTTAATATTTATTGAATGTCTACTGTGTGCAAGGCACTCATCCATGGCCTGACCAACCACATTCAAGTACAAAGAATCATTAGAACCATTCCAAATCAAAGTGTAAGAACACTTTGAAAAAGGACATAGAGTGGTCAAAATGACGAGGTAAGCAGAACATACTCAACAACATACATTAAAAGGTCATTTTTTAAAATTTTGGACACTCCTTGTGTTGACACTCCTTTAGGAAGTAAGCTGTGTTAAATTCACATCCATGGATGGCACTGCTTTCTATGGCAGCATTGTTTGTTCCAAAGCCTTTCCCTCTCTGTCAGTACTTCCTACATTTGAGTTTGTTGAATGGAACATGTTTCTGAGTTTAGCCATTATGCTACTAAACTCAAAATCAATCATTTATATATTATTTTTAACTTGTCAGGTCATACAGAATTTTAGCACCACAGAAGGGGAAAGATGTTTGGACTGAGAGGGTCTACACTCCAGATTATGTAACCTAAAAGCAATTCATACCTGATTTAGTCATTTCAAGGGGACTGATAAGGAAGAACAAGAAAGAATGGCCCAACAAAACAAGAGTTGGCCCCGCTGTGGTTGCGGTGTCTTGTTCTGGGAATTCTTGGCACAGAACACCACCACTGTGACTGCTGCTTTCTTCAAGACACACAACCTGCAGGGCTTTTCCCCACCTTTAGACAGTGTTCAAGGGCTGTGACCTTGAGGCAAAGTAAATTCTCCTAAGTGTTGATTTTGTCACTGTAACATAATGACAATTATCCACCTCAAAGAGCAGTTGAAGGATTAAATGAGAGAAAAGTGAAAGCCCTCACTTAGTCAGGCACCTGGAACACAACAGTGGTTCAAATAGACTAGTTGCCTTTATGTGACCTGTAGGAAAACAGACTGGGACTTCCTTGTCTACCCCTAGCTGAAAACAGAATGGAACTTCATCTACCCTTAATCCTTTCTTCTTACCCCAAACTTCCAGATGAATTTTATGTCCAGTAGCAATCTGATATTTTTAGAATCAGCATATAATATTTATTTTACTTTATCACACATTCTTCTGATGCTCTGGTACCCATTGTTACTACCTATCCTTTTCTGACAATAAAGCATGCTATAGAATATTCTCCAAGTTAGAGCAGACTTACTGTACTAGTAGTACTATATCTGCCTTCAATTACTTTAGCTTCTTAAAGATATATATGTAACTTTAACTTTTGATGATAGAAAAAGATAGCCAAGAATATTTCTCAGCTGGGTAGATATATATTCACTCTGCTCACCTCACAACAGAAGAAAATGGTTCTGTTAACTTCAGATGGCAAAAAATTCAGATTTGAGACTTCCATATATAGGTATACCTGTCTCTGCAAATGAGCAAATTTTGGAATGTAGGAGGTAGAACATAGTAAATAAATACGAAAAGCAAATAATACCTCTTTCTAAAAGTGGATCCCTTTTCTTTAGTGAAAATCACCCTTAGACATCACAATTTCTAATATATGTAAAAAGCCCCAAGCCCTTAACAACAGCTATAATGACTTGCCTATTGATATAAAAATGTTCACAAAATTCATTAGCGAGAAAGAAAAATTCTTCAACCTGAGGAAAACTCTTTCATAATGCAACCCCAAATTGGGGTATTAAATAACTGAAATATTTATTTAGCACTAGAGAAGTAAATTCATAGTTGCCCGTGGGTGGCCATGTACAACAAAGGATAGTTGACAAAGTTTGATTAATAAAATATACTACATATTTTTTCTTATGCAAAGTCAGCAACAATCTGGAATAATTCAGATTTATTATGGGATAACTGTTAAAGTTTATATCTGTAACAATAACGATGAAAAATGACCCCGAGCCCATTCAGCTTTATCTGGCAGATGGAAGGAACTATCCTAGGGCAATAGAATTTTCAAAAACAGTATAGCTGATACAAGTTCAGTTTAAAAGCGTTCTAATTACTTAGTGACAACATGAATTAAAAGTGTTCCATGGAGAACTCTGTCTCCTAATTCTCACCATTCTTCGTATCTATCATCTTTACCTTTCTTGGTGTCTCTCAATCTGGCTGTTATATACCTGCTGGTCCTTCAGATACAGAGTGCCTTTACATCCCAAATGTTATCAATGATTTTTTTCCCACTAAAGTTCTCATTTCAAAGAATACACTTTGAAAGTTTGGAGGAGGAAGAAAAGGAGAGGAAAGTAAAATCAAGCCACTTCCCACCCACCCCCCATCAGCATATATTAAACTACAGAAGAGTTTTCCTGTGTTGAAATTAGCATGCTTTTGTAATAAGTAACATCTTAGTGATAAGATTATACAATAAACTGAAACTAAACTGATATAATCTGCCAGGTAGAGAACTAAAAACAGGACAACAGCTACCTCCTAAATGTCATTCTATTACCAAAAAGGCTGCTTTATCAGTTACAACAGTTATGCTGGGATTTAACTTTTAATCAATTCCAACTTTTATATTTAAAAAAATTCGTTGCAAAAAAAAAAATTAGCTCGTATCTCATGGCTCATGAACTTCTAGGACACGAGCAAGATAAATTCCTCTTGTTTTAGACAGAAAATAGACATTAGTTAAATGGACTTTCTTTGTTTTAATTAATTCATTGAGACACCTGCAACTGCTAGCAAAAATTCCCAATGTATGCTCTTCTTGCTAACTTGGGGAAACAATTTTGTTTTATATTTTTTCCATTCAAATTGGTTTATCAAAACGAAATTTTTTAAATTATCCAATAGAAGGTACATGATTTAAAACATCCTAGAGAAATGATGTGTTACCAGTAATTTACAATTTAAAAAAACTCAGCCACGAAAAAGTCAAAGCTAAAAAGATTTTTACTATGAATCAGTGTTTCTATTACCCTTCTGAAAGAAGTTATATTTTAATGTGATATAAAGGCAACATTGAAAGTTTTTCTTTAAATTAACCACCTAATTTGTCCCTAAAATTACAAAGGATCAAAGTCTTTTACAGGTCAAGTGCAGTAAACTAAAATGTTCTTTCAGCACAAAGCAGCACTAGAAAAAGTAACAGTTATAGATGGGAGTTGACTAGTTTTGCAGTGGCTGCTCCATCAATAACAGACAGACATCAGACGGTATCCATCCAGAGCACAGACACAATTACAGACTAGATGCAAAAAATGCATCACACGCTTGGCTGATAAATGTCCTCTGTCTTTGTATCTTTCTACTTTGAATGAAGTGGATTTTTTAAAGTTTAAATCAGATCACATAAGTTGGCTGCTTAAATAACATGATGAGGTATGAAAGCTCTGAATGTCCCTAAAGTTCAGCAGGATTTACCAGAGATATAACAGCTTGTCAGGGGAACTTCCAAATAGTTACGCTTTGGGGTTATAATGAATTCTAGAAGAGGACAAAATTAAAGAGGTTTAATAAAAGGATATTCTCTGAAAAAGTGAGCAACTTTTCCTTCAGAATTCATTTTGAACAGCACATCAACAAAAAATCTTCTCTGATAGTATATCCCAACATTGAGTCAAGATGGCCAACTAGCACCAAGAAGTCGTATTGAACTCAGTTGCAGTTCTCTTGGCAATTAAGCTTATTTTTTCATTCCAGTCTGGGCACAAATGTGGATCACTGAAGACAGTACTGGAAGCGCCATTTGCAGGTAGAGATTGCAGTCATCATTAAATGAGCCAGAAGGTAGAACTGTTTTTATTTTATGGAGGGGACTTGACTGGGTAGTACTAGTAGGAGATGAAATGAAATGATTAGGGAACAATGAGGTTATAAGAAGAAGATCACTGCCCTTATTTGGGTTAAACAGGTCATGTCCAGAAGATGGTTATTTAAGATAAGGATGCTACTTATGTGCAGCATGAATACATTAGAATCCAGCTGCACCCAACTAAGGGGAAAAAAAAGAATTCCCTAAGTAACCTTTAAAAGCATGTGTTACTTGCCAGTCACAGAGAGGAAAAGCACCTAGGGTGAACTCCAATTTAATGAGGACCTTGATCAGGACCACAAAGCCTGAAACATTTGTTTTAATGCAGAAACACAGCCTCTAGTCACACTGGTTAAGTTTGGGAAAATCAGAGGGCTTTTTTTTTTTCTATTTGTTTTTAACTTGTTTATTGAATTACAGGATACGGTTTCGATCACTAAGGATTCTAAATCTTCATACCAGCATTAGAATTGAACCACTTCCAAATCCTAAGACACATAAGACCAAAGAGAAGCAATAGCCATACAAATTAATATGTGCCCCTCTCCTTTTTGCTCTAAGGGAATCTTCAAACCAGTATCACATTTAAGAGTCAAAGTGTTAATTCTTCAGCATTCCTGACAACTAGAAAGCACATTCACTGAAGGCTGAAGGTGAGGGAGCGGATGGTTGAATATCTGTGGAGAATGGCGCCAACAGAGGAAAGAAAACCATCCAATCTCAGTAAGGATTAATGCAAATTTGGCTAGAAAAAGCCACCAGGTAATCCAAGGGTTCACTGTGGAAGAACTCATGAAAAGTACTCTGAAGTACACAACAGGTCTAAACATCTCCCTTGTTGCAAGTAGTTGTGTGAAATTCAAGATAAAGGTTTAGTCTCATCTTTTAATGTCAGTATTTTTTCCCACATTAAAGGGAATGAGGAGTCCTCTTTTTTCCCCCACAAAAAAAAAAGGGAGCCACATTATTATGTGTATATTCCCATGACTCTATAATATATAAGTGCGGATCTCCAAAGCCTAGGGTTTTCCATAAGAGAGTGGGCCGTTCTGGTTACCCTTTTATTAGAAGGGTATTCCACCACAGAGAGCCAGAGGTTTTCCAGATGTGTGTAAGAGAGCAGGTGCGCAAGGCAAGCAAATGAGCGCAAACAGTATTATGGAAAACATTTGAGAAGTTAGCTCCATGAGGACTGTGGGCTCCACAAGAGGACTTGACTGGGTAGCCTGGTCTGACACGGGGACATGAAAGCAGAGTATTGCTTCAAAGCTGGAAACCTTCCATAGGCGCCTCACACTGCTGGAAGATGTACTGCTGCTGGCTAAGGTCAACCTGGGGTGCAATGCTGCTGTCTTCATCCTCAGTCCCAAAGTAATGCTCAATAAGGTCAAAGGCCTTCTGGTAGATCTCTTGGTTTTCATGACTCTGTAAGAATTCAATTTTATCCAGACCTAGAATGAAGAATTAAGAAAAAAATCTGTTGTATATCTGTTGGAAATTCTAATAAAACTATATTTTGCCATGTCTCTTTTCTTGACATAAAAGGAAGATTCTCTATATCTCATAAGCATCTTGCAGCAACATAGAAAATATTGCTGGGATTACATCTGAATAATACTGTTGCAAACTGACATCTTAAACGTGTGTGCAAGAAACAGCCAGTCCCCAGAAGCAGCCGTTTCCATAACAGTCACATCATCCTATGCCCAAGGCCAGGAACAGAAGTTCTCCTATGGGACTGTGTCTGTGGCCTAATTTATTCTTTGCTCTGGTTCTATCTACCTAGGCTCTGAGCTATCCAATATCATTTCAACAAATGTGTAATATCCTTAAATCAATCAGAATCAATTTCTATTGCTTAAACTAAGAAGTCTAACCAGAACAATCAGCCAACACATACTCCTCCCTTTAGTAAGTTCAAGCACATCTGAGCTAGGCTTTCTTTTACCTATAGCCATAAGCAATCTAACTGCTACAGCGATACTGGAAATAAATGTTAACATTGCTCAAAAGAAAAAAATACATATTCATATATGTATCCATATTAATATATATATATATATATATATATACACACATCCAAAAATTAACAAAACTTCTATGGCAAAAGATCTGGGTAGAGGAACATTTGTCTTTTCATACTTTCAAAATTTCTTACACTAAGCAGGAATATAGTTTTTATAATCAGGCCTTTAAAAAATGGTAAACTGTTAAAGTCATTTTGGAAAACAATTCTGCATTATCTGATAAATTTGAAGATGAATGTGCCCTATGATCCCTAATTCCAATTTTAGGAATAAAAAACCCTAGAGCAGTGGTTTTCAATCCTGGCTATGCATTAAAATCACTTAGGGAACTTTAAAGTACAGTGGTAAACCAGTGATTAAGAGTATAGTTAGAACTGAGATTGGAAGAATGAGGAAACGAAACGGCAGATAGTGACTCTACTGTTTCTAATGAAACTCTTAGAAACCTTTACAGTCAAGAACACTTAAGGAACACAGGAATTGGGGGATGCAACTCAAAATCAGAACTCTAAAATCTTACAAGAGAAAAGGAGTGGAGTCGGGCGCTGTCTACAGTAGATATGGATGCTCTTGAGGCTCAGATGGACTAGTAAGAATACAAAAGTACCCACAATGGCAAGCAGAGTCAGGGAATGGAAGATCCTAACAGCCCAGTGTAAAAAGGGCTCAACTTAAAAGGGTACTTGCTTCTCTTCACATCTACAATGCATCTTCTTTTCCAATTCTGCATACTAAATATTACTCATAAGAGAACAACTTTTTTGTAAGAGTTTGCTAATGACAGGTGTGGACAAGCCAGAAAAGCATGGAGAAAAAGGAAAAAAATAATTTCAGGACATCTATTAAACAATCTATCTTACCATAAGCTTCTTCAATCAAAGCACAGTAAGGATTAATGCCAGTGCCATTCCTTTTGGCTTCTTGTTCTCCAAGCCTCAGGATATTTTCCAAGCCATTTAGGGCAACCTGTACAATCTTAGAGTCCATGACTGTGAGGAGATCACAGAGTGGCTTGATACAGCCCAGTTCTACGAGGTACCTAAATTAATACAAAGAACGATTTAATCAAACAAAGCTTTTAATTTCATAAAACTTTTATGAAATTGGTAGAAGGGAAATCCTCAAATTCACTGTAGAAATAAAAGTAGGCACCCATTCAACCATACAACCTATACTTGTCAAAAAAAAGCTACAAAAAAAAAAAAAAAGTTCTCTGGCACCATCACCATTCTTTTTCCCCCCCACAATTATCAGACTCAAAGAAACTGTAATACTCTCTTACTTTGACTATGAGTGATTCTTCAAAATAGTATACTTTTGATTAATTTCATTTTTGTTTCTATAGGTAACCACACCTCTGAAACAGGACACACTTGGTGCTAAAGCCAGCACAAGCCCAACAAGCCAATTCTATTGTGTAAAAGAACTCTTAAAACTCAAAGATAAGAAAACAAGGAATTTAAGAATGGGCAAAAGATCTCAACAAAGATATACTGATGGCAAAAAAGCATATGAAAAGACACTTAACATAATATGTCATTCGGGAACTGCAAATCAAAACAATGATGCCCCTACACATCTATTAAAATGGCTAAAATCCAAAACACTGACAATACCAAGCCCTCGTAAGGATGTGGAGAAACAACTCTTTATTTTTTTGCTGGTGGGAATGCAAAATAGGATAACCACTTTGAAAGACAGCTTGGCAGGTTTTTGTTTTTGTTTTTTTAACAAAGCTTTCCATATGATCTAGCAATCACACTCCTAGACATTTACCCAATTGAGACGAAAATTTATGTCCACACAAAAACCTGTACAAGAATTATTTACAGGAGCTTTATTCCTAACTGCCAAAAACTAGAAGCAACCAAAATGTCCTTCAATAGGTGACTGAATAAACTGTAGTACATTCAGACAATGGAATATTATTCAGTGATAAATAAAATGAGCTATCAAGCCATGAAAAGATGTGAAGGAACCTTAAATGCATATTTGCTAAGTGAAAGAAGCTAGTCTGAAAAGACTCCATACTATATGATTCCAAATATATGACATTCTGGAAAACAGAAAACTTTTATAAAGGCAATAGAATAGTGGTTGCCAGGGATTTGAGGGATGGAAGTAAGGGAGTAGTGATGAATAGGTGAAGCAGAGGGGATTTTTAGAGCAGTGAATGATACTACAATGGTGGAAACATTCATCAAAACCTATAATTGTACAACACAAAGAATAATCCTTAATATAAAATATGAACTTAAGCTAATAATGTATCAGTACTGGTTCATTAACTATAACAAATGTAACCACACTAAAGCAAGATTTTACTAGAAGGAACTTAGAAGGGAGGGAAGTATACAGGAACTCTGTATTATCTCAATTTTTCTGTAAATCTAAAAATGTTCTTTAAAGAGGCTTAATTTTTTAAAAAGTTTTATGTAATATTTAGCTTTATTATTTACAAAGGAATGAATTTAATAGTATTGTGTGTAATTTTATTTAAATATTTACTGACAATTTAGATGATATGTCCTAGGAATAGACTAGGTCAGTCATAAAGAGACTAGGTAAGGCATAAAGCCATTTCTGACCATTTCCCCTTCCTTTACACCAGTTTTTAGTCACTAAAAACTGTTAACCATTCCTTCAACATATCTACATAATTCTCACTGTTTTTCTTAAAAAAACAAAACCAAGCCTCTTTAGATTATAAATGTTAGTTGCTGCAAATTTGAAAAACAGAAAAGCATAAAGAAAAATAAAAAGTACCCAGAGATAACCACCACTACTACATCCCAGCTGTGCTACATACAAGCTGGATGACTTTGGACAAGTTATCTGATCTCTCTGTGCCTCAGTTTCCTCAACTGGAAAAGTCTGGGAATCAAAGACTAAGTCTGTCACTAAACCCCAGCAAAATTTTAGAGTAGTTAATTAAACAGATGGCTTACATGTCTGCACTTAAACTTCACTGGTCTATATAGGCAAGTCTATAGAACACCAACTGGATTTCAGAGATTTGTTCAGAATCTCCAGATTGTCTGCAAACTTGATCCTGGTCTATGCTTGATATGATTTTCTCTCCCATCTAGAAATCTTGGCTCAGTAACCTCTAATCCTTACATCGCCTTTAAAAACCTCATTTACTTTTGTAATACTGTCTGGTTATGAAACCTTTTATTATGAAAACCAGTGTACTGAAAACTTGATTCAGAATTAAAAACAAATTTTAAGTTCTGGAAAGCTTCTAGAACTTGTATATAATTAAATGAATAAATACTGACTAAAACTTTCTTATTATAAAACTCTACCCAAAAATGTGCTAATAAGTAAATCCAGAGTTTTGAAGATGTGAGGTTTTATATTTGCAAAAATATGGTATTATTATTATTATGGCACAGTTCATTAAATGAGTTTTGGGTTCCCAATTGTAGCCACTTAAATTATACCTCCTTACAAGATCAGAGGAATTTAAGGTGCTGTTTTCTGATGCAACCACTCATCTTTGGAGATTTAAGACCACCATAGTGGTATTTCACTACTGATGCAAGTCTCTCCAAAGATAGTAATTTGCACCAAAAAGCAGAACAGGTCACCAGAGGACCTGGGTTGTATAGGAGTTGGAAAGTCATATTACTTTGAGAAAAGCACTGCAAGAAGTATTTCCTCAGGAAAGTCTGAAGCCTTGAAAAGATGACTGGAAAACAGGCACAATTCTATGGTTAAAGTCTGGAACTGGCTCCAATGGGTGGTGTATTTCAAACACTTGGATAAAGCAATCACTGGTCACTGACGCTAGCTGGCTTTTGTGGCAGAAGAGGCTTCCATTAAGAAAATTTTCTGGGTAAGGAAATTTAGTCCATAAGAATTTACTATCTGGAAAAGTGAATTATATTTCTCAAATATTTCTTCTGATGAAAAACAAACTCACTGTGTCTTAAACCATCTCTCTCGGGACTTCCCTCGTGGCGCAGTGGTTAAGAATCCGCCTGCCAATGCAGGGGACACAGGTTCGAGCCCTGGTCTGGGAAGATCCCACATGCCGTGGAGCAACTAAGCCCGCGTGCCACAACTACTGAGCCTGCGCTCTAGAACCCGCAAGCCACAACTACTGAGCCCGCGTGCCACAACTACTGAAGCCCATGCGCCTAGAGCCCATGCTCCGCAACAAGAGAGGCCACCGCAATGAGAAGCCCACACACCACAACAAAGAGTAGCCCTGGCTCGCCCCAACTAGAGAAAGCCCGCACGCAGCAACAAAGACCCAACACAGCCAAAAATAAATTTAAATAAATAAATAAAGCCATTTCTCTCAAACAGGATTTTGCTTCTTCTGCGTCCTAATTTTTATCAACAGCACCACCTTTTTCTCCGGTCATCTTTGGCTCTTTCCTTTCCTTTGCAATCTGTAACCTGCCACCAAGTCCTACAGATGGTTCTTTCCCATATCTAGACCCATACCTCATGCTACAACACTTTTTTTTTTTGCCACGCCTAGCAGCATGCGGGATCTTAGTTGCCCGACCAGGAATCAAACCCGTGCCCTCTGCAGTGGAAGCATGGAGTCTTAACTACTGGACCACCAGGGAAGTCCCTACAGCTATTATCTTAATTCTGGCCATCACAGTATACTAAACTACTGCAATGGCATCTTAATTGCTCTCTTTCCTCTCCTCAAAACACTATCTTCTTGGGACTTCCCTGCTGGTCCAGTGGCTAAGACTCCACGCTCCCAATGCAGGGGGCCAGGGTTCGATCCCTGATTAGGGAACTAGAACCCATATGCTGCAACTAAAGATCCCACATGCCACAACTAAAAGATCCCACACGCAGCAACAAAGATCCTGCATGCCGCAATTAAGACCCGACGCAGCCAAATTAAAAAAACAAACAAAAAACCACTATCTTCTTCATATCACTCTCAATGTTAAAGACACTCCAGAGTCTTCCCAATACCCAAGATTAAGGCCTTCATCCCAGTTTTCAAAGTCCCTCAATTACTTAATTCCTCATCCCTGCAAAAGAATAACCTGTAGCAAGATTGATTTGCCTCTTCCAATAACATTTACTGTGCATATTCCCTCATGCTATTCTCTCTCCTCCAAAATTGCCAAATCTCTACCCAAATGTCAAGTTTCATCTCTTTCATGAAACTTTAACTCCAGGTAACATTCTTTATCCTTCATTTTTAAGAACCATAGTATGTATTAGCATTTGATTATATTTAACCTAAAATTATGAATACTTCCTAAGTTATTCTAACTGATTCTTGCATCTAAATCTTGTCTTCTCAACAATAAGCAGAAGCCCCACAGATGTCTTTTATCAGTAATAAAGACAGCTTATTTTCTATAATTTGGACTGTAATAGTTTTATAATAATCTTTCAAGATAACTCTTTACCCAGATAAGAAAAAACTGCTAGGAGACTGATAATTAACTCCCATTATTATAAATAGCTATGCTGAATAGTAAAAAGGGATAGTGGGAATTCCATTCCTCTCTAACAGAGCAAAATACCCCTGAATACTTTCTGATGAAAGATACCATAGTATTTTAAAATGTCTTTAAAATATGTACATGTACAGTTTCACTATTTCAATTAAGAAAACATATTTGGTATAAAATATAGTGACAATAATTATAAATCTGAATTTGAACATGAGACAACTATCAACTGTTCTAATAACTTCTATATTACTTCATATTACTGCCATCTGGTGGTGGCATACTTAAAAATCATAGTACCCCAGACTGGAACTTTGGAGGTTAAAAAAGACCCAATCCCATACAAATATGCTCTGAAGACCACTTGAAGTCCTCCTTGGCTAACCTATCCATGATGAACTTTACCGAAATAGCTACTGCATGTGTTAATCTATTTAAGTTGTATTATTTCAGGTACATACTTATATTCTGTAATCTTATTTTCTGATCAATTTCTGAAATCTTAGGACTACTTTACCTTCTCATGTTGAAATTTCCAACAGAGCACTAAAAAATCAGCATTGGTTGAGCACCTACATTTAACCCACAAAGCGACAACATCAGATGTAGCTATGTTTCCCCCATACTACTACATATATAGAAGGGGTTAATGCTTTAACACTCATTGGTAACCATCTTCTCCTCATTTGAATTCCCCAAAGAATGTTAACGCAGGCTAAGAGTCTAGGTTCCATTCTTCTTTTTTTTTTCTATCTGAAATACTGTATATATCCATAATTAACCATCTGATTATATGATGTTCCTTTGAGGAATTGATTCCTATCCATATTTATGCCTACTCAAGCCATTAAGATTATAAGTTGCTGCCCTAGGGGCCATTTAAGTCTCAAGCTAATACACAGACCTCTCCCTTTACTGAATAACATAGTCCTTTAGGAGACCTGCCTCTACTGAATTTGGCACTTTATTTTAAGGCATATCAATACATCTCTTTCAAGTCTGTCCAATTCTACTATTAACACATCTAAACTAGAAATAGCAAGAGTTAGCTATTAAAGTTAGACTCTAAGAATTCTACAAGTAACCTTCTAGACTACCCAAGATGTTTTTTGATCAAGCAGCTTGAGAGTAGGCTCAAGCCACCCCTATAAGTATTTCGATCGCCTCAAACCTCAACTATGCGTTCCTTCTCACATCCCAGAATTATCTTCAGCAATAGAATGGGAGCAATATAAGGAATCAAATATATGCTTGAGTCTAATTATGAAACTGAGAACAATCTTCCAAGAGGCTAGAGTTGAGCATTCTTAATTGGGAGACAGTAATTTTCCTTTAATTTACAAGACACTACTTGGCTAGTACTTACTTGATCTGTTCAGCTGATCCTCCAGAAGTTGCATTTGTGATGGCCCAAGCTGCTTCTTTCCTTGTCCGAAACTCAGCAGTTTGTAATATACTAATGAGGGCTGGGAAAATGTTGGCATCTATCACAGTCTGGAATGAAAAAATTAAATGGAAAGGGAAATTACAAGAGTTGTAAAACTGTTCATGACACTAATTATAACTTTTCAGCTAGCTTCACTAATGACACCCTTCCCCTGTTAAAAATAAACTGGAAGGAGTTAACTCCTCATTATCCCTAACCTTTTGGCTACACTTAGTATCACTAACAACATCCTCCCTGGAGTTTGTGACCTTGTAATCTCCTAGTTTTCTACCTGGGTTCTTTTCTCTTTTATTGTTCTCTCTTGTTCCACTCACCATAACAAATTATAAAAGTTCAATTTTCTTTCTTTTCCTCTGCCATTCTCATTTCTCTCATAGCATCCACTCTCACGTGTGTGCTCTACCTCTCCAGTCCACATTTCTCACTGGGGCCCCAGCCCAAGGTGGCTGACAGCTTAACATCTGCTAACCACCTTAAACATATTGTCTGCTCTTTGTATCAGGTCTCCTTTCAAACCTCTCTCATTTACAAAGGCTGTTTTTATATTTATTTATTTATTCATTCTAAATTCAATCAGTCACCAAGTCTCCTTTACATTCTCAATTCAGAATGTCCTAAGTCCATCTTTTCCTTTCCTTTAGCACTGCCACCATTCTATTCCAAGCCACCACCTCTCCCACACAGATTACCAGAATAGCCTTTAGACAGAGTACTTTGACTCAATCACTCTCATATACTACAGTAGTCTTCCTCAAATTGCTTTCTTCATGTTTCTCCTTAGCTCAAGAACCTAAAATGGGTTCATATCATTTCATTTATCAAAAAACTGAGGAATTCTATATGAGAGCCTGGTGGTAGCAGACAATAAAGTACAGCTGAAATCACCCTGATGCATGCTATAAAATGCCACAGTTATCAATCTCAGTCCCTGACAGCCTCCTGGGGATGACTAACCATGCTTTCGTGGTCAAGAACTCTTTCTATTACACCACTGAAGAAAGTCAGTAAAATTTAGTGGAAAGGTGCTTCATCTTGGTCCTGTCATTAACTAGAGGTATCCTTGAGCAAATCATTTTATTTCTCTGAGCCTCAGTTTCATCTTTAATTGAGAATGTTGGGTTAGATGACCTCTATGATTCCACTCAGCTCAAAGTCCCATACGTCTATGGTGTATCTTTTCCAACTCATTATTCCAGCCTTTCTCATGGCCTATTCTGAACCATTTGGCCCATGGCTTAGCCTTTCACTTGGATTACTCTCCCACTAATACAAGGACAAAAGTAAAGGGCAGATAACCATTTAGAGAAAACTGGGTCCCCAAAGAGTCATGAAAAACTGAAGCAATCCAACACATGGGTCCACTAGAAAAGAAATATTTTATTTGGCAAGAGTAAAGCCAATCTGTTTAGCATGAAGTCCATCAAAACATTTTGAAAATACAAGATACTATTTCTCAGATCTTGACAAATCATCAAATATTAAAGGCAAAGAGAAAAACCCAAGGCCTAAGTGTAAGTTTCAAAAGATTTAACCTCTATAATGTTGGATAAAAAAAGTAAGAAGTACACTAAATAAGACAACATTGGAAATTAGTGTTCTCCAATGCAATAATGAAAAATTATACATACTTTAAAGGCTGACTGAAAAAAAACCTTAACTAATAAAAATAGAGAAAAAAAGACAGGTGCTATGAGATTACCTGGATCTGTGCCCTATTTCCAGCTGTGATGTTAGATATTGTCCAACATGCTTCCTTTTTGATAGACTCCTTTGGGCTACTCAGCAAATGCAATAAACTCTGCAGAGCTGAGCAATTCAAAATTACCTAAAGAAAAAAGTTTGAAAATTTTACTTATTGTATTAATCCAAACTGAAGTAAACCTTTAACTCAAAGACTTTATTTTCGGAAAATACAGACAAAGAAATAACATCTCTCCTTGAAATTTTAGAAATAACTTTATCAAAGCAGTTTCATTATATACACTCACAACTGCTAAACATACTTAAATATGGCACAATATGCCTTATTCACTTTCCTATGCCTACAGCATATTAAAATGTCTTTTGGGTAAATGTATCAAGTGGCCAGAAATTCATAAGTGGTCTCAGATTTTTAAGTCTTCTGATAATTCTCTACCTGGAAGTCAAGGAATCAATACATGCTTAGTTAAGTATACCAGGTGCTTTATAGGATACAAAGATTAAAAGTATATGCCCCCAGCTATCAAACAGCTTACAAAGGTGAGGAAGATAAGACAAATATACATGAACAAGGAGATCTACTCTACCAGAAACTAAAATCATAAAGTTATAACGATTAAAATAATATGTGACAGGCTCAAGATCAATCACTGAACAAAAGAATAGGATATCTAGTCTAGAAATAAATACAAGTATTTATAAAGAATTAATAAGTATGTAATAATATTAATCCTTTCTTCCTCCAATGACTGGTAGTCTTATTTAATAGATGGTACTAGAATAAGGGGCAACTAGTTGAAAATTTTTAAAAAATCAATTCTTAACCCCAAACAGTTAGTAAAATAAATCTGCAACCTATTTAAAGAGTAAATATAAAAAAGAAACCATAAAGCAGAAGAAAATATTAGTTAATAGCTGGTTTGGGGACAGTGAAGGACTTTTCAAGCATAAAAACAATAGAAGAAATTATAGGGGAAAACTTAAAATTTCACCAAATGGAAATATTTGCATGTCAAAAACTCATATGAAAATTAAAATGCACACCACACAATGTGAAGAAGTAGTTGCAATGGAAAAAAGCATTGCTGTCTTTAATATGTAAATTGGTAAGAGAAACTACATTTTTAATAGAAAATTACCTCACAAAGTAACAAAAGAAGTGCAAATTAAAATGAAGCCAATTTTTGCCTATTAAATTAACTAAAAAAATAACAAAACTTGTGGTTTAACAGGTACAGTCTTTCCAAATAACAGTGTGAAAGACATCACAAAGCATTTTTAAATGCCAAAGATGTGGTGTGGAAGATAAGCATGTCAGAAGTTAAAGAATACCTGGGGAGGAGTAGTAAGGAAAAAAACACTTCATGGGAGGAGGTGGGGGGGAAACACCTTGAAACACAGACAGGATTTCATAAGCAAAGAAGAGGGAGGACACAGCAGACAGAAGGGTTAGAAATGAAAAAATGCTGAAATGGTTCTTTATCTCACAGGCATTAAAGAAGCTCATTGTTTCTAGGAGGAAAATAATATGAACAGAGTTATTTTAGGAAAGATTAAGCTGTTATTAGGAAGAATACACTGAGAGGGGTAAATGCCTGGGAGAGCAGGAGGATGAATAAGATAGGTACAGCAACAACCCCTGCATGTGAGAAAACAGGGCCCAAACTAAGGTAATCAGATGTGGATCTAGAAACACTAAGAATCAGTAAGACCTGCTGACTTGCTATACAAAGTGTGAGAGATGGAGACACCAAATATGACTGCAAAGTTTCAAGACTGGGTGAACAGTTGTACCATTAACTGAAATGGGAAAAACCAAGACGAGAAGGCGAGACAGGTACTGGAGACATGGGACTGGAACTTGAGAGAGGTTGGAACTAGATGTATAGGTTCAGAACTTCATTTATTCAGTAAATATTTTTTGAGTCTCTATACATTGTGCCAGGGACTATTGTAGAAGCAACAAAAATGAACAAGAATGACACAGTTCCACCTCTACAAGCTTACAATCTAGTAGACAGTTACATTACAGTGTGGTAAGTGCTATGATGGATGAAACAAAACAAGGAGCACCTAATTTAAGAGTCAGCTTCTCGGAGAAAATGTTAATAGCAAGACTTGAAGAATGAAAAGGCATTAGTGGCAGAGTGAGGATTTGTGTGAGGGGCTGGTCAGAACAGGGACGGGGATGGAAGCATATGTTCCATGCAGAGGGAAGCAAGCCATGGGTTAAATCTCAGAACTGAGTGTGGTCATAGCTAATACAGCGGAACAAACATGGCAAAAGCACAGAGCATGGCATGGGAGGGGGTAGATAGAAACTTTTTCTGAATAGCAAATATACCAATATGGTTTTAAAATTCAGAAAATAAAAGGGACTATACAGTTAAAAGCCTTCTTTCCATTCCTATACCCCAGCTACCTGGTTCTCCACAGAGACAACCAATGTTATTAGTGTCCTGTGTATGCTTCCTGAGAAATTTTATGCAAATACAATCAAAAACATACATTGTTTTCTTCTCCTCTCCTCCCTGCCCATTTTTTACACTAATAGTAATATATCCTACATACTATTCTGCCCCTTGTTTTTCTTTTTAAACAACAGAACCTAGAAACCTTTCCATATTGCCTATTAGCTTCTTCATTCTGTTGCACAGCATTTCATTATACAGGTGCCAGATTTTAAAGGATCTTAAACACTGTCCAAGGACAATAGGGGGCCATAAAAAGATTTTAAGAGAATGACACGATGAAATCTGCATTTTACAAGCATCCTTCTAGTGATATGGGAATGGTACAAGAAATGTCTGAACTAAGCACTGCAAGGAATGAGTAGAAATGGCAATCATTAGTGACTGATGAGAAAGGTGGCAGAAAGGGAATAATCAAACTAATGTCCAGGTTTTTGGCTTGGGTAACTGTTGGGGCCATTCACTGAGACAGGAACATAAATAAGCAGAGGTCCAGATACACCAGGAAAAATAATGAGTTCCCTTGTGGACAGAATAAATTTAAAGTTAAATATTAAGTGTTAGAAGACACCTGAGAACAAATTCAGTCTCCTAATTTTAGAGATTAGAAAAGTGAAGACATTAAATGTCTTGCTGAAAGTCAGAGCTGGCTAAGAAAGCGCTAAGGCTAAAACTAATCCCCTCCAGGGGATAATCCCATAAACAGAAAAGAACAGGTAAAGGAACTTGCTAAGGAGAAATAAATGGTCAATGAGGCAGAAGACCCAAAATACTTCAACACCACAGAAGCCTAGGAAGATAATTTTAAAGATGATGCCAATGCATCTGAGAGATCAAGAAGAAAAATGGCTAGAACAAACCACTGTGAGTGATGTATCTTGATATAAAATTTGAATGGAATAGAAGGTGACATTAAGAACTAGGAGGGAAGATACTTCTCACATAGGAAACTTACTGTGTACAAAAAGGAGGAAGCCATCAGGGAAGATAAGATGAAGAAGACAGAAAGGATGCTACTAGAGGCTTCTAATGCTCACAAGAACCCCTTCAAGTAGAAGTAGTGGGAAATAAACCGAACCAAAAGGATAAGTTACACCATAGGGGAACCCAAAATTGCCACAAAGCAATAGGTCAAGACAGAGATAGTGAAGGTATTGAAAGTAGCTGCCAAAGCCAACACTTTTAACAAACATTAATGAAACAAGGTATCATTTCTCCCCATGGAGTTAAATACTGTAACAGAAACATAATCATGAGGGGTCAATCTGCTATTTCTGAAAGAAAAAAGAAATAGTTACCATTTATTCATACCTGTGTCTGAATATCATCGCCTGTGACAATGTTTCCCACAGCTCGCAAAGCAGGAGAAACCACTTTATAATCATTATGCCTGCAACCATAAAAAGAAGCATCATATCCAACAGTTCTATCTTTAATCTCTTTTCCTTAGGGCTGAAACCCAAAAGAAATTAATATGTGATCGGTCCTTGGAGCAGAAAGGTACCTATGGTGGTTATTAAAGGAACCCTATCATAATGAGGAAATGTTTTTGGTGTCCCAAGAAAGGCTGTCTTTCCTTTTGTTTAGTATTTTTGGATAAAAACTACAAATCTGTTCTAATAACCCTTCCCAGGTATTCAATCACCTGGAGTCCAAGTTTTCCCTCTCATTCATTAATGCAGGTTTCATTTCCTCTTTACTTGGTCTCTATGGTTGCTGAGATAATGGAAAGAGATAGTAACATTTATACAGCACTTTTAAGTTTTACAAATCACTTAATTTTCACAGGAATAAAAATATATCAACAGTTGAGCTAACTTGAAAATGGAAGCCAGGCTTCATACTTCAAATAGTAGACTCTTTCTACTAAACCTCAGCTGACTTACTGGTCTGAAAAACCCCTCCACAAATCTTTTATATATCTGAAGACAGATATTAAGTCTTGATTTCAGGCTAAATAATATCCTTTAACTTTCCTTAAATATCTTATTTTCTCTCCCCTTTAATGAGATTGATCACTCTTCTCAAAACTATGCCAGTTTCTCCACATTTAAGATCCGATGACTAAAAAGAAGTGGTTAAAATATTTAGTAATCTAGAGACTAAAGAGTACAAAAGGTTACTCTCCCAGATTCTGAATGACGTACTTCTGAGTCCTCCAGCATTACATTGCTTTTAATTCATAACAGCATTATGCCGCTGATCTGTACCCAGTCTATAACCCCAGAGTTTTATATTCTATATATTATACTATCTAATTCATTCCACATGTCATCTTTGGGGCAATGTTTCCTTGCATCTACTTTGTTCTTACTCCAATAAATTTCACATGGCTTGTAATTATACTGTTTCCCCATTATGTTATCACTCTAATTTTTTTCTTCGATATTATTTTCTAAAAATTTGATTAATACAGTCTCAAATTATTTATGCCATCAGTAAATCTTCCACTTCATAAATGAAAGGCATCACAAAGAGATATAGCAAAATAAAATTCAAAGTCTGACACCAGTCTAGGTTAAGCTCTAAATGAGACAAAAAGATGAAGAAATGACTGTTTTTAGTGGCAGTGTGCCTTCTGCTATCCAGTGGTTGGTCTCAGGTCATTAACCATGAGCTAGAATTACACAGATCAAAGTTTTCCAAATGTTTCTGCTAAAGGGCTGCTTACAGCAGAAGAGTGAGAGGTTCTTTATAACCCTCAAAACAATCAAACAAACAGATGTGACATGAGTATAAAAAAGTAACAAAAGACAGTAGCCTAAAGCACAATAAATCAGTATAATGCATTAATATTTGAGTATCAGCAACTAGAAAACTAATATGAGAGACAAAAGAACAGACACACTTTAAGATATCTTACATCAGCAGCTCCACAAGTCTCCTACATACTCCTGCATCAATGACTGCTTGAATTTTATCATTGGGTCCATCTGATAGATATGAGAGGGCCCAGCAGGCATCAGCCAGTACATCAGTGTCACTGACAAACAGCAACCAGGAAAGCACATTCAGACAGGGGGAAACCTATAAAGGGAAGATGATATGATTATGAAATTAAACAGAATAAAAGCAAGAAATGAGGGGGGAAACTCCAGAGAGCAACCAGGCACACACCTGGTGACTTCCGGTGTGATTAATACTTCTGGAGATGGAGCAGTAAGTGGCCAAGTGACATTTCCATCTTTGGGAATGCTGTCAATAACCTTGCAGTTTACTTTGATGAGGTAGTCAGAGCCCAAGGAAAACAATTTCAAAGAGCAAAGTTTAATATATACCAATTCTCAGAGTGAGATTCCTTGTCAAAACACTCTTTGTGGATCAGAGAGGTAAAGGAATTCTCCTAAGTGTTAAAGCTAGGAAATTCTGCATTTTAGATACTTTGTTACAAACAAAAAATGCCATGTTTTAAGAGTAATTCAGAGCTTTTTAAAGGCAGTGAAAATTTATTCCAAATTCAAACAAAAAGACCTCTTTTTCTAGAAACAAATTATTCTCTTTCTATTCACATTAATATTGGTCCTTAGACTCTTTTAACTGTACTTTTTCTGCCAATTTCCCACAAGCATAATCCTTACCTTTGCAAATTCTGGAGGGGGACTTTTCCCTCTACAGAGATTAGACAAAGCCCATACTGCATTCCGGGTCATGGTCAGGCGATTTTGCTTTGAAAATAACCTATAAGCATAATGATGAAATGGTAAATGATATAATGGGCATTAATTCTCTGATGGCATAATATAAATATTTAACCACTTAATGCTATTGATAAAAAGATGTCTTCAAACAGCTCTTCTCCACAACAATAAAGCTTAGTTAATTCTAACACAAGGAATTCAAAATTTTGGCACTTGAATAAGATAGGATGCCCAAGGAAATGATCTGAACAAGTTAGTAAGAAAACATCTGTAATGAAAAGTAACAGTAGGAAATCCAAAATGATTTCCAAAGATGCACTGCTTTCTGAGGAACTTCCCGTATTTTTATTACTCACAAAAAAAAAAAAAAAGAAAAGAAGAAAAAGAAACTTACTGCAGCAGAGGCGGAAGAATATTGCAGTCTAAAACATAGTCCCTGCACATGGTACTATCTCCAGCAATGTTGCCAAGAGCCCAGACTGCCTGTGAAAGAATTATTCATTAA
This sequence comes from Balaenoptera borealis, assembly GCF_965194805.1. NCBI lineage: Eukaryota > Metazoa > Chordata > Mammalia > Artiodactyla > Balaenopteridae > Balaenoptera > Balaenoptera borealis. The sequence continues at coordinate 68,222,158 of NC_138862.1, forward strand.
TGACAGGCTGTAGAGTTTAATTTTCACATAATTCTTTCAAAAAAGATGCCAACATATCACAATAACTCTTTACAAAATTATACAGTAGTTAATCAACATATTATACATGGACATTAACTATTAAAACCCCTAAGTTCACTCAACAGGGAGTCAAATGAAAAAGTTGTGGGATTGGTGGAAAAAGATCAATACTATTATATAAGTATACATGTGAATACTCATGGGAGTAAACTTATTAAAAGGAGGTACCAGTTCTTATACATATTCTTAATCTTAGGGGCCCCTCCCCTTAAGTAACATTCCATACAGCCCTTGGAACATAGCAGAGATCCGAATGGCTTACTCAGCTGATTACAAATGTATTTTAAGCTTGCTTACAAAAGAAAACAGTGAGCCAAGAATTTAAGAGCAATCAAAACGCAGAAAACTTTACTCAACTTTTGGGGGTGATGGATATATTAATTATCTTGACTGTAATGACAGTTTCATGGGTATATACGTATGTCAAAACTTATCGTATTATACACTTTAACCATATGCAGTTTACTGTAGGTTGATTATACCTCAATAAAGCTGTAGAAGAAAGTCATATTCATTTAGTAATGATTTATATTTATGAATTTGACAAACTTTGCAGTAATTAAAATTTCACGTTTTCTAAGTGATTTTCTGCACAAAAGTGGCAAAGACTTGCTACGTCAATCAACACTAGAGATTACTACAAGAAAAAACTCAGTAACTGCTTACATGGTCTAAAATGTATATCTATAGGACTTAAAGAATTTCAGGGTTGGAAGGGAAAAATGGTTTTATGTTTCTAGGAGAAATTCTGCCTATATTCACTATGAAATTTTCTATTTTGGTTAAGTTTAGATTTCTCGAACACTCCCTGTGATGAACCATGGATTGTCATATCCAAGCGGTAAAACTGAGACTCTGAATATAAGACTGAAGGGAAAAATTGTACTCTTTGACCTGCTTCTCTTTACTTGTTTCATTTTTTACCTGCTCCTGGACATCTTCAAACTCTGAGCTGAGCAACTCTATGAAGATAGGCACAGCTCCTGCCTGAATCACAATCCGGGTCTGAAGAGAATTTCCTGAAGCAATATTTGTCAGTACCCAAGCTGACTCAAACTATAAAGATAAAAATAATTTCATTATCTTATTAGAATTTAATAGCTTGTTTACTTATAACAATACGGTTTTCTGTGCATGAAGAAAAGAATCTGAGATCATTATTTACACATAATCTATCAGGTCAATACCATATTAATTTTAAATGAAGAATTCCTGAAGAAATAACCTTAGCCTAGAGGAATACTCAGGGTGTATAAAATTTCAGATCAAGACAGAGCTGACATGAGACCGTAAGAAGAATGAGGGAGTGCTTCATATACTGACATGGAATGATCTCCCAAGATATAAATGGAGGAAAAAGAAAAAAGAAAAACAATGTACATTAATATGGTACCATACTGTATTTTCCAAAAGGGTTAAGAAGGAATATATGCATTAATTTACTTACTGCACAGAATATCTCTTGAAGGAGCCACAATAAACTGTAAATACTTGTCACTTACATAGAGAGCTCGAGGTGAATGGGAAACAAGTATGGGAAGGATAGGCACTTACAGTAAAGCCTTTATGTACCTTTTGGCCTTAAACCATGTTTATTATCTAATAAAAATAAAATTAAATAATTTCTATAAAATGGGCAGAGCGAAATGGGGAAAGAATAAAACTGTAAAATGTGTAAAATATAGGCAGAGTGAAAAAGGCAGAAGACAATTTAAATGATAAGTAGTCCAAAAGGAGTTAACAGGCATACAACTAACAGAAATGGCAACTTCAGAGCATAAGAGCTTCCAATAAATTAGAAGTCTCCAAACCAAGGCACAGAGGTAAGACTTCTTTAAAAAGAGCATTCTTAAAGGTTGATAAACTGGTAAACAGTACGAAGGAAATTATGGCCAACAAAAAATACAGCATGTTATTAATTCTACACATCTCTACAGTAACTTGACTCTTTAGCCTAATATGATGAAATCCAAGAATGACCTCTTAAAATCCAAGAATGAACTCTTATATTACCATTCTATTTAGAGTCCTTAATTAAACTTTAGTTTTGTTTCCTTCTCCTGTTCTGTCTTCTATTTAATATTCTTTAATGAAGCACATATTGCGGGGGGGGGAAATTCCGTGACGTGCCCCTTGAATGAGAAATCAATAAAAAGTCATCAAAAGATGGAGCTGTGACTTCTTTAAGCTTTTGGGTCAATTGAAAGGCAGTTGTCATATGGAAAACTAAATCATCAATCACTTGGGGTACAGGAAAATGAAAGAAATGGGAAGACAATCTGATTAGCCCAGTCCAAAACTACATGAATGATAGTAAATTTATAGCAGAAGACACTTAAAGAAGGGATATTCAAAGAAACCTAAAATTTGATATACAGAAGTGAAATAAAGTGGTCTGATAGCTAGTTAGGACACTGATATTACAGCAGCAGGGAGGACAGCCTAGGAGCACCACAGTTAAACATTTTTTTGCCTGATAACTCTTTGCTATAAGAGAAGTTCAGGAGACTTTTAAACACTGAGTATCACAAAATAAAAACTCATATCACCTCTGTAATTAAATTACTACTCAAACCAATGTTCAAACCCTTTTCAATCTGTCTGAATTGAAACTTGGCATTTATACAGTACTTTATATTTTCAAAGCATTATTCACATACTCTCAGGTGTTCCTTACAACAACCCAGAGAAGCCTGGCTTTTCTAGTTTATGAATGAGGAAACTATCAGAAAAAGATCCAATGATCACTAATGATTTGAGTAATGTCAGTCAAAGAGAGCTAGATTACAGCCTCCTAATCTAGTAGGCTTATGGCCCCAACCATAGTTTCCTCTCTGAAACACACCTGTAACACTGACAAGAGTCTTCCAATTGCTGGCAGTTTTGGTATCTAGGGCAAGAAATTTCAAATAATGATACGACAGATTATTTAGGGTATGCTAAAAGGAAAACACAGTTCACCTAAAATGTAGCTTTTTTTGCTTACTAGGAAAATGAACTAGTAAAAGAGACATATGAAGTGGGTACGAAAGCAAACTTTCCTACAAGAAGAAAGGCTCAAAGTTCAACAGAGTCATCAGCATCTGAGACCATGTCAAAAAAATGAAAACTTTGAGGAAAAGCAACCTGTGAAGAATGAATAAGATCAGCATACATAGCAATCTATATCAAAGAGAAAAAGTTTTGCAGTGAGATTTTGATGCAAAAGAAATGGTGACAATAAACTGAGTAGATAAAGGATATATTAAAGAGTTATCAATGAGAAGAAATTAGAGTAATAATTGCTAACAGAAGTCAAACTGCTGTTTGTCTAATGAGGTTTAGCCCCAAAGGTCTCCCAGAAAAAGAGAGATTTCCAGATGCCACTGAAATGAATAAAATGGAGAAGCAAAACAAAATAGAGTGACAATGATTAGGAGGATGGAGAATAAGTAAATAATAGCCAGAACATGAATGGAAGAAAACTGGAAATTAGAACTTCTCAACAAAAGAAGAATGTACCAGAGTTATGTTTATCACTAAGAAGTACATAACGATTATAACCTCTGAATGCAAAGAAGATTCAAGGTCTCTCTTGGTAAGAATGGAAATCAGAAAGTAGTTTTTGCCATTACTGGGGAAAGAAGTAGATGAATAACTATAACCAGAGGGCCAGTGAAAACTCAAATCATATTCATGGATTAATGAGGCATTAAAACACATACACACACACGGTGTTGATTACTGTGATGTTTACCTTGTAAAAACTTATCAAGCTCTATTTGTGCAATTTTCTATACCCATGTGTATATGTGTGACATGAGAAGGAGGCGGGAGGAGAGAGAGTGAGAGATAGAAACAGAGAAACAGAGAGAGAGAGAGAGAGGCAGAGAGAAAGAGAGACTGAGAATTCCTCATGGGTATAGACCCCTATTAAAGTGTTGGAAGAAGCAACTTTCAAATGTGTTTAATATGTAAGTATGTTTTTAAAAAACTGGTTGTACTTTGAACTATGTAGTTTCTCTTTCACTGGGTATCGCAGTCTTTATTCATTGAGTGGGGTGAACATTTCCGTCTCAGGTCCCAGACTAGATTTTAACATGAAAGAGAGTTGTGAAATGGGAATGTCCAGAGTTGATACCAAAAACAACTGCATAAAGTTATAATAGAAATGGCCAGAAAAGGTAATTTAAGTAACCATGCAACTCAAGAAAAACTCAGCAACATGATGAAATGAAAAAAACTTAAGAAATGGTATCACCTGAAGTAGTACCCAAAATTATTATAATCTTTACTCCTCTTTGTTGTTTTAAACTACTATATTCTTAGTGTTCCAAGAATGGCATCATGCAAGGAAACAACCTGTCGTGCAGCTGTGATTGCTTATAAATTGTAATTCCACTATTATTTTTCACTGTCCAGAACTTTCTAAATAAGGCTACAACTGAAACCTGAAGGGCACGCTGAAGATTTTGGTATGTTCTCTCTTTCCTTTCTCAATCTCTACCTTCTGGTGCTCAGTTCCTTAAAATAAGGAAAATGAGAATCCAAAACTGAAGTACTTCTGACCTCCTATCAAGTTTCCCACTCCAGGTTGAAGTACGCCTGGTTCCCTTTCTCCATTTGGATCAGGACTCTGTTGCTGGCCACTTTGCCGGTTCCACTCTGGTTCCTAGCAAATGCCAGGCTCACCTGGAGAGCAAGTGAAAAGAGAGGCTCACATCAGAAAAATAAATCCAGATATCAAACTCTGCAGAGAACAGTGCCTGAGTCATCTGAGCAACCTTTTAAGATAGGTAGAGGGATCAATGAAGATGGGGAAAAAACATAGGAAGATGAAGGCTTAACTGCAGTTTACCACATTAAGCTTTTAGTGTGGACAAGAAAGGTAGAAATGGGAAAACTAAACCAATTTAATTCAAATTTACAACTTTAAGAGGAGTATCTATTTAATGACTGGAACTAGGAGGCAATTTACTTATTTCTAGCTATTTTTATAAGCTTCTATAAGAAGGTTTGGGAATACACCATCTCAGCACTGCAAAGGACAGTACAAAGATGTTGAACCTGGACTCAAAAAAACAAACCAAGTGGGCCCAGGGAATACACCATAAGGCAGACCAATCTCATGTCAAGGCTCTCATGTATGGCTGAGGCCTACATGTCACTGTGTTTGAGAATGCTGTTAGTTAAACGGCATACTCGGCTTCCGAAGTCCTAGATTCCACCCATATTCATCTCATTTGAGGGCAAGTGAGTATCTAGGTAGCACTGCCAAAAGCAGGCATTTTTATCTCCCTGGTTTGCAGTATCCCACTGATAAGGAAAGCCAGAAAGAAAGTGAAGAAACCCTTCACTAGGATTCACAGTTCTTTATCTATGGAATGAAGGGATTAAGTTTATCCAGTGATTTATTATTGACTTTAGCTATCATGACTACATATTATTACTCTTTCTAGAAGAGAAATGGCAAACACCCCACTCCAAAGACACACTATTCAAATTTCTAATAAGCAGGTAGGAATATCATGGATAACTCACATCCTAGCGCTCTCCAAGAAGACAGAGGAAGGAATACCCTCCAAGCTTCCCAGAGCATGTCTAATTATTTAACAATGAAGTCTCCTGGCTCTAAGGTCTCCATCAATATATTTGCTCCTCCTGCTTCTGGGGTAGTCAAGGTTACCCATTAGTCACACTGGAGAAAGAACACCATATTGTGCTTAAATGCACACAGAAGAAAAGCTGGGGATGATGACCTTTATATAATAAACAGGTTTGTTATCTCTAGAGTCTTTGGATCGCTAAGGTGAAAATCATGAGGTGGTCACTTCCAGAGGAATCATTTCTCAATCTTTCAGCCTAATTATTAGTTAGGCTGCACAAGGGTGGAATCTGAGAATTCTGATAGAAGCAAATTAGAGATTTCTGAAGGCTTTCATCTTCAGATGTGTTAAGATACAAACTCTGGGATTACAAAATCAAAAATGATGTAGAATTTACAAGTGTTAGCCAGGAGAGGGCACTGTCTGAGAGAATATACTGTGCTCTTTAGGGAATACTGGAGAAGGTAGGGATGGGGAAAGACCAAATTCTCTGACACTTTTCATTTTAGGACTAGAAAGTTATACCATCTTCCTTTAACACATTAAGGAACTGGACCTCTGCAACCACCTACTAAAAACTGCTAAGTCCAGGAGTAAATTTAATATCTCTGAATTACTCTCATTGTCAGAGACAGGATAGAAACATACTTCCACATGAACAAAATGATAATTTTCCCTACCTCCCTCTTCCTACAAAGCTTTTCAAATGATAAACTGCAGTAAGGCTCTTCATTTGGTCCCTTTGATTCTCTTGACAGGTTGCTTAAGGGGCTCAGGCTCTGTTCTCTGCAGTATTGGTTGTCTGGATTTCCTTTTTTTCTGAGAAAAGTCCTCTTTCTTTGCTCTCTAGGTGAACCTGATTATTTTCCAGGTGTCTGGTGATCCTGGCCTTAGATGGGGACCAGAATTACAATCCAGGAAGCAGCCAACAAAACAGAATCTTAATTCAAATGAACTTGGGGATTAGTAAATGTCAAACTGGAGAAGAAAAACTGATGGGACACTGAAGTACTCTACCTTTTCTGGACTTCCTGTTTTTCCTCTGGAAGGAACTCATCACCGCAACAAAGAGAGTAAAAGAGAGAGAAGGATGGGATGGGAGGAAAGGAGAGAAAATATCAAGACAAAGCATCAAGTCTTATGAATTATCAATAATGCTCTGGACAGTAAGGAACCTGGGGAGAGGAGCTGGTACTTATACTTATAAAGATGCCCCAGTCCTTATTATACCCTTAAAGTAAGGCAAAGGTAAACATGGGGGTGAAAGTTATCTTTATGATTAACTTGTTATTAGCAAATATTTACTTGGAAAAATAACCCCATTCTGCAATCTATATAGGACCTAACCAATCTTTATAGTTGCAGAATCTTTCTAAAGGGCCTGAGCCACTCAGATTAGATCCTACAAGTGAGAATTTAGGAATCACAGGTATTTGTTAAAGAATAACTCAGAAATTATTCGGTTGTTTACTCCAAGGAAGTCTAGCTACTGAATTACTTAATTACCAGTTTACTTAAGATCCAACTCTATTCAGGAACAATATAGTATTTTTAAATTTCTAGATAACTCCCAAAATGAGAGTCAGTTGATAGTTGGTTCTTTTTACTGTAAAAATTATCTAATCCAGAAGCTGTAGAATTTTCTCTTGGAACCCCTATACAACAGTACTAATACAGTAAATTAACATAGGAGAAAGCACACACATTCCCAACAAGGCTACATCCTTGTCAGCTCTTTTGGGGTGGGGCCGGGGGTGGAGGGGAAGGATTAATTAGTACCAGGTTTGGGGATCAGTGAGTCTCTGATCTAGCCCATGTTACACAGCCCTGAGAAACCCAACCAGTACAATCTAAAAGTCCTTCAAAACCAAATTTTACATAGTCCACACTTAGGTCCTTATAATGGCTCCTCTACTGCAAACAATTCCCTACCAGATAAGTATGATCCATAGTCATCATAAAATAATCTTTTACATGACTAAAAGTAACAAGAATTTTAAAGAGTAAAACCAAGGGCCTGGATGTTAACAAAGCTATCAAAGCAGCTTGCAATGTGGTTGTCAGGAACATCAGTATCAAAAAATTAACCCTTCATATAGATTAAAATAAGTAAGAAATCTGTATACAAAATGTAACTTTGTAAAGGGAATTAAGATATGAGGCAAGAAATGAAAATGGTCCGCACCTGCAATGTACAATTCTCTTTTCGTTTGAGGAACTCCACAAACCTGGCCACTACTCCTGGTGCGCTGATGACTTCATCAATAGGAGGATTAGGTTCTGTCTCCCCATAAAAATAAAAGGAAAGAAGAAAAATAATCCTTTGATTTCAAGACAAGGACTTTATAAAGCTCAAACTTACTTCATAATATCCCTCCCTCCATTTTTAGCAACTCTTTCATGTTGTAAATCTAAAACAGAAAAAAAATGTAAAACTGAGTTCAGTCACTTTGAGACTACGGTAGCTTAAAAGATTTCATAATAAGGGAAGCCTTAACATGGAAATATGATGGGCAGAATTCTTACAAATTAAAACTACTGCCTCTACTATTTTAGAAAACTTAGAAAGTATGGGGAAAAACATCAAAAGACAACCACTGTTATTATTTTGGTATACTTACTTCTAACCCTTTTTCTGTGTATGGGTTTTAAGTCTCTTTTTTATTTAACATAAATTGTCCGAAGAAACTGGATTAAGAGATTCTGTGCTTGCAGGATCTAATTTTACTGCTGTAGTGATAAGTAGGAGTCAGCAGAAATTCACTAAGAATGACCTGCCAAATTAATCTCATTTTCATTTATGACAATAGAGTATCTTATAAATAAAGTCATTCAATAGAAACTTGTTGGGCAAATAGATAAGAAATGTCCTAAACAATTAGCACTGTAATTTCAGCAAGACATTTGACAAAGTTTTTGATGACATTCATGTAGCTACACAAGAAAAATGGCAGCTGGATTACAGTACTACTAGGGACTCTTAGCTAAGTCAATGGCCTTACTGGGAAGAGATGACTAATGATTCAATGTTAATTTGCAGAAAGCTCTAGTGACATGTTCTTTGCCTGGTTCAATATTTTTATCAACCATTCATATAAACACAACAAATAAATTTGATGATGACAATAAAAATGAAGTAGTTAACATGCTAGATTACAGAAACAGCATATAGAAAGAATAACAATAAGCCAAAGATGGCAATAAAACAGGGATAAAGCAAAATTCAGCTTTTAGATTTTTTTAAAGCAATTTAAAAAAATCCACATGACTTCACAGACGAAACCTAAAAATACTTCTAAAAATAGTTCATAAAGAAAAGTACTAGGGAGTATAGACTGCTGAAAATGCAATGAAACATTACTATGCCATAACTACCAAAATAAATGATGCTAGCCTGGAGTACATTATTGGAATGTATAGTTTCAGGACAAGGAAGGCAATCTCTCACCACACCTTAGAGTAATAAGAATGCATCTGGAGTACTGTAGTCTAATTATCACATTTTAAGAGGAATGGCTGGCAAACTAGAATACATGCAGGAAAGCAGCAGAGTGTTGAAAGGCCTTGGAAAACCACATTATCTGAGAAACCTTTTTAGAAGAGTGAGGAGGGTAATATGATAATGGCCTTCAGCTATTTTTAGCAGGTTGTCAGGCAAAAAAACAATTATTTTTTGCTCTGGTGGTAGGTTTTCTTTCCAGTTAACCTCAAGGGATATATTAATTTATCACTAATGACTCCAAACAACCATAACTTACTACGCGGGGGAGGGGGTGGTCAACTGTTTTAATGCTGATTTACTATCAACATTTTAATATGGCTCAGAGTTCCAGAGTTCTTACTTGCCCAGATAACAAGAAGTATCATATCCCATTCTACCCTAATTATACACACACACCAAAAAGGTAGTTATCCTGTCCACCAATAAATCCATACTTAAATTTCAGCGATAAACTGCTAACATTAGAATCAACAATCACTACTCTTTCAAGTGATATTTTAAGTTTTTCTTAAAAAAGAGTGGAGTTTCTCAATTTGAATTAACATGAAATATTGCTACCATTCTTATCACTTTAAGATCTTTTATAAGATACCTCAGAAATGAAAATAATGCTGCCTTCTGGTCCTGGTAAGATCACACAAATAAAAAAGGAAATTCAAAAATTAGCCATGACTCATAATATACATATGTCTGTATGTGTCCTTTTATTCTGTTGATAGATACTCCAAAGCAAGTTATCTGTAGTGTGAAAAATAGATTATGGGAAAGTAATACTTTGTAAATAAATGAAAAATATACTTAACATATTCAGAACTCACCTTTTGAAAGCAGTTTTCTGAATTTCTGCGTTGCTGAAAGCTGTTGCTCTGGGCTATTGGAAAATATCATTTCAATCATGTCAGAAGTAATAACACCACCCTGGAATCACAAACAAAAAACAAATATAATAAAATTTTAACTTAAATTCAAAGGAAAACAAAGATAGTACAAACTGTGGCCAAGTTACTGAGTTAACTATATTTATCTACAAGAGTTACACAACGGTAGGATAATCTTTGCATATATAAATGTATGAGATGATTAATAATGTGATGAAGCCAAAAATCTTTGTCTATCATTAAAAAGCTCACAACCGTGAGAAAGTAATGTTAGTAGTAAACACTAAGACAAGGCGTTTATTATTCTTCCTCTCCTGCTCATCACATGGCTGGCTGTTCCTTGTCATTCAGATTAAATGTTAGATTATAAAAGAAGGCTTTTCCTGACCTTCAAATCTAAAGCAGCTACTCTATCTCTGTGATCACATCACTCTATTTTAATCCTATGCCCAGCCCTTCTCAGTATCAGTTATTCTTCTTAGTTATCTGTTTATTGCTTAGGTTCCCCCAGTATACTGTAACCTCCATGAAAGCCAAACACCCTGTCTATCTTACCAATATATCCCTGATGGGTGGCATACTCTAGACGCTCAACAAATATTTACTGAATGAGTATAGAGTAGTCTTATATAAATCACAGATTCTAGCCACTGCCAAATTCAACAGCTGACTCTTAAATTTATTTAAAATTTCTATTTTCTTGCTTTATTAAAACTTTTTAGTTTCCCACTAGTTTCTTGCTTTACTAGCGCTTTCCCATTTCCCACTACAAGCCATCCTCAGCATTAGTAGTTAAACTTCCTTCTCAGGATCACTTGTCACAATGAAATAAAGTTCTTAACATTTCATGAAGCGTAACAGTCAACAAGATAAACTGTGAAGAAAGCTGCACTGAGTTGTACATGCAAGATGGTTGGTAAGCAATACCTAACACTTAAGAATAACCCATGGGGAGAAGGAAGCATTCTGCTCTTACAAGTCAGAAAAGTAACTACTTTGAAACTTATAAGTCTGATTCCTGAATAAACAAAAGTACCTGTATGATTTTGCTATGAATATGTTTCCACATATATCTTTGTTTTCTTCCCTCTCTTATCCCCTTATCATATAACATAAGATGTATTGACTTCACATTCATAGTATTTAAATATTGTTAACTTCACATCAGAGTATTTAAGTTACAGGATATCCAAGAGAGAAGTAAATATCACCCAAGGACTTTTCCCCTTCTGGGGAAAAGGTTAGTGCATTTTCAGCTGCATGCAGGATAGCTATATCATGTTACAAGGAGGTATGACCTTGTCATTGTCTTTATCTGAGACTCAGTATGGTTTAAGGAGTTGGGTATGGATGCCACAATGACAAGGAGTAGACTGGGACAGTTAATTTTATGTGTCAACTTGGTTAGATTATGGTGCCCAGTTGTTTGGACAAACACCAATCTAGATGTTACTGTGAAAGTACTTTTTAGGTGTGATTAACATTTAAATCAGTACACCTGAGTAAAGCACATTATCCTCCAAAATGTGGGTAGGCCTCAATCAATCAGTTGAAGAGCAAAGACTGAAGTTTCTTGAAGAAGGAAATCAGCCTCAAAACTACAATATCGGGACTTCCCTGGTGGTCGAATGGTTAAGAATCCGCCTTCCAATGCAGGGAACGCAGATTCAATCCCTGGTCGGGGAACTACGATCCCAAATGCTGCGGGACAACTAAGCCCGCATGCCACAACGAGAGAAGCCCGCACGCTACAGCGAAGAAGAACCTGCGTGCCACAACGAAGACCCAGCGTGGCAAAAAAAAACCCCAAAAACCTATAATATCAACTCTTACCTGAATTTCCAACCTCCTGGCTTACCCTACAGATTTCAGACTTAACAGCTCCAACAACTGCATGAGCCAATTCCTTAAAATCAAATAATCGGTGGATCAATCTATCTCTCTCTTCTTCTCCCCCCACCCGCAAATTGGTTCTGTTTCCTCTGTAGAACCCTGACTAATACAGTCCACAAAATACTCCATAATCATTTAACATCCACTTTAAAAAAAAAGAGAGAGAATTCTTCAACTTCCTGAAGAGCCTAGAAGAGTTCACCACAAAATAACAGTGTTGGCAATAACGTCTACATAGATTCCAAAGCAATTTAAACTGTTCTAATTCCAAAAGAAAGCTGGTCCATAAAAACTGGATATCTATGAAGTAAAAAAAAAAAGAGAAAAAAATCTATAAAATACTGTGAATAGTCTACTATTTGCCAAAAAAAGAGAGGGGTTTTTCTCAAAAGGAATAATAAGAATCTACTAACAGTGGTTGCCAGTGGGGAAAGAAATTGGGTGACTAAGGCAGAAGAAAAAGATTTTTCTTTTTTTGAAAACCATGTATATATATGATCTATTAAAACATATACAATTGATCAAAATAAACTGGAAATCTAGACAGGTGTGATCCATATAAATAAAGCATAATTTTTATCTGTTTATGCAACCTCAAGAAAGTTACAAAATGGGTTACAACAGAAAATTCCAATAGTTGTGATGTGGAATCAATTTTTAAAATCATATGAATATGTCCAATTTTGTACTTGGAATGAGTAACAAATTGGGATTTCCTTTAAAGTATCGCTTATTATCAACTTTTAAGGAATAATTTTATAATTATCCTTTTAAGTTTTAATAGCTGAATTGACCTCATAATTAGTTAATTCTGTTTAACTGCATGTTATTCAAAATATAATAAATATTTTATGAACCATGAGTTTACAGATATAGTTTCCTTTTAAAAATGAAATGCCAAGTACTTTTTGTAGCCATCTAACCTTTTTTTTTGTTGGCTGCACCACACGACTTGCAGGCTTTCAGTTCCCCAACCAGGGACTGAACATGGGCCACGGCAGTGAAAGCCCAGAATCCTCATCACTAGGCCACCAGGGAACTCCCCCAACCTTATTTTTTTAAACTCCAAAAAAGATCTAACCTCATATCTTCATCAGAAAAAGAGTAAAAAGAGGTTCTTTCATTATCCTACTTACTGGTGCCATCTCCATGTTATTAATCTGAGCCTCATGGAAGCCTCCATCTGACATAACTTCTTCTTCTGTTTCTTCTTCTGCTGTAGCAACATTTCTTCGCTTGAATAACTGAAAAATAAAAGTCTGTTACTAAAATAATTCTAACACAAGGTAGTTCAACATCCAAACACTAGGCACTCCACTTTTAAAAGGCAATAAGGATGGAGCTTTTTGAAAATCATTTTTTAAATTCTAACGTTTGTGCCACCTTCAACCTTTCCTGATCAGGAACTATTTCAGAATTCTCCACTCTTATCATCTAATGCTATTAAGTATCACATCATACTCTCACCAACCCTTGATGAAGTAAAACTTACTAAGAGAGGCCTGACACTACATGACATATTAAAAAAACACATAAGGTTGAAAAAGGAGCTGGGGCATGCTTGGTCATTTCCCTCTTCACTATTGAAGTAGGTGATAGGATAGTCTTACCAATACATCAGCGGAAATAGGATAAAAATGCTGTTAGAATGACTTAATACCTCCCTCATAACCCTAAAGGACAATGGATCAAGGCTTCCTGACCTTCCCAACCTGTCCAACAACCAATGATGACAAATGACCTCTGCTTGAACACTACTTTTAAAGCACCCATTAATTTGTGCAGGCAAAGGAGAATAGTTCTCACTAACGGCAACTCACTAAGATGCCTTCCGTTACATCCTAGGCAGTACACTTATTCATTAAGCCATGACAGAGTAATAATAACTTATCCTCTCACCCTATATGACTAAACAAAGCAGACGAAATCCCTAAAATAATAGGTTTCAGACATCGGACAACAGACAACAGAGGCAGTGATCCTTCAGAAGAAAAGAAACAAGGTCAGTCCTACAATTGCCTCAGATTGCCTGGATGGAGTTTCTAGCCTGCAGCACAGGTAGGGTGAACCTAAACAGGGTCTAGAGGCCCCCTCAACTGAGGAGACAGCATTCAGAACTGATGAGGCCAAGACACCTAGAATCTACAAGGCAGAGTACTGAAGACAAGCGACCAACACAGAACTCCAAAAATCTGTGGAAGGTTCCCCTTAAGTCTTTACTGGCTTAGTACTCACAAGCGCAGGTGTGTGATGAAAAGGTCCAAAGCTGGAAAAGAAACCGCCTTCAAGGAGCATGCAGAAAAATTTTGAAGGTCACACAGGTCAAGCAATCATTCATGTTTCACCTAGCTGTTAATAGAAATGACCTCCCAATATATGGGGCACTAAGGAGAATACTCAGAAGGGTATTGACTCAGTAGTGAGGTAAATTAGTCCCAGATTAAAGACTGTTCTGGTCCAGCCCAATGGAACATAAAAGCAAACTGGTTTCAAGTAACTTAACTACATCCAATGATACATTCAGAATTACACATATTAAAAGAATACAAAAAACTCCAACGACAAAGGAGGTAAAATTTACAATGCTCGGCATTCAATCAATAACTAATAAGCATGCAAAAGAAGTAAGAAAAGACCACCCACGAGGAAAAGAAAAAGCAATCATATCAATCAAAACCACCTATAAACGGAAAAGATGGAAGAACTGGACAAGGAATTAAAATAGTTGTTATAAATATATTCCATGTATTCAAAAGTAGAAGAAAGTATAACCATGAGAAGGAGAGATAGGAACACATGAAAAAAAAAAAGGCAAATCAAACACCTAGATATAAACAATACAATTTTTTAAATGAAAAGTATGCTGGAGGTGATTTAGGTCAGATTAGATATTGTAGAAGAAAAGATTAGTGAATTTAAGGCCATCACAAAATAAAAGGGATGGAAAAAAGGCTGAGAAAATATGTACAAAACATAAGTCAGCTGTGGGACATGAAGTAGCCTACTACACATGCATTGGAGCCCCAAGGATGGGGGTAGGGAAATATATTTGGAAAATTAATGGTCAAAACTTTTCCAAATCTGTGAAAAATACAAACCACAAATCCAAAATCTCAAAGAACTCCAGGAAGAAATATGAAGAAAACATGATAGGACATTATATCAATGTTTAAAATCAGGAATAAAAAGATAAAATAAAAGATAAAGCAGCCAAAGGAAAAAAGACATCTTACATGCATGCAGGGAAACAAAAGATAAGACTGACAGCAGACTTGCTGCTGGAAACAATGCAAACCGGAGAGTGTGGATCAAACACAGTTAAAGTATCTCAAGCGACCACTGGGATAGCCACTACAGAAGTTCCTCAAAAAACGAAAAAAGAATGAAATTCTGCCATTTGCAACAATGTGGATGGACCTAGAGAGTACTATGCTTAGTGAAATAAGTCAGACAGAAAAAGACAACAACAGATACTCTGTGTTATCGCTTACATGTGAAATCTAAAACATAAAACAAACAAATGTAGATAACAAAGGAGAAACAGACTCACAGATATAGAGAACAAACTAGTGTTTATCAATAGGCAGATGGAAGGGGAGAGGGATGAGATAGGGGTATGGGATTAAGAGACACAAACTAACAATAGTATGTATAAAATAAATAAGCAACAAGGATATATTGTACAGTACAGGGAAACATAGCCATTATTTTATAATAACTTTAAATGGAGTATAATCTATAAAAATATTGAATCACTATGTTGCACACCTGAAACTAATATAATATTGTAAATCAACCATAGTACAATTATAAAAAAAAAGAAATAAAAAAAAAAGGGGAGAGAAACTGTTAAAAATGGAGGTAAAATACTTTTTTCAGTAATGCAAAAGCTGAAAGAATTCATCACCAACAGACCAGCTCTGTGAGGAAATGTTAAAGGATGTTCTTCAGACATAAGGAAAATGATACCAGATGAAATAAAGATCTAAAAAAAGAATGACAAACACCCAGGAATTCCCTGGCAGTCCAGCGGTTGGGACTCTGTGCTTTCACTGCTGAGGGCATGGGTTCAATCCCTGGTCGGGGAACTAAGATCCTAAAAGCCACAAGGCACAGCCAAAAAATAAATAAAGTTTAAAAGAAATTAAAAAAAAAAAAAAGAATGACAAACACCAGAAATCGTTAAAAGGTAGTGAAACTGGACTTCCCTGGTGGCACAGTGGTTAAGAATCCACCCGTCAACGCAGGGGACACGGGTTCGAGCCCTGGTCCGGGAAGATCCCACATGCCGTGGAGCAACTAAGCCCATGCGCCACATGGCGCAGAGAGTCTGACAGAGATTGGTACATTGAGGTTTAAGATTCTAGGGGCAGGGGCTTCCCTGGTGGCGCAGTGGTTGAGAGTCTGCCTGCCAGTGCGGGGGACATGGGTTTGAGCCCTGGTCTGGGAGGATCCCACGTGCCGCGGAGCAACTAGGCCCGTGAGCCACAACTACTGAGCCTGCGCGTCTGGAGCCTGTGCCCCGCAACAAGAGAGGCCGCGATAGTGAGAGGCCCACGCACCGCGATGAAGAGTGGCCCCCACTTGCCGCAACTGGAGAAAGCCCTCACACAGAAACAAAGACCCAACACAGCCATAAATAAATTAAAAAATTAAAAATTAAAAAAAAAGATTCTAGGGTCAGAGGTGTTCTTGGTGATAAGGTTTAGGATTATGTCATGGGAAAGCGGCTGCTGAAATAGCCTGTGGATGAAGATCTTTGAAGTGGGAAAGATCAAAGAACTTTGAGGGCTTCCCTGGTGGCGCAGTGGTTGAGAATCTGCCTGCTAATGCAGGGGACACGGGTTCGAGCCCTGGTCTGGGAAGATCCCAAATGCCGCGGAGCAACTGGGCCCGTCAGCCACAACTACTGAGCCTGCGCGTCTGGAGCCTGTGCTCCACAACAAGAGAGGCCGCGATAGTGAGAGGCCCGCGCACCGCAATGAAGAGTGGCCCCCGCTTGCCACAACTAGAGAAAGCCCTCGCACAGAAACGAAGACCCAACACAGCCATAAATAAATAAATAAATAAATAAATAAATAAAAATTTAAAAAAAAAACTATTTGAAGGAATATTAGCTGAAATTTAAAAAAAAAAAAAGTGAAAACAACCCAAATGTCCATCAACTGAATGAATAAACAAAAAGTGGTATATCCACACAATGGAATATTACTTGGTAATAAAAGGGAATGAAGTACTGACACATGTTACAACATGAATGAACCTTGACAACACTATGCTATGTGAAAGAAGCCAATCACAAAAGACCATATATTGTATAATTCTATTTATATGAAATGTCCAGAACAGACAAATCTACTCAGACAGAAAGTAGACTGGGGGGAGGTAGGGAGAGATGGGGAATGGAGAGTGACTGGTAACAGGCAGGGATGAAAATGTTCACAAATTGATTGTGATAATGGTTGTACAACTCTGTGAATATACTAAAATCCATTGAATTGTAAAGCTTAAATGGGTGAATTACATGGTAGGTGAATTATATCACAATAAAGCTGTCTAAAAAAAATTGACAATTTAAAACAAAAGTAATAACAGACTAGTGGTTTGAGAACACACATGTATAAGTAAAAACCATGAAACATGACATGGTATAGTATAAGTTGAAGGCAGACTATAAGTTAAAGATATAAACCCTAAAGCAAGCACAACACACACACACACACACACACACACATATATATCATATCTAATAACTACATGCAGCCTACATGAAACAAAATACAAAGACACAATTATGTTAAAAGTAAAAAGGTAGAAAAAGACTGCTAATGCTAACCAACAATGCTAATTAACAATGTCAGTTAACAGGAAGTTGGAGTGGCTATATTAATATCAAGGTTTACTATCAGGAGTAAAGAAGATAATTTCATAATGATAAAGGGATCAAGAAGACATAAGAATTCTAAACAGTTATTTACCTTTTTAACCAGGAACAGAAGGGACCTCCTTGAACTCAAGGAAGGGAATATATCAAAAACCTAAAGCTAACATCACACTTCATGAAAGATTGATTATTTTTCACCTAAGATTAGGAATGAGACAGGTATGTACACTTTCATCATTTCTATTCAAGGTTTCAGGTGTCAGTAAGCTGTAAGGTGCTAGTCAGTGCAATCAGGCAGGTAAAGAAATAAAAGGCATCCAGATTGGAAAGGAAAAAGTAAAACTGTCTTTATCTATAGTCAACATGATTATCTATGTAGAAAACTCAACAGAATCTACAAAGAAGCTACTAGAAGTAATACATGAGTTTAGCAAGCTTTAGAACAAAAGTGATTATACAAAAATAAACTATTTCTAAACATTGACAATGAACAATTGAAAACTGAAATTAAGACACCATTTACAATAGCATCAAAAACTATGAAATAGGGAAAAATCTGACAAAAAAATGTGCACCTATACACCAAAAACTACAAATCACTGGCAAATTAAAGACCTAAACAAATGGAGAGATACACCATACTTATGAGTCGGAAGACTCATTTGTTATCAATTCTCTCCAACCTAATCTATAGATCTAACACAATCACAATCAAATTCCCAGTAGGCTTTCATGTACAAATTGGCAAGCTGACTCTTAAAGTTCATATAAAAATGCAAATGACCTAGAAGAGGGCTGACACTACCTGATTTTAAGACTCATAAAGCTATAGTAATCAAGACAATGTGATATATAAGAGATAAACAAAGAGACTAATGCAACAGAGTAGAAGTTCAGAAGCAGACCCACACAGATACAGTCAATTGAATGTATTGATAAAAGGTTCCAAGGCTGGGCTTCCCTGGTGGCACAGTGGTTGAGAATCTGCCTGCCAATGCAGGGGACACGGGTTCGACCCCTGGTCTGGGAAGATCCCACATGCCACAGAGCAACTGGGCCCGTGAGCCACAATTACTGAGCCTGCATGTCTGGAGCCTGTGCTCCGCAACAAGAGAGGCCCGCGCACCGCGATGAAGAGTGGCCCCCGCTTGCCACAACTAGAGAAAGCTCTCGCACAGAAACGAAGACCCAACACAGCCATAAATAAATAAATTTAAAAAAAAAAATGGTTCCAAGGCAATTCAATGGGGGAAAACAATCTTTTCAATAAATGGCACCTGAACTGGACAGCCATATGCAAAAAAAGGTCCATTTCGCCTAGCCTTACATTGTACACAAAAATCAAATGTAAATGATCACAGACTTAAATTTAAGCCAGAACAATAAAACTTCTTAAAGAAAACATGAGAAAATCTTAAGTGACCTTGGATTTGGCAAAGATTTGACATATAAAAGGACAATCTGTAAATGAAAAAAAAAAAACTGATAAATGGAACACCACAAAAACTTTTGCTCTTCAAAGATCACTGCTGAAAATGAAAAGGCAAGCCACTGACTGGGAGAAAATATTTGCAAAACATATATCCAACAAAGGACTTGTATCCAGAAGACAAACAACTCAATTAAAAAAACAAGGAAAATATTTAAACAGAATTCACTAAAGTAGATATACAAATGGCAAATAAGCACATGAAAAGATGCTCTCAACTATAGTCACTAAGAAAAAGTAAATTAAAACCATAATGGCATATACTACACACACCATGGGTAAAATGAAAAAGACTGATGATGCCAAATATTGACAAAGACATGGAGCAACAGAAACTCACACACTGCTGATGAGAAGGAAAAACAGTACAATCCATTTTAGCAAACAGCAGCTTTTTAAGTATACACCTACTTAGGTGTACCCAGTCATTCTGCTCCTAAATATCTATCCCAGAGAAAAGGAAATATAGGTCTATACAAAAAGCTGTCCATGAATGTTCACAACAGCTTTATTTGCAACCAGCAAAAACTGGAAACAATCCAAATTACCATCAACAGGTGAATGGATAAACCAATTGTGGTCTGTGCATATAATTGAATATTACTCAACAATAAAACAGAATGAGCTACTGACAAACAACATATGAATCTCAAAATGATTAAGCTGATTGAAAGAAGCCAGACAGGGCTTCCCTGGTAGCACAGTGGTTAAGAATCCGCCTGCCAATGAAGGGGACACGGGTTCGAGCCCTCGTCTGGGAAGATCCCACATGCCGCGGAGCAACTAAGCCCGTGAGCCACAACTACTGAGCCTGCGAGCCACAGCTACTGAAGCCCGCGCACCTAGAGCTGTGCTCCGCAATGAGAAGCCACTGCAATGAGAAGCCTGCGCACCGCAACGAAGAGCAGCCCCCGCTCGCCACAACTAGAGAAAGCCCACGTGCAGCAACAAAGACCCAACGCTGCCAAAAATAAATAAATAAATAAATTCTATAAAAAATTCAAAATAAAGATTTAAAAAGAAAAAAAAGAAGCCGGACAAACAAGATGCACATTGTATAATTTCATTTATGCAAACTAACGAGTGGTGACAGAAACAGATCAGAAGTGGCTTGGAGATAGCATGAGAGGGGTAGAGAAAAGGTACCATAAAGGTGTACCAGAAAAGTCTGGGGAGATAAACATATTCACTATCTTAATTATGGTGATGGTTTCACAGATATATACATATGTCCAAACTCATCAAATTGTGCAGTTTATTGAATGTCAACTACATTGACATATATCAATGCCATATTGACATTGTCAATAACATATGACATATTGTATACCACAAAGATTTTTTTTTTTAGTTAGAAAAGAGTAATAGCTGAAATAAATTTAAATACTTCTATTATGCTAAACACTATGCGTTCCTAATAATTTTTTAAATTATTTATTTATTTTTGGGTGCGCCAAGGGCACGTCATGCGGGATCTTAGTTCCCTGACCAGGGATTGAACCCATGCCTCCTACAGTGGAAGCGCGGCGTCTTAACCACTGGACCACCAGGGAAGTCCCCTGATAATGTCTTAATACACACTCACCCTTTACTGCTCCCCTTGGAGGATGCTAAGGAACCAACTCATTATTTTGAAAACAAAGGGAGAGAATCAAGTATTTCTCTTTCCTGTATGATTAGTAATTCAGGAAAACAAAAAAGTTGTTGAGGAAAAGCTGCTCTTTAGAGTGACCTGCTAGTTAATAAAAGCAGAAGGAATGATAAAATGATCACTGCAACTCCTGGTAAAGTAATGGATCTAGGCAATGACCATCAAAGGTTACTAAGCTTGAGGTGAAAAACTGATGGGTGTTGACTAGAGGCTTGATATTAAGGAACTGTTAACTTTTTAAGGTATGATAATACAGGCATGACTTGGAGATATCACAGGTTGAGTTCCAGACCACCACAATGAAGTGAGTCACACGAATTTTTTGGTTTCCCAGTGCATGTAAAAGTTATGTTTACACTATACTGCAGTATATTATAGGAAGTGCCCAAAAGCATTATGCCTAAAAAATACAATGTATATCTTAATTTAAAACTACTTTATTGCTGGGGCTTCCCTGGCGGTCCAGTGGTTAAGACTCTGCGCTTCCAACGCACAGGGCACGGGTTCAATCCCTGGTCAGGGGAACTAACATCTTGCATGCCACGCAGCGCGGCTGAAACAAAACAAAACAAAACTTTATTGCTAAAAAATGTTAACCATCACTTGAGCCTTCAGCGAGTCATAATCTTTTTCCAATATCAAAAAAAAGTAACATCACTGATTACAGATCACCATAACAAATACAATTATAATGAAAAAGTTTGAAACGTGAAAACTACCAAAATGTGACATAGAGATACGAACTGAGCAACTGCTATTAGAAAAATAATGCCAACACACTTGATGCAGGGCTGCCACAAACCTTCAATTTATTAAACACATACACACACACAATATCTGTGAAGCATGATAAAGCAAAAGTGCAATGAAACAAGGTATGCCTGTACTACTCTGGTAAGCCTTTATCTTTCAGAGATATATACTGAAGTATTTATAAATGAAATAATTTGATGCCTGGGATTTGTTTCAAAGTAATTCAGGGTATTATTTTACTTCTGTCTAAAGCAGCAGTCCCCAACCTTTTTGGCACCAGGGACCTAAGACAATTTTTCCATGGACTGGGGCGGGGGGACGATGGTTCAGGTGGTAATGCAAGCAACGGGGAGCGGTAGGGAATGGCAGATGAAGCTTCGCTCGCTTGCTCGCCCACCGCTCACCTCCTGCTGTGTGGCCTGGTTCCTAACAGGCCACTGACCGGTATCGGTCTGCAGCCCAGGGGTTGGGGACCCCTGGTCTAAAGGACACCCTCCAACATTGCTTGTAGTACAGATCTGGTGGTGATGAATTTTTTCAGTTTTTGTATGCCTAAACACAGCTTTGTTTCTCCATAGTTTTTGAAAAATATTTTTGCCAGCTACAGAATTTAAAGTTGACAGTTTCTTTCTTTGAGTAATTTAAAGATGTTTTTCCACTGTCTTCTGGCTTGTATTATACACTATTAATGAGAAATCTGATGTCAACTTTATTTTTGTTCTTCTTTATATAACACGATTGTTTTCTCTGGATGTTCTTAAGACTTTCTCTTTATGATTGGTTATAAGTAGTTTGGCTATATACCATGCCATAGTGTAGTTTTCTTCATGTCTTTCGTGGCTGGAATTCACTGAGTTTCTTGGATCAGTGGGTTTATAGTTTTCAATAATTATGAAAAGTTTTTAGCCATTATTTCTTCAAACATTTTTTTCTCTTCCACCCTCTCTCCTCTCCTTCGGGGATCCAAACCACGTACTAGGTTTTTTATAAGTTGTCACATCACTCACTGATGTCTGCTCTTCCGTGTGTGCGCGCGCGCGTGCACGCATGTATTCTTCTACCTCTCTTTTTCATTTTGGATAGTTTCTAGTCTTATCCCTTGAAGTTCATGAATCTTCTCTTCTGCAATTTCCAATTTACCATTGATCCTATCTGTGTATTTTTGTTCTGACATCGTAGTTTTTCTCTAGAAGTTCAATTTGAGTCATTTTTCTATCTTCTATGCCTCTACTTAATGTTTTGAACATAATAGTTATTTGATTGTTCTCCTGATTAATGATAATGTTCTCCTACTTCTTTGTACACCTGATAATCTTTGTTTGGATGCCAGATATTGTCATTTTGACTTAGTTGGGTACTGGATATTTTTGCATTCCTATAAATTTTCTTGGGCATTGTTCTGATATGTAGCTAAGTAATATGGAAACAGTTTGATCTTCTTGGATCTTGCTTTTATGATTTGCTAGGTAGGTCTGAAGCAGTACTAACTCTATGGCTAATTAATCTCCACTACTGAGGCAAGACTCTCTTGAATACCTAATGCCCCAAGAATTATTCCAGTCTGGCTAGGGGAACAGGCACTATTCTTAGCCCTATATAAGTGACAGGCACTGTTCCCTCTAATCCATTTGGGTATTTCTCCAGCCTTGGGTAGTTTCCTCAAACATATGTGATCAGTACATGCTTAATATTCAAGGAAATCCTTTGAAGATCTCCAGTTCTCTATGAATACAGGTCTCTCCTTTCTGGTATTCCATCCTATGAACTCCATTTGTTTTGGTGTCCCGGGACTCAGCTCTGTCTCAACTCAGGCAATCTATGGGCTCTGCCTTAGTTCCCCTTCCCTATGTTGAAACTTGGAAACTCTCAGGCAGCAAGCTGAGGCAAGTTGTAGAGCTCACCTCATTTGTTTCCCATCTCTAGAGATTACTGTCATTGAATGCTTGATGTCTGTTTTTTTTTTTTAATTGAGGTATAGTTGATTCACAATACTGTATTATTTTCAGGTGTATAGCAAAGTGATTTAAAGAGAGATCATTTTCCATTATAGGTTATTACAAGATACTGAATGTTGTTCCTTGTGTTATACAGTAAATTCGTGTTGCTTGTCTATTTTATGTATAGTAGTTTGTAAACCCGATACTTCTAATTTACCCCTCCCCTACCTCCCTTTCCCCTTTGGTGACCGTAAGTTTGTTTCCTATGTCTCAGTCTATTTCTGTTTTGTATATAGATTCATTTGGATTATATTTTAGATTTCACATATAAGTGATATCATATATTTGTCTTTTTTTCTGATTCACTCCACTTACTATGATTTTCTACAGGTCCATCCATGTTCCCGCAAATGGCAATATTTCATTCTTTTTATGGCTAATATTCCATTGCGTGTGTGCGCGTGTGTGCATGTGCATGTGTGTGCATGCACGTGTGTGTGCATGCATGTGTGACCATCTGTATGTTTTCTTCAGAGAAATGTTTATTTAAGTCTTCTGCCCATTTTTTGATTGGGTTTTCTTTATTTGATGTTGAGCTGTATGAGCTGTTTATATATTTTGGAAATTAAGTCCTTGTTGGTCACATCGTTTGCAAATATTTTCTCCCATTATGTAGGCTGTCTTTTTTTTTGTTTATGGTTTCCTTTGCCATGCAAAAGCTTGTAAGTTTGATTAGGTCCCATTTATTTCTGCTTTTCTTTTTTTCCTTTGGGAGACTGACCTAAGAAAACACTGGTATGATTTATATCAGAGAATGTTTTGTCTATGTTCTCTTCTAGGAGTTTTATGGTATCATGTCTTATATGTAAGTCTTTAAGCCATTGTGAGTTTACTTTTGTATATGGTGTGAGGGACTGTTCTAACTTCACTGATTTATCAATACATGAGGCTGTCCAGCTTTCCCAACACCACTTGTTGAACAGAATTTCTTTTCTCCATTGTATATTCTTGCCTCCTTTGTCAAAGATTAATTGACCGTAGGTGTGTTGGTTTACTTCTGGGCTCTCTATTCTCTATTTATCCATGCCCGTTTTTGTGCCAATACCACGCTGTTTTGATTAGCTTTGTAGTACTGTCTAAAGTCTGGGAGGGTTATGCCTCCAGCTTTGTTCTTTTTCCTCAGGATTGCTTTGGCAATTCTGGGTCTTTTATGGTTCCATATAAATTTTAGAATTATTTGTTCTAGTTCTGTGAAAAATGTCATGGGTAATTTGATACAGATCTCATTAAATCTGTAGATTGCTTTGGGTAGTATGGCCATTTTAACTATACTAATTCTTCCAATCCAAGAGCATGGGATATCTTTCCATTTCATTGAATCGTCTTCAATTTCCTTCGTCAATGTTTTATAGTTCTCAAGGTATACGTCTTTTACCTCCTTCGTCAGGTTTATTCTTAGGTTTTTTTTTTTTTGGACACTATTTTAAAAGAGATTTTTTTTTACTCTCTCTTTCTGATATTGCATTGTTAGTGCAATGAAATGCCAACGGATTTCTGTATGTTAATCCTGTATCCTGCTACTTTGCTAAATTCATTTATTAGTCCTAAAAGTTTTTGTGTGGAGTTTTTAGGGTTTTCTATATAGAGTATATCATATATCATCTGCATATAATGACAGTTTTACCTCTTCCCGTCCAATCTGGGTACCTTTCATTTCTTTTTCTTGTCTGACTGATGTGGCTAGGACTTCCAATACTATGTTGAGTAGAAGTGGTTAGAGTGGCCATCCTTGTCTTGTTCCAGAATTTAGCAGGAAGGCTTTCAGCTTTTCACCGTTGAGTATTATGTTGGCTGTGGGTTTGTCATAAAAGCTTTTATTATGTTAAGTTCCCTCTATACCTACTTTGGTGACTGTTCTTATCATGAATGGATGTTGAACTTTATCAAATGCTTTTTCTGCATCTACTGAAGTGATCACATGGTTTCTGTCTTTTCTTTTGTTAATGTGATGTATCACATTGATTCATTTGCATACGCTGAACCATCCTTGTGACCCTGGAATGAATCCAACTTGTTCGTGGTGTATGATCCTTTTATGTTGTTGGATTCAGTTTGCTAATATTTTGTTGAGTATTTTTGCACCTATATTTATCAAAGATATTGGCCTGTAATTTTCTTTTTGTAGTGTCTTTGTCTGATTTGGGTATGAGGGTGATGGCGGCTTTTCATATAATGACTTCGGGAGTGTTCCCTCCTCTTCAATCTTTTGGAATAGTTTGAGAAGAATAGCTATAAGTTCTTTAATGTCTGGTGTCTTAAAACTGTTGTTTCATGTATTTTGTCTGTTTACTGTTGGTTGCTTTGAGTAATAGGGTAAATCTGGGCCCTGCTACTCCACTTTGGCTGGAAGCAAAGTCCTCATAGTACCCTTTCTGAAATTCAAAATATCCTACTTTTGGCTAATGAGAGCCTGTTTAAGCTATCTCCTGACTCTTTTCACCACAATTTCACATCTTAACTTCCTTGCTTTATGTTATGAAAAAACATTATAGGTTCACCTTGAATATTCCCTATCTTTAATGAAGAATCAGCTATTTTTCAAGGAGCCTTGTTCCTTTGAGAGAAAAATTCTAATGACCACCATCTCAGGGTACTAGGGGTGCTCACTGCTACAAGGTATATCACTATTTCTAGGTGTTTTCAGGACAAAGCTGGGTGTGTGTGTGTGTTTAAAGAAAATATATAATGAATCCCTAGTGATATTACCAATTCAAATTTATATAACTTCTGATTTTACATTTCCATATTTTAAGCTACAAAAATCCAGGTTCCTAGTATTGAATACATAAATACTTATTTGCTGTATTCATATATAAGAATACATAGTTTCAGAATAAATATCAATCCTATATGATTACAAAAAGCAGTTAAAGATTTGTTTATACTTTTTTTGTCCTTATGGTATATCCCAATATAGATAATTAATCATATTGTCATATTTTAAAGTTTATTAAATAATTCCTTTCTATGTAGTTTAACCACAACAAGCATGATACACAGTAAGCATCCTTTAATTACTTTTATTTATTTTTAAGGATAGCCTCCCTCATGTTGATTTAGTTTTGTTTTACAATTACTTAAAACATTTACATGACTCAAAAATCAAACCTAATCACTAAAATTACATCTACTGGTAAAGCAAAATTTATATTCACAGGCAGGGTCCTTAATATGGTATGATGGAATTTAAAATCAAAAACACAATACTATTTAAGTCACAAGGATGACAAGAAAAGAAGTTAAGAAATTACCTAAGACTACAGCTATGCAACAAGCCCACAGGATAAACAATACTGACTGGAGCAAGAGGACAACAAATATAAGATGAAGGTCTCTAGAGTAAAGAAATAGAACTGAAATTATCTGAGAAGTTTAACCAAGTAGAAAATCAGACAAAAATAATTTAAAAGAACTGTAGGAAAGAGAAGACAGCCAGGAATTCGAAGAAAGCCAAGCAGGTAAAAAATGAGACAATTAACCCCAGGAAAAAACAAAGTATTAAGAAAGGAAATGTAACCACAGTATACTATTCAGCTCAGCAATGAATTCTTACATATTGTAATATAACTCTACACTAGGAAGATGCACAGGTAAGGGAAAGAGTGGTTTAAGAGCTTAAATCCTCACCTACTGTAACAGAACATCAATAGATAATATTTTAAATTGATAAAGACATATAGTAACATACACGTATTACTCAGAAACGCAGCAGTATAAACCACGTTGAACAGCTGAGAGGTTGAAAGTGGTTTACTTGGGAATGAGACCAAGAACACTGCTGGTTTGGTTTCAAGTATTTTAGGACTATTTAACTTTTTCAACTATGTACATGTATTATTCAGAGAAAAATAGGTTGGTTTGTTTTTATCTGCTTCTTTGACCAGTTTTATTAAGAAATAATTGACATACATCACTATATAATTTTAAGGTATACAGCATGATGGTGTGATTTACGTATATTGTGAAGTGACTACCACAACAGGTTCAGCTAACATCCATCTTCTCATATAGATACAACAGAAAGAAAAAAACTTATCCATCTTTCCTATATATCATACACCAGTGTTAGCTACAGTCATGTTGTACATTACCTCCCTCATACTTATTTATCTTATAACTGGAAGTTTGTACATTTGGACCACCTTCCTCCAATTCTTCCTCCCCCAATCATCCACCTCTGGTAACAAGTCTGATCTCTTTTTCTATGAGCTTGGGTATTTTTGTTTTTTGTTTTTAGATTCCACATATAAGCATGTGTCTTTCTCTGTCTGGCTTATCTCACTCCACATAATGCCTTCAAAGTCCATCCTTGTTGTCTCAAAAAAATAGGTTTTAAAAAAGACAAAAATGGCCAAAATAATCATGATTTGTATACCATGTACAGACTACATGTTGACTGAAATTGTAAACAAGTTATTCAGTGGGAAAAGTTGGCTGTCCACAAGTTTTATCAACTTGCTTACTTCACAAAATATTTCTTGTAACTAAAAACATCAATCAAGCCTCCATTCTTTATCACTATGGTTTTTACAGACTTTTTAGCATCATTATGTTACCTACATACATTGAGTTAGCAAGAGTCTGCTTAATTCAAAATATTTTAATAATAAATGCAAATTTCATCTTTTTATACATAAAAAATTATAAAACTGGCTCAATCAGAATGGCATCAACGAGTAAAATTTTTGCCAAAAAATAAATTTTAGTTTGGTCTGCTGGTGTCAAATAAATAAAGGTCATTTATACAGTGCTGCCTAAATAACAAATATTAAGTGCTAGTCTGCTGAAAGGAAAGCTCTAAAAGATGCAGTTATCTTTTGTGTACTTGGCAGCATCAATTCCTGAACTACCCTCGAAACTAGCTGCACAGCTGGCCTAAGCCTGTGGCTTTTCCAGATAGATGACTAAGCAACTGTGGAAAGATAAACAGTACCTAAATGAATCTGTATATTACTGATGTTTACTATTTTACAAATTAGGTGTGAAACAAGTACTGCTGTGATATTAAGAAGCCTGATTTGCTTTACCAGTTCTCCTTACATAAGATGGCACATATGAAACAACAAAATTAAGATTTTAAGTAGAGCAATATTCCAGAAACTTATCACAGAAACCTATTAAAGCCCTAGCACAGTTTCAGACTCATACAATGAAGATGACAGAACTTCAACTACAAATGTTTTTAGTCAGATAAGTGGGGCCATACTTGCGACCTGACAGAGCATCTGCCTTCACGCAACTGAATACGAAAAACTTATTTTTTGTTTATATAGATTTTACAATGAAGTCTAATAACATGAATTCCCTGTCACCAAGAAGAAACAGTATAAAATAAACACTGTTAATGGCAGACTGTCACTACTACATCTTCAAATGGCTTTATGCCAAATATAATGTATAGGCTAGTCGTTATATTCAGACCTATACTTGTGCTTGTGTGCGTACATACATGTATTCACATTTACATGTAAATATAAATATATAATAATGCTGTTGTAATACCTGAATTTTACCCCCAAAATAGAAGCTAAATAAAAGCTCATGCAAAGAAAAGGTTCCACTTCGAATAAGACACAGATGAATAAAGATGCAACAAGAAACCAAGAGAAACTCATCCTTTTAT
Source organism: Balaenoptera borealis (assembly GCF_965194805.1). Classification (NCBI taxonomy): domain Eukaryota; kingdom Metazoa; phylum Chordata; class Mammalia; order Artiodactyla; family Balaenopteridae; genus Balaenoptera; species Balaenoptera borealis. The sequence continues at coordinate 68,251,494 of NC_138862.1, forward strand.
GAATAAGTGATTGCTTTCAAAGACAGTAAAGCACAATGTTAAGAATTCATAACTTAATTTGCTGCACTTAATATAAACTCTATTACAATATTACAAACTCATTGCCCTCCCACCAATAGTAATAATGATAAAGTGATTCAAACATCTACAGCCCAAACAAATAAAACACTGAGGTTGTAATGCACTCTTGGACTTCAAATAATTGGATTATCTAGTGCAGTGTTACTCAAAAGTACAGTGTTTGTTGAATAACTCACTATAACTGTAAACTATTTATAACAAATTGCCTTATTTCTCAGGTATGAAGGGTTCTGACTCATTCACTTGCCTTTTATGGAGCTTTCATAGTGTGGGGGTCAAATGGTCCTTCCAAGCCTCAAGCCTTAGCAAAAAAAGTCACCTAAGTGTTCTACCTTTAAATTTCCTTGCCAAAAGGGATGGACCATTTGTCCTAAGCGTTTTTAGAGAAAGGTAAAGTGAAGGTGAGTCTCAGATTCCCCTGTAGACATTCTCAGGTTAAAAATGATCAAAAATTCCTGTCCTAAATGTCCTTATGAATAATACAGAATTCAGGGGTGAAAAGACTTATTCCTTGAAATTTTGTTTAAAATACTACCTAATAAAGAAACATAAAGATAGAAAGACACAAAGCAAGTACAGCAAACTGTTGATAATTACTGAACCCAAAGGATGGGTTTATGAGGTTCATTATCTATTCTTTATTTTTGTACATGTTTATAAACTTTCAAATTAAAATTTAGAATGAAAAGCAATGTTCTGTTGGTCACTTGAAAATTCATTAATAAACACATAAAATCTTAAAGAAGTTGTAGCTCTAGAAAAATAAAACAAATAGGCCAAAATATTAAATAGTAGTTGGGAACATGAGAACCTGAGAGATTTCTTCATTCTTCTATTCTGCTTTTCATTACCTCCACTCCCCTACCCCTAAAACATGTTGATTTTATAGTTGGGAGGGGGATATACACCACACAAACATATATATTAAACATTGTTAAAATTAAAATACAGGACGGTGCTGTCAGGATTAAAAAGAAACATTAAGTTCTTTAAGAGAAATTAATTAAGGGTAAAGGACTTACCTGCTCTTCTCTTTTCTGCTTACGTAACTGCAGTCCTTCTTCCTCCCTCCTTCTGCGCATCTCATCAGGATTCAGGGACTTATTTTTGTAACTTTTCAGGCGAAAGTTCTCTTTCCCTGGGGTAGTCATGACTTCTACAAAAATAAGAGGGAGGGAGGGAACAGATGAGCTCAGCTGACTATAAAGAGCTCTGTTACTTTAATAGCTCAATCTTTTAAACATATACATGCTCAGACCCACCCCACAGGAATGTCAAATGGTTACTTTAACAGCTTTATTAAAGTGTACAATTCAGTGTCTTTTAGTATATTCACAATTATGTGCAAATCAACACCACAGTAAATTTTTAAACATTTTCACCACCTCAAAAAGCTATTGCTCCTGTTCAGGATATTTCATGTGAATAGACCATGTGTGATCTTCTGTGCCTGGCTTCTTCAACTTAGCACAGTATTTTCAAAGTTCATCCGTGTTGCAGCATATATTAGTACTTTATTCCTTTTTTTGGCTGAATAATATCCCATTGTATGGAGATACTCCATTATATTTATCCACTCATCAAATGATGGACATTTGGGTTCTTTCCACTTTTGGGCTATTATGACTAGTGCTTCCATAAACATTTGTCGACAAGTTTTTATGCAGGCTTATGTTTTCATTTCTCTTGGGTATATACCTATACACTCTGTTTAATCATTTCAGGAGCTTCCAGACTATTTTTCCAAAGTGGCTGCACCATTTTACATTCCTATCAGCAGTATACAAGTGTTGCCAATTTTTCCATATCCTCACCAACACCTGCTATCACAACTTTTTTTTAAACTGAAATACAGCTGATTTACAATACTGTATTAGTTTCAGGTGTAGAGCAAAGTATCACAACCTTTTGATTCTAGCCATTCTAGTGGGATAGATGTCTTTTAACATATTTATTTGCCAACTACATATCCTCCATAAAAAATGTCTATTCAGATTCTTTGCCCATTTTAAAATTGTGTTGTCTTTTTACCACTGAGCTGTAAGAGTTCTTTAGATAGAAGTCCCTGTCAGATACATGACTTGTTAATATTTTCTTCCATTTTATAGGTTGTCTTTTCACTTTCTTGATGGTCAAATCTACTGTTAAAACCCTCTCATGAATTTTGAAGCACCAAAAGTTTTTAATTTTGATGGAATCCAAATTAATCAATTTCTTTTTCTGTTGCTCAATGCTTTTAGTGCCATACTTAGGGATTCTTAACCCTGTTTCCTTCTAAGAGTTTGAGAGTTTTACCTCTTACATCTAGGTTTGTCATCCATTTTGGGTTAATTTTTCTATGTGGTTTGAGGTAAAGGTCCAACTTCATTATTTTGCATGTGGCTACCAGTTGTTCCAGCACTACTGAAAAAACTATTCTTTCTCTATTGTACAGTCTTGACACTCTTGTTGCAAATCAGTCAATCACATATTTATAGTTTTATTTCTCAACTTTCGATTCTATTCCCTTGATCTGTATGTGTATCCTTGTGCCAATTCCACACAATCTTTGTCTTTTTTGTAATAAGTTTTAAAATCAGGAAGTATGAGTCCTATTTTATTCTTTTTCAAGATTGTTTTGACTCACCTGGATACACTGCTATTCCATGTGAATTTTAGAATCAGTTTGTCAATTCCTACAGAGAAGTCAGCTGGGATTCCAATATGAACTGCACTGAATCTGTAGATCAATTTGGGGAGTATTGCCACCTTAATGTTAAATCTTCCAACCCATGAACACAATTTTTTTTTTTACTTAGATCTTTAATTTCTTTCAACAATGTTTTGTAGTTTTCAGAGTGTTTTACACTTCTTTTGTTAAATTTACTCCTAAGTATTTTTTAATGCTATTGTAAATGGAATTATTTTCTTAATTTCACTTTTGGATTGTTCATGACAAATCTATATAAATACAATCGATTTTTATACATTGATTTTTATATCCTGCAACCTTGCTGAACTGAACTTGTTTATTAATGCTATTTTATTAGTGCATTCTTTAGGATTTTCTACATAGATCATGTCATCTGCCAGAGATAGTTTTGCTTCTTTCAAAACTAGTAACATTTTTTGTTTTAAAGTCTAATTTTTCTGATATTAAGTATAGCCACTCCAGCTTCCTTATGGTTGCTACTTGTTTTATCTTTTTCCATCCTTATACTTTCAGTGTATTTGTATCTTTAAACTTAAAGTATGTCTCAGGGAATTCCCTGGCAGTCCAGTGGTTAGGACTCTGCACTTCCACTGCAGGGGGCACGGGTTCAATCTCCGGTCAGGGAACTAAGATCCCACATGCTGTGACGTGGCCAAACATAAATAAATAAATAATGTCTCTTATAGAGAGCATATAGTTGGATTCAGCCTCACAATTTCTGCCTTTTTAATTAGACTGTTTAATCAATTCATATTTAGTGTTATTATTGATATAGTTGGAGCGATGACTGCTTTCCCATTTTTCATTTTCTGTCTCATGTCTTTCATTCCTTTATTACTCTTTTACTGCTTTCTTTTGCATTGATTTTCTAATAAAGCACTTAAATTTCTTTAGTGATTTTTTTCACTGTATTTTTTTAGTTTTTTTCCCCCCAGTAGTTGCTCAAGGGCTTACCACACACTTTCACTTAGAATCAGCTTCAGACTTATACTAGCTTAATTCCAATGAGATATAGAAATGTTATGCTGTATAATTCTATTCCCTTCCCCCCATTTTATCATATTGTTGTTACACATGTTAATGTTACAAATCCAACAACACAGTTATAATTATTACTTTATCATCTACAGTTACTTCCTTAGCTTAAGATAGTTTTGCTCCCACTCACCTCCTGAGCTGTTATTAGCAGATACATTTCAAATACATTACATTTCTATAGGCCCAAGAATACATTACAGCAAGTCCCCTACACACAAATTTTCAAGTCGCAAACTTTCCAAGATGCGAACGTGCGTTCGCATGTCTAATCATGTAAGCTAGTTCATGTGTCTGGTATAAATTGTCACGTGCATGCATCCTCTACAAGTAGTTGTGCTTTTGTATACTTTACTGTACAGTACTGTATACAGTACAGTAGTACAGTATCTTTATTTCAAGCCCAGGATATCCAGAAGCAAGCATAAAAGCAGCAGTGATGTAGCTGGTACAGCTAAGAAGCGCCAAGCAATAACAATGGAAACAAAAGTGAAAATATTGAGAGAGTGGAGCGACAAGAGGAAGAAAAAGTAACTGAAGAACTGAAGAGATTCACGATGCAGGAAACGGCAAGGGCATTTTCTTTATTTGAGGAGGCACAGTTAGCTTTTGAGGCACGGCACCCAAATGTAGAACAGTACACGAAGGTTGCAGCAGCTGTTCAGAATGCAATCCAGTGCTACCGTGTCACCTATGACAAGAAAACAAAGAGCTACCCAGACATCACTGGGTCGTTTTTTCAAGAGGGAAGAATAGAATTGAATCCAGCAAGGAATCAGAACTTGTGCCATCAACATCAGGTGTGAGTGAAATTGCAGCTTGCCCTCCTTCTCATATTGCTAATGATCCTTCAACTCTACCATTTCCCATCTCCTCTCCCTCCTCCACTCAGTAACTCTTCTTGCCTGTTCACTCGATGCCAGCCCTGTATGCCAGCTGTGGTATTGTGCTACTGTACTTTTCAAGGTACTGTACTGTAAGATTAAAAATGTTTTCTTTTTTTGTTTTTTTATGTATTATTTGTGTGAAAAGTATTATAAGCCTATTACAGTACAGTACTATATAGCTGATTGTTAGTTGGGTACCTAGGCTAACCTTGTTGGACCGATGAACAAATTGGACTTACGAACATGCTCTTGGAACAGAACTCATTCGTACGTAGGGAACTTACTGTATATACATTATTTTACACAACTGCTTTTTAAATCAGTTTTAAGAAAAAAGGAGAAAAAATATGTGGTTATACACTCTCTTTTAAAATTACATCATTACCTTTACTGGTGCTCTTTGTTCATGTGGATTGAAATTACCATCTGCGGTCACTTGCTTTCAACCTAAAGAACTTCCCTTAGCCATCTTGCAAGGCAAGTCTGCTAGTAACAAAGTCTCTCAGTTTTTGTTATCTGCAAAGTATTTTACCTTCATTTTTAAAGGACAGCTTTGCTGGATATAAAAAAATTGGGGTTAACAGTATTTGTCTCTGAGTACTTGGAATATATTGGGTTGGCCAAAAGGTTCATTGGTTTTTTCCATACGCTGGCTCTAGTAGCGCTTAGTTGTCTTTAACTCCATTCGAAACAATTTTGTTAAGATTATATTGTGACAACTGTCATATCAGCATGCATTAAAAAAAACCTTATCAAAATTGGTGAATTTTTGTGTAGCCATTTTAATACTGAAGATGGAAGAAAAAAAGCAACATTTTCAGCATATTATGCTTTATTATTTCAAGAAAGGTAAAAACGCAACTGAAACGCAAAAAAACGATTTGTGCAGTGTATGGAGAAGGTCCTGTGACTGATCAAACGTGTCAGAAGTGGTTTGTGAAGTTTCATGCTGGAGATTTCTCGCTGGATGATGCTCCACAGTCAGACAGACCAGTTGAAGTTGAGATCAAAACAAGACATTAATTGAGAACAATCAACGTTATACCACATGGGAGACAGCTGACATACTCAAAATATCCAAATGAAGCATTGAAAATCATTTGCACCAGCTTGGTTGTTAATCGCTTTGATGTTTGGGTTCCAGTAAGTTAAGCGAAGAAAACCTTCTTGACAGTATTTCTGCGTGCGATTCTCTACTTAAACGTAACGAAAACATACTATTTTAAAACAAATTGTGACAGGTGATGAAAAGTGGATATTTACAATAATGTGGAATGTACGAGATCATGGGGCAAGCGAAATGAACCACCACCAACCACACCAAAGGCCAGTCTTCATCCAAAGAAGCTGATGTTACGTATATGGTGGGACTGGAAGGGACTCCTCTATTATGAGCTCTTTCCAGAAAACCAAATGATTAATTCCAACAAGTACTGCTCCCAGTTAGACCAACTGAAAGCAGCACTCGATGAAAAGCATCCAGAATTAATTAACAGAAAACTCATAATCTTCCATCAGGATAATGCAGGACCACATGTTTCTTTGATGACCAGGCAAAAACCTTTACAGCTTGGCTGGGAAGTTTTGATTCATCTGCCGTATTCACCAGACATTGCACCTTCGGATTTCCATTTATTTTAGTCTTTACAAAATTGTCTTAGTGGAAAAAATTTCAATCCCTGGAAGACTGTAAAAGATACCTGGAACAGTTCTTTGCTCAAAAAGGTAAAAAGTTTTAGGAAGATGGAATTATGAAGTTGCCTGAAAAATGGCAGAAGGTAGTGGAACAAAACGGTGCATACGTTGTTCAATAAAGCTCTTGGTAGAAATGAAAAATGTGTCCTTTATTTTTACTTAAAAACCGAAGGAACTTTTTGGGCAACCCAATATTATTCTACCACCTTCTGGACTCCATTGCTTCTGATGAGAAGTCAGCTGTAAGTAATTGGCTGTTTTTCTCTTGCTGCTCTGAAGATCCTCTCCTTGTCTTTGATTTTCAACATTTTCACACTGATATGTCCATTTGCAGATTTTCTTACATTAATCCTACTTGAAGTTCTTTGGGCTCTTTGGATGTATATGTAGGTCAGTGTTTTTCAATAAATTTGAGAAATTTTCAGCCATTATCTCCTTGAATACTTTTTCCGCTTTTTTTCTCCCCTCTTCTTCTAATACTCTCATGTATACCATGGTGCACTTAAGGTTGCCCCACATTTCTCTGAGGCTCTTTTCAATTTTATTCATTTTTTTCCTCTCCCTTCCTTGGGTTTCTATCAATCTATTGGCAAGTTTGCTAATTCATTCTTCCACCAGTTCAAATCTACTACTGAGCCCCTATAACTAATTTTTCATTAGTTATGTTACTTTTCAACTCCAGAATTTCCATTTGGTTCTTCTTTAGAATTTCTGTCTCTTGACTGATAGTCTCTATTTGATATTAGTTGTCATCATACCTTCCTTTACTTCTTTCATGAAGGTTTCCTTCGGTTCTTTGAACATATTCATAATGGGTACTTCAAAGTCTATGTCTGTTAAATCCAGCATCTGTTCTCTCTCACAGGCAGTTTCTGTTGCCTGCTTTTTCCACTGTATTAGCCATACTTTCCTGGGTTTTGTTTTTTGTTTGCACATCTTTTATCTTTTTATTGGGAACCCAACATCTTATATAATACTCTGTGGCAACTCCAGGTATACTCCTCCACCCATGAGGTTTTATATTTTTATTTGCTTGTTTGTTTAGTAACTTGTTTTATTTTAAAGAAGTCTACTTTCCCACCCCACCCAGCCCCCTGCAGTGTTAAGCCTCTGATGCTGGTCCTCAGGGGGACATAACCTGGATATGCCCACAGTCATCTTGCCATACAGTAATCTGTCAGGACTCACTTTCCCTGACTACTCCCAGCTAGTAACCTCCACTAATTGCCAGTTGATTGCTCTACTGATTTAAACAATGGCTTCAGGCATAAATTGCTCTGCAGAGGAATCCAATCAAATTCAGGCTCCTGAGAAGGAGCAGTTTCAGGTCAGTGTTTGACATTAACTCTGTCCCCAGGAAGGCTCCTTCCAGCTGTCTCTTATCCCAGTTCTTGCTGCAAGCTCAATGGCCTGCAGTTTAGCCTGGATCTTTTTGAATCTACAAATCTCCCAAGTGCCTTTCACCACAATCTCCACTGTTTCTGAAAGTAGCCTTAGGTTTGAACTTCTCCAGCTCTACTGCAAATGAAGTCAGTTCCTTGAGGAAGCTATCTGTTTCATGACTTGCTTCTCACCCCTACCCCCAAGCAAAATCTCTGAACCAGGGCTCTCAAGATGAAGGTGTGGACAACAGCACACTCTTCTGAGTGACAACCCATTTAGCAACTGAGTATTTTGTGGGGGATAGGTAGCAACCTGAGGTCTTCTCAGCTTGTCTCTCCTGACATGGAGCTACCATCTTATAAGACAGGGAAAAGGTGATCTGTTCTCTAGTATGCTCAGCAACTCTGTTACCAAGGTAGAGCCTCTGTTCCACAAGTGGGGACTGGACAGTAGCCCCCTACCTCTCCAACACATTTTCCCAAAACTTAGCCGTAATAGCAGGCAGCTGGGGGCAGGATGAGAAATCCTGATGTCCTGCTTCTCCCAGAAAGAAAACCTTTGCTCCAACAGGAAGCTCTGCATTTACTGTATACCCTAGGACCATTTCCAAAGCTCTAAATAGTTGTTTCTTAATAGTTTTCCTCAGTTATACTAGGGAGCAGATCTGCAGAGCTCTTATGCTATCAGACTGGAAGTCAAAGAAACAGTTATTTTTAAGAAGAGGATTCTGATGCAAGCCTGGTTTGAGAATCACTGATTTATACTGTGCTGTATCACATCACCTATTTTACCTGAATCTCTTGAAAAAAAAAAAAAATCTACAGGGCAAGAATTATTATTCTCATCCTTTATAGGTAAGGATTCAGGAGGCTCACAGAGAATTAAGGTTAAATGAGGTCATAAGGATGGGGCCCTAATCCAATAGGACTGGTGTCATTAGCAGAGGAAGAGACACCAGAGATCTCTATCTACACCCACTGCCCCCCCCCCCACCGCCATGTGCTCAGAGAAAAAGCCATGTGAGGAAACAGAAGGTGGTCATGTGCAGGTCAGGAAGAGAGGCCTCACCGGAAGCCAACCCTGCTGGAACCTTGACCTTGGACTTCAAGCCTCCAGAACCATGAGAAAATGAACTTCTGTTGTTTAAGTTACCCAATCTGTGGTACTTTTTAATGGCAGCTCAAGCAGACTAATACATATACCCAGTGGTATTTTATCAGATTGGACTGAAAGATTGGTGCAATGCAGATGAGAATCTGCAAATAATTCTGAAGGAACCATAACTAATGGTGCTGAGAAATGACACAGAGAAGAGTTGGATTCCTGAGGCAGGCAGCATTTTGGTTCTGAAATATCACAATATAGCATAACAGCAACAGTGTTGCAACGAAGTTTCAGGTTAAAGGTATAGTAGTATAGTAACAGGGCAAGACCTGGATAAAGTTTAACAAGACCAAAACCAATCAGACTTAAATAATTGGAAGCCTAGATTCAACATGGAGCTGGAAGGGTAAGCAGTTAAGGAAAGGCAATGTTGGGAACATAGTACACATATAGAGAGAGACCAAATGATAAAGCAAATGGAGCAAAAGGTAAAATGAACAACTGGGGAATGTGGATGAAAGGTAAACAGGAGGGCTTTGTACATGTCTTCTGTAAGCTTTAAATTATTTCAAAAAATTTTTTAAAGTACAAAAACTCTAGAAGAAATGGTCACACAAAAATTAATTATTCACTTGCTTTTTATTAAAGTGACGTAAGAAGCAAGTCCAGAGAAGATGCCTGGCCTTGAAGCCCTATTTTCAAATTTACTTCTTAGCACCAAGATGTAGGGAAGGTACTAAACTTCTGTGAATCTTGGTTTCCCTTATTCGCACTATGGAGATAATACCTTATAAGGTGAAGAGAAGTAACATATGAAAGCATGCTTCCACTGTCTGGCCCATATATAGATCACACCTGATATTTGTGTAGTGAAGAAATGGCTATAAATAGCTCTAAAGGTTCAAAAAAAGATCTTGTCTGACAAAACTGATCAGGGGTGGCTTCATGGAGAAGATGATGTTTCAGCTAGGTTGTGAGGGATAGATAGAATCATCAGTTGAGGCTAAAAGAGAAAGACCCACGAAACAGGGAAGAGTACAAAATAAAGGCACAGATGTTAGAAAGAACAACTGATGAGAACAGTAGTAAGTCATGTTTGACTAGAGAAACTGTTCTTTAAAAGAGGTAGGTAACAAGAGAAATGCAAAGGCCTCTTGGTTTTCTTTTTCTTTCTTACTTGTTTGGTTAGATTTCGGTATCCAAGAACTCACAAATGACTCCAGCATTCTAACAATTTCTACCTACCATTCATACAGTTCACCTGTGCCTTTGAATTTCAAAACATTTCAAAAAAAAGAAATCCAAACAGTATGAAAGGGTATATAAAAAAAATGAAATTGTACCTCTCCCATTGTTTCTAAAGGTAACCACCATCAAGTTCTCTGTATATCCTTTCAAGAAGTGGTTATACAAGCACATACACATCCTTTTGGTTATTACTGTATACTGACAGAACAATTCTATACACAGTTCTGCACTTTGCTTCAATTTTCGACAACTTTCCATACCAATGCCTACAAATCTTTATCATTTTTAATACAGTAATTAATTTTTGTAGCATAATAACTAGACCCTACACGTAATTGACAATTAAGCTTGACTTCAATTTTCTGTCACAAATAATGCTGTAACCAATATTCTTTTTCATGTATTTGTACATATTTTGCAATTGTATCCATGAATGAATTCTAAACAGTGGAACCTCAAGGTCAAAAATATGTTCACTTAAAATTCTGATATTGTCAAAGTTCCCTCTAAAATATTGCACCAATGTACCAGTGAATAAGAGTGTTAACAGTTCCCCATCACCATCATCACTAACCCACGACTGAAGCAAAGTTTTCCATATTTGACAATGTGATATGTGAAAAAAATGCTTCTCATGAACACTGTTTTCATAATACTCTTAGTTATATGCTTTTTTCATTTTCACTCGTAAGTTTTTCAGAGGCGTGGTGATGTGATGGCATCATCACTCTGGTGCCTAATGGGATGTTTGCTGTGTATTCCTGTGTTTTAAAATTTTGTTTTTATTTCTAATGCAGTAATTTTGCAGATACACAGTAACATAAAGGTTTTTCAGGGTCCTCAATAAGTGTAAAGTTCTGAGACCAGAAAATGAGAACCCTTGGTCCAGATAATCCTTCCAGTCTTAAGAGGGGGGAAAAAGAAAACCTTTGATATTCATATAGCATTCAATTCACAGATTAAGGAAACTTCTTTACAATACTGTATCTCCTTGGTCAGAAATTAAATACGTATTTCCATTTATCTCTTTTGTTACAATGATAAATGTGATGCTTCCTTCCATTATATTCTAACTGGCTATTGTTTATAGGAAAATTATTCATTACTATATGTTAATTTTTTAAAGCCAGCCACTGAATTAAATCAGCTACTGAATTTTGTTTCTGATACTTCAGCTGACACTCTTTATACTGGGGGTTTATCAAAAGGTCATGTTTACTGAGGTATAATTCACATAGAGTAAAATTTGCCATTTAAGTAAATATCACGACAATTAAGATAGACATTTTCCTCACTACAAAAAATTCTGTCAGGCCCCTTTCTAGTAAATCCACTTGCCCTAATCCCAGGCAATCGGTCCCTATAATTTTGCATTCTCCAGAATTTCAAACAAATGGAGCCATACAACAGGTAGCTTTCTGTGTGTGGCTTCTTTCACTCAGTATTAACTATTTGAGAGTCCTCCATACTGTTGCATTTATTAGTAACTGATTCCTTTCATTGCTGAATTGTATTCTATTGTATTCCACAATTTGTTTATCTATTTAACAGCTGATGGACATCCAGATTGTTTGCAGTTTTGGGTGATTATGAATAAGCTACTATAAACATTCACATATGGCATTTGTTTAGATAAATGATTTCATTTTTCTTGGGTAAAAACCTAAGAGTGAGACTGCTGGGTCATATAGTAAGTACATGTTTAACTTTACAAGAAATTGTCCAACTGTTTTCCAAAGTGGCTGTAACATCATGCATTCCTATCACCAATTTATTATAGCTCCAGTCATGTCATAGTATTGAGATATATATATTTTTTTTAAATCACATCTAAGTACCACCCATCCATATCTATTTTACTGAAGTTTTAAAAACCTGAAATGTGTGTTGAATTAGATCAAATGCCTTTTTGGCAGTTATTAAAATGGTCACTGTTTATCCCCTTTGACATATTAAATATGGTGATATATTAATACACTTAATAGTCAATGATTTTTGACTCTTGGATAAACACACTTGGTCACAGTGTATCATTCTTTTTAACTCTATCTGTTAGTTATCTTTTTTTTGTTTTACATTATTTTAAATTTTATTTAATTAACATACATTAAAATTGACTTGTTTTGTATACAGTTCTATAAATTTAACACATGTATAAATTTGTTCAGCCATCACCTCAGAACAAGATACAACTGTTCCATCACCTCAGAACAAGATACAACTGTTCCATCACCTCAGAAAACTCCCTTGTGATATAATTTTGTAGTCACACTCTCCCCAACCTTTAACTCCCAGCAACCATGGATCTTTTTTCCATCACTACAGCTTTGTCTTTTTGAGATCATCGTACTAATGGAATCAAACAGTATATAACTTTTTGAGACTGACTTCTTTCCCTCAGAAAAATGCCAAGTTGTTTCATGTTAATAATCTATTCCCTTTTATTGCAAAATAGTTTTCTATTGTAGACTTGGACCTTTTTTTGGATATCATAAGTAGAGAAGATATGAACATTGATGTCCAGGTTGTTGTATGAAGATGAATTATCACAGCCTAAGCAGGAGTGGCATGCCTCAGCCATACGGCAAATATATGTTTTAAATTGATATTTTTTTAAAAACCTGCCAAATTGTTTTCAGATTGTCTATACTCTTTTGCATTTCTACCAGTAATGCATGGGATTTCCAGCCTCTCTGCATCCTCAGCAGCATTTGGTATTTTTATTTTAGCCATTCTAACAGGTTGTATAATGGTATCTTGCGGCTTTAATTTCCATTTCGCTGATGGCTAATGATGATGAACATCTTTTTATGTGCTTATTTGTCACCCATATATTTTCTTTGGTTAAACATTTGTTCAATCCTTTTGCTTACTTTTTGATTGTTTTCTTATTGGTGAGTTTTGAGAGTTCTTATATATTCTGAATATAAGTACATTATGAGATAAGTGATTTTTAAATATTCTTGCAGCCTATAGCTTGCCTCTTCATTCTCTTCATAATATCTTTCACAAATTAAATATTTTAATTTTGATAATGTCCGATTTATTATTTTTATTTATCTTTTATGCTTTTGGTGTCACATCTGAAAACTCTTTTCTAACTCAGGTCATCAATATTTTCTCCTACATTTTCCTCTAAAAGTTTTACGGCCTTAACATTTTACATGTACATCTACGATCTATTTTGAATTAATTTTTGTTTAAGGTGTGAGGTTTGGGTCAAGTTTCAGTCTTTTGCATATGCATGTTCAGGTGTATCAACACCATTTTTGTTGTGTTTTTCCCAGCTTTATTCAAATACAATGGACAAATAAAAACTGTACATATTTAAGGTATATAATGTGATGATTTGATATACGTATACATTGTGAAATGATTACCATAATCAAGCTATTTAAATTATCTATGACATCACATAGTCTTCTCTTTTTTGTGGTGTGAACACTTAAAATATATTCTCTTAGAAAACTTCAAATATACAATACGGTATTATTTGTTATAGTGTCCACGATGCACATTAGACCCCCAGAACTTACTCATTTTATAACTGAAAGTACGTACCCTTTCACATCTCAGTTTTCCTCCCCCTCAGTCTCTGGCACCCACCATTCTACTCTTTGCTTCTGTGAGTTCAACTCTTTTATGTTCCACATATAAGTGAGATCATACAGTATTTTTCTCTGTCTGATTTATCTCCTACCACAGTGACCTCAAGGTCTATTTATACTGTTAAAAAGGCAGGATTTTCGTATTTCTATGGCTGAATAATACTCTATTTTACATTTATGCCACATTTTCTTTACCCTTCTATCCATCTATAGACACTTAGATTATTTCCTTGTCTTTGTTATAGCGTGAATAATGTTGCAATGACATGGGAGTGCAACTCTCTCTACGAGATAACTGATTTCCTTTGGATATATCGCCAAAAGTGGAAGAGCTGTATCATACAGCAGTTCTAATTTTAATTATTTGACAAAAGTTCATACTGTTTTCCATAGTAAGCTGCACTAATTAACATTCCCACCAACAGTACAGAAGAGATCCCTTTTCTTCATATCTTTGTCAGCACTTATTATCTTCTGTCTTTTTGATAAAAGATCTGTGGGCTTCTCAGATATGGCCTTTATTATGTTAACATACATTCCTACTACACCTAATTTGTTGAGAGTTTTTATCATGAAAGGATGTTGAATTTTTGTCAGATGCTTTTTCTGCATCTATTGAGATGATCATTGCATTTATCCTTCGTTCTGTTCATGTAGTGTATCACATTTATTGATTTGAATGTTGAGCCATCCTTGTACCCCAAGGATAAATTCCACTTGCCTCATTGCGTATGACTCTTTTTTTTTTTTCCAACATCTTTATTGGAATATAATTGCTTTACAATGGTGTGTTAGTTTCTGCTTTATAACAAAGTGAATCAGCTATACATATACATATATCCCCATATCTCTTCCCTCTTGCGTCTCCCTCCCTCCCACCCTCCCTATCCCAACCCTCTAGGTGGTCACAAAGCACCAAGCTGATCTCCCTGTGCTATGAGGCTGCTTCCCATTAGCTATCTATTTTACATTTGGTAGTGTATGTATGTCCATGCCACTCTCTCACTTTGTGCCAGCTTACCCTTCCCCTTCCCCGTGTCCTCAAGTCCATTCTCTAGTAGGTCTGCGTCTTTATTCCTGTCCTGCCCCTAGGTTCTTCATGACCATTTTTTTTTTTTAGATTCCATATATATGTGTTAGCATACAGTATTTGTTTTTCTCTTTCTGACTTACTTCACTCTGTATTACAGACTCTAGGTCCATCCACCTCACTACAAATAACTCAATTTCCTTTCTTTTTATGGCTGAGTAATATTCCATTGTACATATGTGCCACATCTTCTTTATCCATTCATCTGTCGATGGACACTTAGGTTGCTTCCATGTCCTGGCTATTGTAAATAGAGCTGCAATGAACAATGTGGTACATGACTCTTTTTGAATTATGGTTTTCTCAGCATATATGCCCAGTAGTGGGATTGTTGGGTCGTATGGTAGTTCTATTTTTAGTTTTTTAAGGAACCTCCATAGTGTTCTCCATAGTGGCTGTATCAATTTACATTCCCACCAACAGTGCAAGAGGATTCCCTTTTCTCCACACCCTCTTCAGCATTTATTGTTTGTAGATTTTTTGATGATGGCCATTCTGACCAGTGTGAGGTGATATCTCATTGTGGAGATTTTTGCATATGTGTTCCTCGAGGATAATGGCCTGTATTTTTTTTCTTATATTGTCCTTATCTGGCTTTACTTTTTTTAATAGTCACAGTGTATCATTCTTTTTAATTCTGTTAGTTTTCTTAAAAATTTCTAAATCACTATCCATACATAAGATTGATTATTTAATAAAATACCCTCCTCTTTGGGGGTAGGGGTGGATATTGTATTTGTCACATGATTCCAATTTTATGACATTCTGGAAGAGGCAAAACTATGGAGAGTTAAAAGATCAGCGGTTGCCAGGGGTTTAAGGGATGAATAGCAGAGCACAAAGGATTTTGGAGGCAGTGAAACTATTCTGTTGGACTATAATGGCCGATACATGTCAGTATACATTTGTCAAAACCCACAGAATGAATGTACAACTCCAAGAATGAACCCAAATGTAAACTATGGGCTTTGGGTGATAATGATGTGTCAGTGTTGGTTGGATTATAACAAATGTACCACTCTGGTGGAAATGTCAATGGTGGGGGCACTGGGTGTACAGGGGTAGGGAGTAGATGGGAACTCAGTAGTTTCCATTCAATTTTGCTGTGAACCTAAAATTGCTCTAATAAACAAAGTCAATATTTAAAAAAAAAAAATCAAAGATTTCTTCTCTGATATTCATAAATGAGACCGGGTTCCCCTCTTAGCAGGAGAAAGAGATTATATTTGCCAAGTGGGAGAGCTTTTTGAAAAACAGACGCCTCAACTGTCCTTCCAAAGAGTTTGATTAATACGTCTGAGGCAAACACGAGGTCTCTAGTGTTGTTTTTTCTTTTAAAGATTCCCAAGTGAATTCTGATATGCATCTGCATGCAACTGAAAATCACTATAGCAGAGCAAAAGTTTTATCGGAAAACAATGCAAAATACAGCTGAAATGTAGGCTTAAGTTGGATTGAAGAGAGCTTAGATAACAAATGAAATAAAATCTATAGAGGTTTATGATTTTAAAAAAACATGTAATAGTATGAGAAAATTATATTTATCCTAAACAAATATTTTTAGGATATTATCACCTAAGTGATTAATTGAAAAACTTAAGTTATTGTCAATAACTTTTCACTCTCTCAGGAAGCAGAAGCCTTTAAAATTAAAGCCATTATGCCCCATTTTCCTCTTGTTTTCTAGGGAAATAAAGCCAAAAAAGCAATAAAGTTAAAAACAAGATGCAATACTGGTGGTAAAATAGAAATGTACTCTACTCTTCCAAAATGAAATCTCCCAATTTCCCCTTCATGTCTATTTAGTTAAAATTATCAAATTTTGCTTACTATTCCATCCAGAATGATTTTATCTATTCCTATCTATTCACACTGCCACCAGTCTGATCCAGGTCCCTGTCATCCTACAGCTAGATAACTGCAACAGCTCTAACCACCCTTCCTTAACCTCAGTCTCTTTGCTCTTCAATTCATCCTTCACACAGCTCTCAGACTAATCTCAACACCTTTTTCACTATATAACTTCAATGCCTAAGGACCTAAAATGAGTTTTTAGCACTACTTAGATCAAATCTGAACTTCTTTGTCCTACAAGTTCCCTTCGCTTTGATACTCTTTCCATTCTTCATCAATCTATACCCAAAACACACTGAGTGTAGATCTTTTTATATTTTTATTATATTCAAGATGGTATATATATTCAGTGTGCTGAGTCAATCCAAGCAGTCAGTAAGCCCCTAACCATTGTGAATATTTAACATTCACAATATTCTTTGTGCAACACTATAAAATGTTAGTATACTTAATTCCATCATATAAATTGAGTATAATTTTATTAGAAAACATGATGTGTATTTAATATTAAAAAAACCAAAAACCACAAGAAAGTATGACTACAAAAAAAGCAAGTTACAGGTTTATAAATTTAAGCATAAATGAATTTTAAGTATAAAAAATTTTCAGTTCAGTTGTGAATATTTTTTGAACCTATTTTTTCATTAGAGAATGGAGAGGTGTGAGCCTGCACCCCAGAGTACATGCTCTCCCATTTGTAAATATTAATTACTCATCTACTGTTAACTTCTAGTCAAGTAGTAGTGGGTCCCTTTAAAATATTTTAATAAAAATTAGGAAAGAAAAAGGAAATTTAAAATATCCTACCCATTTCTTCCCAGTAAAATTATTAGAGTACCTTTATTATAGTGACAACATTCTTGCGTTCAATGGAGGCAAGGTTTGAAAAACCCTGCAATAAGCCTCCTCTGTGAGAAGTCAACGCTACAGATATGATTCGTAGGTGCTCACCTCTGATTACATCTCATAGCTCTAACTCCATTAACCTAATAGAAATCCCTACTTTCTTTCATGTCCCAGCTTCAGACCTTCTTCCACTGAGACGTTTACTATAACCTTTGACCCTGAATTCTGACCTCACCTTCCAGTATCTACGGGTTCCCAACATGCAAGGTTCCCCAGAGACATTCTCAATATCCAAACATTTAAAGGAAAATATTTACCAAAGATTTGGGGAATTCACACCCCAAGATTCAGTAATTCCACTTTTGGAATGTACACTAAGGCAATAAAATCAGCAGCATGTAGAAGAATATTCACAGCAGCATGACTGTTACAACGAAAACTGTAAACCTAAGAATTCCAAAACGGGGGCTTGGCTATGGGACATAATCATAACATACTGCGAATTAAGAAAAACAGAACATTAACACATGAAAAATCGGGGTGGTAGGAACAAAACCCCAATTTATACTATTCTCTATACTTTTAAAAATATTTTATAACTTAGAATACAAAAATCTTAAGTGGAAATTAACATTCTTCTTTATCTTCCAAATTTTCTACAGTAAGCAATATACTACTTATAAAATGAGAAAAACTTTCAAAAAGTAAAGCTGGAAGCATATATTATATTTACTACAATGAGACTTCCCAGCCTAACTAAAACCTTAAATTTCTTTACTTTTGGCTAGAATTTTATCAACTCAACATGCTGTTATTTCATCAAAGTTCTAATTGAATACTTCAGGTCTTTATGAAAGGGAAAAACTACTTCCCCCTTATAGCTGGATATTTTTAGAGAGAAATCTTTCCCCAAAAATGGCATAAAGGACTCCTTCATGGGGAAAAAAAAAAAGCGCAAACTTGCCTTTATCCAATTCATATTCATTACTGAATCTAATATATCTATTACGTGTACACTTATAAAGGTTTTAATGTTTTACATTAAGATTTAGCACCTACAGGATGTATGTGCTTTCCTCCCAAAACATATTAACAACTTAAAGCTCAGAAATTTAATTTTAATCTTCAATACTAAACAAAGTACTGAGCAACACTCAAATGCCACGGAAAGAATGAACAGACCAGAAATAAAGAGTTCACGTGAAGAAATAAAATGATGGATTTGGTAGATAAAAATCCATACCAAAATTATAACTTTTTTAAAAAAAGGATGAACTACAAAGATAGAACACAAAAGGAGAGAATCAGAGGTGATAGATGAGATGTGAAAAACTTTTTAGAAGCCTTAAAACAGATGGCCCTGGGACTTCCCTGGTGGTCCAGTGGTTAAGAATCCATCTTGCAATGCAGGGAACACGGGTTCGATCCCTGGTCAGGGCACTAAGATCCCACATGCCGCAGGGAAACTAAGCCCGCATGCCACAACTACTGAGCCCGTGCCTTCTGGAGCCCGCTCGCTGCAAGGAAAGATCCCGCATGCTGCAACGAAGATCCCATGTGCCGCAACTAAGACCCAACGTAGCCAAATAAATAAATTTTTAAAAAAGATGATCTAATGATATTTTAGGAGTGAAGTGGAGAACTCTGAAGCCTAAGCACCTGTAAAGAAGCTGATTCACACTGCCCACAAGCAGGAGGCTTCATAGACAGGAGCACCCCCCCCCACCCCACCCCACTCCAGGCATCTCTGAATGTAGAGTGAGGAACAGGACTAAAAACTAGAAGATTAGTTGAAAGTCTACAAAACAGTCATCACATTCAGACTTCCTCCTCCATTGTGCACAGCCAGGCAACAGTCCATCCCCAAGCCCCTATGGATGTTGAGAGCATTACTCTGAAGAAACTAAACTAGAAAGACTCTAAAATGAGGGACTCCAGTGTAGGTGATGTGCTATACAAAAGACAGGATTACATGAACACAATTAACAGTGAGAACGCCAGCTTCTTTTCTAAGATGAGTTCTCAGAACATGGCATCCAGGTGTATATCCTCCAGGCAAGACTGGAGGCTCTCTTTTACTTTTTTTTTTTTAATTTTATTGAAGCATAGTTGATTTACAATGTTGTTAGTTGGAGGCTCTCTTTCTCAAGGAAATTGACAAGCCCAAGAGAAAAGAACTATGAGGGTTCCCTCCCCCCATAAATGGCCACCAGATACCCTGTCCACCCTTTTAACAAGCCACACCTATAGTTTCCAATTCAGTTTTTAGCACTTCACTCTTAAATAGGAGTGGACAACCGTAAGTTTACCAGACATCCAGGGAAAGCCTCTACAGAGAAAGACTGCAATGGAAACAAAGGAACTTTGAAGAAACAGAGCAATGAGGGGGTACAAAACTTTAAAAAAAAAAAAAAAAAACTATCATTAATACTGTCCTCAACAGGACTATAGTGTCCATAAAATAATATATAGATATCATAAGAATGAACTCTAAGAAATTAAAATATGGATAGGAATTAAAAATTCAATAGAAGGGCTGTAAGATAACATTAAAGAAATCTCTCAGGAAACAGAACAAAAAGACTAAGTGATGGAAAACAGGAAGGAAAAGAAAATTAAAAGAACCACCTAAGAATTCTAATACCCAAATAATACAAATTCCAAGAAAGACAAAAAAATCAAATGAAAAAGAGATTATCAAAGAAACAATGCATTAAATTTAGAGTATTCATTCAATGAAAGACACCATGGACAAAACTAACAGAAAGATGACAGGCCTATAAAAGATATTTTCCAATCCTAAAACCAACAGACCTCCACAAGGAACTCCTGCAAACCAAAAAAAAAGACAGGAGGAGTTCCCTGGTGGCCTAGTGGTTAGGATTCCGGGCTTTCACTGTTGTGGCCTGGGTTCAATCCCTGGTCAGGGAACTGAGATCCCACAAGCTGCGCAGCACAGCACGGCCAAAACAAACAAACAAACAAAAAAAGACAGGGACCGGAAAGGAAAGATAGACAAAGGACAAAACAGACAATTAACAAAAGGGAAAACCTGAATGGATACAAGAGACGCTCGAATTCATTAATTATCAGAGAATGTAAATTAAAACAATGAGATACCACTTTATACCCGACTGGCAAAAATTAAAAAGTTGGATAAAACCAAGTACTGTCAAAGATGTGGGCAAACAAGAAAACTCCTCACTGCTAGCAGGCACATAAACTAGTTCTCCTTTTCTATGACCCAGGAATCCCACTCCCGGGCATACATCCCAGAGAACTTCTCACACAGGTCCACAAGGACGTACAAGTAAGAGTATATTTACCACAGTGTACTTGTGATGCCAGAGAGGCAACTCAGGTGTCAGTGATTAGGGAATAAAAAGTAAAATGTGGTAGATGCACATTATGGAATTCTACATTATACACAACTATACGTACACACAACGAAACAGAAAGGTCTCCAAACAATGCTGAGTAAAAAGAGTAAGAAACAGAACAAGGTCTATAACACAATATATAAACTAAATACACAAAACGCACTACATATTTCACAATGATTCACATATAATCAAGGAATGTATCAGCCACAATGCAGTGGGTGCCTACTAGAAAGGGTAATGGAAGTAGGGCTCAGAAATGAAAGAGAAAAATTTAAAGGACCCTGTATAGTTTGATGATAGTGTCAAGAACTGGGAAGCATAATTAACTCTAAAACTCTTTTTACCTAAGGCCCCAATAATAATAATAATTAATAAATAAATTTCCCAAAATTATAGGACACAAATCCCCAGCTTGTAAGGGTCCATCGAGTGCCCTTAAATGAAAAAAAAACAAACAAACAATCAAATCTAGGGACATTATGGAATTTCAGGGGTTAAAAATAATACCCTAAAAGCTTCTGGAGATTGGAGAAAAGACAGGGAAGGTCACATACAAATGAAGAATGAGAACGCCTTTGGACTTCAACAGCAACATTAGAACGCAGAAAACAATGGAGCTATGACTTCCAAACTTTTTAAGCCTAGGTTTTTATAGCCAGCCAGATTACTGATGAAATGTTAAGGTAGAATATAGATTTTTTTCAATCATGCAAGATCACAGAAAGTTTTCGCTTCCCAGGTACCCTTTCTCTGTAAGTTAAGAAAATACGGGAAACAGGAGATCCAATACAGGAGAAGGGCAAAGAGAATTTTAAGGGCGACATAAAGAAAAGTTCCAGGATAACAGCTGTGAAGTAGACCTAGAAAGTAACCAGTCCAGATTGCATTAAAAGGACAAAAGGTTCCAGGACAGCTATCTCATGGAAATGGAAGTGGGGAAAAAAAAGTATTACTCCTGGAAAAACAAAAAATTGGTTAAGAGAAGAAATGATATCATAATATACTACATGGTTCAGCTATAAACATTTACATAGTTATAACTGAACGTTGATTTAATAAACACCTGTGATAACTATATTAAAAGGATGGGAGAGGCAGTGTGTAAATGTGGAGGAAAGTCAATAGATAATGTCTAAAACTGCTGTATCAAGAAATAGCAATAGAAGCAAGTTATTTATAAATATGAAAGAGGAAACAGCTAAAAGAAAGAAATTGGTGGCCTCTAAAGTGCAGAGGCTAGGACAGGGGACAGTTGTTTTCAGAGAATATTCTAATTTAAAAATTGTATTTTTTAATGGCAGTAAAGCAAGGAACTCCAATAGCCCTTCAGCTTTTAGTAAATTAGATCTTCACAATGTCATTTCATGATGTTAAACAAACTGCATCTAGTTTGTTCTGCTGGAGACTGCACTGCAAACCAAGACAAAAATCAAGCTTTAATGATTGATGTGAACATAGTACAAATAGCCGTGATTGAATACCAGCTCCACCACTTATTCTGTGAAGCAAGGCAAGTTACCTAACCATCCTGTACGTGTAGCCACTTTCTCAAAGTGGTTTTGCAACGGTAATTAAGTGAAAACACCTGATGCAGTGCTTGAGCCATCAATAGATGTTAGTACTTTTTGCTTGTCTTTCTGCTCCCTAGCTAAAAACCCCCATTTTGACCCCAAGCTGCCTTGCTGGTCACAGAATACGGAGACTCATGGGCAACTCAGCACATATCCCTCCTCATGCTGAAAAATCAATCATGATGAGTAAGCAGACTTATCTTTGTATATGAAGAGCAGCATTATTCTTGTTATGTGAAGGAGATTATCCCCATTATCCACATTTTGGATTACTGCCTGCTTTCAAGAACTGTCCCAATTAGTCTACTACACTAGATCAGAACCATTTTGTCACTAAGGTCTGTCGTGTAGGGTCGTTATCATCTTTAAAAACAAACAAACAAAAAACTGTACGTTCCACGAGTCTTCATCCCTGCTATTCCACTGCAAGGACTTAAAATTTCCTAATGAAGGTCCTGTCTGGTCCCTCACTGTCCTGGGGCCACCTCCTGCTCACTGCAGCAAAAACAGAGGCAAATCAGCCCCAATCAGCTAATTGAATTGTTTACCATTTCCAATGTTTTCTTCCATTATTATGGCTGAATTCAGAATACCTTGCAAAGTACAGAAACCTTAAAACAAAGAGATTAACAGGGAATTATCTTTATCATCACTATGTCAGTCACCTTTACTTGCATGGCCAAAAGTCTTAGTTGATTTTATACAAAGCATACATACTTCTAAAAACAATCTGACAAGACTTAAAAACACTAAATCATAAATCATCAAGACTTTACCATTAATTCAACAAACACTATGCTAAAATACTGGAGATAAAAATAATATATAATCCCTACTTTCAAACGAGAGGGAAAAGGTAAAGACAAAATCAAGAGCAACGGAGAATAAACAGTCCAGGAAACAACTGAGAGCAGCAATTCCAGACTACCTGGTATAGTTTATAACAGTTGAGGCTAAGGAAAATTATGAAAACTATGAAAGCTGAACACAGCTCTGAGCCTCCTGATAGCCAAAGTACAAAGAGAAACAGGATAGCTTACAAATACAAATGATCTAATAAAAGCAGTCATTTGTTTAAATTAAAAAAAAAAAAAGCAAAGGAAGAAAAAAAGGCCTATCACTGAGGTGTTAAAAGAATTTGTAAGGTTTCTACTTTATAAGGATCAGTAAATAAATTAGAAACGGTGTCTTAGATAGCAATGAAGAGTTCTTTCATGTTGCCTTTTTTCATGTTCCAATCCTAGATAAAAGTCAAGGTACAAAATATTATTAATTCATAGTTCTGTGAAGAAACTTCTATGAGGATCTAAAGTAACATAATGCAAGTACACTGACTTCAGGTGAAGTGTTAATTTCTATCATTCAGCTTAGTCTAAGTTTTTATAAATGTATGTTTTGTTTCCCTACTAGACTGTAAACTCCTCAAGGCTTATGTTGTCTGATTCCATTTGAACTTCCTTTGCTATTTAGTACAGTTTCTGCTCAATTATGACTGATAAAATGTCATGCAGTCAGTATTTTTACTCATTATTTGTTAGTCTTCCCTGCAACACTATAAATTCCATGACACAAGAACAGTGTCTTCTAGGGGCAGGACAGGAATAAAGATGCAGATGTAGAGAATGGACTTGAGGACACGGGGAGGGGGAAGGGTAAGCTGGGATGAAGTGAGAGAGTGGCATGGACATATAGACACTACCAAATGTAAAACCCATAGCTAGTGGGAAGCAGCTGCATAGCACAGGGAGATCAGCTCGGTGCTTTGTGTCCACCTAGAGGGGTGGGATAGGGAGGGTGGGAGAGAGACGCAAGAGGGAGGAGATGTGGGGATATATGTATACATATAGCTGATTCACTTTGTTATACAGCAGAAACTAACACACCATTGTAAAGCAATTATATTCCAATAAAGATGTTTAAAAAAAAAAGAACAGTGTCTTGATCATGTCTACATCCCCAGTCTCAGGGCCTATGAACACTCCAAGTATTCGCTGAATTAATGGACCAAATAAAGTAAACGCAACCAAGAAGTATGAAAGGAGAGGAGAAATAATTCCTAAATTAGCAGTGATTCTGGTTCTAAGGCTGGTTCTAACAAGAGCTGGAACACCTTAGATAAGTTACCTAACTTCTCTGACCCTCGAAGCTTTAATCTGTAGGAAAGGAAAAAATATACTTCAGAGTTACTGTAAGCATTAACGTTTCACTGTACAAAAAGTATCTAGCACAATATCTGGAAAGGAGCTTAATAAATGTTAATTCCTTTACCTTTCCTCATGTTCTCCACCTTAAAATCCGATATTACACATAAAAGTGCCTTCCAAGAATAAATTATTTCAGTAAAAGTACAATAGAGTTCATTCTCCCTTTGCTTTGAAAAGTTAAAATTTCATCTCTTCAATCTTTAAAATGGAGGGGGACTAGCTTGTGAATTACTTTCAAAATATCACAAACGCAAGAACAAGTTAAGAAAAAAATCAATGTCAAGAATGAGCCTTGAAGCAACGTGGGGGGGCGGCGGGGCGGGGAATAACTTACTCAACTACTGCGAATAGGGGTTTTTAAGAAAGTGCTCACTAAAGGAAAAAAGGCTTGAAAAAGGTAGAAACGTTATTTAATAGTATGTTTTAGAAAAAAAAATACTTCCCAACTGTTTATTCTGAATTTAAACCTTAAAAATCAATTATTTTGACATCGTGAGCTTAAAAGTGGAACATTAAATATACTTCCATTCAAACCTAAGACATTCCTTCATGACGACTTCCCAGACTCCAGTCATCCTTCAGTTTCATCCTCCCATTTTGAGCTTAATCGAATACCTCGCCGCTTCCCTCGCATCACCACTGACAC
This sequence comes from Balaenoptera borealis, assembly GCF_965194805.1. Classification (NCBI taxonomy): domain Eukaryota; kingdom Metazoa; phylum Chordata; class Mammalia; order Artiodactyla; family Balaenopteridae; genus Balaenoptera; species Balaenoptera borealis. The sequence goes on from NC_138862.1 coordinate 68,276,821, forward strand.
ACGCTGTGTGCAGATGAAGTTCTGTCATTCCTATAATTACCACACCCCTGTCAGACGCTTCAGGCCCATGTTGTTATGACATCTGTAAACTGCAGTCCTCCGTCTGTCTCCACCCGCACCGCCCCCCCAACCGCGCTTCCAAACCACCGGCTCCGGCTCGGGCTGTAACTTATGAATTCCCGAGACGGTCCCCTCCGGCCTCGGTTAGGATTTTTACACGCCCCCTACCCCTTGCTCTTTCCTGCCTCAGTCGCCGCACTCTGCGCGGCCCACCCACACCCCCGGCTCGCTCGCGCCGGGCCGCGGCGCTGGCTCCGCACTCCCTCCTCTCCGCCCCGCTGCCTCGGCGCCCCGCAGTCCCCGACGCTGCTTCCAGCCCCGCTGCCGCGCCGCCCCGCCCCGCCTCGCCTCGCCTCCACCGGCGTTCCCGATGGCGAACCAGTGCTCCCCACCCCCACCCCCACCCTCCTCTCCGCCGGCCGCGCGGCCGTTGGGACTGCCTGGCCCATGACGCACGGACGCGCAGCGAGCGCCCAGGCCCCGGAACCCGAGCTCGAGCACGGCCGGCGGCCCGCCCTCACCGCGGGGCCTCCCCCGCACACAACCGGATCCACCGGATCCCCCGGCGGGAGGGGGAGGGGCCGGGGGCCGCCGGGGCCCCGCACTCACCAAGCTCAAGGCAGCCGATCCCGGTGCCACTGCTGGGGTGAGCCTCTGGCTCGCTCGCTCGCCTGCCGTGCCTCTCCCGCACACAACCTCGAAGACCCAGCTCGCGCCTCGGCGGTGCTCACCAGGCCTCGCCCGCCGACACCGCCGCGCACCCAGCACAGCGAGACCCAGCTCAGCCGGCGTTCGCAGTACGCCTGCGCGCGGGGGCCGGCCCGCGCGCCTGCGCGCGCCTCTCCACCACCCTGCTGCAGAGGCTGCCGGGAGATGTAGTCTTCCAACCGTCCTTCTCGCGAAGCGCTAACGGTTAGCCGGGAACCAGTGAAGAGTCTGGAGTCGGTAAGGAGGTCCGGTTGACAAGGTTCGCAGTTAGTGGCAAAGGTTAGAGAGTCATGCTGGAGTGACAATGAAACGGTACTTCTTAGGCTGAATTGAAAAGTTATGTCTACAAACTTGTCTTCGAAGCTCTTCCAGGGCGGATCGATCCTTGCTCACCTCTGTCTATAGCCTCTGACAGGGTTGTTACCTAATACACGTTTACTGAATAAATAATGGAATGAATGAAGCTTGAGGGATTACTAAAAAAGAGTTATAAGTCACCGCTTCATGTCTAAGGCATTCACATGCAGCATGTTTGAGAAACTTCTGGGTATTTCCTTTTTTAGTTCTCTCCCGTCCCCTTTGCCTGATAATGTATATAAGCAGTATCAAAAATCATTAAGAAATTAAATGAAACACAAATGCTTGCTTTACTCTCAATAAATGCTCTCAAACGAAAATTTGGGACAAATAGTTGTTACTGTTAAATCTGATGGAATTCTCTTTGAGCTTAATCGAATTCTTTTTGAGCAGTGGCTTCAAAAGAAGAAAGACTGAAGCCAGACAAGCAGAGGTCACAGAATACAATGGCTCACATGCGACCAGGTTTATCAAATCAATCTAAACACCCACGGAGAAGCAAGGTGAAAGAAATGGGGTAGCTCTATAACGTAAGTGTGGGAGAGAGGACCTCACTGCCTGAATCCTAGGCTATGCGATGTTCATTTGTTCTGGATCTCTTTCTGCCACGTCAGTATTCCCCACTAACGGTGCGTTTTCTAGGATGAGCTGAGTTTGAGCAAGGGCACTGGGGAAAGGGAATGTGTTCTAAGGGAGAGACTTGGAGGCAAGTGTGCGTGACCGCAGCTAAGCTGAGGACAGATCACTTTATTCCAATCAGGAGCTAATATTATTCAGAGCTGGACTTTAGTGTTTGTGAAAACTAATTTCTTTCCAGTTCACCCTTACTCCTAGTTAGGGTATCCCGTGAGGGTCTGGAACAAAAGTCTTGGGTATTTACTAGGGCCTCTCTTCCTTGACCCAACCTCTTCAGCCCCATGAGACAGTCAAAAGCTCTACTCAGTTTTTCAGCCACTGCTTTCAGAATTAGCAATCACTTCAAGTGGAAAAGTAACAGCAAACATCAGGCTCACCTCTCACGGGTTCCCTTTCTTTTCTTCCAGATCTTGGACCCACAGAGTCTCACTGCTGTGTTAGCTCTTCAATGACTTAATGTTTTCTATATTTTGTCCGGCTATTCTCTGTGGTGGGAGGATTTGTTCAAGACAACAACAGTAGCTCATTGCTGAAGCAGAATTCCTATATATGTGTTACTTTTACAAAAATGTTATCATACCATACATGGTGTTTTGTTAGCTAATGTCTCTCTGACTATATCTTTTTGTATTAAATTTTTTTTTAATTTTAAATTATAGAACAGTAGTTTTGCTATTACAAACAACACTGCTGTGAATGTTCTTGTACGTATCTTTGTGTGTACAGGGAAACTGCTAGATCCTAAGACATTGCATCTTTAACCTTACAAGATGTGATAGGCAGAATTCTCAGATGGCCCCCATGATCTTTGCCCCTTGCTGTTACCCTGTATAATCCCTACCCCTTGAGTGTGGGTGGGAGCTTTGACTTACTTCTGGCCAATAGAATATGGCAAGGATGATTACATTTCACTATAAGTCTCTGTCTTAGCAGACCGGAGCTAGACACTCTCCTGCTGGCCTTGAAGAAGCGAGCTTTCATGTTGAGAACTGCCTATGGAGAGGGCCACGTGGCAGGGAACTGCAGATGGTTTCTAGCACCTGGGTGCAGCCTCCAACTGACAGCCAGTAAGAAGCCAGGGCCCTCAGCCCTACAACCACAAGGAAATGAATTCTGCCAACAACCTGAGACGGCTTGGAAGTGGATTCTTCCCCAGGCAAGCCTCCAGATGAGAAGACAACGTGACTTACACCTTGTTTGCAGCTTTGTGAGACCCTGAGCAGAGGAACCAGCTCAGCTGTGCCCGTAATCCTGGCCCACAGAAACTGTGAGATAATAACTGTGTTTTAAGACACTAGGTTTCTGGTAGTTTGTTCCACAGCGATGGAAAAGTAATATACTAGATATTGCCAGATTATTTCACAAAGTGGTTGTGCCAGCTTATGCTCCACAAGCAGCTGATAAGGTTTTCTTTTATAAACAACCTTGCTAACATTTGGAAATGTCTTTTTCATTTTTGCCAAATGGATGGGTGTGAAAATACATAATAATTAGACACATATATTAACATAAAAACACGAAAAATAAGTTTTTACTTGCAATGATGTATTCCCTTGTATTTTTTTCTGTTGCATAAATGCTATTACTTAAAATAGCAATAGGACTCATTAAAAGTGGCAACTAATAATAATTAATAGAAGGACTAATTAAGAAAATAATTTGTGAGAAAAATACAACCTTTTATAGCATAATATATATATATATTTAAACATCTTTATTGGAGTATAATTGCTTTACAATGGTGTGTTAGTTTCTGTGTATAACAAAGTGAATCAGCTATACATATACATACATCCCCATATCTCCTCCCTCTTGCGTCTCCCTCCCACCCTCCCTATCCCACCCCTCTAGGTGGTCACAAAGCACCGAGCTGATCTCCCTGTGCTATACAGCATAATATTTTTATGTTTCTTTCTGTCCTCTGGTTCAGCAACTTATTTTAACTCTTTCTTAAACTCTTTATCACATATTCAAATTTTGTAGGCTATATTATTCTATATTCTATATGTATATTAAGATACATAAATTAGGAATTTTATGAAGGAGAGTATAAATACAGTAGAACTAGTTAAACAGATATTACTCCTATTACAGTTTTAAAAAATGATGTGTTTCTGTCCCATGATACAGTGGGATATTTTTTATTCTTTTTGTTTCCTTTTTCATCAATATTTCTCTGAACTGCCTGGAGCCTTTAGGACATCTTTTCTTTTATGTAATGGTAAAACCAAATACAACCAAATATAAAATTAGTTTTGACTTGCAGCTCTGTTCCTCAGCCTGCATTGCACTGATTCTTGTTGTTGGCACAGATGACATCAAGCTAAACATTCCCTCAACAAAAGTGTTTGAGCATCGAATAGTTAGGATTTTAATTACTAGTGCAGCAGGTTTTTAAACTTGTAGGAATTTGTTTCTGGTTCTCCAGAATGTCCACCCATTTTGTATCTACAGACTTGCTTTGGTAAACCAACTGTTTGTCAATCAGGTCCTTTGCATATATAAATTAACCATTTCTGTATCTAAAATGCCCATTGTTTTTAAAACATTCTGAAGCACATTGTATGTTATCATAAGTTAAACCTCTCTTCCCCAGCAAAAATGGTTTTAAAGCATAGAGGTAATTTGAACTTGTGAAATTGAAGTTAGATTCCAAATAAATTTACAGTTTTAGTGAAGAAATTCAGAAAGTCCTGTTTAATTTGGTTACTTTTTTCTAGGGACATTTTTTTTTAAGTTCTGAAACAGTCTTATTTCCAAAAATTAGTCTTTTTTTTTCTGTTTGAAGTTTTTGTCGCAACCTGCATATAACATTGAATAATTGAGATTCAGATGGTTCATCCTTTTCTAGACTTCTTACGACCTCTTCAAGGATTATCAGACAGTTTTGGAGAACCAGCATGTTTATTTCTGTTTCACTGTAATTCTTCTCTCCGTTCTCATCCTCAATGTATTTCCAAATTGGAGCAGGACATTCTTCTTGTTCCACACTTTGAAAATATGATTTTATGGCAGGCTGACATTATAACGTCTTTTCTATGGCTGGCAACAATGATTGCCATCTTGTAGGTACATGTTTAAGGAAGCTGTCTCCTGCCATTTCTATAGTCAAAAATGTCGTTAAATGCTTCCGCACATTTTGAGGAAACTGAAATGCCCAAACACTTTCATTATGAAAACTTCTGTATCGCAGGTAAGCAAACCACACCCCTCTTTAAACAGTGTTCTGTATAAGATGTTTAGCCGATGAGATCGTTTCATTTTCTTTGATAAGAAGTTTAGAGAGTGAATAGAATTTGTCAAAATTAACATTTGCCCTGAAAGCAAATAAATAAGCCAAGTCTACTTTGTCTTTGGACAGATATAACACACTTTGTTTTATGTGTTTGTGGTTTCATTAAAATCTTAGACATCAAGAAGTCAATTTGAAACTCCATTTTTCAAGTCAAATTGCCTTAAGAGCTAGGGGAGACATTTTCTGAATCAGGAAATAAAACCTTACTCCGTTCGGTAGAGCAATGAAAGGCACGATACAATAATGCATATTGATTCATGTGATACGCCCAAGATAATTCAGCAGCCACTATTTTCAACTGAGCATTGGTGTCTTTGGGAGAAATTAAACAAACTTTTGATTGATTTTGAAGTACTCGTCTGTCTCATCCTGGACTTGTAAATTTCAGTCTCCATATGTGCTTTTACGTCCCCTTCTCCACCATACCCATCTCAAACTCTTTTCTGCATATTGCACAGTATGCTCTGTTTTTGTTATTTACCTTCATAATCAGTTACATTGTCCTTCCATATGTAATTAATATTACACAGTCGTTGAGCTTTCTTTCAGTGATGTCATCATGCTGTTGCTGGTATTATAATCACTCTCTTATAAAACATGATCATCACACTCATAATGTTAAAATATTTAACTTGTATGAGGCACAATGGTTAGTCCATAGGCAAAGCCAAAGATGTATTGCTAATGTTTATGATTACAATGCACTTAAACTGCACACTTTGGTCGCATCCCTCAGAATGATGCAACAATGGATGATCATTACCGTGAACTGCAAATCATGGTTACCAATATCAGTGAACAGGGGAAAAAAAAACAATGACAGAGACTATAGAAGTCGAATAATCTGTGCTGTATCCATTTGACACAATAAGCAGTGTTGCTTTCAGCCTCTATTTTTGGGGATGTATGGTTTTGTACTTTTCCCCCAACTTCCCACACCCATCATAAAAGATCAGGATTTTTTTGTGTGTCCTGGGAGGTTTCCCAGGATGTAGGAATTTCAGTGCTAAAACCCAGAAGGTCAGGCAAATCAGAACAGTTTGTCCCTCTTTCCCACCTGTACTAGGCCAAATGTATTCCTTTCATCTGGGCAGTACACCCATTCCCCTACCTGCTGTGAGTGCTGGCTGATAACTTTCAGCTGCCCCCTTCTCTGAAGAATTGCAGGGCTAACAGGAGCCAGCTTGCTAGAAGGCTCCCACTCCTTTCCCCAAGGACAAACCTCAGCCAATAACTGACATCAGAGTAAAAAAAGGCCAACCATTGCTACAGTGTGCGACTTACTCTAATGGTACTATATGTGCTCTGGAGCCTCCCCATGTAATCAGACTGAAGCTAGTCTTCAACTGAGACAGCACTCTTACTAGCTTTTCCCCCTGCCTTAGACTGTCTCCTTTATTCCCACATTCCTGAGAGCACTCTCCCAATAAGTCACTTGAACAAGAATCCCCATCTAGGCTCTGCATCTAGGGAACCCTCCCTAGGCCATGATCCTAATGTGCTGTTTTCCATTTCCTTAATCAGTTGTCCAAGACCACTTACTGAGGTTGGTCCATTGTTTTCCCAGTGATCTGCGATTTTACCTCTCTCATTCATATATATATACACACTCAGGGCTCCACATTGAGAAGAGTATGCATATAGTCACATGATACTCAGAAAATAAAAACAACCAGTGAGCAAAAATGCAAGAAACAAATAGTTTAGACTTGAACATGGAAACTTGAATAAGAAATCAATTGTATTCTTTATCACATAAATTCTGATTTCTAAATGGTACTTAGCTTCTAATTGCAAATATTTACTGAAAATATTTTAATGCATCATGAAAGTATTGACACCGTAAAACCTGCAGTGTGAAAAAGTGCATCATAAATTTGCAGAATTTTTTATATATTTATAAAATTTATATAGTATATATAAATTTGAGAGATATATATCGCGACTATACAAATATATAAATGTACTATATAAATTTATGTATTTTGGGGGGTATTCAATACATATATATTTGATATATATATTCGCGATACATATATTCTCAAGTTTCCATATAGGCACAGGTCTGTTTTAGAGCTTTCTATTTAGTTGGTCTGTTTGTCTATCCCTACCCCAATAACACATCTTAATTACTGTAATTGTATAATAAGTCATAACATGTTGTAGGTCAAGTCACCTCCACTTTGTTTTTCTTCTTTAAATTGCTTTGTTCTTCTTGGGCCTTTTTGTTTGATATGTTTTATAATTACTCCATCAGTTTCTATGAAGAAAATCTCCTCTGATTTTGATTGAAACTATATTGAATTGATAAGATTAATTTTTGGAGAACAGACATTGCTAGTATATTGTCTTCCTCTCAGTGAGGATATAGTATATCTCTCCAGTATTTAGGTCTTCTCTAATGCCTTTCAATGATGTTTTGTAATTTTTTCCGGGAAGTTTTTGTACATCTTTTGTTAAATTTAATTCTAGTTACCTTATTTTTTTGCTGTTGTTATTATATTGGTTAAAAAAAAAAAAGCCTTTACATTTATTGTTTTTCATGCATAGAAATGAAATTGATTTATATAAATTTCTATTTAGAATCTTGCAGAGTGCTTTTACTAATTCTAATAATTTGTCTCCAGATTTTCTTGGATTTTCTATAGACAATCATATTTTCTGTGATTTAATGACATTTTTGTATCTCCATTTTTTATGTTTTTTGTTTGTTCTTTAATGTGTTTGACAGGAGCTCTAATACACTGCTGAAGGTGTGGTGATGGGAAGCATCCAGTGTCTCATTCCTGATTTTGTAGGGAATCACTCTAATGTTTTACCATGAAATACGATCCTTGCTCTAGGTTTTTGGTAGATATCCTTTTATGAATTCTTTACCAAATGATTTCTCTATATATATTGAAATGAGCATACCCTTTAATATATTTATATGGTAAGTTACATTTTAGGTTTTCTAAAGTTAAACTATCTTTGCATTTCTGAGATAAACCCAACTTGACCATGATTTATTTATACAGAGCTGAATTACATTTATTAATACTTTGATTAGAATTTGTGCATCTATTAACATAAATGAATCAGTCTGTACTTTTCCTATCTTGTACTGTTGTCTATTTTTGGTATCAAAGTTAAACTAGCTCTGAAAAATTTGTTGGGGAGGGTTCCCTATTTCTGTTCTCCAGAAGATTTTATGTTTATAATTCCAGAAGATTGGAATTATCTGTTCTTTGAAGATTTGGGAGAACTCACTAGCTAAATCATCTTAACCTGTTGTATTTACTTGTTTACTTGTTAGGAAAAATTTTAATTACTAATTTAGCTTATTTAATAGATATTAGGAAATTCAGGATTTCCAGTTCTTCAGTCAATTTTGGTAAGTTGTTTTTTCTAAGAAAATCTATATTTTGTCTAAATTTTCAATGTATTAGCATTAAATTGTTTTGTCTATTTTTTTTAATTTTTGCAAAGAAACTGCTATTGACTTTATTACTTTTCTCTGTTGTATGTTTTTGTTTTTATTTAATTGTTTTCTGTTTTTATTCAAGTTTATTTTGATTTTCTTTTTTTTTTAATTTTTTAAAAATTTATTTATTTTATTTATTTATTTTTGGCTGTGTTGGGTCTTTGTTGCTGCATGTGGGCTTTCTCTAGTTGTGATGAGCGGGGGCTACTCTTTGTTGTGGTGCGCAGGCTTCTCATTGTCGAGGCTTCTCTTGTTGCAGAGCACAGGCTCTAGGCACACGGGCTTCAGTAGTTGTGGCACGCAGGCTCAGTAGTTGTGGCACACAGGCTTAGTTGCTCCGCTGCATGTGGGGTCTTCCCAGACCAGGGCTCAAACCCATGTCCCCTGCATTGGCAGGCGGATTCTTAACCACTGCGCCACGAGGGAAGCCCCTGATTTTCTTTTCTTACCTTAAATTGGTTACTTAACTGATTAATTTCTGCCTGTAGATTTTCTTAATATAAGCTTTAAGGTTCTATAACTTAAGTAGTATTTTAGTTTTATGTCAAAAATTGTATTAGTAATATTTTCATTAACATTCAGTTCTAAATATTTTCCAATTTCTGTTAAGTTTTCATGACCCATGAGATGTTATTTTGAAGTGTATATCTTATTTCCAAATGTATTTATTTTTAAGCTATTGTGGTTTTTTTATTGATTTCTAAGTTAATTACATGATGGATGATGGTCAGAGAACACAGTCCAATAGAGAATATCTTAAAACTGTTGAACTTAGAATATGGTCAATATGTATAACTGTTCTGTGTATACTTGAGAAGATTATATATTCTCTAATTGCTGGGTGGAGGGTTCTGTATATGTTCATTAGGTTAAAACTGTGTTCTTCAAATCTTCTATAGTCTTGCTAATTTTTTTAACTGAGTGTCTACTAGGTCCTGAGAGAGCTGTGTTAAATCTCTAAGAGTGGATTTGTCAGTTTTGCCAGTAATTCTGTCAGTTTTTGCTTTATATAGTGTGAGGCTATGTTATTACCCCAATTACCATCATTATATGCCTATCATTATATCTATTCCCAGTTAACTGAATCTTTTGTTATTGAGTAGTCATTTATCCCTAATAACATTCTTTAACTTAAGGTTAAACTTTGGGATTTGTTTGTTCTTAGTTTTCTAATTCCTTTAGGTGTAAGTTTAGATTGTTTGAGATTTTTCTTGTTTACTGAGGTAGGCTTGTATCACTATAAACTTCCCTTTTAGAACTGCTTTTGCTGTGTCCCATAGATTTTGGATCATTGTTTTCATTTTCATTTGTCTCCAGGCATTTTAAAATTTCCTCTTTGATTTCTTCAGTGACCTATTGGTTGTTTAGTAGCCTATTATTTAGCCTCGATATGTTTGTGTTTTTGGCAGTTTTTCCCTTGTAATTGACTTCTAGTCTCATACCATTTTGGTTGGAAAAGGTGCTCAGTATGATTTCAATCTTCTTAAATTTACCGAGACTTGTTTCATGGCCTAGCACATGATCTATCCTGGAGAATGTTCCATGTACACTTGAAAAGAATGTATAGTCTGCTGCTTTTGGATGGAATGTTCTATATATATCTATTAATTCCATCTTGTCTAATGTGTCAGTTAAGGCCAATGTTTCCTTACTGATTTTCTGTCTGGATGATCTGTCCAGTGATGTAAGTAGGGTGTTAAAAGTCCCCTACTGTTATTGTACTACTGTCAATTTCTCCCTTTATGTCTGTTAGTATTTGCTTTATGTATTTAGGTGCTCTGTAGTTGGATTTTTAAAATCCAATCTATCTGTGACTTAACTAGCAAGTTTAGTTCAAATTACACACATTATGATCACTTACATATTTGGAACTATTTCTTCCATTTTGTGTTGTCTCACTTTTTTTCCCTCTGATTCTTTTTTTCCATCTTCCCTGATTTGCCTTTTTTGGATTTTTTAATTCTTTTTTTTTTTTTTAATTAAAAAATTTTTGGTCTACTATTTAGAAGTTAGGTACTTTACTTCTCTTCTTTTAGTGGCTGCCCTTAATAATGCTAATCTCTTGAATGACACAAGGACTTTAAATCCCTTTAATATTTAACTATATTCATTAATCCAATATTTTACATGGTTCATTTTTTCAGTATTTTGTCTTATTTTATTCCACAAATTATTAGTTGTTTATAAAGACAGTGATTGTTTACCATTTACACATTTACCATTTTTTTGTTTACCATGCCTTCTTGAAGCTTAGATTTTTCTTTGTTTTTTCCCTCCTCCCTGAATTATATCCTTTAAATTTTAAATTCCTTATGTAAGAGTTTATCTTTTGTTGGTAAATTCAGTCTTCAGTGGTCTGAGAGTGTCTTTATTCAAGAATTAAGGCAAAATAAAAGCTTAGCTAATTACAGAATTCTAGGTTAACAGTTCATTTTTCTCAGCCCTTTGAATATATTATGCAAATGCCTTCAGGCTTCAGTATTAGTTTTCTATTACTGCCATAACAAATTACCACAACTTTAGTGACTTAAAAAAGCACAACTATACTGTCTCACAGTTCTATAGGTCAGAAGTCAGGCATAGGTCTCACTGGGCTAAAATCAAAGTGTTGGCAGGCTTCACTCCTTTCTGGAAGCTTTTGAGTCCATTTCCTTGTTCACTCCAGGTGTTGGCAGAATTCAGTTCCATGCAGTTAAAGAACTGAGTTCTCACTTTCTTCACTGGTTGTCAGCTAGAGGCCACCCTTAGCTCCTAGAAGCTTCTCACTGGTCCTTGCATCTCAGAACAAGCACAGGGCATCAAATTTTTCTCATGCTGCCATCTCTTATGTGATTAGATTGGGCCCACCTGGATAATCCTGGTTAATCTTCCCATCTGAAGGGTAACTTTATTTTTTTTTAACTTTTTATTTTATATTGAGGTATAGCCAATTAACAATGTTGTGATAGTTTCAGGTGCACAGCAAAGTGACTCAGCCATACATATACATGTATCCATTCTCCCCCAAACTCCCCTCCCATCCAAGCTGCCACATAACATTGAGCAGAGTTCCCTGTGCTATACAGTACGTCCTTGTTGGTTATCCATCTTAAATATTGCAGTGTGTATATGTCGATCCCAAACTCCCTAACTATCCCTTCCCCTGACCCTGAAGGGTAACTTTAATCACATCTGCAAAATGCCTTTTGCCTTGTAAGGTAACATATTCGCAGATTCAGGAGGTTAAGGTGTGGACATCTTTGCAATGAGCAGAGGGAGGACATTATACTGCCTACAACAAGAAATATGTTGTCAGTCTAATTGTCATTCTTTTGTAGATAGCTTGACTGTTCCCTCTGCCTGCTTTTAAGATCACCTCTTTGGTGGCCTACAGTTTCATTATGTTTCTTGGTATGCGTTGTTTCTTTTCTTATCCTTATGAACACTGCCTCTCCTCCATTATCTTTTGACATCTCTATTAAACATACGCTAGACTTTTCAAATCAGTCCTCTCACCCTCAGCTCTGTACCACAGCCTTATGCACAGGCGTGTGAACACCTCAGCCCTCATGTCCAAGCTCCATCCCTGAAAACAGTCACCCCATGGCCATTCTTGATGCAGACTGTGGCATAGTCTACCCTTGGGAGAGAGACCCAAGGAAGAGTCCTGGAAGTAGACTTGGAGCTGTGTAGGCAGGAAATTAGAGTTTCCAGGTACCTAGTGGGTGGCTTAGAAGTGAGGTGTGCAGGTTCCAAATGGACACATTCTCTTGATCTTGTGCATTCCTCACCTTGTGGAGATGGGCATGGCCAGAGGAAGGTGAGAGTGAGACCCTCTCAAACCAGAAGTCCAAGGCGGGACTCCTCTTGCCCATATTCAAGGGCAGTAACATATGAGACAATAAACATGCTTCTTTTAAGATGAAGAATGCTGGCTAAGGTAAGATGAGGAGGAGGAAGTATTCTAGACAAGAGGTTGAGGATGTGAAGGTCAGGGAAGTTTGGAAGTATAGAGAGATACTGATTTCAGAATAGGAAAGAGATGCATGCTGAGATTAGCTGGCCACTACATTGCAGAAATCGGAAGTCAAATATGGCCACAGTCACAGTAGATTCAGCCTTTTTAAGAGCTCTCTGCACAGAATACTCTTCCAACTCTGTTCCCAATGTGCTGCGTCCCTAATTCGCCTATCTTAAAAATTCTTCAGGTCTCAATTTGAGTTTCACTTTTTTTTAAAAGGACTTCCTCCCAACCCCAGATTAATTTATCCCTCTCCTCCTTAAATTTTTCCAAAGAATCTGTAATTCCTCTTTTGTTATACCGAGTCACACTTGTTAAGTTGTCCATAGCTGCCTTTCTGATTATTTCGGCTGAAAGCTTTAGGAAGACATTTGTCTTGTCCAGCATTGTATCCCCAGCACTGAGAAAGTGACTGAAATACATACATCTGGTGACCAAGATATATTTGGTGAATTAATAATTTAGCCTCATGGTGCCTGAGTGGCATTACTTGAAATAGCTGAATCCAAAAGGGGTAGCAGTAGAATATCGGCTGTCTGGTGTCCTTCCACTGCAAATAAGTTCATTTTACACATAATTTGCGGAGCCAGTTACTTTGACAAAGGTGATTTATTTTGATGTATAAAGCACTTTATAAGATTCTCTGGAAAATCTAAAATCATCTTGCCGTCTTAATATGTTACACTATCATCATTTTACAAAATAAAAGGATTGGATTATATACTGGAAAATTTCTTCATTACATGTAAAACATTTCTGCTATTACCTATGGTAAAGAAGATAAAATGACAACTTGAAGGAGAGGGAGAGGTCCTAAGAGTGTTTTAGTTGTTATCTACCCACCCCAACCCCAAGAGAGGAAGACAAAGATGAAGGCACTAAGATGATAGTTTATTTGACATATTCATAACACTCTTTGAGTCACTGATGGTGATTATTTGGTTAGTTCCTCCAAAGCAAGGTCATACTTGTTGTTAAAATGATGTGGAGGTTAATCAACAGAGCTGCCACTTGAGAGTCTCCTCCAAGGCTGCTGTGGAGAGAGCATCATTTGTCCTGAGTAATCCTGTACATGATCTTGGATGCAAGTCCACAAATACTGGGGCACAGCCTGTGTGTCATTAAAAACGACAAAGGTTTCAGGGCTGGAAACATTGTCAACCACACTGTCATGGTAATCTACAGCTCCAGGATGCAATGGTGGGGGAACAATATTTAACTGATGACCCTTGCAGAAGGAGCCTGTGAGTACTTCAGCCTCAAACACATAGATCAGCTTATCTGTGGCAGATGTTTTCTTGATCTGGTGTGCTATGTTTTTGAGGTTCTTGGTGAAGTATATTCCAGCTCCATATTTTGGGTCTGATAAAAGAAAAAAAATTAAAGATGATTATGATCTGACAAATCACATCGCCTATTTGGGTACTAATATGTATTCACTCCCTAGTCCTCCAAATAATCACCACTTCCTGCTCTCAAGTCCCTGTGTCTGTAGCAAAGACACCCAAAGTTGTTCACTTGTGGCAAATTAACACTAAGATCACGAAAATAATGACAGCTTACATCTTAATATACCATTAGAGTTTATAGAGGAGTCTATGATATACAAAGCATTTTTACATTGATTATCTTCAATTAATATGTGATTTGGGTAGGATCTCCATATTGCATGAAAAATCTGAGGTTCAGTGAGAGTATGACTTAAGTCAACTTACCAGCCGAGCATCTAATAAAGACAGCATAAGGTAGGGAAGGTTCTGTTTCTATTAGAACATGGCCTGACTTCTACAAGCTACAAATAAGGATATGTCTAGAACTCTTGAGAATAGAGCTAGTGAAAAAAGCGTGTAAGAAAGGCAAAGTGTCTTCCAAATTCATGGACAGCATTACAAGAAAAATATGTCAAAATAAGGGGACTGCTGAGCATATGAAGTAACGTTAGTGTGCATGCTACATTGTTCAGGAGGAGACACGCTGGATTTTGGCGACACAGACATCTGGTTACTAGAGGGATATTCTCTACTGTGGGGCAGGGATAGCTGTGGTAATACCAACCTCAAAGAGGAGGCAAAGATGAGACTTGGTTCCTCATCTACTGGCGCCTAGTCTAGGGATTTTTCCCTGTTCCAAAAGCTAATCCAAATAGATGAATCTCTAACTGAGGGATGTCAGTATTGACCAGACAGATGGAAGGAGCATTTGGAGGGTTCTAGCAGCTTCCCTGGTGTCCCTGAAATCACACCATGTAATCATTCACCTGCTCCATTAGTTCTGGCCCTTGAGACACACCCCAGTGAGGAACAGAAACCTCTCTAGATCTGCAGCTTAAAGTCACTTTACTGGGTATGAGCAAGTGTCCTGGGCCTGGACACAATGCAGGGCGCTAAAACCCTGCCCGTCTGTTAGAGAGCATGGCTGAATATTAGAGAAAGAAAAGGTGTGTCCAGCTCCCTGAACCTCAGCCACAGTTGGAGGCTGACCCCGTCACATCCCAACCCCTCAGCCTGACTTCAGACCAAGCCCTGAGGCAGTTACTGAATGAACCCTGTCACAGAAAGACTCCTAAGGCTGGACTGAGCCTAGAACAGTCTGGGCTCTGGTCCATGTTCTCCCCTCCCTACACCCCAGCCCACAGTGGCCTGTAACCTGGGAACTCTGCATCCATACACATAGCCAGGTCCTGGTTTGGGGGTGGCATCAGTGGGGCCATGGACACTGAGAATGGCTATCAGGCTTGGGGCCAGTCCCAGAGCAGGTCAGTGGGGTGCAGGGAACCACTGAGAAGCAGCATGAAGGCTGGGGCCAACAGAAATAGGCAGTGATCACCCAAAGCATGAGCCTGGCAAAATAGCCCACAGAGAATTTCTACATGCTTTTGATCTAGGTCCATGCTCACCAGGAAGTTTTCCATTCATCAGGCATACTTAATACTGTGATACAAGGAGGATGTGCCCTATTTCAACTACTGGAGATGAATATTCTCCACACTGATATAAATGCTTGTCATCTGTCTTCTCTTCTCTGGAATATTAAGAACTCTCAGGAAGCTGAGGGCCAAACTCTGGTCCTCAAGGTAATAATCCCTGCTTAATGCCCTCTCTACCCCTACTTAGAGGGGAAAAAAAATGAAAACTTCTTTGAGGCCATATTCTCTCTCCCTCCTTCCCTTCCATTCTTCCCTCTCTCTTTCTTTACATTTACTTGGGACATAACCAAACACTGTTTCAGGTTCTAGAGCAGCACTGAACAATAGAAATGTAATGGAAGCCATATATGTAATTTTAAATTTTCTAGTCACTGCATTAAAAAAGGTAAAATTAAAAATATATTTTTATCCTATTATATCTAAAATGTTATCATTTCAACATGTAATCAACATAAAAATTACTGAGATATTTTACATTCTTCTCTTTGGCAGTGGTCTTTAAAATCCAGTATGTATTTGATACTTACAGCACATCTCAATTCAAATTAACCACATTTTAAGTGCTCAATATCCACATGTGGCCAGTGGCTACCATGATGGACTTGAGCTTCAAAAGTGGCTAAGAGGGCTTCCCTGGTGGCACAGTGGTTGAGAATCTGCCTGCCAATGCAGGGGACATGGGTTCGAGTCGTGGTCTGGGAAGATCCCACATGCCGCGGAGCAACTGGGCCCGTGAGCCACAACTATTGAGCCTGCGCACCTGGAGCCTGTGCTCCGCAACAAGAGAGGCCACGATAGTGAGAGGCCCGTGCACCGCGATGAAGAGTGGCGCCCACTCGCCGCAACTAGAGAAAGCCCTCGCACAGAAACGAAGACCCAACACAGCCATAAATAAATAAATAAATAAATAAATTTATTTTTTAAAAAAAGTGGCTAAGACATGTTCACAAAGAGAACTCCCCACATGTAAACAGATAAAATACAGTACAATTTTATGTGGCAAGAAAATATTTTGAGATAAAATTCGAAGATTTCTTTTTTGGGGGTTTCTTCTTGCTCCTTGTTCCTCTACCCATTGAGTTCTTGCTACTTATCGCCTCAGAGGCAAAAAGAATAAAATTTAGAACAAACTCAATTGAATATACATGTATATGATATATACATGTATGTATACATAAATTACAAAATTATTTTTAATCAAGCAGAGAATATAGTCATAAAAGTCTGGCTTTCCGAGTTAGGAGTTTTTTTGAACCAAAAAAGGAGAGAAAACGGAGTTTTTTTGAACCAAAAGGCTAAAAGCCTGAAGGATTTAGAGCATGGAGTTTATACCATATATGAGAGAGGAAAGAATACAAGATATTCTAAAGCAGTTTTCTCACTTCAAGATAAAAGTTTTGGGCTTCCGTGGTGGCGCAGTGGTTAAGAATCCGCCTGCCAATGCAGGGGACACGGGTTTGAGCCCTGGTCTGGGAAGATCCCACATGCCGCGGAGCAACTGGGCCCGTGAGCCACAATTACTGAGCCTGCGCTCTAGAGCCCGCGAGCCACAACTACTGAGCCCACATGCCACAACTACTGAAGTCTGCACGCCTAGAGCCTGTGCTCCGCAACAAGAGAAGCCACCGCAATGAGAAGGCTGCGCGCCACAACGAAGAGTAGCCCCTGCTTGCTGCAACTAGAGAAAGCCTGCACGCAGCAACAAAGACCCAACTCAGCCAAAAATAAATAAATAAGTTAATTTAAAAAAAAAAAGATACAAGTTTTTCCTTCTACCTGGTGGGAAGAGAAGAATCAGAGAGGACATGACTAGAGCTCCTGGGGACTCTGAGAACTTGCTCACTTTACTGCCCCACTCCCTTGAAAGAGCCCTGGGAGCTAAGATGGAGCAGAATAATAGAAATCTCAGGAAAACTGGGGGGCCTTCCACAGCAGAAGGGACCATTGCCTGACCCCGCTGAGTGCAGCCCCTCACCCAGCCTGGCACTTGAGTGGAAAATAGCAATGGCTGGGAAGGTGTCCAGAACAGGTGAGGACAGCCCCCGCAAGAGCCCGCATTTCAGCTTGGAGGATGAGCACACTCAAGAGTTTCCTGCGCTGCAGGAGGGGCACAGACCTGGCCTGGAAAGGATTTCCCCTGGCATGAGAAACAGAGCAGTCTGTGTAGACACTACCTAAGAGCAAAGGGCATTGGAAATTTAAGTCTGGGAAGGTGCTAATGACCAAAGCCCAGGGTGGTTTACCTACCAGAGGACACTGGGGGCAGAGGACAGATGGGGGGCCATAAGCCAGACCACCCTCCCCACAATGCCTGTCCCACCATCTAGAGCAATCTCAGGGATATTAGGAGAAGAAAGGGCAAAGCCTTGCAGGAACTGAGTTTAAACACCAAATGGGGACTTCCCTGGTGGTCCAGCGGCTAAGACTCCGTGCTCCCAATGCAGGGGGCCTGGGTTCAATCCCTGGTCAGGGAACTAGATCCCACATGCCACAAGTAAGAGTTCGCATGCTGCAACTAAAAGATCCCACATGCCGCAACTAAGACCCGATGCAGCTCAATAAATAAATAAATAAATATATTTTAAAAACCAACCCAAATGGACTAAGAAAACTCTGAAAATGACTGAGTTCATCCTGAACTGTCAAGATGGAGTTTTCCATATCTGTGGACATGGGCGTATGAAAGCTAAAGTTCAGTTATAGAACGATAAAGAAAACAAGTCCCGCACCTGAGATGTGTGGGACTGTAAATTTTTGTACTTGTTAGATTTACAGATGTAACAAAGAAATGAAGGAAGTACAGGAGCACACAGGGAAGCAACTTGCTGGGCCTGCAGGAGTTGCAGAAGGTGTCAAACAGGAGATTCCATTTGAACTATATCTTGAAGAAGGAAGAGGAGTTCGCAGGACTAGAAAGGGTGAGGACGGAAGGCATTCCACATGGAAAGGCACAGAGGCATGAAAGCATACAGCACATATTTAGGAAGCTCTAAGAAGTTCACAGCTAGTGTGTTGAGGAATATAGTAAGTGATAAGCTGGTGAAATAACATGGGTCCAAGGCCTTAAATGCTCTGCTAAGGAGTTTGGGTTTTTTACCTTGTAGGCAACTAAAATTGTAGATGTTAAACGGGTGTGTAATTTTTTAGCATGCTAATTCTGGTAACAGAGTAAAGGATAGGTCAGATGGGGTGGTTTTGAGGCAAGGAAAGGACCAGGCAATGGTCTAGGCTTAGGGGAAGATGAACTAAAGCAGTAGGAACAGAGAGGTAAGTCTGGACTGAGAATTTTATTGAGAATCACTAGAACTGCATGACTGCCTCAATATGAGAGTGAGGGAAAGGAAGGAATGGAGGCTGATAAAGTTTCCAGCCTAGGAGACCTGGTAGATGGATGGGGGTATTAGCCAGGTTAGGGAGTATGGGGGGGTGGGGTGGGGGGAGCCTATTTCTTAAGGAAAAGTATGGCCAAGAAAAGCGTTCAGTTTGAGGTGGCTATGGGACATCTAGGTAGAGATGTCCAAAAGACAGAAATATGGGCCTGCGGGTCCGGAGAAACATAGGGGGTTAGAGTTACAAATTTGCAAGTCATCACCATAGAGGTAGGAGTTGAAGTCATGGGAATAGGTATAATCACGCGGGGGGACATTGTAGAGGAAAAAGAGCGAAGGTTCCTTCAGAACTCCAGAAAATACCAACATTTAAAAAAAGGACAACAGATGGACTCACTAGATTATAAATTATAAGGGCAGGAACTCTGTATTTTGTTTCACCGTTGTATCCCTCCCACCTAGCACAGGGCCTGACTCTTAGAATGGTTTTCAATAAATACTTATGGAATGAATGAATGAATCCAATAAAGAAACTGCAAGCATGCAGGCACATTCTTGCTGCATTCATCCAAGTCTTACAAGCAAGAGATGAATTCAGAATAGAACTGGCTAGAATGCAAGACAGATAGAAAAAAATAAATAAAGCTTTGTTAATAGAAGCCCCCTCTACCAACACATGGCATCTAAGTTTACTGAGAGTCCCGTAATTCAGAGCCATGCAGGTGTGAAAAAGCCAGGAGCCTTTACACTCCAAATGAAAACTAGGTTAAAAAAAATGAGTTGCAAACAACTTCAGTGGTGACAAAATTGATGTCTCCAGGGTTTCTCAGGCACGTTCAGTTAAACGTTCTCACCAGACACATTGGCACAAGTCACATTATGAGAACTATCTCCCCACTGAGTCTGAATTGCCTGAATTCCCTCAAGGCAGTAGCTGTTAAGCTAAAGGCTAGGGAAGTGGGCACAGCACAGAGGCCAGTAGGTAAAAGGCCAGAATCTTGAGGCTTAAAGACTAGATGGAGACAAGATATTTGGCTGGGTTAAAAAGACACAAACTTGACCAGAAACAAACAGGCCTCATGCTGCTTAGTTTTTAAAGGAATCGTATGGCTGAAAAAAACTACAAGTCCAGCTATCAGTAGCCTGGGAGCATTCTAGATCCCTAGGGCAATCCATAGACCCCTGGTAGGCAGTTCACCTAGAAATGACCAAGAGCGGCAATACATAAGGAAGATTTTTCCCAGAGTGCAAAACGAGGGTCTTACTCCACTCCCAGAATAGAATACTATTCCGGTCCAGCAGCACGTGGTTAGTGGTATAGACCAGTGACTTGTGTGTTTTCCTTTCTCCCCTTTCGAACTGGGAGTTTTTATTGCGGTTTTCCTGCTCTCTCTCGTATCGTTGTATAATGAAAGTATTAGGACAATTACCTTGCCTTTAAGCTTTAAGAAAGGACTGTCTGGACTTGAGGCTGATGATAAGCCAAGATGAGACTTTGGGACAGTCTTCCTTGGGAGGATGGTGTGTGTGTCTTAGCTACTGGGGGAAGAAATATGTGCACAGATGTTAGGTAGGCAATTAACAGTGTCTGCCACAGAACTGAAAAGAGGGCACTCACTGGATTCGAAAAATATGAGGATTGTAATGTTCTTAGAGTAGTTTAAGTCAAAATAGAAGGGGCAGGGGTGGACTGCAGAGATGCCAGTTACAATGGGTTTAGGAGCAAATGGAAGTCGTGAATTTTTAAGATTTTGCCAGTGAAAGGATCACACTGATCATCACTTTCCTGGTTACACTTCCAAGACTTCTTGGTGGGGATTCATTTATCAATTTTTACCCCCAGGTGAAAAATTGTTCATGTCCAATTTTTACCCTGGGTATTGCTTATGTTTTCTCTGGGGCAAAGAGATGATTTCCAGACCCTTTGCTTTCCAGAAATCAAGCCTTGGAGTAGGCTCTACAGCAAGGATCATGCTATGTATTTGAAAGGTGAGGATCAAAAGCCACATATTTAATGGACCAGGCAAAATCAAGCTGCCTCGCTAGTATCCTCCATGATGATTACTAAACTTCTTAGCTTCTTATGGAGAGATTTAAGAGAGAAAATATAGCAGTAAAGTATGCAATATTTTTGTACAACTGAGACATAGAAGCTACTACACGTAGAACCCCCATAACTGAGATGATGCCTAATTCATTCGCTGGCAGCTACTGGAAATGAAGAGGATGGAAGAGAAAAGACCAACTTTATTATATTCAGGAAAATGCTCTTTTAATTAAGGGAGGAAGGTGGTTTGGTAGTGTTGATAATAATTTCGTTGAGATAAGAAAAAAAAAAGCTCCAGGGTGCTCTCGGCAGATAGGACACAAACACAGAAAGGGGAAAAACAGTGAACTGTAGCTCTTACTGCAAACACTTTCATCAACATAAAAGCCACCCGCCACAATATACGTGAAGGAAAAATTTTAAATATGACCCTTTCCAAATAACTTTACCACTAAATCCCAGTTGTAAATGACCCCCTTACCAAAGCAACAAATGCTATTAGTGGTGAGTCATCTGCTGATGTCTGCTCACCAACTCCTACATAGAGTAACCCCGATTGTGAGGGGCTGACACCTACCGCAGGGCACCGAGTACATTCTGTGAAAGCCGACTCTGCATACCATTTTGCAGAACTGGTGTGGGACTTGCTGAAACAACCTGTGGCTCACAGGTTTCCCATGGGTTCTGTCTTCCATCATTTTCTTCCTTCTTTGGAAGGCAGCCATGAGAAGCGCATTGTCTATCTTCTCCACCTACAGCCCAAGAAATGAAAAACTGAAAAAGAAACTGGAGAACTGCTACTTAAAGTGCCTGCTACTCTGCTTCAAAACTAAAGGCACTATGTGCATATTACTTTGCATGTGATTTGCTTTTCATATAAAGTTGCCTAAGAGTCTCTCCTGGCCCCAACCCTCTCCTATTTTGACTTCTATCTCTTCAAAATTCCCCGTCCCTTCTTCGATAATAATTCCCTGAGCAATCACTATGTGATTGCTGGTAATGAAATGGTCAACTGCAGACACAGTCTTTGCCCTCTTCAAGCTCATAGTTTAGTGAGAGCTAAAAATAGGTAAATAATTATAAGTGTGATAAATGCTATTGCATTTTTTATTTTGCTTCAAGATAGGCAGATAGCTTCTCTCTGAGTCTTGATCTATGCTTCTGTACATCCTGACATCATTTCTACCACTTGATTCCAATTATACCTCTCATACCTGCCCATCCCTGCCCTCCTTTCAGACTAATTCCTAGGATTCCAGGTCATTGAGCAGCTAGCTTAGAGTCATTAGCAGGTGAGTTTTTCTTTTGGCTGCAGAACCAAGTGATAGCAGATAAGTCAAATTCTTCCCTTAATTAAGTATACCTTTATAACCCGCAAACCACAGTCTTCAAACTGTTTCTTTTGATCCTGAATTTCTCGAGCTGAAAGCTTTAGGCATTTCAAAAATGCATTTTCCTTCATTTGATTCTGGTTTTCTGGTTGCTGATCAGTCTGCTGCCCTAAAAATGAGTAATATAAAACTTTGTCTCAGTGCTCTGTGAGAGGGAAAGGTTTGTAAGGAAATTGAATGAGGGAATTCCCTGGCAGTCCAGTGGTTAGGACTCAGTGCTTTCACTGCCGGGGCCTGGGTTCGATCCCTGGTCACAGAACTAAGATCCTGCAAGCCGTGCCACATGGCCAAATAAGTAAATAAATAAACAGAAATTAAATGAAACAAATTATAAAAATTTGGAGGAATATATAAGCAGTTTAACTTGTATGCCTCATATGTTTAGGACATGCAAGGACAGCTGTAATACCATGAGAAGTCATAGGATAAAATAGGGGGTTAATAAATTTGTCCTCAGGACTTCCTTGGTGGTCCAGTGGTTAAGACTCCACGCTTCCACTGCAGGACACTCAGGTTTGATCCCTGATCCAGGAAGTTCCAGATGCCGCGGGGTGCGGCCAAATAAATAAATAAATAAAATAAATAATAGAGCTCAAGAAAAAAAGTTACATCCCATGGGAGGCAGAATCTCCCACAGAATAAATAAATAAATAAGTAAGTAGTAAATAAATTTGTCCTCAGATGATTTGGATTATGAAGCTGAGGGGATAAGAGAAAAAAGAGCATTAATATATACTCCCCCCATCAATGCTGTAATGATGATATATAGTTGTATTGCTAATAGGAAATGTTTGTATTTCTAGCCAGGATGCCAATCAACAAAAAAACATAAGCATAAGAAAATGTTAAGGGGTGATGGAAAACGGTATGACATTTATGTAACACTTCAAAGTTTTCAAAACAGTTTTGTATCTCTACCTCATTTGGGTATTACAAACCACCACTGAAATAATTAACACAGTTTTACAAATAGGGAAATTGAAACTCAGAGAAGTTAAGTGACTTGCTCAATATCACAAAGCTAATAAGTACAGATCCAAGATTATAAACCTGGCTTTCACCAGTGCTTTCCGTAAGGGGCAAGGCAGAATATTTAGTATATATGTTATTCATAGGCCACCCAACCAAGAAGAACAAAATTTGGAGATTAATAGTTTATGGTGTCATGTCTTTCCTCCCTTCCTTCCTTTTCCCTCTTTTTCTTCCTTCTTTCCTTCCTTAACTTCTTTCCTTCTTTCTTATTTTACATTCAAGGGACAACCTTTTATTGCCCAAAGGAGTTCCTTACTGGACTAAATACACAGGTGGACATATGAAAACCCCAAAAAAGGCTTCTTTTCTTTCAGTTTATTTTCCATTTGACTTAAGACCAAGTATACTAAAATGACCTAATCCCTAGCACATTATCTAATTGAGTGGGCTCAATTTAACCACAAAAAGCAGATGATTAATTCAGAGAAACTTATAGAGGGCCAAGTTGTAAATCCGGAAAGCAGGAAAGCAGGAGGAACATAACTCCATAGCAGAGGAACACCAAAGCCAAGACATTTCAAAGGAAGAGACTGTAAATTAAATCTGGAGAGCAATAGCTCACATTTATAAAGTACAGTATTAGAGTTCAGTTCTCTTGAGTTCAGCAAACATTTACTGAGCTCCTACTACATGCCAGGCACTGAGCTGGGCACCGGAAACTCAAAGATCCACAAAGTCCTGCTATCAGAAACACTCACCAGGAAGGATTAAAAGAGAACCATAAAAGAGGAGATGCCTAACTTCTATTATTTAAAACATACTGTTCTGGTGGATAGCTGATGTTCCCTGTAGTAATAACTCATTTCAAAATTATCCATTTTGTTAATGTAGATCTTAACCTGATTAAGAGGGGGTGAGTCTCTATGAACCTCTGAAACGCTGCTGTAGAATAATATGCTTAGTCATCAACTGCCAAAAAATGCCACCTTGCAGCAGAGCAAGGGACTTACATGACTAAATTGCCAACAGCTAGGAGAATGGGCCAACTTTACGAATGCAGTTAAAGTAATGCCACAAGCTTTACAGGAGATCAGTGTTATTTTCTATCTTGTTCTCTTGAGAAGTGTCAATGTCAGTTTAAAGACCCACATTCACTACATTTTAAGAGCTAAGTAGAAATCATAATCTTGGGTCTCATTCTTGAGTATTATTTTTGTCCATGTTTTTTGACACTGGGTTTTCTGTGGACTATGGATACAACATTTATTGCAAACTCCCACTCACTTTGACCATATCTGCCTGAACTATTTTTACAAACACATGGTGAAAATAAGGCGTTCTCTGAAGTTTTACATCTGAATTTTTGCACTAAATTCACTCTCCATGTTACAACCAGTGATCTTTCTAAAATACAAGTCTGACCTTGTCTTTGCTTAAAATCATTCAAGGCTCTCCACCTGTTTCAAGAAAAACTCTGAATACTTTCATGTGATTTACAAAGTCTTGCATAACCTAGGCCCAGCTATGGTCTGATTTCTTTAAAGTTTCTTTCTTTGCCTTACTAACTCCTACCTATTCTTCACTTCTCCGTTTGTGACACATCCCCTGAGAAGCTTTCCCCTTACCTCCCAAGTCTGGGTTGGGTGCCTCACCTAGTTGTTTCCAGAGCACTTTCACCTTCCTGTTCATAACTAACCTGCTTACCTCTCAGTTTCCCCAGTTAGATTTTGAGTGGGAACAATGTTCATCTTATCACTGTACCCCAAGCACCTAGCACAATGCTTCACATAACACGGATGCAATACACATTAGTTGAATAGATGAAAGAAATAAGCCTCAATTTCCCAAGGCAGTATTTTCAATGGTATGATTTCCCAGTTAGCTCTAGGGCTAAGTTAAAAGGATCTCTCCAGACCCAAATTCCCACAGTCATCCCGATGGATTTTGCCCCATTGAATGAGTGATACTTGAGTGGACCTCACAGTACCAATGAAATTTACTCTGATGGGAAGGCTCAAAGTAATTTTAGGGCTCCTAACGCCGCCAGCAATAAATAATTGCAATAAAACTCAATTAAAGAAATGAATTAAGTAAGTGGAATGTGTCTGCATTTGAATGCTCCATCTGCAGAATTAGGGATGTACTTTTTTTTCCCTAGAGACTGGGCTTGGGTTATCCTGGGCTTTCCTCATAATTGCCTCTTAGGCAATCCATGTCATCATCAGTAAACCCAATCGTGTGTGTGTGTGTGTGTGTTTTCATTTACTAATAATTAACCCTGCTGGTAGAAAGAGCCAAAAAACGGTTATAAAAGTTATGGCCTAACAGACCCAGCATGGTTTACTCTCTCTCCTCTTCCATTCTATCTCTCACGCACTTACACACATGCACGCTCACGCCCAAAAGTTGGAAGGGCTGACTTTCCAACTTAATTGAAAGTTACTCACCTGACAAGCTCCAAAGGAATCGCTCCTTTTTTCTTGCCATTTCCTCTTGAACTTCACACAGCATATGTTCAATGTTCATAACTGCCTTAATGAGGTCAGCCTGGGCTCCTTTAATCTCTAAATGTGCCTTTCCCAGGCTGATCGTCTCTGAGATAGAGACCCATGAGGTTTTCTGAAGCTGAGACAAATAGTCATGTTTCTTTTTCCCGAGGTAGAGGATATGCATATCCTCAATGATGTGGTAGTCCTGGAGGGTCAGTATCCTCTGGATCCACGCTTGGGCCTCATCTATCTTTTCCTGATTGGGTCCCATCAGATTGAGGACAGGAAATCTATTTTCTCTCTTCTCTCTGGTCCCCTGGGGGACTGAAAACACTATCGTAAGCAACCACAGAAGGCAGGTGGGTTTTAAACCAGTACAGAACAGAACACCACAGCCACTGTTTGCCCTCAGCATCCTTGGCAGTAGCAGCTTCAATTAAGTACCTATCTCTGAGAGCTTTGCTGGGTACAAAGAAAATCTAAATGTATAGTTTACAGTCTCCTTGGGGACACAGAGTTTAGCTTATCATGTCTTGCCCCTGCTGTGTTGCATGTGTCAGTTTACAGATGAATTCACCTTGTAATCTCATCCTGGATGCTAACCAACTATTATTTCTTGCTGAATGGGATTTTCCGTAAACTCTAGTTGCCACCAGGTTTAAAATCAAATATCTCTGAAAGCCACAGGTAAAACCAATTTTTGAAAAATTGGAAATTATCATAGTATAATGAAACAAAGAAATACCCATAATTTCACTACCTGGGATTCCTTTTTATATCTTATCTGTATATGACAGGACATTTTGCACCTCCACAACCAACACTTGGAGTTCAGTGCTGCTAAACAATGGAATATTATAGCAATGAAAAGGAGTAAACTTTAACTACATGGATAAATCTCAGAAACATCTTTTGAGGGGAAAAAGTAAGTTGAACACTTAATATTTCTAGGCATTATTCTAAGTGCTTTACATGTATTATTTTATTCAATTCTCACAATCCTATGAAATACATACTATTAGTAGGACCCATATTACAAATGAGGAAACTGATTCAGAAAGTTATTAAGTAACATGCCCATAGTTACAGGACTTGTAAGTGGTGGCCAGGGAGCTGGTAGGTGTGTGGGTAACCTGACTCCAGTGCTCATACAATTCTGCTTCCCAGTGAGTGATCTCAGGACAGTAGTGGTCATTAGCATCTTTTCCCCTGATATAGCAGTTGGGTGGTACCAGGAGCTATGAAAAAGTACCAGGACATACCTAAAAGTAGGAGGGGGAGAATGGCCTCCCTCTGGTAACAATAAAAGCCAAAGTTTTAGACAACAGTAAGAAGTGACAGAGGTTCTTATATTGATGACATACTTTTTTAAAAAACGCTTGTTCTGCCTGGGAGCTTATATTATTTTTAGGAGAAAATAAAAACAATGCATGGTGATATTTCATTTATCCATCATTATTAGGAAAGAAGAGTTGTTCTTCTAGGTAACTAAATTATTGAAATCACTAAAGGAGTCTCTTCTAGCACCAAAACATAATTAACTTTAACTATTTATTAGTTAAATACTTATAATGGAAATATAACTTCCCTGCCTTCCTAAATAGTTTAACTTTTCCTTAATAATCTGAGATCATCATCATTAATCATTATTAATGTCTGTTACTGTCCTGTACTATAATTTCTTTATCGATGTCCTCAAAAATTACTGAAGTAAATGGCACCGCCTGGCCCCATTTTTCAGATTAATGATATAGGGACATTTGTATGTTCCTCTTGCATATTATCCTCTCCTAAAACTCCTCCTATCTAACTTCCTTAGAGTCATTGTGGTTTCCCAAACATGCAGTGCATTTGTTTGCTTCTGTGAGTTTTCTTCACTTTGGGTGCCCTACCCCCACCAACTCTGGCCATTGAAAATCTTGCCATCCTCAAAGCCCAACTTAGAACCATCTTGTCCGTGAAGCCATTCTTGCTCCCTTCCAGTCAAAGGGTATCTCTCCCTCTTCTAGGCCACCTGCGGAGTCTGGCCATCCTCTCATTCATTATTTATCCCCTGGCATTTGTTTAATGCTTCGTAATTTACAGAACATTTTTACATACATAATCTCCAGTTATCCTCACAACCATCTGTCATTATCACCATTTTACAGATAGATAAATAAGCTCATAAGAGGTGCAGTCACAGGCCAGAGCTCTTCAAGTTCCCTCTTCTTCATTTCCAACACTGCTGGACACTGAATGTCCAAAAGTGAACTCTTCTAATAAAGGGTATAAGCAAATCATTTCGACCCTAATAGAAAATATCCTAATAGTTTCTATTGCTGGTTGAATGTCTGGTGTTCTTAACATCTATAGAACACTGTGGATTAAAAGACTATTTCAGAAGTGCACATCCTAGTTGTCATGACACAATTCCATCTCAGTCCACTCAAACTCCTCTACAGGAATGGAGTTATAAGACAAAGTTAATCCTTCTCCAACAACTACCAGGATTGGTTTAGTCCAGTGATCCCCAGACCTGGTTCTGCAGCAAAACTGACCAGGAAGCATTGAAAAGTATACATGTTTGGCCCAGACCCAAAGTTCCTGAATCAGAATCTGTAGGGTTAGGCCATACATATTTTTGTTTGTTTGTTTGTTTTAAAGTTTCCATCACAATCCCAATGATTACTCAAGTTTGGGTAGCATTGGTTTAATCCACTTATTATTATCTGGTATTACTGATATGTATTTTCTATGATTACTAATAAGTAACTCCATCTAGATGGCACTCCATTCAAATCAGAAAGAGTAACTGGCTTAGTAAGCTTACGAAAAAAAAAATATAGACATCTATTTGTGAATGAACTACCCACACTGTGGATTACCTACTTCAACTTAGCTTCTCTCTATTCATATCATGAAACTAGACTGAGCAAAAATAGAATCATGGTCAGGTATAGAGCACATTGGTATCCAGGCAGGAGCACAATGAAACATGTTTGGCTTATTTATTCATCTTCTCCCCTCCATTAGTTCGGATGATCAAGAATAAAATGAGCCTATGGTGGTAGACTCTATTTCTAGATCCGTGAGTTTCTTACTCACCACCAGGGTAATTGTTGAGACCCTGCAGCTTCAACTTATTCTTTTCCATTTCAGTGCTGAAAACCTACGAGAAGCAAAACAGAGCAGAGAGTCCTAAGTGGGGCTTTTAGCCACTGTCATCAAAATCCCTCTCTCTACCTACACTCACATACTTGACCTCATCCACTCTGTCATCCCCCATTTCCACTGCCACAAATCTAAAGCAGCCTTTAGGAAAGTCCTCGGGAACCGCAAGTGCAGCACTACAATCTATTAGAACATGTAGGGGAAACAAGTATAGGAAAAATGGAAAAAGAAAAAAAACCACCTTAAAATCTGGCATAAAAAAAAGGAGAATGTACATCCCAAGGCAAAATATCATTTATTCATTCATTCATTCATTCATAGATATTAATGCCCTGCTAATTGCATATTAGGCACTGAACTAAAGCTGTGGATATGTCACTGAAGAAGACAAACAGAGGCAGATGCTCTTGTAATCAATAAAACAAATTCATTTTAAAAAGTTATACGCACACCATGCTTTGTTTGTAGATTAAACAAACGATCAATTCCTGTAAAGTGCTTATAATTGTACCCAGCATATTATAAATATTCAATATGTTAGCCATTGTTATAATTATTAGTATGTGACAGTCTACACACAAAGATTTATGTATATTGCCAGGTAGATCCTTTAACATAGTATCTATTTGAAAAAACTCATCTCTCCTAGGGTTTGGAACCACCACGCCCAGGGTCTTCCTTGTTTAAAGTTGATGCAATTGGCAGTAATTCTTCATTGAAAAAGATGGTAAATAATGAGGTAAAGACTAGATTTTCACTGCGTCTGAACTTTAATAATGAAGTTTCTTAATCTGCAGTACTTTTTCTTCATAAATTATATTTGCAGCTGCTATTTACAGAGCAAAAAAGCCCTCAATCTTACCATGCTTATTTAGTACCTGGAGAGGTCATAACAGGGAGGAACTTCCCTGCCCTCCAAAACAAATGACATAACATTATCTGCTGATAAACAGACTAATAACAGCTGCCAAACACAACATGGATAAAAATCAGCTCTCTTCCAAAGTCACTTAAAGGTCAGTATGTGTCCCAGGGTTAGAAATCATTTAGGCAAGGCTTTTGAACTGAATGTGAAAGAAAACTGTACCTTAATCAGTATCAATAACATAGAGGGTGTGGATAACAAGCAGAGAGTCTGCAAGCAGTCTGGAAAAGTAGATCCAGATGGCAAGAATTTGGCAGTTTTTCCAGCTCTGTCCACGAATGACTAACACCTCATGTGAGGAATGTGAGGAGTGTTCCTAGTAAGGAGTTCCTTATTCTGAGACGTGATGTCTGGCACAAGGTAGATATGCAATACATATTTGTTAAATAACCAAATGAATGACTGTTCATTGCCTTTTACAGATACTCAGTGGCACCCAGGACCCTTATCATCATGAAATACTAGTGAACACAGTATTTCAGTCAGCTGGGGAGTTATTTACTCATTGTCATCCATGAACTGGAAATTCATGAGTGTGTGAACATAAGTATCACTTTATTGTGAGCTCAGTAATTGGTTGGTCTTCCTGAGTCAGGTCCACTCTAGATGCCTGACAGATCCATTTTCTGGAGTGTAGGGACCTTGCCAAGGTAATGCCCCCTGTGAAGAACTGTGTAAGTTGCCCTCTGATCTTTCTGAACATACACCCCTCACTGAAAGACTTATTTAGGAAGAAAAGACGTGCTTAGCAGAAGACCAGAGGTGTACACATATGTGTACGTGCACGTCATACTTCCACATGGATATAATGTAGTGTTAACATTGAAAAAAGCCTGAAGGAATGGTCAATGTTCAGGGTATAACATAAATTACTTTGTAAGATAATCTTCTCCTTTGAGTTACAAAACTGAAAGCTGTATCATCTTTCAAGTTATTTTTTCTGTATTTTTGCTTAGTGGTTCAGAACACAGGCTTTGGGGTCAGACCAACAGACACAGGTTGGAATCTTGGCTCAGCCACTGGATTGGTGTGTACATATCAACCTCTGGTCCCATTTGTAAAATGGAGATGACAGTAGTGGCTTCATCATAGGACTGAGGGGAGAATGAAGAGAGACAGCTTCTTCTTGGCACAGTACCTGGCTGATGCAACTCATGGCAACTACTGTTATTATTAGCCTCTGGGGAAGCCCTCAGACTGTGGTTGATCTCTTCTGTACTGTTGAACTGCCATTTACATTTTTGTTTGTATGTTGAAGAGAATGAGAGCCTTCTTTTCTAGTTGTGGTTAATTCCTCTTACAGGGATGTGGTGCTTTATGGACAGTCCAGAGATGTACTCAGGGCACCTATCTGGGCCCAGTAACAGTCCTCTGCTGGGGGCGGGGAGGGACTGGTGAACTTCATTCGAATGACAGGATGTTTAATTTTGTCAATAAGGCAAGCTACTTCATTGGGTAATTCACCAATCTTTCAGGTCAGCTGTGGATGAGACAGTGGTGTACTGGAGCTGGCTTACACTGGCTCATGAGACCCCACTGTGAACACCTCTTTCCAATTCCTTCTTCAATGATGTAACATGGATAGCTTGACGTCAGCAATGGAAATCAGTAAACACTACAAACCTCCCTGTGTCTAGTGAGGCAGCAAGAGGAATAAGAACCTTTACACTTGTTCCAGAAAAGAACAAGATAGAACAAATCTGTTTCCTTGTAGGGAGAGAGAAAATGGCAACCACCCCCCACATGGAGACAGCCTGGGAGGTGGGAAAGAGAAGGGGAAGGAGTAGAGGACCCCATAAAACTAGGAGGTTGCTTACCTTTAAGGAGCAGAGGGAAGAATAAATGCCAACAAAGGACAAGAGAGAAGCTAGGTAGTGGGGTAAACATGGCTTGTACAATGACATTCTTTACTAGGTCAGAAGTGAGCAACTTATAAAAATTAAATTTCACCAAGTTAGACCATCACCATGCTGTACAGCACTTAACAGGCCCCATGTCTTACTTTGGAGACACTAAACAGATGTTGTTGAGTGAATGAATGAACAAACGAACTGCAGGACATTTCTAAGACATTAACTTACCTTATATAACTGCCGTTCTTTTGGGAAGATCACAAACTTTACAGTTAATGGTTGCAAATGGTGTCTGGCAAATATTAAAACTTCATTAAACATAATCTCTGCTGCTGCAGAGATTCCAGTCCCAAGGGCAGGAAAGGAAATGGAAGTTATATTTAGCTCAAGGCATTTTTCCAAGCATTTCTTCATTGCAGTTTCCAATGTCTGCAGGAAAAACACAAATTCAACATCAGCCTTGAGTCAAAAATAAGACTTCACTTACCCCTTAATCCTGCCCATATTTACAATGCCAGCCTCCACTATTCCTCAGGGCCATGTCCATCCCTCCTCAGAGAACAGGAAAGGTACCACTCCATAGGGGACCCATTATAGCTATAAGGTTAGATGATGAGAAATGAAAGGGCTGAGAAACTAAAGTAATTGAGTGGCCCATTTTGTGCCATTCAGGACGCCTGAGCATCGTGATTTCCCTCAGTTTATGTAGTCCTCTCCACAGGTTAGAGAGCCAACCTTCAGTTTATCCCCACTTCCCTGACCCACTTCTGGGTCAACATAAAGAGCTTTAATAAAGGAGGTAGAGGTTAAAGTAAGTAAGCAACATTTATTTAATGTCATTAAGATCTGTTATGTAATTTTTTTGGGCAGATTTACACTTCCATCAATGTTTCAACATTCAAACTGAATACTAATGTAGGAAGGTTATCTAATAACCTTCCTACATTATACTAATATACTAGTATATTAGTTGTACTAATGTAGGAAGGTTTTACTAATGTAGAAGGACCTTGAAAAACTGAGGGGTAGAGAGTGACTGGAGGACCAATTTGGGATTTGAGGGCTCTCTAAACAAGAGAAGACCAGAAATGGAGACAAAATAAAGATAGACAAAGGTAGAAAAGGGGACTAAGTTTCCCTCTCTCCACTTGTCAGTAGGTTCCCCCTATTCTTTAATGCATGTAATTTATGTCCCTCAGTTGTAGAGTCAGGCAGAAAGCTAAGCTCCACCACAGGCACAGACACCACAGGTGATCGATTTGACTGGAATGGTATTGGACGGGAGATCCCAGGTCCTCCTGGAGTTTAACAGATGGCAGGAGATATGGAGAGGCTGAACCCCAGGCCCACGTAGGAAAAGGCCTACAGGGTCACTGGGTGCGGTGAGGTGAACAAGTGTGCAGACTGAGGGAGCCCTGATGTTTCTGTGTCTATCTGCGGTATGTCCACTTAAAATTTAGACATGGGTTAGGTGATATTTTAAATTAAACTTATGATAACTTGTGACAACAATACCTGTTTAGTATTTCAGGAATTCACAGGAGTAGCAGAGAATGGGGATTATTCCACTTGACAATAACATTTCATGAATGTAATGATAGGATGGAAATTCAACAGACTACATAGACTCTGGAGATACAGAAAGATAAATTTATTTTGACCTTACCAGTTTTTCTTCAGAACATCTTGAAGGCCACAACACATGGTATACGTATTTGCAGGGCAATTTAAATCCTTTTGTGACCAGTACCAATTGGGAATCTAGTGGTGTTTTAGTCATATTTTGGCTAAATTCCCTTTCTATTTCATCTCCTGCTGCTTGTAGAATTGATTTTGACACAGATGTAGCTCTAAGACCATGTGTATATACACAATTAACAATTACATTCGTCTGAAAAGGGAAAAAAATGAACAAGATTCAGTGTTAAATTACTTTTTCTTAAATGACTAATTTAAATCTTTATTTCCCTGAAGAGCTTTGCAAAATACATTTGAAGATCCTAAATCCACAGAAATATCACTTAATAATGGATATAAAATTTCCAAAGCATGATCATTTGACTGCCATGAATCTGTCTGTCCTAGTCAGAAATTAGGTGAAGTATGTAGATGATACAATTTTTATTGCAAACATCTGTCAGCCCCTTGCTGGCTTATACCCCCAATATCCCAGATTCACAGCATTCTCTATGATTTGTTTTAAGCTTTATCAATAAGTGGTTTCACTCTCTGCCCCACTGTCATCACTTTTTGCTGTTTCTGTGTGAATTTTCATTTTGTCTTACAGAGTGGAAATAAAATTTCTCAGGCAATTTCTATCCCTTAAAGTTTGTGTTTTTTAAGGTAAGTAGTACATGGTGAAAGAAAGCACAAATGAGACAAAAAAGTCTTCGGTGGGAAGTAGGCCTCCTTCTTGGTGGGGTCTTCAGATCCCCCTAATTCATCCTGATGGCTTTGGCTCCCTTTGGGGGTAACTTCGGTACTTCTCCTGAATGTTAATGAATTTGTCACTTTGAAAGTGAAATCAGAATTTGCAAGTCGGGGGCATTGGCACCCTTTACAAATTTTAAAGTTCCTTGTGTTGGCAATAATTAAATACAATAAAATTTTAGTTAAAGGGATAAGTCATTCAACCAGGATGCTTCCACTTTAATTTTAAATTGGCATATTAATGACTTATCAAATAAATATTTCATCTCATGCCGTCCCCTCAGTCTTCTTTCTAATTGTCTTGCAGGCAATAAATGGCATTTTTTCACTTGTGATTAAGTCTATTTGATTGTGGCCGTAGGAGAGTCACAGATCCAGGGGAAAAATAGAGAATATAGCCTTATATCCTTTCTCTCTCTTCCTCTGTTGCAGCCCTTGCTCCCTGCTGCCCCCTTCAGTTACTCATCAGTAATTTGTTGAACAGCCAGATGCATGCCCAGAGACCAGCCCCAGGGCTACAGAGATGAACAAGCCACAATTCCCACCTTCGAGGTGCTCTCTGCCTGGCAGAGAAGCTGCACTAATCCAGAAATACCTAGGTTCACTGTTACCCTGACTCCCTCCCCTCCCTGTCAGGGTCCTCACCTTTGTGCCCTATGATCCCTGGCTAAATGCTAAGTTACACTTTGTATCCTCCTCAGCTCCTGGCACAGAGCCATATACTCAGAATATGATTTACAGCTCCGCTTAGGTCTCCTGACTGGTCCAGCCTACCACTTTTGATCTGTCAATTCCTCTGTATCTCTCTGATCTGTCATTTTAACCACCCAGGCCTCTTCTCCTGCCAATTCATAACTATCATAACTTGAGATCAGATTTAAAACTCACATCTTCTGAAGTAATCCTTCTTGAGCTACTACACTCCACTCTTGTCACAAATGTATATACTCTTAAATACGAATTCACTTTGTATTAAGACTTTTTTGTTTATTATTGCTAGGTTGCTTTAGAAATGTTCAGATGGTTTGTCTCCCCAACGAGATTTTTCAAATAGAGAATCTTTTTACATAAAAAGAATAAAATAGATTTTAAGTTCCTCGGAATCAAAGATTGTTCTATTTCCTCATGGTGCCTAAGAATAATGGCAATAATAATGATAAATACTTATCACATGCCAAGTTTTATTCTAAGCAGTTTATGTGTATTGATTCCAACTCTAAGATATAAGTGCTATTATTATCCTTATTTTACAGATGAGGAAACTGAGGATCAAAAGGTAAAGTAATTTGATTCAGGTCACCCAGTTAGTAAGTGGCAAAGCTAGTATTGAAATCCAAATGGTCTGGCTCTGAAATCCATACTCTTAACCTTACTTAACAAGATGCTTTCTAAACCGTGTTTGAAATAGTATATGCTCAAAACATACTTGATAGGTAATAAACAGTTCAGGGATCCCCTTTGGTAGTGCAAGAGAATAAAACAAAGACTTACTTCCTGCATTTCAATGAGGCCCTGGACAATCTGGAGAGTCAGGTTGTTCGCAACCATAGTATTGAAAAGGTGGCTGGCTTCTTGACTCACCCGGGACCCCAGCTCGTTCCTCCCTAGGATGACTTCTGAAGCAGTTTTAAAGGCAGCAACAGTACGGTCCTCATTGCTTACCAGGTGAATTTCTTTCAAATTACTGGCTAGTTGCATGTTTTGGAAGTAACACTTGATAGTTTCCACAATGACCTGTGTACACCAATCCAGAGGGAACTGGAAAATCCCAGAGCTCAGGGCTGGAATCGCTACTGTCTTAGTGTACGCTCTACTATTGACAAAATCCAAAATATTTGTAATGGCTCTTTTCAGCTTACCGATACATTCCTGTCTATCCATTAACCCCCACCGAGGCCCAACAGCATGGATAATGAGTTTGCAGGGAAGCTTCCCTGCTCCTGTGATAGCTATGTCACCAGTTGGAATTTTGCCATGTAAGGAAATATATCTTCTGCTCTCCTCTTGGATTTCAAGGCCGCCAGCTTTCACAAGGGCCTGGGCCAGGCCTCCCCCATGCATGAGGTCTTCATTGGCTGCATTCACCACAGCGTCAACAGCATGTCTGGTGAGGTCATCCTTCCAGACAGATAACTCTAGCCTGGGCATCAGCATTTTTCTGAAGACTTGTCGAGACTCACTGTTACCTTCCTGGGCTGGAGAAACTAGGCTAAAGATACAGCTAAATTTATTCTGGAGGACTTCCCACAGCCGACTCTCATTATTTTTTAAAATTTTGAAGTCATTGTGATTAATGGAAATTTGCCGACTGTAGTTTTCTCTGAGAGTATCAATCTCTGGAAAAGGAGAGAAGATAAAAAATAAAGAAATGAGCAAGAGTTCCTTTGAAAAGAATGTAATTCTACTTCACACCAGGAGACTGAGCTTCTTCTGTGCAAAAGGAAAGATGAGCTTCCTCTAGGTCCCTTCCTGATTCTCCCTCTCACCTAGACCTGTAATTAGACCAAAGATATCCAAGAGTTTTCAATGGTAAGTCACCATAAAGTGCTTAGTCGTGTGCCTGGCATACAGTAAATATTCAATAAGTGGTAGCTACTATGATACAATGATGGTGGTTTAAAACTGTGCATATCAGGGCTCATAGATTTAAAAAATCTACATAAAAATGGCAAGTTTGGGAAGACCCATGCTTAAGGCACAAGTATTAGAAAGGACTTACTTATGAGTCAAAAATATGTGGAGGCTTTATTCATAACTCGTTTGCCTTTGTCAGTGTCTTGGCTTGGGTTCTCCTAGAAGCT
This sequence comes from Balaenoptera borealis, assembly GCF_965194805.1. Taxonomy (NCBI): domain Eukaryota; kingdom Metazoa; phylum Chordata; class Mammalia; order Artiodactyla; family Balaenopteridae; genus Balaenoptera; species Balaenoptera borealis. Next base: position 68,313,656 of record NC_138862.1, read on the forward strand.
GATTCTGAGGCAGGGGTTTGAGTGTAAGTTTATTTGGGAGGTTATCCCAGAAAACACCAGGGGTGTGGGATGGCAAGAGGAGAGTGGGAAAGTGAGACAGGGAAAGGAAAGAAATGAATAAAGGGGGTGTTACAAAGCAAATGAAGCTTAACTCCACAGGGGGACAGTTTAGACCATGTGTCTCAGCATTATATCACCAGAGGGGTAAAGGAGCTGGGATATTTATTCAGTTTTTATCAGTCATTGGTCGAGGATGCTCCTGGGTGCATAGTCCAGCACATGGGCGGGGCATTGACAATATGACAGTAAATAATTCTTCACCATACTCTAGTTTTGTAGCGCAATTTTGGTGGAATTAAAACTGATTGGCTAAAAATTATTTACTGCATGTGGCAGCAAGATGATGTGCTGCTCAGATCCCCCTTCAGTGAAGGGGGCAGTATGGTTAGCTGACAGCCTCCAGTTGTTAGTCCCTCAGGGCCCATCTCAGCCTTCCAACCCAGGTCACGCTATTCTCAGTGTGGCTCCCATCAATGGCTGAACAAGGCCATTGATGTCCAACGTGGGACTCCGCCAGTGAGCAACCTCAGGCTGGCAGAGTTGTTTTTTTTTTTTTTAATTAATTAATTAATTAATTAATTTTTGGCTGCATTGGGCCTTAGTCGCTGCACGTGGGCTTTTCTCTAGTTGCGGCGAGCAGGGGGCTACTCTTCGTTGTGGTACACAGGCTTCTCACTGCAGTGGCTTCTTTTGTTGCAGAGCATGGGCTCTAGGCGCACGGGCTTCAGTAGTTGTGGCTCGCGGGCTCTAGAGCGCAGGTTCAGTAGTTGTGGCGCACAGGCTTAGCTGCTCCACGGCATGTGGGATCTTCCTGGACCAGGGCTCGAAACTGTGTCCCCTGCATTGGCAGGCAGATTCTTAACCACTGCGCCACCAGGGAAGCCCGGGCTGGCAGAGCTTTGCCAGGTTTTCTTTACAGTCTGATGGCTCCACCTGCCCAATCCAGTTTCTTCTCTTTTCCTTTTACCTTCTGCATTCCTAACTCTATCTCCGTTTCCGCGTCCTGGAGAACCCGACCTGTGACAGTGCATTTCATGGGGTCTAAAGCATCATTATTATATGCCACTGAGAAAGGAAAAACGATGCCAACTAAACCTATCAGTGGGTAGAGAGTAGCCTTATTTCAGAGATGTGAAAAAAATGTGTGCCCTAAAATAGATTATAGTGTAGTAATTAATTATTTTTTACTTCAATTCCCATTTCTAATCTGAGCCACCTAGAAAGACCTCTGGTGGCCTCAATTACAATTACCTAAAAGCAGCAGCACATGAGTAGTCAGAGCCAACAGGCTTGTGCTTTGGTTGAAAATCTCAAGTGGGCCACCCAAGTTTAGGCAGGTTCCGTTTTGGCTCTTACAAGCCTTGTTGAGCAAGGAGACAATCAGTGGGTCACCTCTTATGAACAGTTTCAGTTCTAGGGCTGTGGTCAGAAGGGTCTCACATCTTGTGGGCAAAGGATAGGATCAACGGGAGCCCTAAGGAAACACATCTGCTGGTGCCACACTGCTTCCAAAGCAGTCCCCCTTCTGAGGCATATGCCCGGTCCCCACAAGGTCCTGCAGTCACGCACCTGAGCATCTGTGGGGGAGATAGTCTCCTCTGTACTCCCCTTTCTCCACTGAGGAAAGATAGGAGCAAAGATGTTCTGAGACAAGAGTGAGAGTGAGGTGATCCTACCTGATTTCTCATTGTAAGCTGCTGCTCCAACACCCTGTGAAAAGGGAGAGTGGTTTAAAAAAAATTGAGACTGAATGATTTACAGATTACTGATGACAAATACCGTTTCATAAACACAAAGCAACAGAAACCTTCCTAAGAACACTGGGTTTGAGGGGGAAGGGGAACACGTTTGTTTGTTTAATCAGTGTGCCTGAAATACTTGAAATACTAAATGTTCCAGCCAACACTGACTCTACCCCGCTTCCCTAGAGGCCAATGCACTCTTAATTCTGGATGGGATGAAGGGCTGGAGATTACCACTTGAAAAGGCTCAAAGGTCACAGACCAAAATGACCCAAAACTCTCAGGCAGGACTCCAATCTCCAAAGGTTTGTGGGGTTTCTCTAGACAGAACAGAAGACATAGGGACCTGAGCCTCATCAGCTACACCTCACCATCTACCACTTTCAATTGCTTATTTCGTGATACAAGCCTGAATGTGGAACTTTCAGGATAAACAAATGAGGTGCCTTTTCCCTAGTCCCTTATTTTTATTCCTCCTCCATCCTCCTCCTTCCCGCATTCTGCAAAAGCAGAATTGCTGAATGAGTAGAGAGAATAAAAATGATACTGAGGCGACATTTTACAAAAAATCACCCATGCTCATGTTGACTCTGTTGATTATACTAGCATATTCTTGAGTCCCCGTCTCTCGCATGGGGCAAGGAGAAAACTTTTACTGGGAGAGTAAAACCAAATAAGAATGCCAGTTATAACTGAAGACCCCAGATTTTTTGCTGTTACAGGAAGAACTATTCACGTGCTGATCAAAGTTTATTACTTATATACATTTATGCTTTTTACCTTGGAAAAGTCCATCCTCCAGGTCTCTGGGGTCTTTCAATGTTTACTCTGTTTTGCGTTTCCCAAATGTGGCGGCCCCCTTCTAGGAATGAATAGAAGGATGTAATATGATGAGCATCTTAGGGAATTTGGTGAGAACACACAACAGGAAGACTAAACAAGATTTCTGATCTTGAGTGATTTTTAATTTCATTGGTGAAGATGCACACATTGCTTTTGCTGCTGTTGTTACTGTTTACCCTCTATCCTTTACAGAGAGATTCAAAGAAGGGAAAAAACTGTATGGGCTACAGCAGGGACAGCTTTATGAGGAAGGTGAGGCTAGAGCCAGGCCTTAAAGGACGAAGCAGGCTTTTACATATTTAGAAGAGGAGGATGATACCAAATGGTAAAACTAAGCATAGCATTCAAAGAGCAATGAGGAAAAACCAGCCTATGAGTGAGTGAAGACCCCTGGAAGGGGTCCAAAGAGAGGGAACTGTGCTTATGCCTGTGGAGGATGTACGTTACTGAGTTTGTGATAAATAGCTCTGATCGAATTAGAAAGGGGATTGTCTGGATAAAAATCAGAGACCATGGCAAAACACATTTTAATAATTTTTCCTTCTAACAGGTAGGAATTAAAGACTGTGAATTTTGAGGAGAATAATAATAAAAATGCTTAAAGACACCGTTGCCCACACTTGTTTCCACATAGTCGCCTCTAGGCCTCTGAAATGATTTCTGATGCCTTTGCAATAGGAAAATTTTGTGCGACTCTCTACAGCATCAGAACACTATCATTCTTTCTTTTTTTTTTTCTCGGTAATATTTATTTATTTTATTTTTGGCTGCGTTGGTTCTTCATTGCTGCGCACGGGCTTTCTCTAGTTGCGGCCAGCAGTGGCTACTCTTCGTTGTGGTGCGCGGGCTTCTCAATGCAGTGGCTTCTCTTGTTGCGGAGCACGGGCTCTAGGCGTCTGGGGTCAGTAGTTGTCGCTCACGGTCTTAGTTGCTCCGCAGCATGTGGGATCTTCCTGGACCAGGGCTCGAACCCATGTGACCTGCATTGGCAGGAGGATTATTCTTACGTGTCAGGAAAAGCTGCAAGTCCAAGTATAATCCAAAAATGCAGGGAGAAGACGCATTTTTGCCTCCAGAGGGCACTGCTGTTTTCACAAAAGAAGGAAAACTGCCGCATCTGCTCCCACTGTGGGCTTCCAGTGGGTTTTTCTTTAGATGATGTTGCACTTGTTTTCTTTTTTCTTTTTTCTTTTTCATTATTAATTTTTATTGGAGTATGGTTGCTTTACAATGTTGTGTTAGCCTCCACTGCACAACGGAATGAATCAGCCATACATGTACAGATATCCCCTCCCTTTTGTACTTCCCTCCCATTTAGGTTACCACAGTGTATTAGGTAGAGTTCCCTGTGCTATACAGTATGTTCCCAGCGATTGTCTATTTTATACATGGTATCAATAATGTATAGGTGTCAATCCCAGTCTCCCAAGCCCTCCCTCCCCACCCCTTTCCCCCTTGGTATCCATACATTTGTTCTCTATGTCTATGTCTCTATTTCTGCTTTGCAAATAAGATCATCTATACCATTTTTCTAGATTCCACATATACGCTTTATTATACGATATTTGCTTTTCTCTTTCTGACTTAATTCACTCTGTATGACACTCTCTGGATCCATCCATGTCTCTACAAATGACCCAATTTTGTTCCTTTTTATGGCTGAGTAATATTCCATTCTATATATGTACCACATCTTCTTTTTCATTCCTCTGTTGATGGTAGGTTGCTTCCATGTCCTGGCTATTGTAGATAGTGTTGATATGAACATAGGGTGCATGTGTTTTTTTGAATTATGGTTTTCTCTGAGTATATTCTTGTTCAGACCAGGCTTCAAGGGCTCTGGGATAGACTTGGCAGTGGGGGATGACACTCTTTTAACCCCAAAGAAATTAGAAACAAGGAGCATATTGTCCAAAACATTCAATCTCTTCTATTTTATTTTAACAACAACAATAGCAACAAAAGCCTTCCCAGCTTTCCATCACTGGTTCCTACTATGTTCCTTTCTCTTCATGGGCAGCATGAAGGAGTTGGCTCTCCGTCCATCTGCCTGCTCAGCCCACTGCAGTCTGACTCCCAGCTCATCCCCAGCCCCCTCTGAAACTGCTCGTCAGTGTCTTCCACGTGGCTAACCCCAGTGGACTCTCTTCTGTCCTAATCTTTATTTGACCTCTCTCTATAGTTTCATTCTTCATTTCATTCTCTGATTCCTGAACCTCTGCTTTTTGGCTTCTCCTATACCATCTTCCCTTGGTTCTTTTGTTACCTCTCACTTTGCCTTTACAGACCTTTCCTCTGGATTCAGCCTCGGTCAACTATCCCAGGATTTTGTCAAGAGGCACGTCTCAGCTCATTCTGTACACCCTCAAAGGGTGATCTCATCCACTCTCACGACTTCAACTCACCAGCTGCAAATATGACTCCCACATCTGTATCTCTAGGCTATGGCTCTCCTAAGCCTCACTTTTCAAGACTACCTGAACGTCCCGTAGTCCCCTCAAACACAGCCTCTGCAAAACTGGACCCATGTTCTCCTCATCTCCACTCCCCGCACTGCTACCTACCCTCACCCAACCCCCTCCAAAATCCATGCTTTATCTCCTGGATTCCACAGCTTGGTAAATGATACACCATTTATCCACTCAAGTCAGAAATCTAGAATCTTCTGTCCCATATTCAACTCATCACTGGGTCCTGTCCACCTAAATCACTTTCAGATACAGCCCTACCCTCCTTGCCCATTGATACCACTTCACTTCACGGCCTCAGGGCCTCTTGCCTGAGCTATGGCAATACATTCTTTTTAAACATTTAAATGTACTTAATTTTATGTTTTATTGTTTGAATTGTTCAAATTTCGAAAGTATAAAAGGCTCCCTCCTACTCCCCTCACTAAATTCCCTTCCCAGAGGCAATCACTGTTATTAGCTTCTCCTGTGTCCTTCCAGAAGCATTTTTACACAAAAGAAGCATCTTTTTTTCCTCACAAAGAAGGCATTTATTTGAAAAGCACTCTCTGCTCAAAACCTTCAGCAGACTCCATCACCTATGTTAAAGATCAAGCTCTTCAGCCTGGCATTCAAGGGTCTCTCTGTCATATCAGTTTCCCAGCCTCCCCTTTACATACCCAATGCTCCGGCGGAATTACAGTGCTGCGAAATGGCACTACTCGATGTTCTCCAAACTCTCCTTCACCTCTGGGTCTTTGCCCTCATGGGGAGGAAGCTCTGGGACATCACCTTGGTCAGAGTGCTCTTCAGAGCCTGTGCCCATCCTCAAAAGGTAGCATGTTATACACACTGTTCTGCATCTTCCCTTTTCCATTTAATGTATGCTAGAGATCTTTCCATGTTAGCACATAGAGAGGGTCTTCCTTCTTTCTACTGCTCATTGCATTCCATTGCATAGATGCACTATAAGTTATTCAACTGCTAGTACCCCCTTTTATGGACACAAGGAGTTTCTAATCTTTTACTATTATAAAAAAGGCTGTAAAGAACAACTTAGTACATAGGTCACTACACACAGGTGCTAATCAATAAACAGGACAAATTCCTAGAAGTGGAACTGCAGAATAGGGATGTATATGCAGTCATAATTCTGATAGCACTGGCAAATTGCTCTTCATAAAGACTCACCCATTTCCAGTCTTACCAGCCACGTGCAAAAAAATCTTACCTCTGGCCTCTCCACCTCCATTCATCCCTGCGTGGAAATGTGTCCTTCACATGATTGTCAACACCAGCTTTCTAAAATGCACATCTGACATGTCACTCTCCTGCTTGCCCTGCCCACGAGCCTTCCATATCTCGTTACGATCTTGAAGAATTTTCACCGTCTAGAACTGTGCGGTCCAGTGTGGGTCATTAGCCACATTTAGCTCTTGAGCACTTGAAATGTGGCTAATCACAACTGAAAGGTGATGTAAATGTGAGATAAACACTGGATTGCAACGACTCAGGATGACAAAAAAGAATGTAAAATATCTCATTAATAAGTTTTTAACATTGATTACATGCCTAAATGGTTAATTTAGGATATAGTGAGCTAAATAACATAAAATTAAAATTAATTTCACCTGTTTGTACTTTAAAAATTATAGCTACTAAAAAAAATTAATATGTAGCTCACATTATATTTCTATTGGACAGCACTGATCTAGACCCTTCCTCTGTCATCTCCCTTACTCATCACAGCTTCCCAAGGCCTCAGTGTCCCCTCTGTGCTTCAGATACAGTGGTCTCTGTGCCTTTGATGCTCCCCATCCCTCCCTCTCCTCTCTTTTAAGATTCTTCTTCAAACTTCCTCTCGAGGCCTTCAAGAGATTTTGCTTCTTTAGTCACAAGTCTACCTCACCCTACCAGCAGGTGAGGTCAGGTGCCTCCCCTTTCACCTTTATTCCCTAGTACACAGGGCACAGCATGGAGTTCAGTATTGTTGGCCAAATCGAGAAATGAGAGCAGAAAAGCCCCAAGAGCCAGTCTAAAGCATAGCGTTAGAGAAGGTAACATGTGCTGTGTCACAACGCAGGTGAACAAATTCAAATTTTAAAAAAGTGTAGGTAAGTTTAACCTGAATTCAGAATGTGAATTACATTTCAGCTGCAAATAATAGTAACAACAGTAAGAGTTAAAAGGGAAAAAAAAAAAAAAAGGAATCACAAACTCAGGAGAAACTTTCTTTGACTTGAGCATCTGCCCAGCCTCCATCCTCACCAGGGGAGGCTTGGCCCTGGGCGCGTCTCTCGACCGCTTCTCCCCTGCCCGCTCCCCGCCCGAGTCCGCAGGAGAGGAGACCCGGGCGCCTCGGTGCCCCACCGCCCCGGGAACAGGGGACAGGACCTACTCACCCGGCAGTCCGCGGCAGGGAGGGCAGCGAAGAGAGGAGCGGGTGCGGCTCTGCCGGGAACCGAGAGTGATCTCCGGAAAAGCGAAACTGAAACTTTGCGCTCCAGGGCGGCGGGGCCGGACGCACCCCTGCCCGGGCCCGGCACAGCGGCGTCGCGAGTCGCGGCGCCATCCCCATGCGGAGAGCCATGGCTTCGAACCTCTGCCCGCCGTCCCCGCTGCTCGTGCGGGTGTCGCATCCCGGCACCCGCCTTACATGGAAGCTGGAAAAGTACTTCCAGAGCCGGGAGTCGGGCGGCGGGGAGTGCACCGTGCAGGCCCTGGACCGCAACGACCCCAACTCGGACATCTTCCGGGTGCAGTTCGTGCAAAGGGCGAGTGAGCTGCGGGCCCGGGCTGGGGGGCAACCACCGTCCCTGGGAAGAGGGGAGGGGTGGGGGGCTCCATGCAGACCCAGTTCAAGCTGACCTAGGAGAGAGGGCGGGAGAAAGTCTGGTGGGGGACAGGAACCAGGGGGTCCTGCTGGCAAGAGGCGCAGCCCCAGAGAGGAGGACAGTGCTCACAAGTCCCCAGTCTCTGACCTGGGCCGACTGCGCCTGAAAGTTGATACTTTGCAGTCTCCACGCCGTGACTCCTATTTCTCAGCTCTCAGAACACGCTTGCCACCCCCAGACGCCTGTCAGCCCTTGTCACTTAGGAATTTCACTTTTATGTTTTATATAATTATTCCACTGATTTGTTTTTAAGAATTCGAAAAGTTATATATGCTCACTATGGAAAAGGGAGAAAAGAATAAAGAAGAAAACCACCTGGAGAGAAACAATGTGAACATTTTGCTGTATTTCCTCCCAGCCTTTTCCTCTGAATGTCAGTAAACACATAGTAGCTGTAAAACTGAGTCTACACTTCTGATTCCTGCTGTTTTCACTTAACTCATAATGAGTGTCATTGAAATGGGGAACTGGCAACAGTTTCAGGAACATGACTTTCCTGAAACTGTTAATGAGTGGACGATATTCCATTATCATTAAGCTTTCCTTTCTACAGTAGAACTTCAGCTGCCTACTTTAGAGTTTGGAATAGCTCCCTCACCTTATCACCAACCCACCATTCCAGGACGCAGGGAGCTGCCCTTACTGGGAGGGTGCTGGGGCAAGGTACAGATGCATGAGTAAGAGGATTATTTGAAATTGCTCCCATTTCTATGTGTATGTATATATTTAATGTCTCCACTGAAGGTAAGGAGGGAGTGTTGAAGAAAGGAAAGCACCAAATTGTGGTTGCCAACAAACCTGTGACTGTTTTCCTGGAACCCAATGAAAATGCAGTAGAGAACACCAGGATGTCTTCTTTGACACAGTCACGAAAAGGGGCGAGGCCTGGTGAGAAGCATCCAAATGAAAAGGACATTTCTAGCATTGTGGATTCCTGTGTCCAGAAGGTGAGTATTGAAGGAGCTAGGTATGTTCCTGCAACTTCCTCTCCAGTCCAAGGACCATTTGCTGAGGATTTATTATGAGCCTGGCACTGTTGTAGACATTGGGACACAGAGGCGAACACAACAGACAGGTCCCTGCTGGGGATGGAGAGGTACATAGAAAGACAATAAGCAAGAAAACAAAATAAATAAAACCATTTCAGAGAGTGATACGTGCTAAGGAGAAAATATAATGGGGTTTTGCCTTAGAGAGTGACAGGGCCAGGGCAAGGAAGGAGAAGGAATCTGTGTTATTTCCGACCAGAAGTCAGAGTCTCTGAGGAGGTGACATTTGGCCTGAGACTTGAATGATGAGCGGGGACCAGCCATGCAGAGTCATTCGACAAATCAGTATCAACTGCCTACTACGTGCCAGGCACTGTCACAGGAGCTGAAGATCAACCAGGAACACAGCAGACCCTGCCCTCAGGGACCTTACATTCTAGTGAGGGAACCAGACAATAATACTAAACATATAGATACGGAATAAAATATCTGCCAGTGATAAATATCTGCTAGGAAGAAGAATAAAGCAGGATAAATGATAGTAACAGGACTACTATTTTAAATAGGATATCAGGAAAAACCTCTCAAATGAGGTGACCTCTGAGTAGAGACACAAATGAAGTAAGGGAGCTAGGTAAGTGGATTTCTAGGGGAAGAAGGTTCTAGGCAGAGGGAAAAAAACAAGTGTAAAGCTGACACCCCCCCTCCCCCTCTCCCCACACACATCCAGACAGGAGCTCACATCCTGAGCCCAAGAGCTTCAAAGAGGGAGACCAGCGTGGCTGGAGGGCAGAGAGCAAGAGAGAGAGTGAGAGAGGAACTTGGAGAGGTACCTAGAAGTCAGGTCTTTGAGGGATAAAGGTTAGGACTTTGGATTTTAACTGAAATGTTAAGAGATTCCTTAGATGGTTTTAAGCAGGGGAATAGAGTGATCTGGTTCACACTTCTGCAGGATCACTCTGGCTGCTGTGTGGAGAACAGAATCTAGGAAGAGGCTGAAGTGGAAGGTCAGAGTCCAGTTAGGAGGGGTTGCAGTGAGCCAGGTGCAAGATGACAATGGCTTGGACTCTGGGTGGTCCTGATGGAGGTGTGAGAAGTGGCTGGATTCAGGAAACATTTTGAAGATCTAGAGGAAGGATGTTATATGCAGAGGAAATAGCTTGTGCAAAGACCTCGAGGGAGAACAAAACATTAGGAATCTTGCTTTTATATTACATTCAATTTGCCTCTGTCCTTTTTCGCCTAATCTGGTGTTTGTCTTATACTTGAGCTTCTAAAGGCCAGGGTTTAGAGGGCCCAGCAACACTGCATGCAGTTAGGGGGTTAGTTTTGTTTTGTTTTTTAAAAAGAGAAAAAAAGAAAGAAGGATGAGGGCAGAAGAGAAAAAACAATAATAGGAAAAAACATCACCCTCAGATTTATGGCTCCCTCCCAGGCTCACACTCTTCAGTGAGAAACATAGCAGTTTACCCAGAAAGTCGAACGAAGTGCCTTCCCTCTGCCCTACTCCCCAAGGTCAAAGCAATAGTGGCAGCTCTAGAATCCAGACTTCCTGGCCATGGAACTTTTTTTTTATTTAATAAATTTATTTATTTATTTATTTATTTATGGCTGCATTGGGTCTTCGATGCTGCACGTGGGCTTTCTCTAGTTGCGGCGAGCGGGGGCTACTCTTCATTGCAGTGTGTGGGCTTCTCATTGCGGTGGCTTCTCTGTTGCGGAGCACGGGCTCTAGATGCGCAGGCTTCAGTAGCTGTGGCACGTGGGCTCAGTAGCTGTGGCTTGCAGGCTCTAGAGCGCAGGCTTAGTAGTTGTGGCACACGGGCTTAGTTGCTCCGTGGCATGTGGGATCTTCCCGGACCAGGGCTCAAACCCATGTCCCCTGCATTGGCAGGCGGATTCTTACCCACTGCATCACCAGGGAAGCCCCATGGAACTTTTAAAAATGTTAGTGCCCAGGCTCTACATTTACATCAGAATCTCTGGAGATGTGCTTGGGCCTTGGTTTTGTTTTTGTTTTTTTTTTCTCCCCAGGCTATTCTAATGTACAGACAGGGCTGGGTGCCTCTGGGTTGTAGTACATTGCATGCTTTGCAAAAAGGATTTGAAAGAAGTCACGGCGGTTATTTCTCTAGTCTCTAGACATTCTCCTGAGAGGAACGTAGACCTGGATGTCTAATAGATTTTATTTGTTCCCTTTTAAAATTTCAGATCTTTCTTACTGTCACGGCTAAACTGAACTGTCACCTGTTCTCTAAAGAGCAGAGGGAACACATCGCCATTCTCTGCCCCAATGTCGAACGAGTGAAGGGCCATGAAGGAATTGAGAAAGTGCGCGGTGACTTCAGAGATATTGAAAAAATACATGGCTTCTTGAGTGAACACCTCCTGGAAAAGGAGCAGAAACGAGAATCTTCCCCTTTGACAACAGAGAGGGAGCCGCTCCATCAGCAGGACGGGAACAGCTGTGTTTCTCCCTCTGAACCAAAAACCAGGTCGGAAGAAAAAAACAACGGTTTTGAAGTTCCCTTGGCTCTCTTTGAATACTTCACATACACCTGCCCTGATAAAATATACTCAATAGAGAAAAGATTTGGTACAAAAATAAAAAGTCAGAAGAGTTCTCCGAATATAGTCTATTTAGACTTCACCTCAAGTCAATCAGGTAACCTCGAAGCAGCTCGCGAGTCTTTTGTCAGAGAATTTCAGAAGAGTGTGGAGATGCTGAAGCAGGAATGCGTTGCTCTGGCAGACAGTGAGCAGGCACACAAAATCAAACAGGAATTAAATCACCAGTTTACAAAGCTCCTCATAACGGAGAAGGGAGGAGAATTAACTCTCCTTGGGACCGCAGATGACATTTCAGCTGCCAAACATTTTCTTGCCTCACAAATCTCTGAAAGTCTTCCCAAGGCGCCTGTGAAAATAGTGACTCCCAAGCACATGATGAATGGAATTGAGGTTGACACTGCTCACTATAAGCTTTTAGAAGCAGAGTTACTCCAGGAGATATCACAGATAGAAAAAAAGTATGACACTCAAAGTAAGGTTTTGAGAACAAGTCAGAAAATCTGCATTCTATTTGAACCTAAAACCAAGGAGTTAGATCTATCTGTGCATGCTTATTCAAGTTTCATCGATGCCTATCAACATGTCTCATGTCAGATTGTGAGAGAAGTTCTTTTGCTGAAACTTTTGGGCAAGGAGACAAAGCACTTACATGGGACCAAGTTCTCTGATGACTTTCGAAAAAGGCATCCAAATATAGACTTTGTGCTAAATCAAGAGTCAATGACTTTGATTGGGTTGCCAAATCACCTTACAAAGGCAAAACAGTATGTCTTAAACAGAGGGGGAATGTCTCCATTAGCTAGAGAGAAATGGAATGAAACACCCACGGACACTGATAGTAATGATTCAAAAACAGCTTCACCAACATTGCAGCGCTCTGCCAGTTCTGAGGTGTCAGAAGTGGACAAGGAAAAGGACATATGTACCATCTGTTTGAACACCATTAGCAACAGAAAAGTGCTCTCAAAGTGCAAGCATGATTTCTGCAGCCTTTGTATCAACAAAGCCTTGTCATATAAGCCAGTCTGTCCTTTGTGCCAGACTTCCTATGGTGTCCAGAAAGGGAATCAGCCAGATGGAAACATGTATGTCATTTTCAAAAGAGACTCACTTCCAGGTTATGAATCCTGTGGCACCATTGTGATTACTTACAGTATTGAAGAAGGCATACAAACAGTAAGTGTTCCTGAGGTCCATGGGTTTCTTTCCAGTATGCTGGGATTACCAGAGCAACAGGGACTGTTACCAATTAGACAGTGGATTTCCCAGGTAGTTATCTCCATGGTCATATGCAAGGATTTTAAATGCTGATACAGCTAACAATGTTTACGTATAATTTAGGTATCTTTTGTGTCTATTAAGGCAGAGAAAGGGTGGGTGGTGATTGTGCGCTGGAGTGGGGGAAGTCAGGAAGGTGGATAGTGTTCCCAGCATGAACTTGGGGAAAGAGGAGAAATATGAATTATATGGAGAACGTGAGCAAACCTTGAATACTTTTGTTGATTTTTGTTTGCTCTATATGCATATGAACACATCTACACATATAGTAAAATTCTGACACAATGTTTTCATGTGACATTTTCTTGCCTTCATATAGAAAGAGCACCCAAACCCAGGAAAGAGATTTTCTGGAATATGTCGAACTGCATACTTGCCTGATAACAAGGAAGGAAATGAGGTTTTGCATCTGCTTCGTAGGGCCTTTGACCAAAAACTGATTTTCACAGTGGGAGACTCTCGAGCATTAGGAGTCTCAGATGTCGTTACGTGGAATGATATCCACCACAAAACGTCCAGGTTTGGGGGACCAGAAAGGTGAGAAGCTTTTGAAACAGAATGGCTGCTAAACAGAATTTAGAGGTCGTAAAACATGGTGATTTGAGGATGTGACTGTAAGGAGACAGTTTCTAGCAGTGGGATTGGATGCAGTATTTTGACAGATGCTCATTTGGGGTGATCATCTCAAAGATAGAAAGATTGGTTCCTATGACCTTCTACCCTCCCAACCACAAAGTGTCATACAGTTAATAAATTTTGCATCAGTGGGCAGCAGATCTTCAGAATCCAAGATGAATGGAATCTAAGGTGATTTAATTTGGGGTTTCATGTCTATTTGAAGGGTAGATCCTACGAATGTTATTTACTTCGTCTTCTTTTAAGATCACCCTTTCTTCTACCCTCCCCTCCCATGAGTCCATAGAGATCCTAAATTCACTTGGCTAACAGAACTCTAGAAAAAGTCTTACTTAATGGAGATGGAAGTTGTATTATGGGCAATCCAATTACTCTTTATGAAATTCAGATAGAATACCTCAGACCCTTAATATTCAAAAAGGAATACATCTTAAGACTTAATTTCCCAAATTTGAAAATCTTCCTGTAGCAAAATGATTGCCCTCCATAAAAATATAGTATATTATAACTTTATAAGAGTCATTGCTAACCATGAGCTGAAAATTGAAGTCTTGTTGGAAGGCAGATCCTGGGCAGACAGCTAGGCCTACTCACTAGCGAAATGACTCACATCAGCACACTTACAAATCAGCCTTCAGGATTGCTTGTGAATATTTGCAACACTGAATGTTAATGCCAGGGACCTACTGTACAGATTCTTTAAAACCATCTGTGATGAAGCTAAGGGCCTTTTTCTTCTGCAGGTATGGCTACCCTGATCCTGACTATCTGAAACGTGTCAAACAGGAGCTGAAAGATAAAGGAATTGAGTAAGAAGAGTATTGGAAGGAAAAGTTGAGCCAAGCTTGCAAAAGGCACAGTTGAAGAAGCAGAGTAAATTCTAATCTAAATCCTTATGTAAAAACACCTTTAAAATTGTTTCATCTCAAGAAGTGGTTTGTGGGGAATTCCCCAGTGGTGCAGGGGTTAGGACTGCGAGAGCTTCCACTGCAGGGGGCACAGGTTCGATCCCACGGTTGGGGAACTAAAATCCTGGCTGCACAGCCAGAAAAAAAAAAAAAAAAAAAAAAAAAGACGTGCTTTGTGTAAGAGTAAGAATCTGCTGGTCTGTCATTTCTGGAGTGTTACATTTTCTGGAAGATAAAAGCCCCGGAGATCTGTGTAATCTTGCTGCAGAGGTAGTGTGCCTCATTCTCGTGTCATCCTTGTGGAGGCTAGAGGGGTGGAGTGCTGTGGATGTGAAATCATCTTCTGTGTTGTTCAACTGAAGTACCAGCTGTCAGTGGATCCTCCTTTTATCGCCATCTCTCGGGTAGTCCTTCAGTTTTGTCTGTTTGCTCTTTGAGCCCTACCCTAAAAGTAAAACCCTAATGTGAAGGGTGGTCGGGTGGGAGGAGGGCTTTGGTTATGCAAAATTAGAGACCTACGTTCCCCTCCCTGCCCCATGGCCAGAGGAGTGGCCAGGACAGAGCCTGAGCAACCTTGGTAATAAAGGGAATAAGGCTGTTATTTTTGACAACACAGAGCCTGGTGAACAGTTGGTGCTTAATAAATGTTTGCTGCCTGACTCAAGTTGCTAGTAACCCCGCAGAGAAACATGTTCCTTAAATCTTTGGCAGAGGCAGGAGTAAGGAAGACAGCTCTGGAGTCCTCACCACTTATTTGGGAAACGGAGTTTCTTACTCCAGAACTTGTGGCCTCTGAACTCTGACCGGCCTCTAACTTTGTCCTTGCTCCCTGCTGATTCTTATAACCTGCCATATGGTGTGCGCTTCCCCTGCCCTAGTAATGCTACGCATCTCTGAACATTTTTCCCTCTGGATATTATTGTACTTTTATGTATACCCCACTTGCAGTTTTAACAGATAAATCACAGGAATCTCCACAGACTCTCATTTTCTCATGAGAAAAATGAGAAAAAACCCTTTTCCTCCCTTTTGCTAAGTCCTACCACGTCATGCTTTCTCCCTTAAAATATGTCTCCCTAATAATGTCTGGACAGAGAAAAGACTAGAGTCGTGCCTACCATAAGGAATACGGACATGTCAAAATTTACTTTTAAATGGTTCCTCAAGTCAGAAGAAAGTTTTAACAGCAAACTATCTCGTTATCCATGTCCCAGCCTCTCTCCAAAAATGATGAAAGAGATGTCATTTTCTTTTCCTAAAGATACGTGTACACACAGTCTTCTTGGTCAGACAGTAATAGTTAATATTGTGTACTTATTTTGTCCCCTTTATAAGAGCTTTATATCTGTGTGATTGATACTATTGGTATCCCCATTTCATAACTGAGAAAACTGATGCACAGAGAGGATAAGTACCTTGACAACGGTCACATAATTAATAAGCAGAAGTTCTGGGATTCGAAGGAGTTAGTCTGGCTCCAAGGCTTCTGTGCCCTAGAGCTGTACTGTCTCCTACAGGGGTCTTTTCCTCCATGGAGGAAGCTGAGGCGTTCCCACTATTCTGAGCTTCTCTCAGAAATGGATTCCTGCCCAGTGCTCAAGGCAGATTTCCTCTGAGGAATTCCTGTTTGAAGAACTTGAAAAACCAGAATCTTTTTCTTTGTCCGGAGAGTTGAGGAAGTTTAAGGTAAATGATATGTCTTTTTTAAAAAAATCAGATTAGACATTTAGTTTTTGGTGATTCATTAAAGTCTTAGAGTTATGATTGTTTTGTATCTATGGATATTTTAGCTAAATTTGCTTCATAAAAGCAAAAGTTTGGTCCCTGCTAAGGGCTGGATCCTTGATTGCAACGTGTACGCAAGTTTCATAGTGTGGTTTGTGAGCCTTTGGATTACTGCTTTTGCTCTGTGGAAGGTATTATCATTGATATCTGCTATAAATAAAGTTATATCCATTTTAGGAACAGATTGCGTTCCTTCCCACTTCTTTTTTCTTTTTCCTTAGGTTTAGATTCTGGGTGTTTCCTACAATACATACAGTGTACAACATACCATGTGGGCAGATGTCTTTGCTTGATTTTGTGTGTAGCTGTTGCTAAACAGTATCACAGTAGAACTTTACTATTGACTTCACTGCTGCCACGTTCAGCTGTAAAAATCACATTTCTTAGTATTTTTCCTCCTTAACACATAGGTTACTACAAAGGTAAAGGTAGACTGCAGGTTTCATCTCTTCTCTCCTTTTAGAGAAAGCATACATAATAACCCATCAAACTACACTTGCCCCTCCTTGCTGCAAGAGTTTTTGTTTCACCTTTCTAGCATTAGTGCTGGATTACTGAAATGGCTCACTAGGCCCCAGCAAATTAGGGCACCTTTTTCTCCAAAGAAAAAAAGAGAATTACAAATAATATTGAGATATTTGATGTCTCCCTAAAGATAGTAAGTTTCTGCATCCAATTTCAACGTGTGGGATTTTCCCCCATACATCCAAGCAATCCAACACCAGCTGAGTGTCCTACAGTTCAACTCAATTCTGACACTTTCTACCTGGGGATAGCATCAGATTCCAGAGGTAAGGGCTCAGCCCCACAAGACTGCCCTCCAGTTCAGGTGCCAATTGCAAGTCCAGATTGTTCTTGTGCTTCTGACCGAATGGCTATAAAATCAGAGGTTCCCATGACCCCCTCCTTGGGTTCAAGTAATTTGCTAGAGCAGCTCACAGAACTCAGGAAACCAGGTTACTCACTAGATTACTGGTTTACTATAAAATGATATAACTCAGGAACAGCCGTATGGAAGAGATGCATATGGGGAAAGGGCATGGAGCTTCCAGGTGCTCCACAAAACCAAGCAGAACCCTGTGGGGCTCTCCTGGGTACGAAAGCCTTTCTGTGCCCCCCATTTCTTGTTTGTAGGAAAAAGGTTTCAGCCTCCTAGACCTTCCCTGAGTTCCAAAGGGCAGATTCAAACAGTTACTAATTAGAGGAGTGAGGGAATGCAGAAACAAAGGAAAGGCAGTCAAGAAGCAATAATGCAGCAATGGGCAGGCTCCTGGTTCCTCCTCAAGGGACATACATAACAATCTGATACATATCTCTGTCCACAAAAATAATCAGTAAACAATTTATAATAGGAATAGAAAAGAGTTTTATCTGAGCCAAACTGAGGACTATAGCCCAGAAGACAGCCTCTCAGATAACTCTGAGACCTGCTCTGGAGAAGCATGGTTTTCAGCACAGTTTTATGTCTTGTCAGAACAAAGAACATCAAACAAGTCAGGGATACATTCCTTCAAGGTTTCAAAAACAAAACCAAAAAAATCCAAAAAACAGATCAGGACGTACACAGCAAGTAGTATGGCTTTGGCACCTGGGAAGGTATTCTCATCATCAAAGGAGTACCAGCATTGGCATCCCAGGAAGGGAGGCATTTAATCTTTATTTTTAACATGGGCATTCTTTACTTCTGGTCAATGCACCCTCTTCTTTAATAATTAAAGCAGATGTACAATGTATGTTTGATAGGCCACAAGCTGGCTGTTCTAGTTAGCATAAAATTCAAGTTAACTCATGTATAAGCCAAAATGACTTCCCTTTACATCAACATGTGAAAATTTCTTTTATCATCTCTGAGTTCTTCTACAGGAACTAAGGTCCCCACCCAGGTGGAGGATGGTAACTTCAGGCTGAAAACAAGCATGTGGACTTCAGACTGGTTGGAACCAGACAGCTGATGATTGAGATTCCAGGAACACCACCCAGTTACCTCCCCACCAAACCATCAGAGGGAGGTCACACACCCTGCAGGTCTCTCCCCAACCCAATTTTGCCTATAAAAACTCTTCCCCCAAAACCATCAGGGAATTCGGGTCTTTTAAGCATGAGCCGTCCATTCTCCTTTCT
This sequence comes from Balaenoptera borealis, assembly GCF_965194805.1. Lineage (NCBI taxonomy): Eukaryota > Metazoa > Chordata > Mammalia > Artiodactyla > Balaenopteridae > Balaenoptera > Balaenoptera borealis. The sequence continues at coordinate 68,331,930 of NC_138862.1, forward strand.
TGGCCCTGCAATAAACCTTTCTCCATTCCAAACTCCAACATTTCAGTTTGTTTGGCCTCAGTGTGCATCTGGCACATGAACTTCAGTTGGACAACAGCCACTCTCCCCAAATCTCCAAGTGAATTGAACCCCAGAAGCTCTTCAAACCCCGTCCTTTTGGATTTTTATGTAGGCTTAAAAACATAGACATGACTGATTAAGTCGTTGGTCATTGGTGATTGGACTCAATCTCCAGTCCCTCTCCTCTCCCTGGACTGAAAGTTCCAACCCTCTAATCAGGGTTGGTTTCTCTGGCAACCAGCCCCCAACCTTAGGTGCTTCCCCAAAGTCACCTCCTTAACATAACAAAAGACACCCTTTTCACTCTCTGCACTGAGGAAATTTCAAGGGTTTTAGGAGCTCAGTGCCAGAAATGGGGATGAAGACCAAACATATATATTTTTTTTTAATTAATTTATTTATTTTTGGCTGTGTTGGGTCTTCGTTTCTGTGCGAGGGCTTTCTCTAGCTGCGGCAAGCGGGGGCCACTCTTCATCGTGGTGCGCGGGCCTCTCACTATCGCGGCCTCTCTTGTTGCGGAGCACAGGCTCCAGATGCGCAGGCTCAGTAATTGTGGCTCACGGGCCCAGTTGCTCCGCGGCATGTGGGATCCTCCCAGACCAGGGCTCGAACCCGTGTCCCCTGCATTGGCAGGCAGATTCTCAACCACTGCGCCACCAGGGAAGCCCCAAACATATATTCTTATTATGAATCACAACATCACAGGTAGCATCAAAGCAGCCATTAGGAGAAAAACCAAACTTTTGTTGGACTTCCTTACATTTACGTTTTGGTTTAGTACTGTTTTTGCCTTGATTTCCATATGGGAGTTGGGCACTATTTCCTTTTCTATTAATTGGGACTTGCAGCCTCTAAAACACAGAGCCTTAGGCAAAGAGTAAGAGGCTAACAATTTGTTGGGGAGGTGCACATCAGGTCAGTGAAGGTGAGAACAAACAGGGAAGTGAGGCAAACTAAGATGAAATGCTATGCAATACCATGGGTCCTCACCCCTCACCCCACCCTGTGCCACTGCTTTGCAAGTTAAGATGCATATCAAAGGAATAATTTCAATAATCCACATACATAGAAAAGCACTAAACTATGCACCTGCACTACCTAGGGCCAGTATCCTGTTTTTCTCCATCCTGAATTCCCCTTGGGGTGCACTGTGGGGGTCAGGGGTGGGGGAAGACAGCTGCAGTGGTTGATGGCTTCAGAGCCAAAACATCCTTTCTTCACTGAAATGGCAGGTGACATTCTTTGTCCACACCCATATCCCACAAATCTATTGTCACCAGTCCTGCCTCTCCCTCATTTCAAAGCTCACTGCCCAGTTGACATCTTCCTTGTTCCCTCACCAGAATCACTGGACTACCCCTAAAGACTCTGTCCCCTTCCCCCTTCTTCCTCCCACCTCAAACTATCTTTTGAAAAAACAGCTCCGATTGCATCACTCCTCTGATGAAGTGCCTTTAGTGACTCCCTGATGCCTAGAGCAGTGCTTCTCAAACTTGATCTTGTGTCAGATCACCTGGAGGGCACAGCAAAACACAGATTGCTAAGACCCACCCCCAGAGCTTCTGACCCAGTAGATGTGACGTTGGGCCCCCAAATCTTCATTCCTAACAAGGTCCCAGGTGATGCTGATGCTGCTGGTCTGGGAACCACATTTTGAGGACACTGACCTAGAAAATCAAGTTCAAACTCCACAGCATGGCCGTCAAGTATTTTTCATTCTACTTTGCTTACCTCATGTCCCTTCCTCCCCGCCAAGCCACTAATGGTCCACTCACACCAGACTACCAACTCTTCCAAACCACAGTCTATACTTTCATTCTTCTGGCCTTTGCTCTGCGCACAAGGTTGCGCTCTCCCTCTCTCTCGCTCTCTCTCCCTCTCATGGCCTAGCACCTCATTCTCCTCTTACAAATCTCCTCCTCACCACTCAAGTTCTTACTCAAATGCCACTAGTATAGAAACTTTCTTTCTAATTTGTCTCCAAATTATGAACCACCTTTTCTCTGGTTTCCTAATATATTATACATATCTCTATTAATGCAGATGTGATATCAAAATCCACTTACCCATTTTGAGTATACCATCTATATCCTGCCAGTACCTTTCAAGATACAGCAAGTAAATGTGTATTCTTTCTTTTTGCTTTTCTTTCCCCTTACTACTACACTTACCCCAGAGAGAAGGGATCCGTGTCTAAATCATCTTTATAATCTTAACACGATGCCAGGGCCTTCACTACATGTTGGCTGAATGACATTAAATAATGTCAGGCCGGAGGGACACCTGATTCTATCCCTGTCTTAGGGGGCATGAAAAGGACCCAGTGTATTTTTCTGAGGATGAGTGTGTAGGGAAAGTGGGGTGGGGTAGAAATGGGTTGCCCAGGAGAAATGGGAACTAATACTGATTTTTTAAAATAAATTATGCCAGGCAATCTTCAGACGTTATCTCATTTAAGCCTCATGACAACATCATGAAGTAGTTACAGCTCTGCCCATTGTACAGATGCAGTTGACTGAGTCTACACAACTAATGAATTATAGAGTCCAGGATTTTGACCCCAGAATTTGTCTAACAGCAACGTCTGTCCCAAAAGGGTGACATAATCCTAAAACAGCTATAAGCGATTTTCATAGAAAAGAAATCGAAAGAAGATCAAGGCACAGCCTGCTGGGTGGGGCAGGGCCTGACAGTGGGGGCAGATGAGCGGAGCTGAGGAGGGCTGCGCCTGCGCCCCCACCGCTGCTGGTCTAACCGTCCAGGGGTGCTGGGGCCCCCAACCCTTTGAAGAACTGACCTCCAAGTTGTACTTCCTGAGCCCAAAGAGACTGAAAGCCATGAGCCAGAGTTCCGCCAGGAGCCAGGGAGCCCGTCCTCTTCCTGGCGCTTTTCCTCGGGTTGGATGGTGAAGGGCGCCACGGGGGCGGGGAGGAAGGGGAGATCCAGCTGTCCCACCAGGCGTCCTGCGCACGCGCGACGCTCTGCCTCGCAGGGGCAAAGCGGTGCAGAGATCTCGGTCCTTCTACACCTGTCTTGGGTTAGGCGCTCACCACCCTGGCTTGCCCTGGGAGAGGAGAGTTGTGCGTAGTCTCTTCCATAGAATTTTTGGTCTCTTTCCCCCCAGATTTTAAACTTTCCTTATAAGTTAGGGATATTAGTCATTTATTGTGATGTATCCTATGAATATTTCCTCTCATTTTGTCATTTGTCTTTTGAGTTTGCTTATTGTGGCTTTTTTTTTTTTTGCCATGCAAACATTTTTTATTTTTATATAGTAAAATTTACCAATCTTTCATTTTATTGCATCTGGACTTTTAGTCACATTTTAAAAGCTTTCCCCTACATCACATGTAGGTTATAGTCTCCCCATGCTTTTTTTTTCTATTCGTAATGCTTTATTTCTTACATTTAGATCTCTGATCCATTTGAAGTTTATTCCTTAATAAACTTCCTGTGTATGTTTCCTGTGTATTCCTGTGTATGTTTTGAGAAATGGAGCTAATTTTATCTTTTCTTCTGAATGGGTATCCATATTTTTATCTCTGGTAATACTTAAATCCAAACAGCATTTATTAAAAAGATTATCACTGCCTCAGTAACTTGAGATACCACCTTTATTTATCATATACTAGATTTTTAGGTGTAGTTTGGCTACTCTGGAACTTCTGTTCCATTGACTGCTCCATTGACCTGTTTATTCATCCGTTTTAGAGACGCTTTGTAGTATACGTTAAAGTCAGGGCTAGTCCCCCTACAGAGCTCTTCCATCTCAAAGTTTTCCTCCATATTCTTGTGTACTTTTCTTTCCTTATGAACTTTAGGATAGGCTTCTAATTTATGACCAATGTCAAAAAAAAAGCTTGCTGGGATTCTTATTTGAATTGCATTAAACTTGTAAATTAAATTGCAGAGAGCTATCTTGAGATGGTGTTGAGGTGTTCTCACCATTTCGTTTGTTCAGATCTACTTTTGTGTCTTTAAAGAGTGTTTATGCTTTTTTACATAGAAATTTCTTAAGTTTGTTTCTATATATTTTATCTTTTTTCTTGCTGTTGTAAATGAGCTTTTCTCATTCACTATATCTTTTAACTAATTATTTGTGTATATGAATGCTATTGACTTTTCCTGTATTTCTAAAAATTAAGGTATAATTTACATACAGCAGATTCATACTGTTTAGTATACAGTTCTGTGACTTTTGAGAAGTGTATACAATTGTGTAACAACCACAAGATACAAAGATATAAAAGAACTTCAACACTCCCCCAAATTCCCGCCAGTCCCTTTGTAATCAACCTCTTCACTCCAGATGAGCCCCTGGCAAACACTGGTCAGATTTTGGTCCCTATAGTTTCAGAGTGTCATATAAGTACAACCACAGTGATCAAATAAGGTTCATTCATGTTGTAGAATGTATCAGAACTTTGTTACTTTTTATTGCCAAATAATACTCTATTGTATGGATATACCACATTTTATTTATCCATTCATTTATGATGGACATTTGGATTGTTTAATTTTTTTAATTGTTGGGGTATAGTAGTTTTACAATGTTGTGTTAGTTTCTACTGTGCAGTGAAGTGGAGTTCCCTGTGCTATACAGCAAGTTCTCATTAGTTATCTATTTTATACATATATACATATATACATATATATGTCAATCCCAATCTCCCATTTCATCCCACCTTCCCTTTCCCCCCTTGGTGTCCATACGTTTGTTCGCTATGTCTGTGTCTCTATTTCTGCCTTGTAAACAGGTTCATCTGTACCATTTTTCTAGATTCCACATATATGTGTTAATATACAATATTTGTTTTTCTCTTTCTGACTTACTTCACTCTGTATGACAGTCTCTAAATCCATCCACGTCTCAACAAATGACCCAATTTCGTTCCTTTTTATGGCTGAGTAATATTCCATTGTATATATGTACCACAACTTCTTTATCCATTCGTCTGTTGATGGGCATTTAGGTTGCTTCTATGACCTGGCTATTGTAAATAGTGCTACAATGAACATTGGGGTACATGCGTCTTTTTGAATTATGGTTTTCTCTGGGTATACGCCCAGTAGTGGGATTGCTGGGTCGTATGGTAATTCTATTTTTAGTTTTTTAGGGAACCTCCATACTGTTCTCCATAGTGGTTGTATCAATTTACATTCCCACCAACAGTGCAAGAGGGTTCCTTTTCTCCACATTCTCTCCAGCATTTGTTGTTTGTAGATTTTCTGATGATGCCCATTCTAACTGGTGTGAGGTGATACCTCATTGTAGTTTTGATTTGCATTTCTCTAATAATTAGTGATGTTGAGCATCTTTTCATGTGCCTCTTGGCCATCTATATGTCTTCTTTGGAGAAATGTCTATTCAGGTCTTCCACCCATTTTTTGATTGGGTTGTTTGTTTTTTTTGATATTAAGCTGCATGAGCTATTTGTATATTTTGGAGATTATGGATTGTTTAATTTTTGACTGTTGTGAATAAAGCTTTATGAATATTTGTTGTCTCAGTCAGCTTGGGCTGCTACGACAAATACCATGGACTGAGTGGTTTAAAAAACAAACATTAATTTCTTACAGTTCTGGAGGCTGGAAATCTGAGGTCAGGATACCAGCCTGATTGGGTTCTTCATGAGGGCCCTTTCACTGATTTGTAGATGACCCCTTCTTGCTATTTCCTCACATGGTGGAGAGAGAGAAAGAGAGAGACAGAGAGATCTGTTCTCTTCATCTTCATATAAGGGCACTAATCCCATCGGGGGCTCTATGCTCATTATGTCATCTAAACCTAATTACCTCCCATCTGACCCCAACTTCAAATACCATCACATTGAAGATTAGGGCTTTATGAATTTTGGAGGGACACAAAGATTTTGTCTATATCACATGTGTACAAGCTTTTGTGTGGACATATGTTTCACTCTTGAATATGTACCTACTTGGGAGTGAAATTTGTGGATCATGTAGTAAACTCTAACTTTCTGAGGGACTGCAAAACTGTTTTACTAAGTGGTTGTATCATTTAATGTCTCATCAGCAACGTATGAGTGTTGCACTTTCTCTACATCCTAGATAACACTTATTATTGTCTGCCTTTTTTGATTTAGTTATCCTGGTAGGTGTGAAGTGGCATGGTGGGTTTTTTTTTTTTTTCTTTTAATGTATCTCAATTAAAAACTTTTTTGGTTTTAAAATATAAGAAGATACAATGAAAATGTTTAAGGTGAAATGAACTTATTTCTAACTGAGTTGGATTAGACTGTGACAGACCAACCCTCATACCTAAAACAGCCAGAAAATTGAAACAAAATAGAGAAATCATCTATTTTCAGGCAGAGGAGAGCTGCTGAGTCAACGAGAGAGAACCAGAGGGGCTGAGACTCCAGAAAGGGAGAATCTTGGAGAGGGAGGACTGACTTCTGCAGCCACTTCACCCAGGTGTTAGTTGCTGATTCTGGGCGTGGGCCCGAGGCGGATGATCCCAGGGCTCGCACCCAGGGAAGACCAGATCAGCAGAGCTGGGAGACAGATCAGCAGAGCTATGGCAGGAGATTTGGGAGGTCCCTTCAGAACATCTGTTAAATTCTGGGGATGCACGAGTCTAGAGTTCTAAAAACAGAAGCAGAAAACTTCTGCAAGCAGAACAGAGCCTTCCAAAATCTTGTGAGACAAGGATAAGAATTCTGGACTCATCAGGGGGATTTCTGCCGAAAATCCTGAAGAGACAAGAGTAAAACTGAGGTAGACTGAGCCTTACCAGGGCTGCAACTCAGCCTCAACTCAGAACAGGACATGACATTATTGGATTCAGGTGACCAGCCACTGATTAGAAATAAAATGCTTCATAGAATTCACGTAATTTTTATTTTATGTGGAAAAATAAATGGGCAAGAACCTCAAAGAGTATTCTAGATTCAAAAGGAGTCAAGAGAAGAATTTGTCTTAGCAGACATTAAAATCTTTTGTTTGTTTGTTTGTTTGTTTAAAAACAAGCTCTGGCCAGTTTTATTAAAGAAAAATTGTGCATGATTTACCTTTCATCAGTCTGTGTGGGCACGCTTTTAATAATATCAGAATTACCTGGATCAATGATAGCCAGTGTGTATACTCTGTAGTATTTTCCACACACTCTGCCCAATTCAATATTATTGCCACTGTAGTGATGGACACCAGTTTTGGCCAACATGGCATAATACTCATTTCAGATTTCTTCAAGGCTGGGCAGTTGGCGAGGATGACCAGTTTCGCTGTGCCTTGTCTGATCATTTTCAAAGTCAGCTTGTACCCCAGCACATACTTTCCACTTTTCATAACGAGTTGGAGCCCAGAGTTGATCGACTCCAGTGACTTTTTCTTCTTCTTTGCGGCCACCATCTCCCTGCCTTAGGTGCAGGACACCCCCAACCAAGAGCAGCCGCCAAGATGGCCAGGGGGCGAGAAAGGCAACATTGAAATCTGTTGGTAACAAATTTGAGACCCTTGGTATATAATAATATCAATAATGAGAATATTAAAAAGACTCAAACCCTCCACCATACTCTCCAAAAAATTCCAGGTGGATTGAAAGTTAAATGCTTAAAAATCAAAACAAATACACTCTCATGTATGTGAACAGACTAGCACCAGAGGAAATCACTTTTTGACTTTTGATGGAATAGAAATGAAAAAAGTTGGACAGGTTCATTACTTAGATAGTTTTAGCTTTGATGGAAAGAACATCAGTAAAGCTAAGATTTTAAAAATTCAGAAGAATGGAGAAATTGCACATAAACACAAAAGTTCAATAACTGAAAAGTATAAAGAGCTCATATAAATGGGCAAAAATACCAACTGTCCCTTAAACAAATGATTTAAAGATAGTCCCATGAGAGAAACATGATTTTAAAACATGATTTTTAAAACATTCAGTCAACCTTGTTGGTAATACTTCACCTACTGTGAAGTTCCATTTTGTACCTAAAAATACAATTAGAAAAACTGTTGAAAAGTGATAAAACCCAAAGCCTGCAAGTCTTGAGGACAGCAGATATCATGCATTAATGATAGCAATGCAAATGGAGCCAGTCTTTCTGAAGGGCAAAATGGTACTTTATTGAAGGAATCATAAATATGCCTAACCCCCCACTAAGTAATAGAATTTATCCTGAGGAAATAATGTTTAATAAAAACCAAAAGTCTACATAAACAATGTTTATTTTATGATATTGAAACACTGAAAGAAAGCTAAGATCCTAACAATGCCAAAATACAGAAGCTAACTGTGGTATATCAAAATGATATACTCTAGTGATATACTAAAAACATAAATATAAATATGATGCAGGAAATAGAAAACATTTGGTTAAATCACGTTACATAAGAGAAAGAATACCAAATTGTGTATACACACCCATTATAATGGTAAAAGAAAAATGAATATGTAGAGGTAAAGGAGGCAAAAGGACAGATAGAGGGAATGTTTCTAGTCGGGTTAAGATCAACAGACTTGGAGTGAATTATTCTGTAAAGTTGCTAAAATTACATTTCAGAAGAATTTAATATTGCTCTAATGAGAGCAAGATTTTCTTTGCAGGACATTGAACTGGCTTATAGAAATACAGTTATTTGCTGCCTTCTTGATTGGATAGATGGAAAGATGGTGTTGTTTCCATTTGGTTATGTCAACTTTACTGCAGCTAAAGGTCATAGGTAAATGATGATCGAGTGGCTCACCCCAGTCCAGGGGAAGAGAAATAACTTTCCTTCTACCCTTCTGAATTCTTGGCTGAGACCCATGTAATAAAAGACAGATTAACAACAGACAGACAAACAGAAGTTTATTGCATGTATACCTCATGTATATGTGGGAGATACCCAGGGAGAATGAATAACTACCCGAGGTGGTTTAGAATCCAGACTTAAATACCATCTTAATAGGGAAAGAGGAGGGGGATGTAGATCTCTTAGGGGAGAGTAAATGAATTTTAGGAAAAATGAAGGGCTCTTAGAAGGATAGGTGAATGGTATCATAGTTTGTGACAAAGTGTGTCTAGGTGAGGTGTTAACTTCCAGTACCCTCTCCTGCAAAAAGAGTTGATCATCCCTGGCTGATGAAACTTCTGGGGGGTGTGGGGTTGGGTGTGGGCAGATTTATGACAACCGAGTTCCTTTTGGAGGATCTGTCTTTAGGCAGATAAGGGGAATCAGAGAAAGCCTCTCCCTGCATTCGCTGTTTTATATGTGCCTACAGCTCAAAAAGATCAAGATACCAAAGCAGGATATTTTAGGGGTGGCACGCCTTGAACTCCTACAGTCATATTTTGGGGTGGCATATTCTGCTGCCCTTTAGTTCAACTAAGACTGTTAGCAAAAAAAATGTTTCCTAGTAAATGAGCAGAGAGGAACTATTAGGTCCTAGCCACATGCCACAAAGTAATCTGAGAAGTGGGATGGCAGTGGGTAGAACTTTGCCCCCAAAAGATATGTTGAAGTCCTAACCCCAACCCCATAATTGTAACATTTGGAAACAGGGTCTTTGCAGAGGTAATCAAGCTGAAAGGAGCTCATACTGCATTAAGGTAAAGCCTAATCTGATGACTCGTGTCCTTACAAGAAGATGGGCATTTGGACACAGGCAGATGCCAGGAAGGCACTATGTGACAATGGAGCCAGAGAATGGAGTGGTGAGGCTGCCAGCCAGAGAATGCCAAGGACTGGGGGCAACCACGAGAAGCTAGGGGAGAGTCATGAGAAGCCTTCTTCCTCAGAGCCTGCAGTAGGAACCAACCCTGCTGACACCTTGATTTCAGCCTTCTGGCTCTAGAACTGTGAGAGAATACATTTTGTTCATTTTAAGCTACCCAGTTTGTGATACTTTGTTACAGCGGCCCTAGGAAATTAATACAGGGACTAAATGTGTACAGTCTAGTAGAAATACTAATTAAAACAAAAAACTGACAGCAGCTGACTACTGGCTTCCAAGGCAGTGGCAAAATCCGTGGTTCGCTGTTTTTAGGAAAGCACCTTATGTGGAATCCCCATCACTGTCATAGTCTAGGTCAGGGGTTGGTAAACTGTGGTCTGCAGACCAAATCCACCCCACGGCTTGCAGGCCAAGAGTGGTTTTTACATTTTTAAATGGTTTCAGAAAAAAAAATCAAAAGAGGAATAGTATTTCATGGCATGTGAAAATTAAATGAAATTCAAGTTTCTCTGTCCACAGTAGTTTCATTGAAACACAGCCATACTCCTTTGTTTACATACATTCTATGGCTGCATAAGAGCAAAGATGAATTTAAAAATTAACAATTAACTTGCTCAGGTGTTGAAAAGGGAAGAAATCTCCCCTCCACTTTCCATTTCAGCTTTAGAAAACTTGCAATTGTTAATGCTTTCTCTGTCCCTTTGAGATGTACATAAAACTTCTTGAAAGCTAAAAAAGCCTCTGGTCAGTTTTACAACCTAAGAGTGTTTTCTCAAAAATATGGGAACCATCTCTTTGAAATGCAGTCATCAAGGAACGTGGAACTCCATCTCCCAATTTCCCTGGGAGAGTAGGAGCCTAACTTCACCAGCAACTGGCTCCAAGTTGTAACTACCTACCGGTCATAGAGATGTGAGAAGTTGTATTATTCTTTTGGATAAAGGCAATTAGCTAACACAGATGGACACCGCAATTACCAGGTGAACTTAGGATGAATTGTGTGTAACAAATGGTGTTGTCAAGGCCTCTTACTTGAGGACTAGTTATTTTTCTTGAGGCCATGCGTGTTAACGGGCTGTATCTGCCTGGCTATATATAAAGGTGAGATTGTTGTCTGTCTTCTAAATTCCTTTAGTGGATTGCCTGTGATGAGTACCACACTCTGGTTTAATACTTAATCAATAATAAAACTATTTGCTTTCTCTTCTACTTTGTGGAGAGGTCTTCTGGGTTGGCAGAAGATATGTTTTTTAATGATATTTCCCCAATGGTTGCTTTTGGTCCATGACAGAAGAACTGTATAGTTGTAGCAGAGACCATATGGCCTGCAAAGCCTAAAATATTTACTATCTGGCTCTTAATAGAAAAAGGTTGTTGACCCCTGGTCTAATTGACTAGGTGTATGAGCAAGATAATGAAAAAGCTGAGTTATTTAGTATCATAAAGTGAGTGGAATTTTGGGTTTGTGTGGGTTCTAAAGAGGAGTGGTAGGGACCTGGGAACATGGGGAAGGGATGGAGGAGGAAGTGGATTTTAGGGCAAGGGGTTGCAAACCCAAATGTCTAGAGGAGCTGGAGGTTACTGTAATGAATGAAGTGGGCCAAAGGAACTTTCAATGAACAGAAGCCAGGGATCGGCTGATACTGGCTACACTTACTTGATTGCTGACATGTGAGGAGGTAAACCGAACATTGGTAACCTGTCCTGCCTTTTCCCGAGAGAAGCTGGAAATCTGAGGTTTAACGGAAACTCACATGGTTACAATGTTAGCATCTAATTCAAATTTCGAAAGCAGGTCTCAGGGCAGGCTTCAGTTGGGTGGCTACCAACATTTAACTGCTGATCGCTGATCTAGAGAGTGGGAAAGGACCTCTCCATGTTAACACTGAGTGAGGAGATGGTTAGATAGGAAATGGCTGATGAATTCCTGGAAATACTTATGAGTGACGTTGACCTGGAAGTTGATTCCTGCACTAAGATGTAATTAGTCGAAACCTTCAGTGAATGTGGTAGTGATGATTTGGGGGGAAAAGAGGGGATGGTGTCTCTAGCACAGGAGCAGTGTGGAAACAGGAGCCAAGAAGCAGATTTCAATGTGGACTTTCCCTGGAAAATGTAGTCCCCTGAAAAGAGCTATAGTGGGGAGGGACTGTCCCGCAGTGCAGTGGATGGGGACTTGAGATATTTTATTTGGATAGTAAGTGAAGGATAATTCAAAACAGGATCGAGAACTTGGGAACTTAGATTACTAGCACAAAATAAGCTCTAAAAAAATGTTGGCTCTTGTCATTTTTCTTGTAAGTTTTCTGGAATGTACACAGAAACAGGATCACCTGGCCAGAATGCAACACCAGCTAAGAAAGAAACAAAGGAGGCTCAACTGCTTTTCTGCTCAAAAGGAGAAGGTTTGGCATATGCGGTGGCTTTAAAACATGTCAGCAAACTTATAAATACTCCTCCTGTGAGGAAGTGGAGTCTATTTCTCTCTCCTTGAATATGAGCTGGCCTTAGTGACTCACTTCTAATGAACAGAATGCTAAGAAGTGACACTGCATAACTTTTGAGGGCTAAGTCATAAAAAATGATACGGCATTGGTCTCTCTCTTCTCTCTTTCTCCTTCCCTCCCTGTCCCTCTCGACACGCCTTAGGAGCTGAGCTGCCGTGTTAGAAGTCCAACTACCCTGAAGCTGCCATGCTGGAGAGGCCACGTGACGAGCCCACATATTGATGGTGGTGCCAGAGGAGCCCCAGCTGCTCCAGCCCCCAGCTGTCTGAGTTGTCCCAGTCTTGGCATCAGACACGTGTGAGGCTAAAATAGCCTTTGAGACGACTCAAGCCTCATGCACAGTTTGACCACAGGCACACGAGAGACCTTGAGGGAGATTGCCTATGTGAGCCCAGAATCTGGAGAAATAATAGTAACAAGCGATTGTCATTGTTTTATATCACTATATTTGGGGGAGGGTTGTTAAACAGCAAAAGATAACTGGAATAATGTACTCAGCTCCTGCTGTGTGCCAAGAATTTTTAAAAGTTAGGTTCAAAAAAAAAAGTTAGGTTCATTGCCGGATATAGAAAGAGAGTAATTTATACTGAAATTTCTTTACATTCATGCCTTGATTTCACTGACAGATTATGGCAATTAGGGAAGAAGTTGATATGTAGGATAGATATTTTATTTCTTTTAATTCAGGCATAAGACTGACCTATGGAAACAGAAAAAATTATCAAACCTCTTCCATAGAACAAAGACCTCTAGAATGTAAGGGTTGTAAGATATGAACCTTCTTGTATGTAAACTAACTCACAAGATTGTACTTTCAGACCGATGATAATATAACATCCACATACCTTGAATTTGAGACTGTGAGGAGGAAGGACACCGCTGATTTCTTCAGAAGGTGCTCTGGTTGGGCTGGGAAAGACACGTGGATTGAGTAGATGGCCCTTGTTCCCAACTGCTGATCTGCCTTCATTCAATGGAATGAAAAGATGCTTTAAAATGTCCTACCCAATTACGTTATGGGCTGGCTTCTCCAGGGGTCAGTTGCTGACATGAAATGTAATATACAGAATGTTTACTAGGGAATGCCCTTGGGGTCAGCACCTGTAGAAGGGAGATAGAGAAAGCTGGATTGGGCAAAGAGGTCAAGCTGCAATGCAGGCCTGAAGACAGGCTCAGTTGACCCCAAGGGGTGCTTGAGCATTAAAATGGCCCATCAGAGTTGTCCCAGGTTTGGCTGGGCAGGCTGGGTCTTTATACTCCCGCTTGAATCAGTCATTGGATGGGGGCTGCCCCAGGAAGGGCATGACCCTGGGCAAGGTAGCTCTGCCGCTGCTGTAATCCCTAATGGGCCGAAAGCTGAAGGCTGTTGGCTGATAGCACTTCCTGCAGCTGAGTCAACAAGTCCCTCCTTAAAGTGGACCCTGGGTGGTGCATCACTGTGACCGCCTCAAAAGAGATTAAAACTGTGGCTGAGTGTGGATCATCCATTCTGTTTCTGAGTATGACTTTGGACTACAAACCTCAGGGTTCCCACCAGGGCAATGAGTTTCAAGTGGAACTGACTGAGCTATAAGAAAGGAGACTCAAGAACATGACACAGTCTCCCTGGAGTTTGGGGAATGATTTTTATGAACCTCTGAATTATTCTGAAATTTCTGGCTATGTGGCCAAATTGTGGGCAAAGTTGTGTCAACTAAAGTCTGTGAATTGAATATTTTAGTTTCTGGCTGTGAACTGCATTTTTATGACTCTCTTTTTGGCTGAGTTTGGATTTGACCACTGCTCACTGGACTTGAGGAAAATTTTTTAAGTAAAATTAGTAAAGACACAGGATTTAATAAAAACAGATTTGGATAATGCATTGTTAAAAGTCACTTTTCCTGTACCCTATGGCTTATTTAGTTATAAAAAGCTTGTAATTCCAGGTGACCACATTATATTTCAAGTTACTACTTTGAAGAATATGGTTTAATCCAATTGATTTGACAGGAACATGCTTGTGCAGAAAAGAGTTAATTAACACAGTTATCCTTGGAAAGGCCTGCTTGTAAGGTTGGTCCTGGCTGGCGTCTGATCTTTGATTTGGGGAGGGGTCTCCCAATTCCCTAACTGATGAAAAGAGTCGCTCACAAAGTGCCTGTCTGTACAAACAGCAGGATTTGTGCTGAATACCTGCTTTCCTTTAAGGAGTCGGGAATTTTGGTATGTGCTAGGTAGAGGCTGCCTGCATGATCAGCCCCAAATAAAAACCTTGGGCACTGAGTCTGCAATGGGCCCCCTAGTAGACATTTCACATGCGTGGTCACAGTTCAGTGCTTGAGGAATTCAGTGCATCTTATGTGACCCCCATTGGGAGAAGACCATCTCTCCTCCAGACTCTCCTCATGCTCTGTTCCCCACTGCTAACTTTACTTTGTATCCTTTCACTATAATGAATCGCAACTGTTGAGTGTTTCTGTACTCTGAATCTTTTGAGTCCTCCTAGAGAATTACTGAACCCAAGGGGTGGTATAGGGACGCCCAACACAATATTATTATCGTACATGTAATTAAATCATATTTTTCTCTCTGATGGTCTACACCTGTAAATTGTAGTTCTCAATTACAATTTTTCCTTAATTAAAGCCAGAAGTAGTCATATTTACTCATAAAGTTAAGTGAATGAAAACTTTGTGGTTTATATAGAAGACAAAGGATAGATTTTAAGGGCTAAAATCCATTATTAGCCATTTCCATAGAACTGATACGATCTGGGAGCAAGAGCTGGTAACCAAGATTTCCAGTGCAGCATTTTCTTCTTCTTCTTCTTTTCTTTCTTTCTTTCTTTCTTTCGGCCATGTCTTGCGGCTTGCGGGATCTTAGTTCCCTGACCAGGGATCAAACATGGGCCCCTGCGGCAAAAGCGCCGACTCCCAACCACTGGACCACCAGAGGATTCCCTCCCATGCATTTTCTAAGGAACCCCAGAAGGAAGCTGTCACCTCATCACTCCTCATCACCCTCTCCCTACCTTCCCCCTCAAACAAAGGATGGGATGCCGCTCAAGCAGTACTTAGTGGAAAAATTATAACATTAATGCTTACAAAAAAAAGAGAAAGTTCTCAAGTCAATGATACAAATTTCTCTCTTAAGAAACTAGAAAAAGAAGAGCAAGTTAAACCCAAAACAAACCAAAGAAAGACAACAGTAGAGATAAAAGCAGAAATCAATGCAATCAAAAATAGAGAAAGAGTAGAGGAAAAAAACAGCATAATTGAAACATGTGAAGTCAGACAGTATATGATACTCTTTATATACTTATCTTTTTGTCTTATATAATCCTGAAAAAAACTTTTCCTGGCGAGTACTATTAAACTTATTTTTTAAAGATGAGAAAATCAAGATTTATAGATTTTGATTAATTTGCCCACGGTCACATAGCTGGTAAAATCCAGAATAAGTCTTGAACCCAAGTCTGTCTGACCCAGACCTTAACTATCATATTACCCTAACTCTTAATACCTTGAAGAGGATAAAAGGGTGTCTATCCAGATCCTCATTTTAGGAATGACTAGCGTTTCTCTCAGTTGCTAGAAGCATCTGCTGCTGACAGGTCACAGCTTCATCCCTCACTGGAAATTCATCTGAGCCTGCAGAGAACTGCCTCCCCCAAGACTGGCTGATGTTTTCAGCTGTAGGCAACTGAATATAAAACTAAAGGGAGCTTCAACAACAAGGACATTTACTGACTCAATAAGAAATCTGGAGGTAGGTGGTTTTAGAGCTGATTCTGTACCTCAGTTATGCCCTCAAGGACCTGGGCTCTTTCTCTCTCTTCAATTTGCCATTCTCAGTGTTTCTGGCTGCAGTATCTCTCATCAGCATATCCCACCTGATAACATCCCAAAAAAAGGAGGGAAAAGAGATTTCTCATTAAGTGTCTCTACATAAGGAATGGATGGTAGACTTCCCTTTATATCTCTTTGCCTAGAACTGGATCACAGGTCGTACCTAAACCATTTCCATGAGAAGGGAACCGTGAGTCAAGTGTGTGTCTGAAGGGGCATTTCCTTTACCTCAGCACTTTGCTCCTAACAAGGAAGGAGAGACTGCCTTTGAGTAAGCGGCCAACCTACTCAAGATATCTGTAACATAGCAAGGACTAATCAAATTAAAGTGGTTATAACATAAGACAAAATGGACTTTAAGACAATGAATTAATAAAAGAGAAAGAACAGCACTCACTAATGACAAAAAGAAACAATTCACTTGGATGATATAAAAATCTTGAAGGAATACAGCCTTAAATTAAGCAAAAGCAGATAAGCAAAAAGTGGCAAAATTACAAGGGGAAATTAACAAATCACCCACCACATGAGAGACCCCATTTCCCCACACCCTCACTACCACAGCTTTGCTATTTGGGCCACATAAGTATGATATGGTTAACCTAGCCTGCGGGTAGAACTGGACTCAAATGTAGGAGATATAAATATTCTCTGCCATGAGGAAACTGTTGATGGGAGAGATGAAGCAAAGGTAAGGCCAGTGAGAGATCCTGCTGTGAACTGTCAACAGCTGATATGATCAGCAGCTGGGGAGTGGGTTTATTACCCTGTAGAAGGGATCTGAGCAGAACATCACTGTGCAAGGGTATCATAATGTTGAGTCTGGGTTGCCTAGGTTTGTATCTCAGCTTGACATTTAACTAGCTGGGTGACATTGGGGCAAGATATTTAAGCTTTTTTGTGCCTCAGTTTCCTCTTAATAAAATGGAAGTAATATTAATTTTCTCATAAGTTTGTTGTATTAATTATTACACTTTAATATTTTAAACTACATTTGTCCTTGTTTTATGATTTTCATTACGCTTTTATTTCTTCCAGGGTAGAATTCTCAAAAGTAATGAACAGATTAATGAATGCCTTGGTGACTAATTGTCCATAGTAATGAAAGGAAGCAATCAGCTTTAAAGCCTATTTGACTAGGAGAATATTAGTATAACAATTGTACTAAGGTGTGTGTGGGAGGAGTTGGGAGGGGGGAGAGCGTACCAACTGCTCCATCTGATAATACTACCTCTGATGCGAAAAGAGTACGGTTTTGTGCTAGAGGTAGGTCATACTGGCTCACCAGAACTGATTGTTCAACTTTCAAAATTTTTGTGAGCCAGTTATTAAAAACCATTGTATAAACTCATAATAAAATGGATTATATTTTTAAAAGATTCATCACTTTCTAATTATTTCACTACACTTTACTATTATCCGTACTCTTGAGTTATTTATGTCTACTGTATGGTAGAAGTATTATACAATGGTATGCTACTGTTCATCTCTTCCCAACTCTGCATTCAGTGCTATCACACTGGGAGCTTAAAATCAGCCATGGTAAGAATATTTACACCATGGAATTGAAAAACACTACAAATCAGGGCTTAATTTATTGTTTTGTTGATTAAGACTTAAGAAAGTAATGGAGAATATGTTAATAAGGCAGACTAAATGTAAAAGTATGTCATGTCTGTAGCCATAACCTTGTAAAGGAATTATTCTTCTGGTAGTTGAAAACTATTATCCCATTCAGCAAAGAAGGAGCCCATGTCATTGACAAATAACAGAAATTCTGACACATGTATTCATTGTTTCATCTTCATCTCCCTTTTTAAACAAAAGTATCGACCAACGTTTATATCAGAACTACCCTCATTCATCAATTGCAACCATAGATTGGCAACCATTGAGAGTTGGGCAAACATCTTTGAAACAGTCAGTGAGAATCAACTGACTATTTGAAATTTACAATAAAGACTATTATACATTTTATTGTTATTTGTAAACTATGTGCTATACAACCTTTATGTCAGTGAAATTTATAATCACATATACATACATGTAAACTTTTTTATTTCCCAGAGAGCAAGTTGTTCAATATTTAACAGCACATCACTGGTGATCATGCATGGTATGGTGTAGGAATAAAATATTGTATGCTTTTCTTTTTTAGTATGATCTAGGTTGTACTCTCTCTGAGAGTTAATGCCTGTCTTGAGACACGTGCATGTGTGTCTGATTCAGTACCTACTGAATGGCCAAGAAGGATCTTTACTCTGCTTTACTCTTCCCATCACATGAACTTGGAAAGATCAAGTCGGCTCTGGACTCTTCTGCAGAAGTCTCCCTCCACTTCCCAGCCAACTATAGTATTAATGAACCTAAATGACCTTTTTTCACTTGGAAACACCCCTATTTTTTAAAAAATAAATTCATTTATTTATTTGTTTTTATTTTTGGCTCTGTTGGGTCTTTGTTGCTGTGCATGAGCTTTCTCTAGTTGAGGCGAGCGGAGGCTACTCTTCGTTGCGGTGTGTGGGCTTCTCATTGTCGTGGCTTCTCTTGTTGCAGAGCATGGGCTTTAGGCACACGGGCTTCAGTAGTTGTGGCATGCGGGCTCAGTAGTTGTGGCTCACGGGCTTAGTTGCTCTGCAGCATGTGGGATCTTCCCGGGCCAGGAGTCAAACCCGTGTCCCCTGCGTTGGCAGGCGGATTCTTAACCACTGCGCCACCAGGGGAGCCCCTAAATGACTCTTATTTGGGAAAATATACCATTAGGGATTACCATACTAGAGAGTGGGGGCATCAGAGACATTCCTTGTGGATGAGTGAAGACGATGAAACTCCTAAAAGGGATTGGAGCACAGGGAATAAGTCCACAAACTGGTGCGTGCCCATCAGGTGACTCCATCTGAGGACTGAACTTGGAGTGGTAACGGGCAGTGGAGCTTGCCTCACTTCTGAGGTCACATCCTGTTTTGGGGGACCAGGCTAGCAGTTGCAGGAGCAAAGTGAGGCAGAGAGTTCGGCATGAGGTGCTCACAACTCACTGATTCAGGACAGATGGGAAAACCAAACCTTTCCCCAATATATACTTCAGCGGGAGAAATGGGGGGCCTGATGCTGGCTTGTGGAGAACTTGAAAGGAGTCTGATGTTAGGTTATAGAAGTTCATAGAGAAGCTGAAAGGGGAAATTTAGATGAAGCAGAGAAAGGGAAGTTCAGCCCCAAAATGCGGATGTGGGTTGTTCTGTTAAGATCAGCTGTGACTTTTTGGTGGAAAGAGAAACAGGGAACAGCCACGCAAACATGGCCACCTCTCTGCTGGAATCTGCTCTCCCCCAGGCCCTGAGAGGATGCTTGCTTCCTTGGAAGGAAATGAGTTTCAGGAGGCAAACACCCTATGGAGACAGAGAATTGAGAGAGGATAAGCACACTGGGGGAGGGCGAAGGGTATGGGTTCAACAAATGAAAAGGGTCAAAACAACTGAGGAGAGAAGACAAAGTACTTCAGGGGCTAATGATGGTTAACAATTTGCTCCTTCTAGAATTTTTTTTTTTCCCTTGGCTTTCAAGACCTGACATCCTGATCCTCTGATAGATTCTTCCCAGTCAACCCAGGAATAATGAGCAGACCATGTGTGACAAAATACACTGTTAATAATTAAATAAATCCTTGAAAGAAATCCAGAAATGGCCTGCCACAACTTCTACTATAGTTTATTTCTCTCTGATTTTATTTTTTGTAAAACGATGGTGTGAGGAAAAAGGTAAACTGTTTGCCCAGTTCTGGACTCCCAAACTGGTTAAAGGAGGGTGCTGATTTTAGTTGTGGTTTGAAGGGAAAGGGTGACAATGCCCTGAAGAGAAACAGTCACCACTGAGGCTGAGAGCCCTGGCTGGCTGTTCTGTATCCTCCCCACTTCCCCCTGCAAGGGCCCAGGGTGGTTTGGACTGGATGATGAGCGCCACCTGGAGGTAGGAGAAAATAGCTGAATACTGTTTAGCATTATTATGCATCAGAAATTAAAGCCCTGTAACCTCTCTGTGGCCCATCTCTGGTTCTCTTCCTCCTGAAATTTTGTTTCATTGTGATTAAGAGACAATACATAAGGTCCAGCCCTTCAGGGAGAAGCAGCTCTAATTTTGGCAGTGTCTAAGAGGCCTCATCACCTTCTTCACAGAGAAAACAAACTATCAGGAGAGAATTTACAGACCTTCCCATCGGCAGTCATTCAAAATCACCTACTTCTGTACTCCAGCTCCTCCTTCCCGGTGCAGTGGGAAAAGCGTCCCTTCCTTGGGCCAATGCCCCCAGGATACCCTCCCACCTTCTCCCACAACCTGTGTCCTCAACCTTCCTTTTACTTTTCTAACACTATTTAAACATTTCTAAGCTTCTTCCAGCTTAAACATATTTTAAAAGCCAAAAGACAAAAAGAACAACACCTCCCCGATCCTATAACCCCAGAAGCTGCTACCTAACTTCTTCCCTTTCACAGTCACACTTCTGGAAAGAGCTGACAGCGCTTGCTGCCTCCCTTCCCTTCCTTTCGGATCTCTGACCACTGCCCTCTACTCCCTCCTCACCAGAAGACAGTGCTTGCCAGGTCCTCCGAATCCAAGAGACATTTCTCTCACCTGATGTATTGGTTGTATTTGAATGATGATCCCTCCTTCTCACTTGAAACACTACCTTACGATGATCAAGGATACACACATTCCTAGCCCCTCTCCCACTTCAGTGCTCCCATCGGGTAGATGACACTTTTATCTAGCCAGCTGCTCAGGCCATGCATGGACGACCAAGGAATCACGCTTGAGTGTCTGCTCTCGCTGCTCGCATCCTTCCGCAAGTCCGATATCAATTCGGAACCCCACCCCTTCTCTGTCCTCCTAGGTTAACCCCCTGGTCTCAGCCACCCTCATCTCTCCCCTGAGACACTACAGTAGCCACTCGGCTGGCCTCCTGCCTCTACTCTGGCTACCGCCCAGCAGCTCAAGGGATCCCATACAAGTAAATCACACGGCACTGCCCTCTTCCCCACCAGCCAAGGTTATCCGCAATCACCCTTGGCTTCAGGTTCCATGTTGCCTCCCCATAAACCCTCCCTGAGCTCCCACACCTGGGCTAGGAGCCCCTCCTAATTTGTTGCAGGAACACCTGTGTATTCCTTCCAAAAGCACTTATTCCATTGTGTCCTAACTGCTCTGCATCCCCACAGCTTCATGAGCTCAGTGAGGGCACAGACGGTGTCTGCTGAATCCATTCAGTTTGCATGGCACCTAGCCAATATTCCATAAAAAGACGGCTGTGAATGTACTGTGTCCCCCACATCTCTAGACACAGAATATTTAACAGATCAGGAGGGAAGCAAGGTAAAATTCTGATCATTAGTTGACTGTTGAAAGAAGTCTGAAAACGGGCCCCAGACATTCTAAAGAATCAGAGTTTGTAAAACGGCGGCCTGCGGCAAAAATGAAGCTTTCTTCGTGTTTCCGCAAGGTCTAGTGACCAGAGCTGCTGATTTCACCTGTGGCTTGGGTGAGTGGCAGATAGTGCCCTGAGCTTAGGGTCCCGCGTATACAGATGCAGGGAGGCCACGAAGGCGATACCACCTTCTGCCGTGGTCCAGAGATGAAGGTGAAGAATTGGGGAGGGGCGTCGGGAGGACGGTGGTTTCTAGTCCAACTAGGGGCAGCTGTTTACAGCCAAAGGCGGGAACTAAGGGTGGGAGGAGTGTTCTGGGAAACGAAAGCGAAAGAGGCTTAACCAGTGGGATTTGGGTGGGACCTGCAGTCGGAGCCGGACCAGCGGAGGAGAGGATGGCTGCGTCCGGCTCCTTCCCGCTGCTGGTCGAAGGGTCCTGGGGTCCCCAGCCCCCGAAGAACTTGAGCACCAAGTTGCAGATGTACTTCCAGAGCCAGAAGAGATCAGGAGGCGGGGAGTGTGAGGTCCGCCAGGCGCCGGGGAGCCCGCCTCGTTTCCTTGTGCTCTTCTACCCGGACGACGGTGAGGGGGCAAGGGGTGCGGGGGAGAGGGGACAGCCGGGCTCTCCTTCCAGGGAAACCTGGGGCTGGGGCGCGCGGCGGGAGAATTCGTCCGGCTCCGGCAGCAGGTGTAGGAAAGAGCGTGGGGGGCGCAGAATAGACAAGGCGCGTCGGGGGCGCTGCGGTGCCCCCTGCGCGGCGCTTCCAGGCGCGCCCGGAGCTGGCGGCAGACAGCCCAGGTGGGTTAAATAAACATTTAGAACCGTGTGACTGAAGGGAGCTGCCTGAGATCTGGTACACCTACCTCATTTTACGAGGCTACATCGTGTAGTGGCATCGTGTGTTAGGGGCAGAGTTGCAGTGCCATTGCAATTTTTGTCTTCTTCCTCTGAAAGCCGCAGTTCTGGAACTCCAGAGGTTTGTGGGAACACAATTTGAAGGGAAGAGAAGGTTTCCAGGAAAGTCACATCTAAACTGACTCCTGAGGGTGAATTCAGTTCTTGATAGGCGAGACACTGGGGAGGGCTCTTCAGATGGGAGCTGGCTGCAGTGCTGGGGACAGGAGCGCAAAGGCGTCTCCAGGGAAGTGCTGGGCGCCCTTGGGTAGCTTTGGTTTGAGGAATGAGCCCCCTCCTTATCTCTGTGCACAAGCGAGGTCTGGAGACTGGCACTAAAAAGAACAGGTAGGATCTGGGAAATTTTATAAGATTACAAAGAGGGTGCTTGTATTTTAAAAAATCTTAGACCTTCTCTTATTAAACTTCCTTTTTAAAAAGAAGTGGGGTGGAAATTAAGGCTAATAGAATATTGCGTTGAGATAAAAGAGGACCTTGCATGACATGCTAAGGAGTATGAACTTTCCCCCACAGGTAGGCAGGGGAGAGCCATGTCCAAATACACTTTTGGGAGATAAATTTGGTTGCAAATAAGTACAGTGATTTCTGTTGGGAGAGACCATGGACATCAGACCCTTGAAGAGTGTCATGCAATGTCCAAGTGAGGACCAGTGAGGCCTTGAACAAGGAAAGTCATCATGGGGATGGAAGATGCATGTCTGCGTACTGTCTGGATTTGGTAACTGATTCTACAGGATGCTCCACTTGAGAGAGAGGGAGAGCCCCTGTGCTTTCTCTTATTTTTTAGATGGGGAAGGAAAGAGCTAAGCAATGTGAGGAGTCACAGGGATTTCCCCATGGGTCATGGAGATTCCCAGTGATTCTGGGATCACTTGGGAGAGGGGCAGAAGCATTGCCTAGAATCTCATTGTCTGCATGTAAATATAGAGGCTTATTGGAGGAGAAAGGCAGGTACTGTTGATCAATGCACAGTATCTTGCTGGAACCTCTCCAGTCAGTTTCAGGGTGGTCCTCAGGCTGGGAGCACGGGTGGCATTCTGAGTTGATTGAGGGTTAGGAGTTTTGAGCTTTGAGGGGGAAGTTCCCTCCCCATAGGCAACTGAGCAGCTGAGTTAACCCCTCCTCATGCTGTTGCTATTAGGGAAGCCGGAGGACAAGTACCCACCAGTTATCTGCTTGCTCGAGACACCTACCAGGTCTGCACTGGGAAGCACGTGACCTGCTGTTCTCCCAGTGCACACTTTTTCCCATCAGAATCTCAAAGGCAAGGATGTGGACAACCCCTGACCCTGCCTTCCCGTTGCTGGATTTGGAGAAGCATTTGGGTCAGAGGAGAAGCAAGGAGGCTTACGAGGCCATCAGAGCAATTGGAATGCTCTAGGGCAGGGATGCAAAAAGGAAAGAATGAAACCCAGAGAAGAGAGGGGTGCACAGACCAGTGTGAAGGAAGCGAGGTGGGCAGGAGTCAGGAGACCTGCCTGGCTCAGAGCCCTTAAAACAATGTCAAAAAGTTTTCCAAGGGTTAATTTCACCAAGCAATGCTCAAAAGGGCATCTGTGCAATGTAAGCCATTTCCCTGGGGCTTCACTTTTCCTCCCAGGATTTTACCATTTTGATTCCAATTGTCAACATCACCATGGGCCTGGCCCTTAGGGACACTTCTTTCTTCTTTAAAATCCCGTTATTCTCAAGAGTAGTCCTCACATTGAGGCAACAGACCCCCTGCATCCAAATCACAACAGGTTAAACAGGCACATTCCCAGCTCTGTCCTAGAGACTCAGGTACCCTGAGTGTGGGGTGGGTGGGAATCTGCATGTTTAACCACACCCCAGGTGATGCTGATTTGCTAAAGTCTGAGAATCCCTGTTGTTTGTTGATGACCCTGAATGAACAAAAAGGGAAATAATTGTAGAAAATACAAACCTCGTAAAAATACAAACAGCAAAAATATAATTGTGTGATGATAACATCATTCTGTTCTAGTCCTCAAAGCAGAAGTGATTTCAGTCTCCCTGCCAGGTTTCTTCCTTCCCATCTCCCAGCCCACTTCCTCCCTTCACCCACATCTAGACTGCTCTAATGTCCTTCCTGCAGTAGTACCCGCCCAGCATACACACTCAAAGCTTAGTTCAGCTCTTTGTATGGTCAAAGTTCTTAGGGGTGGAAAGTCCCTGTTCAGTTTTGGTTTCCTCGCAGAGGAATGGCTTTCTCAGAAGCAAGTGGTCAGGAGTTTGCTAACATCAAATTACCTACCCCAGCACTGTCCCTCGGGCAAAGCTCTTCTCCCACAGGAACACCCTCTGCCCTCCAGGGAAGGAAGTGGCCCCAACAGGTGCAGGCCCATAGTGTAACACAACTTGACTCTTATGATTCACATAATAAGAATGAGCCCAAAAGCACTCCTGTGTAGAAATGAGTGGATAGCAAACAGAAACTATTTGGAAGCTGTATACTTCTATATAATTGGCTGAATTTCCGAAAAGTCGAGTGTAAATTGCCTTGTAAGATTTTAAATCCTGGGCTTCCCTGGTGGCACAGTGGTTAAGAATCCGCCTGCCAATGCAGGGGACATGGGTTCAAGCCCTGGTCTGGGAAGATCCCACATGCTGCGGAGCAACTAAGCCCGTGCGCCACAACTACGGAGCCTGAGCTCTGGAGCCTGTGATCCACAACTACTGAAGCCCGCATGCCACAACTACTGAAGCCTGCGCACCTAGAGCCCATGCTCTGCAACAAGAGAAGCTACCGCAATGAGAAACCCGCACACTGCAATGAAGAGTAGACCCCACTCACTGCAACGAAGAGTAGCCCCCGCTCGCTGCAACTAGAGAAAGCCCTCGTGCAGCAACGAAGACCCAACTCAGCCAAAAAACAAAAACAAACAAACAAACAAAATTTATTAAAAAAAAAGATTTTAAATCCTGTTTCAGATGTGTACATTTATCATCTTTTCTGGTCATAATTTTGCTCCTGATTATTGTCAGCTTCTCCTTAAATAAAATTAAATATGGATGGTCTGAGATTGGTGCAGGAGAGAGCCTGCCCACATGGGTAAGGGTGTTTAGAGGGCAGCATTTCAGCTCTTCTTCCTCCCAGATTCACTTTCTCCTTGTTGCGGATCACTTACTGTTACTGCTACCACTTACTCTCTTAAAATAGTTGTGCCCATACATATTACACACAATCTCAGAACAAGCTGGCACATTTAGATACCTGGACAGGACTCTACCAAAATATAGGGAATAATAAAAGGAATGTAACACAGAGGTCCATGACTCTAGATAGCTTTGCTTATAAAACTTAGCCTGCTCTCTGGGCTCAGGAGTCCTATCCAGTCCTTAGTTCTCACTCCAGCTTAGGTCAGCCTATCAGAGTCCATGCAAAAACACCCACCCTGCTCACAAAGAATGAAATTAGAGTCTGGCATTCCTTCTCATATTGTTTTTGAGGCCTGTTTTTGAGATGACATCCAATTAAGTCATCACCTCCCTCATCCTCTTCATGGATGGTTGAGGTGGGAAAGCTATTCAAGTCCCTCTTTTTTTTTTTTTAATTAATTAATTAATTTATTTTTTATTTTTTATAGCTGTGTTGGGTCTTCGTTTCTGTGCGAGGGCTTTCTCTAGTTGTGGCAAGCGGGGGCCACTCTTCATCACGGTGCGCGGGCCTCTCACTATCGCGGCCTCTCTTGTTGCGGAGCACAGGCTCCAGATGCGCAGGCTCAGTAATTGTGGCTCACGGGCCCAGTTGCTCCACGGCATGTGGGATCTTCCCAGACCAGCGCTCGAACCTGTGTCCCTTGCATTGGCAGGCAGACTCTCAACCACTGCGCCACCAGGGAAGCCCAAGTCCCTCTTGATGAAAGATTCTACCCGTATCTTCAGCCTCAGCAGGCAACCATATCAGAATACAACGTGGTAGCCCAACATCCATAGCAGAGCCACATCTGTGAATGCAGGCCACTCGCCAAGGTTCTCCTTCGCCCTGACCTCTTTGTACCCCCTGA
The DNA here is from genome assembly GCF_965194805.1 of Balaenoptera borealis. NCBI lineage: Eukaryota > Metazoa > Chordata > Mammalia > Artiodactyla > Balaenopteridae > Balaenoptera > Balaenoptera borealis. The sequence continues at coordinate 68,358,345 of NC_138862.1, forward strand.
CTACGTTGGCCAGGCCTCCTCCTCTAAACTCACTCATTCCCTGTTCTCCACTGTCTCAGATACACCGATTTTCCTTTTCTCTCTCTGACTGCTCCTTCTTATAATTGTACAATAACTTACAGTTACACAACTCTTATGGGTGTCACAAAATTCACTCACAGACGCTGCTTCAAGTATGGAAACTGAGACGCAAGAAGTTAAGATATTTTCTCAGTGACACAGCTAGTTGGTGGCAGAGTTGGAATTTGAATCCAGGTCTTTGGACTCATGTCCACTGTTCATTTTTTTCTTCCACTGCAGCCCAGCTGCCAAATGTGTTAATTTTTTTTTTTTTTTTTTTGGTAAGAATCTCTCCCATCTTATCATCACAGGTTAAAGAATTGATTGAAATACCTTTTTTTTTTTTTTTAAGATTTATTTATTTATTTATTTATTTTTTTTATTGATTGATTGATTGGTCGCTATGTTGGGTCTTCGTTTCTGTGCTAGGGCTTTCTCTAGTTGCGGCAAGCGGGGGCCACTCTTCATCGCGGTGCGCGGGCCTCTCACTATCGCGGCCTCTCCTGCCGCGAAGCACAGGCTCTAGACGCGCAGGCTCAGCAGTTGTGGCTCACGGGCCTAGCCGCTCCGTGGCATGTGGGATCTTCCCGGACCAGGGCTCGAACCCGTGTCCCCTGCATTAGCAGGCAGACCCTCAACCACTGCGCCACCAGGGAAGCCCTGAAATACCTTTTTAATGAGGCTCCTCGCCATTCTGCTCATGTTAACCTGAGTCACTTTCCTAAAACATGGCTTTCATAATGTCATGTCCTAGCATCCCTGGCTCACAGTGAGGGATGATTTAATTATTTCCCTTCACAGTAGAATAAATATTGCTACCTTTCTGAGTGCCTACTGGGCATCACGTACTGTACTAAGTTCTTTATAATGTTTCTTGAATCTAATCCATGTAACACCCACACAAGACAGTCTTCATTAATTAATAGACAAGAAGACAGATTTTGTAAATAAGGCTTATTAAGGAACATGCTCAGGGTTAAAAAAGTAAGTTTAAAGATAGAATTCAAATCTGTGTCTGCTTGCTAAACTTTCCCCCTTTTCACCACACACAGCCTCTCTTGAGAAGCTGACCAAGCCGTTGATTGATGATGATGAAGCCTATGGAAATCATAGAATAATTTTGTGAATAAAGATTGCTTAACAGTTGGCTTTTTAAAAAAATTTCAGTTCGGCAGCAAGTTCTGGCGAGAGAGAACCACGAGTTAGTATGGCCAGGAAAAGGAACGTTCAAGTTAACTGTCCTGTTGCCCAGAGCCACGGATGAAGTCCAGGAGGGGAAAATGCCAACAATGGTAAGTAAAGGGGTGCTTACAAGGGAAGTAGGGTGTTCTCCCAAGGTGTGTGGGATGGGAACCACGATGAGGAAATATAGTGGAATGAGAAGTACAACTCAAACTGGGGTGAGGAAAGCAACTTACAGATGTGGAGGGAGTGAGAGTGGTGATAGGGTAGGTATGAAATAATGGAAGAAGAAGCACTTTTTGTTTGATTTTTGACACTTTTGAAAATTCAAGATTGGGGGGTTACCATAATGGTGGTTTGAGATGTAAAATCTTGGGTCTGTTTGTCCCAGGTACTTAATAACCTGGAACTTGCTATATTTGTTTCATTTTCACATGGTTTAGAGGGGCCAGCGATCTATACTGCAGGTTCTAAGTATTTCCTCAATTGTAAAATGGGATAGTAATAGTATTGACCTCTTTGGATTATTGGATTGTTGTGAGGATTAAATGAGACAGCCTTAGTAAAGCACATGGCCTAGTGCTTGTTAATAGTACGCACTCAATAAATGTTAAATGGGAAAAAGAACATGAGCTAAATTATTGCTCTGATTTAGGTCTTACCTCAAACACTTGGTGCTCCTTTGGGGTTTCTTTTATTTGTGACTCGTTTTTACCAGTGATTTGTGTGCTGTATATTCAACAGCATCATTGCCTGAGCTTTTAGTTATAATTTCTGTAGACCCTACATCTCCAGGCTGGTCCTAGGGACATTTTCTTAATGTAAAGAGATTATTAGTAATTTATTAATGCTACTTTATTGTTTGGGTTTTAGGAATCCAAGACCAAAGAACGTGTGAAAGAATCAGGTAACTTCTCATTCACCAGGCAGTTTTGCTTTCAATATTAAACACTGTGTTGCAGAGGTCATCCTTCTCTTCTTAACTTCACAAGTCAGGGTTTGTTAGCTGAGAGATGCTTTGGGCTGCATCATCTCCATCCTCTCAGCCAGCTGTGCAAGGGTTGCCTCTTGAGCTCTAAGGGTTCAGGTCAGAAGGATGGGAACAGCTCTCTCTGTGGGGGCTGGGAGACACCTTGCAATTGATGGGAGGATAAAGAGATACCCGAGAGGTGGATGAACTGACTTTTAGAGTCTACCTGTGCCCAACTGGCCATTGTGAAGCAAGGACATGATGTGACAGTGGGTGCTCTGTGTGGCTAAGTCAGTTAGTGCTGCTTTCTGAGCTCTGGGTGCCGGATGTGGGTGTAGCCCTCCAGACCAGCGGCAGCTCTTCTCGTCCCATCTGCTGTAGGAAACAGCTAGCAACCTAGTAGCTATACAGTAGGACCTTGTTGTTTATCCATCCTATATATAATAGTTTGCATCTGCTAATCCCAAACTCCCAATCCTTCCTTCCCTTGCCCCTCCTCCCCCTTGCTAACCACCAATCTGTTCTCTATGTCTGTGAGTCTGTTTCTGTTTTGTAGATATGTTCATTTGTGTGGTATTTTAGATTCCACATAGAAAGACAAATACCATATGATATCATTTATATGTGGCCTCATTTCTTACACGTCTGCACAAGTGCTCCTTAAGCTTCATTTGTCAAATTGCCATTTCCTAAATGGTTTTGGTGCAATCTCGGCACTCTGTCTATACTTCTGTTGCTCACAATACATTCTACTCCACTTTTCTCTACCTAAATTCTAGGATAGCCTTCAAGATCTACTCAGGTCCTTCCTCTTCTCTGAAGCCATTCCAAGCCAGCCCAATTCCTTCATCTCTCTTGTTTGGATTCCTGGCTTGATTGTTGACACTCTTTATTTGGCAGTCAACCAAGCCACTCTTGTGATGAAGCTTCTAATAGTCATGGGGTTATAAACTATATTGCTGGAAAGGCTCTTTCCATTCACTTAAGTCCAATAATCTCATTTTATAGTTAAGAGATGTGCCCAAGGTCACATGGCTAAGGAGTGGCCGAGTCAAAGGTCGAACTCATATAGCTCACCCCGACTCCATTAGTCGTTCTGGTTTGTCATGCCTGTCTCACTGAATGCTAATTTATGTTGTTATTGAATCCTTAAGCTATTTTTTATTTGGCATGAGTGTGTGTTTGTGTGGTGTCACATCCAGCCCATAACAGGAGTGTTTGTCAGGGTCATCTAACTGCTGTAACAAACAACCCCCCAAATCACAGTTCAGTGTAGTCGGCAGCTAGAGTGGTGGGGGGAGTCTAGACTGCTTCACACAATTATTCAGGAATCCAGGCTCCTTCCATCTTTTTGACACCGTTATCTGTGATATGTGGCTCCAAGGTCACTGCAAGGGAGAAGGAGATTCACATAAAGGAGATTTGATTGGCCAGGTCTGGAAATGGAATTCACCAGTTCCACCCATATTCCATTAGCCACATGAACTCTACTGTAGGAACTCAACTGTAGGAAGTCTGGGAAATGTTGCCTAGGAAGAAAACAAAACGGATTTGTTGAGCACATAGCATTTTACTCTGCCATGATAAACATTTACAAATGTCAGTTCCATTTCTTATTTATTTATTTATTTATTTTTGTATACATCCATTAGAAAACTGGTAATTTCCTTTTCTAGCGTTTTTTGTACGCACCCATCTCCACACAACCAGTGCCTTGAACATAAGGGTGCTAATTGAATAGTTGCTCACAGAATGTCTAAAGATCATAACATACTCATTGTGCTTCATTGCACAATCATAGAGTGAGACGGACCTTCTGTATACAGTTAACCCTTGAACAACACAGGTTTGAACTGCGTGGCTCCACTTATACGTGGATTTTTTTCAATAAATATATTTGAAAAATTTCTGGAAATTTGTGACAATTTGAAAAAACTCACAGATGAACTGCATAGCTTAGAAACATTGAACAAATTAAGAAAAAATTAGCTATGTCATGAATGCATAAAATATATGTAGATGTACATATAACATACAAAATATGTGTTAATCGACTGTTCATGTTATCAGTAAGGCTTCCGGTCAACAGTGGGTTATTAGTAGTTAAGATTTTGAGAAGTCAAAGTTATACGCAGTTACTTGGCTGTGCAGGGGGTTGATGCTCCTATTCCCCGTGTTGTTCAAGGGTCAACTGTATATGTAACTCACTTATGGCCAACGATGGAGTGGAACAAGCTGGCTGGGTGGTTGCTATTCTGTAAGTTTGAGGTATACACATAATTCTCTGGGCCATTTTATCTTCCATGTGCATTCCTTAGTCATTCACTGTAAGTATCCTTTTTCTCTCCAGTGATAGGAAATTATTGCTTTTCAGAGCATAATGTGTTAGGTGATGCCCAAATATGGGCATGGGATAGTCTTGCTTTTCTCCAGTGACCTAAGCAGTAATTCTCCAATTCAGCAAACATTTATTGAGCCTCAACTATATACCATATGCCATCAATACAAAGATGAATAAATATGTCCCTTGCTTTGGAGTAGCTTGGTTCAATAACTGTAATTTGGTGCAGTGATAGAAATATATGTCAAGTGCTATGAAAAACAAGTCAGGTTCCTTAGAGAAACAAGGCAGAAAAGAGTGTAATAAAATTGAACATAATCATCATCAACATCATATGAATAGACAATTAAATACTATTTTTTATTTTAATTAAATTAAGCCAGAAGTCGTCTACGATCTGTTTTTTTAAAAAAAATATTTATTTATTTGGCTGCGTTGGGTCTTCACTCTAGTTGCGGCCCCTGCGGCATGTGGGATCTTATTTACCTGCCCAGGGATCGAACCCATGTCCCCTGCATTGGAAGGGGGATTCTTAACCACTGGACCACCAGGAAAGTCCCCTAAGATCTGTTTTATTTGAGTTAGCCAAGAGATCAGGAAGGAAAGAGGACAGTGTAATTAGCTTATGATAATTTACTTGCTAAGAACATGGTAGATAAATATAACATCTTGTACCCTTTTTGTCTCCCTAAAATCAGATGCATCAGAAGAACTAGATGCAAATATCTCTCTCAATAGAAGATCAGAAAAAAAAGAAGACACCCCAAAAGATTGTGAAAATATTTCCTCTTTGGTTGCATTTGAAAATCTTAAGGCAAATGTGACTGATAAGATGCTAATCTTGTTAGTGGAGAACATAAGTGGCCTGACCAATGATGACTTTAAAGTGGAATTAATACAAGATTTTAATGTTGCTGTAATTACCTTTCAAAAATATACCGGTAAGATCAAAGGATGCTCCATTTGTCAGCCTACTTTGCACTACACTTTGGGATTTGGGACACCTAGATTACGGAACGTTTCTGAAAGCTTCACTCTTTCTAATAGCTAGTAAGAGAGGACTCCAAGTTAATACAGATGCTTTCTTATTTTGAAAGAGAAGCAAATTCGTTCTGAAATCAAATTCTGATTTTTTTTTAATAAGTTTATTTATTTTATTTATTTATTTTTGGCTACGCTGGGTCTTCGTTGCTGTGCGCAGACTTTCTCTAGTTGCAGCGAGCGGGGGCTACTCTGTTGCCGTGCGTGGTCTTCTCATTGTGGTGGCTTCTCTTGTTGCAGAGCACGGGCTCTAGGCGCGCAGGCTTCAGTAGTTGTGGCACAAGGGCTCGGCAGTTGTGGCTCGCAGGCTCTAGAGTGCAGGCTCAGTAGTTGTGGCGCACGGGCTTAGTTGCTCCGTGGCATGTGGGATCTTCCCAGACCAGGGCTCGAACCCATGTCCCGTGCATTGGCAGGCAGACTCTTAACCACTGCACCACCAGAGAAGTCCCTCTGATATGTTTAATAAATCAAACTTTATTGTATGAGTTTATGTGTGTGTGAGAGAGAGAGACAGACAGACAGAGAGACAGAAATAACACACCGAAACAGAAATCTAAAGTCAGGTTATTAAAGAGATTCCAAGCAAAGGACTCAATGTTTTCCCATGTGTTATCTCATTGGGAGGAGTAAATATTGATCTGTGTTACTAAACTGGACTTGTTGGGCAGTAATAATAACAGCAAATACTCATATAGTGTTACTATAAGTCAGGTACTATGCTAAGTTTGTTCCACGTATTAATTTATTTGTTCCTTCCAACAACCTTTTGAGATTATTATTATTCCTCATCTTACAGTTGAGGAGACAGAGACACAGAGATGCTAATCAGAGAAACAGAGATGCTAATACCTGGAAGAACTAGATTTGAACTGAAGCAGCCCACCTCTGTAGAGCCTGTTCTCTTACCCCTTTACCATATATTTCCTTAGTGGGGTTGGCCAAAAAGTTCGTTTGGGTTTTTTGTAACATTTTATGGAAATACTTTCATGGTTGTCACATATGCAGGGATGAGTAAGTGCATGTAACGCGGAATATGAGTGCTCTTTAAGGTCTGTGTGAGGAGTCTGTGGACAGTTTCTGAGACTGGAAGAGCCATCTCTGGAAGTCAAGGAAATTTTCCAATTCCAAGCCCTCGCTATTCCATGGCCATGGCAGTGGAATGGTTGATCTTAATCAACCAGCACAGGTCATGAAGTCAAAATTCTAGTTCCACCATTTAACTAATTATCTGAGGTTGACCACGTTACTACCCTCTGTGTGCTTTACTTTCCTCATCTATAAAATGGGGACAATAATACCTAATACAGTTTCTGTGAGGATCAAATGAGATGGTGTTTGCTCTTAACATAGTACCTGAGACATGATAAGGACTCAATAAAGGGAGCTATTCTTACTTCAAATTTTTGATTATTTCTTATAAAGGTAAAACTAAGTTGACTTGCTTTTGTTCATTGATCAAAAATCTTGATACCTACTATGTGCCAGGTACTTGTCTCACTGTAGGTACACAGGTGAATAATTCTTGGTTCCTGCTCTTGAGGAACTCATGTGGAGCAGGGAGGAAATCCATTCATAAGTGAACAATGAAGATTCAAGAGGAGAAGCTGCTTCCCTCAGCTGTGAACAGCAGGCTGTGGGGAATGGGAGGAAAGAGGACACCATGCTTGTGTCATCTTTGAAGTTTATACTCCAGCAGTACCAGGCTATCAGGTCTCAGATATGCTATGTTGCTACATGCCCCTGCTGGTCCCTCTGCCTGAAATGTTTCCTCCCCTTACATACCCGGTAAACTCTTCTTCATCCTTCAAAACTCGGATCAGTGACTACTTACTCTGGGAATCCTTGTCTGATTCCCAGTATTAATCTTCCCACCTCATTTGATCCCCAAATAGGCCATTTGTTTGCTTTCAAGACTTCCTCCCTCCTGGATGGTGAACTTTCAAGGAGCTGTTATAGTCATCCCCTCTATCCCCGGATCCTAGCCCGGAGCCTGTTACATCATGGGCTCACCGTCAATATTTATTAATTTGAAAGAGATAATGGGGCTGAGTCTGGAAGGAGGAACAGGACCAGGGTAAAAAAATTGGAGAAGGGCACTTTAGACAGAGGAAATTGTATATACGAAGGCAAAAGAGAATGTAGTTTTCAAAATAATCATTGGGTTTTGTGGCAGTGTGGAAAATAAAATGAATGGTCGGTAATAACAAGAGGTGATATTTAGAAATTAGTTTGAAGTCAGATAGCCAAGGGCATTGTAAGCCTAGCCAAGGAGCTTGAACTCATGCCTGCAGGTAATGGGGAGCCGTTGCAGAATTCGAGGAAGGAGTGAAATGAGGAGACTTGTATTGTAGAGAGTGCATTCAGGTGGTGATGTCAAGGAAGGGTGGAAGGGGCTGTGGCTAGAGGCAGGCACACGACTCAGTGTCAGCAATCCAGGTAAGACATTCCTATGTGCATTGCTGTTCAGAGGCTGGAAGCTTTAGGCATGTAGATTCTCATGTGGGAATTAAAATCTTGCATTTAAAAATTGAGTGCTTAACCTCCCTCCTTTATCTCAATTAATATTCAGTTTCTTCTATATAATATAAAGATATAATCATAATTTTTGATTGATTGATTAATTGATTATGGTTTGTAGATGCGCTGAAATTTGTTGATAAATGTGTCAAGCACCATTCAGTGAAAGAACTTCAGCTTTCTGCAAGACTTCTGGAAGTGACAAAAACGGTCCGAGTTGAAAACCTGCCACCTGGTGTTGATGACCATGATTTGAAATGTTTATTTGAAAATCCTCGTAACGGAGGGGGAAGAGTTGCCAGCATTGAATGTTTTCCTGACGAGAGTTCAGCACTGATTGAATTTTTTGACAGCAAAGGTAATACCTATTAGCCTAATTTTGTAAACTTTACCTGGCATAGTTAAAACCATTTTAATAGATCTTAACAGTTAACAGTTGAATTCTGATGTATTTTATTTTTATCTGTATATATTTTTGTTTTTTTGGTTTTTAAAATTTATTTATTCATTTGTTTATTTTATTTTTGGCTGCGTCGGGTCTTAGTTGCAGCACGCGGGACCTTTGTTACGGTGCGCTGGCTCCGTAGTTGAGGCATGTGGGCTTCTCTCTAGTTGTGGCGAGTGGGCTCCAGAGTGTGTGGGCTCTGTAGTTGCGGCACACAGGCTCTCTAGTTGTGGCTCGTGTGCTCAGTAGTTGCAGCGCATGGGCTTAGTTACCCTGTGGCTTGTGGGATCTTAGTTCCCCGACCAGGGATCGAACCCGTGTCCCCTGCACTGGAAGGCAGATTCTTAACCACTGGACCACCAGGGAAGTCCCTCCATATATATTTTTGGAAATCCAAGTAGCAATCCTGTACATCTGGTATATCATGTTAAGTGAATCCAGTGATTCAAACTTTAGAGAAGCAATGTCAAGTTTTTGAAAGATATGAGGAGATTCTCTCATGGGTCTCTACTTATGACAGACTGAAAAATATATAATTCTTAGAGTCTTTGAGATACCGTATTTAAAGAGGTGATCTGTGTTTTAGCTATATATTTGGTAGAAATTCTAAAGTTAACTTCAACAAGATTAGGTAAAGAAATACTCAGAAACACACAGTTCCTATGAAGTATCTTAACTTCCCACTTCACTTGTCAGTGTCATCATTCAGAAATTAATAGGGATGGTTTCACATGATCAGTGGATGCCTGCTGGATTGTTCTTTGCAGTGACCCTGTGAAAACCTTGTCCAGCTGAACCTTAGGAAAACGTTTCTGAGGGATTCGTAGACATAGATTGCCCGTTCTCTGAGGCATGTGCAAGGTCAGCTTGGAGATTCCACTGATGTTCAGAGGTCAAGGCTGAGGAGTAGGAATTAGGGAGCCAGACTTCTTAGGGAAAGAAGGAACGTTGTGCTTGGGATCAACTGAGGGAGAATGAGACAGGATCATGTGGAATGCCACTCACTTAAAGTAAACTGTTTCATGGGGGTACTTGGAGGAACCTCCTTTCAGCTGTTATGAGTTGGGGAAATTGTGGTGAAGGTATGGTTTGGATTAAAATGGAATGAAAGACCTAGTGTTCCTTGGGCAAAGGGATGAAAGATGAGCTTCTGTTGCATGTTCTTTAAATCTCTCTCAGCCTGGCCTTGGGCCCAGGGAGAGAGCTACATAGAGCTGTTACTCTAGAAGTTAACCTCTCAGCTTATGGTAGGAGTTGACAACTATGGGGCTTTCGAACATCTTGAGGGCATGGGGCAGTTGGGTGTGTCCTCAGAATGTCTATGTTACATGTGTATGAATAATAATAGGAACTATTTTATTCAGGTTTATTTTATGCTAGAGCCACACTTGTAGGGCACTCTCAAAAGTTGCTCTTTGCCCTGACCTCTTTGCACCATCTGACTATGTTGACCACACCTTCTCCTCAAAACTCACTCATTCCCTGTTCTCTGTGTCTGAGATACACTGATTTTCCCTTTCTCTCTCTGGCTGTGTCTTCTTCTGAATACGACTTACATTTGCACAGCTCTGCAGGGTGCTACCAAGTGCATTCACAGACACTGCTTTATGGGCGTTGCTATTATTGTAATCCCTATTTTACAAATGAAGAAACTGAGGCACAAGAAGGTCAAATAACTTGACCAAGGTTACACAGCTAGTAAGTGACAGAGCCAGGATTTGAAGCTGGGTAGTCTGGCCCCATAATCTGTGCTCTTAACTTCTCCACTTTCCCCCAATCTCCTGTACATCTATGACATTAATTTTTCTTGTAGGATATTTCACCACTTACAATGAGTTAATAATGAGGCAAACTGTAGATAAAGCTGAATTAAAAACAGAATTTATTTAGCAATATTGTATTTTATATAGATCATTTGAGAGGAATAAGTTAGGCACTTTAATCTGAAATTATTTTGTTCAACTTCACAGAATCCAATTCACAAAATCTTAAGGAAGGGAACTCTTATTGAATGCTTGTTGTACATGAGATCTTTTTTTAAAAAAATATTTTATTTATTTATTTATTTGGCTGTGCTGGGTCTTAGTTGCATCATGCGGGATCTTTAGTTGCGGCATGAGAACTCTTAGTTGCGGCACGCATGTGGAATCTAGTTCCTTGACCAGGGAGCATTGGGAGCGCAGTGTCCTGTCCACTAGGCCACCAGGGAAGTCCCTACATGAGATCTTTTGCTGTGTTTTCTGCCACAGTATCTCATCACTGAATCCTCATAAGAACCTGCACAGTTATATAGTTTTTTGTTTTTTGTTTTTTTTTTTTTTACAGCGGAGGAAAACAGGATGGAGAGCTTAAGCCACTTTAAGGTGATATCTGTGATGGTTCTTGGGTCGGACAGACCTGAGTTCAAATGCCTGGCTTTGGTGCTTACTAGCTTTGTGATCTTGGGGAAGTTACTTTAACCCACCAAAGCCTCTGTTTTCCAACTGTAATAGAGGGCTCACATTACTACTTAGCTCAGAGGAATGTTGTGAGGATCAAATTCAATTGTACCTGCAGAGTGCTTGGCACATGGTGGTACTCACTGGTACTCAGAGTCTGTTCCAGGCCATGGTGGGAAGTTGAAGCCATGAGTCTGGGCCTCTGAAGGCCACGTTTTTTTCATTAGGTCTGGCTCCAGGCCTAGGAGCCAATGGTGCACAAGGTGAAGTTATTTTTAACATCTTTTCACAAGATGCTATTTTAATCCAAGTTGTTCCTGGAGTTCATTCTAATTCCCTTCCTGCTTAGACCCCTTGTACCTGTCTAATAACTAACACAAAGTGAGGAGGGGTTTGGGGGAGAAGAGTACCCCTACACACACACATACACACAGGGACTGTCCCAGTAAAAGTGGCAGGAAGGGGATTAGAGCAGGGACAAGGGATGTGCAGGACTTACTGAATCAGAGTCTCTGGGGCTGGGCTCTCTGATGACTGTGAGGATCGTCTTGGTTTGGAACCCTTGGAAGAGCGGCAAGAGCACGGGCTTTGGCGTTAGACAGACACGGGCTTGAACCTTAGCTCTAATCTGTACAGTCTGTGTGACCCTATTTGAGTTACCTAACATTTCCTAGCTTCAGTTTTATCAGTTGTAAATAGGGATGATAATAATAGTGTCTCTACCTCAAAGGTTTGTTGTGAGCATTAAATATATGTAAACCACTTAGAATATTGTCTGACACATAGTAAAAGCTATTATAATTATTATTATGCTCCTCCTCTTAGAAGTATTAACGGAATCTAAGTTATCTGTGAAATCTAAAATTGTGCGACCGTACAAGAAGAAATAAATAACATGATTCTTAGATTAGCTTTGCTTTGAGCGGGAAAATATTCTTCACAGTGGAGCAAACATTATCCCCTTGCTGGTGACCAAACTCTTCTCTCTCTTTTTTTGTTTAAATACATTTATTTATTTATTTATTTATTTTTGGCTGCATTGGGTCTTTGTTGCTGCGTGCGGGCTTTCTCTAGTTGCGGCAAACAGGGGCTACTCTTCGTTGCCGTGCGTGGTCTTCTCATTGAGGTGGCTTCTCTTGTCGCGGAGCATGGGCTCGAGGCGCATGGGCTTCAGCAGTTGTGGCACAAGGGCTCAGTAGTTGTGGCTCACGGGCTCTAGAGCGCAGGCTCAGTAGTTGTGGTGCACGGGCTTAGTTGCTCCGCCGCATGCGGGATCTTCCTGGACCAGGGCTCGAACCCGTGTCCCCTGCATTGGCAGGCGGATTCTTAACCACTGCGCCACCAGAGAAGTCCCTCTTCTCTCTTTCTTAACCTGGTGGTGATATATCAGTGTTATCAGAAAAACAGAAAAATAGAATTTACTTAACAAAATTTCAACATAGAGTGTTCTTGGCTGGAAAGTAATTATTACATGAAATAAGGAATACCTGTGCAGTGTTAATACATATCAATTTATATTTGAGCACTCTGGGAGTAGTGCTTCTTTTTAATAGCATGTTGTAACATCAAAGTTCTACAAACATTAGGATTTTCTTTTCTTTAGAATAGGAAAGCTTGTTTGCTTGTTTTTCATCTGAAACATATTACACTGAGATTACTTTCTTTCTTTCCTTTAAGTGTTAGACACCATCATGACCAAGAAACTTGACCTCAATAATATGCCGCTCTCTGTGTTCCCGTACTATACTTCTTTGGGCACAGCCTTGTATGGACAGGAGAAGCCTCTGATCAAGCTTCCAGCACCATTCAGGGAATCACTGGATCTTTCCTTATGGAAGTTCTTGCAGAAAAAGAATCACCTGATTGACAAGATAAATGATGAAATGAGACATTGTCACTGTGAGCTAACATTGTGCCAACTCGGCAGTGAAGTGATCATCAGACCTGCAGCCACCTTAGTCAGTCAAGGAAGACAAAGAATCAAGACCTGGCAGAAAGATGCTTCTACAGTATTCTCTGGTATCAGGTCTAAGTATACAGTGACCTCATTTAAATTGGATTCAACAGTATGGGACATCATAAAAGACAATTTAGAAGATGATAGGATTTTGACTGAGTTTGATGCACTAACAGGCATTGCAACCTTAGTGGGGAAATCAGAGGATGTACAAAACATGGAGCCACAGATCAAGGACTTAGAAGGCACCATTCAAGAAATTAGAAGAGAAGAGCAAAGTCTGAAGCAAAAACTGGCCATTTCTCCAGGAAGGTATTCACTTCTGTTGCACAGCGGTATACAGAAGCATCTCCACATGGAGTGCCCAGAGGTGGAGATTTTTTATGATGAAGCCTCTCAACACATGTGCTTCAAAGGACTCCCTGCAGATGTGTATAAAGTAAAGTGTGAAATCCAGGAAAAGGTATACACCATGGCTCAGAGAAACATTCAGGTTCCCCCGGAGGTTTTTCAGTTTCTGCAACAGGTTGACTGCGCAGAATTCTCTAAGTCTCTCTTTATAGCCCAGAACATTCTTGCAGTTTATGAGCTAGAGGGCACAACTGTTCTCTTAACTGGTGCTTTTTCTGAAGTCCTGTTAGAAGCTGAAAAGCAAATGGTCAGTGCCTTAAATTATAAGTGCATTGACATTGAAGACAGGCAAGTTCTTAACAGTAAGAAATGGAAAGAGCTCATTTGCAGTTTGCATAAGAAACATAATTCCTCCTCAAAGACTGTAATAATCCATGAGGTAACTTCAGAAACCACAGCCCAGGTCATCATCACAGGCTGTGTGAGAGAAGTAAATGAAATCTATGACTTGCTTTTTGACTTCATGGAAAAACACACAAAAATAGAGAAACTGATTGAAGTAAAGCCTTCCTTAGTTATTAATTACTTAAGGGCAGAAAAGCTATTGTGGCAAAAGATAAAGAAGATGAATGTTCAGGTAATTTTTAATCCTGAGAACAAGCAAAAAGGCATTTTACTAACTGGCCCAAAGACCAAAGTCCTGGAGGGAATGAACATTGTCACGCAAGCCTGGGATTTGATCTGTGTTAAAAGCTTCCATATTGATAAGCCAGGAGCCAGTCAGTTCTTCCAGGATAAAGCACGGTATTATAAAAGTGAGGTCAGAAGGTTATTTGGTTGTTTTATTGAACTACAGAAGGATGAAGAAAAGGAGGGAGGCCGCACTGGTGGGCAGAGGTGCTTGTTTCGGACGGATTTAGCCCCTGGAGTCTCGCTGATTGTGCAGCAAGGAGACTTGACACAGTTTCCCGTCGAGGTGGTGGTGAACGCGGCCAATGAGGAACTCAAGCTCACGGGGGGCTTAGCTGCTGCTCTTTTAAAAGCAGCTGGCCCTGAGCTCCAAGAAGACTGTGACCAGATAATGAAGACAAGAAAGGTCAGGATCTTACCAGCCTGTGCCGTCATCTCGAAAGCAGGAAAGCTCCCGTACCACCATGTGATCCACGCAGTAGGGCCCCAGTGGAGGAGCGATGAGGCCCAGAAATGTGTGTGGCACTTAAAGACTGCTGTGAAAGAAAGTCTCCATTTGGCTGTAAAACACAAGTACCGATCCATAGCCATCCCTGCTATTAGTTCCAGAGCCTTCCTCTTTCCCCTACCCCAGTGTGTGCAGACCATTATTTTGGCCATCAAGGAATGGTTCCAGTGTAAACAGAATGGATGCAGCTTGAAAGAGATCTACCTTGTGGATATAGCTGAGAAGACTGTGGAGGCCTTTGCTGAAAGTGCAAAAATTATATTTAAAGACACCCTGCCTGATGTTGCTTCCCTGCCCAGTTTACCAGCAGCAGTCCAGCCCAACTTGAGAAAAGATCATGGAAAAGGAGCAAGTCTGTTGTCCCCAGAAGGCCTGAGGATCCTGTTGGTGAAAGGAGATGTGCAGAGTGCTACAGTGAGTGCCCCTATTTTCAGAACACCCACCAGTGTGCTGGGACTCCAGTTAGCCTGTTGCTAAAGGGAGATTAGGATCAAGGGGAGAATCCCATGCCCTCCATCCCTGCCTTGAAACAGGTTTCCTTAGAAAATTGGGCTACTTCACCAAGGCATTCACTGATTGAGATTGGCCAATTACCTGGGGGAGCTGATAGCATATTCAGATCACTAGTTTCCAGTAAATGTGAAAATCCACAATAATACCTAACATTTATGAGGCTCTCTACTTTTTCAGTGCTCTTACACCTGTCATATTTTGGCAAATCTAAGGTTAATTTCCTGTCAAATTCACTGATAGCAGATACAGAAAAATTAGAGCATAACATGGGGACGGAAGACAGTAATCTTATCAGCGGAACTGAACCAGAGGGTTCTGAGTCTGAGCTCCCAACAGCAGTAAGAAAATGTAGGGAGGAAGGTAGAAAGGGACCTGGGGAAGGTCTGGGTATTATGTGGGGACAATTCTTATAGCTCTGCCACGGGGTGACATGTTTTTTAAAAATGTACTTAGCAACCTTTTCAACACAGGCTCTAACTAATCCAAACAGTCCTGGAAGCCCCCTACTGTGCCAGGTGTTAACTTCCTGAGCTGGGCGAATGTGGGCAGTCCTGGGGCAGGGATGCTTAGGGAAGGCCATTTGCATATCTTATTTGGAGAAAAGTCTATTCACATCCTTTGCTCACTTTTAAATTGAGTTACCTTTTTATTATTGAATTTTAAGAGTTCTTTATATATTCTGGATACAGGTCCTTTAACAGATATATGATTTGCAAATATTTTCTCCCATCCTGTGGGTCATCCTACTGTTTTGTTCAAGTTGTTACTTGCTTTAAAATATTTTTCGTTTAGTTTAAAATATGGAAAGAGATTGTAAAAAATTAGATTTCTACTTACAGTAAGCTTAAATCATAATTACAAGAATAATAGCTAACACTGACTATTTACTCTGAGCCAGGCACTCTACTAAGTGCTTGACATGCATTTTCTCATTCAGTGCCATGAGGCAGATTCCAGGATTATTATTATTCTCATTTCACAGATGAAGGAATGAGATTTAGAAGGGTTAAATAATTTGCCCAAATCCCACATTTAACAAATGATAGAGCTAGGGTTGGAATGTGCATTGCTCTATTTCAAAATATTAAAAATAATTTTGTTTCTCATTGAAAAAAACAAGCAAATAAACAAAAATCTCTTTTGGCCAAGGGTCAGTAATTGGAGTGAGTTCCAATCCTCATTCACCTTGAACGCTGAGTAGTAAGACATTCCTTCCATGCCTTTCACTCCCATAGGTGTGTGCCCTCTGAAGCCAAGACCTGCTCTGCATTACTCCTCAGTGACCCACATGGGGCAGCTTTGACAATCACTTGGTCACACTCCCTCTCCCGTCTTCTCTTGGTGTCTTAGTCAAGCCTGATTAATCTGCTCACATTAACTGTCCTGCTGAAAAAGCTCCCATGGCTCTTCACTGCTGCTGGGAAGTCCAGTTGGCTTGGCACTTGAGGCCTTCTGTAGTCTGTGCTCAGCGTAACATTTCTAGCCTGGCTGGCACCATTTTGCTGCAGAAGCTATCTATCAGGTCAAACTCACCTACTTGCCGCTCACAACCTACCATGCTTCTGTCCATGCTGTTGCCCCTCCCGAATGACTTCCCCATCTCTCTCTGCCTGCTGCAACTATTCCCATTTCTCAGACACCACATCGCTCACAGTGTCTTTACTAGCCTCTGAAGGCACTTCCTCTGGACTCCTTTGGTGATCCCATACCATTTATGTATTGCTCTTTGATAGCTCTCTTTTGTCCTGGAGTGTTATTTAAATAAGTATCTAATAACACTCTCTTTTGGGGTGGTATTTCAATCTCTGAAAACTTAATCATCTTAGTTGTCCCCCGTTGT
The DNA here is from genome assembly GCF_965194805.1 of Balaenoptera borealis. Taxonomy (NCBI): domain Eukaryota; kingdom Metazoa; phylum Chordata; class Mammalia; order Artiodactyla; family Balaenopteridae; genus Balaenoptera; species Balaenoptera borealis. The sequence goes on from NC_138862.1 coordinate 68,375,198, forward strand.
GCCAAGCCTGGTGGCTCAAATACAGTAAACCTTGATGAATGCTTTTTCTTACAATTTGAAACAAATTGTTGGTTTTGTCTTTAAGACCGATGTGGTTGTCAACTCCATTTCGTCGGATCTTGAGCTTGATAGAGGGCCCCTTTCCAAGGCCCTCTTGCAAAAAGCGGGACAGAAGCTCCAGGAGGAGCTGAAGACGGCTGGACAAGGGGTGGCTGTTGAGGTGGGCACAGTTATCCAAACCAGTGGTTGCAATCTGCACTGCCACCGTGTGCTTCATGTGGTGGCTCCGGACTGGACAAATGACAAAACATCACGCAAGGTGGGACCTGGTTTTAAATTCTCCAGGAAATTAAGTAGCCCTTTGGACTCTCCTTTCAGTGGCATGTAGATTGAACCCTGGCTGTGTCTGTTCTGTAATAACAGCACATTCTCATAGCCATTTCTTTCAGCTGTAGCTGACTTCTCCCGAGGACCAGTTAAAAATAGAAATTGATTACAGTTCTCAACCATTGTTGGGACTCAGGGAAGAATTACTAAAGATAGCACTCTTTAGTGAGGAAGGAAAGGTGAGGCCATGAAGAGTGGAAGAGACTGAAGGAACAGAACAGTAGCTGCTTTGCTTCTTTCCTTCATTTCTGAGTGAGTTTGAATCTTTTTGGAGGGTCTCACACATTCTTCTTTCCTTTTCCTTGTTTACTCCTCTGTTTTCCTTTCCCCTTCTGACTGCCCTTAGCCTGCCTTTTGTTGAAAGCAAAAAGGAGTAGACAGAGATCACAGAGTTGCTAAATTCTTGTTCTTTTTGTTCGAACTCCAATTTCCAGGAAAAATGTATAAGAATGTGCTTTGTGCTTTTCAGATCATGGAAAACATAATCAGAGAATGTTTGGAAATCACTGAGAGTTTGTCCTTAAACTCAATTGCATTTCCAGCAATAGGAACAGGAAATCTTGGGTTTCCTAAAAACATTTTTGCTGAATTAATCACCTCAGAAGTGTTCAAATTCAGTAGCAAGAATCAACCCACAACTTTACAAGAGGTTTGCTTTCTGTTGCACCCAAGTGATCATGGAAATATTCAGGTACAGTCTTACTCATTACTCGTTATTTTGGCAACTGAGCCCTAACACGTTCAAGTGTCTTCTTGGTCTGATAGGTTGCTTCTTTCATGTATCTTCATACAGGAAAGTAAAAGAGTAGTGTGGACTAGTTGCAGCATGGCAAATTTCAAGCACATTTATGGATATAGAAAAAAATTTGACTTCTTATTAAGAAAAATTTGAAACATATGCAAAAGTAAACAAAATAGTATAATGAAATCCCTTGTACCCATCGTTCATCTTCATAGTTATCAACCTATGGCCAGTATATTTCATCTCTATCTCCATTTATTTCCCTTCCTCCCATATTGTTTTTGAAGCAGATCCCATATATACCTTTTACCCATAAACAATTCAGTATTTGTTTTAGACATTAGGATTCTTTTTCAAAAGTAGTAAGTACAATACTATTTCACACCTAAAAGAAATAGGCAATCATTCCTTTATTTCATCAATTATCATGTCAATGTTCACATTTCCAACTGTTTCATAAATATTTTATTTTGTTTTTATAGCTTATTGGTTTGAATCAGAATCCAAATGAGGCCCAAATATTGCAATGGAGTTGACATATCCCTTACGCCTCTTCTAATCTATAGAATTTCCTTCCATATGAACATAGAAATTTTAATACATAATATAAAAGCACAGTTGTGGTCCTACACATAGGAGAATGTCAGAATAAGATACAACTGAAGGCTCAGCACATCCCCATAGGAGTAAGACGGTTGGGACCAGAAATACCAGAACCATCTTTGGTCATAGAGTCCATCAACCAGCTCACATTTGCTGAACACCAGCTGTGAGTAAGCCTCTGGACTCAGCATTATGGGGGAACAAGAGGCATTTAATAAGAGGCCATTATTCCTGCCCTGCAAGTCCTTAGAGTCCAGGAGAGTAGATGATATTAATTGTTTGAAAAGTTCCATGATAATGCAAGAATTAAACAGATTAAGGCTAGCAACCCAAGAGATGCCCATATAGATCATTGGACTAACTGAATTTTTAGGTCATACTTAATTTTTTTTCTGGATCTAGACACTACCTTTAAATACTTTGGAAGCAAACAAATCTAAATTCTAATCAGACAGCTAAACCACCTGGGCAAAATATGTGGTCCATTTAGTTGGCCTGCATAACTACAGTCATTTCTAGTCAATAAATGCTTTGTGAACAACCTCCCTATGACTTGCATTGTACAAAGTGATGTGGATTACAGAATGGGTATGTTGCATGTACTCTCCCTCCTATAAATCATAATTACTTTGGGAGCTAAGATTTATACACATAAAATGAACTAGAGACATGAAGTGCTGAGAGTTTTTGAATGAATGGCTGAATTCATTGTAGGGAAGTGAGTCCTGTGACATGGATCTGAACCCTCGAATCTCACTCTTTCTGTGCAACCTCAGCCTTTGTTATCTTTCCTAAAGATTCGAATTCTGCAAGTATTTTGTAAAGGGATTAGTCTATACAGACACCTTTATTGCCATTGGAAATAGTATTGATTCTCCATACATGGCTGTGACAATTTTTCTCTTAAGACTTTTAAAGACAGTTAAGCTTTGGTCATATTTTCACAAAAATCAGCAAAACTTATTGAAATATTTATAGGTGGAGACTAACAGAGGTTGCACACAGCAGCCTGTGGTCAGAACATAGCCTTTAGATGTGCTTTATTTGGGCTATTTTTAAAAAATTTGAATCAGTTGCTGGCATTTAAGAACCAAACTTGTCACATAAAACTCCAGATGTCCACTGTGACCTAAAAATTCAAAAGTTCTGGCACCTTGGACATGGATTTCTGCCTGAACAGTTCACTGTGGCCGAATGGCAGCCGCTCTCTAGTTCTCCAGAGTCAAACCAGTCCACCTTTACAACTGTAGCTCACGTGCCTGGTGCCTGGAGAACCCTGGCTCTGTAGTCTCTCCTGGTCCTTCTCCCATTATTGTGTCAGCCTTTTAGCCAAGATGTTACTTGTTTTTTTTCCAACAAAATTTCCTGTTGCTTGTTTACAAGGAGGAAGAAAGTGATGATTTTGGGGTGTCACTAACCAGGCAAAGAAATGGAATTCCAGCCTCTTGCTCCAAAAGCACTACTCCCCTAGCTGTTTCTCTCCTGGTACAAATAAGAAGTTAAAAACTGAAGTGTCTGGGTCCTTGTGATTGTCTTTCTTTTAACACTGTAGTTTTAACAACAACAAAGTATTTGTTTTACTGATTATGAAAGTAATACATGCTCATTGTAGAAACTTTGAACAATAAAAAATGCATAAATTCTTTTAGTTGTATTTCATCTTAGTCTTCTTTTATATATGTGGACTTTTAAATGTGGTGTATTATATAATGTAATTTAGTATCATTCTTTTTTCATTTAATAGTATGAAATAAGGATTTCCCTAGTCCATTAACTATTCTTTGAAAACATAATTTTTAATGGCTGATAAATACTCCAACATATGGACATACTAAAATTTATTTAACCATTTTCCTGTTGGATTTTTAAACTGTTTAATTTTTTCTCAATTACAAATAGCATTGTAGTTATATTTTTGTTCACATCTTTGATAATTTTCATAGTTTGTATTTACAGAAATAGAATTTATGAATTTTTCATAACTTAAAAATCCATAATGAAAATAAATGATACTCTGAGAATTGTTCTCTCCTAAATATTTGTGCATGTAGGATCAAAAGGTCTGATGAATCAAATTCATTCATCTACAGAGAATTGTAGTGATTAAAACTGTCTTTGTATTTCTAGGCATTCTCAGATGAATTTGCCAGAAGGGCTAATGGAAATTTCATCAGTGACAAAATTCCCAAGGCTGAAGATACACAAGGTTCAATAAAGCTTTTAAATAGAGAAATTATTTTTAGTTGCTAAATAAGTATTCAGTGTTAAGTGAAAAATGATAGGATAATTTTTATGAAAAAAACAATTTGTGATAAAGAAGATAATAAATTATACTCTATACACCTGAGCATGCAAGACACTGGCCATGTTTATGTGATCTGGGGTGAAAGAGTAGGCAGGCCAGATTATATAATCTGTACAAGGGGTTTTCAGTGGTGATGAGGCTACTATTTTCTAAGGATGATGTGATTTCTGAAGTGTTTTCAGAAATAGACACATTTAAAGAGATGATACCAACCAAATGCTTCTCCTCTGTCAAAGTTACTGTTGTATATTTGAGTTTATCCTATTTGGAGTTTGCTGAAGCTTCTTAAATCTGAATATGTATGTCTTCCATCAGATCTGGGGATTTTTCAGTCATTTCTTCAGATATATTTTTCTGCACTGATTTCTCTCTCCTCTCCTTCTGGTGCTCCAATAACATGAATGGTAAGCCTTCTGATAATGTCTCTGAGGGTCTGTTCTTTTTTTTTTTTTTCAGTCTTTTTTCTCTCTGTTCTTCAGATTGGATAATATTTATTAATCTACCTCCAAATTCACTGATTCTTTTCTCTGTACTATACTATTGAGCCTATCCAGTGAATTTTAGATTTCAAATATTGTATTTTTAAGTTCTAAAATGTCCATTTGATTCTTATTTTATAGTTTATATTTCTCTGCAGAGACCCCTGTTTTTCCATTCATTCCAAATCATTTCCATGCATTCAAGTGTGTTTACTTCGACCTTAGGGAGCGTAGTTATAGTAGATGCTTTGAAGTCTTTGTCTGATCATTCCAACATCTGAACCATCCTGGGATTAGCATCTATATTGAGTGTCTTTATCCTTGAGAATTGGTCACATTTTCCTGGTTCTTTGTATGACAAGCAATTTTGGATTATAGAATGGGCATTTTAAACATTGTGTTGTAAGACTTGGGTCCTGTTAAAATCCTCTGGAAAATGGTGATTGTTTTGTTTGTTTGTTTGCTTGAGCAGGTAGCCAATCAGTTAACGTCATTCTACAAGTTCTGCCTCACTTCCTGTGTGGGCAGTGGTTCCAAGGTCAATTCCATTCTCAAGGCCTTTGCTGTGCAGCTTGGGTCTGCCCCACGTACACAGCTCTGGGGTGAGCTCAGGGTTGACTCCAGTCATACACAGAACAGGGGGTCACCACTCCAGTGTTCCCCTTACATTCTCTGACTTGCAGGAGCCCATTTTCCAGGTCTTCTGGCCAGAAGGACAAGGTTCTCTCAGAGGTGAAGCTGCCTGTTCTGTTGCCTCATTATTCTGCGTGATCAGGGGTGCTCTTGGGCAAAGCAGAGGGGGTAGGGGGTGGGGGGAGGGAACCAAATAAACAAAAACACAGGGATTTCCCATACACCACATATACACTTTTCAGACCACAAGGCCCTTTTTCCTGATTCTTCTGGACAGAAATACAGAATGTCTCTCAGAGTGTTAGCTCCCTGCAGTGCCGCTGTGGAGTTCTGCAACCAGGGCACCTTGGTACAGGGCCTGGATTTAAAAAGGAAAAATATGGAATATTATGAGGCTTCTCTGCCATACTCTTCAGCTCACAGGGACCCATATTCTCAATCCTCTGGCCACAAAGACAGAGATTCTCTGAGAGTTTTGCTGCCTGTTCTCATCGTGTAGTTCTGTAACTAGGGCCATGCTTGGGTCAAAGCTGGGAGAGAAAAGAGGAAAAATTTCAAAACAAAACAAAATGGGAAGCAGCACAGGCTGCCTCTTCAAGTTTTGACTCCCTTCCCCAGTCTGCCTGCTGTTGTGCACGTCTCAGTTCTCAGAGTGGCTTTTTGTATTTGTCCCATGTTGTTACTTGTAGTCAGTGGGAAAGAAAGGCTCAAGTGGGCTAATTCACCTCAGCCAGCAGCAGAAGGACATGTTTGATATGTATTATATTTTATAATCCTTTTCCAGAGACGGAGAGAGAGAGAGAGAGATGAGAGGGGCACAGGTGAGAACCATGAGACCTAAGTCATTCTTGCTGTTGTCGACTTGTTACTGAGTCTATTTTTTTTTTCTTGTCAGGTTTATATGGGACTGTTTCTAACCCTGATTCAGGAGTGCATGAAATGAAGATTGGGCCCATCATTTTCCAGGTAGCCTCTGGAGATATCGCCAAAGAAGAGGCAGATGTGATTGTAAATTCAACATCAAAGGCATTTAATCTCAAAGCAGGTACTTGACTTATAGAATTTTGACTAGTGTAATAGTCACAGTAGAGCCTGTGAAGGAGAGTTCCTATAGCCAAACTGGTTTCTACAACATTGGCTTATTGATATTAATTAGTAATTTAAAAATTATTTTGACATTGTTTCTCATAATCGGGAACAGCTCTTTTATGAGTTTTTCTTCTTTGTTATCAGAAATACCCAAGTTATAGGATTCCTTTGAGGATGGGGAAAGCATTTAGATAATTAGGCAGTCATTCTGATCCAAATGTCCTGTAATTTTTTTTATTCATGTGTGTAAACATCTTGCTTTTCTCATGCAGGGGTCTCCAAAGCAATTTTAGAACATGCTGGGAAAAGTGTGGAAATGGAATGTTCTCGTCAAGGTAAGGCACAATGCTATCTTTTTGGTTCTAAGTTTTAAGTAGAAGACTGAATATGGGAGGCTGTGGAGGATGAGGAAAGTCCTGGGATTGGGGAGACAACATATTGATCTTAAAATCATACCTTTCACTAAAGAATTCCAGTTGTAGAGAATTAGAAGTGAAAAGTAATCTCACAGTTAAAAAGAGAAGCAAGAAAGATTCATCAAAGGTAGTATTTCAGGAGTTTCTTATTCACATAAAATGCTTTATCTGCCAATTCAGACATTTTGTTTTTTAAACAATCAAAGAGTGGGTTCAAAGACTAAATAGACATTTCACCAAAGAAGACGTGCAGATGGCCAAGAGGCACATGAAAAGATGCTCAACATCACTAATTATTAGAGAAATGCAAATCAAAACTACAATGAGGTATCACCTCACACCAGTCAGAATGGCCATCATCCCAAAATCTACAAACAATAAATGCTGGAGAGGGTGTGGAGAAAAGGGAACCCTCTTGCACTGTTGGTGGGAATGTAAATTGATACAGCCACTATGGAGAACAGTATGGAGGTTCCTTAAAAAACTAAAAATAGTGGGGCTTCCCTGGTGGCGCAGTGGTTAGGAGTCTGCCTGCCAATGCAGGGGACACGGGTTTGAGCCCTGGTCTGGGAAGATCCCACATGCCATGGAGCAACTAAGCCCGTGAGCCACAACTACTGAGCCTGCGCGTCTGGAGCCTGTGCTCCGCAACGGGAGAGGCCGCGACAGTGAGAGGCCCGCGCACAGCGATTAAGAGTGGCCCCCGCTCGCCGCAACTGGAGAAAGCCCTCGCACAGAAACAAAGACCCAACACAGCCAAAAGTAGATAAATAAATAAATAAATTTATATATAAAAAAAAAACTAAAAATAGAACTACATACAACCCAGCAATCCCACTACTGGGCATAGACCCTGAGAAAAACATAATTAAAAAAGAGACATGTACCACAATGTTCATTGCAGCACTATTTACAATAGCCAGGACGTGGAAGCAACTAAATGTCCATTGATAGATGAATGGATAAAGAAGATGTGGCACATACATACAATGGAATATTACTCAGCCATAAAAAGAAACGTAATTGAGTTATTTGTAGTGAGGTGGATGAACCTAGAGTCTGTCATACAGAGTGAAGTAAGTCAGAAAGAGAAAAACAAATACCATATGCTAATGCATATATATGGAATCTAAAAAGAAAAAAAAAAGGTACTGATGAACCTAGTGGCAGGGCAGGAATGAAGACGCAGACATAGAGAATGGACTTGAGGACATGGGGAGGGGGAGAGGGAAGCTGGGGTGAAGTAGCATTGACATATACACACTACCAAATGTAAAATAGATAGCTAGTGGGAAGCAGCAGCATAGCACAGGGAGATCAGCTCGGTACTTTGTGACCACCTAGAGGGGTAGGATAGGGAGGGTGGGAGGGAGGCTCAAGAGGGAGGGGATATGGGGATATATGTATGTATATGGCTGATTCACTTTGTTGTACAACAGAAACTAACACAGCATTGTGAAGCAATTATAGTCCAATAAAGATGTATTAAAAAGAGTGGGTTCAGCATCTAATTTTGCATCTTTTTGTCTTGTGTTTCCCAGCTCAAGGGGGCCACAGAGATTATATAATTACCGAAGGTGGATTATTGAAGTGCAAGAATATTATTCACGTCATTGGTGGAAATGATGTCAAGAGATCGGTTTCCTGTGTTTTGCAAGAGTGTGAAAAGCAGAATTACTCGTCCGTTTGCCTCCCAGCCATCGGGACAGGTTTGTAGCCTTTGGCTGTCAAGGCTAAATCCCACGATGACTAGTTTCCCTTGGATTGGTGCTGATGGCTAATGTACTTACTGCTGAGTCTACATCAGGGCAGCTTCCTCAAGCCAGGGCAGCCCCCGAGGGAAGGAGCAAAGTCTGTGGGTAGTTTAAGTAAAAAAGGGAAAAATGAAGAAAACTGAAGAGAGTATTGGGATAGTAGACATGTGCTTTCTAATGTGGAAGGGAAGGGAGAGGAAGGGAGGGGAAAGGAAAGAAAGTCCATCTCTCATTGCTTTCATCAGCTCCTTTCTCTTTTCCATCCTCTACACATCCCCCATTATTTAGTCTTTGACTTCCCCTCCATCCCCTCTCCATGGAAACATCAGTGCACGGACTTTTGCCTCCCCATGGCCGACTCTCAGACAGCATGGCTGTCCGTCTTCTCTTGCCTCCTCGACAGTGGGCTGGCCATGGGGCATCGTGACCTCTCAGTCGCCAGAATCCAGTGGGTTCTCATGGGTCAGAAACTCTCCACCTTCTTCCTTTCAGCCTGCCTGCCTCTGAAGTTTCTTGTTTTCCTTAAACTACATAATGATTGTATGAGTCTTCATTTATAAGGATGGTGCTTTGGGCTTATCATTTGTAAGGTGGTGCTCCTTGAGCTCTTTGCCCAGCAATCTGAGTCATGTGCATTAATCAGGGATTCCTGCTCGGTCTCCTTTAAGAGAGCTGCTCAGGGGAGGCAAATACTCTCAGGCTTGAAGTGGGATGGAGCTGACTTGTCCCAGAAAGAGAAGGCTCAGCACTGGATTAATCATTCCATTGCTCAGGAATCTAAGTTTGAGTGTCTCACACTGGCATTCTAGGCCCTCCAAAAGTTTAGCCTTAATAAACCTAACCATCCTTGTCACTTTCTGGGCCTTCTTCTAATTCTCTTTCCCATACTTTGATTTCTCTTATTTTTCATTCCTCTTAATGTTCCCACATAGAATGTTATGTGTCCTTAGTTCTCTGTTTCTGAAAGTATAATTTATGTTCCCTTTATGCTTTCATTCCCCTTGTAGTATCATTCAATCCTAGCAGATTAGCCAATGTATTATCTGTCTATCATCTATGTATCATCTATCTATCTATTTATCATCTATCATTTTCTATGGATACCCACTAATGATTCCCCAGTCTCTATCTCCATCTGCTTTTTCCTCTGAGCTCTTGTCTTGTGTTTCCATCTTAACTTTATTTGTGCCAAGAAAGCAGGCAGCCTAAGGGTGGCACAGACCTTCCCAAGGGAGTCCCTGGGTGGAGTCAAAGAAGAAATAAGGAAATGAGGCAGTTTTAGTTTTGTATAATTATTTCTGGGTTACTGCAAACCTGTTGTTTTTTCCACTGACCTGGTTGTATTGCTGGTCTGCACAAATAAATCAAAGTTAGCAAATTCTCCTTCCTCATCTTCTTTACCTGTCTCTATCACCACCTGAGCAGGCCCTTAGACTAACAGATGGGGAGCTTTTTCACTTAGTGGTGATTATGAGTTGAATTGAGACTGTGATTGAGACAGTTGCTGGCAGTAAAGGAAGCCCTCTCCCTGTTCCTCACAGGCTTGAGGGGAGAGAATGGGTACTCACTGGTACCTGCAAGTACCTCAAGCTCAAAGCAAACTCCAAACTCCAGTTCATTGTCTTCTCCCCCACACCTGCCCTTCCTCTTATATCCCTGAGCATGTTAAAAACATCACTTTCTATCTAGAATCCTTGACTCTACCTTCTTCATGACTCCTATGTGTATTAGTTTATTAATTAGTTTGATTAAATATTTACTGAGTGTCTGCTATGTACCGGGCACTGAGCTGCGGCAGTGGGGATAGAAAGATGACTAAGAAAAGGGTCCAGTCCACAAGGGGCACCTGGCCTTTTGTGAGACACAGACATGTCAACAAACAACTGCAGTGCAACGGGACTTATGAAATACACGTGAAGGTTGTAGGTGGCAAAAGACGGGGAACAAAGGGGAAGTATAAAGCCAGTTGGCCACTTGGTCCTGCTGACTTTACTTTCTAAATATCTCCTCAATCCCTACACCCAGCTCTTCATTCTGGCCTCCTCTCTTTGTTCAGCTCTTGTCTTTTGCCTAAACCTTTATTTAAATTATCCTGTTTAGACCTGGCTCCCTGCTCCAGTGCCTCCTCCACCTACCCCCCTACCTCCCCCATTTATCTTTCTCAAAAACAAACCTGTTCCCCTGAACACACCAGGTTCACATATCACACTTTTTACACAGTTCTGTCTGGCGTAGCCTTTCCCTCAGGTTTCCATACTTCACCTGTTGAACACCTGTTCATCCCCACATATCACATCCTCTGTGTCCCAAGTGCTTAGATTATTGAGAGTGAATGAATATATCTGAACATTCCCATTTAAATTCTTCCAAATAGCATGGAATAACTACAGCATTGCAATGGAGAATTTCCCTCTTTCCCTGATCATCTAATAAAAAGAAAAAAACCTGCACAAACCCTCTAGGTTAGTTTTATATGGGGATTGTCTACATTCCTACAGTTGTCTCCATAGCCAAGTCAAAGAGGTCTGCTCTCCTTTCTGCAGTAATAGCGGGCACTGTCAACAGGGATAACCCAAGTAGGCCCTTTGTCTATCACACCAAGTTGGCCAGAGGACTTTCACATTGCCCACTCCCCACCCTGCAATGTGACAGCTGCTATTCATATGGAACTGCTTCCATGGCTTTTCGTGAGCCTTTTCAAGGAACTTTTCATGATCTTACCTAGCCAGTAGGCTTGAGAAACAAGATATGGAGCATGCTTAAAATAGGAAAAGACCTTGCTCAGGTGGCAACCTTGAACCCTGAAAGTCAACTAAAAATCACAGTGACCGTGGGATGAAAAACTTCTTGGAGGCTCATGGATAACTTGTATGCAGAGAATTATAGATTATAACAAATAGCTTATGGCTCTAGGTGTCTTACGAAATTAGCTCAGTTTAAATCAGGTCCCCAAAGACATCTGAGAGAATAAGGATATATACGTAATAGTTAAGAAATGACTGAACAAAAAATAATGCTGTTCTCTTTATTTTTTAAATTAATTAATTTATTTATAATTAGTTCTCTTTTATTTATTTACTTTTTGCCTGTGTTGGGTCGTCGTTGCTGTGTATGGACTTTCTCTAGTTGCGGCGAGCAGGGGCTACTCTTCGTTGTGGTGCGTAGGCTTCTCTTTGCGGTGGCTTCTCTTGTTACAGAGCACGGGCTCTAGGGCACGGGCTTCAATAGTTGTGGCACGTGGGCTCTAGAGCACAGGCTCAGTAGTTGTGGCACATGGGCTTAGTTGCTCTGCAGCATGTGGGATCTTCCCGGACCAGGGCTCGAACCTGTGTCCCCTGCATTGGCAGGCGGATTCTTAACCAACTGTACCACCAGGGAAGACCTGTTATCTTTAAAGAGCATGATATTTCAACATACATTAGCTTCTTTTGCTTTTGTGGATCTTTTGAGGACACCAGTGAGCCAAGAAAGGTTAACTGTGCTCTGTAACACAGAGGAACATAGTGAGCTGGGATCAGCTGAATAGAGCAAATAACAGATATCAGACATCAAGTTATGTTTCTGGGTCCTTTGTTCATTGTTGGGCTGTTCCTGATATCCTGGAACAAAAACTCCCCATTGCATCTAGGACTTCAAGGGTGTCTGCTGATGCATTTTAGAAAAGTCCATGGTGATGAAAGAGTTGGGGAGTGGGAATTTATTCTGAGAATCAGAATCCCTAATTTATTCCTCGGCCTTTTCCAGTTGGGTCTTCTTTTTCAAATCCAGTTGGATCTCTTTTTTTCCCAATCATTTTTATTATTTACCTTTCTAGGAAGTGCCAAACAAGATCCAGATAAGGTTGCAGCAGCCATAATTGATGCCATTGAAGACTTTATTCAGAAAGGATTGGTCCAGTCTATGAAAAAAGTTAAAGTTGTTATCTTTCTGCCTCAAGTACTGGACGTGTTTTATGCCAACATGAAGAAAAGAGAAGGACCTCAGCCTTCTCCCCAGCAGCCTATGATGTCTAAAATTTCATGTGAGTTGTTCATTTTTATGAAATACATGTTCCTAATATTGATGTCACATGAGAAATAGCTATTCTTTTTTCTGGTAGTTTATTAGCTTTGTTCCAGCTTTATGGAGATATAGTTGACATACATCACTGTATAAGTTTGACGTATACAGCATAATGGTTTGACTTACATATATTGTGAAATGAATACCGCAATAAGCTTAGTTAGCATCCATCATCTCACATAGATACAATAAAAAGAGAAAGTAAAAAAAGAAAAGAAGAACATTTTTCCTTGTGACAAGAACTCTCTTAACAACTTTCATATCTATCATATAGTAGTGTTAACTACAGTCACTAAAGAATGTTTCTGGACCCAGTTCCAATGTGTGTATGGAGGCTTCCCTGTACCTACAAGAAATTCTCAGATGCCAGCAGGGTGTCTGAGGATTCAACTCAATTCTGACCATCATCTACCCAGAGATGGAATCAGATTCCACAGGTAAAGGGCTCAGTGCCACAAGACTGCCCTCCGCTTCAGATACCAATCACAAGCCAAATACTGTATATATGAGAAAAATATTTGGTCATTCTGACCAAATATATTTTTTCTTATAAATCACAGTATTACAGTCATCATTCTGTACATTACATCCCTAGTACTTATATTTATCTTGTGATTGGAAGTTTGTATCTTTTGACCACCTTTCTCCAATCTCCTCTCACCCTCACCCCGCAACCTCCTAGTAACCATAAATCTGATCTCTTTTTCTATGAGTTTTTTTTTTTTTTCAGATTCTGCGTATCAGTGAGGTCATACAGTATTTGTCTTTCTCTGTCTGACTTGAAATAGCTAATCTTTAATGAACTATCACAGAGAAATTAAGAAAACAATCCCATTTATAATTGCATCAAAAAGAATAAAATACCCAGGAATAAATTTAACCAAGGAGGTGAAAGACCTGTATCATGAAAATATACAACATTGATGAAAGAAACTGAAGAAGATACAAATAAATGGAAAGATAGTTCATGCTCATGGATTGGAAGGATTAATATTGTTAAAATATCCATACTACTTAAAGCAATCTACAGATTCAATGCAATCCCTATCAAAATTCCAGTGGCACTTCTCACTGAAGTAGAACAAACAGACTTGAAACCATAAAACTCCTACAAGAAAACATATGGGTAAGCTCCTCAACACTGGTCTTAGCAATGACTTTTTAGATTTGACACTAAAATTACAAAAGCAAAATGAATAAGCGGGACTACATCAAACTGAAAAGCTTCTGCACAGCAAAGGAAGTCATAAACAAAATGAAAAGAGAACCCACTGAATGGGAGAAAATATTTGTAAATCGTATATCTGATAAGGGGTTAAATCCAAAATATATAAAGAACTCATACAACAATAGAAATAACCCCAAACAATTTGATTTTAAAATAGAGTATCTGAATAGTCATTTTTCCAAAAAAGATATACAGCTGGCCAATAGGTACATGAAAAGGTGCTCAACATCATTAATCATCAGGGAAATGGAAATCAAAATCATAATGAGTGATCACCTCACATGATAGAACAGCTATTATCAAAAAGACAAGGGAGGGACTTCCCTGGTGGCACAGTGGTTAAGACTCTGTGCTCCCAATGCAGGGGGCCCAGGTTCGATCCCTGGTCAGGGAACTAGATCCCACATGCATGCCGCAACTAAGAGCTCACATGCCACAACTAAGAGCAGGTGAGCTGCAACTAAGGAGCCCGCCTGCTGCAACTAAGACCCAGTGCAACCAAATAAATAAATAAATAAATAAAATATATATTAAAAAAAAAAAGACAAGGGACTTTCCTGGTGGTCCAGTGGTTAAGACTCCATGCTTCCACTGCACGGTGCATGGGTTTGATCCCTGGTTAGGGAACTAAGATCCCACATGCCACGTGTCACAGCAAAAAAAAAAAAAAAAAAGTATTAAAGACTCAAATGTTAAGACCTGACCATAAAACTCCTAGAAGAAAACATAGGGGAAAATAAATGATTAAAAAAAAAAAAAAAGACAAGAAATAACAAGTGTTGGTGAGGATGTGGAGAAAAGGGAACCCTCATGCACTGTTGGTGGGAATGTAAATTGGTGCAGCTACTGTGGAAAACAGCATGGAGGTTCCTCAAAAGTCTAGAAATAGAACTACCATAGGATCCAGCAATTCCACTTCTGGGTATTTATCTGAAGGAAATGAAATCACTCTCTGGAATCCATGTTCACTGCAGCAGCATTTTCAATAGCCACAACATGGAAACATTGAAAGATGAATTATAAAGAAGATGTGGTGTATATGGAATATTACTCAGGCATAAAAAAGAAGGAAATCCTGCTACATGCAACAACATGTGTGGACCTTGAGGGCATTATGCTCAATGAAATAAGACAGAGAAAGACAAATACTGTATGATAGCACTTATACAGAGGACAGATTGGTGATTGCCGGTGGGTGCAGAGGGGTGGGAGTTGGGTGAAATGGGTGAAGTTGGTCAAAAGGGTAAAAGCATCCAGTTATAAGATAAACAAGTCCTAGGGTTGTAATGTACAGCATGGTGACAAAGAAAGAAAGAAAGAGAGAGAGAGAGGAAGAGAGGAAGGAGGGAGGGAGGGAGGAGGAAGGGAAGAGGGAGGGAGGAAGGAAGAAGGAAAGAAAGAAAGAAAGAGCTAATCTTCCTTTCTTTTCTTTTTTAGCATTCTTGGGCTTCTCAAGTAAATCTCCCCCAAAACAGACTCCTTTGGTTTTAGAAAAGAAAACAGAATCAGCAGTTTTTCAGGTGTGTGGTGAAAATGTAAAAAGTGTAGAAAAAGTCTTCTTCTGGATACAGGATCTCATTCAAAAGGAACAGTGTCCCTACACCAGTGAAGATGAATGTATCAAAAACTTTGATGTAAAGGAATATCGGGAATTGAATGAGCTTCAGAAGAAGTTAAATATTTCCATTTCCTTGGACCGTGAAAGACCTTTGATTGAGGTTTCTGGAATTACCAAAGATGTGATACAGGTTAGAAATGCAATTGAGGACATGATTAAGAGAGTTAGATTGTCCAAAGAACAGGAATACCTGGCAGATCGTACCAGTGATTTTGTGGAATGGCAATATAAGGACGATAACAAGTTTCATAGTTTTGACAAAATTACCAATATGCAACTGGAGGATGCAAAGAAACAAAAGAGAAAGACAATTGATGTTAAAATTAATCATCAGAGCTACACAGTGGACTTGGAAACATACATTGCTACAGATGCAAACGGAAAGAGTTTACCCGTTGGGCGCCGTACAAAACCTGAAGGTGAATCAAACTATCATGCTTGTTGTCCATTACTTTATGCCTGTGATGTGTGTTGTACATACATCAAAATGTTGTTCAAGTAGATAAAATCCAAGTACCCTTATGGAAGAAAATAGAAAACTTGGTCTCAGCTGAAGGACCTTACACTTTGGCCATGAAAATATAGCACGGGTGCACCCAACAGCTGATCATTATTATCTTAATGGTAACAATAGTCAAATGTTGCATTTGTTCTCATCTCTACAGTTTACAAGCTTCCCGGAGCCAGTTTTGCTGGGGAGGTAATGGCTGCTTCTGTCAGGAAAGGGAAAGCCATGGGCTGTAAAGTAGCCCAAGACTTTCTAGAACAAAAGACTGAAGACAGCCTAGTCAGAGAGTGGGCACTCTGTGTCTGTGACTGATGACCCAGAGTGGATGGGGAGCCTGAAGGATCTTCTCCCAGAAGTCACTAGCTCCTCTGCCCTGAGGATAAGATTCTTTGACACACACATCAGGAAGCAGTCTTCAAGATTCCTGAGAAGGGAATGCTTGTCTTGTGTAGTCAGCTATTCCTGCCTTTGACACATAAATCCCCCACTGAAAACTACTAAATTGGCTTTCAGTACATTGAGAGATCAATGTGAACGAATTCCTCAGACTCTGAGCAACCCTGGGGAAATGACAAGTCAAATACAGTATTCTGTTTAGCAGACGGGGAGACAGAGCTGCCACCACAACTTGCCATGTAGCAAAATCTCCCACCCACCCAACTCTTAAGGATGCTGTGAAGAATAATGAAAGAATAGATGTGGAGGGCCTGGTGGTTGTGGTGAGTTCTGGCAAAAAGCCATGCATTTGTAAGCAAAACATTAATGACTATATATTGAAAACACTGTAGGAAAATCATTTATATTATATGTAAAATTATTAAATTATGACAGATTAGAGACTGAACAGAATATGCAGCTGAGTTATATTACACCAACAGTTCTCAAATCTGAGCATGATCAAACTTGTTAAGATGCAGGTACCCAGGTTCCACCCTCAGAGATTTTGATTCGGTAGATCTGTGAGGTTTTTTTTAAGCAAGCGTTATAGTTGGTTCTCAGGTGGGTTATCTGTGGTCCACCTTTTGAAAACATTCTTCTAGAAAGATAAGGGGCTTCTTGAACACCTTGAATTAGGAGATTGTAAAACAAGAGCACAAATGATACTCAGTTTTTCAAAGCATACCAGGAATGTGGACTATGCGGATGAGCCTTTCCAGGTGCGAGGGAGTTTTCAAATGTCTACTTTGCAGTTGAGATCCCCTTATACTGGAGCGATATGAAGCAGCAGAAGGTCTGTGTGGTTGAGCTACAGCCTGATAATTCAGAATACAAAACTGTGGCAAGCAAGTTTAATGAGACCTGTGCAGACTTCATCATAGAGAAGGTAAGCCTTCCGCTGACATGGAGTTTCTACACCGTGGAAATAGAGGTATCATCGTCCTGGATAAATACATTTTCATTCACTTCCTATCACATTTTTTACCCAGAATTAGAATATTTTATGGCAATTAGGTTTTAAATTCTAGATTCTACTCATGTCACTATGATTACTGAGACATTGAAATTCTTGTGTCAGTTATTACAATATAATATTAGATTGTAATATATTAGAATAATAAAGATATATATTTACTTTGTGAAGCAAGCTAATAATTCCTAGATATGGCTCCAAAGTTGGAGTTGATAACTAGCAAAGTTGGAGTTGATAACTAGCAAATTAGATCAGGATTATGTGCTTCTGCCCCACTATTCACAGATCAACAGTCCTTGCTTCCTTGATAATCCAGCGGTCCTTTCCCTGTTCATTTCCCTTATTTTGGCATCTTCTGCTTTTAAACATTAGTTTAGAAAGTTTCCTTTTTGAAATTATTTTTCTCCCTTGACTTCTAGGACAGTATTATTTTGATGCTTTCTTCTCCTTCTTTAACTAATGCTCCTTTCATTTTCACTGGCATCTGTTCCTCCTCTAAACCCCTAATCCTAGGTAACCCACAGGATTTATATTTTGGTATTCTGTCTCTGCAGTTCACCAGGGAATGTTTTTACTCTTCTTGGCTGCAGCTATTATTTCAGTGTTGATAGCTCTCAAATCAACATCACCAACCTGGATCTTTTTTTTTTTTTTTAAATGGGAATTATTTATTTATTTATTTATTTATTTATTTATTTATTTATTTATGGCTGTGTTGGGTCTTCGTTTCTGTGCGAGGGCTTTCTCTAGCTGCGGCAAGCGGGGGCCACTCTTCATCGCGGTGCGCGGGCCTCTCACTATCGCGGCCTCTCTTGTTGCGGAGCACAGGCTCCAGATGCGCAGGCTCAGCAACTGTGGCTCATGGGCCCAGTTGCTCCGCGGCATGTGGGATCCTCCCAGACCAGGGCTCGAACCCGTGTCCCCTGCATTGGCAGGCAGATTCTCAACCACTGCGCCACCAGGGAAGCCCCAACCTGGATCTTTGACTCAAGCTCTAGAACTTGAGTTCCCAAGTGGCCTAAAAAAGTCTCCACTTGAATATCTGTCTGCTAAATCAATTTCCCTAAAATCTAACTCATCTCATCATTTCCCCTTCCTTCCTGCTTTCTGTCCTTGGTTCCACCACTTTCTGAGTAAAGCTAGAGATCTTTGAGCACCTTCCCTTCATCTGTAATAACAAGTCTGCCAGTAAGGCCTGCATTGTCTTTCTTTGAAATTTTCTCTTATTCTGTATTTGTACTGCCACCACTCTGTTTATTCATGTACTTAATAATACATATAATATTATTATTATTACATAATAATTCAAAAAATATTTGAAGTGTCCTACAAAGATATACCTTCAGATAACATAAATATGGACAAAAAGAAAAGTAGGGCAGGGAAATTAAGATAATTACAGAGGTACTGTTAGTTCACAAAAATACATAACATGAAGTCCTAGATAGTTACTAGAGGAGGCCCTCAAATTTGTCCTTGATCTTCCTAGTAAACAAAGCAAAGAAGTAAACACTCAGCTATAAGATTCATAATGTCCATAAATCAAAGAGCAAAGCATTTGATCAGGAGACTCAACAGTTTTTCACAATACTGAGACTGACTCCTGAAAGAGTTCGCCTGTGAATAAGTACTAGAGAATATCTTCAAAATCATCCTCACAATAAATTCAATATCAAATTTTATACCATTTTTTTTTAATCCCTCAATGTAGGAAGGAGAGGAATAGGTTAGAGAGATTAAGAGGTACAAACTTAGAGTTGCACAGTAGCTGAGTCACAGGTATGAAATGTGCAGTGTGGGTAATATAGTCAATAATTATATCTTTGTATGGTGACTGATCATGGCTGGACTTATCTTGGTGATCATTTTGAAATATATGGAAGTATGGAATCGCTATGCTGTGTAACAGGAACTAGCATAGTGTTGTAGGTCAGTTATACTTCAAAAATAAACAAACAAACTCATAGAAAAAGAGATCAGATTTGTGGTTACCAGAGACAGCGGGTATAGGGAGAGGGAACTGGATGAAAGGTAGGCAAAAGGTACAAACTTGCAGTTTACGATGAGTACTGGGGATGTAATGTACAACATGATAAATATAATCAACAGTGCTTTCATACACTATATTATGTGTGAAAGTTGTTGGGAGAGTGGATCCTGGGAGTTCTCATCACAAGGAAAAAATTTTTTTTCTATTTCTTTAATTTTGTATCTATATGAGATGATGGATGTTCACTGGACTTATGATGATCTTTTCATGATATATGTAAGTCAAACCACTATGCTGTACATCTTAAACTTATACAGTGCTATATGAATGTAAACTATATCTTCATAAAACTGGAAGAATAAATAACCTTGCCAAATAGATAGATCCCTGTATGTTGAGTAAAACAATTATATGTGGTACCAAGAAAATGTAATTCAAGTACGCAGCTCTTTCATGGTCTGGTTCTGAGACAATAAGTTTCATTAAAGATACCAATTACAGTCCTCTGGGAGTGGCTGACTGGCACATTGTGATGAGATGCCAAGTCCAAATTGAGCAGGACCACCCAGTTGACCAGAAATGTCTGCAGTGGGCCCTGGAGTCTTACTGTGTGTTGGCAGACCTTCACCAGAGAAATGACTTCACTACGCTTTTGTAGTGAAACCCTTTTTTCAAATAAAATCTTATGTGAAATCCCAGTCTATGACCCCAGTAAAAGCAGAGCTAGGTTGTACTTAAGGCACCTCTGTGGAGGTGTCTAGTAGTGCAAAAGCGCTAACATGAAAAATGGGTGGTCTGTCATCCTCCATGACTGTCATGTCTTGTGACTAAGATTTTTTAACACCCATGAACTTCCACCTAGATTCAACAATTTTGTAACATTTGCTTTTTTTCCCTCACTCTCTCTGTTTTTCCTGAAACAATTGAAAGTAAGTTGCAGATATCATGACACTCCTAAATATTATAGCATATGTATCCTAAGAATAAAAACATTCTCTTAAATAACACAAATATCATTATCCCTTATAATAATATCCAATAGAAGGTCAATATTCAAATCACCCCTGTTGCTCAAAACAGCTTTCTTATAACTTCCTCCCAACCCCTGCCCCCAATCTGGACTCACACATTGCATTTTGTCATTGTGTCTCCTTCATCTCTTCTGATATAGAACAGTACTCCTGCATTTTTAAACATTATTTTTCATGATATTGAAATTTTAGAAGAGTTTAAGCTAGTTGTGTTGTAGAATGTTCCACATTCTGGCTCTGCCTCGCCTAGATTTTTTAAGAATCCAAGCAGTTTTCTTATAGATTCTAGATTTGTCTGATTGCGCATGGTGTCATTTAATTTATTCCTCTATCGGCTTTATTTCTGGTAAACTTGGAGTTAGGTTGAAAGGCTTGGGTAAATTCAGATGAATATTTTTTGCAAGAATATATTTTGTAGGTGAGGCATCAAAGAAGCTTCTTTTTATTTATTTATTTATTTATTTACTTTTATTGAACTATTGTTGATTTACAATACTGAGTTAGTTTCTGGTATACAGCAAAGTGACTGAGATGTGTGTGTGTGTATATATAATATGTATATAATTTTATATACATATTTACCCTTTCATCCCACTGCTTTTCAGTCCTTCTTGAATTTCTGTGCCTCATCTGGGGTCATTTTCCTCTGGCTTTAGTATTTCTTCTAGTGCAGGTCTGGTAGTGATGAATTCTCTCAGTTTGTCTGAAAATTTATTTCACCCTCATTCTTTGAAGGATATTTTTGCTGGGCACAAAATTCTGAATTGGTAGTTATTTTCTTTAAGCACTTTGAAGAAGTTATTCTATTATCTTCTGACTTTGTTTCACTCTGCACTTCCCTTCTCTCCAGGAACTTGGCTAAAGTCCTTGTTGCCTTCAAACAGACTTTTTTCCCACTAGCTCTTCTAGTAGTTGTTGGCAAGAAGTTTGGTCTGATACAAGTAGTCTATCATAGCCAGAAACCTGCTGCTAAAATAAGCCTACTAAGTAAAGCTTAGAATTTATCCTACTAGGAATACAGACTCAGATTACTGTGTTCAAAATTACTTGAAATAATTTTCTTTGTGTGGTTATTAAATTTTAAAAGGGTTTGTGCTCACTTCAGCAGCATATATACTAAAAAAGGGTGAGAAACAAGAATAAAAGGACTAAGAAATTAAGAATGGTTTCAAAACTCGGTATGAATAAAATTTTAAGGCTTTTAAAAATGAGTAAAATAAATAAGATTTAAAGTAAATAGAAATAAATTGGAAGTAGTTTGAAGATTAGAAACTTAGTTGTAGGTAAAAGGAAAAATAAAATTTAAGATTGTAAATTGGATCAACAAAATACATGATAATGCTGAGACTTGGAACTAGAGGGCAAACTATCTTTTTTTAAAATTAATTATTTTATTTATTTTTATTTTTGGCTGCATGGGGTCTTCGTTGCTGCACGTGGGCTTTCTCTAGTTGTGGCGAGCGGGGCTACTCTTTGTTGCGGTGCATGGGCTTCTCATTGTGGTGGCTTCTCCTGTTGCGGAGCACGGGCTCTAGGTGCCCAGGCTTCAGTAGTTGTGGCACAAGGGCTCAGTAGTTGTGGCTTACGGGCTCTAGAGTGCAGTCTCAGTAGTTGTGGTGCATGCAGCATGTGGGATCTTCCCTGACCAGGGCTCGAACCCGCATCCCCTGAATTGGCAGGTGGATTCTTAACCACTGTGCCACCAGAGAAGCCCGCAAACTGTATCTTAATTAAAAACGGGAAACCCAAAACTGAAAAAAAAAAAAAAAAAAAAAAGAAGAAGAACCCAATAAAGGCAGGTAATAATAGTGTCAGACTCGAGAGTTCCCTGGACTGGAAGATTCTGACCACATGGAACCTTCACCTTGTGCCTGTCCATGGGGGTCCTTGCCTCCCTTACCCACCCTTCACTCTTTCCCAAGTCAACCTTATGAAACTGCCACCACCTGGTGATTAGGGGAGTGTAGAAACTGATCTGCAATCCAAGACCCAAGGAGTTTCTACCACAGCCCTGGAGGCCAAAGAGTATGGTCAAAGCAAGGCCACTTTGGTCTATAACCAGATCCCCTCCCACCAGGATTCATGCCCCACTCTTCCAACTGGACCAGAGATTAATTTTCACTAATTAATTTCCTTCTTGCCTAGACACTAGTGGTTCTCCCACTATTAGAATACTCTCTCGCGGGAGGAGAGAGACAAAGTGACATAGTGAGGTAGACGGCAACAGGAGCAGTTAGGAGTTGAAGAGGCTTTGGTCAGCCAAGTTCATATAATGAGGACTTAAGATCCTAAACATTGTCTGCTCTCATGTGGTACATAAAAGATGTTTAAAATTAAATTAACATTCTTACCAAGGCCTGTTTCTGTGAAACTCTGGATCTAAAAAGACTTCTGAATGTAGAAAGCTGCCATCTGGCATTGAATTTGCTGTTTATTGTAATTTGTATATACTTATGAAAAATAATGGTCATGTTTCATCTGTTATATCTTGCCAAGGGCTCTTGGCATTGACAGAAAATTTTTCCTTATTGATTTGCAGATTGAGAGGATCCAGAATCCAGAGCTCTGGAAACACTACCAGACAAAGAAAAACAACATGGATGCCAAAAATGGCCAATTAATAAATGAGAAGCTGCTCTTCCATGGGACAGATGCTGACTCAGTGACACTTGTCAACGGAAAAGGCTTTAACCGCAGTTATGCTGGAAAAAATGGTAAGGACGCAAGTAATCTGGCTGCTTCAAATGAGGTGTCAGCCATGAGAACCCAAGCTGGCTGGGGACAGTATGGATGGTGTTGTGTTCTCTCATTGTTGGGGGCCATGTTACAGCCAAAGTTTTAGGTTAGACTCACTATATTTCATCCCGAAGGGACTGACTGGCCCTCCAGGGTGGGAGAATGATTTTTTTTTTTTTTTTTTAATTTATTTATGGCTGTGTTGGGTCTTCGTTTCTGTGCGAGGGCTTTCTCTAGCTGTGGCAAGCGGGGCCACTCTTCATCACGGTGCGCGGGCCTCTCACTATCGCGGCCTCTCTAGTTGCGGAGCACAGGCTCCAGACGCGCAGGCTCAGTAGTTGTGGCTCACGGGCCCAGTTGCTCCGCGGCATGTAGTATCTTCCCAGACCAGGGCTCGAACCTGTGTCCCCTGCACCGGCAGGCAGACTCTCAACCACTGCGCCACCAGGGAAGCCCTAGAATGATTTTTAAGAATAAAAAAACCAGGGACTTCCCTGGTGGCGCAGTGGTTAAGAATCCGCCTGCCAATGCAGGGGACTCGGGTTCGAGCCCTGGTCCAGGAAGATCCCACATGCCGCGGAGCAACTAAGCCCGTGCGCCACAACTACTGAGCCTGCGCTCTAGAGCCCACGAGCCACAACTACTGAAGCCTGTGTGCCAAGAGCCCGTGCTCTGCAACAAGAGAAGCCACGGCAATGAGAAGCCCACGCACCGCAACGAAGAGTAGCCCCCGCTCGCTGCAACTAGAGAAAGCCCGCGTGCAGCAACGAAGACCAAACGTAACCAAAAAAAAAAAAAAAAAAAAAACCACACACACACAAAAATTTAAAAGAAGCTTAAGAGAGAACTGAACATTATTTTAACATTATTTGACATATTGGGTCAACATGTCAAATTATAGACTAAATTGAAATCCTTAAAGATGTTTTGTTTTTCTCTTCACAGCTACGGCATTTGGAAAGGGAACCTATTTTGCTGTCAGTGCCCATTATTCTGCCAGTGATACATACTCTAGACCGGACGTAAATGGGAAGAAACATATGTATTATGTGCGAGTACTCACTGGATCGTACACAGTTGGAAACAAGTCATTAATTGTGCCTCCTCTAAAGGACCCCCAAAATCCTACTGACTCGTATGACACTGTCACAGATTGTGTGCAAAATCCAAATTTATTTGTGGTATTTTACGACTACCAGGCTTACCCAGAGTACCTCATTACTTTTAGATGTTAACATTTTGGTATCTTTTGCAGAAGATATTATTCATCTATACATAGCTAACTGTAAAGCAAGCTGTAGTTTTTTTTTCTCTTAACAGCTTTTTCTAAGATCAGAGGACCCTTGTCACTGAAATCAGACTTTCTCTAGCCTCTCTTTCAAAACTGGAATGAACCTATCTTGAGAGCAATAAATTCGAGAATTTAATTGGATAACTTAGAGTTACAACTGTGCATCCTCAACCATGGATATCAAATCTGTAGACGTACAGGTGTTTATTTCCAGAGGGGAGAGTATAACATTAATGTGTTTTTTTAAATTGGGGTATAGTTGCTTTACAATGTTGTGTTCGTTTCTGCTGTACAACCAAGTGAATCAGTTATGTGTATACATATATCCCCCTCCCTCTTGGATCTCCCCCACCACCACCATCCCACCCATCTAGGTCACCACAGAGCACTGAGCTGATCTCCCTGTGCTATACAGCAGGTTCCCATTAGCCATCTGTTTTACACTGGTAATGTATACATGTCAATCCCAATCTCCCAGTTCATCCCACCCCCACTTCCCCCTCCACGTCCACATGTCCGTTCTTTACGTCTTTATCTCTATTCCTGCCCTGCAAATAGGTTCATCTGTACCATTTTTCTAGATTCCACATATAAGAATAACATTAATCTTAAAGGCAGAGGACACAGTGATGCAATTTCAGCTGCCACTGAGAGACAGCTGGTATCATGTCAGGACTCCATACTGCTGTGGGGAGCACAGTATTACTAAGTGGGTGGGGCTGCTGTCTTCCCTGGGTGCAGGGATGGTGTCTAATCTTCTTTATCCCTGGGCTGAGGTCTGTGCCTGATGTACAATAGATGCTCCATAAGTGTTTCATAAACCAATTAAGAATGAAGAAGCCCTGTCAGACTCCTAACCAAAGTGGGAACCATCTCATCAACACCCGTGACTTATTGTCACTTTGCTTCAAATCGATGAGATTCCATGGCAGGGAGCTTTTTCACGAAGCAGCCTATGGACATGTGGGACAGCTCCGGTCAGGGCTCTGGGACTTCGGTGCAGGCATGTCCTGCACAGTCCAGGGGGCTGTGGTCTAGCTTGGGGACTAGGTGAGCTGTATCCCATGGAGCTGGGCAGTGCAGCAGCCCTGTTTCCAATCGGTCCTTTCTAATGTTGAACCCAAATCGGCCTTTTTATAACTTTTATTCATGGTCTTAGTTCTGCCCAGTGGAAGAAAGGGATAATGCCTGCTGTATTTTCAGTATGAACCCCTTCTACTATGTTAAGATTAAATGAATCCAAGGGTATTAAATAGCACATTTTCCTTGGCAGCCTAGCTTTTGATGATTTTAAAGCCTTGTGCGTAAATAAACCAAAGGAATTAAGCAGTCATATTACTAATTTGCTAACTCAGTAGCTATAGGATAGTAATGGAAAGTTTCTTTTTTAACTTCCTCAGGTGAATTTCAGATTCTAACACTGTTTATTGAGTGCCTAGATTAACCAGGTACTATAATAGGTGCTTTCACATAACAGTATTTATTTTCTTCCCCGAAACAGTCTTGTGAGGTAAGAATTACATCCCCATTTTAAAGCTGAGGAAACTGATGCCTCAGAACACAAGAAGCTTCCTTGCCTTAAGTCACCTGGGTAACAGGCCTCAGAGCCAGCAACTGAATCTGGGTCTCTGTGTCATCAAGCCCCTTGCTCTTCCCACTGTAGAACATGGCTTCTAGATTAATGTTACTGATTCAGGAGTATCTCAGACAATCTGTGAATTATCCTCATATTTCCTTGGCCTTGTCCCTTCCGGCTTTGGTTTTCATTGTAGAGTCTCTTCATTTGAAGCTCTGTAGGCCAAGAGGCCAGAGCTATGCCCATGGGCAGCCAGGACAGATGGTGAGCTTGGATGCTAGGGGTCACCAGGAGGATAAAGGCACTCTTTCTTGGCCCCAGGGAACAATGCCTGCACTTCAAGTAAAGGAGGTTGAGGGGGCCACAGTTGCTGCTTCATTAAACACAGACATCTTGAAATTTTTCTTGCTGTTGCTGTTTTTTAAGTGGATTGGCAAAGACTTCTTATTGCTTAGGAGTAGCTTCCCAGCCACTGGCATCTGAACTTGGGCTTGACAATGAATGTAAGAAATAAAAAAGGAGAGACCCGCTCTCTAATTTGTTCTTGTTCTCCAGTGGTTTGGTTAACTTAGGCAAGGCTGAATATCAGGGTGTATTGCACCAAGTATGATGATTCAGTCCTTAAATGTTATAGTTACCCTCAATCTAAGGAAATATGTCATACAACACAGGGAACATGGCCAATATTTTATAATAACTATAAATGGAGTATAACCTTTAAAAATTGTGAATCACTGTACTGTACACATGCAACACATAATATTGTACATCAACTATACTTCAATAAAAATTTTTTAAAATAAATATTTCCTCCTTTTTGAATAAAGTACTTGGAAAATGTTATTTGGTGGTTAAATATCTTTATCCTTTAGGACAAATACAGGAGAGCTTGATGATAAACGCAGGCAACTGCTGATAAAAGATCACAACTAAACATGACAGCATCAAGGGATCCTCACAGTTATCAATAGCATTCAGCTGAAAATTACACGAAGGGCACAGTACAGCTTTAGTTCAGTAAATCTGAAGGGCAGATTGACCCCAACAAGTAGCCCCTGCTAAAACAAGCCCACTTTGAGCCTGTGTTAGGTCTTGGTGGTCTACTCCAGGGCCAGAGATTCTTAAACTTTTTTGCTATTTGAAGCACCTCAGGTGCTTGCTGAGACTGCAAATTCTGGCCCATCCCAAAGGAGGCAAATTCTATAGCTCTAGAGTGGTGCCCAGACATCTGCATCTTCAGCAAGCCCCTCAAATGATTCTGATATCCCTGATACCCAGAGCTGCTTAGGACTTTCATGGGCCCCAGGCAATTTTGCCTTTGTAGGCCCCTTACTCCATGAAAAGTATTAAACATGATACTTCGCTACTGCATTGGTATAAATATGAATGTAATCGAAACTAGATTATATTCTTTTTTTTATTTTTAAAGAAACTAAAACATTTCTGTAGACCCTAAAAGCTCAGGGGCCCTAGCTACTTTGCCTACCGGATAGATCACCCTGCTTATATGTGGATACTGTAACTTTAGGTGTAACACTTCAATCCCTCTAACCTCTGGAGGGTCAAAGTATTAATATTTATTTAATAATTGAGTTCACTCATTCGGGCCTGCTCATCTGAGAAATGCAGGATGAAATGGGACCCTACTTGGTGGCTTATCATCTCCCCCTTTGACTGTCTTTTCTCCTTCCCACACTCCCCGGTTGCAGACAGCCAGGATCTCTTGCTGTGTCATAATCTCTATCTCTATAAAATGAGGAAATTATCTCCCAACACCCATTTACATTTCGAATGCATTCATATCAATGTCTTAACTCTCTACCCAGGTCTCTGCATGCCAGAAACTATTACCTCTAACTGAAATCAATACTTTGCCTTCAGAACAGCTTTCAAACCTTTCTGACCCCAACATACACTAAGAAATACATTTTATATCAGGCCCAGTACACACACAGATATAACTGAAAAGTTTTATGAGGTATATTTACGCTGAAAAAAATTTTTCCTGGACAGTTTCACAAAATAATACTTATATTTACTATTGAATTCACTGAAATTACATATTCTGCTCCACTAAAAAAAAAAATGCTGGTCTCACCCACTAAATTGATCTTATGACTTGCTAATGGGTCACAATCTACAACTTGAAAAACACTGGTCCAAGTAGTAGCAAATATAATAAAATATCTGGGAGGGAGGGTGTGAGGGAACCCTGGGGGAGGGAGGGGGTGAGGGAATTCTGTGTGAAGGAGGGTATGAGGGAGCTCTCAGTGAGGGCAGGTGTAAAAAAAATATATAGCTGAAGACAAATGTCTATTTCTGCGATAGGGATATACCTACTACAGGTAACAGACATCTCACCCTTAGCCACAACATCCTCTGCCCCAGTGTTTCTGAAGGAGTATCGCCCAACAAGGTCTCCTTTTTAAAAAATCCACTCAAATATTTAAGGAGCACCTACCATGTGCTGGGCACTGATCAAGACTCTGCAAATATACAATAATCAAAGTCCAAACCCTCATGCAGTGACATTCTCGTTGGGGGAGATAGACAGTAATCAAATAAATAGGCAAATATATAGTGGTCAGATGGTGGTAAGTGCTACAGAAGGGTCTTTTTTCAGACCCTTCTTTTCCTGGGCATGTTCACCTCCCTTCCTCCTTTCTCCCAGAAAGTACGTACTCTCTTGGGATTTACTGATACCGTCAGTTTGACCTGAGAAGGATGGGGCCAGTAGTCAATTCTTCTTAAAAGGTGACTTTGTCTTTTCTGTTTTGGTTACTGAGTTCAATATGTTTTTATAATTTTTAAATTCTTACTTAGATGGTAATGTTAATAATTATCCCCACATATTGCAAATGTAATGAGAGTGGGATCAAGTTCACTAAGCCAAGCTTTTAGTTAGTTTCAGAAGTCAGCAGCATTTGGTCCTTTTTATTCCAGGGCTGGTGTTCCTAGATGTCCCAGTTCCTTCCACAAGGAGGCCTCTTATTGGGCCCCCACCTACTTTTCTCCTGATTGGTATTCTGCTCTGGATTACAGGGGTTACCCAGTGAGAATTCCACAGATGCGAGAAATGTGATCACTTCAGATCAAGGCTAGACTTCAACCTGCATTTGAATTAAGAAGTCAAGAACTTAAAACAATCATAAATCTTCCCACACCATCTTATGACAAAGAGTCCATGATAGCTACTGAAATTAACAACTGCACCCCTCCCCCCCAAAAAGCTAGAATTCACCCAATGGATGCATTAGATCAGGAGTTAGCAAACTTTTAAAATATTTTCAGCTTTGCGAGCCATACTGCCTCTGTCACTACTCAACTCTGCCACCGTAACCCTAAAGCCACCACAGAAAATATGTAAATGAATGGCATGGCTGTGTTCTAATACAACCTTATTTACAAAAACAAGCAGCACGTGACCCCTGATGATGGAGAGACTATTTCTTGGTGAGAACACTAGGGGCTTACATTTGAGATAGGCTGATGAGATAGGTAAGGAAAGGCAAAGGCACTGAAGAAAGAGGCCTACCAATAACAAAGAGCCAGGTTGTCCAAAGAGCAATGTGTATGCAAGAAGGTGGCAAGAGACTAAAATGTTAATTAGGTGAGAACAGGACATTTATAAGCATATGCAAATTGACCTTTTGCCATTTCATCTTTTATTTTAAAACTATATTATTTTTAAAATATTCTTAAAATATTATTGAAAAAGTCATTTTCTATTAGAGTCGCAAACTTCTTCCTTGAATCAAAAGTTGTGCCACTATCCTGGTTACCTGTGGATTCACCAAGCAATCCAGCAAGTCATCTGTAGAAATGAATGTCTGGGAAGGGGCCACAGTACTATTTGAAGCAATTTGTTCCACTACTGCATTCTCACTTTCACTCATCATTCGTTGTCTCTTGGTATAATGCAATTTTCCAAAGCGTTTTCCATTATTGCCAACAAAGTCTTCACCATCACTTTCAAACATGCCTCCTCTTTCTGAGGGTGGTTCTTGGGAACCTGGTATCACAGGAACCAGATCAGGACCAAAGGGACTTGCTGCCTCCTGCTTTACTGTTCCCAAGGTTAAGCTGTGGCTACTAGTTTGTTCTACCTCCACGTGGTTGTGCACATTTAATTCTTCCTTTATCACGTACTCTCCGTTTGTGCTCAGCGCTTCGGTTTCTACTACCTTAGATGTTCCATAATGATCAAAAAAAGCAGAAACGGCTCCATTTAAGTAGCGACAATTGACTTCATGGGATGTTTCCTCAACCTAAGGAAAAAGAAAAACTCTTTAAAATGGTTATATGCACTTACATAAATTGGAAAACAAATTTTCCAGCTGGGATTGGTTTATCACAGGATACTAACTGCCATGATGAAAACCAGAAGGGACCTACCTCAGTTGGGTTTAACCAAGCTCTGGTATCATGTGGATTCTCTGCAGTTTTCAGGGCACACACAAGCATGCGGGTGATTGCCTCTTCTACCCGGGCTTGGTGGTCCTTTTCCTAAATCAAGGTTAAAAAAAAGACACATTTTTTCATTTGTCTCTGTGTCTCATTGCTTAAAACAGAGTAGAGTCTCTTAATTGTGTGTTCTGTTCTCTCATTAACATAAGTTTTGTTACTGAAGGAATATGTTGTTGGCAGACCACAATTTTTATGTATTCACTCTCCTCTGCCATCTAGAAGAGTTTTAGAATATTTCACCAACCAAATATAAGTGTGTATCCTGTCTATAAGACATAGACCTTAAGTATGAACCACCTTGCAATTTTTTCCCCAATATTTTCCATTCTCTGACATGTTTAAAGTTAAAAAAAAAAAAGTATTACATACAAAGGAATAATCCCTGTAGAGCAGTGGTCCCCAACCTTTTTGGCACCAGGACTGGTTTCATGGAAGACAGTTTTTCCATGGGATGTGGGGGGTGGATTGGTTCAGGCAGTAACATGAGCAATGGTTCAGGCGGTAATGTGAGCGATGGGGAGCGATGGGGAGCAGCAGATGAAGTTTTGCTCACTTGTCCGCTGCTCACCTTCTGCTGTGCGGCCCGGTTCCTAACAGGGCGTGGACCAGTATCGGTCCGCAGCCCAGGGGTTGGGGACCCCTGCTATAGAGGATCATTTTGATAAGCTAATTTCTTGAGGAACGGGAAATAATTATAATAAACATTCTTGGCCACAAGAATGAGATGACCAAATATCTAAATAAGTTTTTTTAAAGAGACAATAAGTATAAACTATGGCATTAATGATAAATTACATTATATATATGTGTGTGTATATATATGTAAAATTTTCTTTTTTTGGCAATCTTTTTTTTTTATCTTGGCCACGCTGTGTGGCTTGTGGGATATTAGCTCCCCAACCAGGGACTGAACCCAGGCCCTCAGCAATGAAAGCAAAGAGTCCTAACCACTGGACTGCCAGGGAATTCCTAGTCATAAATTACATTAAAATCAATAATTTTGTTCATCAAAAGATACCATAAAGGAAAAAACAAGCCAGATGTCTGTAACGTATATAAGTGATAGGAGATGAATATGCAGAATGTATAAAGAATCTGCACACATCAATAAGACAAATGACCTAATTTTTTTTAAATGGGCAAAAGGCATGAAGACAAACATGTCAAAAAAAGAACAATTATAAGGTTAAAAACACAAGAAAATAGGCTTAGCTTCATTCATAATCAGGGAAATGCAAATCAAGAAGCCCATGAAACTGGCAAAAGAGGGTCTGATAATTCCAGATGGTGGAGAAATGTGCTTGACAGAAATCTTGCTGACGGTGGGAAAACATACAGGCGTTATTTTATAAACTCGAGTACTGTGTACCCTACAGACCAGCAACTCCACTCCTAGATATATACATATATACATATTCTCTAGAGAAACTCTTGCACATGTGTACAAGAATATTCTATTTATAAAAGCAAAAGAAATTGGAAACAACCCTAATATCCATCAACAGAAAAATGAATCAAATTGTAGTACATTAACACAAGAGGATATTATATCATGGTGAAAATGAATGACCAGCTACGTGTGACAACACAGATGAATCTTAGAAACATAATATTAAATTAAAAAAAAGAAAGCAAATCCCCAAGATGAGATACACTTCACACTAGGAAGGCTATAATAAGCCAGATAACGACAAGTGTTGGTGAGGATATGGAGAAATCAGAATCTTCACAAATTGCTGGTGGGAATGTAAATAGTACAGCTGCTTTGGAAAACAGCCTGGCAATTCCCCAAAGGTTAAATGTAGAGTTACCAGACGGTTAATTTTATAAGTTAACTTGGCTAGGCTATGGTGACCAACTGTCTAGTCAAACACTAGTCTAGTGTTTGTCACTGTGAAGTTTGTCACTGTCAAAATATTTCATAGATGCGATTAACATTTATAATCAGCTGACTTTAGGTAAGAGGAGATTATCCTCAATAATGTGGGTGGACCTCATGCAATCAGTTGAAGGCCATAGGAGTAAAATTTAAGGTTTTCTGGAGAAGAGATTCTGCCTCAAGATTGCAACAGAAATCCTGAGTGAGCTTCCAGCCTGCCAACCTGTTCTACAGATTTTGGACTCCAGACTGCAATTTTAACTCTTGTCTGAATTTCCAGCCTGTTGGCCTGCCTTGGCTGATGTACCATATGACCCAGCAACTACACTCCTAGGTACATACCAAGAGAAATGAAAGCATACATCCACACAAAAACTTGTACACGAATGTTAACAGTAGCATTATTCATAATAACCAAAAGCAGACACAACCCAGACGTCCATCAATTGATTACTGGATAAACAAAATGTGGTATATCTGTACAATAAAAAATTTTTTTAGCCATAAAAAAAAGGAATGAAGTACTGATACATGCTACTACATGGATGATTCTTGAAAACATTATGCTGAATGAAAGACGCCAGCCATAAAAAGTGTCCCCTTCAAATAGTTAAAACAGAAAAAAAAATTCTGTATAGTTTTAGAAGTAATGGGTATGGTTACAAGCAGGCAGATGACAGCTCCACAATGGAATGAGCTATCTTGGGAGGCAAAGCATCTGTAAAGCTATTGTAGACGTGACTTTGGCACTGGGAGTGGAAGTGAACTCCATGCACTCTACCTTGATATTTGCTCTGATTCCAATACAGCGTGCTGCAAGCAGAATTTCTTTCTTTCTTTTTTTTCATGTATAGTATTTTTAAAAGCTTATTTTATACAGCAGTTTCTTATTAGTTATCTATTTTAAACATATTAGTGTATATATGTCAATCCCAATCTCCCAATTCATCCCCCCACTCCCCACCCACCTGCTTTCCCCTCTTGGTGTCCATATGTTTGTTCTCTATATCTGTGTCTCTATTTCTGCCTTGCAAACCGGTTCAGCTGTACCATGTTTCTAGATTTCACATATATGCATTAATATACAATATTTGTTTTTCTCTTTCTGACTTACTTCACTCTGTATGACAGTCTCTAGGTCCATCCACGTCTCTACAAGTGACCCAATTTCATTCTGTTTTATGGCTGAGTAATATTCTATTGTATATATGTACCACATCTTCTTTATCCATTTGTCAGTTGATGGGCATTTAGGTTGATTCCATGATCTGGCTATTGTAAATAGTGCTGCAATGAACATTGGGGTGCATGTGTCTTTTTGAATTATGTTTTTCTCTGGGTATATGCCCTGTAGTGGGATTGCTGGGTCATATGGTAGTTCTATTTTTAGTTTTTTAAGGAACCTCCATACTGTTCTCCATAGTGGCTGTATCAATTTACATTCCCACAAACAGTGCAAGAGGGTTCCCTTTTCTCCACACCCTCTCCAGCATTTGTTGTTTGTAGATATCCTGATGAAGCCCATTCTAACCAGTGTGAAGTGATACCTCATTGTAGTTTTGATTTGCATTTCTCTAATAATTAGTGATGTTGAGCATCTTTTCATGTGCTTCTTGGCCATCTGTATGTCTTCTTTGGAGAAAAGTCTATTTATGTCTTCTGCCCATTTTTGGATTAGGTTGTTTGTTTTTTCACTATTGAGCTGCATGAGCTGTTATATATTTTGGAGATTAATCCTTTGTCCATTGATTCGTTTGCAACTATTTTCTCCCATTCTGAGGGTTGTCTTTTTGTCTTGTTTATAGTTTCCTTTGCTGTGCAAAGCTTTTAAGTTTCATTAGTTCCCTTTGTTTATTTTTGTTTTTATTTCCATTACTCTAGGAGGTGGATCAAAAAAGATCTTGCTGTGATTTATGTCAAAGAGTGTTCTGCCTCTGTTTTCCTCTAAGAGTTCCATAGTGTCTGGTCTTAAATTAGGTCTTTAATCCATTTGGAGTTTATTTCTGTGTATGGTGTCAGGGAGTATTCTAATTTCATTCTTTTACATGTAGCTGTCCAGTTTTCCCAGCACTACTTATTGAAGAGACTGTCTTTTCTCCATTGTATATCCTTGCCTCCTTTGTCATAGATTAGTTGACCATAGATATGTGGGTTTATCTCTGGGCTTTCTATCTTGTTCCATTGATCTATATTTCTGTTTTCAGGCCAGTACCATATTGTCTTGATTACTGTAGATTTGTAGTATAGTCTGAAGTCAGGGAGTCTGATTCCTCCAGCTCTGCTTTTTTCCCTCAAGACTGTTTTGGCTATTCGGGGTCTTTTGTGTCTCCACACAAATTTTAAGATTTGTTGTTCTAGTTCTGTAAAAAATGCCATTGGTAATTTGATAGGGATTGCATTGAATCTGTAGATTGCTTTGGGTAGTATAGTCATTTTCACGATATTGATTCTTCCAATCCAAGAACATGGTGTATCTCTCCATCTGTCTGTGTCATCTTTGATTTCTTTCATCAGTGTCTTATAGTTTTCTGAGTATAGGTCTTTTACCTCCTTAGGTAGGTTTATTCCTAGGTATTTTATTCTTTTTGTTGCAATGGTGAATGGGATTGTTTCCTTAATTTCTCTTTCTGATCTTGCATTGTTAGTGTATAGGAATGCAAGAGATTTCTGTGCATTAATTTTGTATCCTGCGACTTTACCAAGTTCATTGATTAGCTCTAGTAGTTTTCTGGTGGCATCTTTAGGATTCTCTATGTATAGTATCATGTCATCTGCAAACTGTGACAGTTTGACTTCTTCTTTTCCAATTTGTATTCCTGTTATTTCTTTTTCTTCTCTGATTGCCATGGCTAGGACTTCCAAAACTGTGTTGAATACTAGTGGTGAGAGTGGACATCCTTGTCTTGTTCCTGATCTTAGAGGAAATGCTTTCAGTTTTTCACCATTGAGAATGATGTTTGCTGTGGGTTTGTCGTATATGGCCTTTATTATGTTGAGGTAGGTTCTCTCTATGCCCACTTCCTGGAGAGTTTTTATCATAAATGGGTGTTGAATTTTGTCAAAAGCTTTTTCTGCATCTGTTGAGATGATCATATGGTTTTAATTCTTCAATCTGTTAATATGGTGTATCACATTGATTGATTTGCAAATATTGAAGAATCCTTGCATCCCTGGGATAAATCTCACTTGATTGTGGTGTATGATCCTTTTAATGTGTTGTTGGATTCTGTTTGCTAGTATTTTGTTGAGGATTTTTGCATCTATATTCATCAGTGATATTGGTCTGTAATTTTCTTTTTTTGTAGTATCTTTGTCTTGTTTTGGTATCAGGGTGATGGTGGCCTCATAGAATGAGTTTGGGAGTGTTCCTTCCTCTGCAATTTTTTGGAAGAGTTTGAGAAGGATGGATGTTAGCGCTTCTCTAAATGTTTGATAGAATTCACCTGTGAAGCCATCTGGTCCTGGACTTTTGTTTGTTGGAAGATTTTTAATCACAGTTTCAATTTCATTACTTGTGATTGGTCTGATCATAGTTTCTATTTCTTCCTGGTTCAGTCTTGGAAGGTTACACCTTTCTAAGAATTTGTCCATTTCTTCCAGGTTGTCCATATTATTGGCATAGAGTTGCTTGTAGTAGTCTCTTAGGATGCTTTGTATTTCTGCGGTGTCCGTTGTAATTTCCCCTTTTTCATTCCTAATTTTATTGATTTGAGTCCTCTCCCTCTTTTTCTTGATGAGTCTGGCTAAAGGTTTATCAATTTTGTTTATCTTCTCAAAGAACCAGCTTTTAGTTTTATTGATCTTTGCTATTGTTTTCTTTGTTTCTATTTCATTTATTTCTGCTCTGATCTTTATATTTCTTCCCTTGTACTAACTTTGGGTTTTGTTTGTAGTTCTTTCTCTAGTTCTTTAAGGTGTAAGGTTAGATTGTTTATTTGAGATTTTTCTTGTTTCTTGAGGTAGGATTGTATTGCTATAAACTTCCCTCTTAGAACTGCTTTTGCTGCATCCCATAGGTTTTGGATTGCCGTGTTTTCATTGTCATTTGTCTCTAGGTATTTTTTGATTTCTTCAGTGATCTCTTGGTTATTTAGTAATGTATTGTTTAGCCTCCATGTGTTTGTGTTTTTTACGTTTTTTTCCCTATAATTTATTTCTAATCTCATAGCACTGTGATCAGAAAAGATGCTTGATATGATTTCAATTTTCTTAAATTTACTGAGGCTTGATTTGTGACCCAAGATGTGATCTATCCTGGAGAATGTTCCATGCACACTTGAGAAGAAAGTGTAATCTGCTGTTTTTGGATGGAATGTCCTATAAATATCAATTAAATCTATCTGGTCTATTGTGTCATTTAAAGCTTGTGTTTCCTTATTAATTTTCTGTCCGTATGATCTGTCCATTGTTGTAAGTGAGGTGTTAAAGTCCTCCACTATGATTGTGTTGCTGTTGATTTCCTCTTTTATATCTGTTAGCATTTGCCTTATGTATTGAGGCGCTCCTACGTTGGGTGCATATATATTTATAATTGTTACGTCTTCTTCTTGGATTGACCCCTTGATCATTATGGAGTGTCCTTCCCTGTCTCTTGTAACATTCTTTATTTTAAAGTCTATTTTATCTGATATGAGTATTGCTACTCCAGCTTTCTTTTGATTTCCATTTGAACGGAATATCTTTCTCCATCCCCTCACTTTCAGTCTGTATGTGTCCCTAGATCTGAAGTGGGTCTCTTGTAGACAGCATATACACGGGTCTTGTTTTTGTATCCATTCAGCAAGCCTGTGTCTTTTGGTTGGAGCATTTAATCCATTCACGTTTAAGGTAATTATCAATATGTATGTTCCTGTTACCATTTTCTTAATTGTTTTGGGTTTGTTTTTATGGGTTCTTTTCTTCTCTTGTGTTTCCCACTTAGAGAAGTTCCTTTAGCATTTGTTGTAGAGCTGGTTTGGTGGTGCTGAATTCTCTTAGCTTTTGCTTGTCTGCAAAGCTTTTGCTTTCTCCGTCGAATCTGAATGAGATCCTTGCTGGGTAGAATAATCTACAATATGGTTGTAGGTTCTTTCCTTTCATCACTTTAAATATATCATGCCACTCCCTTCTGGCTTGTAGAGTTTCTGCTGAGAAATCAGCTGTTCACCTGATGGGAGTTCCCTTATGTGTTATTTGTCAATTTTCCCTTGCTGCTTTCAGTAATTTTTCTTTGTCTTTAATTTTTGCCAACTTGATTACTATGTGTCTCGGTGTGTTTCTCCTTGGGTTTATCCTGCCTGGGACTCTCTGTGCTTCCTGGACTTGGGTGGCTATTTCCTTTCCCATGTTAGGGAAGTTTTTGACTATAATCCCTTCAAATATTTTCTTGGGTCCTTTCTCTCTCTCTTCGCCTTCTGGGACCCCTATAATGCAAATGTTGTTGCATTTAATGTGGTCCCAGAGGTCTCTTAGGCTGTCTTCATTTCTTTTCATTCTTTTTTTCTTTATTCTGTTCCCGGCTGTGAATTCCACCATTCTGTCTTCCAGGTCACTTATCTGTTCTTCTGCCTCAGTTATTCTGCTATTGATTCCTTCTAGTGTATTTTTCATTTCAGTTATTGTATTGTTCATCTCTGTTTGTTTGTTCTTTAATTCTTCTAGGTCTTTGTTAAACATTTCTTGCGTCATCTCAATCTTTGCCTCCATTCTTTTTCCAAGGTACTGGATCATCTTCACTATCATTATTCTGAATTCTTTTTCTGGAAGGTTGCCTATCTCCACTTCATTTAGTTTTTCTGGGGTTTTATCTTGTTCCTTCATCTGGTACATAGCCCTCTGCCTTTTCATTTTGTCTTTCTGTGAATGTGGTTTTCATTCCACAGGCTGCAGGATTGTAGCTCTTCTTGCTTCTCTATATATGTGTTTAATTTTAATTTTGATTCAGTGTTCTGTGGATAATTTTAATTAACACTTGAAGATGGTTTGAGGTATAGCAAATTAAGTCATTCACTTTGATGCTTGGATTTCATGGTTTCCAATCCCTGGAGTGCCTTCGGAGTTGGAGAAGCTGGCCTGCAGTGGCTCTCCTTCTGCGCTGCACCTAGTATTTTTTATTTAATATGTATAAGACCATGCGCTAAAGAATAGTATGTTGACTACCCTTAGAGACAAAGAAATCTTATCTTAAAAAAAATGTAAACATTAATAACATATTTCAGATAATGGGCACAGAAATGATTCAGCTGAGATGTCCACTTCTGGCTGTGATAGAGTAACAGTAACTTAATTACTTTCCTACCATAAACAACTGGAAAACTAGACAAATACATATTATTAAAGGATTTCAGACATTGGACTACAGGCAACATAAAAATGTGATCTCTGAGAAAAAGAAAATAAATGACTTAAGTACTATAATTGACCAACTTCTTTTCAGAGGGACATTCTGAACACTGGAGCAGAAAGGGGGATACCAAGCAAGGCAATCAGTTAAGCAGAATTTCTAACTGTAAGTCTATTGATCTCCCATTATACTTCTCATCCAAGGGTTACGACTCTTTTCTAAGCCACACAATAGAGCTTCCTGTTACAGTATTCCTTATGCTCCCCCTGTGCCAAAGCCCTTCTCATTATCTAAGGATAAGAAAAGTCTGAGTGAGGGGAGGATGCAGCAGCCAAAGAGAGGAGAGAGATGCAATCAAGGTTTTGGGTACAGGAGAGCAGAGATGCATTCAAGGCCTCAGGTTAACGAGGGCACAGGTGCAGTCAAAGCCTCTGGTTAAAGCATACAAAGATGCAATGACACCTCAGGTGGAAGAGACAGACTTGAGCCATAAGAGTAGCCATTCTAATTGTCAAGTAGAGCAAGGCAACCAGGATTAAGCACAGCATATTTGAGGGGAAAAGCCTTTGGGAGAAATAAAATGATAACACCTAGCACTGAAAGACTGCTCTGAGAAAATGTGTAAGTCAGGACTGAGAATTCTGCAATTATTAATGAGGATCCTGAACCAAGAAGCAGGTATTTCCAGCCCAGATGGTGTGGGATGGGACTGGCAACATGGGACACACGTGGCAGATCCAGCCAGGCCCAACATGATTCTCCTAACAACACCGGTCAAGGGAGAAGACCCGGCACACCAACATCAGGGCCCATTTTGTGCCCTTAAAAGAAAGAGAATGGTGTGTCACAAAAATCCTATTTCCAACCTCACTATCCATCAACAGAGCACAGAATACATAAATTATGGCACAGCAAAACAAAGTAACACCAGAGTGTTGGTGAAAATTAATCACCAAGTTCTATAGACAGGTACTGTATATCTTAAAAGCAGGGAGATTACATTTGTTAGAAAAAAAAAAATACCAGCTCAATCCATGAGTTTATACTGACAGTGACAGGATCAATGGATTCCACATAATGCCACCAGTGTCTGGGGACAAACAGAACCTGAAAACCAAACAAAAAATGGTTAGCACAAGAACAGAACATTTTATGTCAGAATCAGATCTTAAATGAAGTTGCTAAGGAAAAAAAATGAATTCAAATGAATTTATACTAATATTGTAATAGGAAAGGGAAACAAGAAAAAAAACCCCACAATCCTTTTATTCCTTTTCTTAAATTAACAAGTTTGCATGTTCTACAAAGGATATTACTAGCTTCTCCAGTCTCTACTCTCCTTTATCCTGGACCTTCTCTGTCTGCATCCAAATCTTAGTAAAGGATTCTGAGATTGTAACTTTTCCTCCTTTCCATCACATAATGGTTGTATGAGTTCTGAGAAAGGGCAGAGGTAAACACATAGGACATAGTTTTTGCCTTCTCACAGTCTAAAGTCTAGCCAATGAAAAAATAATATATAGAAAAGTGGTAAATCAGAGGAGTGGACACTGGTGCTAGAGACCTTCAGAGGTGGGAGAAGCAGGCATGAACTAGGGAGGTTAGGGGCAACCTGGATGGACGAAGTGTGATTTGAACCAGGACTAAGAGAGAATGAGGACATGCCAGGAGGGAGAAGTGGGCAAGGGAGGTGGGACTGTCGAGGGACAGCAAGTAGGCCTGTCTTACTACTGCAGAAGGAGTAAAGGGGAATAAAGTGGGGAATCAGGTTAGGGCCCGTGGAGGGCCCTGAGTTCAGAATAAAGAATCTGGATTTTATCCTGTAGGCATTTTGAGTTGCTGAGAAGTTCTGAGTAGGGGGATGGTTAAAACAGTGACATTGTGGGAGAGTCTGGGAAGGACAGGAGATTCTTGCAATGGTCCAATTATTAAATTAAGTGTTAAGATTTAAATAGGAAGATATAGCAAACGAAAGCAATGGGCAGAGTCAAGAAGGACTGCATTTATCCAGAGTCATTACAAGAGTCTGTGGAAGGCTGAGTACAGCAGATGGAGATGATCTGAAGCTTCTGGGCTTCGGATTTAGGAAAATGGTGGCACTTGCTATGGACAAGGTGGAGATGGGAAGAGAGCTCCTTTTAAGAGAACAGGGCACTAAAAACGTCCACTTCAGCCACTGGATTTAGTCATTAGGAGGTCATGAATGTCCTATCATAGAGTATACTTTCAAGTAAAGTGGTAAGAGAGCCAGTTTACGGTGGATTCAGGAAACAGCATGATGTAAGGAAAACTGATACAATAGACAGAAATACTCATTCGAATTTGGCTATTAAAATAGAAGAAAAAAAGAATTAGCAGCCACTTCACACCCACTAGAATGGCTATAGTTGTAGTAATATAATAATAATAAAGGAAAATAACAAGTGTTGGTGAGGATGTCAAGAAATTAGAACCCTCATAAATTGCTGGTGGGAATGTAAAATGGTGCAGCTGCTGTGCAAAAGTTTGGCAATTCCCCCAAAAGTTAAAAAACACAGAGTTATCATATGACTCAGCAATTCCACCCTTACGTATATACCCAAGAGAACTGAAAACATATGCTAATACAAAAACTTGTACTCAAATGTTTATAGCAGCATTATTCATAATAACCAAAAAGTGGAAACAACCCAAATATCCATCAGCTGTTTAACAGATAAAATAAAATGTATATCCACATAATGGAATATATTCAGCCATAAAAAAGAATGAAGTGCTGTTAACATTCTACAGCCTGGATGAACCTTGAGGATATTATGCGACGTGAAAAAAGCCGGACACGAAAGTCCACAGACTGTACAACTGCACTTATGTGAAATGTCCAGAATAGGTAAATCTATACAGAAAGAAAACAGAGAAGTGGTTGTCAAGGGCTGGGGGGGATAAGTGAATGGGGAATGAGTGCTGATGGGTTGAGGAAACTTAGTCAAATCGTTCGAGCTGGAGCACTCGCGTGTAAAGGCAGCAGGAAGAGCCAGTGAGAAGGGAGCAAAAGAAGGAACACAGGCAGGTCAGAGGGATAATCAAGGGAATAAAATCTCCTTAAGAGACTAAGAAAACCTCGCAAATGTTAATAAAATATCAGACAGCAAATGCCAGTGTTGTAAAGGTGATATTCCCCACTGGGTAGCAGCACTAAGTACTAAACCTTTGGAAATGTTTCAGAGACAGTCAGTTACAAAAGTAACATCCATTCTTGCTTAAAAGCAAATCATTCTCAACAAATATTATATGGTATCACTTATATGTGGAATCTAAAAAGTGATACAAATGAATCTATATACAGAACAGAAACAGACTCACATACATAGAAAACAAACTTACGATTATCATGTTTGGTTATGGAGAAAGGGGTAACTTAGGAGTGGGGGAT
The DNA here is from genome assembly GCF_965194805.1 of Balaenoptera borealis. NCBI lineage: Eukaryota > Metazoa > Chordata > Mammalia > Artiodactyla > Balaenopteridae > Balaenoptera > Balaenoptera borealis. The sequence continues at coordinate 68,417,137 of NC_138862.1, forward strand.
TAACAGACACAAAGTACTATTCATAAAATAGATATGCAACAAGGATTTACTGTATAGCACAGGGAACTATATTCAATATCTTGCAATAAATTATAATGGAAAATAATCTGAAAAAATATATATAACTGAATCATTTTGCTGTACACCAAAAACTAACACAATATTGTAAATCAACTATACTTCAATTAAAACAAACAAACAAACAAACAAAAATCCCTAAATCGTTCTTAGTTCAATCTGCCTTTGTTGGCCCACTAACTGGATGCATTCGAACCTGTGTTTGTATGTCTGGATTTTATCGTGGTTGAACAGATATTAATTGTGAATAAATGTTCCAGAAATGTTCAAGTACTCATGCCTTGACACCTTCTCTTAACCTGAATAAAAATAACTGAGCTTTTGGATATTCCTCCACAGGCCATTCTCCTCTTCACCAGCAGGAGGAGCTGTGTTCCCTCCTCCCATCTCCCTCCCATGACCTGTGAAGCAAGGATTGTGTGTGAAGCCTACAGCTGGGAAAGCTACGTTCCAATAGCAGAGCAGCAGGGAAGGAACCATTGTCATTTGTATTGGTAGGGAGGCACGTGGCATAAAGACTTGAAAGAAGTTAGAGCTGGGGTGTCCACTGACAGGTCACCAATGTTTTAAAGCTCCCATTACCTGTCCGGGGCTCAGGGTAACCATATGTCTTCGAGCCTTCCAGAACTGAGGAAAACGTTTTAAATCAGGATTGACAACATTGATTTTACTGAACACACTAGATTCTTCATAAGGGATTCTAGTTGGATAAAGGAAAGGAGTATCTTCAGGAGGAAAGAGATGCCATCTTTTCCTAGTTAAAAAAATAAGATACAAGTTAGTACTCTAAACTTGAGACAAAACATGTAAGAAGGCAGCAGCTAAGTACTCATTTTCACTCATTTTCATTCAATCCATAAAGGAATACAGGAGCCACCTCAGGGGTCACCTGGCCCATCTCTCACTCGGGGCTGGAATCTCCTCTGCAGACACCTGGTAAAGGAAGGGCAGCAACCAGTGGGTATCTCATGATGCCCTGAGAAGCCTATTTGCAGGGACAGGAGCTACTTTGTAAGATCATTCTTTCTTATCTCAAATCAAAGTCAGCCTCCTCATAAACTGTTTCCATCCCTGAGTCTAGAGCTCCCCAGAATAATCTCTACCCTTTGAAATCTCTGTATTCTTCTCTTATACAGAGTAACCATTCATCCAGAGTAACTACCCACCAAATAGTTTCCAGACTTCTCCCTATTGGGGTTGTAAATTCCTTAACCTAAACATTTGTTAAGTTGATCCATTAAGGAAGAGAAATGCACGAATGATGCCACACAACTAAAAGGTAGTATAATATAGGAATTTTCAAAAAGAAAACTGTAAAATGTTTCAGTCACTTTAAAATTTTTTGAAAAATGAAAGTGATAAACCTTAACTCATAAAACACTAGACACACCAATACTTTGAGCCAACAGAGGGAGGACATCTGAAGCAAAGGAGGGAGAAGTGTGAAAAAGGAAGAGACACAGACAGACAGAAATACACAGATGGGGAAGCAAAGAGAGAGGGAAAAGAACCTAGTTCTGAGAAAAGCCCTAAAGCCCTCTAGTGACCCCTGGCAGTTACAGAGGGGCTATCATGTCCTTTCAAAACATGTCCTTTCAAAAGAGCTGACTGCTCTTCTCAAACTAGGAAATATAAAGTCTTATTTTGCCTTAGAGATGATAAAGCTGCTCCCTCCCACTGGACCTATGACTAGTTTGGGAGAATTTTTGGCATTTAGGATGTTTAGAATGTTAGAGCTGGAAGGACCCTTAAGAGATCATCAGTCTAATCTTTTTTTTCTTTTTTTTTTTTAAAGATTTTTTTGTTTATTGATTGATTGATTGCTATGTTGGGTCTTCGTTTCTGTGCTCGGGCTTTCTCCAGTTGTGGCAAGCGGGGGCCACTCTTCATTGCGGTGCGCGGGCCTCTCACTATCGCGGCCTCTCTTGTTGCGGAGCACAGGCTCCAGACGCGCAGGCTCAGTAATTGTGGCTCACGGGCCTAGTTGCTCTGCGGCATGTGGGATCTTCCCAGACCAGGGCGCGAACCCGTGTTCCCTGCATTAGCAGGCAGACTCTCAACCACTGCGCCACCAGGGAAGCCCCATCAGTCTAATCTTACATTCAAAGAAGTGGAAGAGGGAGCCAGGGTTTGCTCAGTGTCATTCACTGGGCTGGTGTGAGTGGTGGACCCAGTACTAGGTCACAGATCTCCAGACCCCTGCACTACAGCTGTGTTTCCCAAAGGAACAGCCACGATGATAACCATCCCATACAATTTGCTCTGCTAGGTTTAAAATGTAATATATATGCATCCTTCTGTTCTTAATCAGAAAAGGTAGTCAATCATCATGTCATCCTTGGCTCAAAACCCTCTTGGTTCTGATGCTGAAAGAACAGAGAATAAGCAGTATTTGCCTGGGCATTAAGACCCTCAGGCTCCACCTTGCCTTTCCTACTAATCCCTCTGTCTCTAATGCACAACTTACACGGACAACTCACTGGGCCCTCTATATACCCCACGCTTTCCTGGGGCTCTGCTCATGCTGGTCCCTTTGCTCCTCCCACCTGTGTCTTTTGAACATTCACCCACCCTTCGAAACCCATCCCAAATGGCAGCTCCCCTCTGAAATCTTCCCTAATCTTTCCAACAGGGACATTTTCTCTTCTACTTCTCAGTTCCATGGCTCTACGAAACCTTCCTCAAGGGCGTGTTCATTCTGCCTAGATATATCACAGCAATCCGTGGGCCTCCCTGCACCCTAACTGTACATACACGCTCTTAGGGCAGAGAAGTGTCTTACTTGTTCACCTCTGTTGCTACTGTAACACGTGGTATCTGCACGGCAGGATACTCAATAAATACTTACTGAATAGTTAGTTATTTTATTACTCCAGAGCTATATGAGGCCAGAAAATATGGTCTACGACAAAGTTAAAGTAAAGCTATATTAATTTTATATCACAGAAGGAACCCAGGTATTTTTTGGTAATGTTTTTCCAGCTGAATTTCTTTGGCTTATTTCTCCACTCAGAACACACGGAAAGCAGCTACTTGAAATGATGTCCTCTCTAACCAAGTTTAAGGTTCAGACTATTAACTCCATAAGGGCAGGGACCAGGCACACTTGATTCACTGCTGCAACCATAGTGCATTAATAATGCACCTAGACGTTCTAGGCTGCTTAATAAAGACCTGAGGAATCCAGGAGGAACTATCTCATACAGTTTTATAGTTTTCAAAGTACTTCACACGTGGGGGGAGCAGTTCAAGATGGCAGCAGAGGAAGACCCTGAACTTACCTCCTCCCACAGACACAAAAAAATACACATGTACATATAGACCAGTTCCCTCTGAAAAGAACCTGAGAACTAGATGAACACCTGCTCCACAATAAAGAATAAAAAGGACTAACTACATCGAGATGGGCAGGAGAGGCAGAGAGACGCTCCCGCCAAAACCCCCAGCCCTGGCGCAGTGGCACACAACAGGAAGGGACCTCACCAGACAAGGGCTTCTCCCGGGAAGTGAGGGGCTGGCAGCCCACGTCAGGAGCCCTGGCCCCTGGGATCTATACCACAGAGATGAGCCCCCCTAACAGCTGGCTTAGGAAACCAACAGGACAGATGTCTAAGGGTCCCCAAGTGCTACACGAAACTGAGACTCCCCTCGTAAAGGGTTCACATACATCTCACTTGCCCCAAACCCTAGCAAAACAACAGCAGTTTGAAAAGTGTTGAGACTATACATGAAGGAAAGTCATTTAGAATCTGAGAGTACCCACCGAAGGGGTGGGAAATGAGGGAAATGCTCCCCCGGGATGGAAGCACCGGCAGACGCCACTGTTGTGCTCCCCACCTAACCTGCAGGCACAGGTGGGCAAGCTCAGATGCAGGGGCGAGCAACCGTGGCTCCACCCTGCCACAATGCTGAAGCCAGAGCGCTCCGGTGACCAGAGCACTTCCCCAGCCCTGGCGCAGGCAGGTGGGCACAAACAGTCCTGGCATTCTCCTGCTCCCTAGCTAAAGTCTGTGAGTGTGGGAGGCTGCAACACACCCCTGCCCCCTGGCTGGGGCTGGTGAGCATGAGTAGTCACAGCGTTCTCCTGCTCCTGAAAAGCCAGCACGCGTGCACGGACAAGGCAATCTCATGCTGCACTGCCGAAGCCTGCGGGCGCGAGTGGTCATCTTTTTCCCACTGCTCTCCTAAAACAAGAGAGCAAGTCCCACCCCCTACACTTTACAGCTACTAATGCAGACGCTTACATTATAAAGCTAAGCAGACAACTGTCTAGCTGAACTGGGAGTGTACTCCTAGAGTTCTAGGATCAGCTTTCTGACAGTAATCCTGACCATGGCTGAGAGACACAACACACAGAAACCACCATCTATACTGTTCCCCTTATTTCACAAAGGAGGAGACTGAACCAGAGGTTAAGAGATCTTCCCTGGTCATGAGGCAGGCTGATAGGATGGAGCAGGGAGTCCTGCCCCCTACCCGACACTCATTCCTCTTCCTGTGCAACACACAAAGACACACACACACACACACACACACACACACACACACACACTCTCTTTCTCTCTCCCTCATGCATGTGCATGCACATGTGCATTACCTTCCTTGTACCTGGAATACTAGGTTGCAACCATAGGTGTCCAGATGACAGGGTGTATGGGCCCCCATGGAGCCGATCCACAACGTACTTTCCTGTCCATTTCTTCCAGGAAACCCAAAGTCAGACCATATCACATCCTGTTTTGAAAATAAAGTCACAGACCATCAAGAACCAACCAACTCTGTTGTATAGGAGTGTTACACATTTTCACTTACACATCTGGTTTTGGGCACTTGGAACACTCTCTTACAGAAATCGCTATAGATGGAAGAGGTTAGGTTTCCAGAGCAATTCAAGAAGTCTTTTTAACCAATAACATATCTGAATAACCCCACTAATAGTAGTTATTCAACAAATATTTACTGTCTGCCTATAACATGCCTGGCACTCTTCTAGAGCATGTGATGAATCAATGCACAAAATAGACAAAAACGCCCACCCAGAGGTTGGAGACCGACAATAAACACTAGACACAGTTATGCAGATATATGGGGGAAGTGGCTCAGGCAGCAGGAACAGTGACTGCAATGGAAATAGAAGTATTGTTTTAAATCTCTGAAGCTCAACTCAGGAATCCAAAAAGGCACAGTCCCTCTAAGCAGTGCACATATTTTGAGGCATAAGTAATGTACTAAGTTTTTGCACTTTCAAGGACCACATGAAAGAAGCCTTCTCCTAGGTTAGTGGAGTTATTTAAAATTAGAGATGCTGGAGCATCTATAGTAGTTCATACCTACTAAACTAGAGTCTCCAGGTAGAGACACAGCATATCTTTTGAAATACTTTTGCTGTGCTCCTCAAGGTCATTAACTCTTTAAGTATAAAGAACCTGAAAAAGAGACAGCACAGTGCTTTCAACTTGGCACTCCTTATGTCTAGTTCTGTGGACAGATCCTGCCCAAGTCAACCACTGACCCATAAATACCATCTGGTCCAGTAGTTCTCAAACCAGGCTCCCTGGTACCCCCTGAGGGCACTGGGGGTAGCAGCAAAGGCTCTTTCTTTCAACAAACTGCTCTGCTTGATTTTATTTAGGTTGGAAGAGAGGGTGTTCCTGCCTTTAAATAAAAGTTAGAAAACTACGAACGTAGTTTGACATAAACTCAAATCCATGGAATTTAAGATATGTATAAGCTGAAAAAGAAAAAGAACACAGTAGTGAACCAGGCAGGAAAGTTTTGCTTTCTTTTTTATTTTATTTTTTTGAATCATGAATTTTTCCTTTTGAATTTTAAAAAACAAAACAAAAAACACTTCTATGTGCAGAACATGGTCCTAAATGCTGACACTACTTTATCAGTATCTTCAAACTTTTCTCTTTTTAGAGGCAAAACATTAACACTACTCAAAGAGAAAGAGGATTTTGGAGAGACATTTTTAATGGATGGCTTTAAGGAAGACTAGAAAAAGCTTTTTCATTTTTGTTTTGAGTGATAAAAATAGAATATGTGCATATAACTAATATCTGTTATAAAAAGGGGAGTTTTTGCAAGGTCAGCACTACTGTAAACGCATATGGCTCACGTGCAGCAGCTCCAGGGGGTGGCAAAAATCACGTCCCCTCTGGATATAGCCCATATGCTCCATGAAGCGAGCTTACCTCTGTTTTCCCAATGCCTAACATAATACCTGGCTCAGGTTAAGTGCTTAAAACCTTGGCTGCTTGGGAGGAAAAGAAGAATATGTTGGCTTATTATGGGTAAATGGTTCAGGTCAAGAACATTTTTGAGCATCTATTACATACCTGGTATGATGTTGAATGTTTGGAATATGAAAATTAATACAACACAGGCCCTCCCTTCAAATCTCATAATGGAAGATAGTCCCATAAATGGACCCTTCCGATATAATGCAGAAAGTGCTCTCACAGCAGTGAGCAGAGAGTGCTCTAAGATCACAGAAGAAGGGCTCCCAGTCCAAGCAGGGAGCTTAGGGAGGCGTCCAATGAACCTGGTCCTTGTTGAACAATTCACCACACCCCAGTTTGGAATTTAACTAAAGGTAGATGAAAGACACGCAATATAAAAACAAAAAACGGGGATCTGTCTTACCTAAGAAGAGGCTGGTTTAAGTGACTCTTATCTTCTTACAGATACACCCCTTTGGGAGTCTAATGAATGCCGATATCCCTCTCCTCAGAGAAATGCACGCGCGCGTGCGCACACACACACACACACACACACACACACACACACTCTTTCACATACACTTTGAGGGAGTCGGTGGACCAACCCCAGGTGAGAAACTGTTCTAGAGCATTACTTCAGAAGGAATCACAGAAGGAAAGTTTTTCTACCAGGTCGGGGGTGACTATATGAAAAACTGACGTGAGGCTTCCCTGACCTCTCATCTAACACAGTAATGACTAAAAAAGGAAAAATTATTTTGGAATGATTAGATCAGGGTGACCTAAAATTCAGCTGCAAACTGGCTGGGAAAACCAGAGGGTGAAGGGTTTGGGGGAAAGAGGCAGAGAGAGAGTAAGTCAAAGTAAATTTGTCAGAAAATAGATAGCATTGAGTGTTACCTATTTTGGCTCTCTTCCTCCACGGGCTCTTGAGAGTTGGGACTTTCTTGCCAATTGAGTTCAGCTACTTACAGGTAGTCAAATCTCTGAAATGAGTGCAGGCCCAGGAGGAATCTGCATTGGGTCTTGCTAGAAACAAGTGACCCTGTTAGGCAGTCACATCAGTGAAACTAACACAGGTGACTGGGGGGGTGATCCATCCTGGAGTCTATTCCCACATCCACTTCAAAAGTTGAAAAAGTCTTTAGAAATCATCTCTATCCATGAAATTCTATTCTACATCATCCCTGAAAAGAGCAAGCGTCTGGTTGATTGCTTACTACAAAATCAGTATTTGCTTTCTTGTAACTTCCAGAAGAAGGTCCTAGATTTGTTTTCCACAAACAACAGGTTTATTTTCTCTTCTGCCAAAAACTGTTGTCTTTAAATTATCTGAAAAATGGTCATGTCTTCTCCTTTATCATTTTTTTCAAATATCTAGACTCAGTAGCATTAAATTTTCCTTCCAGTTTCTCTCCTCTTGACTACCTTTGTCAACAGCCCTCTTAAAGCCTGGCTCCCAAAATGAACCCCAGACAGAGCCTATGTAGTATCTTGCATATGGGTCTCAACATTCCATGATCTGGACATTACACTATTAATACACTGTCAGACAGTGTTTTTTTTTTTTTTTTTTTTAAAGCAGCTGAATTATACCATGGCTAATCTAGGCTTGACTGCCTTTTTCTTATGAACTGTTGCCTAGCCATATCTCTTCATTCTTGACGTTACAGAGTTTAGGAGAAGGCCATGGGACCCTACTTTTATCCCTCTTAAATTGAATGTTAAGTTTCTGCCTGGTGTTTTGTAATGTTTAAATGAACCTACATACATGACTCCTAAACCTTCATCTCCAGTCCTAACTTCTTTTCTATTTACGACTAAACCTATATTTTCAACTGCTAAACCTATATTTTCAGCTGCTATCAGGTTATTGAATCCATATGTTGGGACAGGCCCTGATACTAACATTTTCTATGTATCATCTCATTTAATCCTTATGAGATTGAAGGTAGTTATATCTACTGTACAGATGTGGAAACTGAGGGACAGTTCTGTCCTTTTGTTAAAAAACATGGAGACATTTTTGGTTGTCATAATAAATAGGATGGGGGTGCCTTGGTATTCAGTGGATGGGGGTCAGGGATCCAGCTCAACACAACAACAGAAGTTTTGTATCTTGCACAATTTTCATAACACTGAAAAATCTGATCTTAGTTATCTGAGATTAGAGCTCTGACTCTTAATTTCATATATCCTCAAAGGACTTTTGCATGGTTTTAACACATACTGAATTTTCTAGAAACACAATTACTAAGTAAGTCGAGGGAGGATTGTACTTTGTGTTCCTGCAGCTTCATCAAGAGTTGTTCACCGTTTTGAAAAATTAAGTCACCAGCAGCATTGAAACTCATATGATACTTGGTTGAGCAATGTATACACCAATATCAGTCTGTGCTCGTACTGTCTCATCATGGTGACTATGTGTATAGATACAAACATACTCATTTAGCCTCATTTCAAAATGTTAAATATAAAATATTGGAGATATTCTATGGAATTTTTTAGTAACTCTTCAAAACTGAACCTTTTCCTTGTAGGTAGGTACAAGCATCTGATTAATTCATTACGTCTTCTAGTATAGTGACGCTTGAATATTTACACATTAAATCACATACTTCTGTTTAAATTCTCCTGTATTTTATAGCTGGGGTAGTTTAAAAGTTTTTAAAAATTATTTGTGGAAGTAATTATATCACCTGCAAACTGCATTTCAGAACAGTAAAGGGGATGCAGGTTCTGGTATGAGACCACTGCTACACTATCTCTCTAGTGCTCTCCCAGCATGGGCTGCACACCTCCCTGCCTTTGCTTCTGCTGTTCCCTCTGCCTGGCTGGTCTCCTCGCTGCCCTTCCCACACCCCAATTCACATTTCTCTTTCAAGACCCAATGTAAATGTCATGTCTTTGAACCCTTCCACACTTCCCACCCCGCCCCCTCCCTCCCCTGCCGCATGCAACCTGGTCATTCTCTCTTTTGGTCTCTCTCTCCCAAAGAACTTTGATTCTTTGCCTGTCTGACCCATTCTCCTCAAAGCAGCAAAGAGTGATCTTAAAATATTAAGTCCTGTCCCCCCTTTGCCCTGCACTTAGAATTAGATCCAAATGCCCTCTATCATGGGCCCGCATGACCAGGCCCCTCTCACCTCTGTGACACCTCTAACCCTCTCAGTCTCACTGGCCAAGCCTTCAATCTCAATGGCTTTCTTTCTTTTCTTCCAAAAAGGCAAACTCTTCTCACATTCAAGGGCTTTGCACTCTGCTTAGAAAGCTCTTGACCCTCCTTTCACTTGGCTAGCTTCTCATCTTTTAGGAATCAGCTTAAATATCACCTCCTCAGAGAAGGCTTCCCAACTTACTCTTTTAGAAGTTCCTCTGCAGTACTAATTTTGGCCCATTTTTGTTTACTTCATAACAGTTACGACAATCGGTTAGACTCACTTGTCTGATTTCACCATAGAATATGAGCTCCCTGAGGAGAGGAGACCAAGGTTGTCTGTGACTCTCTAGCCCTAGCACAGTAGTTGAAAAACAGGTGTCTGTAGAGTGAATAAACAATCATTCACATTTTACAGTTATTTTCTGTCTTTTGAACACATATTCACCTCACAGACCCCAGCAACTGGCAGAGTCCACAGCACACAACAGAGCTTGAATCTAGTTTCTGCATTCATCTACTCTCAGCTTTGGCTTCATGTTTTTTAATTGGCTGGAAGACTTATTACTCTGCTTTGCCACTGGAAGTTTTTTCTTGGGAAAATACAGGTCTGGTGGGTATGGTCCTGGAGCTCCTTGGTCATCCCAGGCCAGTGCCCAAGTCTAAACAATTCTCCCAACACACAGTGGCTGACAACAGCCACCGGCGACAGCGTCACAGAGAACTCAGCGAGCTCCCCCCGGGTCTGCAACATCAGAGAGGAGCATCCCAGACCACAGCGTGCATCAAGGTTGGGCCTGGTTTCTGGAATAAATGGACTATCCATTCAAAATGATTATATGTTGGCTTTGGAGGTCCACTTAATCACACACCTGGACTTGACTATGTTGTTATGTCTTCTAGCATAGTTATTGAGCATTAACACCTCAAAATATAGGTTGTTTATTATAAATTACTTCCTCGAAAATTCTCCTTTATATTATGGGTAAGGTATTTTAACAATTTAAAAGAATTACATGTGTAGGTAATTGTACTATCTACAAACTGTATAAAGGGAGTGCAAGATCTGGGAGAGTTGAGAATCACTGCTATAGCACAACTATTAGAATCAAAAACTACTGACCGATAATATATGTGATATGCTAATAGGGGATAGAGACTCAAAAAGTGTAAGGCATAAACATCTCTATTATCAAGAACTCTAAAATCTAGTTGAAGACACCAACCTGAAATAACAACATAAACAAATCAATTACCCCCTCCCCAATATGCCAGAAGGCAATTCTATCATGATCACACAACTGTACAATAAATTAAGAGGTCAAGAATGCTTGATATTTGCTTTTGTCTTTCTCTGTCTTGATCCCTCAGTAAGTACTAATGCATTAGTACTTAATAGAGAGATATGAACTTTGTTCTTTTCCCTTCCTCTCTTCAGTGAGGCGTATAGCAGATTGCTAACCTATCAACTTAACCACTAAATAAAACGACCATCAATCATCCTGCCCCAGGGATTTGGCCATAGGAGCCCTCCCTTGAAACTGCCAGCCCTATGGCTGCCTAAGAAATCCCTCTGGCTTCAAAATCCTCTTTCCCCAGCTGACAAGGGCATTCTTAGCTATGCACTAAGGATGGCTGTACAGACTCATTCTTGGAACCCTCCCCTTAATGCTGCAATTCTCTCTGGTCCCTATACTTGCTGCCTGCAGAGGCTCTGGAATAACTGTACTTTTTGTAGAAACTGTAAATCTCGCTTCAATTTTTCATGTCCTTCCATGAACAGAGTGTGCCATAAACTGCCTACCTTTTTTAATATCTCATTCTGAATTTTATTCAGAGAGATAACGTGCCCAGCTAAGAGACATCCGTTTTCCAGCCTGCCTTGCAGTTCAGTGGGGCCATGAAACTAAATTCTAACCATTAAGCAGAAGTTGTTGGATGGGACTTCTGGGAGAGTTCCTTAAAAGAGAGGCAGAGAGCTGGGAGTACATTTTTGTCCTTCCTTCCTCCTTTCTGAAATACAGTGTGATGGCTCTCTTGGAATACAAGATGGCTTTGAGGATGAAAGCCACATGCTAAAGACAGAGTAGAAAGACAGGAAGAAGCTGGGTTCTTTGGGATGACAAAGCCTCCATTCCAGCCCCAGCCAGCATACCTCCAAACTTTCCTTAGGTGAGGAAAAAATTCACCATTATGCGTTTAGTTAGGCAATTTCCATTCTGGGATTTCTGTTACAAGCAACTAAGCCTAACCCAAATTGATTCAGGAGGTTAACCCATGGAACCTTGTCTTTCCCCAATAATCTCATTCTGTCAGAGCCTTTATCTTGGGTTTGCAGTTATGCTAGTCCTAAACCCTATATCAGAGAAACATATCCTTGAAGAAATACGCCTGTAGACACTTTGGGGTGGAAGTAGAGAGTTTCATGGTACTATTCTTTGAGCATATTATAAATATAGTAGGCTTCCCCAGGCTAGCCTGGAGAACTAACCACAAAGATCTGCACTGTTCCTCCAGGAAAAAAAAAAAAAAAAAGTTCTGAGTCCAAACAATTGATATACAAATAAAATGTGTAGAACACAAGCAATGAAAATTATAAAAGACAGCAAAAGAGTAAAAAGAACCAAAAGGTCTTGATAATCAACTCTTTAATTAAAAAATAAGACCACCGTTATTATGGAAGTGCTAATGTAGGGCTGCAGTACTGTAATTTAGTAGTCCATTAGATACTCTAGTGGTTAGGGGTAATTCTAGAAGAAGACAATATCACATGTTACATGTTACCCCAGTACTTAAAGGAATTAACCAGGAATTCAGTCCTGTTTTTTCATCCTCCCCCACATCCAACCCCAATGGTTTCCTATCAGCCCCAATTCCTGGCCTCTTCCCAGACATATTCTGGGAAATTTATCTGCAGTTTAAAGACACCTAAGAGAGGGACTTCCTTAGTGGCGCAGTGATTAAGACTCCACGCTCTCAACGCAGGGGGCCTGGGTTCAATCCCTGGTCAGGGAACTAGATCCCACATGCATGCTGCAACTAAGAGTTTGCATCCTACAACTAAGGAGCCAGCGAGCCACAACTAAGGAGCCCTCGAGCTGCAACTAAGGAGCTCGCCTGCCGCAACTAAGACCCAGCACAACCAAATTAATTTTTAAAAAACTATTAAAAAAAAAAGAGAGACACCTAAGAGAAGAGGGATGGAAATAACACACTACAGTGTTTCAAGACCAAATATGGCACAGCTTCTGTACAGAATGAGAGTTATAAGCAAAATTCATCATTTACTCATAGCTGAAAACTGGCTGGCCAAAGAAAATGAACTTGGTTTATAACAAAAAAGTAGTACAGATACTTTATTCTCCTCTTTCCTTTGGATGGTTCTGCCTTGTCATGATGTCCTGAACATAATATGTAATTTATAAATAATAATGGTTTTATTTCTTGTGTACATAGAATGATCATATTTCCCAATAAAAAAAAACCAGGACATAAAGGATGACAACGCACATTTTGCTATCTATGAAGATAAGAGTTAGTTGGGGAGAAACTGCTTGAATACCAAAATAAGGAAATATTTAGAAACAATATTTTTTCCACTGCCTAGTTTTCTTTTTAAATTAATTTCACTGAGGTAAAATTTATATACAATAAAACGTACCCATTTTAGACTACAGTTCAACAAGTTTTGACAAATGTATATATTGGAATAATCACCACCATGATCAAAATATAGAATACTTCTACTACCCCAAAAAGTTCCCTCTTACTCCTGTGCTTTCAATCTGCCTGCCTCTACTCTCAGCCCCAAGCAACCACCGATCTACTTTCTGTTATCCCAATATTTTGAAACTGGATTCCTTTAAGTACACATAACAGCAATGAGGATGAGTTTTAAAAATTGCTTGGGCTTCCCTGGTGGTGCAGTGGTTGAGAATCTGCCTGCCAATGCAGGGGACACGGGTTCGAGCCCTGGTCTGGGAAGATCCCACATGCCGCGGAGCAACTGGGCCCGTGAGCCACGATTACTGAGCCTGCGCGTCTGGAGCCTGTGCTCCGCAACGGGAAGGGCCGCGATAGTGAAAGGCCCGCGCACCGCGATGAAGAGTGGCCCCCGCTTGCCACAACTAGAGAAAGCCCTCGCACAGAAACGAAGACCCAACACAGCAAAAATAAATAAATAAATAAATTTTAAAATTGCTTAATAAAATTGTCTCCAACATTTTAAATAAGAGAATCTAAAAATCTGGTTGTAATTTTAAAAGTTCAAGAAAATGTATATGCTTCAATCTTCTTGATTATACATAATATTCTAAAACTATTACAATCATTTAAATGATAAAATAATGTCAGAAAAAGTACTAAAGTGTAATAGCACATTTTACACTTTTCTGTCTTAAGGCTTGGCTCCACATTCAACTTTAAACTCCCACGGGAGCCAAGTCTTTTATTCAAGTTGGCATCCCCGGTGCCTAACACAGCACAACGAATGTTCAAAAATTGCTGAGTTACTAATCTAGGTGACTAGATCTAATTTTATGCTGAAACTGAGTTGCTCCTAAACCTGTTACAATTAACAAGTTAAATAATTGTTGCAGACTCAAACACCATTTAAAAAATGCTGTACAAGCAACCAAATCTTCCATAATTTTACAGGGTTTTTTTGTTTTTTAATTTATTTTTGGCTGCATTGGATCTTCGTTGCTGCGTGTGGGCTTTCTCTAGTTCCAGCGAGTGGGGGCCACTCTTCCTTGAGGTGCACGGGCTTCTCATTGCAGTGGCTTCTCTTGTCTCAGAGCACGGGCTCTAGGCGCGCAGGCTTCAGTAGTTGTGGCACGTGGGCTCAGTAGTTGTGGCTCACAGGCTCTAGAGCGCAGGCTCAGCAGTTGTGGCACACGGGCTTAGTTGCTCCGTGGCATGTGGGATCTTCCCGGACCAGGGCTCGAACCCATGTCCCTTGCATTGGCAGGTGGATTCTAAACCACTGCGCCACCAGGGAAGCCCAATTTTACGGTTTTAACCAAAGAACTTAAGAAAAACTGGTAAGATACTGATAATACAGAATAGTGGCTTTTTTTTTAAGCCTACCATTACCAGAAAATAATTCATTCTTAATTTGTTCACCACTAAAAAATGGTATATTTTGAGTTGGAGTTTTCTCAGAGCCTAGATTTGGTGTGAGCTAGTGTAAGCTCTAGGCTCTGAGAATACCCCAATTCGAAACTATTTGTTCTTTTACCGGGCTGTTTGGGTGACTTGTGGTCATGGTTAGTTGGAGTCTATCACGTTAAAAGTTGTCTCATTCTATTTATTCTCCATGCCTAGATCATACACACAGGAAAACTGAATATACATAACACTGTAATGAACTTACATCTGAATAAAAAAAGAAAAAAAACCCGACAAAAATGGAACTTTAAAACAGTATAATTAACTATAATTACTATGTAAAACTTATAAAGGATAAATACTTCAAACAGCCCCTTAAATGAACATTATAAATTAGCAAGTACTTAAGGCCCTTTTCTCCTTGAAAAAATTACCTCAGGGAACAAACAGAAAAGAGGTAGTTAACTCTACCCACAGATAGGCTTGGATAAATACCCAAATTCTTACATTCCAATTTGCCTCATCAGAAAGCACCATGGGCCATCAAACCCCTTTAAACATTACTAAACCACCTGGCTCATTTCAACATACTCTCATAAGTATGTTATAAAGCCCAAGACAGGCTAGAACTAATCTTCCATGTGCTGCATTTTGAGATTCTGTGTCCTGGTGACTTAACAAGGCTCCTGTCTCTCAGCAGCCAACCTGAATCACAACATAAAATGGAATCTACCTGGGAAATGTTCTTGGGGCAAATCCCTTTTGCTATATGTTGATTCTTAATAGCTTCAATTACGATGATACTTACAGATGATTATAAAATGTAACACCTGTCGTTCTTACCTAATGAGTCAGAGATAAAGAAATTTTATGGTACTGTCACAAATTCCCTACTTTCCTCACGAAGTACAGAATAAAATGCTCCAAATAGATGCTTTACTTAGATCAGTCAATGATATGATGTATAGCTAAAAAAAATAACGAGGCCAATTTCATTTGCCATATATGAAAGTCAGTTAAGTGTCAAAATCATAATTTTTGGCCACCTTTAAGGCTACAGGATATTTTCCAACAATACCACTATATTTACCAGTGCATTTATCAGTATATATAAATATTACATATTTATCACTGAATGAATTTAAGTAGAAGCTGTAAGTAAAAACTTATAAAACTCGTTAGAAGGCTGAAGAGAGCCAAGAATTTCTTGTCAAGATTGACAAATGCTACAATTGATTAACTAGAAGCCACAGAAAACTGGACAAGGGTGAAGGTGGGGTTTAAGTTAAAACACCCTCTGAAGGGCCCTAAAGACCAGAGAAATAGCAAAACAAGAAATGGTAAGACTAGGGGAAAAAAAATACACTTATGTAATCATTCAAATACCCATTATGGATTCAGCACTATGTTAGCAGTTTGCGGGAATAAAAAATTATACAACATAGTCCCTGTTCCCAAAGAGCTTACAATGCTGTTAGAGAAACAAGTCACAGGCATTCTATGTCACGCGCCATTTAAATAACAATCCAAATAAAAAGTACAGGAATGAAGGCAAGGAATGGATGGATGTAGGTATGAGTGGTAGAGAAGGCTTCATAGCCACGGATGAATCTGAGCCGGGCCCTAAGAAGTTGAATTTTAATAGGCAGAAATTGAGAAGAGCATGAGCAAAGGCCAGAAGACGAGAGAACACAGTGGTCCAGCACTCTGCAAGGAGACTACTCAGGGACATATGCAGAGGAGACAGGTCATGTCAGTCATACTGGGGAGAGTCTTAAATGCTACTATCCTTACACAATTTAAAGGCATGAAATGTTTGTGAATATAATTAACATATTTCAATATCTTCATAAGAAACTGTTTTAGAAATAATTAGAGGAGGAGTCAGAACTAGAGGAGAGTAATTTCAGAGAGGATGATGTAGACCAGAGGTTCTCGAAGTGGTGCACAGACCTCTTGGGGGGTCCCTGAGACCCTTTCAGAGGATCTGTGAGGTTGAAACTATTTTCATACTACTACTAAGATGTTATTTTCCTATTTCACTGTGTTGACATTTGCACTGATGGCACAAAAACAATGGTGAATAAAACTGCTGTTGTCAAGCTGTGGAACCAAAGTGTACTAATAGCATTGCATTCTTTTTTTTTTTTTTAAACAGCCTTATGAGGCATAACTGATGTACAATAAACAGTGTATATTTAAAGTGTACAATTTGATGAATTTTTACATACGTATACACCTGAGAAACCATCACTACAATCAAGATGACAAACATTTTGATCATGTCCAAAAGCTTTCCCATAACCTTTTGTAACCTCTCTCTACCCCCTCATTCTTACATAACCACTGATCTATTTTCTGTCACTATAAATTTGTTTGCAAGCTCTACAATTTTATATAAATGGAAGCACATAGCAAGTACTCCTTCTTCATGCTAACACTAACCAAAGGCAAACTAAACAAAGCAGACTTCGGACAAAGTAGACATCAGAACAAGGAAGAACTCAGGAAAGAGAGGATCATCACATCTCGATAAAATATCAATCCATTAAGAGGACATACTAAATGTGCATGAACCTAAACTGTTACTAGCTGCAAAACAAAAACTGACCAACTTAAACTGAAAAAGAAATAAATATGCAATTATAGTTGAGAAATTTCAATACCTGTCTCTATATAATGGGTAAAACAAGTGTACGGAAAATCAGTAAGGATACAGGAGACATGAACAATCAACTTAATTGACATTTATAAAAGACAAAAACAGCAGAATACACATTGTTTTCAAGTGTACAAGTTATCAAGATTGACTATATTCTGGGCTATAAAACAATAAATTTAAAAGGACTGAAATCATACAAAGTATGTTCTCTGAACACAACAGAATTAAATTAGAAATCAATAACAGAAAGAGCTGGAAAATCCCCAAATATGTGCAAACTAAACATTATACTTCTAAGTAGACCATAAGTCAACGAAAAAATCACAAGGGAAATTGGAAAATATTTTGAACAGAATAAAAATTATCTTGGAAACTTGTATCTTGAAACTCATCAGCTAGAAAGCTTCCTAAAACTTAAAAGACTTTTCTGATGAGAATGGTGATGCTATTAACAAATGTCACTTTTTTTATAATAAAGTATACAAAGATGCATCAACATTTGGAAGATCTATATAACTTAGTAAACCAATATTTTCCAAATGGACAATGAAAAGTATTACAAAAGATCCATTCCATGCAAGATAGACCAATGGATTTTACTGAAAGACTACGAAGGGTTCATTGATCATGGGTTCAGATTCTTGACTGCAACAAACGAACCTTTAAGAGACTACTCATTAGTGGTAGAAACAACCCAAATTTGGTGGAGTATTAAAAAAATCCACAATTATCTAAAAAGGTTGCCAAAATGCTCCTCTCTTTTTCAGCTGCATATTTGTGTAAAGCAAGATATTCTTCATATACTTAAAACAAACCAACAAATCGCAAGACTGAATGAAGCAGACAGAAGAAACCAGCTGTCTTCTATTAAGCCAGACACTAAAGAGACAAGAATGTAAAACAATGCCACTACTCTCATAACATTAAAAAGAAATTTGGAATATAATTACTTTCATAAAAATGTCACTTAAATTCACATACAATGAGTTTATTTTAAATAAACATTTAAAAAATTTATCAGTTTTAATGTTTAACTACCCACCATTTTAAGACAGACGGAAGAAGGCTTGAAACAATAAGAAGTAAGATTTAGTGACTG
The DNA here is from genome assembly GCF_965194805.1 of Balaenoptera borealis. Lineage (NCBI taxonomy): Eukaryota > Metazoa > Chordata > Mammalia > Artiodactyla > Balaenopteridae > Balaenoptera > Balaenoptera borealis. The sequence goes on from NC_138862.1 coordinate 68,435,466, forward strand.
AATGAATTATAGTGGTAAAAGTAAAACAACTTAGGTACCTTTGATATAAGATCACTTCATGCTCAGAAAACTTTGAGATAAAAAAATGACATAATCTTAATGGACTTGGTTGTTCATAGCAGATTTGCCTGTTCTAATCCAGAGAATTAATCACCATAATGTGAGCTGAAGAAAACTCATTAACTAAAAATATCATATTTTATAAGGGCTCAATTAGAATTCCAGCACATTATCAAAAGGCTGCCTTTTATACCCACACTTAATAAATAGGTCACGTTTCTGCACAGTGCTACCATGCCTGGCCTGAAACAGAACAACTGATGGGGTCAGATTAGAGATTCACCCAAGGCAGAGTGAGCCTAGATTCAGCACAGACAGAAGTCCTTCATCCTAGCTGGGAGTCCTCACAGGACTGAATGTATCCAGACCCTCTGCAGGCATATAGTGCAGTAGTTAAAGCTCGTGGAGGCAGACTGCTTAGGTTATTCTTTTCTTACTTGTATAATTTCAGAAAAGGTTTACTTAACCTCTTGGTGCCTCACTTTTCTTTTTTTTTTATAAATTTATTTATTTGTTTGTTTGTTTATTTATGGTTGCATTGGGTCTTTTTGCTGCCCGCAGGCTTTCTCTAGTTGCAGCGAGCGGGGGTTACTCTTCGTTGTGGTGCACAGGCTTCTCATTGCGGTGGCTTCTCTTGTTGCGGAGCACGGGCTCTAGGCACACGGGCTTCAGTAGTTGTGCTTGTTGTGGCTTGCGGGCTCTAGAGCACAGGCTCAGTAGTTGTGGCACACGGGCTTAGTTGCTCCGCGGCATGTGCGATCTTCCCAGACCAGGGCTCGAACCCGTGTCCCCTGCATTGGCAGGTGGATTCTTAACCACTGTGCCACCAGGGAAGCCCTCATTTTTCTTAAAATAGGGATAATTATTAAATCATAGGGTTACTGTGAGGATTATAAAGGTAAAGCACTTAGAAAAGCACCAAGTATGAGTACTTGATAAATATTACTATTACAGTGTTTTACCTGAAATATGGAGTAATAAAGTACTAGTCTAATACACAGGGTGGGTTAGGGTATGAGAAATATTAATAAGATACTCTAAAAGTTAACTATGATATCTAAAAGGTCTAGGATTAAAGATCCATAGAGTAATCACAATTAAGGTTATTAAAAAAATTACCTCAAAATTATCATTTAAAAATGAGTAAATAGGACTGAATGTCAATATTATGACATAGTATGAGTGTGTTTCGTGTTTGGTAATTGCAATCACTGTTGCTTTTGCTGTGGTCATCCATTTACAATGCTTGGTGTCAGTTTATTTATCTCTTGTAAAAATAAAATACAGTGTGTGTGTGTGTGTGTGTGTGTGTGTGTGTGTAAAAAATAAATGAGTAAATAATAGATTTGGTATAGACTTTGGATTCAGAAAACATCTACTGAATGTTTTCAAAACCAATGCATTTCTTTTATTGTTGTGAGAAAAAAAAGTATCCTCAACTAACAATTATGGGGCAAGTGATGTGTTTTTCCTTTTTTTTTTTTTTTTACAAAAACCAAAATTTAAGTAAAACATTAAAAAATTTAATAAAGGAAAGATACAAAGTATTGATAGCTGTATGATAATATTATAACTATGAAAGCACCAGCATCCAAACCTTCACTCAAAGTGAAAAAGAAAAAATATAAGCTGAATGGAAAATGACTCAAGAGTCCAAGGACAATCAGCCTGTATGACAGGAAAGTCCAGAGGGAGAGTGGTGGTGACCGACAGGAGAAGAGCAGGTGGGTGAACAGCCTGCTGTGATGGCAAAATATATCCTGTAGGGGCAGGATGAAGGACTCTAGAACCTTGACCTGATGCTGGGCAAGGCAGAGTCATTCAAACAGCCTTCTGGGACTACTCCCATTCCTGGCCGATGCCTAAGACACACAGAAACCAGAGCAGGGAGTTTGCAAAATCACCCCACAAACTGAACTGGCACTTTGAGGTAGAAAACACTTTGAAAAGAGGATATGGTAGTCTGCAAACTGCCGTCAGTTATGTCAACGCATGGCAGAGAACTTCCACATTCTTACTTCTGCGAGCACCCCCATCCTTCTGCAGGACTTCTACAGTCAAACACTGGGAGCCCAGCACTCTCTGCTTCAGGCCATAAGCCTGTACTAAACACCCCAGAGCAGAGAGAGATGGCAGCAGCAGCCCGGAAGGCTTCTAGGATTCTAGGAATGCTTGAATGCTTCTTCATGTAATCAGCTTTGTACCTCCATCTGCCTCACTGACAGAACAAGGACTTAGATGTAGGTCAGGAGGAAAGGAAGCTGTACACACAGTCTATGTTTCTGATATACTCCAAATCGGCTCAGGTGCTGTTTAAAGGCAAAGGAGAGAGTGTGCAGGAAGTTTGGTGACTAGGAAAATAATAAGAAGGCTGCTCATCTTTGTAGGCCAAACATTATACTTCCTTTGAACAAATCTTTGGGCTTGAGTCAATAGGAGAGTCAAGACTCACGGTGACTACTTTTCAGAGAAAAAGACAGTGAGGAAAAAAGTACCAAGGAGATTCTAATTTGTGATCTTTTCTCAAGAACAAGTTATACTATGATTAAAAGAAATGTACTCACTTACCTGGAAAATATCTGTCTTATCTTCAAATAAACTGACAAGATACTTATAGTCCGCATAAGCCCAGAATTTGGAATGATCATAGTCTCTAAATGGTCCAGAAATACTAGATAGGTCACAGTTCCAGGTCAGAAACTCTTCAAGTGTAGCTTCTACGTAACTACATGTGGTTTCAAACTGAGGAGCTGCAATGTAAGAGAACCCAACTTTAAATGTACATTGAACACAGTTTCCAAATATTGTTGTTTTCTTAAATGAGGATAATTTCAACCAAGAAGTATTAACTATTATTTAACATTAATTAGAAATTAATTATGTACTTGCTAAATAATTAGAACCATTTACAACACTTAACAATACTCACGATTAAATTTAAAAGTAAAAAACACAATTTTAACCTTAAGATTAAAGACTATCCTTTCTATGGCCTGATGCAGTAATCCAGTGGACTACTTTAGTTTATCACTTCTCCAAGACCTTTTCAGGGGTCTGTGAGGTCTAAACTATTTTCATAATAATACTACAACAGTATTTGCCCTTTTCACACTTATTCTCTCACAAGAGTACGGTGGAGTTTTCCAGGGGCTACACAACTTGTGTTGACGTCACTGCTCCGACAGCTAGTGAACTATGTGCTTATGTTCTTATATTTTTAAATGTCTGTAAACAAAGAAGAACAAAGAGCGTTGCTCACCAAACAGTTCTACAAGGATTAAGTCGTAACCCACTGCAGTCACTGACCAACCAGTGCACTCTCAGAGGAAATTAAGACATAACAGGATGAAACACTCTGTGCTTCAGATAGAGGAAATTAAGACCATAACAGCATGCTCTGTGCTTTGGACAAGCGAGCCTCGTAGATAGTGAGATGTATATCTCGGGAAGAACTTCAATGACCCCAGACTCTTGCATCTTCCTAAAGAAAAGCACTAAAATCATTAACTGTAGATATTTGTTATTTGTGACTAGCAGTAATCTTTTACCAAGATGTCTGCTTGACTGCACACATTCCCTAGCCAAAAATCATATGTATACAGGCTTCTTCCTTACCCTTCGGAGAAGTTTTCTCAGAGCTCCTGAGAGGCTATCTCCTGTGCTACAGTCCTTTAAGACCCTGAATAAAACTTAAACTCACAGTTCTTACACTGAGCATTTTTCTTTAAGTAGACATGTCTCGGTTTTAATTTCTAATAATGCTAAGTATCACTAGATATAACCCACATTGACAAAAAAACTCACTCACTGGGGTACTCAATCGTTTTTAAGTCTAAAGGAATCCTGAGACCAAAAAGTTTGAGAACTACTTCTTCAAATAATTTTAAAAAAAAGGCAACAACAAAAAACTGTCTTTTGAAAATTTTCAACTTTATACTGCACATTTATCATACACAGGTCCTCAATCATTAAGTAGACAACGGCAATTTAAAGTCTGTTCAATTATTCATTAACCCATTTATTTCAAAATCATTTATTAAGTACCTAATTTGTAACTAGCATTGTGCTCAGGCTTGCAGGAACATAAAAGAAATAGATAATACTCTTGAGTTTAGACTATATTTAGATAAAAAGAAAACTTCAACCAGAATAATAGGGAATTTGAGGCATCATATAACTAGATGCCAAATTTTGTGCCATAGACACCTAGGAAAAGGCAAAGACCACGGAGATGAGGGTTGATCAGGAAAGCTTGAAGAGAAGTCTGTCTGTCCATAGTGGTTTGTTATTACGGGTAGAACTCATTTATTCCAGAATTATTCTTCTAAATAGTGATGAAATGAGTTTTTTTTTTACAATTAGCTGAATACTTTAAATGTACATTGGGATGTTAATATTCAAGAAACCTGATTATGATCTATTTTGGAAAACATGAAATCCTTTCAAGAGGAGATGTAGATCTAACACATGTAAATCAGTCAGCACAGTGCTAGACACATAGCAGATGCTCAGTAAAAGTTAGACACTATTATTAGTACTTTTTATTATTCATTCATATATTTACTTGAGGCACTTTAAAAGTTAGCTGAATTGGTAGTAGGAAGAAAAGAATATTCAAACATCTTTTATCTTTTCCATCCATTTCTGCCCAAACTGTTTAGGATTATCCCAATCACGTTTCTCCCTCCTCTCTTTATCCTAAAACCTTATACTGGCAGAGAAATAATGGAGGGGAGGGTATGTGTCACCCTTAATTCATTTACTTCATCAACTTGTCACCTGACTTTAAGAAGCAGGAAAACTTTACTAGGCTACATTTATCTAAAAGATAAAACCCTGCAGATTTAAGAACTATTTAAATTTGATAATTTTTGAGAAGCGTTTAGAATAGTGGCTGGCACACACTGACCCATCGATATATAAAAGCTCTTAATATTATCAACATTATCATCAAGAATTTACCATAACAGCATTGGAATACACGGTTTTTTAACAAAAACCCATGTAGCAAGAAAGCTTCTTGGTGCTGGAATCATTTCTAAATCATTTCAGTAAGCTCCAATGTGAGCCTGAACACATTCTACTGTCCTGTAAGTTTTCATTTCACAAAATTCAATCCAACTGATCCAACGGAATACTAAAGCCATTGCTTGAGCCACCTGCCCCTAGGGTAGACTGAGGACTTTTCAGTTATGACCAGTTTTCACAGGCACATCTGTACTGCACCGTCATCAGAAGACTTCATTTTCTGTCACAGCAAGTTCTGTACTTAAAAGAATGAAAATCTAAAAATGCAAAAAACTACACGTGAGAACTGTTACTGTAAGGGGAAAATTACAATGAATGGAATGAATGAAGATGACAGACTTTTTCATTTACATAGTGATTTCAAAATAGAATCTTTAGACTTAAAATTCTAAAAAAAAAAAAAAAAAAATAGAATCTTTTCACCCGTTCCTGGTAATAATAGCACCAAAGGCACTGTTTTCATTCTGTTATCATGACAATTTCTTTCTGGGTAGTACAGTTGTTTTTCTTAGTTTATTCTATGCAATGGAATTATTCCTTTCTAACTTGATTATTATTGTTCTTTCGTTTAACATTAAAGTAGCCTAGGCAGCTGCAACTTTCATCCTACTTACTGTCAAAATGTTAGGTAAGAGGAAGCTCAGCTGAGTTTAGGATTTGGAAATAGTGTATAAATTGAGTTTGCTTTTGACTCTCATAAAAGGGAGTCCTAAAATATTTTTTGCACAGCAGTGAAACAAATATTTCTCCATTTTGTTAGACTTCATCACTTCACAAGCAAGAAACACTTGGAATGTGGGTACTGAGTATGACTTTTGATTGTTACTCCACTCCCTATCAACAAATGTTTAGGATTATTTCTACATCTGCTTGCCAAATCACTGCCAGCTGAGGTATAGTGTTGTCACTGAGAATACATGTTGGCAAATGAATCTGATCCAAAATGTTTCAAAGAGCTATTGTGATGTCATTATCTACTTCCTAAAATAAACTAAGAGATACATTACAGTCAAATATGCTAGTTATTAATACTATTATTTCAAGCATTCTAGAAAAATTCTAACCAAGACCTAAAACAGAAATAAATATGCTCAATAGAAAGGAAACAAAGTTATCATTGTTACAAGCAATATGCTTGTAACTCATATGCCTTATGCTTGTAACATATATGCCAGGCTCATATGCCTGTCTTACTAAAAAGCCCACAAGAATAAACTAAAAAACTATGTACACTATTAACTGGCTGGATAAAAAATAAACATGCAAAAAATAAATGGTTTTTATTTGTATATCAATCACAGTTTGAAAAACAAAAGAGGCAAAAATATTTCCTAAGAGCTATAAAAATTTTATAATATTTTAAGAAATTTGTAGACTTATATGAAAACTCCAAATCTTTTTTTTTTCCCCAAATCTTTTTACTGAGATAAAACAAACTAGGTAAGTGAAGATTACACATTCTTGTGTAGGAAGATACAGTATTGTCACAAGGTAGATTCTTTCCAAATTACGTAATTTATAGCACTTCATGAATTTTCATTTAAAATCCTGTTGACTGAAAGAAAAAAAGAAAAACACATGACCTAAAAGTTGCAGGTTATGTTTTATTTGGGTATCTTAGTGAGGACTATAGTCTGGGAGATGGCCTCTCAGATGTTCTGAGGAACTGTTCTAAAGAGGTAAGGGAGGTGCCAGGATATACAGGAGTTTTCGTGGAAAAAAAAAAGAGTCGAACATCAAACGATTACTGCTGATTACAAAAAAACCAGACATCTCAAGTTAATGATTTTAGTGCTTTTCTATGGATGGGAAGATGCAAAAGTCTTGGCTCACTGATATTATTGCTTTGATATGCATCTTAACTATCTAGGGCCAGGATCCTGTTTTTCTCCGTTCCGAATGCCCCTCAGGGAGCACCATTATGGGGGGGGGGGAGGCAGCTGCAGTGGCTGATGGCTTGAGGGCAGGCAACATTCATTGTTTAATGTGGGCGCACTGTTTAATTCTAAAATTCGTTTAGAGGAATAAAATTCAATTGTATCTAATAAAATACTGAGAAAGAAGAGTGATTAGGGAGGATGAACTGTTCTTTCAAATATTAAAATATATACCAGTTGCTAAAATAGTTTTTAAAAAGTGTTTTACTGGCACCAAAACTGATAGCTCAATAAAATGTCCAAAAACAGATGCTGGAATATACAAGAATATAGTAATACAATAAAGATGGTTTCAAAGTCAATAGGGAAAAAAAGGATTATTCAGTAATGGTACTACAATAAAGATGTTATTTCCAACTTAACTATTTGGGAAAAAGTCAGTGAACGCCACATACTAAAATAAATATGGAATGGATAAAGAGTAAAATGTAAAAAAGAAATCATTAAGCTATTAGAAGAAAATATTAGAACATTTATCTATTGTCAGGATACAGAAGGAATTTCTAAATAAAATATATAAGAATAAAAATATTAATGAAATATTATTTGACTTTACTATAAAAAATATGAAGCAAAAATCAAAAGGCAAACAATAAACTGGGAAACATTTGTTTAGTACATTAGTACATTAGTAAACAAACACAGTATTCTTAATATTAACATAAGGAATTTATTTATTAAAAAAAACGCCAAACCCTGAAACCCTAATCAGGATAAGTGAAAGAACAATTACCAGACAAAAATACCAATTATTCATAAACACGAACATATGTTCAACATCACCAGCAAAGAAATGTTAATTAAAGTCATGAGACACCCATCTCTCACCTATCAACAAGATAGTTTTTTAAAAACATAAATTTCAGTTTCGGGAAAGGAGTGGCCAAACAGGCACCCTTGCATGTTCTGAAAGGAAAGTAAATGTAAACCACCCTTCTGCAAAGCACTTGGCCTCATGTATCAAAGGTCTTTCATTCTTTCACTCCATAGATGTCTGACTATCCAGATATTAGGTGCTCAGCCAATAATGAGACATGGCCCTGGCCCTTACAAGGTGGCCCTCTTGAGGGGAAGAGAGACTTTAAACAGATAATTACTTACACAACTAACCATGTGATTACAACTGTGCTTGCTAAGTGTTACTCAGAAATACAAGGTGCTCTGAGATAACTTAATAGTAACACCTGATTTGGGGGGTGGGGGAGGGAGATGTGGTCACAAAGACTACCATGAGGGAACGACCTTTGAGCTAAGATCTGAAGGAAGCAGAGCAATTAACTAGGTAAAGCTGGGGTAAGGGGAAGTGGGAAAAGAGAGAACGGCTAGACTGTATATGCAAAGGCCCTGAAGTAAGAAAAAGCAAATCTCTGGAAATACAAAAACTGGAAAAAATGCTTTTTTGCCCCAAGCTCAGAAAGGGGAATTAAGCTGAGGAGGCAAGCAGAGCTTCCTATACCATAACAAAAATGCTGGTCTTTAGCCTAAGGGTAATGGGAAGCCATTTAAGGGTTTTAAACAGGGAAAGAAGATGAGATTTTTCTTTTTTTTAAACTGTCTCTGGTTTCAGGATGAAGAATGGCTGAGGCGGGAGGGCAGGGAGTACACAGGGACTAGGGACGAGGCTACTGCAACCACGGAGGTGAGAGAGCAGGGTAACCCCAACTGGAGGATGGCCTCGGACAGAGAAGCAGGTGGATGCTGGATACTTCGGGTGTAAGTCACCAGACACCGCTTAGAGAGGCCACCAGAATGGCTCAGAGGTTTCTGGCCTAAGAAGCTTCTTGGATTGTGCTGCTCCTGGTGATAATGTTCACACCCTTTGACCCAGTCATTCTCCAAGGAATCTATCCTAGGGAAACAATCAGAAACTTGGACAAGATTTACTTTCAAACATGCTCAGTACAGTCTTATTTATAAATTTAAAACTTCTAAGCAATCTAAGCAAAATAGGAGAATTTTAAAAATAAATTATGGGGCTTCCCTGGTGGCGCAGTGGTTGAGAATCTGCCTGCCAATGCAGGGGACACGGGTTCGAGCCCTGGTCCCGGAGGATCCCACATGCCATGGAGCAGCTGGGCCCGTGAGCCACAATTACTGAGCCTGCGCGTCTGGAGCCTGTGCTCCGCAACCCGCAACAAGGGAGGCCACGATAGTGAGAGGCCCGCGCACTGCGATGAAGAGTGGCCCCCACTTGCCACAACTGGAGAAAGCCCTCGTGCAGAAACGAAGACCCAACACAGACATAAATAAATTAATTAAAAATAAATAAATAAATAAATTATGGTACTACCATACAATGGAATATTAGGTAGCCATTTAAAAGTCATATTTAATGTCAAGAGAAGCTGCTCAGAATATGTTAAGTAAAAAAAGAGAAAACACAGGCTGTTAAAATTAACACAATTTTATGTTTAAAATACAGAAAGGCTTGCATGGACATGTATCAAAATGTAATTAGTGATTGCCTCTGGGTAATAGGACTAAGTGTGTTTAAATTTCTTTGGGTCTTCCCATTTTTCCAGCGTTCTCTAAAATGAGAAGGTATATTTTAATTTTTTAAATTATTTCTACTTTTAAATAATATTTTTTGAGCATTTACTATGTGCTAGGCACTGTTGTAAATGTTTAATGAATATGAACCCATTTAATCTTGAAAACATTTCTAAGATACAGAAAAGTTAAGTGACTTGCTCAAAGTCACAGAGTAAGTCAAAATTTGAACCCACGCAATCTGATTTGAGTCAGCTCTCTTACATCACTACCCTACACTGCTCGTGGAAGTACTGTATTTATACTCAAAGAAATAACTTTAAAAAGAACAAATTATTAAGACAACCCACATAATGGGAGAAAATATTTGCACGTCATATATCTGATAAGAGTTAGTATCCAGAATATATGAAGATCTCTTTTACCACTCAACAACAAAAAGACAAAAAAACCCCAAAGAAACACACATAAAAACAAAAAAATCTCAGTTAGAAAACAAGCAAAGGATTTGAATAGACATTTCTCCAAATTAGATATACAAATGGTCAATAAGCCCATAAAAAGATGCTTGACAACATTAGTCATTAGGGAAATGCATCAAAACTATAATGAGATAATAATTCACACCCACTAGGATGGCCAGAATAAAAAATGGAATAAGTATCGGCACAGATGTAGAGAAACTGGATCCCTCACACTTTGGGGTAGGAATGTGAAATGGTTCAGCTGTTTTGGGCAACAGTTTGGCAGTTCCTCAAAAGGTTAAACATAGCTGCTGCATGACTCGGCAATTACACTTCTAGGTTTAACCCAAGAGAAGTGAAAACATATGTCCACACAAAAACGTGTACCTAAATGTTCATAGTAGCATTATTCATAATAGCCAAAATGTGGAAATAACCCAAACGTCCATCAACTGATGAATGGATAAACATTTTGTTTATCCATATGATGGAATATTATTCAGCAATAAAAAGAAAATACAGATACATGCTAAAACATGGGTAAATCTTGAAAACATGATATGTGAAAAAAGCTAGACACAAACGGCCACAACTGTATGATTCCATTTATATATATCCAGAATAGGCAAATCTATAAAAACAGAAAGTAGATTAGTGATTGCCAGGGGCTGGAGAAGGGGGTGAATGGGGAGTGACTGCTAATGGGAACCAGATTTTTCAGTGTGACGAAAATGTTCTGGAATTAGATAGTGGTTGTGGTTGCACAACATTGTGAAGATGCTAAAACCACTGAATTGTATACTTTCAAATGGTGAATTTTATGTGAATTTCGTCTGAATTTTAAAAAAGAACAAATTATTTTTAGTAAAAACTCAGAGCAGTTTCTCTCAATTGCAGAGACTTTCTACTTCCCTTTTTCTTCTATGCTGGAGTAGTAACTTTAAAATGTCAAATTACTGTATCTCCACTATAAAACAGGATAATAATAGTACCACTCCAAGTGGGTTTGAAGAAGATTGAGAGAGGTAATATGTATAAAGCCCTCAGAACAGTGCCTGACACAACAGTTCTCAATAGCTCTTAGTAGTAGTATTGTATTTGGAGTCTAACCAGGAGGTGAAAAAATTACAATTTCTATTTTTCTTCAAATTATTGTTTAACAGACACTTCAATGAGTGGAAAATTTATCTGACTAAAATCAAGAAGAAAAGAGAACAAGCTGATTTTTACATAGTTGCTGCTGGTCTAGCATTTAATTTAAAAATACAATAAACATTTTGGTCTGTGACTAGAATGAGATGCCAAAGAGTTTAGGGTCTATTAATCCTGCTCTACCTGTCACTGGAGTACAAAGGGGTTCCAGACACCAAAAACCCAATAATTATATGAGATATCCTAGAAGATCAACATGAGAAAACTAAGCTTGGAGAAGCTGGAAGAGAAACTGGGTAATTTTCTGGTTCCTTCTGAGTTATTAATAGATATTCTTAGAGCCACTTCACAGCAATGCTTAAAACACTATGAACTTCTAGACTACCAAGTTTACCCATATTTAAATAGAAGTTAAACACATGTTCTGAAGCCAGACAGTGGTCATGGACTTCTTTAGATTAGAAACAGTTTCTAATGTAAACTCTTTCTTTCCTATAAACTAACTGTTTTTAGAGTAACAGTAATTGCTTTATCTGGCTTAAGGCAAAAAATCAAACTGTTACAAGTCTTCAGGGAAGAAGAGGGAGTTGGCAAAATCAAATTGCTTAAGAGGATGAAAAAAACAGCTTCACATATGTTTCACATTTATGTAATGCAATAGAGGTCAGGCAGCTGATAAAGCAGAGAGATAAAATTACACCCAGACTGAGCACTATAAATAGTGAGTGAGGCGACAAATAAAAGGACACATTGTACATGAGTCAAAAGTAGAAGGGATTGTTAGATTAGTATTGGTCTCTTTCAATCACATAAATAATAGCACATTAACAAATATTTATTATTATTAAGTGTCTACTATGATCAATGAACCATGATACATGAACAACTACATTTTATGTGGGGTTATAAATTATAGGTTGTTTAGTCTAAAAAAATTATCTTAAACTGTCCTTTTAAAATCTCTAATGAAGTTTTCCTATCTGAAAATGGTCCAAAAGAGGATTCGAAATAAAGGATTCTCTAGAGATAAAGAAACCACGGTTGAGAATATGGGAATGCTACTGAAGAGACATTATGATGATGATTCCTTGTAGTCCTACCTGTATCTGTGTGTTTCGTTCCCATCCTGAATCGTATCTGCTTGCCCTGAAGGACCTCAGAAAGATGTTTTGCAGTCCAGTGTTGGGCTGGCCAATCAAAAACCATGTTACAGAAGACTGCAGGTTGTTGTAAAGACATTATAATTTCTTTCGCTTTCTCTGGTGTAAAAGGTTTGACATGTTTACCTAGGGAGAGAAATAAATAACTTAAAAGTTATTTCATATAATATGAAGAATAAATAGCTAATATCATTTCTATTATGGCAAATCTTTCTGTGTAATTGCACTGCATTTACTCTTCATTTATTACTGTTTACATAAATATTTGGCCTCAAAGAGCCATAATCCTTCAATGATTTTTCTCAAATATTAAATTGTAAATGTTGGAAAATATTTACAATCTTCAATGTCAAAAATGTTTTTTTAAAAAGGCTTTCCAAGTATTTATATACATTTAAAAGATGCAATTTTTTGAAAATATTATTTCCTAAATAGAGAATTATGTAAGAAATGCTGATGGAACCTACTCTTGAACAAGTAGAGTTGCTGGACTCAGCAATAATTCTACTTGATATAGCACATGTTCTTGCCAAAAAGACTACCGCATTCATACAGCAGTGGATGGGGAGCAGGAGAGGGGATTATTTTATTGCAAGATTTAAAAAGATAAAATATGTGCTAGGGTGGATATCAGTGTTAATCATTGATTCTGACTGCATCTATAAACTGTACAAGGGAATATGCACAAACTAACACTGTGACTTACTGAGGACTTCAATAAATTTCAATCATAGAATGTTAATCCCGGATAGGAGGGTAAAGATTAATATTTGTTAAATAAAAGAACAAGTAGGGACTTCCCTGGTGGCGCAGTGGTTAAGAATCCACCTGCCAATGCAGACGGTACGGGTTCGAGCCCTGGCCTGGGAAGATCCCACATGCCACCGAGCAACTAAGCCCACAGTAGTGCGCCACAACTACTGAGTCTGCGCGCCTAGAGCCTGAGCTCTGAAACAAGAGAAGCCACCGCAGTGAGAAGCCCCCGCAGTGAGAAGCCCGTGCACCAGAACAATGAGTAACCCCCTCTAGCCGCAACTAGAGAAAGCCTGCGCGCAGCAACGAAGACCCAACAATGAAGACCCAACACAGCCAAAAATAAATAAATAAATTTATTAAAAAATATATTAAAAAAAAAATTAAAGAACAAGTAAGTTTCTCTTTAAAGACATCTCAAGATGAAAGTCTGGGGGGAAAGTTGAAAAATGCTTCATACTCTGATCCCCAAAACATGAATTTATGATTCTCTAGTACAATCAGCTAAACCCTCTATTTCAGTTACCTAATCTGTAATTACACTTACTCAAAAAATTACGAAAAGCTCATGAATAATCCAAATTCCCCCTTCAACCAACCTTCTTCTAAACTATCTGACAAAAGGACGAGGGATGGAGAAGGACTCATCGAGGAACCTGAGTAATTTGTACTTGTCTGAATGTGAGGCTTGTTTTTAAAGAAAATGAAAATTTAGGTCAGTTTGGCCCTCCTTTCTCAGACAAGGGCAAAACTCGGAAACCTCTCCTAAACCAGTGGTGAAAGCGAGCAGGCTCTAAGCCCTCAGCAGTTGACATCTGAGAACACTCTGGCCCCTTCTGTGTAGTCAGGGCTCTCATGTGAGGACATCAGTGCGGGTGCTTCAGGGGATGGGCAAGTGCAAGAGGTGGGGCTACGTGGAGTAGGGAAGACAGAAGGCACTCTTAGGTCTCTATGTAAAAGAAGGCCCAAGTTTATCTTTAAGTGACCTTTACGTACTGAAGAGCCCTGTTAAGGAAAACAGGCTGCAACCAGGAATTATTTAAAAAAGGTCTTAACCCATGCCAGCCTATAAATGTAAGCACAGGGTTACCTAGATTGCAATGTACCAAGTCTTCCTGGACTTGGAGTGCCTGGATTCCCTGTGTATGAAAATGGACAAGTCACATTTTTTATTATATATTTTTAAAGTTTTGCTAGACCATGAAAAGCTGCAATACATTCATGATAATACCTGTTGTTTGTGACATATAAATTAGTACTACCCTTTGGGAAACAACTGGGAAAATGATGCAAAAGTCTCAAAGAACCACCCATTAACCTAATAACTCATGTTAGAGGAATGTGCTTTTAACAAAATAATCATAAGCTACATACATATTCATTTATACTATATATATGTACATACATATGCATAAAATATCTATTACCATAATAAAAAACCTGAAAATATAAACAACCAAATGTCTCAAAAGTAGAAAAATAATTTACTAAATATTTCTCCCATAGTACAGTCCCCTGGTACATTCAATTCATTAACAATAAAAATGAGGGCTCTGTAGAAATGTGTGGAGCTGTAGGGACTGGAACTGACTCAGAGAGTTATTGCAACAGCCAAGTGAGAAGAGTGGTAATAAGGCCCTGAACAACAAAGGGTGGCAGTGAGGAAGGCAGAGATGGTAGAGATGGAGAAATACTAGGAGAACGACGTCAAAGACTATTATGACTGAAGAGATGTGGGGTAGGAGGCAGATGCAGCTGTAAGGAAGACTGAGGTTTCCAGACTTTGTGACTTGCCACGAGAGAAAGGTTAGGAGTGACATCTCCTTCTGTTGGGAAGATGAGAGCTTGGTTTTGATCATCATCATCATAACAATACCATATATTTACTTGTATAAGGCTTTACTATTTGCCACACACTTTTGTTAAAATAAAAGTGCTCACTGGATCCTCTAAGAAGGCTGTAAAATACAGGTAGAGAAGGTATTTTATTTCCATTATCCAAATGAAGAAATGGAAGTTCAGATGTCAAAGGTCAAAACACCAGTGATGATAGGACTATAGGTCAGGTTCCCTGATTCCAAGTCCGATGCTCTTTCTACCACATAATCCTGCTTCCAGAGAATTAAAACTGTAGGACTTACACTAGCACTAAAAACAGAGAGACAGTATAACCAGAAAAGATAAGCTGGTGCAGGGAAGCTTTAGATGGATCCATAGATAATAAATCCACATGTGTTGTTGGGGAGAGAGGAATGTTCTGGTTTGTGCACATGTTTGTATGTGTGGTGGGGGGAGTAGTTAATACCTATAGTAGAGATTGCTAGTTGCCTACCTTACCCACTACTGGTTCCTTCTTCCTCACTAACAGAACTTTGGGCAATGGGAGCAGCTGAAAAATTACATTTGCCAGATTCCTATGCAGATAGGAGTGGCCAGGGATACATCTAGAAGTTGCTGAGTCAGCCTTTCCCCCTTATCCTCCTCTCCTATATCCTGCCTGGAAAACAGACATCATGTTTAACCATCTCGACAGATAAAAGAAAGGCCCAGGAAATTGCAAACACCGGCTGAAAGAATGCAAAGATGTCCATTTTTGTGCCCCTGAACCAAAGCCAGCAAAATTCTATCCCCTGAACCCTTTCACATAAATACACTAACTCATAGACAGGACTCTGTTATTAGTTCATAACTGGTATAGCACCTTGCCTTCTGGGGCTATGGTTTTCAAGGACAACCATATTCTCCCTAGAGAGTGCTCTGTGGCTTAGTTTAGGCTGGATGAATCATGGCTGGTGGGACTCACTGTAACATTCTTTCAGTTCTATGGTTGTAAAATGTTCAAGCTTTGAACATTTTGCTTCTAGAACTTTAAAGGGCAGAGAAAAACAGAAGCACCAGTCCTTTGGGGGTGACGATTTATTCATGCTGCTTATCTTAAATCAGAGCCAATAGATCACATGGCTTTGAATGTTTTCAGAACAGTTCTCATATTTGTACACCTAAGTACGTGGGCATTAGTAACACATGAGTAGTGTTTTGACAGAGGAGCTTCAAAGAAGTAAATAAATATTTTTTCCTCTAACATAACATTAAATTTTCTAAAAAAGTATTTAATGATCTGATCAAAAAATGCCAAACATCCCAAAGGTTATTTAATAGGAGACCCTAAAAACTAAAGTTTGCTGAGAAAGTACCAGGCCCAGTGATTGGAATATATTAAATGCTCAAACATTTGCTAAATGAATGAAAAGTGCTATAAAGCATATGCAGAGTAGATCAGTAGGATGCTCACCATAACAGGAAATTAGCATACTTGCAGATTTCAGGCTTATCAGTGAAATAAAACAATCAGCTGGTTGTGAGATAAAAGTAATTTGGGTTCTGATCGTTTAATCAACAATGAACTGGGCTAGTAAATTAACAAATTTAAGTGTTACAATTTTCTTTAAAGAGGAATACAATCTACACTGTATTAATTAAATAGCCTAGGGATGCACCCAGTCATTCCATGCCAGGGATATTTGCAAAGAGCTATAAAAATTCTGAAGCAACCTCAAAAGCCTTTAAAGAGTAAATGTATTTAGGTCTAAACTTGCAGCAAGTAGCAATTTCTAATTAGATGACTTAGAAACTGCTGGAAAAAATGATTAGTGATCTAGGTGTCGCACAATAGTCTCTTCTCCCTCCAAATGTAGCATGTTATTCAGATGATTTATTACAGCTTTGGTAACAATTCTTTGGAGATGGTGAAACACCATCAAAAAGCAATTTACTTTTTTCTCAGTTAATTTTTTCTTTAATTAATGCAAAGGACAAGATAATTTGAAACCTAATTTCTCTGAATTTGCTAGCAATCTGGCTTCAGTCAATTAATATCTGGCTTGGATTTGTATCTGAGATTTAGAATTTAAGACAAGAAATACCAAGTTTCCAGAATACGCTCCTAATATTGATAGAATACAACAAAGACAAAGATCCTGAAATTGAAATTAACTCACTCCTCATGTCAGGTATAATTTTAATAACTATTAATTTTAAATTTAATAGTTTTATATTTTATTAAAAAATTTTCAGAAGGTGACATCAGAGTAAGCCTCAAGTTACAATGCAGAGACTCACCACAGTGATACAGTATGAACAAAAAATTGGGTCCTAGCATTGGGAGCTAATTTATTTCTAAATACATACAGGTAAGCCTATGATGGCTTCATCAATCTGATGACTACTGTATATACACACAAGGGTCATCTACCATCTGGAATGGTAGATATCAGGGTAAAAAATAATGAACATTTAGATCAGGTCAGAAAAATGCTGATGGAATTATTCAAGTACTACTTAACAAAATGACTGTGTTCAGACTGAAGACCGAATGGTAAAACTTACACCAAAGATGATTTTAATTTTATAGTCACTATTTTAAAATGTCAATACGAACTAAGAAAATTCTGCTGCTGCTGAACTGTCATAAACCCTTTGAATTTCAAGATCTAGAAGGTGGTGCCGATGAAGAAACCACAAAATGTTGAGGCTGTGTTGACATGACCTTGCCAATACCAATGCTCAGTGTGGTAGTGAACACCCAACCAGGTTCAGGCTGGGGACCAGAGACAGTTACATGCTGGACATTTACCATCCTCTTCTTCCCATCTTCTTACACTTGTAACTCTTGCCCAGTTAACCCAGAAAATTGTCTTCTCCTCCTCACTTTAATCCATTTATGAACCAGAATATGACTCATAGTGCTTTTAAGTTCCTAAACCTAAAGTAAGAAAAGTAAATCTATATTTTAAGTGAAGTTAATACTTGAAAGACTGGTGCCTCAAAGACTGCAGCTCTTTAAAATGTTTCAAAGTACCTTCAAAATTTCTACCAAAATGTTTCCATTTCTTCAGCTTCCACTAAGTAAATTTTCCATAATTCAGAATAAACTGGTTATTTCATCTCTTTTCATCAAAAAATATTCAGCAGAAGAGTCTTGAAGAGGTATGTGGACACTCACGTTCATAGTAGCACTATTCATAATAGCTAAAAGGTGGAAGCAACCCAAACATCCATTGACAGATGAAGGGATAAACAAAATGTTTATACATGCAGTGGAATATTATTCAGCCTTTAAATGGATGGAAATACTGTCACAGGCTACAACATGGATGAACCTTGAGAACATTTTGCTACGTGTAAAAAGTCAGTTGCAGAAAGACAAATATGGTATTATTCTACTTACATGAGATACTAAAATAGTCAAATTCAAACAGAAAGTAGAATGGCAATTAACTGGGGCTGAGGAGAGAGAGAAAAGGGGAGTTATTTTCCGGGTACAGAGTTTCAGATTTGCAAGACAAAAAGGATCTGGAGATCTGTTTCACATTAATATGAATACACTTACTACTGAACAGTACTCTTAAAAATGGTTAGATGATAAATTTTATGTTGTTTTCTTGTCACAATTTAAAAAATACTGAACAGTTCTGTTTTTCTAATATTATCGTTACCAAATATGAAATGTAACATGTAAATTACACAAGTGCTCTAGCATGAGAATTTTTCACTTTTTAAGATCACACAGGCTTGTGTTTTTCTTCAAATTTCCCTGCCTCCTCCTGCCCTTTTAAAAAATGAGAACAAGAACGACATGGAGAATATGGTACCTCTAACTGAAAAGGAATAAATCCAGTTATGCAGGAGCGTCAGCTGCATAGGAAAGTCAAGTCCATGTAACTCTGGAATGAGATATTTCCTTGGGCAGGACTGGAAGAACAGTTAGAAAGGATGCATCCTTCTCTTCACCAAGGCATAAACTTGGCTATAATTAAAACTATGAGATTAGGGGTAGGGGATTAAGAGATACAACTGCTATATATAAAATAGATAAGCAACAAGGATATATTGTACAGCACAGAGAATTATAGCCATTATTTTGTAATAACTTTTTTAAAAAATTTATTTTATTTATTTTTTACTTTTTGCCTGCATTGTGTCTTCATTGCTGCGCGCAGGCTTTCTCTAGTTGCGGTGAGCAGGAACTACTCTTCGCTGGGGTGCACGGGCTTCTCACTGTGGTGGCTTCTCTTGTTGCGGAGCACGGCTCTAGGGGCGTGGGCTTCAGTAGTTGTGGCACGTGGGCTCAGTAGTTCTGGCTCGCGGGCTCTAGAACGCAGGCTCAGTAGTTGTGGCGCACAGACTTAGCTGCTCCGCAGAATGTGGGATCTTCCTGGACCAGGGCTTGAACTCCTGTCCTCTGCATTGGCAGGTGGATTCTTAACCACTGCGCCACCAGGGAACCTCTATCTTGTAATAACTTTTAATGGAGTATAATCTGTTAAAATGCTGAATCATGTTGCACACCTGAAACTAATATAATATACATCAACTATATGTCAATTTAAAAAATTAATCAGAAAAAAATTTTAAACTATCAGAGCCCAATGGAAACAAATACAGTCTCAGTCTGAAAGACAGATTCAAAGTATTGATTTTTAATTTCACTGAAACGCTTCAACCAATGTATGATCCTAGAAGTAACATCTCACATTCAGAGTTCGAGTTGATTCTTAACAGTAAGTAGTTTCATGTTTGTTTGTTTAAGTTCATATTTTTAAGAGTAGTTTTGGGTTTAAAACAAAATTAGGAGGAAGTACAGAAAGTTCCATATACCCCCTCCCCTCATACATGCATGGCCTCCGCATTATCAACATTACTCACCAGGGCTTGGCATAAACTAACACCAAATAAATGTTTTCTGAATTCACAGCTCATTTTTAACAATGCATAAAACTTTACTAAGATTAACCATTTGTTTTCTCCACTTTTGTAAAATGAACTATTGAGCATGCTCACAGCAGTCTCAAAACAAAGGGATCAGTTCCACGATTTCATGCTCACCTCCACGGGTTCCCTCTCCAGCTCCCGATCACTCTATTCACCACTAATTGACTCCTAATCACCCCTGTCCCAACAGCAACTTGACAAAGCTTCTTCACTCTCAAATCCCCAATACCTCTCTCCACTCCCTCACTCAGGGGGGTGCCTTACCCTGTTCTTCTGAGAAAAGTGAAACCCATGACTTCCTTCTTCTTCACTTCAATGTTCTGGTTCACCCTGCTCCTCTCTGGTCTCCAAGCATAATCTTCCTCCTTTCAGCTGTGTACCCTGCACATTCCACTCCAGTAGCACCAGTCTGTCTCCTCACTTTTTCCCCACCCTCTGCCCCCTATGTGCCTTGGGCTTTTCTCCACTCACTTCCACTCCTGGCCTCTCCTCTCCAGAAACAACTTCTTCCATTCATTTCCATATTCAAACTACAGTTGTCCCTCAGTATCCAAGGGGGACCGGTTCCAGGACCCCCGAGGATACCAGAACTCTTGAGAGCTCAAGTCCTTTAGAGTGGGCCTGTGGGACCTGAGGCTGCGTGCAGACTGAGGACTGTACGCCAAACCTTCAAATTACTCGCAGAAGCACAGACCAATCCAATCTGTATTCATTCTTTCTCCTCTCACCCCCAAAGCATGTAATGCGTGTAATATTTACAGCCCATCTAACTGCCTCCTGCCGTGCGAATATGTATTATACTGCAAGTCTTTTAATCTGTGTTCTTTTCCCACAGAGTATATTTATAGGCTATTTTAGAGCAAGAACTGTCTTCAACCTCACTGTACAAAAGAGTCTCCTGTTCAGAGTGTACATTCAAATATTTTTGGATAATGGAGTGGTAATAAGTTTGCTCAAAAATTACCTTTTCTATGACCCCTACAATATTCGTTACTATACTAAACAGAGTGAAACTTTCACATGCATTTATTTAATGTATGTATTTTTCTTACCCTTTATTCACATAAACCTTATCTGATTTAAAGCAAAGTCTTCTCTTCCAGTAGGATTTTGCCCATTTAACTTACTTTGAAATGGTAATAAGCAGTCACCCCAAAGTGGTTTTTCTGGGGAGGATGACAGTTTAAAATAGGGTTGAAAGTTCCACAGATAGGATTCGGAGAATCCTTTAATACAAAAATTTGAAGTCACCTGCAAAAATGTGTACGCATGCTATACTGTTCAGGGGAGCAAATCCATACTTTCATCAGTCCTCCTTAGGACTTCAAGATTAAGAATCACCAGTTTCCTCAAAAAGTTAAATATGGAATTACCACATAGCCCAACAATTCCACTCTTAGATATATGCCCAAGAGAAGCTGAATACATATGTTCCTACAGAAACTTGTAAACAAATGTCCATAGCAGCATTATTCATAGCAGCCCCAAAGTGGAAACCCAATGCCCACTGATGAATGGATACACAAAATATGGCATATCCATACTACAGAATATTATTCAGACACAGAAAGTAGTGAAGTACTGGTACATGCTACAACATAGATGAACCTTGAAAACATTATGCTGTGTGAAAGAAGCCAGACACAAAAAGCCACATATTATATGATTCCATTTATATGAACTGCCCAGAACAGGCAAATTCATAGAGACAGAGTAGATTAGTGATTGCCAGGGGATGGAGAGAGGGTGAATGGGGAGTGACTGCTAATGGGAACCAGGTTTCTTTTTGGTGTGATGAAAATGTTCTGGAATTATAGTAGTGATGGCTGCACAACTTTGTGAACATACTAAAAAACATTTTAAAAGGGTCAATTTATGGTATTTGAATAAAAACCTCCTCTTCCCCGGCTACATGCTTAACATCTTCCTCTGCATTATCCTCCCAAACCTAAATGCTATGCATTCACATTAAAACTCAACAGTGCTCCCAGCCACCTTCTTCTTCTTCAGGTTCCTAATTTACATGTAGTTTTTCAGGCTGAAAAATTTCAGAGATATCTCCAATTTCTTTTCTCTCAGTTTCAACATCAGTCAGTCACCAATGCCAGCACTTTTTATTAACAATAAAGATGGTTACCATTATTGAATATGTAATTCCTGCCAGACATTTATGCTAGATGATCTACAAGTATCTTTAATTTTCACAATAGTTATGCACTTTAGAGAGGAGGGTGCTGTGGCTAAGGGGGTTTAAGTACCTTGTCCTTCAGTCTTTCTCCCTCCAAGCTATCCTCCACCCTTCAGCCGCAGTGATCTTCCTAAAACCAAATCTTATTGTGTTCCTCCCCCATTACTCCCCCAGCTAAAGCTCCTCAAAGGCTTCACACTGTCAGACTCCTTAACTTGGTATAAGGTGCCCTTCAGGATCCCTGTCTCTTACATTCCTTATACCAACTTCTTTCAGTTCCTGGACTATGCCATGCTCTTTTTCCTCCTGCCTCTGGACTTGGCACGGGGTTCTCTTATTCATTCACTCAACAAATATGTATTAAGTACCCCCTAGGAGCCTGACATTGTATTTGCTGCTTGGGCAAACGTTGTGAATAACACAGATATATGTTCTGCCCTCAAGGTACTTAAGGTCTAAGGGAAGAAACAATAATAAACAAGTAATTACAGATTGTGATAAGTGAAATGAAGGAAGCAGGATGCCGTATTATAAAACATCTAGGGTTAAGGGTCAGGGGAAAATTACGATGACTGTTTTAGATAGGTTAATCTGATAAGGTCTCAGGTGGTAACATACCTTAAAATCTGAAGACTAAGAAACCAGTTATATGAAAAGCAGGTAAGAGCAGAGGGGGTGATGAGTGACAAGAGATGCTCCTGGAGACATCAGCAGAACCCAGACCAAGGATTTTTGTAGGCCGTGGTTAGGAGTTTGGATTTTAACCTAAGTTCTTAGTGCAATGGATTTCACTGAAGAATTTTGAGTAAGAGAGTGTCACTTTTTGCCACTGAATGGAGAAGAGATTGGAGGGGCACAAGAAAGGAAATGGGGACACAAGGCCTGAAGATACAATAGTGGTTTAGGTGAGAAATGTGGATGATTTGGACAAAGGTGTGATAGAGGAGGAAAAAAGTAGATTAGATGCAGAGTTGACCTGACATGCAAAGTCATCAGCTGGAAGTGAGGAAGAGATGAAGAGAGGATATAAAGAGTTTGGGGAATTGTCATTGGGGAAAGAAAGTAAGGTTACTATAGAAACAGAGGATCAGAAGGATCTCAGGCCCATACTGAGTGAATACTCAAGAGGTTGACCATTTTCATTTTATAATGTCATCAATTTGCCCAGGACTTTTTCAGTGTGCGCTACTAATAGTATTCACGTTACCAGGCATTAGTCATTCTTTTTCCTTTCTAGGTCCCTCTACTCAACCCGGAAAAGGCAGTGTTATATACAATCAAAAGTCTCTGGATCCCATGGCAGTACCCAGAACAGTGCCAGGCACGGAGCAATCATTCAATAAATGCTAACAGGGATCTCAGGCTCACCGGCCTTCAAACTTCATCCGTTCTCTAAAGCAGGATTCCACTGAAATCATACTCCTGTTCACAAAAGTCCCAGATATCTCCACTTATCTCAAGGGTGGTTCAATCCACTGTAACAGTCACAACACCCTCACGTGTGAAACAGCACTGGCAGGAAGGAGAGATACTGGACCTATACGATGATCAAAAATCTGGGTGCTACAATTTGAAAAAAGCCACGTTCACTAGAAAGCAAATAGTTTTCCTCATAGCTTACTGCAGGGCCGAAGAGACAAACGGCCACACGAGAGATGCCAAGAGTCAGTTGGCACAGGGTTGTACTCACGGTCTGAGTTCTGCCTAGCACCTACCTTCTTCCTCTCCAGATTCAGAGTCCTCCTTAGTGATCGCCCCGGAGTCTGCTGCCATGGAGATCACTACACGGGCTCCACCCGAACCCAAAAGTGAAGTGGAGCGGGAGCCGGATCAGAGAGAGGCCAAAACCCGGGGTCTAAAGCCGCAGCACAGGAAAGAGTCGCAGCGGTTGCTACCAGACTCTTCCGGAAGCGGCACGAGCGTGAAAGTCACGTGACGGGCACTGGGCGGGGCCACGCGGTTTATTTTGATTCTTGAGTGGTGGAAATGTAAGCACGTGATCGCGGTTGTGGTGGTTTTTATTTTCCCCAGACAGTAATCGTCTTCCGGTGTAGACTTTTCCTGGCTTCTTTTTCGGTTTTCCTCCAGTCATTCCTTTTCGCCTTGGCGCTTTCTTCCTCCCAACAGTATTGGAGTTTTAGGGAATGGTTTGCTTTTTTGTGGGGCTCGGAGCAGTGGGAAGTGGCTCTGCGTTTGCTTACTCTGCAGTCGCTCTTAGCCTTGGATACCAGGAGAGCTCACGCTTCTCTTCCCCTTCTCTTCCCGACTCTCTTGCCCTTCTGGCAGCAAAATGACTCCACCTGGTTTTCGTGGCTACCGGGCAATGTGAACCTCAGGCACATGTTCTTTAATTGAGTTGCCTGTGACTCATTTCCCGACCAAAACAAGCCAAATCGCTTGACTTAGGTTTTCAAGGACACTAACCGACAGCTGTAAGGCTTTTGGATTTGTATATCAAAATAACCGGTTGCTTGGTCAAGAGATCGACAACCTCCACTCTTCCCGTTTACTCTTCGTGTAGTCAAAATCATAATAACTGGAGATGAATCTAGGTCATTTGGGGGCAAAAATCCTCCAGCTTTAATCAAAATATCTTTATTGCTTTTCTATTAATAACAGGCAAAAGAGTAGAAAGAGATCTATATCGTATATATACATGAATGAAATTGACTCGTTTTTAATTTCCTCATTGGGTATGTAAAGCACACAAAAAATGGCTGATTAAACAAGGCTGTACTTACTGTGCATAAAAAACAAATGATTTTCATGCGGCAATCCTCTGGGTTCCCTACTACGCCTAAATCTTATCCTATCTCCCTCTCTAATTTATGAAGTTATAAACCCAACAGAAATGAGAATAAACCCAATATATAAGCAAGCAATATATGGCTTAAGTGATTGGAGATCTCCGAGTTATTAGGCACAGGACGTAAACTTGGACACTTCCCCCAGCAATCCCGGGTTCCTAGCCCAGCCTCCTGTACTACAGCCCCTCCGGGAGTTTCCTTTTCCTCGGGCTCAGCGGCGCTCCTCCCTGCCTTCCCAATTCCTCCCGGTCCCCGCTCTGGGACACCGGCTCCACTCCCTCTCTCGCCGAGGTTTCCTCTCCACCACCCGGCGAGAGGCTAGCCCGGCTCCCGCACCCCAGCCCCCTCCTCGCCAGTCGCACCTGCCCCGCCTCCCGGACCGGGGCCGGCTCGCGCGGCGCAGGCGCAGCAACGCGGCCGCGAGGCCGAGGGCGACCAAAGCAACCTCGGCGTCCACCTTCTCTGACAGTATCCGCGCTGGGCAGCGGCCCCGCGGGCCGCGCGTCGTAATGGGCTCGGGCTGGAGCAGCGAGGAGGAGCGGCAACCGCTGCTGGGACCCGGGCTCGGGCCTGCGCCGGGGGCTGCTTGGAGAAGCAGGGGGGAGGCGGCGGCGGCGGCGGTACTGCCCGCGGCAGCCCCGAGTCCCGGGAGGGTGTACGGGCGCCGCTGGCTGGTGCTGCTGCTCTTTTCGCTGCTGGGGTTCGTGCAGGGCCTGGTCTGGAACACCTGGGGCCCCATCCAGAACTCGGCGCGCCAGGCCTACGGCTTCTCTAGCTGGGACATCGCGCTCCTCGTGCTCTGGGGGCCCATCGGCTTCATGCCCTGCTTCGCGTTCATGTGGCTCCTGGACAAGAGAGGTGAGGGGGTCCCGGGAGCGCCGGCCGGCGATGTCACTCCTGGGAAGCCGCCTCCCTCGGCTTCGTTTTAGGGGTTGTGTGAGGTGACCGAATGTTGCTGGCATCCCATTCCTGACTAGGAACACCCTGTCCCCAAAGCGACAAATGAGGGAAGGCTTCTTTGTAGATACTATGTTTTCATCAAGGCCAATTATGCAACAGCAGGGATTAAGCGATCTCTAAATGTTCAAGTTTTTGCATATTTGGACATCAGAGCATCCCTGTGCACGTGCTATGTGTGTTTTTTACACCTGACAAAAATGACTGATGCTTTGACTTCAAAGGGATTTGGGGGTTTTGAGGGTGAAAGGTCAGAAAATAGACATGATGCTCAGATACAAGGAAGTAATGAGCTGGCTTTGCATAATAGATGACTCAAGCCCAGGAAGAGCTGTTGCGGAACTCGGATCTGACGCTTTGGTTTCTGGAAAATGGTTCTGGAAAATGGTGCACAGCAGCTTTAAAGTGTGTGTATGTGACTAGGTGCAAGTGTCAGTTGAGATTTTTAACTCTCAGATGAAGCTTGCAGATGAATGAAGACTCTCTTTTCATAGAGAATACTCTGGACAGACATCTCACTTTACCACTTGCCAGTATGATTCTGTGAGGAGGAAAAAAAGGTCATAGGATTGAATGATTAGGCATTGAATTACACCACACAAGTATGGGTAAATGATTCATGATCAATGTGATGTAGCTGCTAAAAAGTGCAGGACAGTTTTAGGCACAGAAGTGTAGTATCTAAAACAAGAGAAATAGTTTGAAATGCTCTATTCTACTGTTCAATTCTGAGCGTTAATTTTTAGAAGGCCATGGGCAAACTGGAGAGCTTTAAAAGTGTGACAAGAATATAAAGGATGTAAAAATCATAATGTGTCAGATGAAGGGAATTGGGTGTGTCAAGCTTCAAAAAGAAACTTGAGGCAGAATATAAATATGTGAAGACCAAGTAAATGAGGAGTTAGACTTAATGTTCATAGTTCTAGAAGGAAGAACTAAACTGAGTGAAGTTACAAAGGGCTGTAACTCAAAGGGATACAGGGAAGAACCTTCTAACAATGAAAGTGTCCAGCCCTGGAAGGTGTGGAACTTCCAGGTAGAGCAAGTACTTAGGCAGAGATATGTGCTAGAGGCTGAGGAAGGGTTTCTTGTACTGAATGGAGGCTTTCTTTGTTTAGATTTGTTTGTTTTTAAACTAAATTTAGACTTTATTTGAATTTCACCAGTTTTTCCACTAGTGTCTTTTTTTTTTTTTCCTGTTCCAAGATTCAGTCGAGGGTCCCAAATTGCATTTAGTTGTTATTTCTTGTTAATCTCCTTCAATCTGTGACAGTTCCTCTGTCATTCCTTACAAGATTGGATAACTTAAGGGGAAATGCTATTTTATTATTTCTTTTTATTAACTTTTTATCAGGAGCGTTTTTCAATATTATTCCCTAAATTTAGCCAGCCTTGTTTTTATGGTAGAAAAATGTTAATTTTGTCCTTTTTATTATAATTATATTTACTATCCATGGCCAGATAAATTAGGGACTACCTATTCTCTTTATAAAATAAGTTACTTTAGGAGTTCTTTCAGAGTTTCTATGACTACATGGTGAATTCTATTTTATGTTTTCTGTTGGTTAGAGCAAGAAAAAATAAATTTAAAATTCTCTCACTTAGGAAGTGGTTTCCTTTTCAGTAGGAGAAAGCCAGTTTCCTTCCATATGTTGGCTGTCCTGCTGCACATGTCCTATTTGTATACATAGAAGTAAGTTCCTGGTATCCCTGGGTACTAAAGTATCTTTCTCCCTAGAGGATAGGTCTGGTCTTCCTGCTGCCATGGGTCCCACCCAACTTAGTAGAAGACCAGTTATCTTTCTGAAATCGGTTTTGTACACTCTCAGTCCTTTTCATTTTCCATCAAGGAGATAAAAGGGTACTACCTAGTGAGATAATAGGAGACCAAAAGTGAGTGTGCCCTAGAAGCTTAGTGAAGAAAATTTCAACAAGGAGATGGCACCTAAATTTGTGCTAAGCTCTAGGGAGATAGCCCTCATGGAGCCTACATTGTAGTGAGGAGATCCAGGCAAAAACAACAATAAAATTAAATATTTAGTGTGTCAGATGGTGATAAATGTTTTAGAGAAAAATTAAGCAAGGCAAGGGAGAAAGGGGATGTGATTGGGTGATACTCTCTCTAGACTGTCAGGGAAGGACTTACTGATAATGTGTGTTTGAGCAGAGACCTGAGGGAAAAAGGAAACCTACCTTGTCAATTCTGGACAGGACTGTTTTGGACAAAGACAAAGGTCTTAAACTTGTTTGGCATATCCGAGAAAGAGCAATGAGGCTTCTGTGGCTGAGTTGAGCCATAAGGGAAACCACAGTAGAAGGTGAGGCCAGAGAGGTGGTGAGAGGCTGAAATCATGCAGGGCCTCCTAGGTCACTGTAAGGACACTGGCCATGAAGGAGTGAGGAGGGCTCACTCCACTGGAAGGTTTGAGCAGAAGAGTAAAATGATGACTCTGCTATTGTCTTGAGAACAAGAGCCAGAGCAGGGAGACCGGTTGGGAGGCTGTTGGAACAGCTTAGATGGGGCTGATGCTGACTTCCAGCTGGGGTGATAGTAGTGAAGGATTTGAGTATTGTTGATGGATAGGCAGAGGTGGAGTGTGAGGAAAGGGGAAGATTTAAGATGTTTCTCAACTTTTTTAGCATTAGTAATTGGGAGAACCAAGCTGCAGTTTACTGAGATGTAGAAGATTATGGAAGGAGCGTTTGGGGGTAGATGGCATGCAGATCAGGAATTTGAAATGCCTATTAGATATAGGACAAACTAAACTGTCAGTTTATTCCCTGAGCAATAAATTTGGGATTTGTCAACCTATAATGGTATTTAGAGTCTTGGAGCTGAGTGAAATCACCTGTGGAGAGGGATGTTGCTTCAGAAGAAGACTGAGCCCAGGGGCATTCCAACATTCAGATTCAGAGCTTGGGAAGATAAGGAAGAACCAGCTAGTGAGGACTGAGAGTAGAGCCTTGGGTTTAGCAACATGGAAATCTTTGGTATCCTTTAAAAGAATAGTCTCACTGGAGTGGTGGGGGTGAGTTCAAGAGTGTAGACATTATGTCAAACACACTGTAAAGGGCAGCAGAGAAATGAGGGAGTAGCCAGGGGGAATGTGGCTACTGAGAAAGTATTTTTAAAGATAAGAGAGGAAAAAAAAAAAAAAAGAGAGAAAAGAGAAAAAAAAAAGATAAGAGATACTAAAACGTATCTCTGGAATGCAGTATCCTAATGGATCCAGTAGAAAGGGAGAAATTGACAATGCTGGAGGGAAGGGGAAGAACTGCTGTAGCCATGTCCTTGACTAAGCAAAATGGGGTGCAGTCCTCCAGAGTACAAGTAGACAGGTTGGCCTTAGATAGAAGTGTCGACAGCTAATTCTTCAGTAGTAACAGAAGAAAAGGTAGAGTGTATAGATAACGGATGCACATGGTGGGTGATAGGAGCTTGTGGGAGTTATCTTTGTTTACAGTTCTCAGAAAATAGAAAGCAAAATTACCACCTGACAGCAAGGATAGGAGAAAAATTCTTGGAAGATTGAGGAGACACGATAAGTTGTACTATTTCCTAGGAAAGGAGAGAACACACGGACTAGAAAATTGTAGTGGGATTGTCGGGCAGCTCAGAGGGCCTGCTTTAAGTGACTGGACATTAATTTCAAGTGAGACCAATCAGCATGGCCGTTTGTTTTCCTCCAGCCTGTTCTGTTGGGCAAGCACAGGCATGGGCAGAGTTGGCAGAGAGAGAGATCACCAGAGTTGCGGTTTGCCAGGTGTGTAGGACTAAGAAAGTGCAGGCCAGGAGTAGAAGATTATGTAGAGAGTGATATAACAATGGACCACGGAATCTAAACTGGGTAAAGAAGAAAAGGAAACACCTGAGGTAGATGAGAAAAAGTAGTAGGCTCCAAAATTGTCATTCCCAATGGATGAAGAATTTAGAGTACTAGAAGGAATGAGTGGGAAGGAGAGGAGGTCATGGTTGAAGAATGGGACGCTTGAAATTGGGATTATGTCGTGGACGCAATTACGGTAAAGATAAGGTCAGAGTATAACAAAGAGAGTGGACAACCGAGATAGGGTAGAGGGCATGATTGTGGAATAAGAAGTCAGGGGACTGAGAGGGCAGGATATTGAAAGGATCGTATCTGGTATTGAAATCACCAGATTCATGAAAGAAGTAGTGTCCTCAGGAGTAATAACGAGCTGAAACAGTTTCAAGCCATGAGGGCGAATGACGTGGAGGCAGGTATGTGGTGGTCTGCAGACAACTGCAGCAGGGAGTGGTGAGTATGACAGTCAGATAGAATTGGATCAAAGGCTGTTCTGGCCATGATGGATTAACAGGAACTGGATTTATCCTTCCATCTTAAACAACTAAAAACAGAAAACAAAATCAAAGTATACGAAACAGTGGTTTTCAGACATTGGACAAAAGGTAGAGCAGGTCAGTGATCCTTACGATTACTTCACACAGAGATCTGTAGTTCAAACAGAGCCCCACAGAGCCCCCCAAGTCGAGGAGAGAGTTGAGAAGTCTTAAGAGGCCACCATAGCTAGGATTCTTAGGGTGGAGTACCAGAGAGGAAAAGGGTTCACAGAGAGAGAGTTCTAGATCTGCAGGGAGTTCCTCTTGAGTCTTCAGCTGAGCACTGATTAGCAGTTACACATGAAGAAACTACTTAAGTCTGAGAAAAGGACTGCGAAAAAGGAACAGGCAGAAAAATTCTCAAAGTTCACACAAGGCTGGGAATTGTTCACATTCCCAACAGCCAGAATGGGAAAACCTCATAATACATAGGAGGTTTGGTTGAATACTCAGAAGGGTGTTGCCTCAGCAGTAAAGACAAACAGAGCTCTAAACTAAAGGCTGCTCTGGTTCCACCTAATAAAGCTTAAAAGTACTGCTTGAAAAGATTAAAAATAACTGTATCCCAGAACATTGTTCAAAAATATTTAAAGGAGTTGAAAAAAAAATCCATCACCCAACAAAATTCAGAATGCCTGACATCTAAATCAGAAATTACCAAGTGTGCAAAGAAGGACGAAAATACAAAACATAAAGAGGAGAAAAAGCAATCAGTAGAACAGACCAAGAAATGGCACAGATGATAGAATTAATAGACAGGGACATCAAAGCAGCTACTGTGAATAAATATGCTACATATATTCAAGAAAACAGAGCAAAGCATGTTAAGGAGAGACATGGAAGACATAAAAAGTCCAACATTAAATTTCTGGGGATGAAAATGTAATCTGTGTCTGAGACCAAAAAAATACACTGGACAGGATTTAAGAGCAGATTACACATTGTAGAAGAAAAGATTAGCAAACTTTAAGATGTAGTAATAAATACTATCCAAAGTGGAACACAGAGAAAACAAAAAAACAACCACAGGTATCAGGGAGCAGGACAGTTTTAAGTGGCCTAATATACATATTAGAGTCCCAGATGAGAAGAGATTGGTAAAGGGAGAGGGCATGGATTGAGATAAAATGGGGAGGAAAAATTGAAGAAATAATGGCGGAAAAATTTCCACATTTGATGATATCCACAAACCCAGAAATCTAAGAAATTCAAGAATCCAGTCTGAGGAAACAGCATGAAGAAAAAAACCACACCAAGCAAATCTCAGCGTGCATAACACTACAGCAAGGCACATCGTAATCACAGTGCTTAAACCAGAGGAAATCAAGGCATGGAGAGAAGCCTGGGAGCTTTAGGGGGGAGGGAGTAACAATGACCTGGAAGGGGCTGGCGAAACACTGTCCTCAGGGAAGAGGTTTCAGAGTAGTAAAAAGGTGAAGACAGTGAAGAGCTTGAAAATATAGGGATTCTACTGATCCGCTGATTCTGAGCGCTCCAGGAGTCACAGTGGAAAGATCTGGGGAGCTGAGGTGCTGGCAGAGATGAGGTCGGATTTGGGTATGCATGAAGCCCTGATGGGACGAGGATGACCTGTGAATCTTGGGTCTCTTGTGATCAGTGTAAACAGGAAAAGCGGGCATGATGTGGTTAGTCCTCCTGGTGTCCAAGGCAGATCGGGGTGGCCAGGCCAGGCTGTAGCTGTTGGGGGTGGGGCAGGTGGTCTTGCCAGGAGCAAGCAGAGCTTCACTCCAGCTGATGGAAGTGTGGGGCCTGGGAAAGGTGGTTTTACCAGATCAAACTCATTTCCGTGCATCTACTACACATGGTTTGTGTGGTGGGGTGTTTTTTCGCTTTGGGGTTTTGTTTTTTTTTTCAATCATGTTTTTAGGCACCGATTGTGGAGACTCTCTTCCTGTACCCAATAGGTTCCTGGCATAAGGAGTTATCTCATCCATTGGAAGGGGGCTTCCTGCAGAGTCTGGATGCCATCTTCGAGTAGAATTTATTTTTATTTTCAGTCATGTTTGGTTTTCCGAAATTATTCCCGTACCTTTCATCAGATGGTTTTTGCACTCACATCCTAGGACTGTAATCACTTGGGATCTATTTATATGAAGGTCCTAGATGTCTCATAAGCATATTTCCTGGGGTCCTCATACCTCTCCTTCCCAAAGTCAGTTGTTATCTTTTTGATTACATGGAACTGCAGAGTCCTGCCTTGTCAAGATTCAAATGAGATCAAGAAAGCATTCTATTCAAACCTGAGCAGCAGCTGAGGTGGATTAAGTAATACTTGGCAACAATTAAAAGTAAGCAAGCCACAAGTTGTACCTGCAAGGTTGCTTTATAATAATCAGCTTTTCACAACTTCTTTACTCTTAAAAGCTTATATCAGCTGTTACATTGTCATATGTTTGATAAAAGTCATAATTGAGTAGAAAAGTGTGTTAGCTTTCAGCAGTTGTAATAGGAAACCTAGTTATTTGGACCGTAGGGCCATAAACAATGTCCCACTGCCCACTTGGTGGCTATTTACCTTAATTACAAACCAAATATTAGAAAAAAAATAAACATCATGTAGAATGTAAGCCTTATAGTCCCAAATCTATAAAATTTTATCTCATAGGGCACCCAGTATAACCTTTTAAGAGCAACGTTTTGCAAGTTTAGGATATTTATGACCATGAATGTTCTTTTTATTAATTACACTCTATTTCCTGTGGCTATAATGTGGTTTTAAAATCTGTGTTCTGTTAGTAGACGCAGTAAATGAGCAGTATGTATGCATTACTTGTTCCTGCGAAGCACAGTTTTCTACCGGATTATTTCTGCCAAATTATATTAATCATATTCAGATCATATAAAGCTCAGTTCATATCACAAATTACCCTCAATGTAGCATGTGTGTGCCTGATCTGAATCTCAAGTTTATTTTCTTGCTCTGTTTAATCTGCATAATTATAGTTTTGTTGACTTTCAATTTCCTTCAAACAGAGAAGCCCTTTGAAAACCAAGCATTTAACCGTCTCCCCCTGCCAAAAAAAAGAAAGATTTGGGAAAAAAAAGAGAAAATTTGCATTAAATAGTTTAAGTCTATTCACTGTGAAATGGTTTCAAGGAGGTGCTGAGTTTGGAAAAAATTGTAAGAAATGTTGCCACCTTTGCCACATACTCAGTGAAAGCCACCTCTGTGACTGCTACAAGCAGTAAGGCAGCATTGATTTAGTAATAGAAAAGTGCAGCATTCCAACAGCAGGAAGATGTAGTCCTGTTATAGTATTCTGCCATAGATAGACTATTGTGTCTATTTTTGGTTACCTTAGTTTTTTTTCACATTCTATTTTTAATTTTTTTATTTTTTTAACATCTTTATTGGAGTATAATTGCTTTACAATGGTGTGTTAGTTTCTGCTGTATAACAAAGTGAATCAGTTATACATATACATACATCCCCTATCTCCTCCCTCTTGTGTCTCCCTCCCAACTTCCCTATCCCACCCCTCTAGGTGGACACAAAGCACAGAGCTGATCTTCCTGTGCTATGCGGCTGCTTCCCACTAGCTATCTATTTTACATTTGGTTACCTTGTTTTTATATTTTATATTCTCTTTTGCCCTGTTATCCATGTAACCGACCATTGGTGCACATTTTCAAAATAATTGATTGAATTTGGAATACAAAGGGAAAAGCTATCTGATCCACATTATCTAAAACCCTAAACCATGCTTTTTTTTTTTAACAGCATCATTCTATTAGTTGAAAGCCATCCAATAAATCAAGAAAAATTAAAAGACTGTTATTGTATTAATAATCAGAGGGTTCTAATGGACCATCTCCTAAGACCCTATAACAAACTTGTCCTCATTATAAGATAAAAGAAGTAATTGGCCACTTGTCATTTTTTGAGAAAATTTAAAGCATTCTATCATCTTAAAAAACTTTTTAGGGGCAGTTTAGAATTTTTTTATTAACAGCTTGCATTCAAAAATTAGAAATTTTATATTTGAGATATAAAACTAAAATACCTTGTCTTTTAAAATTATTTTCTATATTTTTTATTGTTATATCTGAACAAAGCATTCTAGCCATTCATTTTAAAAAACCGGAGCTAATAGAACTTTTTCCTCTATCCTCGATGTGATCATTCAAGTTTTCTATTAAAGTTAGAATCATTTCATTTTCAACATGAGAGGTTTTTTTCCCCCCATATTGGGAGTTATAGAGAAAAACTGTATTAGAATATAATACCAGTACGACTGAGTAAAAAATCTTTGTTCTTAACATTGACTTACTTGAAAAGAAAATAGAAAATAATCCAGATATTTTTGTTTCCTTTTAGGTCTTCGGATAACAGTGCTTCTGACATCCTTCCTTATGGTTTTGGGAACTGGTCTAAGATGCGTACCTATATCAGACTTAATGCTTAAAAGAAGGTAAATCATATAAACAACTTAAAATTTTTTCTCCACATTTTTCTCTTTTGTTATGAGTATATTATATATGTTTGGTTATAAGCTGTTAGTAAACAGTTCCATTTTTAAGATCAGTAGAGGGTCATATTTATAGTAGCATTCTTTTTCCTGACATGATTAATTCAGTGGGCGTTTACTAGTTGTCATGTGGAAGACACTATACAAGTTGTTGTGTAAATAAATAGAGAACAAGTTAATCTTCATGCTATCTGGGAGCTATAACCATGGGAAAATAATAGTATAACATAAGGAAGAATAATGTAGTTAATGCCATAGAAGATTTATAAAATTGCCCCAAGAGACTAAGATAAGTTTTGGCTGAGGATCTCGAAAGGAAGGGCTCATGAACAAGGTGATAATTAAAGTAAGCATTGAAGGATAAGTAGAATTTTCGTAACTACAGTTAGGGGAATGATATTCCAGCGTAGAGGAACAACAGAAACAAAGGCACAGAGGCAGGTAAGCACAGGCCTCTTCCAGGATGGGTAGGTAGCTTCATTTCTGTACAGCAGCATTTCTGTACCTGGGGTCCCTGGATTTATTCTCAGGGGGTGCAGGGTATATGAAGATATAAAAAATTTTGTTTTCCTTTTGGTTATAATATTAAAAGATTTTTTAACCAGTAATAATCTGTAATTAAAAGACATTTTTATTAACCAGGATGTCAGTTTCCTAGTGTTTATCAAACTGGGATCCTTGGATTTGACCTTAAGAGCCATTGAGAAAATTTTTCCCCTTAAAAAGGAGCATAAATTACTCAAGTTTGGGAGACACTGGTGTACTGAATAAGACATAAGAATGGAATATAAAGAGATGAGTTTAGAAAAGGGTATCCTGAATGTGAAGGATATTGACGCCATCCTGTAGAACTGCAGTTTCTCACTGGACAGTTGGGAGCCACTTAGGTTCTTAATCTGAGCAGCAATAGGATCAGACGTATATGAGGTAAACTATTGATTTGAAGTCTGTAGGATTGACTACAGAGGGTTGAGAGTACCAGCAGGAGGCCTGGAAAGATGCAGTGAGAGCCCAAGCTGGAGTCATTGTTTTGTTTTATTTCTTTATTCATTTATTAGTTCATTTATTCAACAAAATTC
The DNA here is from genome assembly GCF_965194805.1 of Balaenoptera borealis. Classification (NCBI taxonomy): domain Eukaryota; kingdom Metazoa; phylum Chordata; class Mammalia; order Artiodactyla; family Balaenopteridae; genus Balaenoptera; species Balaenoptera borealis. Next base: position 68,471,162 of record NC_138862.1, read on the forward strand.
ACTGAGCTCCTCCTGTGTGCCAAGCTCTCTTCTGCACATGGGGAATATAGCAGAAAACACAGTAGAAAAATCTGTACCTCGTGGAGTTTACATTCCAGTTGGGGAGACTGGCAATAAACTAGATAAATAAGTTAAATATATAGTATGTGCTATGGAAAGAAAAATAAAATAGGAAAGAAGGATTTGAAATGTCAGTGGAAGGATGGTGAAATTTCAGAAAGAATGGGCAAAAAAACTCTTACTGGGAAGATACCTTTTGGGGAGAAAGCTTGAAGGAATGAATGGACAATGCATTATGTAGGGGACAAGCATTTCAGGCAGAGAGAAGAGCAAGTATAAAGGGTGGGAAGGAAAGAGCACGCCTGGCAGGGAGGCTGGTAGGGCTGGAGCCACTGAACCAGAGACTTCATGGGAAGAGTGGTAGGAAATTAGACCAGCGCAGTTACGGGTGGTGGCGGGAGTGTGAGACCAGGTCCTTCAAGACCTCGTAAGGACTTCACCTTTTTCTGAGCTAGGAAATCATTAGCAGCTTTGAGCTGAGGAGAACCATGGTCACAGGCTGCTTTATTGAGAATAGACTGATGTTGAAGGTCTAGGGCAAGAGTGAGGAGACCAGGTAGGGAACAAGTAAAATAAACCAGGTGAGAGATGATGGCGGCTTGAGCCATAGTGATGGAAGTGGTGGTGGTGAGAAGTGGTCAAATTCTGATTATATTTTGAAGGATTTGCCAGTGGATTGAATAAAGGGAATAAGAGAAAGTGAGGAGTCCAGAATGACTCCGTTGCCCTGGGAAGTTGTAGGAATGGAAAGCATAGCACAGATGTGAGAGAGAACATGAGAGAAAGATATCAGAGGTGATATGATTGAGGTTGCACTCTGGAGACTCTGAAATTGTTGATTCCATTAACAGAGACATGGGGCACAGGAGGAGGAAGGAATGGATTTTAGGTATAAGATGTTGACTTTCATGTGGAACAGAATTTTTCACTTCAAACTAAATGCTGTTCCTTTTCAAATTTTCAAAATACGTTATCTTTCCAGAAAATTTAGAGTACATGTGTTTCATATTTTAAAAGGCAGATAGCAAAATCATTTGGGTTCCTGTGGAACATTGGTCTTCATTTCCTATCCTTCTGAGTGAGGTTTTAACAGATGAGTTTCATCGTGTTTGAGATGTTTGTAATTTTTCAAATATCCAGTTTTTTTTAAGCATCTACAGTCTTTGAGTACAGATTTCAGTGTAAGCTTAAATTCAACAATGCATTCTTTAAAAATGCCTACTGGTATTTTTGTTAGCTTTTCTTCTGTCTGGGCCATCCATTCTATTGCTTCTCTCTAATCTTATATCCCTTCATATCCTTTTCAGATATAAAATTATAGGAATAATAAAGAGTTGACTCTGTTGGTAGAGAAAATGGTATGAAAAATAGAGCTCATAAAGAAATGTAAACAAAGATAGGAAAGGAAAGGAAAGAAAGAGAAATAAAGAGTTATGAGAGATTGAACCTTTCATAAAAAAAAGTAAAAGTTGAATTTTCCGTCTTTGTCTGTTCACCTGTAAGGAATGTTAGGATATTATCCCCTTGAAATGAGACTTCACTTTATGTCCATACATTATTTCTTTAGAGCAGTATTATTAACAATGCATATGCAGCTATTAAAATGAAAATGCTGCAATTAGAATGCGTATTTTGACTAGTAGTTTCAATAGATCACCACTTTTAAGCTTCAGTCTCCATCTGACACTGAAGAGGAAGGGATAGAGACCTTTAATATGCATTTGGCTAGCACTGAGACAAGTATTTAGCGATCTTTTTCTGTGCCCTGTTCCACTTGGAGCTTTTTGAGCTTCTGACCCAGCCTTCTGAACAGTGTCCCTGCACCCTTTACTTCCTGTATTTTATCTTCTATGAGTCTTAAGACATGAGAGTAGCAGCTTTCTGACAAGCCCTTTCCTCAATACAATTATTATTACCACCTTCCTAACGGTGGTCTACCTCTTCATAGTATCAATATTTCTTTCATCTGCAGAGTACCAATGAAAATTCAAGAAAAATTATTTTGCCACTTTTATTAACATCACAAATAAATAAAGAACTTAGAATAATGAACTATAAAGCATGTTTTCTATGATTGGGAAGCAAATCATACCAAAAAAATTGCAGGTGGCATTGCTCTATAACACCAGATAGCATTACTTTATAGTGTGAAATACAATATAGCATGCCCAGTAAACAATTTACAAACTTCTAGAAGGTGAACTTATAGTAGGTCATATCTGCTTTTAATCATAGGGTGTATCCAGTGATTCTCATAACATATTCTCTTTCAATTCAGTGTAATTTTCATTAATATTAACAATAGATTACTAACGTGTTAGATAGTTAAATAGTATGGTTCTAGTAAACACAGATTTTCTAGAAATACACTCCATTGTGAAATGCCTTGTAGCTGGCAATATTACATTTAAAATGACCATACCAGAAAAGACGAATTGTTTAGTAAATGGTTTCATGATAACTGCTCAGCTATCTGAAAAAAAAAATGAAGAGCCCTAAATCTCTGCCTTACCACTTAAGTAAATTCCAATTGGATCAAGCATTTAAATATAAAAAATGAACCACAGAAGTATTAGAAAATGAGACTGGTTTTTAATAATCTTAAAATGGGGAAGACCTTCCAACTAAGACACAAATCCCAGAAGCCATAGAAAAGCTTAATACTTTTGACTAAATAAAAATGTAGAATATCTGCATGATTAAATACACTATAAAACAAAGTCAAAAGACAAGTTAAAAACTGTGAAATGTTTGCAACAATAAGACAAATGGATAATTTCCTTAGTTGAAAAGAACTCTGTCAAATCAATAAGAAAAATAGCAAGTCAGTAGGAAAATGGGTAATAGATATGAGCAAGTAATTACAGAAATTGAAATACAAATCTTCAGATGCTGAACAACTTCATCATAATTAAAGAAATGATGGCTTCCCTGGTGGCGCAGTGGTTAAGAATCCGCCTGCCAATGCAGGGGACACGGGTTCGAACCGTGGTCCAGGAAGATCCCACATGCCGCCTAGCAACTAAGCCCGTGCGCCACAACTACTGAGCCTGCGCTCTAGAGCCTGCACTCTAGAGCCCGCGAGCCACAACTACTGAAGCCCGTGCACCTAGAGCCGGTGCTCTGCAACAAGAGAAGCCACCGCAGCGAGAAGCCTGTGCACCGCAACTAGAGAAAAGCCCGCGCACAGCAACGAAGACTCAGCGCAGCCCAAAATAAATAAATTAATTTAAAAGAAAAAAGAGGCAAAGCATTTCAAAAAATAATTAAAGAAATGAAAATTAAAAGAGCAATTATATGTCTGTTTATTGGCAAAGATGAAAAATACGATAATGTGCTGTGTTGCCTGGGGTATAGGGAAAAATAGGCATTTCTGATGTGCAAGCAATTTGGGGCATCCTATTTAGAGGGCATTTTTGCAGTATTTATCAAATTCAAAATGCACATGTCCTTTAACCCAATACTTGTCCTTCTAGAAAATTAGCCCACATATAAAGCTCTACCAGTTTGTAAGGAAAATCACATTTGTGTGGCTTTGCCTGTAATAGCAAAAGTCTGGATGCAACCCAAATTTCTTCCACAAAGGACTAGTGATGGTGAAGTATGTAGTGGAATAGTATGTAGCTGTGAAAAGGAGGTGAAAGTTCTGTAAGTGCTGATTTGGAAATATCTCCAAGATATATCATTGAGTTTTATAAAAGACTAAGTTTTTAATGTTATGTTTAATATATTCCTACTTAGAAAAAAGTGGGAGGGATGTATTTGGTAAGGACTGTTTCTGAAAGAAACCATTACCATTGGTTGTTTCTGAGGAGGAAGCCTGGGAACCTGGAAGTCTGGGGTGGAAAGGAGATTTACTTTTTGTTTTATACTCTTTTCTCTGCTTGAGAATATTTTTACCATGTGAATATATCACCTTTTGGACTGAAAACACTAGTTAAGAGAAACTAAAATGAACACATCAGAGCTTCAATAATGAGACTAAGAGAAGGAAAGGCAAGGAAGGGTTACATGTAAATTTCCCCAGTATAGAAATATAAACCCTTTGGTATAAAAATGAACAATTGGTTGATTTAAGAACGAAGACTCTTCTCTGTAAAATACATAGGATTCTGATCAGTGTGTGCTAAAAGTATGGTCCACAGACAAGCTGCTTATTAAAAATACAGATCCCTGGGCCCCACCCCAGTCCTACTCATTTAGTCTTAACAAGCTCCTTTAGTTAATTTTATACTCATTTTAAGTTTGGCAACCTGACTGCCCTAGGTACGTAGCATCCTCACTTTAAATAGTAACTGCATTGTACTTGCCCATCCTACAGTATAATCACATAATATTTTTAATGTCTTATTTTAAAGCAGATTAAGATTTATCTTCTATTTAATAGTTTTATTTGCAATTTGACTCTTAAAACTCCAGAGGTCAGATTTCATGAATATATTTCTCCATGATGGTCAGATGGGATTCAGATAAGAAAGATTGGTAGGAGGTTAACTCCTCATAATAAGCATTTAACAGGGGAAAAAGCCAATAGAAGATATGTAAAGTGAGCTTTAGATTTTTGGAAGATACTTTTGTTCCCCTTTGATTGTCTTTGGAATGTGATTATTTCTGAGACATTTCTTCTAAGGACTTATAAGATCATATATGAATTTTTAAATTTACTTTTTTTGTTGTTAAATATAGTATACATATAGAAGAGTACCTAAAACATTTATGTACAGTTTAGTGAAATAATCATGAAAAAGACAGCTATGTACCCATCACCCAGGTTAGAAATCCAGAAATCCCCTGAGACCCCCTCCCTGATTTATAACCGTCTCTCCTTACTGTACATAATCATACTCACAAATGTTGATAGGATTATCAGAGTAAACTGAGTTGAAAGTTATGGAGAATATATTCAAAGTCTGTTGCAAATGTCTGTTTATTCTTCTGAATAAAGATTTGCCATAGATTTTTTTTTCCTATTAAGACAGAAAGGCACAAACAAGTAAAAGATTATTTTATCTGCAACAGAATGATTACAGGAACAAAATAGGCCAGAGGTAGGCATTGGTAATAATTTAACATATAATAATAAGCACATAAATCAGTAGGGTTACTAAATAAAGCATATTTTATTAAATAGATTTATCTATTATGTGTTTGGGCAAATTGGTTACATATTAGAAAAAGAAATGTGGATACTTAACCATACAGCGTGCATTAAAATATATTCCTAATGGATTGATGAGCTTCATATTTAAAATGAAACAGTGTAAGGGAAAATTAATCTTATCCCTAAAGAGATTGCTTTTCCAAGTATAAAAACAGTGAAAGAAATCATAAGGGAAGGATTTGTAGATTTGACTACATAAACATTTGAACCCTCATGCTTCCAAAAAAAATCATAAAATTAAAATACAAACTAGGAAAAATATGTGTTGCAAATATGATATCCAACTTATAAAATAATATAAAAATATAAGCACTTTTGAAAAGAGAATGGGAAAATGAACATAATAGACATTCTTAACAAATGTTGGTTTGCAGATTTCAGATTTCATTATTTAAATTCATAACTCGGCAGTCAACATTTATTGACCGTCTGTGTATTTGTAAAGCATAGGCTAAGCTGTGTAAAGAGATAAAAAATACACAAGCTCAATAAATAGAAGTTTATTTTTCTCCCAAGAAACAGTCTAAAAGATAGTGGACTGCTCCAGGCATGTAGGCAGCTCTGTTCCAGGGACCCAACTTCCTTTTCTGTTGTTCTAACATCCCCTGGGGTGATATCCTTGTCCAGGTGGTCAAAGCTGGCTCATCATCAGTGCTTTCATTCTAGCCCACAGGAAGGGGAAATAGGACACCCAGGGCAAGTGACTACCTCTTTAGGTGATGACTAGGAAGCTGTATGTATCAATTCTACTCACATCCCATTGGTACAGACTTAGTACATGGCCACACTTATCTGCAAGAGGAGCTGGAAATGTAGCTCAGCAGTCATGTCCCCAGTTAAAATGCAAGGATGCTTTAAAAAAAAAAAGATATAGCTATCACAGCATAAACAGAAATAATGGTACAAGGCACTAAATTAAGCAGTACTCCTCGGGGTAGGAAATCTCAGCTAGAAACAAGTACTTCCTGTTAGGAAGATTGTGGAAGTCTCATTTTTGCCATGGAATGTCATGTTTGATTTCTTTTTGTAGAAGTGGGAGGATTTGTTCTCTGTCCCAGGTAACAAAGTTGGTTTGAAAATAAATTTAAGAAATAACAACAAAAAATGCATGGATGCTATAACAAAAGAAAGGGAGAATGGGTGTAAGGAGACAGTCGTCTCTGCTATCAAATGTCTCCATGTATCCATGTACCCCCTCTTCCCATGCAGAGAACATACTCATGCTTCCTCAAAGGAGAAGACCCACAGTCCTGTCCAGTTATTGCGTCCAACTCAAAATCCAGAGTCTCTGGCTTCTATCAGGTCTTTGTGGTTCTCTGGGAGTAACCCCTTTGATTGTTCTTTGTGATTTTGGTTTTGTCCTTGGGAAGGCTCTTTTTTGGCCCATTCTTCTTAGTGAATACACCTGAAGTTGGAGGCTATGTCATTCTTAGGGGCTACACAGCTGTTGTGTTTCACTTTCTGCCTGATACTGATTTGGGGACCTCAGGATTACTTTAGGAATCAAGCAATCTTAAAGCTTCATAGAACCGTTCTGCAGTGTCTTTGGTGATACACTTCCCTCAAACATTTAGTAGGCTTCTCTCTTTACATCCAGTGGGTTCATGTAAATGTAGCCACATCCAAAGATTTTTACTTATGGCTGTGTTTCTTACACCTGCTGAATCTCCTTTCCTTTACTCCTTCTCTGCTCAGCTCATCCCTTTTCCCTCAGTTTCGTGGTGGCTACCGGGATGCCATCTGAAAAAAGGCCTGGGTAGGAAAATAACACCTTTAATTTGATCTTTGCTGCTAGACAGGCTCTGAAGGACGTTATTTCCTGCTATTTTAGGATACAGAAGCAACCTGAGGCTTCAAATTCCTGGATTCTCATTAAATTTGGATAGTAGGCCTTGGGCAGAGAGAAACTCTCTTAGCAGAGATCTTGTCCCTTCCGTCTGTGCTTGCAAACCAGCTACCACTTACCTGGCTCCACCTCTCTTGTAGTGCCATCCTAAGAGCAGCAAGGGGCAGGAAACAGAGTAGTGTTCTGATTTTTTTCCAGCCAGTTCCAGGTAATCACAAGCAGTGGTTTTGCTGCATCTCACAAGTCACCTGCCTTTTCAGCCTGCAGCCCAGCCACTAAGTCAGTGCCAAATATGTTATGCCTTTCTGAATGCAGAATCCTAATTCTGGAGCTAATTTCTCAATCAGGGAACAGTTAAGCGGTTATAGTGAGGAGTCTCAAAATATAATGGCTGAAACAAGATAGTATTTCTTTCTTATGTGATAGTGCAGAGTTGGCAGGTGGGCCAGGGCCTAGGCAGCTCTTTTCTACAAAGGAACCTAAGTTCCCTCTATCTTGTTGCTTCCCTAGGGAGATGCCTTGGCAGGACAGTCCAGAGTGGATTTATCCACACTGTAGTCACATTTCATCCCACAGGGAGAAGGAGAGGGAGAGGGAGACCAGGGAGAGCATTTTATCCTCAAGGAGGTGACCTTGAAATCCTCCCACTCTCATCACACTGGCCCAAACTTGGTAACAAGGCCCCACCTCACTGCAGGGGGAGCTTGGAAATGCAGACTGTAGCTCGCCCCAGCACAGACTTGGGGTGCTCTGTAATTAAAAGGAAAATAGAGAGAATGGACACTGGGGGATAGTTTATTGTCTCTACCACAGGCAAACTGGCTATTTAGGAGGAAAAGATCAGTTTAGATCCTCGTTTTATACCATGCATCAAAATAAATTCAGATGAATTAAATGGTTAAATATTTAGCTGGAAAACAATATATAGGAATATTTATCTGATCTCTACATAGGAATTTTTTTCTAAAGCATGAAAAACAGGAAAATTATAAAGAGAAAAATTGATCTGACCACTTACAAACTGTTGAGTGTACAAATTGTTAAGCTTGAAACAAAATTGACCAACAGGAGAAAATATTTGTCAAAATAAGGGCAAGAACAGGTAAATAATACAAATAAATATATTAAGCACTCATTCAAAATAAGAAAAATTATAATATACCAATGGGAAAAAAGACCAGTAGTCAAAAAAAGAAATGCAAATTAAAACAAGGAGATGCCTTTTGGCCTTACCAAGTGTGACAGACAGAATAACACCCTCATCCCCCAAAGATGTCCATGTTCTAATATCCGGAACCCGTGAATGTGTTCTGTTACACGGCAAAGGAGAACTACGATTGTAGGTGGAATTAAGTTTGCTAATCATCTGACCCTAAAATAGGGAGATTAGCCTGGGTTATCCAGGTGGGCCCAATGTAATCACAAAAGTCCTAAAAGAAGAGATAGAAGAGGAAGTCAGAGAGATGCAGTGTGAGAAGGACTCAAACCACTGTTGCTGGCTTTGAAGACAGAAGAGGGGGGGCCAGGAGCCAAGGAATGCAGGTGGCTGCTAGAAGCTGGGAAAGACGAGGAAGCATATCCTTCTCTAGAGCCTCCAGACAGGAACATAGCCGTGCCACACCTTGATTTTAGCTCAGTGAGACCCGTGTTGGACTTCTGATTTACAGAAATGTAAGAGAATAAATGAGTGTTGTCTTAAAGCCACTGAGTTTGTGGTAATTTGTTTCAACAGCAATAGAAAACTAACACACCAACTTTGCGTGTATGTGTGTAATTTTTATTTTTATATTAAAAATTTTTTTTTAATTTTTTTCTTTATTTTTAGGTGAGTATTTTTTAAATAGTGGTATTCAATGCTGGTGAGGCAGGCACTGTTGACCACTACTGATGGGACTGTAAATTGCTACAGGCTTTTCTGAAATACAACTTAGGAGTATATTTCATAAGGTCTAAAATATTCATACCCTTTGACTTATTGACCCTAAGGAAATAATTTGGAAATGGCAAATATTTTCATACAAAGGTTATCACAACACCATTATTAATATTAACAAATAAGTAACAAACATTAGGAAAATGTTAAATGAGTTTTTGTACATCTGTATGATAGACTATCAGTGGAGCCATTAACAATTATGATGTAAAGAATGAAATGAGAAATGCTTATTATAGACTATAAAGTTAAAATGATTTAGTGCATAAAACTGTATATTCAGTTTGATATCTATGATTACCTGTGCCTGTCTTGATTGAGAGATGCATTAAAAAAAAAAACTGAAAGAAAAAAAGACTGAAAAATCAAAATATTAGGAATGGTTATATGAGTTACTGAATCATTGAATTTATGGATTTTTTCTTCTCTATGCACTTCTTTTCTACAACGAGTATATATATAAAATACTTTTAAACTAAGAGGACAAAATAAAAGTTATGAGACAAGAAAAACGTTATGAGACAAAATGGGGGGAGGTAGGTCTCTCTCAGACCAGGACTAAGTCCATTTTTCTCCCGTGCTTTGCTGAGAGATTATCGTATTTGGCCTTAATAAAAATCCTGTGAGATAAAGTACCTTTGGGGAAATTGAAATGAAAGAGAATAAGCGATTCACCAAAGATTATACAGTTAATAAATTTAGATAAGTCTAGAAGCTGAGTCTTTTGATATCTAACCCAATATTCTTTTCACTGTGTTTTTTAATGAGCTTTCTGTAACTGTACTTGATATGTTATTATTATAAGCTTCTTTAGGCCAAGACTATAGTTCTTATCTTTATAGTCCCTTTAGTGTCTGCTGCAGGTGCCTTGACCATAGTAGATATGCAGTAGATATTTTTAATTGGATCATAATTGGCCAAAATTATTAAAGGGTACAAAAGGGAAATAGATTTTCATAAAAGAAAACTGAGGCTATGGTAAAAATCTTTAGAAAGCTCATTCCTTTTCACCATTTCACTCTACTTCTCCCTTCCTAACTTCCTTTTTCCTGTAATTAATTCATAGCATCTCTGACCCTTTTTATTGCCTTCTTGGGCTAAATAAAGGAAAACTACTTCTAGCACTTTAGACCATTTTCAATATCCAGGAAATCCTGTAACACACGAGTTTATTCTCATGCAGGATGATTAGGAATGGGGAATTGGGAGAAAGCTTGTGAACCATTGGCATATTGAGCGTTAAAGATAAGTATTCTTATGGATTCTAAATCATTTCACATTAAAAATACATAGAATTTAAGTTAAGACTGCTGGGGGCTTCCCTGGTGGCACAGTGGTTGAGACTCCGCCTGCCAATGCAGGGGACACGGGTTCGAGCCCTGGTCTGGGAAGATCCCACATGCCGCGGAGCAACTGGGCCCGTGAGCCACAGCTACTGAGCCTGCGCATCTGGAGCCTGTGCTCCGCAACAACAGAGGCCGCGATAGTGAGAAGCCCGCGCACCGCGATGAAGAGTGGCCCCCGCTTGCCGCAACTAGAGAAAGCCCTCGCACAGAAACGAAGACCCAACACAATCAAAAATAAATAAATAAATAAATATTTTTAAAAATTAAAAAAATCATCAGTTGATATTACTTAAAAAAAAAAAAAGAATGCTAGATTTACACTGAGCTGAGCAGGAAATACCTGCTCAGTTTCTAAAAAGCCAACTCTCTAATGTTATCCCCAGTGCTAGTCATAATAAAGGTTTATAAAGTACATCTCTGCATAGAATAAAAATATGCCAGCTACTGCATGCCTTTGGATCTGAGAACCTTGGGTTATCTCAATAATCAATGATCTTTATCATTAATGTTAGTTACAGAGAACCTTCAGAATGGAGGCCATGTGGAAGAGTAGAAAGATTTGTGGACTGATGTAGAGAACAAATGTATGGACACCAAGGGAGGAAAGCGGGGAGCGGGGGTGGTGGTGGGATGAATTGGGAGATTGGGATTGACATATGTACACTAATATGTATAAAATAGATAGCTAGGGCTTCCCTGGTGGTGCAGTGGTTAAGAATCCGCCTGCCAGTGCAGGGGACATGGATTCGAGCCCGGGTCCGGGAAGATCCCACATGCCGCTGAGAAACTAAGCCCGTGCGCCACAACTACTGAAGCCCGCCTGCCTAGAGCCCGTGCACCACCACAAAGAGTAGCCCCCGCTCACCACAACTAGAGAAAGCCCGCGCACAGCAACAAAGACCCAATGCAGTCATAAATAAATAAATAAATAAATAAATAATAAGAACCAGCTGTATTAAAAAAGTTAAATAAAAAAAAAACAGATTTGTGGACTGGTGAAATCAGATTTAATTTTGATTTCTAGTCCTGGCTTAGCCATTAGCTAGTTATATGACTTTGGAACTCCCCCCACGAATACTTTTTGAAGAAAAGAAAGTTATAAATAAGTTATAAAATAAGTGTGATTTTAAGTGTATTATTAGCTTTTCTGGAACTCAGTTTTTCTATAAAATCAAGAGTGTGGGTTATCTAGCTGAGGTTTGAAGTCTCTTCCAACTATGAAAATTCAAATTCTAAAACATCATATTATTCTAAGTAGAAAATAATTTAAGAATCATGGGTATTTGTTCCAGAATGTCAGGAAGCAAAAGGTTGGGATACCAGAATATCATTAAATACAAGCTAAAATGTCAAGTACATGAGAACACATGAACTTAACAGGTCTTCAGTTTGAACTTTAGCTATTGGCATTTGTTTGAAAAGCTATAGTATACTGAATAATAAGAAAAGGAATGCAGCTGTGCAGAAATGCCACACTACGTGCCCCTGAGCCTTGGCCTCTCCATGGGCAGGGGCAGCAGTTGAGGGCTGAGGTGCCCAGGGCCGGGGCAGATGTGGCCAGGCCATGCTACGTGTCCTCATGCCTGCCATGGGCCAGCCAGCCTCAGCAGTGCCGACACTGGTGGGCCGCTCCCACTTCCTAGTCTCTACCATCTGGTTCTGCTGATGCTGGAGAAACTCCCAAAGCTCTGATCTAATCTTCTTCTCAGCCCACAAGGGAAATTCCCCTATTTTCCACCTGGCCTGTGGGGACCGTGTAAACTAGGCCTCAGAAGTAGGCAGAAGCTAGGTAAGGAGAAAAAAAAGGAACAAAGAAAAAAGACCCAAGGGTGAAGGGAAGAAAAGGAAGTTGGGTTGGGGGGGGGGAGACAAGGAGAGGGAGTCAATTAAGGGACCAGTGAGAGGAGACTGGGATGAAGGAGAGCAGCACCCCTGTGCCTTGGCACGTCTGTCAGGGCTTGACCTGCAAAGGTCAGGACACCTGCAGTCTTCTAACTGTGAATATACGAGTATACCCATCTTCATCAGGCATGAAGTTTCAGGCAAGGAAGCAAGAGTTAGACCCCTTGAATTAACTAGTCAGCTTCCAGAGAGCTCCCTTTCTGCTACAGAGCTTATTGCCCAGGAGACGAAACTACGTCCTCATGCTGCTAACTTCTGCCTGCCCTCCCCAGGTGCACTGTGTTCGAGACAGTGCTAAGGCCTTGGCCTCGCTCTAACCACTCTCATTTTCTTTTTCTAAAAGTTTTGTTTCCCAAATATTAATCACCTTGTTTTTTGTATTGCTGAATATAAGCTTTTTAAAATTTACAAGTGGAACTGATGTGATGTATGTGGTGGAACCTTGTGAGGTTTGTACAGCACAGGTTAGTTGTGTATTTCGGTTATACTTGGGAAGTGGGGAGCATCCACACTGCCTTCGCACCCTGGGAGGCACTCTGGGGAGATTAGAAACCGTGGTCCTTACCCACAAGGAACTTAACTGCTACTTGCAAAACAAAACTGAAGCATGTAATCGTGACACAGAAAAATTCACATTAAGTTATGTGATCTATTTCACTTAATGGAGGGTTGTGAATCACACCTCTTTGTTGTTCTGTGTTGTTTTTAACAGTCAGCCCAGATCAATCGGTATGAGTTTCTGAAAGCCAGCTTCTTTCAGGAGTGCTTCGAAAGCATTAGGACAATCACAACAAGTTGCATTTATCTTTCAGCATGTGAAGGCAGAGAGACTTTTCAGTTCAGACTGTTCATTTAAGCTGGGTGTTTTTCCTTTTCATACTGTCAAGTTCATATACCTAATTTTTGTTCTGGCATCTGTTTTTAACAATTAGAATGAATAGTCTAATTGTAAATTTCCATTTCCTCACGTATCCGACTTCCATCCTCAACAGTCTCCTGAAACTGCTTCTGCTCAGGTCATGTAAGACCTCCTTGTCGCCGAATCCAGTGGTTACATTTCAGTTAAACCCTCTTTCTGTTTGATCTGAAATTATTGGTACCTCACTTTCATCTTCTCTAAACCCTTCTCTCCTTAGTTACTATGACACCAGTCTTTCCTGTTTTATTTCTTTTTCTGCCTCTATAATTGCTCCTTCTCAATTGTCTTTCTAGACTCCTCTTCCTCTGACTATTTAAAAGACGATGGTATTCTCCAGAGTTTGTTCCCCAAACCTAATATATATCTCTCATCTCAGACCCCTTTCCTTAGCTTGCAACCTGTAGTCAACCACTTGTTGGACATTTTTACAGTTACGGGTACCCCCCCTTATATCTAGTCATTCACTTAACTATATCTTTTATACCACCTTAACAGCCCTCCAGACCATCCCTCCTCTGTACCTCACTGTTGTTGCCAGTAGTGCCACCGGGTCCTTGTCCTGGACTCCATGCCTAAGAGTGTTCCACTCTGGTTTTACTTCAGTTTTGCCATTCCTTATGGGGTGAGGAGTCTGTAGAGTCAAAGAGATGTGTCTGCCCTGCCCATCACCACTTTCAAGCTACACAAGACCCCAGCAATCCCTGCAACATACCTCTTCCCCAGGTCTGTTCTTCCAAGAGTGAACTGCATCCCTGGGGTGTGCTCCCTAGGCCCAAGAGGTAGCTAAGGGGCAGGTGTTTGGAAGGGGATAGATGGAGCTTGGATGGGGTTGGACCTTAAGGTTCATGTGCATGTATGCGAAGCCCCTGATGTTGTAGATCAGAACCAGAGGTCAGAGGAGAAGGAGGGTGTGCAGGGACCTCTACTGGTACTCTTGTCCCAGGCCCCACAAGCTTAGGCCTAATTATTGCCTTATTTTTCTTTATATTCCTGATACAGTACTGGTAGGTGACTCTTCAACTACTCTACTTAAAGAGTTTAGCTTTTTAATTTTATATTCCCGTGTACCCATTGCTATCTCAGTGCCTACCCAATACACAGTGAATACTCAGTACATCTTTGTTAAATGAATTAAATAATACAACTTGTATTGAACAATTTATAATTATTTCCTCTCCTTAATTGTCATTTTAAAGAATTTACGGTAATGTTTGTATGATTTTATTATGTCTTAGGGCCAGCACTTTTCCAGAAAAAAAAAAAACCTCTATGCATTACTATTAAATGGGAAAACTAAATTTTATATATATAACTGAATTATTTTTAAATATATTTTTACAAACAAGTTAATTTCATAAAATAGGGTAAGTTTTTTATCCCAAGGCTTTTTATTTTTATTTTTTTTAACATCTTTATTGGAGTATAATTGCTTTACAATGGTGTGTTAGTTTCTGCTTTATAACAAAGTGAATCAGCTATACATATACATGTATCCCCATATCTCTTCCCTCTTGCATCTCCCTCCCTCCCACCCTCCCTATCCCACCCCTCTAGGTGGTCACAGAGCACCGAGCTGATCTCCCTGTGCTATGCGGCTGCTTCCCACTAGCTATCTATTTTACATTTGGTAGTGTATATATGTCCATGCCACTCTCTCACTTCGTCCCAGCTTACCCTTCCCCCTCCCTGTGTCCTCAAGTCCATTCTCTACATCTGCGTCTTTATTCCTGTCCTGCCCCTAGGTTCTTCAGAACCTTTTTTTTTTTTTTTAGATTCCATATATATGTGTTAGCATACGGTATTTGTTTTTCTCTTTCTGACTTACTTCACTCTGTATGACAGTCTCTAGGTCCATCCACCTCACTACAAATAACTCAATTTCGTTTCTTTTTATGGCTGAGTAATATTCCATTGTATATATGTGCCACATCTTCTTTATCCATTCATCTGTTGATGGACACTTAGGTTGCTTCCATGTCCTGGCTATTGTAAATAGAGCTGCAATGAACACTTTGGTACATGACTCTTTTTGAATTATGATTTTCTCAGGGTATATGCCCAGTAGTGGGATTGCTGGGTCATATGGTAGCTCTACTTTTAGTTTTTTAAGGAACCTCCATACTGTTCTCCATAGTGGCTGTATCAATTTACATTCCCACCAACAGTGCAAGAGGGTTCCCTTTTCTCCACACCTTCTCCAGCATTTATTGTTTGTAGATTTTTTGATGATGGCCATTCTGACTGGTGTGAGATGATACCTCATTGCAGTTTTGATTTGCATTTCTCTAATGATTCGTGATGTTGAGCATTCTTTCATGTGTTTGTTGGCAATCTGTATATCTTCTTTGGAGAAATGTCTATTTAGGTCTTCTGCCCATTTTTGGATTGGGTTGTTTGGTTTTTTTGATATTGAGCTGCATGAGCTGCTTGTAAATTTTGGAGATTAATCCTTTGTCAGTTGCTTCACTTGCAAATATTTTCTCCCATTCAGACTATACTACAAAGCTACAGTAATCAAGACAGTATGGTACTGGCACAAAAACAGAAATATAGCTCAGTGGAACAGGATAGAAAGCCCAGAGACAAGCCCACACCCATATGGTCACCTTATTTTTTATAAAAGAGGCAAGAATATACAATGGAGAAAAGACAGCCTCTTCAATAAGTGGTGCTGCGAAAACTGGACAGCTACATGTAAAAGAATGAAATTAGAACACTCCCTAACACCATACACAAAAATAAACTCAAAATGGATTAAAGACCTAAATGTAAGTCCAGACACTATAAAACTCTTAGAGGAAAACATAGGCAGAACACTCTATGACGTACATCACAGCAAGATCCTTTATGACCCAGCTCCTAGAGAAATGGAAATAAAAACAAAAATAAACAAATGGGACCTAATGAAACTTAAAAGCTTTTGCACAGCAAAGGAAAACGTAAACCAGATGAAAAATAGGGTACATTAATGGTAGGTGACGGAAACCAGTGTCAGGCAAACATGAAAATCTTTATATTACAGATTGGTGTTACGCCCTGGTTATTGGATGGCAGTGCTTATAACCACTTAGTAAGTGCCAGGCCCTGAGGGACTCTAGGATATAAGTGCAAGAAGGAGCAGAACTAAGTTCTGGAAAATTTAAAGATGCTGGGAAGAGCAGGCACTGGATTTCCCTGCCAGGTTTCCCACGAATTCAGAGGGTAACCCCAAATCCTGTAGGTCCCAGTTCTACTGAGCTCATTTATGAGGAGTACATTTATTTATGATGACTTTAATGCAAAAAAGCACATACTTATTTAAATTAGAATAATTTTTAAACACCGAAACAGCTTGTTTTTCACTATGATTTTTCACTTTGATAATTCATGTTTTAGGTTGGCCTTCCAAGTTCGGTGACCTTTTAGACTTAGTAGCCATCTGAAATGTCCCTAGTGCCATACGTGCTCTGGATACTTACTTTAGCAGGTATACATGTTATAGTGAGAAATATTCTGATCTGAGAATTGAGTAAACTGGACTTGGATGATCCTTACCTTATCTCAAGCTCACATGTTCTATGACTCTTATGTTTGCTGCTTGGAAAATAGTCTATTCATGATTTCACTGAGAAGTAGCAAAGAGTTAAGCCATGACAGTGATTTGAGTTTTATACCTTAGCTTTCAGGATTCATACTGTTTTATCAAGTTTTTTTTTTTTAATAGGTCGTTTCTTCCATGTTCTCCTACTCTTAACATTTTTAGGCATAATAAAACTTACTCATTCCAACCCTTCTCCTTCTAGATGAGATGAGTCTTTCAGGAACACCTCATTAAAGGTGTTAAATGTCAAAGCAGTTACCTTTATGAGCCATCATGCGTCGTTTGATTATTGTACCATCGCGAGTCATGATTAAAACCACTTAATGACAGTGTTTCAAGAATATTTCTGTGATGAAATTTCTGTGTGACAGCTGGGGACCCTCTGGCATTTGGAGGAGGTATTTGGTTTATAAGCAGTTTAATTGTGTTTGTCATCTAGAAAATAATTCCCCTTACACAAGAAAAATTTTAAATGTCTTTGGTTTTCTTAATTTAGTAACATTAACGATGCTTGAAGCCATTTTGCCTTCGAATAACTTTTCCAACATTTACAAAGATTTGAGCAGACGTAATTCACATATTTCACTTCCCACTCACTTATGCTTCTACATTAGGGCCCTACGTCTCCTCACATGCCTGTTTATTATTTCCTTCTACATTCGAAAAACTTTTTCTAAGTAGCTTAAGGTGGTACTTGTTAAAAAGAGGATTTGGCACCCACATGGTGACTGAAAAGCAAAAGGAACAGAAAGAAAAAATAGTTAGTATCATGTGTATGTCACATACACTGTTCCTTCCCTTTCCTCTACCTTCAAGGCAGAAGAGGTTGACTCGCTTCCCATTCTTCTCTGTGCTTTTTGGACTTCTGGCTTCTTTTCTCCTTCAAGGCTACTCTTGAATGTGAATGTATATTTTGCGGGTGGAGGAAGAAATGTGGGAAAAGGGTTTTCACGTTCCGTGTTCAGCAGGGAACAGGATAGAGCACTGAATAGAATAGTGAGGAAGGATGAGCAAGAGAACAACTGGAATGGAAGCAAGAAACTACTTTTCACTAACCCTTACAATTAAAGTCATGGTCAGAGAATTGGGACTGGAAGGGACCCAGTGATCTGTGATTATAGTACCTTAACCTAACAAATGCTCAAGGCATGAATATTCAATTTAAACTAATCTCATCATTTTACAGGAGAAGGAATGGAATCCTACAAAGACATATTACCCAGGGCCATTCAACTAGTTAGGTGCAGACAAGATCCTCTGATTCCTCTTCCATTAGAAGATTCTATAATGATTACTTTCTTTTTTGTATTTCCATCACCTGGCACAGAGTAGGTGTGAAATGTTGAGCTCAACTAACTGTGTTATTGTAGGGCTGGCGGCACTTACTAGGTCTCTGTGAGTGGCAGTCTAATAGAGTATGGATTTGGGAGTCAGACCTGGGTCTAAATCTTAGCTTGCCTGTTAGCACTTGGGCAAGTTTCTTTATCTTTCTAAGCCAAAGCTTTCATATCTCAATAAATGAGGATAATAATAGCTTGCACATAGTGTTGTGATAACAAATGAAACAAGTTATTGGAAGTATTTAGTTTGGAATGTGACACAAATCAGAGGCTTTGGTAAATATTTGTGAAATGAATAAGGGGTGACTATTGCTGTATTTTATCTCCCTCACAGAGAGTCACCATACTTTACGTTTCAGGTGTGTCATAGTCTTTACAGATATGTATTCTTATTGCCATAGTTAACTGCAGTGTGGCTAACTTCTTTTTGTCTAGAAGATTTCTGTCTCAGCTACCTCACAGCCTTTTAATTTGTTTGATTGCAGACTAATCCATGCAGGACAGCTGTTAAATGGATTGGCAGGTCCGACTGTAATGAACGCAGCTCCATTCCTCTCCACAACGTGGTTCTCTGCAGACGAGCGGGCCACTGCCACAGCTATTGCATCAATGCTCAGTTATCTTGGGGGAGCATGTGCATTTTTAGTTGGACCACTTGTTGTTCCAGCTCCCAATGGGACGGCGCCTCTTCTTGCTTCAGAGAATAGCAGGGCCCACATTAAAGATCGCATAGAGACTGTATTATATGCAGGTATTTTAAAGTTTATTTTCTTCCTGTTATATTTTGTCTTTTATCCCCATCATCTTCACTCTACTTTTTGTATACCAGATCACTTCTTATGAAATAGAGGACTAATCCATACATATTCATATGTGTGCTTTCCTTTCATTTAATATGGAGATGCCTATTTAAAACTGACCCTTTCTTGGAAGTTATTAAGTTTAAAATGTATTATTGCTACATGTAAGGTTATTTCTTAACTTCGCTCTTCCCGTCCATTTACAGTTAAGCACTGTATAACACATTGTCTGGTGTCTTTTCTAGATATCAGTATAAAAAACTGAACATCATGATCCACGATAAATATTTGTTAAGCATCTGTTGGTAGGTGTTAAGCCCATTTTCTCCCTTGCAGTTTCCCTGTTATTGGCCATGTTCTCTAACCTTATAAACCTATATCACCCATGATTTATCCTTTTCATTTCCTACTCTCTGTATGTTTAGTCTATTAATAAGGGGTGTTGATCTTTTCAAAATATTCTCCTGGGTCCTTTCTCTTTATTTCTAGAGTCAAGCCCTAGTCCACTCTTAGATCTCCTTAAATATATCCCCTCTCCCCATGTGCCTGCTTATTATTTCCTTCTGCATTCAGAAAACTTTTTATAAGTGTTTACTATATATCAATCCCAGCTAAGCACTGGGATTTGGTAAGATCACTGATGAGATCATTATAATACAAATAAGGATATACACAGCTTAGAAGGCCTAATTGACCTGGCTTTGGGGAGAAGTTGAGGAGTCAGGGAAGGCTTCACTAGGAATGTGATAATTAAAACTAAGAATTTCATAGGAGTTCACTGAATGTTCAAGCGGGTTAAGGTATTCCTTATAGAAGGAACAGCAACTGAGAAAGCAGAGAAGGTGTGAGAGAGCTCAGTATGTCCAGGGAACTGCACGTAATTTGCTATGACTAGAGTAGTGTAAATATGTGTTTGGGTATAGGTAGCAAGTGGCAGAAAATGAGACTGGAAAGATAAAGGACCAGATTATGATGAACTTCGTATTAGTTCATGTATTTACTTATTAATTTAACAAATATATTTTGAACTCCTATGTATCTGTCAGTGTGCTAGGCACTGAAGTGAACATGGTTCCTGACCAGACAGAACTTACAGTGTCCCAAAGGATACAGACAGACAGTTGTAAAACAGGGTGGTAAGGGTGATAACCAAAGACCTACAGTTGCTTTGAGAGCTCAGAGGAGAAGCACCTAACCAGATTTTGGTGGTCAAGTAGAGCTTCCTAGAGTTGCAGCATCTAATTTGGAACCTGACGGAAGAAAGAGAGTTAGCTAACTGTAATGGGAACAAGGAAGAATACATTAGAAAGACAGAGAGAACCATGGAGGAGAAGCCCAGTAACGGCGGGGAGAGCCTGCTGCATTCAAGCAACTGAAAACCCAGAGTGGCTTAGATCTGGTGAGAGTGGTGAGAGATGAAGCCAGAGAGGTAAGCCATACCACGCAAGCCTTCTAAGCAGAAGTAAAGGGTTTGAAGTTCATCATGTTGTAGGCAAAGGCCACACTCTGGAGAATTTTACACTAGAGAGTTATATAATGGAATTTACATTTCAAAACATTGGGCTGGCCAGAAAGTTCGTTCGGGTTTTTCCAGAACATGGAGAAACCCAAACGAACATTTTGGCCAACCCAGTAGGATTCAGAGGGAATAAAAGTGAAATTAGAGGCGGTGGCAGTAAATAAAGCATTTAACCCCCCTGTAGACAGCTCACACCTTTTTTTTTTTTTTTTTTGGGGGGGGATCCAATGTTATTGCAGAATGCCCAGGAAATTTCGTATTTTCTGCTTACATTACTCTTCAGTCTCCCACTTTATTATATAGTAAAAGGCATGACTTTTTTTAAAATTTAATTTTATTTATTTTTTTATACAGCAGGTTCTTATTAGTCATCCATTTTATACACATCAGTGTATACATGTCAATCTCAATCGCCCAATTCATCACACCACCACCCCACCCCCCACTGCTTTCCCCCCTTGGTGTCCATACGTTTGTTCTCTACATCTGTGTCTCTATTTCTGCCCTGCAAACCGGTTCTTCTGCACCATTTTTCTAGGTTCCACATATATGCGTTAATATATGATATTTGTTTTTCTCTTTCTGACTGACTTCACTCTGTATGACAGTCTCTAGATCCATCCATGTCTCTACAAATCACCCAATTTCGTTCCTCTTTATGGCTGAGCAATATTCCATTGTATATATGTACCACATCTTCTTTATCCATTCGTCTGTCGATGGACATTTAGGTTGCTTCCATGACCTGGCTATTGTAACTAGTGCTGCAATGAACATTGGGGTGCATGTGTCTTTTTGAATTATGGTTTTTTTGGGTATATGCCCAGTAGTAGGATTGCTGGGTCATATGGTTTAAAAACTATTTTTAGTTTTTAAGGAACCTCCATCCTGTTCTCCATAGTGGCTGTATCAATTTACATTCCCACCAACAGTGCAAGAGGGTTCCCTTTTCTCCACACCCTCTCCAGCATTTGTTGTTTGTAGATTTTCTGATGATGCCCATTCTAACTGGTGTGAGGTGATACCTCATTGTAGTTTTGATTTGCATTTCTCTAATAATTAGCAACGTTGAGCAGCTTTTCATGTGCCTCTTGGCCATCTGTATGTCTTCTTTGGAGAAATGTCTATTTAGGTCTTCTGCCCATTTTTGGATTGGGTTGTTTGTTTTTTTAATATTGAGCTGCATAAGATGTTTATAAATTTTGGAGATTAATCCTTTGTCCGTTGATTTGTTTGCAAATATTTTCTCCCATTCTGAGGGTTGTCTGTTCGTCTTGTTTATGGTTTCCTTTGCTGTGCAAAAGCTTTTAAGTTTCATTAGGTCCCATTTGTTTATTTTTGTTTTTCTTTCCATTACTCTAGGAGGTGGGTCAAAAAAGATCTTGCTGTGATTTATGTCAAAGAGTGTTCTTCCTGTGTTTTCCTCTAAGAGTTTTATAGTTTCCGGTCTTACATTTAGGTCTCTAATCCATTTTTAGTTTATTTTTGTGTATGGTGTTAGGGAGTGTTCTAATTTCATTCTTTTACATGTAGCTGTCCAGTTTTCGCAGCACCACTTATTGAAGAGGCTGTCTTTTCTCCATTGTATATCCTTGCCTCCTTTGTCATAGATTAGTTGACCATAGGTGCGTGGGTTTATCTCTGGGCTTTCTATCTTGTTCCATTGATCTATTTTTCTGTTTTTGTGCCAGTACCATATTGTCTTGATTACTGTAGCTTTGTAGTATAGTCTGAAGTCAGGGAGTCTGATTCCTCCAGCTCCGTTTTTTTCCCTCAAGACTGCTTTGGCTATTCGGGGTCTTTTGTGTCTCCATACATATTTTAAGATTTGTTGTTCTAGTTCTGTGAAAAATGCCATTGGTAATTTGATAGGGATTGCATTGAATCTGTAGATTACTTTGGGTAGTATAGTCATTTTCACGATATTGATTCTTCCAATCCAAGAACATGGTGTACCTCTCCATCTGTTGGTATCATCTCTAATTTCTTTCATCAGTGTCTTATAGTTTTCTGCATACAGGTCTTTTGTCTCCCTAGATAGGTTTATTCCTAGGTATTTTATTCTTTTTGCTGCAATAGTAAATGGGAGTGTTTCCTTAATTTCTCTTTCAGATTTTTCATCATTAGTGTATAGGAATGCAAGAGATTTTCTGTGCATTAATTTTGTATCCTGTGACTCCACCAAATACATTGATTAGCTCTAGTAGTTTTCTGGTGGCATCTTTAGGATTCTCTATGTATAGTATCATGTCATCTGCAAACAGTGACAGTTTGACTTCTTCTTTTCCAATTTGTATTCCTTTTATTTCTTTTTCTTCCCTGATTGCCGTGGCTAGGACTTCCAAAACTATGTTGAATAATAGTGGTGAGAGTGGACATCCTTGTCTTGTTCCTGATCTTAGAGGAAATGTTTTCAGTTTTTCACCATTGAGAATGATGTTTGCTGTGGGTTTGTCATATATGGCCTTTACTATGTTGAAGTAGGTTCCCTCTGTGCCCACTTTCTGGAGATTTTTAAACTTTTTTTTTTTTTTTTTTAATTATTTATTTATTTATTTATTTATGGCCGTGCTGGGTCCTCGTCTCTGTGCGAGGGCTTTCTCCAGTTGTGGCAAGTGGGGGCCACTCTTCATCGCGGTGCGCGGGCCTCTCATCACCGCGGCCTCTCTTGCTGCGGAGCACAGGCTCCAGACGCGCAGGCTCAGCAATTGTGGCCCACGGGCCCAGTCGCTCCGCGGCATGTGGGATCCTCCCAGACCAGGGCTCGAACCCGCGTCCCCCGCATTGGCAGGCAGACTCTCAACCACTGTGCCACCAGGGAAGCCCTGGAGATTTTTTATCATAAATGGGTGTTGAATTTTGTCAAAAGCTTTTTTTGCATCTATTGAGATGATCATATGGTTTTTATTCTTCAATTTGTTAATATGGTGTATTGCATTGATTTGCATATATTGAAGAATCCTTGCATCCCTGGGATAATCCCACTTGATCATGGTGTATGATCCTTTTAATGTGTTGTTGGATTCTGTTTGCTAGCATTTTGTTGAGGATTTTTGCATCTATATTCATCAATGATATTGGTCTGTAATTTTCTTTTTTTGTAGTATCTTTGGTTTTGGTATCAGGGTGATGGTGGCCTCATGCAATGAGTTTGGGAGTGGTCCTTCCTCTGCAATTTTTTGGAAGAGTTTGAGAAGGATGGGTGTTAGCTCTTCTCTAAATGTTTGATAGAATTCAACTGTGAAGCCATCTGGTCCTGGACTTTTGTTTGTTGGAGGATTTCTAATCACAGTTGCAATTTCACTACTTGTGATTGGTCTGTTCATATTTTCTACTTCTTCCTTGTTTAGTCTTGGAAGGTTATACCATTCTAAGAATTTGTCCATTTCTTCCAGGTTGTCCATTTATTGGCATAGAGTTGCTTGTAGTAGTCTCTTAGGATGTTTTGTATTTCTGTGGTGTCTGTTGTAACTTCTCCTTTTTCATTTCTAATTTTATTGATTTGAGTCCTCTCCCTCTTTTTTGTGATGAGTCTGGCTAATGGTTTATCAATTTTGTTTATCTTCTCAAAGAACCAGCTTTTAGTTTTATTGAGCTTTGCTATTGTTTTCTTTGTTTTTATTTCATTTATTTCTGCTCTGATCTTTATGATTTCTTTCCTTCTGCTAACTTTGGGTTTTGTTTGTTCTTCTTTCTCTAGTTCCTTTAGGTGTAAGGTTAAATTGTTTATTTGAGATTTTTCTTGTTTCTTGAGGTAGGCTTGTATAGCTATAAACTTTCCTTTTAGAACTGCTTTTGCTGCATCCCATAAGTTTTGGATCGTCGTGTTTTCATTGTCATTTGTCTCTAGGTATTTTTTGATTTCCTCTTTGATTTCTTCAGTGATCTCTTGGTTATTTAGTAACATATTGTTTAGCCTCCATGTGTTTTGTGTTTTTTACATTTCATTTCTAATATCATAGTGTTGTGGTCAGAAAAGATGCTTGATATGATTTCTGTTTTCTTAAATTTACTGAGGCTTTATTTGTGACCCAAGATGTGATCTATCCTGGAGAATGTTCCATGCACACTTGAGAAGAAAGTGTAATCTGCTGTTTTTGGATGGAATGTCCTATAAATATCAATTAAATCTATGTGGTCTATTGTGTCATTTAAAGCTTGTGTTTTCTTATTAATTTTCTGTTTGGATGATCTGTCCATTGGTGTAAGTGAGGTGTTAAAGTCCCCCACTATTATTGTGTTACTTTCGATTTCCTCTTTTATAGCTGTTAGCAGTTGCCTTATGTATTGAGGTGCTCCTATGTTGGGTGCATACATATTTATAATAGTTATATCTTCTTCTTGGATTGATCCCTTGATCATTATGGAGTGTCCTTCCTTGTCTCTTGTAACATTCTTTATTTTAAAGTCTATTTTATCTGATATGAGTATTGCTACTCCAGCTTTCTTTTGATTTCCATTTGCATGGAATATCTTTTTCCATCCCCTCACTTTCAGTCTGTATGTGTCCCTAGGTCTAAAGTGGGTCTCTTGTAGACAGCATATATATGGGTCTTGTTTTTGTATCCATTCAGCAAGCCTGTGTCTTTTGGTTGGAGCATTTAATCCATTCATGTTTAAGGTAATTATTGATATGTATGTTCCTATTACCATTTTCTTAATTGTTTTGGGTTTGTTTTTGTAGGTCCTTTTCTTCTCCTGTGTTTCCCACTTAGAGAAGTTCCTTTAGCATTTGTTGTAGAGCTGGTTTGGTGGTGCTGAAGTCTCTTAGCTTTTGCTTGTCTGTAAAGCTTTTGATTTCTCCATCGAATCTATGGGAGTTCCCTTGTATGTTATTTGTCATTTTTGCCCTTGCTGCTTTCAATCATTTTTCTTTGTCTTTAACTTTTGCCAATTTGATTACTGTGTGTCTCGGTGTGTATCTCCTTGGGTTTATCCTGTATGGGACTCTCTGCGCTTCCTGGACTTGAGTGGCTATTTCCTTTCCCATGTTAGGGAAGTTTTCGACTATTATCTCTTCAAGTATTTTCTCAGGTCCTTTCTCTCTGTCTTCTCCTTCTGGGACCCCTATAAGCCGAATGTTGTTGCGTTTAACGTTGTCCCAGATGTCTCTTAGGCTGTCTTCATTTCTTTTCATTCTTTTTTCTTTATTCTGTTCCGCAGCAGTGAATTCCACCATTCTGTCTTCCAGGTCACTTATCTGTTCTTCTGCCTCAGTTACTCTATTGATTCCTTCTAGTGTAATTTTCATTTCAGTTATTGTATTGTTCATCTCTGTTTGTTTGTTCTTTAATTCTTCTTCTGAGGTCCTGGATCATCTTCACTATCATTATTCTGAATTCTTTTTCTGGAAGGTTGCCTATCTCCACTTCATTTAGTTGTTTTTCTGGGGTTTTATCTTGTTCCTTCATCTCGTACATAGCCCTCTACCTTTTCATCTTGTCTATCTTTCTGTGAATGTGGTTTTTGTTCCACAGGCTGCAGGATTGTAGTTCTTCTTACTTCTGCTCGACAGCTCACTCCTTTTAAAGAAAGAAGTTGAAATGTAAAAGTAAATAAGTAAATAAAACTGAAAGGTAAAACATAAATTTTAAACTTTATTTTGGTTATATCATTCTTTTTATTGAAAGCTTAAGCAATCATTATATCTTTTAAATGACTGGATTTTAGGCATTATTCGTCATGTATTAATGCTCTACATCCTCTGCCTTATGGTTCCCATGCAGTCAAGCAGAAACCCCTACTCAAAGCTTCCAGCTATTGCTTCAGTGCTTTTGTATTTTCCAGTTTGCCTCCCTGAGATAATCTCTCATGACCCTTCATTCCATTAAAAAATATTTTGCTTAGAATCATGATCTTAAGAGATTAATGACTCTTAAACTAAAATTATTTCAGACAAAGACATCATAAGTAAACTTTTGACCAATATATATAGGCCCACAGGTCCTCAACAAAATACTAGCAAACCAAATCCAGTAACATAATAAGGCTTATACACCACCAGCAAATGGGATTTATTCCTGGAATGCAATTTGGTTTCACATTCAAAATTCAGCTAATGTAATATATTAAATCAATAGAATAAAAGAGAAAAACTATGTGATCATCTTAATAGATGAAAAACAAAAGCATTTGGGAAATCCAGCACCCTTTCAAGATAAAAACACCCAACAAATTAGAAATAGACAGGAGCTCCCTCAACCTAATAATATTAGGGCATCTACAAAAAAACCCATAGATAAGATCATATTTAATGGTGAAATACTGAATGCATCCCCTCCTGAGATCAGGAACAAGACAAGGGTGTCCACTCTTGCCATGTCTACTTAACATTGTGCTGGAGATTCTAACCAGGATGACTGAGTAAGAAAAATAAGTAAAAGGCATCTATATCAGAAAGAAGGAAGTAAAGCTATCTCTATTGAAAATGATGTGATCTTGAATACAGAAAATCCTCTGTAAGCCAGAAAAAAACTATTAGATCTAAAAAAACAAGTTTTAGGGTGCAAGATTAATATATAAAAATCAAGTGTATTTTACACATTTGCAATGAACAATCCAAACATGTAATTAGGAAAACAGTTCATTCGCAATAGCCTCAAAAAGAATAAAATATTTAGGAATAAATTTAACAATATAAGTGTAAAACTTGCACTCTGAAGACTATAGAGCACTATTGAAAGAAACTAAAGAAGTCCTAAAGACATGGAAAGACATCCTGTTCATGTGTTAGAAGTTTTAATATTGTGAAGGTGATAATACTCTCTATATTTATCTACAAATTCAGTGCAATCTCAATTAATATTCAGCTGCCTTTGTTGCAGAAATTGGCAAGCTGATCTTAAAATCTATATGGAAATGCAAGGGACTCAGAATAACCAAAACAACCTTGAAAAGGAACAAAGTTGGAGAACTCACAATTTCCAGTTTCAAAACTTACTACAAAGCTACACTGGTCAAGACAGCATGGTACTGTCATGATAGACATATAAATCAACAAAAGTGAGATTCCAAAAAATAAACCATTACATTTATAGTCAATTGACTTTTGACAACAGTGACAAGACAATTCAATGGGGAAAGAATAGTCTTTTCAACAAGTGGTATTGGAATAACTGGATATGCACATGCAAAACAATCAATTTGAATCCCTTCCTTACCCCATACATAAAAATTAATTCAAAATAGGTCATAAACCTAAATGTGAGAACTAAAACTATATAAACTCTTAGAAGAAAACATAGGAGTAAACCTTCATGACCTTGGGTTAGGCGAAGCCTTTTTATAAAGGACACTGAGAGCACAAATGGCAAAAGAAAAAATAGAAAAATAGGATTTCATTATCTCAAAATCTTGTGCTTCAAAATACACCATCAACAAAGTGAAAAGACAACCCATAGAATGGGAGAAAATAATTGCAAATCATATATCTGGTAAGGAACTTGTATCCAGAATATTTTTTTAAATTCTTACAATTCAACAACAAAAAGACAAACAATTCAATTAAAAGATGGGCAAAGGACTCGAATAGAGATTTCTTCAAAGAAGATACACAAATGGCCAAGAAGCATATGAAAAGTTGCTCATTGTCATTAGTCATTAGGGAAATGCAAATCAAAACCATAATGAGTTAAACTTCAACCCAGTAGGGTGACTATAATCAATAAAATGGAAAATAACAAGTGTTGATGAGAAAGTGGAGAAATTGGAACCCTCATACATTGCTGGTAGTAATATAAAATGGTACAGCCTCTTTGGAAACAGGTTGGCAGTTTCTCAAAATGTTAAACATAAATTACCATATGACCCACCAATTCCATTTCCAGGTATATGCCTAAGTGAGATGAAAACATACATCCATGCAGAAATTTGCACACAAATATTTGTAGTAGCATTATTCATAATAGCCCCAAAGTAGAAACAATCTAAATGTCTATTAACTAAGTGGATTTTAAAATGTGGTATATCCATTCAGTGGAATATTATTTGGCAAAAAATAAAGTACTGCTCCAACATGGGTGAATCTTGAAAACATTAAGTGAAAGAAGCCAGTCACAAAAGACTACATATTATATGATTCCATTTATTAGAAATGTCCATAGTACTCAAATCCATAGAGATTGAAAGCAGATTAATGGTTGCCTGGGGCTAGGAAATTTGTGGGGTAATGGATACAGAGTTTCTTTGGGGGATGATGAAAAAATTTTTTAATTGTGATGATGATTGTAAAATTCATTGAAATATGCACTTTAATGTGTGAATTATATGTCACGTGAATTATATCTCAGTGAAGCTGTTTACAAAAATGCCAGTAGTAAGATGGGCAAAGAATACAAACAAGGCAATCACAGAAGAAATACAAATGGCCAGTAAGCATATGGAAGATGCTCATTCATTGTTACTAATAATTAAAAGGACTGTAAATTAAAGCAATTCATTTACTTCTTGTTGTTCCTCAGATTGTCAAAGAATAAAGACATTATCTGTGGTTAAGTGTCTTATAGAAATATTGTGCCTTTTGCTAAGAATATAGCCCTAGAATTAGAATTATCCTACTGAAAGAATCTCTAGAAATCACTTAATCAGTTTCCTTTATTGGCCCAGAAAGAGTAAGAGATTCATTCAATTTATAAGTTAATTAATGGCATGGATAGGTCTATACTCCAAGGCTTCCTGACTTTTCTACTAGAGTCATGCTTTTCTACTAAATTGGGCACAGTTAAAAGCTGGAATTTCCATGTGCGAGAACTCTGGAGGGAATGATCAGGACTCCTAGGAACCTTTCCTTCTGTAATGGTGACAAACTAAGATGGTTCAGGTGTTCTTTTTACTTCTGATTGTTTAATAACCTACATTAGCTAGTCTTGTGTTTGTTAAATTTTGCTCTCTGTCTCCTGGTTTCTTTCTTTCTTTTTTGGATGCTTTCCTGTTTTGTTCAGATTTCCCATGTAGCCTATAAATTGAGTCTGTCCTACACAGTACATCAGAATATCCTGTCATTGATCAAACAAACTTTCTCCTATTCTGTTCTTACCAATTTTCTATTATATTCTTTATTTCTTAGGACCATGCTTATTAGACAGTCATCCTAGACCTGTTTAAAGATCTCTGTTATAGATAGTACTGTTGGTTTTTAATGTGTTTTCTCCAGAGTAACATTTGTTTACTGCCTCAATCCTCTTTCTGTGTAGTATACTATACCATAAGTCTACCATACTTATTTCCTTATGACTCCTTACCTGCTGAAAGTTATATTTTTATGTATCAGTTTTTCTCACAATACTGAGCTATTTTAGCTAGGCAAATACTATATTTTGCTTATCTTTATATATCTAAAGCTTCATTGATGCGCAATAAATATTTGTTAGATAGATACTTGAGATATTGAACTTTTTGTGTTGTCTGATTAACATTTTACTTTTTTTTTTTTTTCCAGAGTTTGGAGTTGTCTGCTTACTATTTTCTGCAACTCTAGCTTATTTCCCACCGCGGCCTCCTCTTCCTCCCAGTGTTGCTGCAGCTAGCCAGCGACTGAGCTATCGGCGGAGCTTTTGTAGATTATTAAGGTAAATATACTTAAAATCACATAGTGGTTTTGACTAGCACCTTGAAGATAATTCCACAGTTATCTAAGATAATTTAAGATAGTAGTTTTTCAACAACCTACTAATCAGGTTGTAAATAATTGATAAAATATTGATTAAATATTTTAGAGAGATTTCCTATCAGAAATCTATCTTTAAAAATTGCCCAGGACAGGAATAAAGACGCAGTTGTAGAGAATGGACTTGAGGACATGGGGAGGGGGAAGGATAAGCTAGGACGAAGTGAAAGAGTGGCACTAACATATATACTGTACCAAATGTAAAATAGATAGCTAGTGGGAAGCAGCCGCATAGCACAGGGAGATCAGCTCGGTGCTTTGTGTCCCCCTAGAGGGGTGGGATAGGGAGGGTGGGAGGGAGATGCAAGAAGGAGGAGATACGGGGATATATGTATATGTATAGCTGATTCACTTTGTTATACAGCAGAAACTAACACAGCATTGTAAAGCAATTATACTTCAATAAAGATGTTAAAAAAAAATAAAATAAAATAGAAACAAAAAATAAATAAAATAAAAAAATTAAAATTGCCCAAAGCAAAAACCTTTATAGATTTTGCCTTCTCTATATACCACCCATATTTTAAAAATCAAACCTTTTGTTTAAATAATTTTCTTTTATAGGGAAACATCACATAATAGTATCTGTGAAATCATGTGTTTTATGTGTTTATTATATTTTTCCTAATATGCAGATTATTTTTATTCATTATGTATTTCTTGATACACATTAAAATAAACAAGTGCTATTTAATACAAAGCAAATAAAATAAATAATGTTTATTTACATATCACCTAAAATCATCTTGAACCTCCAGTGGGATCATACTTTGAGAAACTTAATTTCTTATTTTACTTTTATTGGTACAACTTAAAGGTAATTAGATTAAATTCTACGCTTGAAGGCTTCAAATACTTGAAGGTCCAGTACTGAATTTGATTCTTTGGATATATAGACCATTTCTGATGGTCTATTGGGCCACTAGAACTTATGTTTTGGATTTTTTTCTCCAGTTAGTTGTGATGAGTTTTTATTGATTCATCAACAACTCTCCCTAGTTAGTTCTTTCTTTTCTAGTCATCCTCTCCCACCAGGTGGTAAGTTCCTTGCGGTCAAGAACTATCTTTGTATCCTATATATTAATAATGTCCGACATGATTATAATGGGAGCCACATGTGTAATTTTAAATCTTCTAGTAGCCTTATTTAAAAAAAGTAGAAAGAAACAGGTAAAATTAATTTTAACAGCATATTTTATTTAACTCAATATATCTCAAGTATTATTTCAACATGTAATCAGTATTCAGAATTATTAATGAGATAGTTTACATTCTTTTCTTCATAGAAAATCTTTGAAATCCAGTGTGTATTTTATACTTACAGTACATCTCAATTTAGATGCTAAGTTTGCATTAGAAATACTTGGTCTGCATTTAGATTTCATTAAATTTACAATTAAAACAGTTTTCATTGAGCAGTGTCTCCCATATTGCACTATTTATCTAAAGTTAAAAATAACTACCTGCAATTTTTCAAATTTTGAATCAATACATCTTTGATGTTATTTAAAAGGTCTTACATTCTATAGGCAATTGTTTAGGCCTTAATTGAAGATCTTTCACTTCTGTAAAATACATTTTTTTCTCTTCATAATTTTAAACAAAACTTCCATAGCTAAAAGAACAATTTATTTTACCATCTCTCCATCTAAAAATATTTTTCTTCTTGTGCAGGAATCCAAACCATTTTATAGCTGACCAAAAGTATAAGCTCAGATCTGTTAAAAATTGTTTAAAAATGTTTGTTGAACATTTAATTTAGATTTCAGACAAATAATCTTCTTGATTCTTTTTTGACTTTAAGAAGAAACTTCTTATACAATTTATTGTGTATTTGTTGAACATGTCCCTTAATATTATCCACTTAATTATCCTAAAAATTTTTTTCCATAACAGACATCAATTTTACTCTGCTGCATTAAGTTGCATCTACCATTCATTGTGAAATTTGTGACATACTTCATCTCGTATTTTTCTTCCTGCATAAAATATTCATAAGCAAATTGCAATGTTATATCAGTGTGTAAAAAATAATTAGAACTGAGTTAGTTCATTGACACCAAGAAGATCAGTGACGGGTTATAATACTAGAAACAACATATGCTACCACGTGCACACTACAGTAATATCTTACCCAATGCAGCAGTTAAAGTGAAATGTACTTCTGCCAAAAAAATAAAGTTGTGTTTAATGGAAAAATACTTTTCACTGTTTCTGTTTTTAAATTAGATTTTAATTAATTAAAATGAAGTAAAATTAAAAATTAGTTCTTTACTTGCACTAGTCACATTTCAAGTGCTCAATAGCCACATTTGACTAGTGGCTACCATGTTAGACAGCATAGCTATGTAACATTGTTTTTCAAACTTTGATTCATAGCCAACCAATTTAGAGGGTTGACCACCTTTTTTGTTTAAAAAAAGTAGAATGGAATAAAAAAGAATAGAAAATATTATTGCATCTCCTATAGTAATGATACATATTTTTGTGATACTTTTGTTTCAGTATTTATATACTGAATATTGGTAGGTAGAATATTTCTTACTCTGGAGTACAGTAAAAAGTTTTTGAAAACCACATCTCTGTAGCAGCTAGTAAATTGCCTTCCACATAATAGGCAAAAAAATAATATTAGTTCAATTCAGTTGTGATCAGTAGAACATATTTGTAAGATGAGAGTTAAAATGATACTTTTTTTTTTTTTAAGATGCTATTTAACTAAATTTTTCTCCATGCAGAGCTAGAGGTTAGAGAGCAATAGGTAAGGCTAGAGAAGTAGGTTAGGGTCAGATTATGCCATACTAATAATTTTGGACTATTCTGTGGGAAATGTGGAGTAACTGTAGGGTTTTAAGGTAAGGAGTTATGTAAAAGATTGTTCTGACAAGGAAAAAACAACTTAAAATGATCACTTTGACCACAATATACCCTGTGTTTGCTTCTGATTACCCTACAGTCAAGATCTGTATTCTCTGTTCAAACTATAGAGTATAAGATCTTTCTTCTCTATTAAAATCCCTTTACACTAATGCCTAACATTCCTTTGTCTCTTCCCATATTCATTCGTTTACTGTGCAGGATTGCCTGCTTCTACTTTGGGCTTTCCAGGGGAGTTCTTTGGGCCTGCCACGCTCCAGTCCCCTAACCTACCTGTGTAATTTTCCCTGGTCCTTCAAAGAACTCCTGATATCATTACTTCCTGGATTAATCAGAATAACTGCTTCTCTTGATTCTAATTCCATTGTCTGGGCAGAAAAAAAAAATCAGTGGTTATGCTCCAAAGTTTCCACCACAATTATTTATTTACTGTCCATATGATTCCCATCACTTAATATGCATTTAACCTGTGTAACCTAATGTAAACATTTTTCTCCCTTTATGTATCAGTTTAATGTTTGATGATGGTGGTTGTTGTTTTTGCCTTTTAGACTTCAAGAGTGGAGAGTTGAGTTGAACGTGTTCCTTACTTCAGGATACATGAACAGGATACATGAATACGTTTATTCATTTATTTATTCATTCATTCTTTTATTTATATTTCTCACTCCCATTACCTTCCCCCTACCTAGGATACCTCTCAAATGCATTTGATGTGTATCTCTTTGTGCTTTGCGACATTTGTATTGTTTTGTATGCCTCTCTGTGTTTAATTTATCTAAATGATGGCGATTATGTATCTCATTCTGTTTGACTTTTTTTCACTAAACACTATGTGGTTTTTTTAAATTACTTTTCATTTTGGAAGTACAAAGGTAGAATAGTATAACATCTGTATCCCCATAACCCAATATCAACAATTACCAATTTATGACCAATATTGTTTCATTTGTACTGTACCCACTTCTCCCCTTCCTGTATTATGAAGCAAATCCCAAATGACAAATCATTTCACCCATAAACATTTCAATATGTATATGTTAAAAAGATAGGGACTCTTTTTTAACATAAATATGGTACCATTGTCACACTAAAAACGTTTTACCAGTAGTTTGCTACTGTCAAATCAGTGTTTCAATTTCCAATTGTCTCATAAATGTCATAAGTTTTGTTTTTTTTTTTAACAATTTGTTTGAATCAGAATCTAGATTAGGTCCACGCATTGCAGTTGGCTCAAATGCCTTATAATCTGTAGGTTTCCTTTCCATCTCTCTTTCCCTTGTAATTTATTTGTTGAGGAACCAGCTCTCTTGTCTCCGAGATCTGGATTTTGTTGATTGCCTCTTTGTAGTACTTTGCCAAGTTCCTCTGCCCTTTGTATTTCCTATAAATTGTTAGCTAGAGCTATGTTCTGATTCAGGTTTTGGTTTTGATTTTACAAGACTACTTCATGGGTGATGCTACCTTCTTCCATCAGGAGGCACATGATATCTGGATAGCTCTCATTTTGTGATATTAGTGCTCTGTTGTCAAGATGTATCCCTGTGCTATGTGTACACCTAGTTCTTTGTACTCCATGGTATGAAACCATTGCGTTTTGTATACCCACTTGCATTGTGTACTCAGATTGCCTCCAACTCATTGTCACCACAAATAACACTGCAGTGACATCCTGCACATCACCATAGACCTAAGAATTCTTTGGAAAACAGACCCCACAACAAGATTGCTGGGTTATAAGCTATTTTAAGCTTAATTTGCCAAGTATTGCCAAATTGCTCTAAAAAAATGCCTGCACTTGTCTATATTTCCATCCACAGTGCCCATTTCCCTATATGCTTACCAAACTTGGCATTATCCATCTTTCTAATTTTCACTAGTCTAATGGGTATAAAGAAATATATCTTTTGTTTAATTTGCATTTTCTGGTTATTGATAAATTTGAGACTCATGTGGTTGTTTGCCATTTAGGTTTCCATCTACTGTAAATTCCTCTTCTGCCGATTTCTCAGTGGTAGTTTCTTTTCCTTAATGATCTACATATTCTAGATATAAGTTCCCTGTTGATTTTAAAAAGTCAAATTTCTATTCGCATTCTGTTATCTGTCTACTGATTTTGTCAATGAATTCCTTATTTATCAACTTTCTGGTTTTTTCTTTCACATTTAGGTTTTCATCCCACCTAGAATCCACCTTAGTGT
This sequence comes from Balaenoptera borealis, assembly GCF_965194805.1. NCBI lineage: Eukaryota > Metazoa > Chordata > Mammalia > Artiodactyla > Balaenopteridae > Balaenoptera > Balaenoptera borealis. Next base: position 68,506,310 of record NC_138862.1, read on the forward strand.
ATGGTGTTAACTAATGATACAGGGTTTTCTTTTTTCCCTCCATAAAGTGAACTAGTACCATTCACTAAACAATCCTTAGCCCTGTGATTTTTGTAGTGCCGCCTTTATTGTAGATTGAGTTTCTGTGTCTTAGCTCTCTTTTTTCCTTCGTTGCTCTCTTTGTTCTTGAGCCAATAACATACTAATTTTATTACTCTGGATGTGCAGTTTGTCTTAATATCTGTCAGGACAAGGGCTTCCTTTTTCGTATTTTTAAAGGATGAGTTAGTTTTCTGAGGACTTTTATTTTCCCATATGAACTTTGGAGCAAATTTCATAAGTTTCTAAAAAAATTCAACTGGAATTTTAATTGTGATTGCGTTGAATCGTGAATTAATTTGGGGTGAATTGACAGCATAGACTCTGTCTCCATTTATTTAAATCATCTTCTGTGCCCTTATGTGTTTCACCCCCTCCCACCCATAGAGGTCTTGGGTCTTCCTCGTTTATGCCTAGATACTTTATAGTTCAAATTTTTTAAAAAATTGTTGTTAATGGTATCTAATTTTTATTACATTTTAAAATTAAACTTTATTTTGAGATAATTATAGATTCACATGCAGTTGTAAAGAATAATACGAAGAAATAACATGGACCCTTCACCCAGTTTCCTCTAACGATACCATCTTAGAAAACTACAGTGCAATATCACATCCAGAAAATTGACATTGATATAGTAAAGATATAGAATATTTCCATCATCACAAGGCTCCCTCCTGTTGCCCTTTTATAGCCACACCTACTTCCCTCCCACTCTACTCCTTAACCCCTGGCAACCACTAATCTCTTTCCGGTTACTATAACGTCACCTCAAGAACGTTATATAAATTGCGTCATACAGTAAAGAAAATTTTGGAGTTAGCTTTTTTCACCCACCATAATTCTCTGGAGAGTCAGCCAGGTTGTTTTGTGTACTGGTAGTTATTCCTTTTTACTGCTCAGTAGTATTCCATGGTATGGATGTACACAGTTTGTTTTTTTTTTTTTTTTTGGAGTCTTTTTTTTTTTTTATAAGTTTTTTTTTTTTTAATTTTTATTTATTTATTTATTTATGGCTGTGTTGGGTCTTTGTTTCTGTGCGAGGGCTTTCTCCAGTTGCGGCAAGTGGGGGCCACTCTTCATCGCGGTGCACGGGCCTCTCACCATCGCGGCCTCTCTTGTTGCGGAGCACAGGCTCCAGACGCGCAGGCTCAGCAATTGTGGCTCACGGGCCCAGTCGCTCCGCGGCATGTGGGATCCTCCCAGACCAGGGCTCGAACCCATGTCCCCTGCATCGGCAGGCAGACTCTCAACCACTGTGCCACCAGGGAAGCCCACACAGTTTGTTTAACCATTCACCTTTAATCTTTTTTTCCCTCCACCTTGTTCATCAGAAGAAACAGTAATTTATCCTTTCAAATAGGAGCTTTTTTTAAAAAAACTGAATCTGCCTACTCATTCTAGGAAATAATGTTAGTAATTCATCTGTATAATAAACATTGAAATTTTTAAACAATATGAACAAAAAGATTATTCTTATAAATATAAAAAATTTAAGGAATTTATTAACAAACTGACAAATATTTTCTATTTCTGATTCTGGTGTTCCAATTTCAAAATGACTTACTTTTCTGTGAGTAAGAGTTTAAACTCTAGATTTTGAATTTGTAATAATGTTGTCTTTTACTCCTCTTTTACAGCAATTTGAGATTTTTGATGATTGCTTTAGCATATGCCATACCACTTGGCGTATTTGCTGGCTGGTCTGGAGTTCTGGACTTAATTTTAACACCAGTGCATGTCAGCCAAGTAAGCATTTTATTTCTTTATATCTTGTAGGTATTTTTAGTTCACTAAAATTATAAATATTGTCTACTTGTTCTTACTTTTAGCTTCAAGGCCTAGGTAAAACGTTATCCTGTGTCACTGCTGCAAAAGGAAGATCCTTATGAAATAGTTATAAATAATATTGATTTTCTTCCTGGATTTTGTTAACCACCATGAATTTCACATTTATTTGGGTATGATTACTGATGCTAATAAACAGAAAAATAAAGAATGAAAATCTTAGAATCCTTGATTCATGGTTTATAAAGATGAAGATCTCGTCATTAAATATATGGCTATTCCTACATCTAATCCCTCACTTTCTCTTCAGTCTCAGTATCTCATTTCCTTTAAAATAACCATTTCATCTATATGCTTATGACATCCGTTCCTTCTCCTTGCTTCCAAATAGCATGCTAGAAAGGGGTAGAGAGATTTGGAAGATCAAATGGAAGAAATCCAGCACACTGATGTGATATTCCATATGAATAAACAAAAATTTGTCTAATCTGCTTTTGATGAACATTTGGAATGTCTACATTTGGGCTGTCATAAACAGTGGTGTATGGATATTCTCATATATGTTTCTCGATGCACCTCTATGTACATTTCTTTTGGACATTTATCTAGGAATGGAATTGCTAGTTATAGGGTATGCCTGCTTTGATAGATGATGCCAAATTTCCCCAGAGTAGTTGTATTAGTTTATAGTCCTACCAGCAGTACATGAAATTTCTCCTTGTTGCACATCGTTACCAGTGCTTGGCAATGTTAATCTTTTTAAATTTAGACGTGCTGATGACTGTGCAGTTGTGTGCCATTGTCGTGACTTCCATGACATCTTTTTAAGTGACATCCTTTTTTGTGACACACCTGTTCAAGTTTCTTGCCCACTACTGGGCTACCTTTTTCTTACTGATTTATAAAGAAGAGAGCTGTGTGAAAGGGGGCTCCCCAGCAAGTCTTGGCTGCGGAATGGACTGCACATGTAAAGGGCAAAGCTACCAGAGACTTATTAGAGAGACTATTGTGGGGTAGAAAGCAGAACAAATATAGTAGAGGGCAGGCAGTGCAGGACCCTTGGAGTTCTGGCCCAGCCAGAGTGGTATGACCTCATTAACACCTTGTTAATATCTTAGGCTTCTGCTGAGACACCAGAAAGGACAAACTTTAGAATCAAGGACCATACCCTAGGTAGAGTAAGGCCTATTCTACTTAGACCCACCATGAACAAAGCCTAAAACCAAGCCCTGACAAAAATTTGCAGAGGGGATAATTTGGAGATTGAGTCCTGCTAGGTGAAAGGAGCTTGGGAAACAACTTGGTTTCTAATATTCTTCCCTAATAAAGCACAAAATCAAGCTTACACAAGTTCAAGGTAATTGAATGGCCTACTAACACAAAAATGAACTATTTTAGAGAAAGATAAAATTATCCAGAATCTCGATATTGTATCACCCACAACATATAGTATACAGTTTTTAAAAAATTAGACATACAAAGAAACAGGAAAATATGTTCATATTTTAAGAAAACAAAACAAAAAAAAGTAGTCAATAGAAACCAATTTAGAGATAGTCTAGATATTGGATTTAGCAGACAGAGAATATAATGCAAAAGAGAGAGTGAGAGAAATCTTTTCTTGCTCCAAGTTCATAAATATATTCCCCTATGTTATCTTGCAGAACTCTGTTATCCAGTACAGTAGCCACTAGTCACATGTGGCTATTTAATTTGAAGTTTAAATTAGTTGAAAGGAAATTAAAATTAAAAAGTCACTTCCTCATTGGCATTGGCCACTGTTCAGGTGCTCAGTAGCCACTTGCAACTTATGGGTACCATGTCGGACAGTGTTGACATAGAACATTTCCATCATCACAGGAAGTTCTATTGAACAGTGCTGTTCTAGAAACTTTATTGTTATTCCTGTCACATTTAAACCTAGAATTGAATTTTGTGCTTGTTATAAGGTAGGGGTTAAGTTTCTTTGTTCCCACATAGTTCTCTATTAACCTAATATGAATTTTTGGAAAGATTGTTCTTTCCCCATTGCTCTCTAGTGTCATCTTTGTCATAATGAAGTGCCCTTATGTGCATGGATGTTTCTAAATTATTTTTCTCATCTAGTCTATTTGTCTATCTCTGTGCCAACACCAAATTGTCTTAAGTATTCTAGTGTTAGAATAAGTTTTGGTGTTTAGTAGAATAAATACTCCCCTTATTGGGATTTTGATTAGAATTTTATGAATGTATAGATCAGTTCAAGAATTAACTTTTTTTTGTAATAGTGAGTCTTCCAAATCATTATTATTATATCTCTCTTCATTTACTTAGGTCCTAATGTCTCTCTAAATCTCTTTTCTGCAAAAACACCCTCTATTTATTTGTTAGATTTATTCCCAGGTATTTGATGCTTTCTGAAGCTATTGTAATTGGTAACTTTAAAAATCTTATTTTCTGTTGGTTGGCATGTAGGAAGTATACTTGGTTTTTGAAAGTGATTGAAATACAGCTGTCTTATATCCAGCAACCTTATTAAACTCACTTATTTATTTATCCATAGATACTTTGGCCTCTCTGCATACATCTCACATCGGTTGTAACTAATGACAAATAGATGCAGAAAAATACATTTAATAAAATTCAACATTGAGATGATCATATGTTTTTCTCTTTTAAACTGCTAATTTGGTGAATTACATTTGTTGATTATAAAATGTTAAACTACCTTGCATTCCTGTACTAAATGCATTTTGTCAGAGATTTATTATACTTTTTATATATCACTGAATTCAGTTTGCTTACATTTTGTTTAGGATTTTTTGCAGTTAGGTTCATGAATGAGATTATAATTTTTTTTTATCTTGTCCTGCCATTTCAATTTTTTTTTAAATCTTTATTGGAGTATAATTGCTTCACAATACTGTGTTAGTTTCTGTTGTACAACAAAGTGAATCAGCCATATACGTACATATATCCCCATATCCCCTCCCTCTTGAGCCTCCCTCCCACCCTCCCTATCCCACCTCTCTAGGTCATTGCAAAGCACCGAGCTGATCTCCCTGTGCCATGCTGCTCCTTCCCACTAGCTATCTATTTTACATCCGGTAGTGTATATATGTCGATGCTACTCTCACTTCGCCCCAGCTTCCCCCTCCCCCTCCCCCTCCCCCTCTCCCTCCCCGTGTCCTCAAGTCCATTCTCTATGTCTACATCTTTATTCCTGCCCTGCCACTAGGTTCATCAGTACCTTTTTTTTTTTAGACTCCATATATATGTGTTAGCATACGGTGTTTGTTTTTCTGTTTCTGACTTACTTCACTCTGTATGCCAGACTATAGGTCCATCCACCTCACTACAAATAACTCAATTTTGTTTCTTTTTATGGCTGAGTAATTTTCCATTGTATATATGTGCCACATCTTCTTTATCCATTCATCTGTTGATGGACACTTAGGTTGCTTCCACGTCCTGGCTATTGTAAATAGAGCTGCAATGAACATTGTGGTACATGACTCTTTTTGAATTATGGTTTTCTCTGGATATATGCCCAGTAGTGGGATTGCTGGGTCATATGGTAGTTCTATTTTTAGTTTTTTAAGGAACCTCCATACTGTTCTCCATAGTGGCTGTATCAATTTACATTCCCACAAACAGTACAGGAGGTTTCCCTTTTCACCACACCCTTTCCAGCATTTATTGTTTCTAGATTTTTTGATAATGGCCATTCTGACCGGTATGAGGTGATACCTCATTGTAGTTTTGATTTGCATTTCTCTAATGATTAGTGATATTGAGCATCTTTACTGCCATTTCAATTTTAGTGTCAAGATTTTGCTAGTCTCAGAAAGCAACTTCTAAAGTGTTTCCTCTTTTTCTATTATTGGAAGAGTTTATGTAAGTTTAGTGGTTTGGGGCTTTTGTTTTTCCCTAAATATTTGGTAGAATTCACTGATGAAGCCATCTAGTTTTCTTTGTGATATGAATTCAATTTCTTTAATAGCTATAAAATTATTCAAATTTTCTACTTATTATTGTGTCAGTTTAAGAAATTATACCTTTCTAGAATTTGTCCATTCCATCTCAGTTTTCAAATTTATGGTAATAAGTTCTTCATTGTATGATTTTATTAGGTCTCCAAGGTAAGTCATTGTATCATTCCAGATATTGATTTTCTGTATCTTCTTTCTCATTTTTTCCTTGAATAATTTCACCAGTAGCTCTTTAATGAATGCTTATTTTTTATTTCATCAATTTTTGATTTTATCTTAATTTTTTTCTATTCTGTTTTCTTGAGTGAAGTCACTTTGCTTTCATTTTTCTAACTTTTTAATATGAATGCTTACATCCTTGATTTTTAGCTTTTCTTCCCTAGTACATACATTTTAAGGCTATTTATGTCCTTTTAAACACAGATTTAGCTGCATTCCATGCATTCTGGATTTTCATTATTATTGAATTTAAGATATTTTCTAGTTTCCAGAGTTATTTAGAAGGACATTTCTTAACCTACAAACTGTGGAAGATCCTCTAGTTCTTTTTTTTTAAATTCCTAACTAAATTGCATAAATGTGGTCATAAGGATATACTATGATTTCAGTATTTTCAAATTTGTTGACCCAATTTTTGGTGAACTGTTTTCTATAATTCTTGAGTGTAGTGTTTTATATATGTCTACTAGACCAATTCTGTTAATTGTGTGTTTCACATCTTCTATTCCTTACTCATTTTTGTCAGCTTGTTCTATCAGTTACTGAGAGAGGTGTGTTAAGATCCTACACAATTATTTTAAATTTGTCTATTTCTCCCTTTTATTTCTGTCAATATTTTCTTTATATATTTTAAGACTGTGTAATTAGGTGCACATAAATCTAGAATTGTAGTATCGACTAATGAATTGAACCTTTCATCTGTAGGAAATTTTTTTTTTTTTTCTGGTAATGCTTTTTTGCCTTAAAGCCTTAGTTGCACCAGCTTTCTCTTCATTTGTGTTGGCATGGTATATCTTTTTGCACTTTTTTACTTTCAGACTTTCTTTAGGTACACCTCTTATAAGTAGCATATCATTTTTTCTTTAATTCAGTCTGATCATCTTTGTGTTTTAATTGGAGTATTTAGTCCATTTGCAGTTAATGTAATTATTGATAAATTTGAGTCTAGATCTACCACCTTACTATTGGTTTTTATTTTTTTCCAGTCCGGTCTATCCTTTTTCTCTTCTTTCTTACCTTCTTCTGGATTAAGGATTTTTTACCACTCTTTTTTTCCCCTTTATTAACTTGGTAGTTATAGTCTCTTTTACTATTTAGTGGTTACCCTAGAAAGTACAGAATGTACACTTCACTTATTAACATCTATTATAAATTAGAACTTCTACCTTTTCCAAGACTGTCCAAGGTCCTTAGAACCCTTTCACTCCATTTAAGCCTCTACCATACTTTGTGCTATTATTGTCATATATTTTAAACTGCCCAAGACACATTTTTATTGTTATTTTACACAGTCAATATTCATTTAGATTCACTCTCATATTTCCATTTTGTTGCTCTTCATTCTTTCCTTAATCGTCAGTCTTCCATCTGTGATCCTTTTTCTTCTGTCTAAAGAGCACCCTTGAGAGAGAGAGAGAGAGTCAGTGTGTGTGTGGTGTCTGTGTGTGTGTGTGTGTTTTGTGTAGGTCGGCTTACAACAAATTCTCTTGTTTGGGGTTTTTTTTACTTTGGTCTGAAAATGTCTTCATTTGACCTTTGTTTTTGTTTTGTTTTGTTTATTTGAAAATATCATCTTCTTCTGGCCTCCATTGCTTCAACCGAGAAGTCAGCTCTCAAATTTAAAAGCTTGCTGCATTTAAGATTTTCTCTTTGACTCTTTGTCTTTGGTTTCAGCAGCTTAACTAGGTGGCAAGTTTTTTAAATTTTATGCTGAATGGATAAAGAAGATGAGATATATACATATATATATATATATATACACACACACACAATGGGATATTACTCAGCCATAAAAGAAAATGAAATTTTGCCATTTGCAGCAACATGGATAGACCTAGAGAATATTATGCTTAGTGAAATAAGTCAGACAAAGACAAATACTGTATGATATCACTTATATGTGGAATCTAAAAAATAATACAAATGAATGTATATACAAAACAGAAACAGACTCACAGATATAGAAAAAAAACTAGTGGTTACCAAAAGGAAGAGGGAAGTGGAGAGAGGCCAAATTAGGGGTATGGAACTAAGAAATACAAACTACTATGTATAAAATAGATAAGCAACAAGGATATATTTTAAAGCACAGGGAATTAGAGCCATTATTTTGTAATAACTTTTAGTGGAATATAATCTGTAAAAATACTGAATCACTATGCTGTATACCTGAAACTCATATAATACTGTAAATCAACTATACTTCAGTTTGAAAAATAAAAATAAAAGTAATTCAAAATGGAAAAAATAAATAAATAAATTTATTCTGCTTGAGGTTGTAGGACTTCTTGAATCTGTGGCTTGATGTCTCTCATCCATTTCAGAAAATTCTTAGCCAATATCCCTTCGAAGCTCATGCTCCGTTTTCTCTATTTCTCTCTCCTTCAGTAACTCTAACCGTATATGTTATACTTTCACACTGTCTGTCCTATGTCTCTTACTCTCTGTTCTGAATTTTCTATCCTTCTGCCTTTCTGTACTTCAAACTGGATATTTTACCTAGCCTCTCTTCCAACTCACTATTTCAGTTTTCAGCTCTATCTAATATGCTGTTAAACTCATCTATGAGTTATTAATTTCAATTATTATATTCTTAAGTTATAAAATTTTTATTTGATGCTTTTTCATAGTTTCCAGATTTCTGTGGAAATGCTTGATCTTGTATTTTATTTTTTTGAACTATTAAAAATAGTTATTTAAAGTCTGTATCTCCTAACCGCTTTATCTGGATCCCTGTGTGTCTCTTTATATTTGTGATATTCATTCATGTTTTCTTATTTCCTTATGTGTTCAGTTATTTTTGACTGAGTGCTCAACATAGTATATTAAAAGTTGTAGAGATAACGTAAGCTTCAAATGATGTTCTTTTCCTCCAGAAAGAACTTATGTTTTTTCTTAGGAGTCTAGGGATACTTAATCTAGTTTCAAGAATTGAGATCATTTAAAGCTGGGTTTTAGTCCCTCAGAATACAATTCCATTTCTTCCTTCCTTCCTCCCTTCCTCCCTCCCTCCCTCCCTTCCTTCCTTCCACAGTTCCATTTCTAATTTACACTGCTCTTAGATGTAACTCTCAGAGTTCCCAGCTAAAGTCTGGGGTTTTCTACAAGGCCAACCACCTTAGAGCAGGCCTCGAACTCATATTTTTTTCTTCCTAGATCCATGAGGCTGTCAGTAACTTTTTAGCCCCTTAGCTACCTTTTCTGAAATCAGCAGACATACCCCTAAGGAAAAGTGTCCCCACATATCAGGCTTGCTCCTCTGGGCTTCCTTATCAGCCTATATCATGGTTCCAGAATTCTGGATTACCTTCTTGGCTCTCTGCCACCTTCAGATAGATTTTCCACCCCAGATTTTCTGCTTTTTCAACGAGAATATTAATCCAAATTACCTAGTGTACCTTTACTATAAGAAGAAAGCCTTCTTTTAGTTTCTTAACCTATTTTTCTGGATAGCAGGTATTCCAAGCATGCTCAGTTTCAAGAAGGAAAGTGTAGCACCCATTTAGATGATGCTGATTTTGCACATCTTATGATTCATGTTATAAACCCTGAGAAGCCCTTCCAAGTACGTCTCTTTGTACAAACTCTGAGAGATACAGAGACCGTGAATCCTACCAGGTATTAAATAAAATGGAATTTAAAATTAAAAGCAGAGCTTCTGGGTTGGTGGACAAATGAAGGTGCTGCCCCCCCCAATTAATTAATTAAATTCAAGCAAAGAAAAACTTTAATTAATTATTGGGTAGAATGTTATTAACTAAAGCAAATGTCATGAACAGGGGAAGGAGAAAAGCACAAAATGGCCTGAAAGGACCAGGGCTAGTACAGTCAGATACACAGTGGTTCTTCACCTGATGCAGGACCCCACTGACCTAGGGGATAGATGAGAATGTTTGTGGGGGCCTCATAGTATTAATGGACCTTAATCCATAGTATTAATTGATGCTAAATGTAAGGAGAGGGGCATTCTGAAGAACAGAGAATTCTCTTGCCCTTCATGCCAGTAGTATGAAAAAAATGTAGAGATAATTTAAGTTTCTGGTGTTATCTTTCTCCAGAGAGCATTTATCTTTGCTTCTGCAGCCAGACACTGGTAGAGCAAGAAGATTTGTATAAAGTTATTGTATTACATAGAGTAGACTAAGAATCCCAAAATTCTGAGACTTATGAAGAAATTCGTTTCTCATTCACATAGCAATCTAGGACAGTTTGCATAATAATCTAGGACAGTTGTTCACAGTTGGGACTGCTCGTTTCCTCACACTGATTTAAGACCTAGGTTGCTTCCACTTTGCAGGTCTTCTGTCTCCTAGGACCTTGTCATTATATGCATGGGTGAAGTGGGATGACCATACAGATTCCAGCTGGCAGAAAGGAAAGAAAGCATGGAGGGGGTATAGAGCTGTCTTCCAGGTTCTAGCCTAGAGGTAGCACACCTCACTTTTTCCCCTTCCATTAATGAGAACTTAGTCATGTGGTCACATGTATCTGAATAGGGGCTAGGACATGTAATCTAGCTAAGTGCCCTGGTAGAACAAGATATAACATATCTTGGTGGACAGCTGACAAGCTCTATCACAGCTGTAATGAAAAATGTGAGTAGAAAAATAATAAAAGGTAGAATTTAGTTTGGGCAGCTCTCAAGTGCCAGGTCAAGTTTGGACTTTGCCCTATAACTACAAAGAAAGCCAGTAACTGTTTCTGAGCAGGGAAGTGGAATGATTGGAATAATTATTCTGGCAATAGTGGGCAAAAATATTGCTATTACAGGAGTCCAGAAGTAAGAAATTAGATAATAAGCAAGTGTGATGGCCGGGGGAAGAGGAAAGAGGAGACAAAATCTCCCGATATTGTTAGGGACACACGGAATGTCAGGTATTGACAGCTAACAGGTCTTGAGCACTTTGCATTTATTAACTTATTTAATTCTCAGAAAAATCCTTACTATCCCCATTCTACTAATGAGGAAACTGAGACTTGGGGTGTAGTTGAGATAGAAGCCAAGTCATAGTAAGAGTTAAAGAAAAAGACTCTGACAAGTACAGGTTTCTGGTAACTGACTGTACTGCTGAACTGAATGAATAAGCATTTTCAGAGCTCTAACGGAAAACTGATGAATTCATAAAAGTGCTAACAAAAGATCAAGATGAAAAAAAAATTAATTACATGGGACTGAGTGAACTGATGAGGATGATTTTAATTTTTGTGACTTTCTGTTTGAATAAAAAAAAAAAAGAGTTAAAGATACATGAGTGATTAGGAAATACAGGCAGCATTTGTAGATTGCTCTGAATAAGTTTGTCCATGAAGGTAGGAAAGAGACAAGACATTAGATGATGGAGAAACATCATCAAGTAACAATAACAGCTCTAACCTTTATTGAGCACTTCCCTGTATGTCGACTGCTGATCTAAGTTCTATATGCAGATTCTCTCATTTAGTCCATTTTATAGGTAAGACGACATAATTTGCCCAAAGTCACAAAGCTAGTAAATGGCAGGGCTGGAAATGTTTTCTTCAAGAGTGGAGCGAGCTATCCATTTGAAATCCAGCTCAAATTCTTTCTCTGTCTAGTCTCACCAGGTGCTCCACCCATACTCTCTCCCCGCCCCCCAACCCTCTCTTTCCCCTACTCTTCTGTGTTTCTCTTAATGCATTTTTACTTGTGCCAGACACTTTAGCACTTAATTATTGCCTAGTAGTTTCCTGTATCTTGGCTGTATTTAAGCTTTTTAGGTCAGTGACCATCTTTTCTCCTTTGCCTGTTTTCTTAAGAGTTCTTGGTACAACACCTGGCATGTAGAACACATTTGAAAAATATCTGTTTGCGACATTGATTATTTTGTTGATTTAAATATTCCAATAAAAAGTTAATCAATGATGTATTTATTTAGATAAGTTTGTATTAATTAGTCACACATGAATCCTTTCATTTGATTCATTTTCTTAAATAGTGTTTCCTAGGTTTGCTGCCATTTAGCTATTAACATACTGATAATAGAGGATTTTTTTTCCATGCCTTCTAAACTTCAATATGATAATCTTGTATTAAATGTGTCTGCCACTTTCTTAACAGGTAGATGCTGGCTGGATTGGATTTTGGTCCATAGTTGGAGGCTGTGTTGTTGGAATAGCTATGGCAAGGTGAGAATATTTTACGTTAAACATGTGAGTGGGCAGAACCAAAAAAAGCCCAATGGGAGACTCCACTCCCCTAGATAAACATTAAAATTGAAGGAAAAGTAAAACAGGCAAAAGTCAGATAAGGGCACTTGTTCAGGCTATAAGAAAATTCACATGCGGTAGGTAGAATTTGCTTCTACAAGAAACCTTCACAGGAGTAGTCCATCCTAAAATGTTTTTGGAGACTAGAGATGTATTTCCAGTGTAATTAAGCTGACTTTCTCCATATTATTAGAGAACAACATCTACAAATGGGACCCAAGGAAAGAGTATACAGTAATAAAGGCAAATTGATAGTTATTGAGATTAGAAAAGAATTGAAAAGAATCATTCACAAGAGCATCTCTAGAACTTTCCATGAAAAGTCAGTATCCTGATTAGCAGATATTTATTTCTGGTCATTTTTGGCAGGTATGACGCTATAGTTACCACATTTTGATGAAAAATGTCCGTAAAAACTTAGAGTTTCATCAAACTCCCTCTGATCTTAACCATTATGACAACACATTTTTAGAAAGAGACAGAAGAAGGAAAAAGCCTCATTTATTCTAAAAAAAGGAAAGAATGAAAATGTCACTCATGTAGGTAACTACCTATAAAACTACTCTTGGTGTTTCCAGTGAGATAATGTTCATTCAATTTCCAAGTCATTTTACCCTGTTTAATCAAAAACAAAATTAGACAGTCAATTTTAGCAGGAATGGAAGAATCTAATTACATATTTGGGGAGATCAAATAAGATACGTGAAGCACCTTGCTATCTAAATATTTAAACACAATTGACACAGGATAATATTATATCTAAACCTTACAGTTTGCCTAGTGTTTCTGGGCTAATGAAAGAATAAATTGTCACTGTAATTTCTAAATCACTTTATCTGAGGTTTTTATAAGTTAGGAAAATATGAGGATAAAATCAAAAAGCTAAAGAAGAATAGGAGCATAGCTATTTGTAGGAAATCACTACACTGATACTAGAATACATTGACCTATCACATTTGATAAGAATCATATCTAATTTTTCTAATTAAATCTCCAAGCCAATGATAGCGAGTCATCATTTACCAAATCCTTTTCTGAGCACCACATAGGTCAAAGAGGGACATATTATGTATCAGAAATGACATCTCATATGCTCCTTTCTCTTTATTTTGTTCTACAAACCCTTAATTTTAACTATATGGAAAAGTTAGAATGAGGACATTTCTGTTTTTAAATTGTTGAAATGGAAGTTCTAAAAAGTACTGCCCTTACTCTGGGATCCAAAATCAATTGTAGGTGTCTCCTAAGCCTAAAATCAATTTTTAGATTATATTCAAAACAGCCTTTTTGGGATCCCTAGAACAGAATCTCCTGCTTTGGGTGGTTTTTTTTGTGATTATATTACTAAAGGTTACTACTAAATGTAATACTTTGGTCCTAACAGTACACTTTGATGGTATTAGCCCATTTGAAAGGACTAGGTATCTAAAATTGGTAGACCAGAGTAGTCAGTTTATTCTTGTAGGATCAGGCCCTGGAAAATTTACTCACTGTTCAACTTCACTCAGTTCTGATTGTACCAGAAAACTGTTTTATTCTCTCATACCTGGCCATCTGCCCATCTGACAAGTAAGTTTATGCAGCATAGCAAAATATAAATCAGAAAAGTGGTGAGCATGGAATTATAACAAAGCATTTGGATTTTCTTGAGGGGCATTTCCATCAAGCTGTGGAACCTTTTTCAGAGTACGTAAGAATTTTCTGTTTGTGAATTTTCATAGTAGAGAACTAACCAAAGTCACTAGGCAAAGGTGCATCCATTTTTCCCACCAAAAGATGGCATCAGCTCTCATAGGAAGTCGTTTTAGTCTAGATTACACTTTACAAACATGATTAACCACATCACATCAAATAAGTGCAAAATGAAAGATAGTATTGCCAGTCATATAATTACAGTAGAAATTAAAATCAATTTAAAAAACAGAGAAAACATGGTAAATGTTATATTTGGGATGGCATCAGTTTTTCTACAATAGGAACAATTCTGAAGGACAGAGTAAGCTGTGTACAGGCACAGCAAGAGGACTGTGCTTATATAATCAACGGTTCATCAGTAGATGAGGAAAAACAGTTGGCAAATGGATAACTTTTTGGTCATGACTAAATGATAAGCATCTCAACCAGGAGTTTCATGTTAATTCAAGACAAAGCAGGATTTTTGAGAACTTAAAATGCTGGAAAATATTATACACAAATTTTAGAATAAATTCACTATTCTAGAGCTATGTTTTTGCTGTTACAAAGCTTATAGTCTGATAGGGAAGACAAACAATAAATGCAAAAACAAGAGAAATTCCAATAGAGTTAAATGCTATGGAGAAAATAGAGTGTGGAGTTGGGATGGGGAGGGCTTCCTCCACAAGCATGGAGAGCCTTCCTGAACTGAGACCCAAATGACCTGAAGAATAAGCAGGAGTAAGTCATATGACGATCTGGGGGTACCAGCATTCCAGGACAGGTGCAAAAGCTACCGTTGCTGTGGGAAACAACCTTAGCATGTAAGAGAAACAGAAACAGGGCTGTGCAGCTGGAGAATAATAAGGCAAAGGGAAAGTGGAGGCAGAGACCAGACCGTATAGGACCCCAAAGGCTCTGGCGTAACCATTTGTATTTGTTCTCTAGGTGAGTTTGAATTTTGGGAGAGCCATCTTTGCAAGCTTACATCAACAAGTTAGCCTATTTTCTAAAACTAGGACAATATGTGCTCATTATAGGATGTTTGGAAATTACAGAAAAATATATAAAGAAAGTAAAGTGGCAATTAAAAACTCAGAATCCATCCTGTAACTTACAGATCCAGAACAGAGATCACATTTTATGTGTTTTGTAAGAGAAAAAAGAACGCATTTATCACAAAGCAACATTTATCACACACACACAAACACATAAAATGTATCAGTTTAAAAAAATCAAAAAACTTGCTTTTAAAAGCATTGAAATTTTTTCAAGAAATTATTGTTTAATGAAAATGTGCCATTGATGTAAATGGTATTTTAAAAATCCAGCTAGCATTCATAGAACATTGTTTCTTTTCAGGTTTGCAGATTTTATCAGGGGTATGCTGAAACTAATTCTTCTCCTCCTGTTTTCTGGGGCTACACTATCATCCACGTGGTTCACCCTGACCTGTTTGAACAGCATCACACACCTGCCTTTAACCACAGGTGAGCACAGACTTGTTTTGAACTTTGAATAAATAGTTTCAGTTTATAGAAGTATATACACACTGACAGTAGGACTTTTTCCATAAGTAATTGTTAAATATACAAAAAGGTCTCTCTTGTCTAGCCATCAGACCATCATCCTATCTAAAAAGAGCTCAAGAAATAACTAAAAACATTTCCATTGGATTTTGCATATGGAAATGTATAATCTTTAGCCTAAGCTTATATAGCATGGAAAAGCTTATATTCTTTTAAAAATCATATCAGAGCATAATACAAGTATTTTTTATCTTCTTTATAGCCGTTACATGATTGTTAAACAGGAAGGAAAATGAACAAAGGCAAAAAGCTATGATGTTTCAAGTACACACCAGTAAAATTCTTTGAATGAGCACCTGTAGGTTTATTTTATATTTAGCCTTTAAAAAATTTTTTTATTCAATTTATTTAAACTAAAAACAAAAACCAAACAGTTCACCATTTCTCCCACCACCCGCCACCTCTTGCAACCACCAGTTTGTTCTCTGTTTCTGTGAGCTTGGCTTGTTGGGTTTTTTTGTTTGTTTGTTTTTGATTCCATATATAAGAGAGATCATACAATATTTGTCTTTCTCTGTCTTACTTCACTTAGCATAATATCCTCAAGATCTAAACATGTCACAAATAGCAAGATTTCATTCTTTATGGCTGAGTAATATTCTATTGCATATATATTCCACAATTTCTTTATCCATTCATCCATTGATGGACACTTAGGTTGTTTCCATATCTTAGCTATTGTAAATAATGCTGCAGTGAACAAGGGGGGTGTGTAGATACCTTTTTGAGATAGTGATTTCAATTCCTTCAGATAGGAAATGGAATTGCTGGATCATATGGTAGTTCTATTTTTAGTTTTTTGAGGAACCTCCATACTGTTTTCCATAGTGGCTGTATCAATTTACATTCCCACCAACAGTGTAGGAGGGTTCCCTTTTCTCCACATACTTGCCAACACTTGTTATTTCTTGTCTTATTGATAATAGCCATTCTGACAGGTGTGAGGTAGTATCTCGTTGTGATTTTGATTTGTGTTTCCCTGATGATTAATGATATTGAACTTCTTTTATTTGTCTGTTGGACATCTGTATGTCTTCTTTGGAAAAATGGGTATTCAGATCTTCTGCCCATTTTTTAATTGCATTGTTTGCTTTTTGGTACTGAATTGTATGAATTCTTTGTATATTTTGGATATTAACCCCTTATCAGATATATGGTTTGCAATTTTCTCCCATTCAGTAGGTTGCGTTTTCATTTGTTGATGGTTTCCTTTGCCGTGCAGAAGCTCTTTAGTTTGATGTAGTCCCAGTTGTTCATTTTCACTTTTGTTCTTTCATTTTTGGTGTCAGGTTCAAAAAATTATTGCCAAGACCTATGTCAAGGAACTTACTGCCTATATTTTATTCTAGGAGTTTTATGGTTTCAGGTCTTACATTCAAGTCTCTGATCAATTTTGTGTTAATTTTTGCATACAGTATAAGATAGTGGTCCAAGTTCATTCTTTTGCACGTGGTTGTCCAGTTTTCCTAATATCATTTATTGAAGAGGCTGTCCTTTCCCCATTGCATAGTCCTGGCTTTTTTGTTGTAAATTAATTGACCATAAGTGTGTAGGTTTATTTCTGGGCTCTCTGTTCTGTTCCATTGATCTATGTCTCAGTTTTTATGCCAGTACTATACTATGTTAATTACTATAGCTTTGTAATATTGTTTGAAATCAGGGCGTGTGATGCCTCCGGCTTTGTTCTTCTTTCTCAAGGTTGCTTTAGCTATCCAGGGTCTTTTGTGGTTCCACACAAATTTTGGGATTGTTTGTTCTATTTCTGTGAAAAATGCCATTGGAATTTTGATAGGGATTGCTTTGAATCTGTAGATCGCTTTGGGTAGTATGGACATTTTAACAATAGTAATTCTTCCAATCTATGAGCACAGAATATCTTTCCATTTATTTGTGTCTTCTTCAGTTTCTTTAATTAATGTCTTTAAGTTTTCAATATACAGATCTTTCACCTCCTTGGTTAATTTTATTCCTAGGTATTTAATTATTTTGATATAATTGTAAATGGGATTTTTTTTCTTCATTTCTCTTTCAGATAGTTCATTACTAGTGTAGAGAAATGCAAGATTTTTCTGTTGATTTTGTAGCCTACAGTTTTACTGAATTTATTAGTTCCAACAGTTTTTTGATGGCGTCTTTAGGATTTTCTGTATATAATATGTCATCTGCAAATAGTGTCAGTTTTGCTTCTTCCTTCCCAGTTTAGATGCCTTTTTTTTTTTCTTGCCCAATTGCTGTGACTAGGACTTCCGAATACCACGTTGAATAAAAGTGGGGAGAGTGGTTATCCTTGTCTTGTTCCTGATCTTAGAGGAAAAGCTTTCAGCGTTTTACCGTTGAGTATGATGTTAACTGTGATCTTGTCATATATGGCCTTTATTATGTTGAGATACATTCCCTTTATACCTGCTGTGTTGAGCATTTTTATCATAAATGGGTGTTGAATTTTGTCAAATGCTTTTTCTCTGTCTATTGGGATGATCACATGATTTTTATCCCTTCATTTTGTTAATGTGGTGTATCACATTGACTGATTTGCAGATGTTGAACCAGCCTTGCGTCCCTGGAATAAATCTCACTTGATCATGGTGTATGATCCTTCTAATGTATTGTTGAAGTTGGTTTGCTATTTTGTTAAGGATTTTTGCATCTGTATTCATCAGGGATATTGGCCTGTAATTTTCTTTTTTTGTGGCATCCTTATCTGGTTTTGGTATCAGGGTAATGCTGGCCTTGTAAAATGTATTTGGAAGTTTCCCCCTCTTCTGTTTTCTGGAAGAGTTTGAAAAGGATTGGTATTAGTTCACCTCTGAAAGTTTGGTAGAATTCACCAGTGAAGGCTTTTGGTCATGGACCTTTGTTTGTTGAGAGGTTTTTGATTACTGATCCAATCTCCTCCTAGTAACTGATCTGTTCAAGTTTTCTATTTCATCACAATTCAGGCTTTGTAGGTTGTATATTTCTAGGAATTTATACATTTCTTCTAGGTTGTCTATTTTGTTGGCATATAATTGTATCATAGTAGTCTCTTGTCCTTTGTGTTTCTGTGGTATCAGTTGTAACACCTCTTTCATTTCTGACTTTATTTATTTGAGTCCGCTCTCTTTTTTTCTTTGTGAGTCTAGCTAAGGAGTATAATATAGGCAGTTTACTTATTATTAGCTCATCCAATTGACCTGAAACATTTATAGCTGCAGTTGTTTTTAATTGTTATTAGTATCATTTGGGGGTCTATATTAGTCTTTCTATGGCTGCTGTTAATAAGTTACCACAAACATAGTGGCTTAAAAAAACACCAATTTATTATCATATATTTCTGTAAGTTAGAAGTCCAACTCGAGTCTCATGAGGCTAAAATCAAAATGTGGGCAGATACTAGGGAAGAATTTGTTTCCTTGCCTTCTCTAACTTCTAGAGGCTGCCCACATTCCTTGGCTTATGGCTCCCTTCATCCATCTGTAAAGCTGGCAACAGCAGGTCAAGTCCTTCTCATATTGCATCTCATATTGCATTGTTCCTTCCTTCCAAGGTCTCCTCTTCCTCTGAACTTCATATTCTGCCTCCTTCTTCTACTTTTAAGGATCCTTGTGATTACATTGGGTCTACCGAGGTAATCCAGTATAGTCTCCCAATTTTAAAATCAGCTGATTAGCAACCTTAATTCCATCTGCAGCCTTAATCCTTTTTGCCATGTATGAAAACATTCACAGTTTCCAGGAATTCACACATGAATATCTTTTGGGGGAAGGAGGGGACATCATTCCGCACAGTAATAAGTATGAAACAGGAAATGAGGGTGGCAGTGTCGTTCTGATTACAAGATTTGAGAAGTTGTATAGTGCCTGTCAGATGTACACATCCCATTAGTAAGTAATTGTGGTTATTTAAGAATGAAGTAAAAATCTATTTCTTTCAATATATGAGTATTTTTTAATGGCCACTAAATTATTAGGACATATATATATTTATTAAGTTGTTTGGACCTAACTATGTAATTAACAGAATTGTTAGCTATTTCCTTTGGCCTCGAGGCACCACTAAAAAATTACTGAGATACAAAGGTTGCTGAGAAGGAAGGTTTGGAAACCTCTGCTCTGTACCGTCCTGCTGGGATTCCCTCTTTTCAGTGTTTATTGCTTTGCCTATAAATCCCAGTTGTCCAGAGTAATCTTTCTTTGGATACTTCGCACTTTTAACATACTAACATTCTTTCATTAGGGTTTTGAGCAATTTTGGCGAGTGTCCTGAGCCAGAATTTTTTATTATTCTGGTATAGTTTCAACTTTAGCAGCTGTACAACATTCTGGTGGAACAGTTTTAGTTTACAACTCTTCTTGTACATAGCATTACACTCAAAATTTTTTTTTGATACTGTATGTCAAGTATGCATCTGTTAGGTTTCACAAGAATATAGGCATGAGTACATGATGAACAGATTTGCTCCCTTGAATTAAGTGCAGAATATTCATTATAAGATAGTACGTTCATTAAATTTCATGTATTTGCTATTTAACCTGATAAAATTAACAGTTTTATCTCTGGATAGAGGAGATTTAGTTTTTTACCTCCTTTTTTGTCTGGATTTGTAACACTGAATTTGTTTTACTTTTATAATCAGAAAACATATATTTGAAAACTATGCATCTTTTTATTTTATTTTTTTAACATCTTTATTGGAATATAATTGCTTTACAATGGTGTGTTAGTTTCTGCTTTAAAACAAAGTGAATCAGCTATACATATACACATATCCCCATATCTCCTCCCTCTTGCGTCTCCCTCCCACCCTCCCTATCCCACCTCTCTAGGTGGTCACAAAGCACTGAGCTGATCTCCCTGTGCTATGCGGCTGCTTCCCACTAGCTATCTGTTTTACATTTGGTCGTATATATAAGTCCATGCCACTCTCTCACTTCGTCCCACCTTACCCTTCCCCCTCCCCGTGTCCTCAAGTCCATTCTCTACATCTGCGTCTTTATTCCCATCCTGCCCCTAGGTTCTTCAGAACCTTTTTTTTTTTTTAGATTCCATATATATGTGTTAGCATATGGTATTTGTTTTTCTCTTTCTGACTTACTTCACTCTATGAAGTAGAGTATGACAGACTCTAGGTCCATCCACATCATTACAAATAACTCAATTTTGTTTCTTTTTATGGCTGAGTAATATTCCGTTGTACATATGTGCCACATCTTCTTTATCCATGCATCTGTCGATGGACACTTAGGTTGCTTCCATGTCCTGGCCATTGTAAATAGAGCTGCAATGAAAGTTGTGGTCCATGACTCTTTTTGAATTATGGTTTTCTCAGGGTATATGCCCAGTAGTGGGACTGCTGGGTCGTATGGTAGTTCTGTTTTTAGTTTTTGAAGGAACCTCCATACTGTTCTCCATAGTGGCTGTATCAATTTACATTCCCACCAACAGTGCAAGAGGGTTCCCTTTTCTCCACACCCTCTCCAGCATTTATTGTGAAAACTATGCATCTTTTTAAATCTTTAAAGAAAATTGATGTAATTGACCCCAGTCAAGACTGTTTTCCCATTCTGTCCTTAAAAATAATTATGTTGGACAGAAAGGAAAGCAGAATTCTAAATTAAATCAAGGCTAGAATTGAGAGGTTGAGTTTGAGGTAGACATCTTAACAATTGAATTTATAAATTCTACTGCTTTTGAATGTAAGTCTGTTTATTAATGTCACTTAGAAACTCCTGAAAGATGCATTTTTTAAAATATGTTTATTGGAGTATAATTGCTTTACATTGTTGTGTTAGTTTCTGCTCTACAAAGATGCATTTTTAACTTACAAATACACTGGGTTAAGGACTAGATTTGTTCACATACCTTCTCTGAATTACCATAGTATTTTTTTTCTCTTTCCTGATACCACTTAATAGTTACTTGAGTATATGTCTTATCTCCCTACCAGTCTGAAAATCTGGAGCATGGACGTTTGCCTTTTAAATTCTGACCCCCAACTCCCACCCCAGTACCTAGCATAAGCCCTGAGGAATGAATGAATGAGTGATTGAATGAAGTATATTTTGTCTCCATTTTGAATCTCAGTAGATATGACTTATTGCCAATAATAGTCAGGAAACTTAGCCACTCTGTTATTCAGCACTAGCTGTAAGAAGGCAAAAGGGCATATTTTAATGGAACAAAAGAGAATTTGAATAAATCTGTCACAGATACTCTTACTGCCTTTGTAAAAATCTGACCTAATTCCTTTTAAGTAAAAAAGGTTTCATGAAAGGGAACTTACTACAAAATCTAATTATAGACACATCTAGACCTTTAGGCTAATATTTAAAGTCAGTAATGGCAAATTCATGTTTCTTTTTTTACCAGAGTCATTCTTTTTTTTTTTTTTTTTTTTTTAATTGAAGTATAATTGCTTTACAATGGTGTGTTAGTTTCTGCTTTAAAACAAAGTGAATCAGTTATACATATACATATGTTCCCATATTTCTTCCCTCTTGCATCTCCCTCCCTCCCACCCTCCCTATCCCACCCCTCTAGGTGGTCACAAAGCACCGAGCTGATCTCCCTGTTCTATGCGGCTGCTTCCCACTAGCTATCTGTTTTACATTTGGTAGTGTATATATGTCCATGCCACTCTCTCATCCTGTCACATCTTACCCCTCCCCCTCCCCATATCCTCAAGTCCATTCTCTAGTAGGTCTGTGTCTTTATTCCCGTCTTGCCACTAGGTTCTTCATGACCTTTTTTTTTTTTTCCTTAGATTCCATATATATGTGTTACCATACTGTATTTGTTTTTCTCTTTCTGACTTACTTCACTCTGTATGACAGACTAACTCCATCCACCTCATTACAAATACCTCCATTTCATTTCTTTTTATGGCTGAGTAATATTCCATTGTATATATGTGCCACATCTTCTTTATCCATTCATCCGATGATGGACACTTTGGTTGCTTCCATGTCCTGGCTATTGTAAATAGAGCTGCAATGAACATTTTGGTACATGACTCTTTTTGAATTATGGTTTTCTCAGGGTATATGCCCAGTAGTGGGATTGCTGGGTCGTATGGTAGTTCTATTTTTAGTTTTTGAAGGAACCTCCATACTGTTCTCCATAGTGGCTGTATCAATTTACATTCCCACCAACAGTGCAAGAGCGTTCCCTTTTCTCCACACCCTCTCCAGCATTTATTGTTTGTAGATTTTTTTGATGATGGCCATTCTGACCGGTGTGAGATGATACCTCATTGTAGTTTTGATTTGCATTTCTCTAATGATTAAGGATGTTGAGCATTCTTTCATGTGTCTGTTGGCCATCTGTATATCTTCTTTGGAGAAATGTCTGTTTAGGTCTTCTGCCCATTTTTGGATTGGGTTGTTTGTTTTTTTGTTATTGAGCTGCATGAGCTGCTTGTAAATCTTGGAGATTAATCCTTTGTCAGTTGCTTCATTTGAAAATATTTTCTCCCATTCTGAGGGTTGTCTTTTGGTCTTGTTTATGGTTTCCTTTGCTGTGCAAAAGCTTTTAAGTTTCATTAGGTCCCATTTGTTTATTTGTGTTTTTATTTCCATTTCTCTAGGAGCTGGGTCAAAAAGGATCTTGCTGCGATTTATGTCATAGAGTGTTCTGACTATGTTTTCCTCTAAGAGTTTGATAGTGTCTGGCTTAACATTTAGGTCTTTAATCCATTTTGAGTTTATTTTTGTGTATGGTGTCAGTGAGTGTTCTAGTTTCATACTTTTACATGTACCTGTCCAATTTTCCCAGCACCACTTATTGAAGAGACTGTCTTTTCTCCACTGTATATGCTTGCCTCCTTTATCAAAGATAAGGTGACCATATGTGTGTGGGTTTATCTCTGGGCTTTCTATCTTGTTCCATTGATCTATATTTCTGTTTTTGTGCCAGTACCAAACTGTCTTGATTACTGTAGCTTTGTAATATAGTCTGAAGTCAGGGAGCCTGATTCCTCCAGCTCCATTTTTCATTCTCAAGATTGCTTTGGCTATTCGGGGTCTTTTGTGTCTCCATACAAATTGTGAAATTTTTTGTTCTAGTTCTGTGAAAAATGCCTGTGGTAGTTTGATAGGGATTGCATTGAATCTGTAGATTGCTTTGGGTAGTAGAGTCATTTTCACAATGTTGATTCTTCCAATCCAAGAACATGGTATATCTCTCCATCTATTTGTATCATCTATAATTTCTTTCATCAGTGTCCTATAATTTTCTGCATACAGGTCTTTTGTCTCCTTAGGTAGGTTTATTCCTAGATATTTTATTCTTTTTGTTGCAATGGTAAACGGGAGTGTTTTCTTAATTTCACTTTCAGATTTTTCATCATTAGTATATAGGAATGCAAGAGATTTCTGTGCATTAATTTTGTATCCTGCTACTTTACCAAATTCATTGATTAGCTCTAGTAGTTTTCTAGTGGCAGTTTTAGGATTCTCTATGTATAGTATCATGTCATCTGCAAACAGTGACAGCTTTACTTCTTCTTTTCCGATTTGGATTCCTTTTATTTCTTTTTCTTCTCTGATTGCTGTGGCTAACACTTCCAAAACTATGTTGAATAATAGTGGTGAGAGTGGGCAACCTTGTCTTGTTCCTGATCTTAGTGGAAATGGTTTCAGTTTTTCACCATTGAGGACAATGTTGGCTGTGGGTTTGTCATATATGGCCTTTATTATGTTGAGGAAAGTTCCCTCTATGCCTACTTTCTGCAGGGCTTTTATCATAAATGGGTGTTGTATTTTGTCGAAAACTTTCTCTGCATCTATTGAGATGATCATATGGTTTTTCGCCTTCAGTTTGTTAATATGATGTATCACGTTGATTGATTTGCGTATATTGAAGAATCCTTGCATTCCTGGAATAAACCCCACTTGATCATGGTGTATAATCCTTTTAATGTGCTGTTGGATTCTGTTTGCTAGTATTTTGTTGAGGATTTTTGCATCTATGTTCATCAGTGATATTGGCCTGTAGTTTTCTTTCTTTGTGACATCTTTGTCTGGTTTTGGTATCAGGGTGATGGTGACCTCGTAGAATGAGTTGGGGAGTGTTCCTCCCTCTGCTCTATTTTGGAAGAGTTTGAGAAGGATAGGTGTTAGCTCTTCTCTAAATGTTTGATAGAATTCGCCAGTGAAGCCATCTGGTCCTGGGCTTTTGTTTGTTGGAAGATTTTTAACCACAGTTTCAATTTCAGTGCTTGTGATTGGTCTGTTCATATTTTCTATTTCTTCCTGGTTCAGTCTCGGTAGGTTGTGCATTTCTAAGAATCTGTCCTTTTCTTCCAAGTTGTCCATTTTATTGGCATAGAGTTGTTTGTAGTAATCTCTCATGATCATTTGTATTTCTGCAGTGTCAGTGGTTACTTCTCCTTTTTCATTTCTAATTCTATTGATTTGAGTCTTCTCCCTTTTTCTCTTGATGAGTCTGGCTAATGGTTTGTCAATTTTGTTTATCTTCTCAAAGAACCAGCTTTTAGTTTCATTGATTTTTGCTATTGTTTCCTTCATTTCTTTTTCATTTATTTCTGACCTGATCTTTATGATTTCTTTCCTTCTGCTAGCTTTGGGGTTTTTTTGCTCTTCTTTCTCTAATTGCTTTAGGTGCAAGGTTAGGTTGTTTATTCGAGATGTTTCCTGTTTCTTGATGTAGGCTTGTATTGCTATAAACTTCCCTCTTAGAACTGCTTTTGCTGCATCCCATAGGTTTTGGGTCATCGTGTCTCCATTGTCATTTGTTTCTAGGTATTTTTTGATTTCCCCTTTGATTTCTTCAATGATCACTTCGTTATTAAGTAGTGTATTGTGTAGCCTCCATGTGTTTGTATTTTTTACAGATCTTTTCCTGTAATTGATATCTAGTCTCATAGCGTTGTGGTCGGAAAAGATACTTGATACGATTTCAATTTTCTTAAATTTACCAAGGCTTGATTTGTGACCCAATATATGATCTATCCTGGAGAATGTTCCATGAGCACTTGAGAAAAATGTGTATTCTGTTGTTTTTGGGTGGAATGTCCTATAAATATCAATTAAGTCCATCTTGTTTAATGTATCATTTAAAGCTTGTGTTTCCTTATTTATTTTCATTTTGGATGATCTGTCCATTGGTGAAAGTGGGGTGTTAAAGTCCCCTACTATGATTGTGTTGCTGTCGATTTCCCCTTTTATGGCTGTTAGTATTTGCCTTATGTATTGAGGTGCTCCTATGTTGGGTGCATAAATATTTACAATTGTTATATCTTCCTCTTGGATCGATCCCTTGATCATTATATAGTGTCCTTCTTTGTCTCTTGTAATAGTCTTTATTTTAAAGTCTATTTTGTCTGATATGAGAATTGCTACTCCAGCTTTCTTTTGATTTCCATTTGTATGGAATATCTTTTTCCATCCCCTCACTTTCAGTCTGTATGTGTCTCTAGGTCTGAAGTGGGTCTCTTGTAGACAGCATATATATGGGTCTTGTTTTTGTATCCATTCAGCCAGTCTGTGTCTTTTGGTGGGAGCATTTAATCCATTTACATTTAAGGTAATTATTGATATGTATGTTCCTATTCCCATTTTCTTAAATGTTTTGGGTTTGTTGTTGTAGGTGTTTTCCTTCTCTTGTGTTTCTTGCCTAGAGAAGTTCCTTTAGCATTTGTTGTAAAGCTGGTTTGGTGGTGCTGAACTCTCTCAGCTTTTGCTTGTCTGTAAAGGTTTTAATTTCTCCATCAAATCTGAATGAGATCCTTGCTGGGTAGAGTAACCTTGGTTGTAGGTTTTTCTCCTTCATCACTTTAAGTATATCCTGCCACTCCCTTCTGGCTTTAAGAGTTTCTGCTGAAAGATCAGCTGTTAACCTTATGGGGATTCCCTTGTGTGTTATTTGTTGTTTTTCCCTTGCTGCTGTTAATATGTTTTCTTTATATTTAATTTTTGATAGTTTGATTAATATGTGTCTTGGCGTGTTTCTCCTTGGATTTATCCTGTATGGGACTCTCTGTGCTTCCAGGACTTGATTAACTATTTCCTTTCCCATATTAGGGAAGTTTTCAACTATAGTCTCTTCAAATATTTTCTTAGTCCCTTTCTTTTTCTCTTCTTCTTCTGGGACCCCTATAATTCGAATGTTGGTGCGTTTAATGTTGTCCCAGAGGTCTCTGAGACTGTCCTCAGTTCTTTTCATTCTTTTTTCTTTATTCTGCTCTGCAGTAGTTATTTCCACTATTTTATCTTCCAGGTCACTTATCCGTTCTTCTGCCTCAGTTATTCTGCTATTGATCCCGTCTAGAGTATTTTTAATTTCATTTATTGTGTTTTTCATCGTTGCTTGGTTCCTCTTTAGTTCTTCTACATCCTTGTTAAATGTTTCTTGCATTTTGTCTATTCTATTTCCAAGATTTTGGATCATCTTTACTATCATTATTCTGAATTCTTTTTCAGGTAGATTGCCTATTTCCTCTTCATTTGTTAGGTCTGGTGTGTTTTGACCCTGCTCCTTCACCTGCTGTGTGTTTTTTTGTCTTCTCATTTTGCTTATCTTACTGTGTTTGGGGTCTCCTTTTCACAGGCTGCAGGTTCGTAGTTCCCGTTGTTTTTGGTATCTGTCCCCAGTGGCTAAGGTTGGTTCAGCGGGTTGTGTAGGCTTCCTGGTGGAGGGGACTAGTGCCTGTGTTCTGTTGGATGAGACTGGATGTTGTCTTTCTGGTGGGCACGTCCACGTCTGGTGGTGTGTTTTGGGGTGTCTGTGGCCTTATTATGATTTTAGGCAGCCTCTCTGCTAATGGATGGGGCTATGTTCCTGTCTTGCTAGTTGTTTGGCATAGGGTGTCCAGCACTGTAGCTTGCTGGTCATTGAGTGAAGCTGGGTCTTGATGTTGAGATGGAGATCTCTGAGAGATTTTCACCGTTTGGTATTACGTGGAGCTGGGAGGTCTCTTGTGGACCCGTGTCCTGAAGTTGGCTCTCCCACCTCAGAGGCACAGCCCCGATGCCTGGCTGGAGCACCAAGAGCCTTTCATCCACACAGCTCAGAGTATAAGGGAGAAAAAAATAGAAAGAAAGAAAGAAAGAGGATAAAATAAAATAAAATAAAGCTATTATAATAAAAAATAAGAAAAAAAATTATTAAGAGTAAATGTATTCAGAAAAAAATTTTTTTTAATTTTTAAAGATAGATTTATTAATTTTTTATAATAAAAAATAAGAAAAAAATTATTAAGAAAAAAATTTATTAAGAAAAAAATTTTTTAATTTTTTTAAAATAAAAAATATGAAAAAACTTATTTAAAAAATTTTTTTAATTTCTAAAAATAGAAAATAAGGAAAAAATTATTAAGAAAACATTTATTAGGAAAGAAAACAAAACAAAAAAAAACACAAAAAAACACAAAAACGGACGGACCTAACCCTAGGACTAATGGTGAAAGCAAAGCTATACAGACAAAATCTCACCGAGAAGCATACACATATCCACTCACAAAAAAAGGAAAAGGGGAAAAATTAATATATCCTGCTCCCAAAGTCCACCTATTGAATTTGGGATGATTCGTTGTCTATTCAGGTATTCAACAGATGCAGACACATCAAGTTGTTTGTGGAGCTTTAATCTGCTGCTTCTGAGGCTGCTGGGAGAGACTTCCCTTTCTCTTCTTTGTTCGTACAGCTCCCGGGGTTCAGCTTTGGATTTGGACCCGCCTCTGCATGTAGGTCGCCTGAGGGCGTCTGTTCCCCGCCCAGACAGAACGGGGTTAAAGGAGCAGCTGCTTCGGGGGCTCTGGCTCACTCAGGCCAGGGGGAGGGAGGGGTACGGAGGAGGCGGGGCGAGCCTGCGGCGGCAGAGGCCGGCGTGACGTTGCAGCAGCCTGAGGCGCGCCGTGCGTGCGTTCTCCCGGGGAAGTTGTCCCCAGACCACGGGAGCCCGGCAGCGGCGAGCTGCACCGGCTCCCGGGAGGGGCGGTGTGGAGAGTGACCTGTGCTCGCACACAGGCTTCTTGGTGGCGGCAGCAGCAGCCCTAGCGTCTCCTGCCCGTCTCTGGGGTCTGCGCTGATAACCGCGGCTCGCGCCCGCCTCTGGGGTCCGCGCTGATAGCCGCGGCTCGCGCCAGTCTCTGGAGTTTGTTTAGGCGGCGCTCTGAATCCCCTCTCCTTGCGCGCCACGAAACAAAGAGGCAAGAAAAAGTCTCTTGCCTCTTCGGCGGCTGCAGACTTTTTCTCGGGCTCCCTCCCGGCTAGCTGTGGCGCACTAGCCCCCCTCAGGCTGTGTCACGCCGCCAGCCCCAGTCCTCTCCCTGCGATCCGACCGAAGCCCGAGCCTCGGCTCCCAGCCCCCGCCTGCCCTGGCGGGTGAGCAGACAAACCTCTCGGGCTGGTGAGTGCTGCTTGGCGCCAAGCCTCTGTGCAGGAATCTCTCCGTTTTTCCCTCTGCGCCCCTGTTGCTGGGGGATCCGCGCTGATAGCCGCGGCTCGCGCCCGTCTCTGGAGTTCGTTAAGGCGGCGCTCTGAATCCCCTCTCCTTGTGCACCATGAAACAAAGAGGCAAGAAAAAGTCTCTTGCCTCTTCAGCAGCTGCAGGCTTTTTCCCGGACTCCCTCCCGGCTAGCACCGAAGCCCGAGCCTCAGCTCCCAGCCCTGCCCGCCCCGGCAGCTGAACAGACAAGCCTCTCGGGCTGGTGAGTGCTACTCAGCACCGATCCTCTGTGCGGGAATCTCTCCGCTTTGCCCTCCGCACCCCTGTGGCTGTGCTCTCCTCCGTGGCTCCGAAGCTTCCCCCCTCTGCCACCCGCAGTCTCTGCCCACGAAGGGGCTTCCTAGTGTGTGGAAACCTTTCCTCCTTCACGGCTCCCTCTCACTGGCGCAGGTCCCGTCCCTATTCTTTTGTCTCTGTTATTTCTTTTTTCTTTTGCCCTACCCTAGTACGTGGGGATTTTCTTGCCTTTTGGGAGGTCTGACGTCTTCTGCCAGCGTTCAGTAGGTGTTCTGTAGGAGCAGTTCCACGTGTAGATGTGTTTCTACTGTATCTGTGGGAAGGAAGGTGATCTCCGCATCTTACTCTTCCACCATCTTGCCCCTCCCCCCATTCTTTTTTTAATCAGGAAAACGTCTAGTCTTTTTCCAGTTTCTAGCAAACTTAGTGTTTCTATTATTACTTTTTATAAATCAGAAGAATTTACATGAAGTGTTTGAAAATATACACATTAATTATAACTGTTGACATAATAAATTAAAAGCTATTAATTTTGTTCAACCCTTGTGTTATAAGTGCTACTACTGCTAGAACCTTCTAATGCAATCTTTCTGTAGTCCACTGGTCTTGATATTACTGTTGCCATCTCTATAGAAGAAAAACTGGATCATTCCATTCTATCTAAAGATGTACTATTTTGGTATATGTACTTGCTTATATACATCCTCTTGGAGGCTCTCAGTGGTGTGCTTTTATTATTTCTTTAGGGAAACTCAATATTTAATATTGTATTATATCTTCATTAATTGAATTAGCTATAATAGGGCAATAAATAAACTCATGACTAGATAATAGGAGTTTCAAAATCTTGAAGCTTATGCTGTAAACAAAATTATGGAAATACATTATTTACTTTATCTGAGAACTAGATGTCTAGCCATGCTAGCCACAATTCACATGTCATTTTTCACCGAATAGATGAATACTTTGAAAATGGCATTTTGAAAAATGTTAGCACTTTGGTGTTGAGTTTGCTGAAACAGTGTAATTTGACTGTTGAACAGAAGATGCTTTGGGAGAGGTTCTTCATCGAATGCAAGTTACTAAGATGCCATGATGGTGATGTCGGAAACAGATAATGGGTGGTGAGAATAAGAGAAGGTGATTAGCTAGATAGAAGCCCCTTGAGGGTGATAGCCGACTACAAGCTGGCTTTAAGTGATAATTGAAGAAAGGAAATATATTTGGTTGTATTGAAAGGCATGTGACATGTATAGGTTAGAGAGTAATCCTCTTAATATATTTTCATGCATTTTGCCTTTGTTAAGATAATTATGTCCCATTTTAATAGCATGCAAAGAAATAAAAACATACGCTTGCCCAAAAATGGGGAGAAATGAGAAAATTCAGAAACGGATGATCATGATTAAAGAAATGCACATTATTAAGGAAATTAGGGATTTTAAGCTTTAAAGAAAGAAGGCTAAGGAGTGAATTATTATTTTCAGTTTTATGAACTAAAAGTGATTACTCGTGTTCATGACTGATTAAGAAGCAGAAATAGAACATGGATTAAAAGACGAGAATGGATTTGTGAAATGCTCAGAGAAACGCTTCTTACTGAGGTCATGTAATGTTTATCCATGGAGATTTTCAAGAAGAGAAAAAAGTCTTCAAATAGAATTTGTGTTTCTTGAAGGTAGAGGGTTTGACCAGGTGATCAGTCAGTGTTCCGTGATTTAATAGTACATTGCCTTCTGCAGAACCATATGTCATTCTTTGGGAGCTTAAAAGTTACTGATAAACCTATACTACTTAGGATATCTGATTTCCCAACCAATCTCTACTCTGAGCCCACTGTTTCAAAGAATTATTAGTTGTGCTTCATTTCTGCAAGATAGTAACTGTGCCTTCCAGCCATAAGGGACTCTAAACATAACTGTCAGTCTTTATAGGACTAAACTTTGCCACCAAAGGGGCTAAACAAGGGACACCCACAAAGTAATAACACGTGGAAAGAAAACCATCACCATTAATGAATATTGCAGCAAAATATGCCCCCTCCTCTTTTGGAACCCCAGTTTCATTACTGCATATTTTATTTTACTTTTTATTTTATTTTATTTTATTTATTTATTTATTTATTTATTTAAATTTTATTTATTTATGGCTGTGTTGGGTCTTCATTTCTGTGTGACGTCTTCCTCTAGTTGCAGCAAGTGGGGGCCACTCTTCATCGCGGTGCGTGGGCCTTCTCACTATCGCTGCCTCTCTTGTGGAGCACAGGCTCCAGACGCGCAGGCTCAGCAATTGTGGCCCACGGGCCTAGTCACTCCGCAGCATGTGGGATCCTCCCAGACCAGGGCTCGAACCCGTGTCCCCTGCATTGGCAGGCAGACTCTCAACCACTGCGCCACCAGGGAAGCCCTATTTATTTTTTTTATGGCTGCGTCAGGTCTTAGTTGTG
Source organism: Balaenoptera borealis (assembly GCF_965194805.1). NCBI lineage: Eukaryota > Metazoa > Chordata > Mammalia > Artiodactyla > Balaenopteridae > Balaenoptera > Balaenoptera borealis. The sequence continues at coordinate 68,537,983 of NC_138862.1, forward strand.
GCACGCGGGATCTTTCATTGCGGTATGCAGACTTCTCTCCAGTTGCGGCGTGCGGGTTTTCTCTTCTCTAGTTGAGGAACGTGAGCTCAGTAGTTGTGGCGTGCCGGATTAGTTTATCCGCAGCATGTGGGATCCCAGTTCCCCAATCAGGGATCAAACCCGCGTCCCCTGCATTGGAAGGCAGACTCTTCACCACTGGACCATCAGGGAAGTCCTGTACTGTGTATTTTAATTAGTGATAGACCATGAAGGCCACAGTAATCATTTTTAGGAAGAAAATGTGAGGCTGAGAAGAAAGGCACAGCTCAATGATATAGAAATGTATATCAGTGTATGTGTATATACATACATATGTATTCTATATATTCAACATGCCCAAAACGTATGAAAAACGCTGTAGTTGGCAAACTTTTGAATGTTTACCGTTTGCCTTTATGTGTATGTCTTTATTTCCAAAAGGAGTATTTTCACTTGCAATATCAAGTTTAATTTAGTTTTTATAAATATTTTAAATAAATGTCTAATCTAATAATTCCCAGTTAACTTTTCTAACTTTTATCATGAAATAAAAATTCAGTCAGTGTGCACAATAATAAAAATTTATCTAATAAAGTGTATTAATGTTATAAACCTACTATTTAGGGAAATTTCTTGATTCTAATCATTAAAATAATTTATGATAAAAATGTATTGTTATTTTATAATCCTTATTTCATATTTATAATGCTTCTTAATAAAACTGTAAAAAAATTTTCTATTATTCTTACCCACTAAGAAGCACCTTTTAGATTTTTTTTTATTATCCTAGTTAAGCTCTTTACTTACATGTATCTAAATTTGTTATTGATCTACTTAAATGAACCTTAGTCATCATCTGATATAACTTAATAAATGAGTCTCTTCCATTACAATCCAGATGTATGTTCATATGACCACAACTTGAATGAAAACCTCCCTTGTTAATCAGCTCTGGGTCCTGGGAAATTCTTCCTCCTATCAAGCTATTACTTATTTGGAGCAGCACAACTCCCACAGAGCAAGTCAGCCACCTCCCTCTTCTGTTGACAGCCCTCAGAACATTTGAATATGTCAGTCATGTCTGGACTTAGCCATTAATCTAAACATCCCCCAATTTTCATAACGTTTCCTCACCAGACATAGATTCCACACCACTGACAAGCATAATCACTGTCTTCTAAACCTACCATAGCTTGTCAGGCTCCTCCTTAAACAGTATTACTAGAATTTAGCACACTTTCCCTGCTGCACTTCGCACCTAATGCTAGGAGGCTGTGGCTTCTCATAGCTTTTTTTAGTTTCTTTTAAAGAGAATGAAGGGCTTCCCTGGTGGCGCAGTGGTTGAGAATCTGCCTGCTAATGCAGGGGACACGGGTTCGAGCCCTGGTCTGGGAAGATCCCACGTGCCACGGAGCAGCTGGGCCCGTGAGCCACAACTACTGAGCCTGCGCGTCTGGAGCCTGTGCCCCGCAACGGGAGTGGCCGCGATAGTGAAAGGCCCACGCACCGCGATGAAGAGCGGTCCCCGCACCACGATGAAGAGTGGCCCCCGCTTGCCGCAACTAGAGAAAGCCCTCGCACGAACCGAAGACCCAACACAGCCAAAAGTAAATAATAAATAAATAAATAAAGTAGCTATAAAGAGAATGAAGTATAATTATGTTAACACTGTGCATATAAATGACTGCTGAGCCCATAGGTGTCCATCATATTCCTTTAGATTAGGAATGATTTGAGGATAGTGTCCTATTTACTGTTCCAGCGTAGCTGCTTTTGTATAAGAGGCACTTGATAAATGTTTTTTTATTTTTTTTTTAATGGTTTTGAAGAAAGGCTTAAGCTAACTTCCCTATTATATACCTAAGCAATCATTTTTGGACCATTTTACATTTATCATGATTAAATTTCATCTTTTTTGTCTGTAACCTTTTGGTGCTCTGTTTTTTATTCTGTCATCTGTCTTATGAGCAGTCACTTCCAGCTTCTGTGTGGAATACAGATTTGAGAAGCATTCCTTTTGTGTCAATACCACTGAATAAAAGAAATATTATAAAAGAACTTTTTTTCAATCTGATACAGTGGCTTGGTGGAAAGCACGCTAGATTCTGTAGGCCTTAATTATACTATTGTTATTAGCACTGGTAATTTACATTGTTACTATATAAGTCATTTTGACTTTCAGAATTTCAGGCACTTCATCTTACTTTACCTGCCTCAAAGAGTTGATACGATAGTTAAATACGATAATATTTTTAAAAGCAGTTTTAAAAATTGTTTAAAAAATTATATAAATCTAAGATTTGAAGTTGTGATTGTTTTTGATATCTTGAGAATCTCATTCAGTGCTGAGTGGAAATACATCTTCACTGAAATTTTGTGATTTGTTTTATAACTACTGATCACCTAAGGTTTGAGTGATTTGATTAATAAAAATGTATTCATACATAGTTTTACTTCCCTAAAGTTTAGTAATTTGGTTTGTCACTGGAAGCAGGGGTGGAGAGAAGAATTCTTTCAGGGTTATGATCCAAGTCATATTCTTGAAATACAGCCTTTGTTAGTGTATTTTGTGGTACAGAGGACTTTGTTTTTTGCAATTCAAATTATGAGCCTATGAAATTTTATCAGCTTCTTTGAAAAAAGAAATCTGTGTCAGCATTGTGTTTGTTCTGCTAAATTACCTTGACTTTTTAATTGAAAGGCAGTTTATTTTAATTTTAGTATCAGTACTATAGAAAGTCATGGAAATATTTAATGATCATGTATTGAACCTTCTCTGATGAGCAGGAAATTATCTTGTCTGCCTGACTTTTAATAGATGACATTCACCCACTGGATCTGCCAAACCAGTGTGTAAAGATACTGTATCAGACTCTTAACTGAAAATTCAAATGAAAGTCAAATTCAGACTCATAATAATCAGCTTTTACTTTATGCATGTCCCACAACACTGGGGAAAATATTAAATCAATCCTGACACAGCTACCTTTCCCCCATTCTGATTATGAAGATCTTAATTTAACCCTTTCCTGTGTAAATTTTTTTTTGAATTTTATTTTATTTATTTTTTTATACAGCAGGTTCTTATTAGTCACCCATTTTATTCACATCAGTGTGTACATGTCAATCCCAATCTCCCAATTCATCCCACCACCACCCCCACCCCCAGCCGCTTTCCTCCCTTGGTGCCCATACATTTGTTCTCTACATCTGTGTCTCTACTTCTGCCCTGCAAACCGGTTCATCTGTACCATTTTTCTAGGTTCCACATATATGCGTTAATATACGATATTTGTTTTTCTTTTTCTGGCTTATTTCACTCTGTATGACAGTCTCTAGATCCATCCACGTCTCCACAAATGACCCAATTTCGTCCCTTTTTATGGCTGACTAATATTCCATTGTATATATGTACCACATCTTCTTTATCCATTCATCTGTCGATGGGCATTTAGGTTGCTTCCATGACCTGGCTATTGTAACTAGTGCTGCAATGAACATTGGGGTGCATGTGTCTTTTTGAATTATGGTTTTCTTTGGGTATATGCCCAGTAGTGGGATTGCTGGGTCATATGGTAATTCTATTTTTAGTTTTTTAAGGAACCTCCATCCTGTTCTCCATAGTGGCTGTATCAATTTACATTTCCACCACAGTGCAAGAGGGTTCCCTTTTCTCCACATTCTCTCCAGCATTTGTTGTTTGTAGATTTTCTGATGATGCCCATTCTAACTGGTGTGAGGTGATACCTCATTGTAGTTTTGATTTGCATTTCTCTAATAATTAGTGATGTTGAGCAGCTTTTCATGTGCTTCTTGGCCATCTGTATGTCTTCTTTGGAGAAATGTCTATTTAGGTCTTCTGCCCATTTTTGGATTGGGTTGTTTGTTTTTTTAATATTGAGCTGCATGAGCTGTTTATAAATTTTGGAGATTAATCCTTTGTCCGTTTATTCATTTGCAAATATTTTCTCCCATTCTGAGGGTTGTCTTTTCGTCTTTTTTATGGCTTCCTTTGCTATGCAAAAGTTTTTAAGTTTCATTAGGTCCCATTTGTTTATTTTTGTTTTTCTTTCCATTACTCTAGGAGGTGGGTCAAAAAAGATCTTGCTGTGATTTATGTCAAAGAGTGTTCTTCCTATGTTTTCCTCTAAGAGTTTTATAGTTTCCAGTCTTAAATTTAGGTCTCTAATCCATTTTTAGTTTATTTTTGTGTATGGTGTTAGGGAGTGTTCTAATTTCGTTCTTTTGCTTGTAGCCGTCCGGTTTTCCCAGCACCACTTATTGAAGAGACTGTCTTTTCTCCACTGTATATCCTTGCCTCCTTTGTCATAGATTAGGTGACCATAGGTGTGTGGGTTTATCTCTGGGCTTTCTATCCTGTTCCATTGATCTATATTTCTGTTTTTGTGCCAGTACCATATTGTCTTGATTACTGTAGCTTTGTAGTATAGTCTGAAGTCAGGGAGTCTGATTCTTCCAGCTCCACTTTTTTCCCTCAAGACTGTTTAGGCTATTCGGGGTCTTTTGTGTCTCCATACAAATTTTAAGAGTTGTTGTTGTAGTTCTGTAAAAACTGCCATTGGTAATTTGATAGGGATTGCATTGAATCTGTAGATTGCTTTGGGTAGTATAGTCATTTTTACAATATTGATTCTTCCAATCCAAGAACATGGTATATATCTCCATCTGTTGGTATCATCTTTCATTTCTTTCATCAGTTTCTTATAGTTTTCTGCATACAGGTCTTTTGTCTCCCTAGGTAGGTTTATTCCTAGGTATTTTATTCTTTTTGTTGTAGTGGTAAATGGGAGTGTTTCCTTAATTTCTCGTTCAGATTTTTCATCATTAGTGTATAGGAATGCAAGAGAATTCTGTGCACTAATTTTGTATCCTGCAACTTTACCAAATTCATTGATTAGCTCTAGTAGTTTTCTGGTGGCATCTTTAGGATTCTCTGTGTATAGTATCATGTCATCTGCAAATAGTGACAGTTTGACTTCTTCTTTTCCAATTTGTATTTCTTTTTCTTCTCTGATTGCCATGGCTAGGACTTCCAAAACTATGTTGAATAATAGTGGTGAGAGTGGACATCCTTGTCTTGTTCCTGATCTTAGAGGAAATGCTTTCAGTTTTTCACCATTGAGAATGATGTTTGCTGTGGGCTTGTTGTATATGGCCTTTATTATGTTGAGGTAGGTTCCCTCTATGCCCACTTTCTGGAGAGTTTTTATGATAAATGGGTGTTGAATTTTGTCAAAAGCTTTTTCTGCATGTATTGAGATTTTCATATGGTTTTTATTCTTCAATTTGTTAATATGGTGTATCACATTGATTGATTTGCATATATTGAAGAATCCTTGCATCCCTGGGATAAATCCCACTTGATCATGGTGTATGATCCTTTTAATGTGTTGTTGAATTCTGTTTGCTAGTATTTTGTTGAGGATTTTTGCATCTATATTCATCAGTGATATTGGTCTGTAGTTTTCTTTTTTTGTAGTATCTTTGTCTGGTTTTGGTATCAGGGTGATGGTGGCCTCATAGAATGAGTTTGGGAGTGTTCCTTCCTCTGCAATTTTTTGGAAGAGTTTGAGAAGGATGGGTGTTAGCTCTTCTCTAAATGTTAGATAGAATTCACCTGTGAAGCCATCTGGCCCTGGACTTTTGTTTGTTGGAAGATTTTTAATCACAGTTTCAATTTCATTACTTGTGATTGATCTGTTCATATTTTCTGTTTCTTCCTGGTTCAGTCTTGGAAGGTTGTACCTTCTAAGAATTTGTCCATTTCTTCCAGGTTGTCCATTTTATTGGCATAGAGTTGCTTGTAGTAGTCTCTTAGGATGCTTTGTATTTTTGCGGTGTCTGTTGTAACTTCTCCTTTTTCATTTCAAATTTTACTGATTTTAGTCCTCTCCCTCTTTTTCTTGATGAGTCTTGCTAATGGTTTATCAATTTTGTTTATCTTCTCAAAGAACCAGCTTTTAGTTTTATTGATCTTTGCTATTGTTTTCTTTGTTTCTATTTCATTTATTTCTGCTCTGATCTTTATGATTTCTTTCCTTCTGCTAACTTTGGGTTTTGTTTGTTCTTCTTTCTCTAGTTCCTTTACGTGTAAGGTTAGATTGTTTTTTTGAGATTTTTCTTGTTTCTTGTTTCTTGAGTATAGCTATAAACTTCCCTCTTAGAACTGCTTTTGCTGCATCCCATAGGTTTTGGATCATCATGTTTTCATTGTCATTTGTCTCTAGGTATTTTTTGATTTCCTCTTGATTTCTTCAGTGATCTCTTGGTTATTTAGTAACGTATTGTTTAGCCTCCATATGTTTGTGTTTTTTACGGTTTTTTCCCTGTAATTCATTTCTAATATCATAGTGTTGTGGTCAGAAAAGATGCTTGATATGATTTCAATTTTCTTATATTTACTGAGGCTTGATTTGTGACCCAAGATGTGATCTATCCTGGAGAATGTTCCATGCCCACTTGAGAAGAAAGTGTAATCTGCTCTTTTTGGATGGAATGTCCTATAAATATCAATTAAATCTATGTGGTCTATTGTGTCATTTAAAGCTCATGTTTCCTTATCATGATCTGTCCATTGGTGTGAGTGAGGTGTTAAAGTCCCCCACTATTATTGTGTTACTGTCAACTTCCTCTTTTATAGCTGTTAATAGTTGTCTTATGTATTGAGGTGCTCCTATGTTGGGTGCATATATATTTATAATAGTTATATCTTCTTGGATTGATCCCATGATCATTATGGAGTGTCCTTCCTTATCTTTTGTAACATTCTTTATTTTAAAGTCTATTTTATCTGATATGAGTATTGCTACTCCAGCTTTCTTTTGATTTCCTTTTGCGTGGAATATCTTTTTCCATCCCCGCACTTTCAGTCTGTATGTGTCCCTAGGTCTGAAGTGGGTCTCTTGTAGACAGCATATATATGGGTCTTGTTTTTGTATCCATTCAGCAAGCCTGTGTCTTTTGGTTGGAGCATTTAATCCATTCATGTTTAAGGTAATTATTGATATGTATGTTCCTATTACCATTTTCTTAATTGTTTTGGGTTTGTTTTAGTAGGTTCTTTTCTTCTCTTGTGTTTCCCACTTAGAGAAGTTCCTTTAGCATTTGTTGTAGAGCTGGTTTGGTGGTGCTGAATTCTCTTAGCTTTTGCTTGTCTGCAAAACTTTTGATTTCTCCATCGAATCTGAATGACATACTTGCCGGGTAGAGTAATCTTGGTTGTACGGTCTTCCCTTTCATCACTTTAAGTATATCATGCCACCCCCTTCTGGCTTTTAGAGTTTCTGCTGAGAAATCAGCTGTTAACCTTATGGGAGTTTCCTTGTATATTATTTGTCATTTTTCCCTGGCTGCTTTCAATAATTTTTCTTTGTCTTTAATTTTTCCCAGTTTGATTACTATGTGTCTCAGCATGTTTCTCCTTGGGTTTTTCCTGTATGGGACTCTCTGCGCTTCCTGGACTTGGGTGGCTATTTCCTTTCCCATGTTAGGGAAGTTTTCGACTATAATCTCGTCAAATATTTTCTCTGGTCCTTTCTCTCTCTCTTCTCCTTCTGGGACTCCTATAATGCGAACGTTGTTGTGTTTAATGTTGTCCCAGAGGTCTCTTAGTCTGTCTTCATTCCTTTTCATTCTTTTTTCTTTATTCTGTTCCGCAGCAGTGAATTCCACCATTCTGTCTTCCAGGTCACTTTTCCGTTCTTCTGCCTCAGTTATTCTGTTGATTCCTTCTAGTGTAATTTTCATTTCAGTTATTGTATTGTTCATCTCTGTTTGTTTGTTCTTTAATTCTTCTAGGTCTTTGTTAAACATTTCTTGCATCTTCTCGATCTTTGCCTCCATTCTTTTTCAGAGGTCCTGGACATCTTCACTATCATTATTCTGAATTCTTTTTCTGGAAGGTTGCCTATCTCCACTTCATTTAGTTGTTTTTCTGGGGTTTTATCTTGTTCCTTCATCTGGTACATAGCCCTCTGCCTCTTCATCTTGTCTGTCTATCTGTGAATGTGGTTTTTGTTCCACAGGCTGCAGGATTGTAGTTCTTCTTGCTTCTGCTGTCTGCCGTCTGGTGTATGAGGCTATCTAAGAGGCTTGTGCAAGTTTCCTGATGGGAGGGACTATTGGTGGGTAGAGCTGGCTGTTGCTCTGGTGGGCAGAGCTCAGTAAAACTTTAATCCACTTGACTGCTGATGGGTGGGGCTGGGTTCCCTCCCTGTTGTTTGTTTGGCCTGAGGCGACCCAACACTGGAGCCTACCTGGGCTCTTTGGTGGGGCCAATGGAGGACTCTGGGAGGGCTCACGCCAAGGAGTACTTCCCAGAACTTCTGCTGCCAGTGTCCTTGTCCTCACAGTGAGACAGAGCCATTCCCTGCCTCAGCAGGAGACCCCCAACACTAGCAGATAGGTCTGGTTCAGTCTCCCCTGGGGTCACTGCTCCTTCCCCTGGGTCCTGATGCACACACCACTTTGTGTGTGCCCTCCAAGAGTGGAGTCTCTGTTTCCCCCAGTCCTGTCGAAGTCCTGCAATCAAATCCCGCTAGCCTTCAAAGTCTGATTCTCCAGGAATTCCTTCTCCCGTTGCCGGACCCCCAGGTTTGGAAACCTGATGTGGGGCTCAGAACCTTCACTCCAGTGGGTGGACTTCTGTGGTATAAGTGTTCTCCAGTTTGTGAGTCACCCACCCAGCAGTTATGGGATTTGATTTTATTGTGATTGCGCCCCTCCTACTGTTTCATTGTGGTTTCTCCTTTGTCTTTGGATGTGGGGTATCTTTTTTGGTGAGTTCCAGTGTCTTCCTGTTGATGACTGTGCAGCAGTTAGTTGTGATTCTGGTGTTCTCACAAGAGGGAGTGAGAGCACGTTCTTCTACTCCACCATCTTGAACCAATCCCCTATGTGTAAATTATTTTGGTTCTTTAGTTTCTACAGTAACAAGTGATTTCAGCATATATATCCAGCCAGTGTAAAACAACCTTGTGGTCATCATTTTTATAGTAATATAAGAAACAAACACTGAGAATGAGAGAATTGAATGAAAATGCTTGGTTTTTTAATTTCTGGCCTCTGAAGTTATATCAGCAGTCTCAGCCCACTTATCCTACATATAATAGGAATTCTAATAAATGAGGTGGGAATATTTATGTCGAGGATCCTGGACCAAGGCTGGGTTATATGGCTTCTGGGTGTAGATATCTGGTGTGTGGGGCAGCTCACCCAATGATAACCATTTCTGAGTCAGGGAGCTAACAAACCTGCATGAAGTAGAGTTGGATTAGCTGCCAATTCATTAGTTTACAATGACATTTCTCTTTTTTTCTTTTTTTAAATAGGTAAGATATGCACATAGTAAAAACTAAATTCAAAAAGTAGAAAAGGGTATACAATGAAAAATGTCTACTGTCCCATGGCCCCCAATTTCCCTCTCTAGAGGCAACCTTGAATGTCAGTTTCTTGAGTTTTCCCAGAGAATTCTATACATTTACAAACAGGTGTATATGTGTGTGTGTGTGTGTGTGTGTATATCCCTTAACACACTTTTTTGTACCTTTTTCACTTATATATCTTTTGTTTTAAAGTGTTTCTCTTTATTTTATTGGCATTAAAAACCTAGTGTGTTTTGTATTTTGGGATAAGTGCTGGGTGTATAATGACTAATAAGTTCTTCTTAAAATTAATAACCTTTATAATTAATAATTAATAATTTTAATTGAAGTATAGTTGATTTACATTGTGTTAATTTCTGCTGTACAGCAAAGTGATTCAGTTACACATATATATATTCTTTTTTTTAATCTTCTTTTCCATTATGGTTTATCATAGGATACTGAATATTGTTCTCTGTGCTATATTCAGTGTTTTATCATCTTAAACTTCTAGGCTCATCTGTTTTGGAGTCAGTAGTGGTCTCTGCTCTGATTACCATGACTGACCATAAATTAGTATAAAGTGTTTTGTAGATAGAATACTCTATAAAGCTACCAGTGATATTCCATCCCTAGATTTCCTAATGTACCACTAATGAGTCATGTGTAAGAAGTGTTGATTGATTTGCATGATCTATGTCCAGCAAATATACAGTGAGCATGAGGTGTGGGGTTTTGTTTTGTTTTTAAGAAACTCTTGAAAAGTGCTTCATGTTTTACATGTGTTTATATCCATCAGATGCTTCTCATTTAATCCTGTGACTAGCCTGGTCACTGCTTTAGCCAGCAATGTGTTCTTTATTCACCATCATCCTTTTGTTCTCTATTTCCATGTGTCTTCTAATCAAAGAAACTCAAAGTAATCACCAGCTATTTGTGGTACTAGAATGTGTTAAATATTTTGTAATCCTGAAAGGCTAGTGTAATTGGAGGAGGAAGTGTGAGTTGAGATTAATTAGAGAAATGCTATTAGAAAACAGTAGATACAGTTTTTGTTTTTACCTCTTCAACAATGTTAGGGATTGTTAATGATTGCAATTGGGTGTGGTAAATTCTGGTAATTTGATATGTTCTATGAATAATACATAACAGATTTAGGGTAATTCCCTCACTTTCTGCAGTTCCTGTACAGAAATTTTTTTACTTAACAAATATTTTTATTAAAAATACTTTCCTGGTAACTTTAAGGTTAGAATAATTGCTACTCATTATCATCAGTGGGCATGATATACTTATTAGTCTAAGGGGAGATGTTTTAGGTTTCTAAATAGGATATCATTTTTTCCTCATTGATTCTGTTTTCACCTTCAAATTAAAATTATTGAAGGTTTGTATGCAGACAGCATTAATAAAATTATTTGGAGTGGGGTGCATTTCTCTAAACATTCTTCTAAGAATAAGAATAGTGTCCTTATTCAAAAATTTCACTATAGATTGTGTTAATAGGCTATTTATTGGCTAATCTGGGATCCTAGCCACTATTAATTATACATTTCTAGGTGAAATTTTTTTCTATGTTCCAAAAAAGTCATGTATTTTTTTAAAAAAACTCTTGACATGAAACTCATTCTAAAATTGAGGACTATTTCTATTTTAAGTGTTTCTCCAGGAATTACATAGCAGATAACTTTTATTTTATGCTTGAGGGCTGTTATTAACCAGTCTTAAAATATGTAATTTTTAGTTACACTTAATGTTTCTTACACTTTTTCCTTAGATTTTAACTTCTCTTTAAAATTATAGAATGAGTCTAGATTTTGTGTTAATTTGCTATATTTTACCTATCCCTCAATATGCCAGGAGTGTGACTCAGGGGAAAGAATCTTTTAAATTATAATGGTAAAAATTGTTTCTGTGCTTTGGAGTAATCCACCAAAAAGATAAAGCAAATAAACTGGCAATCATCCAGCAAGAGAACCTTTTCCTATCTACTCCACAAAACCTGTGTGAAGAGCTGACAGATGTGTGAAGCTTTGCTGAAGTTCATCAACTACCACTGAGAAGAGATGAAATTCCAGAGTTGATACTCATGAAGGAGAACACCCAGAATATCCATCTGATGTGACTCACTGCTGCTCTTATGAAACTAAAATGTTTGTGTTTTTATTTTAGTGACATTGTATGCCTCCTGTATTCTCCTGGGAGTGTTCCTGAATAGCAGTATACCTATATTTTTTGAGCTTTTCGTGGAAACTGTCTACCCAGTTCCAGAAGGAATTACTTGTGGAGTTGTCACTTTTTTAAGTAATATGTTCATGGGAGTACTTTTGTTTTTTCTCACATTTTATCACACAGGTAAGAAATCTGACTTTTTATTTACTATCTAAATGTGTTACGAGAGAGGTTTGTGGCACTGATGTACAGGGAATTTATATGGAGAATTCCCACTAAGGCAAATTACTTTATTTGAGCTTTCACATGCAAAGAAAATGTCTTCTGTTGCTTTTCTTGAAAGGCATCCCAGCCTGATGGAATGCATCCTCACTGCCCCCCCCACCAAAGTTTCTGATTTAATTAACTTGGATGGTGGGGGGGGGGCGGGGGGGCAGGATTTCTACTTTTAAAAGCCCACCAGCTGATTCTAATATGCTGGTTCTCATTGAGAACCACTGATATCTTGCTTTTAAAAAAATACTTCAACTCTACTGTCTTAACATAAGGTAGAAATTAAGGTCAGGGGTATATATGTAGTTTAAAGCTTTGCAGATGAATGAGAGATCACCCAAAGAGTGGATCGCCTGTATAGGACAGCTCTGTCCAATGGAACATTTTATGATAACAGAGGTGTACTTTATCTGTGCTGTCCAGCACAGTAGCCACTAGCCCATGAAGCTAATGCAGCTAGGGAACTGGATTTTTCATTTTATTTCATTTTGATTAATTTGTTTACATTTAAATTGCTACATGTGGCTACCAAATTGGTCAGTGCAGGTATAGAGTGAAAAGAAGGTTGCAGTTAGAACCCAGGGGTACACCTTTAAAGAAGGGGGACGTCCTTACAAAGGAAGAAGGGCTGGGTTCCTGAACCCAAGTAGAGGAGTTAGCCTTGGACGAAAGGAGGTGGAGAGAAGGCAGTGTGTGTGGCATAGAAGCAGAGGCCTGTGCTGAGCACATTGTTGAGGGAGCTCCTTCTTGATGGCACCAACTTTCGGCTTAGAAGCCAGTTCATCTATGCAGAGTTGGTGGGAAGGTAGTGGAGAAGGGGCTTAAGGAGAGAATGAAACTTTAAAATAGCTTTTGAGGGGGTGGGAGGAGATGCTGCAGGGACAGCTGGAAACTTGCTGGGCATATTGAAGGCAGGCCCCACTGGTGTTGAGGTCTGCGGGTTTGTAGTGGTTCTGTTTTGCAGTTGTTTGGTTTTCTCTGATATTTTCTTTTCCATGGTCCAAATTCTGTCTCGCTATTTTAGAAAATTGGGGCACAATTATCTAGACTTCTATTTTGCATGTTAAAATAAGGATTTATACTTATTTTATACATCTAGACTTTATAAATTTTATACTTGTGAGTCTTAAATATAAATCTTTTATTAATTTCTACTAGGTTTATATCCCATTTTATTTCCTTGTCTTAAATAATTGAATGTTACTACTTTTTTTTCTGGTTACTGTTTTCTTAACTACTCATCAGATACAGTAAATCTGGATAATTTGTACATGGAAGAATCTAATTTATAAGACTTAAATGTAAGAAATGCTCTAAAATGTGACACTCCAAGAAACCTAATTGTTTCTAGGAATTCTGACAGGCTTATAATTGAAATAATAGCCATGATAATCTCCTTGACTGGAAAACAAATTTTTGAAACGTTCAAAGCTGATGAAGCAGAATCTCCCTGGGTTTTGGACAGCTTTTGACATAGCACTTTCACCTAACAGCAAGGAGCATCCAAAGGATATATTAATTTCTTAATATAATTAACAACAAACTAGATCATTTCTGTTGATCACTAATACAGGTAAAGATGGTTTCAACTTTGCTAAACCTGATATACGTTTGGTTAATCCTATGAAAGAGAGTGATATTTTCAAAGGCAAGTGATATTAATAAAGTCAGACCACTCTTCACTGTCCTCCTGGAAACGTGTTTCCATTAGGGAAAATGCCATCACCAGGTATAAGGTCTTTGCCTTCAATTAGTTTTCTAAACAGAATCACCTAACAGTCATTACATTATCAGCTTTAACCCACTTCAGCTGTGTCATAGTTGAAACTAGGAGGCTCAGTGCCTCTCTTTTTTTGCCTGGTAAAGTATCAGAGATGGCTGTTGCCCTTAGAGTGGTAGAAACGGTTTTCCAGCTCATGGACACAGGTGGGCTGAATGGTCCTTGCAGCCCGGCTGAGCATGGTTTCTCCTGTTGGATGGAAATTGTTTTGTCTTCCCAGCATTTAAAAACAACAACAGTAGACGCCAGATCACATTATCCCCTAATAGACCTCTTGCACGTGGTCTATAGAATATAACAAACATGTATCTATTGGTCAGTTTAAAGCAGGAGCTACCCCTGTGCTGTCTGACTGTGGAGAAGCCCAGTGCACGCCTACCATTGTGCTTGGCAAGCAGAGTGTCTCTATCACTCTCCTGGGTCTTGAATGTGCAGCTTCCAATTTGTTCAACAGAGACTGGTGTCTGTACATCAGTCAGTGCTCACTCCTCATTTTGCAGATTTGTAGTGACCAGATACGAGCAGACATTTTTGGTTCTTTGGCACAGGCAGTGGAAGAAACACTTAACACCATTTCTGCTAATTTCTATCTCACTGATACAATCAAGGATTTATCTAGCTGGGGGGAAAAAGCTTCCCTCTTCTGGGTTGGTTTCTGATCATATGTTCTTATACATATCTATGTAGATGTTAAAGGTTCCTGCCTAAACTCCGTGAGTATTGTGAAAAATAAAACTTTAAATAAAAATTAATCTTAATCGAACAGGATGGTTTTCAGGACAAAAAAAAACTCAGTATGTTTTGACATTTTAGCGTTAATGAGAAGATGAATGTGAAAGAGCTTAGACCAGGGTACAGCTGGCACTCACCAAATGTTTTGTTTCCTTCTGGATAATTAGCTGGTGATGATAGGAATTTAAACATCTAAGCTTCTATTTTAAAGAAATGCTTTTATGTGCTTATTTGTCAGTGCGTATAATGAATACACACAAACATACCCCACAACTCTCTAAGGCTAAAAAGTTCCTAGAACTATGAAAACTCTGTTGAGATTCTTTCACTTATCATTAGTTGATCTCGCCCCAAAAGTCCCACAGCAAAAGTCCACATGCCTTATAGCTGAGGTATGATGATACATAAATTACAAATCTGAAAACTGTATAAAATTATTTCCTAAATTTTTAGTTATGCAGCCCGGTATGCTAAACATTTTATATAATGAATTTCTTCCGTTAGAGCCAGTGTTTGAATGTCATAATTCAGTCATTTTAAACTTGAAAAACTCACCCAGAAGTTAGTTATATGTCAGAATTCAACTATTAGTTACATGATTGGAGGGCTTGATTTTTAATCATCATAAAGATCGGCAGTTTTTTAGGTCATTTCTCAAGGAAGTACTAAACTTCCTGACTAGAGTTTTTGGTTTCCCACCATGTGCTATCTGGTAGATGACTACATCAGATATGGCTTTTCAGGGCTGTACGTACAAACCCCAAAATGACCACATTAGAGTGCCTTGCCTGGCAAGATAGGCTTCACTGGTGATTTGCTTGTTGATTATGGCCATTGCCATCATTGATGGAGAATGTCACACAGGCTTCTATACCAACGTCACTGGCCTATTTAGAGCCCTGGGTCACAGAGTTTCCCATGTCCTGTGTTGACTCTGCTTTGGGAACCTGGACCATGTCAAAGATTTCTTGGAGTTTTTCTGACTTGGGTTTTTTAAGGTCACTTTCAAAAAAAGTTACTTGCTCCTTAATATAAGCATATTTGCAAAACTGAGTTGCTTCCTATAATGCTTGCTTTGTGAATCTCAGCGAGCATTTCAGACAGCACAGTGATGTTTTATTCTAATAACTTCACATACAAAATCAATTTGGAAATGCCGTTGTATGCTTTATATGCTCTGAAATGTATTCTAATGTTCTATTTTATAGTTTGTAGCTTGTTTTGTAGTTTGTATTGTCTGTTATTTGTTGTTGTTGTTGTTGTTGTTCTAGAAGGTTTGCAGCAAGTTTTGGCTAAAAACATTAAAGGTTTTACCTCAGTCCTTTCATTATGAAGTAGCCAACCATGAATTTGAGGCTGCATTATGTGCTGAGGAGGGAGGTATTGTCTAGTGGTTACCAGGAGAACAGGTTCAACTGATGTGGACTAGTGAGAAGTACTTTTATATCTAAGAAGTAAAATAATGCAATGTGCTGGTCCAAGCTATCGGATAATTAATGTGGAGTGAAGGGAGCAGGGCATCACACTGTGAAACTGTGGTGTCAGCTGGCTTCTCCTGAGAGAGAATGGAGACAATTTTGTTAAATTACCATAATTTTGGTTAAATCACCAAAGAAGCTAGAAGGCTGGTTCTGGAAGATAGTGTCTGGAACCAGACAAGTACTTGAAGCCAAAAGTGTGGCATCATTGCAGGGAAAGATGAGGTGAAAAGTAGAATGGTACTTCATCCTAATTAGCTCAGCCCCAGCAGAGCCTCACCATTTGGTGCAGAGCTCCGAGGAAACTACAGCACCTGCCTCACTGTAAATCGGCAGAGGCCTCAGGCTGCAGCACAGGAGATGACAGAGAGCCAGCAGAAATGTAGAGGCAAGTCATGGGGGCTTGCAGTATGGATTTATAGTTTCCCTAGTGAAAGGCAAAGGGAAGGAATGTTGGAAAACTGTGCTCACTTTAAAAGATACAAAAGAAAATTTCGATGGCTAAGGACTCTGTTGGGTTAATTACGTCATGGCACTGGGCTCCAAAGGACCACAGCCAACTTTGCTCTGCCAAGTCAGACTGAACTTTTAAGCAAGCCATTTCCTGCACATTAGAGCCCCTTAGATGTGGTTTATGGGAGTGGCTTTCAGTGGGGACATGCAGAGGTTTCCATCCCTGACCTTTTTCTCTCTAAAAAGG
This sequence comes from Balaenoptera borealis, assembly GCF_965194805.1. NCBI lineage: Eukaryota > Metazoa > Chordata > Mammalia > Artiodactyla > Balaenopteridae > Balaenoptera > Balaenoptera borealis. The sequence continues at coordinate 68,554,519 of NC_138862.1, forward strand.
CAAAAATTTCAAAGAACACTGGTAGTTGGTTAAACCAGGTGAACTTAGTGAAGGGTGGATTTGACTTCTCAGAGAGAGGCACAATAGTGAGAACCAACCAACCCACAAACCATGACACTAAAGAGCAATTTTGAGTTATTTTTAGAGATTTCATCTGAACCCAGGTAGAAGGAATCGTTTTACAATTCTGATGAAATAAAGGTCTGCTTTGGCATTATTTGACTAATTTCTAGGTTTAAGGAGAGCTAGGACAAGTTGATTGTTGCTGCATGTGTGTTGCTCTAGGTCCCTGTGAAATAGTCTCTAAAGTTTAGGAAACATCTTTGTTGTAGACTTCAAGTGCCATACTTTCTTTTAGCTATTGCTTAAAATGGGACCTTAAAGTAAAAAACGCTCACTTTTAGTATAAACAGTATGCTGTTATCTCTATTTTACTACTTTTGCTTTTCGTATTTTTTCACTGCTTCTTTTTGCTTGTTAAAATTATCATCAGAAATCCAGAGGCTATATGGTTAATATAAAAGCAGAAAATGCTTGGTGCGTCATTTCAGGGAATATTAGAATAAAGACAAGATCCCAGAGATCACAGCGTTTCTGAGTATTTAGATTCTAGTCAATCCAAGTAAAGGACAGAAAACAGCTTTGCATGAAAATACCATTGAAATATACATCTTTGTTCCATGCTATAGAATAGCATGTCTGACTTTTAAAATGTAGAAATTGAGAGGTTAGGGAGGCTGCTTTTGTGAACATATTATAGGAAAAAAAGGTACTTCAGCACCTTTTCTTACTGGTTGGTTTTCTGATGTCCATTCCTGAGCATAAATTGCTCTTTTAGCCATATGAATTATGGATTAATCTAAAGCAGCAGCATAGAAATCTTTAGGATGATTTTTGAAGATTAAGGCAGTATTAGCATTCTGTAGAAGCACAGAGGGAAAATATAAACTTATAGCAGTGCCCAAAGGAAAAAATGTACCAGGGAATGTGTTTCCTTCATTTTTTGTTGTGTTTTTATTTTTTCATTGAAATTGCTAAATGGATATTAAACCAGAGAAGTTGTCCCCCCCCCCTTCCAGCCCCTTTACTCCAAGAAGCTGCTCGCTTCTGCACGGAAGCCTCAAGCCTGACTGACAGAGGGGGCTGGGATAGAAAGAAGCTGAACAGATGCCCGGCTCCAAGGCCCCCGGAGCCACAGGAAGCAGCTAGAGACAGCACAGTCGGCAGGGCAAGCATGTGTGTTTTGGTAGCAAGAGGCCCAGGATTGGCCTGTTGGGGAGTCCTGAACTCGTGAATGCGCATTTTCGAAGAAGCACGTCCTCAATTCCATTAAATCGAAAAACATTATTTGAATTGCCTGTTTAGATGATTCCTGTAAATCTTCTGGTAATTGGCATCATACATAACCATTATGTTAGTAGGAAAAAAAGACTAGAAAGAAACCAAAGTATTCACAGTAGTTTCTCTGAGAGTAGAATTTAGGATTCATTTTTTACATTTTACTTATCTTTTATATATATATATATATATATATATATATGTATTTTCTACTTTGTTTTACAGTGATTACTACTTGATTTTTTGCTGAGAATTAGATATTTCTTTCCAAAAAAATTTAAAAGTGTTATCTCAAAATCCAGGTGATTTTCTTGTTTGTCTTTCTAATCCATCAGATATTTCTAAACAAGGACAAGAGTGATGGTGATAAGAGGGCACTTTAAAAACAATTAAACTAACATTTAAAGGTGATTGATTTTTCTTTCTTTGAAGTAATAATAGATTTTTTTTTTTTTTTGGTCACCAAAGTCAAGTTGGGTTAAATTGATGAAAAGTCATTAACAATACTGATTAAAAATATTCCACAGGAAAGCCCTGTAACATATTACATGCATCGCTTAGACTCCGCATTTGTCACTGTTTATTGAAAGCCGGTTTTCAGGCCTCCCAGGGCGCATTTATTATAAGTGCTTTTGAATGCAAAGCAGGTTGCTCCCAGCATACAGGTGGTGTTCTGCTGGTGACACATGAATGCTTACAACTGCATGTTTTTGTCTTACAGAGTTGTCTTGGTTCAACTGGTGCCTTCCCGGGTCGTGTTTGCTCAGTCTCCTCCTTATTCTGTGCTTCAGGGAATCCTATGACAGACTCTATCTTGATGTGGTTGTCTCAGTTTAATAGCACAGACTTGAAGGAGTTTTTAAAAAGAGACTGGAAATCAATACTGCATACTGCACATTTGCTTGGAATTGCACATCTAACAGGAAAAAGAAAAAGAGAAGAGAGAAACTTCATTCAGAGGTTTTGTTAGGTTACAGATGATCACATTAATTTAATTACTGCTAGGTAATAATAATGTGGAACTTGAGTGATAATAGTGGGTTTAAAAACTGTATCAATGGCGTACGTGTGCCTGAGTCTGGGGTTAGAAGTGTGATGTCTTACACAGAAAGCACTACCTAGGTAATTCCCTCTATGTTTTGTGCCAGTGCTAAACTACTGATTAATTGTAACTATGAAAAGAAATAAAGGGTGTCTATTACATGAAGATAACTCCTTCCCTAAGCCACATATCAGAATAGGAAGAAATGCCACTAACTTCTAAAGAAGTTTAAACCCTATATCAGATTTTAATTATAAAATAGCCAAGAGGTGTATCAATGATAGATATTAGCCACCTGTACACTACATTTTTTTCTAATAAAGCCATTTCTTATATGACTCCTTATTTTTAATTAGATCGGAAACCTTTGGCCACCTTAATTATGGTGATCAAGTGCTTTCCAGTGACTGCAGAGCACATACTTTGTGTCTCAATCTTAACTTATCCTTGTTTCTGTGAAATACAATTTCATCTGCTAGGCTCTTAAATGATTAAATTAAATGTGACTAAATGTTTAATACAGTCCCATTAAATGCTGTATGAAAAATGTAATTTCATTCCGATTTAGCACTTTGTTAAAAGTGAAATGACAAATCCCATAGAACATCCTGTGTCTTCGGGCAGATATATATGTGGTGGCATGGGATGGAAAATCCAGCACCAGCTGTTATTTACCAGGGTTGCATTTTATTAAATGACCCTTGTTTGAAAATAACAATTTATAGCATTGAAACTTTCAGATCTGTTGAGTGATTTCTGAATTACTTTCTTGTATCTCAATTCAGGTTATAAAATATTCAGTTCTATATAGAGTCAGTATATTTGAGAGGGCAGTATTTTGCCAGTACCTGCCTTCCTTCTGTGGATGACAGCTTTTTCAAAAATAATACCCACTGGACAACTCTCAGACGTGTATTTCACTATGACATAAAATATGCTCTGGTGGGGTTATGATATTACCACTATTCAGATTTACATAATTCCCCTCAGGCTGGAAAATCAAAAACTTTGTCAAAAAGTCAAGAATGATGTTTTATCTTCATTGTTCTCAGCTTCCTCCAACCCCCTCTCCTTTTTTACTCACTTGAAATTGTATCTTCATTGTCAGCTAAATATATATTATTTTATTTGTCTTCTTCTGGACAGCAGAGTGTAAGGCAGCTCCTTCTATTAGCCAAGGTGGTGAAGTATGGTTAAGGGGACCTGGTCAGCACTTAATTGACTCATCTCCACACATTCACACACACTATCACACACAGTCCCAGATACCCCTCCTTTCCCCCTTGGTAAGTCGAAGGCTATGCTTTTACTAACCTCGGTCCTAGAGGAGGATGCTGTTACCGTCAGGCCTTGTAAGATCCAAAATTGTGCAACCTGGAAAGTAAGAAAACCCTCAAATTTAACATCTGTCTTCAGTCACCTTTAGACCATCCCCCTTTATAACCACCCTGCTAATAACTTAGCAGCCAGAACTGAAGGAACTGAGGAACTTGCTAAAGAGAAGAAGAAAACCTGTGAAAGCTAGGCTTAGTTCCTGTTAACTCTGTCATTCTTCTTAAATAAAAATAAAAGGAAAGCAAAGCAGAATTCTTAAGGGTAATTGAAAGCCAGCCAGTCCAGGTGTCAATAGTCCATGACCCAGGTGCTAAAATAACCACCCCCCTTCCTGTTTAGAATGAATCTAGAAAGGTGAGGGAAGAATTATGATGCATTTGGTTTTAGTCAGAACTGTTGTGTTTGAGGACACTCCTATATAAAATTTTGCTATAAGACTTCTCATACAGAGCATTTTAATTATGGTTAGTTCTACTTTTAACACAAAGTGAAAAATAACATTAAAAAATACTACCTAAATGACTGATTAGTTCAAAGACAGACCAAATGGGTAGTGATTTTAAATTCTTGCATTGTACCAGGCACCAACCACTGTTCTTAGCATACGTGAGATGAGATGAGATGAGGTGTCCCTTTGTCTCATTTACATCTGCTTAACTCCTCCAGCAGATAATTGTTCTAATCACAAGCTGCAGCTGTTTTAAATGATCAAGATTTCATATACCAAACCTGATAGAGAACCAAAATCTTCTAGGGGTGGGGGGAGGATTACACATTATTTACTTACTGTATATTTCATAACTTTTTTTTTTTACTTTTGTATTTCTCACACGCATCAAAAGACCAGCCATAATCTTTGCACTTTATAAACAAACATTAAAGAGTCCTGATGAATTTTATAATTGAAAAAAATCTTAACCCTCTACTAATCCAAGCACTCATTTTAGAATTTATAGGAACAGCCCCAGAGAGGTAAAGGATCTTGCCAAAGGTCACAATCCTAGTTAATGACAAAAGTAAAACTAACTAAAACCCACATCTTCTGACTCCCAAAGCAGTCTTCTTTTCTCTGCCTCAGAGAATTGCAGCTTAATTTGGACATTTTGGGGTGTTCGTGAGTACTCTTCTCATGTTCAAAAACGATGGGGCTTAAGAGTAAAATACTGTTAAAATTAGGTGATTGCTTGATTTCTAAGTAAAATCCATCTTTTTTCTTCATCGCTATCCCGTTGGTGCTCTAACATCTCTAAGTCTTAGCTTGCAGTGAGTGACGCGATCTGAAAAGTTTCTGATGAATAATTCAATCCTCATAAACCAAGTCAACAGCATTATTAATTGGTAAGGACATGTTATAGTGTAAGTTCCCTGTGGCTTATCAGTGAATATTTCACAGTTTATGGGAAGAAGCATTTTTTAGTATGGTCCCTGGTGGAGATATAGAACAGATAATTCCATACACAAATGCATTTCACTGGAGGGTAGAGCTAATAAAATAACAAGAGGGAGTCAAGCACCATTTTGTATATTTAAGCATATATGGCCTAAGGGCCACGTTTTATCATAGATCATACATTCATGTTTAATTATTGAGAATGTTTACAGCTTGCCTTTCTAATGAGGGATTCAAGCGAAGAGATTTTAAATTGAGATTAAATTCTCATCTACTCATCTTTTAATTCCTTTTTTTTTTTTTTTACTATTTTTACTAAAATCTAGGCATTCATCTTGCTGTTTGCATAAGTACAAGCTTCACTTTAAACTCAAGATCAAATGCAAGTGCTTAGTAGATTTGTTTTAAATTAATGTTAAAAATCACATTAATTCCACATTTGTCCCAGAAACAGTAAGTACAGGAATTACTGTGATTATACCATATTATCAAGCAAGTGCAAAAGCTGTGACATGAAGAAAGTGTCCTATTAAAAAAGCAATATATAGAAAACTATGAGGAAATTTCATCAGACCTATTTCATAAATGTAGGAAAAATAGAATTCCACTTTAATTTGTATGATTATAATCATATAGAAAAGAACGAGATAAAGCTTATTTCCATACTGTCAACAGTTTGCTAATCTGTTGGGAAATAAAAACAGTACTGAGGGGGGAGAGTGTTGGACCATCCCAGAAGAACGAAACTTGACAGGGAAAGTTTTAGGTGCTCTTTTAACAGCATCCATTGGGTAGTTTGTGCTCAATAGTGGTGAGTGTCTGCTCAGTAAGCAGACATCTTGGCCATCCTGAGCACTCGTTTCCTTTCAGGTGTCCTCCCGGTTCAGTTGGAACCTCAAACATAGGAGATGACCTCTAGGAACTAATACCAAGGCCCTTAAGAGACTCTTGAGGGTGTCACCTCTGGCCAGGGGATGGGAATGATAGAGGCTGTGGGCAGAGAGCACAGGCAATGACATGCCCTAAATCTCTCCCCTGAACCACTTCTCTTTTTATAAATAATTTTAGTTTGCTCTTGGTCAGGACTGAAACATCAGCCCCTTGTTTCACCTGACAGTTTCCTGAAGCTCTTTGCTTGTCCTCACTGCCCTGTGCCTCAGCTTTCTGAACACCTGCATGAATCTGCCCTCTGTTCCATCCTGGTCTCCGCTTCCTTGAGCTGACTTCCTGGCATAGGCTTCTTTACCCTCAACCTCTCCCTAAGCTCCAGGGCCGAAAACACAGTCTCCTTCCCGCCTAGTAGTAAAGCCATACACCCAGGCTGCCCTCTCATGAACAGGATGCTAGCATGAGCAGAACATAAACAAATCCAGGCACTCCAGAAAGATTTAACAGTTATTCTCACAGCCAAGTCGTATAAGTTAGAGTATTCCCCTGAAATGGGAAGGGAATTACAAAAGTCTCTAACAAGTTTCTCGTGTTATTATTTCTTGTACTTTTATTTTTTATTTTTTTAATGCCTTTTGTTTGTTTATTTATTTATTTATTTATTTTTTGGCCAGGCGGCATGCGGGATCTTAGTTCCCCGACCAGGGATCGAACCCACGCCCCCTGCACATTGGAAGTGCGGAATCTTAACCACTGGACCACCAGGGAAGTCCCTATCTGTTGTACTTTTAGAATGTGGACTAACGCCTTGTGTAGTCTTTCTCTTGTGTCTTGGAACCTGGTAGGCCTCAGACAATAGCCTTCCATCTCAGCCAACACTCAAAAAGAGAGCAAAAAGCCGCCCCACACTAGCTGCTCTGTTCATTCAACAACGGAGAATTAATTTTTTAAAAACAGCTAAAAAATGAAACAAACCATGAAATTCATTTCAGCAACCTTGGAAAAATGATAAAAACACATCAAACCATTTTAGCTCTAAACATGCTAGCTACATTTGGTACATTGCGAGGCTTGGGGCTCCAGAAGGGATGCCAGAAGATCAGCCCTACAGCACAGCGCTCTTGGGGTTCCCCCAGGCTCTTCTAGTTTACAAGCGAGGCTTCTGCAGTCTTGATCAAAATGGCAAGAATGACTTGGAGGCACTTCTGATTTACCTTAATGTTAGAAAATGATCCTTTTTAAACTACAATTTAATTTAGACTTCCTCTAGTTCAGATTGGCTTTCTTCCCATTTACCTGGAAGAATCGTAGAACCAGAGTCAAGGATTTAATCCAACACCCCATTTTACAAATAAGTAAATAGAGAAGCTTTCAGGTTAAATGACAGCTCAGTTTTAGCAGATCACTCAACTCCTACACCAGCATTCCTTCTATAAGTGATCAATGTGTTAACCAGAAATAATTTAAGTAAAATTTCTTTCAAATTTTTGAAAATTAAAACACGTGAGTGTATACCCATTGTAAAATACCAGTACAGAAATATAAAGTGAAGTCCACCTCCAAACATGCTGGTTGATCCATTCTCCTTTTCAGAGATAATCCCTATGAGTTCTTTCAGAAAATTTTCTATGCATTTACCTACATCAAGTATAAAAACTTAGAGAGGATTTAAAATCAACTCATCTCAGGAACTATTTCTTAAGACCATGTTGGCATTAACACTTGGGCAGGAGTTTCTGAGCTCCTTATTTTTCTCCAAGACAAACCTGTATCAAATGTAGCAGTGGTTAATGGAGACATTTTACAGACCTGGTTATGTGCCATCAAGCTCTATCATATTCTGAAGTTTAAAGGTGAACTTCAATATGCAATATTGGTTTTCTTATTGGAAATATAGTCAGTTTTTAATGCTGCCAACTAAGGTCCGTGCCCCATGAGAGAAGAAAATGAATGATCCACCCCCAAAATCCAAGCGGATTTTCTTGACAGGGTTTTCTTGGCTGTCCATCTCAGCAGAGGCACACCATACTGTAGAAAGCAGAAAGTTGAGAAGACAGCTTATGCCATCCCATTTTTTTAAAAAATAATAGCTAATGAAGATTCTGGTAATCCTTAACTATTTTCCTGGTCACCTTCCTTAGCTGTTCTAACTTTCAAGCTACCAGTAAAATTGATGAACTGTAGTAGGACAAGAACTTAGCTTTGTTTGGTCACTTCTTTCTTCCCTGCCATCTTTCCCATCAGGCTTTCCCCTTTCTAATTGTATCTTCCTGTTTATTTCTGACTATGCTTGGAAGCAAGCTGTGTGAAACCCACATTGTCTGAGTTGCCCATATTATTGAAGAGAGCTGGCCAATTTCTTCACGAACTAGACTAGAGAGGACAGAAAAAGAGCCCTAGCCTAGGAGCCCCAGGGCCCAGCTCATGGCCAGGCCTGGTGTCTTCAGCTGTTTGACCCTGAGCAAGTCCCTTCATTCCTCATTTACCCACAATTCTAAAATGAAGGAGTGAACAAAGATGTTCCCTAAGGTCTCTTCCAGTTCAGAAATTCAGGTCCATTCTTTTTAAATATTAGGAAATGACTGACGTACATGCACCTGTTTGTGCAGTAGCCCTCCTCCTGTGAGTCCCTACACGTAAAGACACAGACTCTTCCACCACACACACATTCAGCAACAAGAAGAAATGGCTTCTTCATTGCCTGTGCTAGAAGATAAGCTATAGGTACTGTTTATTTCCCCAAAGGACCTTATATATGAAATGCAGCGTTTATTAAATTTATCAAATGTGATACGAGAAAATCTGTCATCTGCTGTTGAGATAGCATCCTGGGAGCCAGGTCAGAGTACTGCATTTGCTCACTGGAATCAGGACAAACCAGAAACCCATCCTCTGGTTTGGTTTGATTCATTGTGAGTCAGCAGTGACTTGGCACCTGTAGAAATCAAACTGTTGGATCAGATGGTAAAGCTGATCCTTGAACTGATATTTCTAGAGTTACAGCACCGAACTGATATTTCTAGAGTTACAGCACCGAAGAACTGTAAGTTGCGCTGCAACAATGTCATATCTAATGGCCAGATTCTGCCAGTAGAGCTGTGCATATATCTTTTATAGAATGAGAACAGAGGTTTAGTAGGTCATGTCTGATCTGTACCCAGGTGTTAGGAAACAAGGCTTCACTGAAATTGTAACATGCGCACAAAAGCTGTCAGAGAAATGAACCAAAAGTCCAGCCTGAGGGTCAGGAGGCCTGGGTTTCAGTCTCTCTCTCCAGGGCAGCTGCTGAGCACCTTGGGGCTTTGGAAAAGTCACCTGCTCTCTCTGGACCCTGGCTTCCTCTAAAATAGAAGGGTCAAGTGGATGTTCCTTTTTGCTGGAGAGTTTTATAGCATCTGATATACACTTATTTGGTCACACACAGACCAGACAGAAAGTAGAAAACAACACAAGTGCAATACCTTGCCACCGGTCCTTCCAGTTACACATTATCTTTTCAAACAAGCAAGGAGCTTCTACAAGGAAGGCCCCCTTAGTCATGCATTATAGGTGCCAGGCAGTTATGGAAACTCTCAGGCCATCGACATATCCACTATTCCTTCATTCATGCTTTTATTCATTCTACATACAGAGTAATTACATGTGTGCAGTGTGTGCCTGTGAAGGAGAATCAGAAAAACAAAAGATGTTTCTACCCTTCAGGACATTTTAGACAGATTTTTTAAAAAACAAATACTCTCCTGAACTAGCAATAAAAAGGAATAATGAGAGTTTCCCAAATAATTATGCATAGTAGGAACCCAAATTTTTTTTCTTGTACCATCATTAACCATAACTGATTTCAAGGGAAGGTATTCTGTTCCATTGGAATTTCCACCATAGGCAGAACCTGTATCTGTCTGGGAGCACTGAATCAATTTTCACGTGAGGAATCCCAAGCCTTCCCATCATCCCATGGCTGGGGAGTGGGTTACTATTCCTTTAGGAAGTTGGGAAGATTGTTGGCACCTCCAGCTTCCTCTGAAGACAAGACTTAAATACGAACACACCAAGATACACATAAGGCCTTGTGCATTTCCTTTCTAAAAGGAATTTGAATTTTAACAGAGAACAAAGACTAAACACCAAAAGAAAGGGTTTCTAGTGATAGAACTTGGGACATCAGCTCATCAGAGAGAGAAGGGCTGCTTTGGGGGCAGGAGACTCTATGGGAGCCCTTCAGCTGTGTCCACCTGTAAATCTAAGCCACACTTGAGGCATCGCTATTGCAGTCCTGGCCTTCTAAGCCTTTGCAGAAACCCAAAGATGCTCAAAAGGGCAGGTTTTAGTTCTGCAGATGGGTTTATTTACTGCCAGTGTCCCCACCTCCAAATTTACTTCCCTCTTTACCAGAAGTAAATCTTTTGGAGGCTTATGAAAATCAAGTATTAGGAAAATTCTGCCCCCATCCTACTAGATTGCATCTACAAGTCCCAAACAAAATCACTTCCTTGACTTACATGCATATAAGCTCAAGGAAGGTCTGTGACTCGGAGAAGCGGCCTGGAAGAAGTCAGGGCAGGTGTCTGATCCCACCCCTCCTGCTATAGGCAGAACGGGGCTGCCCACTGGAATCCTGCTAAAATGAGGGCTGTGCTGGGGTGGTCCTTTTCCTCTCAGTCCTTCCCTGAACTCACTAATTCACATTGCACTGCTCTTCCTGATCAATAACTTATTGCTGAGAAAATCAGTAAATGATGTAAATGTCTCCAGTGGAGCCGTCCCCCTCCATGACCCCACTGTCCTTTCAGTCTGCGCCCCAGAATCCTTGTTCCGTGTCCCACAGAAACACAGTTACCCTTGTCCTTTTCAGGGAAAAAGACATTGATTGAGAGCTTAGCCCTGACATTTCACCCTCTTTTATCTCAGAACACAGAAGCCCCTTCACGTTTGTTGTCTTTTTTACTCAAGGTTAATATAGATCCCCAGGCACTGGCAACTCCATGCTGCATTCTGTTGCCTATAATTGTCCTTCCATCTAATTGGGCGAAAGCCTACTCTAATGAACCAGCTACTGATTCCCTTACCTATTCACTCTTTTATCAGTATTCCTTTACCAGTAAATTCTTTGTTATCTAGGTCCTGAAATTTATTTCATGTTTTTTTAAATTTTAATTTTTTCTTACAAAATTGCTTCTTTTATCTTATAGCAGACTGTGATCTTTTAGCTTCTGAGTACTTTATAATACAATTCGAATATAATAGAACATTATAAAATAAAGCCAGGCAGGGATTTCATCCTAACCACTATTAAATGCTGGGAGAGGCAGATCATATTTTTTTAAAAAGAGAGGAGAGCTGGGATGGAGGAAGCTGGATCTCATAATTCAACCAGTATATTTCGGGCTCCTGCTGCATGCTGAGCACAGGGCTAGGCTCTGAAGATGCAGAAACAAATAAGACAGCATCCTGGCCCTCAGAGAGATTCATATTCTGATGAGTCCATTCATAACAACTGTAATTCAAACCTAGCAACACCCCCAAAAACTGTTGGAAGCTTTGTAGCTTATTTCTATGACTGTCTATGGGATCGTACTCTGTTTGGAAAAATACGCTCTAAATCCTGCTTTCTTGGGCCATTAGAAATCCATGCTTGTCCCTAATCAGTTTTTTTTGTTTTTTTTTTTTTTAAGAATTTGAGGCCAAGACATGTATATTCTTTTTTTTTTTTTTTTTAATTTATTTATGGCTGTGTTGTGTCTTCGTTTCTATGCGAGGGCTTTCTCTAGTTGTGGCAAGCGGGGGCCACTCTTCATCACGGTGCGGGGGCCACTCTTCATCACGGTGCGCGGGCCTCTCACTATCGCGGCCTCTCTTGTTGCGGAGCACAGGCTCCAGACGCGCAGGCTCAGTAATTGTGGCTCACGGGCCCAGTTGCTCCGCGGCATGTGGGATCTTCCCAGACCAGGGCTCGAACCTGTGTCCCCTGCATTGGCAGGCGGATTCTTAACCACTGTGCCACCAGGGAAGCCCCCTAATCAGTTTTTATAGTTACGTGTAACCTTCATAGAGTAAAAAAATGCATCTGGACAGCTTTTGAAGTGTCAGGCAGAGAAATCTGTTTTGATGGCTTGAAAAGAAGTGGAAAAGTTTTAGGGAAAGCTAACAAGCTTCCAAAGAGTTCAGATCTGCTAGTGTTCAGACATGGGATTAGGCAGAGGGAAAAGCCTTCTAGCAAGAGGAAGCTGGGGCCATGTAAGCATGGAGACCCCACTGAAGGAGTTAGCAAGATAGAAGCCAGGCTACAGGCGTTTGTTGATATGTCTGCTGAGTGAAAGTGGAGAAGGAGGTTTGGAGGCAGGGAGTTGTGGTGGAAGCAGATTCTGGAAAACAGAACCCCAAAACTGGCTTGTTCTCAGAGTCATCTGGCCCAGCCTCCCGCCTCCAAGCACATCCTGCCTGCGCTGTGTCTGGCCAACTGCTTTTTCAGCTCTCGAGGGATGGAGATTCTACAACCTACCCTGTCATCTATTCCAGAGCCACCCCACTCTGCACTTAGAAGTTCTTGCTTTTAAAGAATGGAGGCAGGAGAGAGGTGGTCCAAAAATGGGGAGACAGCAAATCAGGGCAGAGGAACTGTCGTGGAGCTTGGAGATGGGGACCGTCTCTGCTTGGAGACGGGGACCTCACACCCCAGGGCAGGTGGGGACACTAGAAGGGGAGCCAGCCATCTGGGAACCGCCCTCGCGGAAGCCCTGTCTGGCGGAACGGAGGTTCCCGTTCTGCTCCACAAAAGCAGTGGGAATCTAGACATCCACCGCCTCTTATGCCTTCAGTACCCTATTGCATTTCATACACTCTGCCCGAGTCATTTCTTTTCATACCAATTCTTGGATGCAAAGAAATCTTGGGTAGTCCAAGTGGATTTTAGAGCCAAGTAAAGTCACCATGTCTTACTCCATTCAGACTTTTCCATCTGCCTTCACCCTCTCAGTCACACTCCTAGAAGCAAACCGGAAAGTCCTTGCAACCAAAATCACTATCTGAAAGCCCAAGAGCTTTCTTGTTCTCCCTCTGTTCTCAAGCCACAGTGTGTTGGTCTGATTTTACTCCATTTATAGTTCTCTGGCTTTCATGGCTCTGCACCACATGACAGAGCAGGAAAGCAAGCAGAGGCCGGGGGATCAGGTGGAAGGAAGTAGAGGCAGGATGGCTGCAGAAGCAGAGCAGAGGCAGCTGCTGACGCGAGAGCCTACAATAGTCCCATGGCCGCCGTGATCCACGCTGGGGTCCTAGTGTGCCATACAGGCTCTCGCAACCCCATTCCCTGGGTTTCCTGGAGGTGGCCCTTCCCTCAGCCTTGGGCCTCCCCTTGGCGGTGAGTCTCACTGCAATTCATGCCCTCCCTCTCCCCTCCTCCCAGTCCCAGGCTACACTGAAGCCCCTGACTCCTTTTCAGTCTGCGGAAGAACAGAGTCCCTGCCTGTTGGGATCCGGTCCACTCTGGGGATGGTTTTTAGCTGAAACTGCTGCAGTTGAGCACAAGAAGTTCTGACTGCCAGAGTGAAAGAGTACTCCAGCAGGCTGCAGCAGATTCCCTGCCTCTGGGGCTGTAAATAAGAGAACGGTCCAGGACCGTCCCAGAGGACTAAGGATAGACCAGATGATCTCTTGGGATTCCTCCCAGCTCCAGAACCTGACTTTTAAATAGCAACACTAAGATCCAGGTGACATACAGGCTCCCTGACAGCAGGTGCTCCTCCTCCCGTGACACCCCATGTACCTGGGCAGACATTCTTCTCCCAGCAGGAGACATGGTGCAAAAATAGACAGGTGCAGGGAGGGGGCTTAAAATCTGCCCACGCTGAGCCTTGATGCCAGGGGATGTGCATATCTGCTGGCCCAGCTCTGTGACCTGGTGGGTCTATGCAACTGTCAAAACATGAGTGTGTGTGATAAATTCCCCTCCGACGCTCATCACAACTTCTGAGTGTTCTGTGCATTTTTAAATAATTCTTACCATGTAAATATTATATTACATTTTAATAAAAAGATTTTTTTTTTGCATTTTACTTTTGTAATATTTGGGGTTTTATAGATTTTTATTTTATGGCCAAGTATACTTTTGTAAGGAAATGTTGAAGTCTTGAGTATTTTTATTCTTTTCAAACTATAGTTAATGTCAACTGTAAGCACTGATAAATATTATTCCTATGCGGCTTTCCTTCCTTTCCATCGGGTCTTTTTAAGGAAATGTGTTTTGGCATAGCATTTTATTTAAAACTCTGCTTCATTTTACACATTGTGAATACTGAAGATTCTGAAAAATAAAGATGCATTTAAAATCTCTGTGCTGTTACATTTTAGAAATGGTAAATGTGCATTGCTTTGCCAAAGTGGTAATGAAATGTTTAATCGTTTAGAACTCCTAGTTCAGAATGGGGCTTCTAGTCATTACTCACAGTACGGCGCCTCCGTGTCAGCCCCCGCTTCTTGGGAGAATGCACATGAGAATGGTGATTTCCTGCTCAGCTTGGAAATATGGTTATGTTGACATTATAGTTACTGTGCTGTGGTTTTGCAATAAATGTGTATTGAAAGCACTTGTGATGACGTGGTCCGCGTTTTGTTTTTAATCAAACTACAAATGGCAGTAGGAGTGGAGCCAAAGCTCCTTGAGCATTTGGGCAGCGAGATGTGGTGGGAAGAAAAACATGAGTTTGGGAGCAGGACAGACTGGGCCAAATCCTGCTCCTCCACCGACAAACCCTGAGACTTGGGTATTCTTTCAGCACTTCTGGAGATCCTGTGTTCTCATCCATGAAAAAATAGAGCTAAAATAAAGGAGGGGGATACTTATACATTTTGTGATGATGGGATAAAGTGATGAACCTAACAGACGTGGCACGTTTTGGTCGCCTGATAAGTGTTATTGGCCTTCTTCCTTTTCTTCCCTCTTACATCCCTCCCAAAGTCTTCATTTAAAAATAATTAATATTCAAGTTAAAAACATATTGACCTTCTGAGTAAGGCGATAGTATTAAATATGTAAGGATTAATAACTGTTTCTAATTTATCATAGAAGTTAATTCCCAATAATGTTGATCACAGCTGGATTGAGACAGTATTTGGGAAACGTGGCAATGTTTGTATAAGCACACCACATTATAAGTCTACTGGCGATCCAAAGGGATTTGCCTTTGTGGCATTTAAAACAAAAGAACAAGCAGCAAAACCTCTGAAGGTAGGTCCAGAGTCATCACAAAAACATGAAAGCACTTATTTTTGTAGTTTCAAAGCAAGCACATCCCAGGTTAAGTAGTGGGGAGCCCGTTCTTGGAAAAACTTGGAATCATGAACATCCGTTAACCTTTTGGAGGAAAGTTTTTCTTAACCTTCCTGGACTAGTTATCAAATAGTCCTGTTCTCTTCTTGAAGTTTCCAAAGTCTTCATTTTTGAAATACAGAAAACTATAATGCTTTCTTTACGTCTTGCTATAAATGTTTTTAGTATAGAACAGATCAAAACTGTATTTTTGTTTTATATCCTTAACATATCACGGACATTCTCCCATGACAAGGGAAACTTTTTGAAGTATTTAATTTTATTGTTGGACATTAAGGCTGTTTCTGCGGAATACATTGTTGTATATTTCTCCTCCTTCTACTCTCTGATTATTTTCTTAGAAAAGATACCTAGAAGGAGAATTATTTGGCTCAGGTATGAAGACTTTTAGCTCCTATCAAGTATCCCCATATTAATTTAGTTATTTATCCAGCCTCACTGGAAAAACCTGTTTCTTCTCTACACTCAGTACTCACTTCTGACCCCAAATATGTGGGTTTCTCCAAACCAAGCAATTCTCCAATTCTCAGCAGACACCAACAGTTGAACTCACCGCTGATACTAACTGCTTGGAATAGGGCAGACCCCACAGGTTAAGGGCTCAGTCCCACAGGAGTACCCCTCTCCTCCCTCCTCTTTAGACTCCAATTGCAAGTCCAAGTTGTCACCTCTGCTTCTGACCAGTGAAAGGCTATAAATCACGGTTCCCTAATCAAAAAATGGGCAGAAGACCTAAACAGACATTTCTCCAAAGAAGACATACAGATGGCCAACAGGCACATGAAAAGATGCTCAATATCGCTAATTATTAGAGAAACGCAAATCAAAACTACCATGAGGTATCAACTCACACTGGTCAGAATGGCCATCATCAAAAAGTCTACAAATGATAAATGCTGGAAAAGATGTAGAGATATGGGAACCCTCCTACACTGTTGGTAGAAATCAGTGCAGCCACTATGGAAAACAGTATGGAGTTTCCTTAAAAAAAACTAAAAATAGAGTTACCATAAGATTCAGCAATCCCACTCCTGGGCATATAACTAGAAAAGATTAAAACTCTTATTTGAAAAGATACATGCACCCAATGTTCATAGCAGCACTATTTACAATAACCAAGACATGGAAACAACCTTAATGTCCATCAACAAATGATTGGTTTAAGATGCGAGGTGTGTGTGTGTGTGTGTGTGTGTGTGTGTACACACGCACATACATAATGGAATATTATTGAGCCGTAAAAAAGAATGAAAGGGCTTCCCTGGTGGCACAGTGGTTGAGAATCTGCCTGCCAATGCAGGGGACACGGGTTCGAGCCCTGGTCTGGGAAGATCCCACATGCCGCGGAGCAACTAAGCCCGAGAGCCACAATTACTGAGCCTGCGCGTCTGGAGCCTGTGCTCTGCAACAAGAGAGGCCGCGATAGTGAGAGGCCCGCGCACTGCAATGAAGAGTGGCCCCCGCTTGCCACAACTAGAGAAAGCCCTCGCACAGAAACAAAGACCCAACACAGCCATAAATAAATTAATAAAAAAAAAAAAAGAATGAAATATTGCCATTTGTAGCAACGTGGATGGACCTAAAATTATCATTCTAAGTGAAGTAATCAGAGAAAGATAAATATATGATAACACTTATATGTGGAATCTAAAAAATAATACAATGAACTTATTTACAAAACAGAAACAGACTCACAGACGCAAAAAACAAACTGGTTACCAAAGGGGAAGGGGGGGCTGGGATAAATTAGGAGTTTGGGATTGACAGATACACACCACTATCTATAAAATAGCTAAACAACAAGGATTTCCTGTATAGCACAAGGAACTATATTCAATATCTTGTAATAGCCTATAATGGAAAATAATCTGAAAAAGATTATATATAGATAGATATAAAATATTATATATAATATATACATAAATAAAACCGAATCACTTTGCTGTATACCTGAAACTAACACAATATTGTAAATCAACTATAGTTCAATAAAAAAAGAAAATGAGGGGTTCGCATGACGCCCTCCTTGAGGTTGATAATTTGCTAGAACGGCTCACAGAACTCAGGAAAACAGTTTCTATACTAGATTACTACTTTGTTATAAAAGGATACAACTCAGGAACAGCCAGTGGAAGAGATGAATGGGCCAGGGTATGGGGGAAGGGGCATAGAGCCTCCATGACCTCTCCAGGCACGCCATCCTCCCAGCACCTCCATGTGTTCACCAACCCAGAAGCTTGGCTCCTCAAAGCCCTTCAGTTAGAGCTGTTTATGGAGGCTTCACTACAGGCACAATCGATTATATCATTAGCCCTTAGTGATTAACTCAAACTCCAGTCCCTCTACCCTCCCAGGAGGTTGGAGGTTGGGGCTGAAGTGCCAACCCTCTAATCACCTGGTTGGTTCCCCTGGCAACCAGCCCCCATCCAGAGGCTATCCAAGAGCCCCCAGCCCCTAGCCATCATTACCATACAAAAGACATGTCCTTCAGAGATCCCAAGGGTTTTGGGACCTGTGTGCCAGGAAGTGGGGGCAGAGACCGAAAGTCTATTTCTCATTGTGTCACAAGTTCCATTAGGTTCCACCAGCAAATGAGTTATTCATAATTTAAGAGATTCTGCTCAGGTGGAAAAAATAACAAGGAGAGGTGACAGGAGGGCGAATCATACTGGCTGCTCCTCCTTCCTGTTCTTCACTTCTCATAAACCACACACCTTGGCATGGGCCCTGATACAACCTATTAGTTCTTTCTTCCATTAAAATACTGGACCTGGCTTCCCTGGTGGCACAGTGGTTAAGAATCCGCCTGCCAATGCAGGGGACATGGGTTTGAGCCCTGGTCCGGGAAGATCCCACATGCAGTGGAGCAACTAAGCCCATGCACCACAGCTACTGAGCCTGTACTCTGGAGCCTGTGAGCCACAACTACTGAAGCCCGCGCGCCTAGAGCCCGTGCTCCGCAACAAGAGAAGCCACCGCCATGAGAAGCCCGCGCACCGCAACAAAGAGTAGCCCCCGCTCGCCTCAACTAGGAAAAGCCTGTGTGCAGCAACAAAGACCCAACGCAGCCAATAAATTAATTAATTAAAAAAAAAAAACACTGGACCCAATGATCTTTAAAAGCTTGATCAATTCTGAATTCCAGCAAGTAAGAGGCAGAAAGGAGGCAATGCAGGAAGATGGGCTGCACCCCGCAGGCCTACAAACCTGAGCTGTACTTGCCCAGCTTCAAGACCAAAGAAAGAGCCCAGAGTCAGCAACAGAGACATTAGTGGTTTAATGGATGGGGGAGCTTACGTGTCTGAAGCAAGGTCCTGGAGCAACACCCCTCGGTGTGTGGCAGACAGCAGGCAGGACCTGGAGGCAGGCTTTTTTCCTGGGGCAGTGGGAGATTACTAGTTGAAGGGGAATTGATGTCAGGTGGGCTCATTGGTTACCTGGGAAACCAGCAGAGGACCATGCCCCCTCACTGCCCCCTTTGATAAGCTATCAGGTGGAGATGTTCTGATCTAAAGATTAGAGCAGCCATTAGCTGGGCCCAGGGGGCAAGTATGTAGGAAGGTCAGTCATGTGAGTAGGGTGTAGGTGAAGTAGGCGTTGGTCGAGCAGGGGATGTATGGAGAGCAAGAGAACAGCCATCTTGGGTGTCCTGATCGTACAGAAGGGATGGAGGGAAGGAGGGAAATTCTCAAGTTCAGATAAATGGAGATGGAAAGGCCCTATATGGGAGACTTTGTTTTCTTTCACAAGTGGTGTCTTTCAGAGCTGTTTCATGCATAATTTACTGGACTGGTATCATTTGTTCCCCAAAGGAAGCTAGGGCGTATTTTGGAATTTTGTCAACAAAACAATTTTTATGAAGCTCAAGCCCATGTTTTCCATATTTCCATATTTGTCTGCCATATCAGTAAACAAAGGATGTTGTGGGCATCAAGCAGCCACTGCAGCTGCCCCAGACTGTGCACCTTGAGGGAATTCAGGATGGAGAAAAACGGAATACTGGCCCTAGATAGTTAAGGTTCATATCAAAGGAATGATTTCAATGAGCCCAGACTCTTGCATCTTCTCATACATAGAAAAGCGCAAAATTCATTAACTTGAGATGTCTGGTTTTCTTTAATTAATAGTAATCTTTGATGTTCCGACTGTCTGGTTTTTTTATAAATTTATTTATTTATTTATTTTTGGCTGTGTTGGGTCTTCGTTTCTGTGCGAGGGCTTTCTCTAGTTGCGGCAAGCGGGGGCCACTCTTCATCGCGGAGAGCGGCCTCTCACTGTTGCGGCCTCTCTTGTTGCGGAGCACAGGCTCCAGACGCGCAGACTCAGTAGTTGTGGCTCACGAGCTTAGTTGCTCCGCGGCATGTGGGATCCTCCCAGACCAGGGCTCGAACCCGTGTTCCCCCCATTGGCAGGCAGACTCTCAACCACTGCGCCACCAGGGAAGCCCCGACTGTCTGGTTTTTGTTGCCAAACTATATATCCTGGCTCCTCTCTTACTTCTTTGGAGCAGTCCCTCAGAGCTATCTGAGAGGCCGTCTTCCAGGTTAAGTCTCCGGAAATTTCTCCAAATAAACCATAATTCTCAACTTTTAGGTTGTGCATTTTTTTCAGTCCACACATATTTACTTTGACATGCCAGTGACTCAGATTGCAGAGACAAACCTAACCCCCATGCTTAGCTCAGTAACAGTGGTAACAATTTTGGGTGCTTGCTAAGTGCCTGACACTGTTGTAAGCACTTTCCGTGCTTCAGCCCTCACAGCAAACCCAGAGTAGGTTCTATTATTAGTTCCATTTTGCATAAGAAGAACAAACTGCCCAAGGTCAAACAGGTGGTGAGCCAGGGGTTGTATCTGAGCCCAGGCTGTGGCTTCAGAGCTCTGGGCCCCCACCAGGAGGCAGTAGGTCCTGGATAAAGCTGTGTCTCACACAAACACACACACAAACACACAAGTGAAGGAGCTTTCCCAAGGGCAGTGTATTTGCACTGCCGGGCTTTGTACAAGGCCCTGTTCTAGAATCATTTTACTCTTCACAACAGTCCTGCAAGGTAAGTGTCACTGCTCCCATCTCACATATCACAGAGCTGGTAAATGGTGGGTCTAGAAGTCAAAAGTCCAGGATCGTCATGGATAGGCTGGGACCTGGGACACTTTACCGGAGCGCTTGCACCTGGACAAACATCTCCTCGAGCAATGGAATACAAAGAAACTAGAAGGGACTAAAAATAACTGCACTCATGCAGCAGCTGGGGCAATTATGAACAAGATACAAAAAGGCCACAAACTAACTACCATTTCTGAGGTGCCAAGAGCAAAAGCAGGGTACCCTGTGCATGATCCCTGCACGCAGCACCACCAAGAGGGTGCGCGGGCCACCTAAGCTATGCTTCCTGCCCAGCCCACAGACCCACCCTTGTTGTTACCCCCATTAAGGACCCAAGCAGCTCCTCTCCCAGGGAGCAAGGGCACCTGTTACTTGTTTTTGCTGCCTCGTGCTGCAGCTTCAGCCCCAATAAAGCCTTGCATGGAATTCTCATCTGGCCCCTTACCAATTTCTATTAATTAAAGAAAGAGTGCAAGGGACCAGGTTAGTGACAATCCCTCTGTATCAGGAGCCTTCAGACCAGGGCACGTGAGTACAAGAGGTTCACAGCATGATAGATTTAAGGAAACCAAGTACTGCCTTTCCTCAAACCATCTGAGACAGCTGCTTCTGACTCGAGGTCAGGGCTGGGTTCTGCTGTCCCACTTCCCCTTTCATATTTGTCCTTTTCTCACTTTACAAATAAAAGGTGTATCTCTCACAATTAGCAACACTACTATGGAGGTCCTGGGGTGTAAAAGCCTTCCCACTGCCAGAAAAGGGGGGGAGGAGAAAGGATAATTAAAAATACATGTGTCCAACATATATATATTATAACAGAATATTATTCAGCCATGAAAAAAGAATGAAATCTTGCCATTTGCAACAACGTGGATGGACCTAGAGGGTATTATACCACACAGAAACAGAGTCAGAGAGAGAACAAAAAGGTGTTTGCCAGAGGGGAGGGGTGAGCGGAGGAGAGAAATAGGTGAGGGAGACTAAGAGGTACAAACTTCCAATTGCAAAATAAATGTCACAGGTATGAAGTGTACAGTGTGGGGAATATATAGTCAATAAATATGTAATAATATCTTTGTATGGTGACAGATGGTAACTAGACTTATCAGGGTGATCATTTTGTTATGTGTAGAAAGATCGAATCACTATGTTGTGCATCAGGAACAACATGGTGTTGAAGGTCAATTATGCTTCAAAAGCAAACAAACTCATAGAAAAAGAGATCAGATTTGTGGCTACCAGAGGTGGGGGGCAGGGAGGAGGAGGAACTGGATGAAGGTGGTCAAAAGGTACAAACTTCCAGTTATAAGATAAATCAGTACTAGGGATGTGATGTACAACATGGTCAGTATAATTAATACGGCTGCATGTCATATAGGAAAGTTAAGAGAGTAAATCCTGAGTTCTCATTGCAAGAAAAAAAATTTTTCTATTTCTTTAATGTTGTATCCATAAGAGATGATGGATGGTCACTAAACTTATCGTGATAATTATTTCATGACATAATTCAGTCATTATGCTGTACACCTTAAATTTATATGTGCTGTATGTCAGTCATATCTCAATAAAAACGGAAGAAAAAAATATATGTGTCTGCAACACCTCCTGTGACGAGTTATCATGAACCTAGGGTAGGGCTTCACATCTGTCGCTTTCTTACACATATTTCTGTTACAGACAATGTGGCATTCAAGTGGGGTGCTTTGACTCATGTTGAGGTGCATAGAATTCAGATGTAGTATAGAACGGGAGAGCAGGAAGGATGACAATTGTTGTTTAATAACCTCACCTTTTCCATCCCCCATCTTCTGTCAGAGATCACCAAACTCCGGAGGGAGAGTTCCAAGAAAGCAAAGCAGGCTGAACAACAGTGAGGGACGGTAAAGGTGTCAGGACCCTATTTTCTCCCATGTGACCTGTGCATGTCATGACTGCAGCCTTATCTAACTGTATCTGTCTGAGAATGTTCAAGATTGCAGTGAAGCACGCTGCTTTGGAAGCTCATCCTCTCTGCCTCTTCCCCACTCTCAGCTGGAGGAAGAGCTTTGAGAGTACTTTTTTCACCCAGCCCTCTGTGTGGGCAAAATCGAGAGCATTTCAAATCGGGGTAGGAAGGGATTTCCCTATGTACTTCAGACAGCTGAATAGTACACCTTCAAGTAAAGAAACATTATAAGAGCCAAGCTAATATTTTATATTTTCTTAGGCATTTATTCACGCTTTTAAACAACTTTATTGAGGTAGAATTGACATGCAGTTAGCCTCAGGTATTTAAAGTATACAATATAAGCTTTGTGACACATGTACATACCCATGAAACCACAACCACAATCAAGATAAGTGAACTTATCACCCCTTTAGCATCCCTCCCTCCACCTCCCCGTCACCATACCCCATCCCTCGGCAATCACTGATCTGCCTTCTGCCATTATAGATGAGTTTTCGTTTTCTAGAATTGTGTATAAATGGAACAATACAGTAGATATTCTTTCTTTTTGTCTGGCTCCTTTCACTCGGCATAATTGGCATAATTATTTTGATGCTCATTCATGTTGCTCCATGCATCAATATTTTGCTCCTTCTTATTGCTGAGTATATCCATTGTATGAATACACCACAATTTGTTTACCATTCACCTGGTGATGGATATTTAGACTGTGTCCCGTTTTGGGCCCTTACAAATAAAAGTGCTGTGAACATTTGTGTCTTAGCTCTTGTGTGGACGTATACTTTCTTTTCTCTTGGGCAAATACTTATGAGTGGAATGACTGGATTATATAGTAAATGTATGTTTATTTAAGAAGCTGCCAAACTATTTTCCAAAGTGGTTGTTCCATTTTACATTCTACCAGCATGTAGGAGAGTTCCACTTATTCCACATCTTCATCACACTTGATATGATCAGCGTTTTCAGTTTTAGCCATTTTAATAGTGTGTTATGGTACCTCATTGTGGTTTTAATTCATGTTTTTCTAATGGCAAATGGCATCTTTCCACATGTTTATCTGGCATTCATAAATCTTCCCTGGTGAAGGGTCTCTTCAAACCTTTTGCCCATTTATGTTGAGTTCTCTGTTTTCTTATTACTGCATCTTGATAGTTCTTCATATATCTGGATTTGCCAGTATTTTCTCCTCACCAGTGGATTACCTACCTTTTTTTTCGTTTGGCTGCATCGCACAGCTGTGGGTCTTAGTTTCTCGACCAGGGATCGAACCTGGGCCTTTGGCAGTGAAAGCATGGCATCCTAACCACTGGACCACCAGGGAATTTCCAGCCCAAAGAATTATATTTTAACTCTTTTAACAGGGTCTTTCAAAGAGAAGTTTTTTATTTTGATGAAGTATGATTTATCAATATTTTCTTTTATAGAGTGTGCTTTGGGTGTCATATAAAATCCTTGCCTACCCCAAGCTCATGAAGATTTTCTCCAATTCTTTCTTAGAAAAGTTTTATTGTTTTTATTAAATTTTGTCAAAAGATTACCAAATACCATAAAACCATACTCATCCTTTACTTGGGTACAAGCCTCCTTGTTATCACTGCCAGCTTCTCTATCGTTTTAAATTCCTACCATAGATTTCAATGTCCACACTCTACCAGGAGTATATTGTGGATTCTTCTGTAAATAACGCACTTGACACTAATCATTGATGCATGCTTTGTTAAGTCCTAATACTCTCACTCTCTCTGTCTCTCTGCTGTTAATCTTTCTCATTCTAGTGATAAATCACATTTATTCTAAACTGCTGCTCTCTAAAATATAACTTTACATTTAATAATTGTCAAAATTCAAGTATCTCTATGTTTGATGCTAATAATAATCATGATATCTTGATCCCAAATAATTTTTTAACTTATAAAAATTTTTTTAAATTAACATTTCAATTCACATATATATTTTAGTTGCAGAGAAGTATGATAGTGCGAACAATAAAAGACTTTCAAGCTTAAAAATATATTACATTAGGATGAAATTCTGTGAGAACATATAATATACACGTTCGAAGGGAAAAAGGAACAACGTAAATTTTCCAGTTGTGAAAGTAGAGCTCTTCCTATATTTTTAAAAAATGCTCTGTTTGTTAGATGCTATTAGTTACATTTAAAAGAACAGTTTTATTTTTCAATGTCAGCATTTGCAATATGCCAGAAATTACATCCTTTGCAGCTCTTCAAGCTATGATGAAAAATTCTAGATATCAATGTAAAAATTGTAAGGGTGTAACTAAATTTTTCAAAAATCTTTCAGAAAGTATGTAGTTTAAAAAAAAAAAAAGGTAATACTACTACTACTAATAGTCGCCGCTCTACCTCACATAAAAGAACTAGCGGTGGATGCCGGCTGCTGACTCAGTGCTGGGCCTGCTCCTGGGAGCAGCGAGATGCCACGCTCAGGAAGCGCGTTTACCTCGGCACATAGACTGTTCCTGGATGGGGCCTAGGCGTCCGACACGAACGTCTCAAACTCCTCTTTTCTCTAAAAGGGAATTTAAAGGTAAAGGCTGTAGATCAAGTCAGTCTTACACCCTGTGGGTGGAGAATCTCCTCAGCAGGGTACTTGGGAGAAGGCAGGAGGTGGACGAGAACAACGGGCCAGGAGAGAAAGTTCCGAGCCACACCCACGAGGCCCACCAGGGGGCGCGCTCCTCCAGTTATGAGAATCCTAGTTACCTCAGCCATCTGGAGCCAAGAGGAGGGGCAGCCATCCTCGCCCCACCCCGCCTCCGCCTGCCCATCTCTGTCTGCTCCTTTCTTCTATTGCTACCGGCCAGTCTTTTCATTCTCCAGCCCAAATCCCACAGAAGCCAACCTGATTGGTTTAGCCGATTTCCCTCTGGGCTTTAGGCACAGTCCTTCATGCCAGGCCACCCTATGGCAGGTGCAACCAATCAGTGGCCATCCTCCTGTAAAGACCAGCCTAACGTTGCTCGTCTGATGGGAGGAATACTGATGTGGGTGTGGGGCTGTTTCAGAGATTCGGGAGTAATGGACTTGACAGGACTCATTCATTTGAGTGTCTTTCTCTGTGGTTGAGATGGAAATCTTGGCTTCCCCATGCTTGCTTGTCCCAAGCCCCTCCCACAAATCAAGTAAAAATTATGGCCTAGGGACCATGGTCCTATACAGACATTAAAATGAAGATTAAGAGAACAAAGGAGCTTTCTAAATTGCAAAAGATGCCCTAAGCATCAGGAGGGACCCTGCTCCTTGCCCAGTGGAGGGTCAGGTGAGAGCAACGGAGAAATTCCAGGAGCATCAGACCTTTTCCCAGCGCCTGAAATAAGGAAAGGGGTAGAAGAAAGCAGGGTCATAGTGTCCCAGGCAGCTTTGACGCAGAGGGTTTTGGGAATCCCTCTGCCCAAAATCTCTGTCTCACCCGCCAGGTAGAGTTCCTAAAAGTCCCAGCCTCATTTACTTCTTTGATGTTAGGCCTTGAAAGCCTTAATTATAATGCAGCGTCAATCAATCACACCAAAGCTGGATTCTGCTTATCCAGTTAAGAGAACAGGGACGCAGGAAACCTATGACATTGAGCAGACAAGGTTTGATGGCAAAAAAAGAACAGGTGTGGTGGGGCCCTCATAGGGGTCTGACCAGGTACCTGGGGGACCAGGACCATGGTGGGGAGGAAGGAAGAGAGTGCCTTGGAGATGGAGGCACAATGAAATCACCTTGATTGATTCTCTTTCCCCCAGATTGAGCCCAACCACTAAAACTGGAGAACTACCTCTAAAACAGAGAGACAGATAAAACCGGAAGGTGTTAAGTGAGGTGCAATAAGTTGGATAATCTATCAAATTTTAAATGTGTATACTCATTGAGTAATTCTGTTTTTAGGGATTCATTCTGCCATTATAGTTGTACATATACAAGGATAGTCTTTGCAGCACTGTTTGTAACAAAAGACTGAAAATACCCTCAAAGTCTATCATTAGGGGTTGGGTTAAATAAATGGTGGCTTAATTGTTAGGAAAAGAAGACAGCCACAAAGCACTCTGCAGGAAGATGGGCAAATGGATAGGCTGGTGCTGAGCAGTGTGTGCCGGTGGCCTTGTATGTGGCCTGGAATGCACACTGGGGCAAATGCTAAGATCAATATTGGGTTAAAACTGAGGCCAAAGCCAGATATCACCATCTCAGAACAAAACATCTGGGGTTCAGGAATTAATCTGAAATCTCATCCCAAAGAATGTAAATATTCTTATAATTTTGCTATTAAAATTATATTAATATTAATGAAATCAAATAATTAATATTACATATTTAAATTTTAAACTTGACGTTACAGTACAGGAAAAGTAATTGCGTGGCGTAGTCAGCTGCAGTTTTGTGGTGCTAAGTAGATGCTCACTTCACTGACAACAGTAGAGAAGCCAGACTTTTTTTTGGATATTACATTTTCCTGGACTTTTTTCTTTTCTCCATTCCTTTTATGTTCTTTATTATGTCTAGATTAAAGGTGATTTATCATGGAAATTATACATGATTTGGTAATTTTTTCTGCCTACGAAATGTTGAAGTAAAAAAACTGACATTCTTTTCTAGAAATCCATTTTCATAAGACGTGAATTCCCAAATAGAATTTATTCTTGAGAGACTCATAACCTAAATGGAATTAAATACCAAATTAAACATAATGGTTAAAGGTTATTTTGTTTAACATAATGAATGACAGACACCAAGCCAGTTGGCAAATATTAGAATTATGATTTAATCAAATCTCTATTATTGTGCCCTGTTTTGTTTTGTTTTTTTAAATTTTTGGCTGTGCTGGGTCTTCCTTGGGGCGCACGGGCTCTTCATTGCGGTGAGTGGGCTTCTCTAGTTGCAGTGGCTCTCAGGCTCAGTAGTTGCAGAGCGCGGGCTTACTTGCCCCGCAGCACTTGGGATCTTAGTTCCCCGACCAGGGCTCGAACCCGCGTCCTGTGCATTGGAAGGCGGGTTCTTAACCACTGGACCACCAGGGAAGTCCCTGCCCTGTATTATTTTAAATTAACATTTATTAGCTCACAAAGACTGTAATGTTTTCCTAAAGTTATCTAGCTAACGTTCTCTCTCAATATTCTTTTTAACTCTGAGTCTTGTTCCCTATTTATTTGCTATTTTAAAGGGCTTAATTGTGTTTGAACATAAAATTAGCAGCTTTCACAATCATTGTTTATTATTGGGGCATTTTACTCTTACAGTACTAAATATGCATATATAGTTCAACTGACTAATCGAATTTTAACATATGAAGCATAAAGAGATTTTCACTTCAAGATTCATCTAGACACTTATAGTGAGTGTTATCTATTAACAGTAAATCTAAATGGCGTGCCCTGTGCATGTTGATGAGCTGATTGAAATACCAGTAACCTATGTAACCATGACTGTAGCTCAGGTACAAGCTCAAGGGTGCTCTAAATGATGAAGTACACATTCAGCTATTTATGTTACCGAACGCAAGTCTGTGTGCCTGATGCACTGTGAGGGCAAACAACACCAAAATGTTGGAGTTTGGAGCAGACAAAGGTTTATGGCAGGGCCATGCAAGGAGATCGGTGACTCATGCCTTAAAAATCCAGAACTCCACAAAAGCTTTCAGCAAAGCCCTTTTATAGGAAAGGTGAGGGAGGGGCGTGGTTAGTTGTTGCAAACTTCTTGGTGTCAGATCCTTTGTTCTTGAGGTCAGGTCACTGGTCAGGTCACAATGTTCCTGTAAACCTCCACCAAAACAAATGTTATTCTCTGTTCTGACGAGAAAGGGCAAGGTCCCAAGGCTCAACCTTCACCCTCCAAGGTTCAGGTCCTGGCTAAGAGGAGGGGGTCCCTGAGGGGCCGGCTACCCTCCCCGGGAGCATTCATCCAGCACCCAGGCTGGGTCCACCTGCCAGTGCCCAGGCCCGGCCCACGAGGCAGATCTCAGCTGGTGGCGCCCTCAGGGCCAGGTCCCCAGACCCTGCCCAGCCGTCACCACTGAGGACGCCCGCCAGGCGCCCGGGACCCAGCCGGCCCTCAGGCTTTTCATTTACACTGGAGAGACTCATTTGTGTAGGATCAGGAGTACATGTTGTGGCGAATACCAATCAGGCGAATTCCCAGCTCACAGTTGCCCTTCTTTGAGAACAGCCCACCACAGAGGCGACCTGAAGCAACGACGTGCGACGTCCTTGCAGCCTAACCCTGCCCTCTGGCCGCCTCCTAGGGGTAGACAACCGGTCTCGGCTGTACCAATTTTTGAAACTTGAATGGAGAGACTGAAGCTGGTTGAAGCTGTTACCTTAATGGCAGTGTCCATACACCCCAGTTGCTGAGGCCTCCATGGACTGCGGCCCCATTAGGTCGCAGAGCTGGGTCCTGGGCCCGGCCAGTGGTCGGCCGTGGCGAGCGCTCTGGAGCTCTGCGGGACACAGCCCTCAGCCCGTCCCCGGGCCCCCCAGCTCACCCACCGGCCCCTCAGCCAAGGGCCCTGGAGGGCCCCAGGGAGAAGGCCGGGATCCGCCTCTCACCGCACCCTCTGCCGCGAGAGCCCTGCGAGGCTGACTGCTGGCGGCGCGGGACCTCTAACTACTGCGCTAACGTCTCGCCCTAACGGGCGTGCACTCCGCCCCTGTTACAGTTGAACTTCCAAAAGCTGAGGCTAAAGGCCAATCCACAGATTTTGGGCTGAATAGCAAGGTCAAAGCCAAACTTTGGTGACACACAAATACACATTTTATGCATGTGTATCCACTGCCCACCTCTATCCGCCTCAAGGAAGCAGAACTTGGGGCCCAGGAATCAAGAATGGGAGACTCTGAGGAAGACATTTCCCCTGGTTCCTGTGTGAGGACAGCGGGTTCAGGGTGCCTGGTGTCCCCTGAAGATGACCCAGCGCTGAGTAGCACAGCCGACTCTGAGACAAGTTAGAGGTGGCAGAGACAGGGCCAGAGCAACACTGGAGCACTTGGCTAGCATCATAGAGGAAAAAGCACCATGTGCAAGAATTTTTCCCAAAGCTCTAGGAATCATAGAAGTTGGTAGAGACTCTGGGCCCAACCCTGACATGACATAGGCCAGAAAACTGAAACCCAGAAAGGGAAGAGATTTGCTGAGGTCACACAGCTGGTGAGCAGTAAAGCTAGAGACTGAGCCATCCTCCCACACAATGAATACGAAGAATGGATACTGGAGGAAGAGTGCTTGTCCGTTGCCAGCTGTCAAAGCAAGTTTGGGGGTGCTTCCCTGGTGGCGCAGTGGTTGAGAATCTGTCTGCCAATGCAGGGGACACGGGGTCAAGCCCTGGTCTGGGAAGATCCCACATGCCGCGGAGCAACTGGGCCCATGAGCCACAACTACTGAGCCTGCGTGTCTGGAGCCTGTGCTCTGCAACAAGAGAGGCCGCGATAGTGAGAGGCCCGCGCACCGCAATGAAGAGTGCCCCCCACTTGCCGCAACTAGAGAAAGCCCTCGCACAGAAACAAAGATCCAACACAGCCATTAATTAATTAATTAATTAATTAATTTGAAAAAAAATCTTAGATTATGGGAAAAAAAAAAGCAGCAAGTTTGGTCAATATCCTCTCTCTCCAGACGATAGGTGCTAAATCAAACTAAAATTTTTTTTTAAATTTATTTTATTTTTGGCTGCATTGGGTCTTCGTTGATGCGCGTGGGCCCTCTCTAGCTGCAGTGAGCAGGGTCCACTCCTTGTTGTGGTGCTCGGGCTTCTCATTGCGGTGGCTTCTCTTGTTGCAGAGCACAGGCTCTAGGTGCGCGGGCTTCAGTAGTTGTGGCTCGCGGGCTCTAGAGCGCAGGCTCAGTAGTTGTGGCACACGGGCTTAGATGCTCCGCGGCATGTGGGATCTTCCTGGACCAGGGCTCGAACCCGTGTCCCCTGCATTGGCAGGCGGATTCCCAACCACTGCGCCACCAGGGAAGCCGCCCAAACTAAAATTTAACTTTGAATATAGAGGCTTGAATTGTGCCGTGTGACTTTGGAACCAGGACTTGGAATCCAGCCTCTAGTCGGGGAAGCCCAGATCCTCGCCCAGGTGTACTGCCTCCTGTCAAGGCCACCTGCTTGACCATATGGGGAGATGATCTCTTTCATTGTTAATGGACTCCTAACCTTGGATGTTGAGGGTCATATTTGACCTGCTCAAGGACTGGGCTGTGAGACAAGGACCCTGTACTCTGGGTCCCAATAACTGTCCACCACATGGCCAGTGTCTGCCACCAGAGAGAGGAGCCCAGTTTTTGTTTCTCATCTAAATCTCACTTGCCCTGACAGGTAGAGGCGGGCCCAGCTCTATTTCCTCCTCCCAGAGAAATGAACCTCTCAACACACACTCTGTTCTTTTTCTCCCTCTAAGGCACCCCTTCCTCTGGAGTGCATAAGGCTGTATGCTCCCCTAAGTCAAATCCCAAACCAATAGTTCCCCAGCCTGGATCCTGTCTCTGTTTAGAGTAACTGACACTACGCAGCATATGCAGAACGAGAGAACCGTGTCCCCTAAAGCCTGCATCCCTGAGATTCATTATGGTGACAGTGAGAAAACTCATTACTTCAGTTTCATTCAAGCAAAATCAGTATAGTTTCCTTTAAAAAAACAAAAAACAAACCAGTAGTTCTATGTAAAAAATTCAAACATCTATGTATCAAAACGGGCATAGGATCAATTAAGGAAATATTTAAATCTTTTTTTTTTTTTACCAAAGGTTAATATCTTTTTACCAAAGGCTAATATCTTCTGCAAAGCAATAGGGAAAAGATGACCACCTAAGAGAAAAGGTACAAAATATCCTCCTTAAAAAGAAGAAATGCAAATGGCCAGTATGTATATGGAGGGAAATGGTCACTCAGTAAATATTTTAAAAAGTTAAAACAATTACACTTTAAAAAATTATCAAGTTGATAATAAGCTGTTGGACTGCCTGGGTAGAACCGCCACTGACTAGCTGTGTGACTTTAGGCAAGTTAAATTTATTAAACCTCAGTTTCCTCATCTGTAAAGTGGGCATGGCAATAGTACTTTCTTCTTAGGATTGCTGTGAGAACTGAATAAGATAAATGACCAGCACTTGGTGTGGTGCTTGGAGGTGACAGCACTTATCAGAGTTAGCTACTAGGATTAGAAATAATGCAAAGAGAATGTGCTGCTGGTGGGCGTGTACTCCCATCAGCAAGAGATTTGGTCACAGAGGTTAAGGGCAATCGCTTCTGGGAATTTATCCTAAGGACATAGAGATACGGATAAGAAATTCCATAATAGCATTCTTTGGTAAAGAAAAATTTGAAACAAATCATAGTGGTTTAAATAAATTATGATTAATTCATGTAACGGACTGATTGATTGATACATTTATGTAATAGAGTAGAATAAATTATGTAATAGAAGAGATAAATCTGTGTAATAGAAATAGAGTTTAAATAATGGATGTTTTAGGTCAGGATTTGTCAACCATTATTCAAACTTTTTCAAACTAAATCTTCCTCAGTGGTATAAACAACGAAATACATAAAAATTTAACTTTCTCTCATTGAAGGGGTGGGGGTGGGAATGTTGTTACCTGTGGAGCTCTGCAAACAAGGCCCTTCTCCCAGCCCTGCCCCACTCTTGGACAGCAGCTGAAAGAGGTCCTATGGCTCACAGAAGAATTTTTAACAATATGGGGAAATAGTGATAGAATATTGTGTTAAAATCAGAATAAAAACCACATACATAGTATGTCTTAATTTTGCATTTTACAAAGTCATATAAAAATGCCTGGAAGAGAACACACTAAAAGAATGATGACCGTCTCCTGGTTGGATTTTAGGGCATTTGTATTTTTTTTTAATTAATTAATTATATTTTTGGCTGCGTTGGGTCTTCATTGCTGCACGCGGGCTTTCTCTAGTTGCAGCAATCGGGGGCTGCTCTTCGTTGCAGTACGTAGGCTTCTCATTGCAGTGGCTTCTCTTGTTGTGGAGCACAGGCTCTAGGCACACGGGCTTCAGTAGTTGTGGCTCATGGGCTCAGTAGTTGTGGCTCGCAGGCACTAGAGCGCAGGCTCCGTAGTTGTGGCGCACGGGCATAGTTGCTCTGCTGCACGTGGGATCTTCCTGGACCAGGGCTCGAACCCGTGTCCCCTGCATTAGCATGGGGATTCCTAACCACTGCACCACCAGGGAAGTCCTGTATTTTCTTTTTATAACTTTTTGGGTTTTATTTTCCAAAATTTCTTTAATTAATATGTACCATAGTTATAATCAGGAAATATATCGTTTAAAAAAAGTTTTTATTCCTTTCTTTCCCACTTTTTACCCCAACATTCAGTTGGCACCAAAAGCTCAAAGGCCTGTCCCTCTGATGTTGTCTCTCCCATGATAAAAAGTTGTAATATATCTGTATTGGAAGTAACGCTTAAGTCCATATACAGTGTTTTGATTATTATGATTATAAAAATATCATGGTTGCACACTTTCCTCTCCTGTATGTTCTTTTGCTTTTCTCATTACCTTATTTTTGGAGTGTGGAGAGGTGGTTGTGATAGGGATGGGACAGAAGATAGGGATTTAGAGTGTTTGTCAAAGTTCTATTTTTTCACCTGGGTGGTCATTGCAAAGGTTTTTGCTCTTTATTCATTAAGCTATACTTTTGTGTGGTTTTTCTGTTCCTGTGCTATATTAAGAAAGAAAAAGTTGGGCTTCCCTGGTGGCGCACTGGTTGAGAATCTGCCTGCCAATGCAGGGGACACGGGTTCGAGCCCTGGTCTGGGAAGATCCCACATACCACAGAGCAACTAGGCCCGTGAGCCACAATTACTGAGCCTGCGCGTCTGGAGCCTGTGCTCCGCAACGAGAGGCCGCGATAATGAGAGGCCCGTGCACCGCGATGAAGAGTGGCCCCCGCTCGCCACAACTAGAGAAAGCCCTTGCACAGAAACGAAGACCCAACACAGCCATAAATAAATAAATAAATAAATAAATAAAAACTAAAAAAAAAAAGAAAAAGTTAAAAAAACAAAAAGAAAGAAAAAGTTTAAATAAATCATGCAATAAGAACGAAAGAGTGGCGCTTTTTTTTTTGGTCTTATTTTTCTTTGAACCCAAATTTAAGTCTTTCCTCATGGCTCCAATGGTTTTATAAAATAAAATTTCATATAATTTTCCATACCAAGGTTGGTATGGAAACCAATCAACAGGTAGCCAGATAATCTACCTGTTTCAGTCAGTCTTCCCTGGGTCCCTCTGGGTGCATGCTCTCCTCGTAGGTTAATCTGGACTGTTGCTCTCCAGGCCTGTTGCACTGCTGTCAGCCGGATATCTCTCCTCACGCCTTTCCTCTGTTAGATCTCCTTTTTCTTGGATCCATGTTTTTGTTGTTTACTCTCTTGTTTTAGTGAAAGAATAGCATGTGTGAGATATATTTTTTGAGACCCTGCATGTCTGAAAATGTCTTTATTCTATTCTCATATGATAATAGTTTGGCTGGGTATAAAATTCACAACCAAACATTTTTACTTCAGAGTTTTGAGGATAATTTCTGCTATATTCTAGCTTTAAATCTTGTAAGAGGTTTTATACCATGCATATTCCTAATCTTTTTGTCTGTTGTTGGAGTCTTCTCTTCAAGGCTGAAATTTTAAAATGTCATGTTTACGTGCCTCAGGGTAAATCTTTTTCATCAAGGTGCTAGTTACTGTGTGGGTCCTTTGATCTGGAGACTTCGTTCTTTGCTTCTGTCAAATTTTCCTGTATTCCTTCTTAGGTAAGTTCCTCCTTTGAATTTTTTTTATTGGCTGTTAGAACTCTTGGACTGATTCTCTAGTTCTCTTATCCTTTCTCTCCTATTTTCCATCTCTTTGTATTTTTGTTCAACTTTCTGGGAAATTTCCATTATCTTTAAACCCTTCTACTGTTTTTGTTTTCTGCTGTCATGCTTTTTAATTTCTAAGAGCTTTAATTTATCCTTTTTATTGCACCTTGTTCTTGTTTCCTGAATGCAATACCTTCACTTATTTCTGAAGAATTGTCATTTCTTTGAAATGTTCTTCTGTTTTCATTGAGTTTTCTCTGTTTTCATTGGGTTTCTCTGTATCTGTGTACTTGTTTTGGTCTTTCTTTTGCATTGGGGCTTTCTCTCTTATGTCTGTGATCCTTATTCTGCCCCCCCCTTTTTTTTTTTTGCCACACCACGCAGCATGTGGGATCTTAGTTTCCTGACCAGGGATGGAACCTGTGGCCCCTGCAGTGGAAGCACAGAGTCTTAACTGCTGGACTGCCAGGGAAGTCCCTGCCCCTTCTTATTTAAGAGTGAGCTACTAGAAACTGACTGCAAGCTCTGTGCACTTGGGCACTGCTTGCTAATGAGTGTATTTCACTGTAGGGCCTGCTACACAAATGACCAGATGGCTTATTCTTTTAGAATCTTTGGTTTGATTTGCTCCTTCAAAGAATCCTCTTCTAATCTTCTGCCTGAGAGAAGAGGAGGGGGAGAAACCTGGGTACCAGAGTCTTGGATTAGCTGGAAAAGGCAACTGCTGAATTCCATTGATAATCATAGTCTGTTTCTTAACCCCCAGTTGTCCAAAGAGCCCCTCACAACACACCCACCTCTGTGCCTGGTATTCTCACGTTCAGGGCCTCTCTGATTCAGTATCTCAAGGGAACATATTGTTCTTAGCATCCTCTGTGGAGAGAGAGGAGTGGTGACCTAGCTGTAAGAGTGAAGACAACTTGAGGTCTAACTGAAGCTTACACACAGATTTTCAACCAACCCTTCTCTTTTTAGGCTCCTACCTTAACCCCACCTTCCCCAATACTTTGTTCCTCCAATTTCTGATTCTTTCTGAAATTGTTTGGGTGCTCAGGTTTGACCCACATCCACTCTTTTAGATGATTGCTATTCCTTCATCTACTTTGTCTTCATGTATTATGATTTGGGATTACAGATACATCCTAGTTTTATTGAAAACAGTGACAGAGCTTTTTTGTTCTCTTTGCTTTTGGAGTGATGTTGAGACACCACCATTTAAAATCCCCAAGTCTCTGCCTTGCTTTTCAATATAACTGTTATTGTATTTTTTGGCTTCCTGAATTCTCTAAATTTTCTGCAATGAACACGTAATACTTTAATAAGAAAATGCGTGCGCGCGCGCACACACACACACACACACACACACACACACACACACACAGATATTTCAAGACAAGAGGGCTCAAGAAGGCCTGGAGCAACAATCCGGCATCTTCCTCCCTCTTGCTGAAGGTTCTTGCTGAGCCAGCAGGGCCTATGAAGCCCCTTTATCTTTCACACTTCAGCTTCCTGACATCATGCAGCCATCCATGTGGCCTCCAACACCTGCCAGAGAGCACCACACCCTCCTTGTCAGGGAGCACATTCCTGGTTTCTTCACCTCTGGGCCACGACTGGTTAGGAAGTAGCCTTTGCCAACCATGCAAGCTAATCTGCACGCAGTGTGGATCCTTTCCTGAGTTATGAATGGTCATGCCTCCAAAAACACAAGTTTTTATAAACAGAGAATTCAGGGTGTGCGTGTGCGCATGCACACACGTGCGGTGTGTATCTTGCCATGACACACATGGGTTTCCATTCCACTGATGCCATTCCAGTCAATAGTGGCTGGGCACGACCTGGGAATTCTCCATGACTGCTTGCTACAGACCTGACCAGTGCCTGACATATATGAGTGGCCCCTGTGAAGCAAGCACCCTGGGCCCTGGAACACTCTTGAACTTCATTGGCTCTACCAGGTTCAAGGGAATACAAAACCCCAAGATCTAACACACGCCCTTACAGGCTCTGGATTCATGGGGTGAATAGAAACCCAGTGAGGAATCCCCAAGCTGCAGAAATAGTCATTATGTCCCCTGAGCTCTCACTGACTGAGCTCCACCTTGGCCTAAGGACACTGCTATTGCAGCTGACCCAGTAAGCACAAGGGAGTCCAAGACATGAGGCCCAGGAGCGCTCTTTTCTTCCTCCTCCTCCCCTCCCCAAGATCCTCTACTTCCTCTACCACCGGGATCTCACACTTTACAGCCTGAGCTACAAATAGATTTTGCTGCAAATCCTGTAAGAATTGATCCAGCCAATTAAGTCAGGAAATTGCTCTCTGAATTTAACATGTCCATCAATCTCATCCAAAATGGTAGCACTGATTCGGTGGGCTGAGGCTTTGAGGCTATTTTGATTTAATCCAGCAAAAACTACAGAGGGCTTCCCCCACCTCACAGATTTACTCATTTCTCAGTCAATTCTGGTTTTATTAAACTCAGCAATGTAAGCACCTCATTAAATAACCTTCACCAATACTCCCCTGCCGGACTCACACATTTCCACTGCGGAAGTGTTGCCGAGTAGAGCTGCTAAGGCAATGGGCAGAAATCTCCTGTTGTATTGCCTTTGGTGTACTTGTGTCCCTACTTGTGAATTTGTGATTATGCCTCTTTTCCAACAAGGGTTTAGGGCAACGTATGTACGTGGAGATTTACTTACAAATGGAAAGTTATCCTCTATTAAAGTCAAACTCTACTGGGGTCATCTCCCCCACCCTGAGAAGACCATCTGCCACCCCAGTGCATTGCTCTAATTGACCAGACCAGGCCAAGAGGAGCCCACACATATATGCACGAAGACAACGTTACATTTGGAGACTGGATATCATCTTTAATTATTAATACCACAGCCCAACATCCTTTTTGTTGCTGTGGCAGATTGTGATTGTGTGTGTACATGTGTGCGTTCCTGAACAGATGAGGGGCCAGCAGAGACTCCCAAGCAGGTCTCAGCCAACAGCTCTGTTGAGCAGCAACTGGAAAGCAGTCTCCAGAGCAGCACGGAGACTGGACTCCCGCCTCCCTTCCTCCTAGGTCACCTTCCGTGCACTCTGAGAGAAAGGCTGAGGAATGTGCCAGCCCAGATTAAAGGACTTCTCAGCAAAGATCAGTCTCCAGCCCCCAGTCCTCACTGCCTCTGACCAGAGGGATGTCATTGGGCAAAGCACAGACTGCTAGGCAAAGGTGGACAACCTGGGCCAGCCTTGGTCCCCATGTCACACTGGGGCAGCACCACAATGACCCAGCCCTGGGCAGAGAATCCAGAACTACTGGGGCCATTTGACTAGTTTCTTTCAGAGATAATCAGGATGTAGCCCAGGCCCTTCCTGGGGCCAGCCAAAGAGGGGCAGACTCAGCCCCTGATAGCTACACGGGCCGTCATCTCCAATCCAAACCTAAAAGCCTGCCCTCCTGACATCTCCACTCTCCAATTCCCTCACACGCCTAGTAGGTCCACAGCCCAGACATGGCAGGGGAGATCAGCATGATGGTGGGTTCCAAGGGGGCCATGAGAGACCTGGGCTGAGCTGGAACTGCAGCCGTGTGCCAGCCTGAAGCCAGCCCTCTCCCCCATGGTCACCGCCAGCCAGAGCTCTCTGAAGCCAGATGGGACCCCACAAGGCAAGGCAGCAAGTTCTTGGCCTAGTGCAGAGGGAGAAAACCAAACCGGCTGCACCGTCCCACCTCCACCTGCTCTGTGCCTTAGGAAGGCAAGGAGCCCAAGTCCCCAGGACAGTGGTATCAGCTGTTGGGGAAGCACCGTTGTCCAGGTGAGGCCTCAGGCCGGAAGCTGTGTTTGTTCAGTGGACTCGGGTAGTAGGTGGTTGTGTACACATTGGTCTGCTGCAATGGGTAGAAGTTGGCTCTGTCATCGGGGATCAGGTTATTCTTATTCAGGGTCTGTGGGAGAAGGAAAGAACAAGAAAGGAAGGGGTGAAGAGAGAGACGGGGAAAGAGGACAGGCCAGAGCAAGGAAATCAGGAGCCAGTCAATGAGAGAACGTTCTGGCTGCTGACACAGTGTTCTGTTCACAACACCACTGCTCTCTCCCGAGTGCCCAGCCTACTTATGTCCAGCTTAGGGCCAGGACCACTGCACCCTTCACGCTGCCCTCTGCTTCTCCGAGAGGACTCCCACCTTGAATTCCATGGGTGTGTACTTCTCATTCTTGGGGGCACCCCCGCCCTTGTAATGCAGGTGGTTGGGGGTGGCAGGATGGACGAGCGTGGACTCCTGGGACTGATGCCGGCAGTGCTGGCAGGACAGGTACACCGCCAAGGTCAGCAGCCCAGAGCCCAGGAAGCAGGAGATGCCTGTGGCCACCAGGTGGATGAGACTGAACCCTGGGAGAGGGAAGAGACAAGAGGTAAGGAGAGGGCCACTGTGAAGACCCCCAACTGCCTCCCAATAGGAGGCTGTGAGACATAAAGGGAAGGGCTTTGAAGCCAGAGTCATCAGAAATAGGAAGGCTGCGTAGCCTGTCAGCAGGGGCCCGTCTCACAGGACCACCTGTGGCTTGGGTCAGAGGAGGCAGCCAGTGGTGTGGAGTTGGGGGACTCTTCTTGAATACAGACTTGACCACCACTTCTTCGCTGAGGGGCATGGATGGAATCGCCCAGACTCCCCCACATGTGGTCTAAAGCAGTGTGGGACCTCAACAAGGTTTGTGGGTCTGGAGCGAGAAGTGGAGAGACTCCACGTTTCGGAGTAGATGGGTCTCCTCCTTGGGGAGGGCGGGGCGTGGATCGTAGGGCAGCATCATGAGGTGGGGCAGGTTCCTTTTACCTCCACAGCCAGTGGCCTCGTCCACACTGGAGGCAGGCAGGATCACTGCAGGAAGACAAGCAGAGTGGGTGTAAGAGGCAGGGAGGAGAGGACGTGGGTCCCTCCAGGGCGGTGTGTGTCGGTGTGTGTCTCGGAGGACCCCTGGGTCAGCGCTGACCTGTGGGACTGCACCTGGGGACCTTCACTTCCCTTGGTCTCCCCCCAGGCTCCACCTCTAAGAAAGGTCGGCCCATCCATTAAATGAGGAAGGGCAAAGGCCCGAAGTGTGCGAACCTCCCACCCCGGCATTTCATCTTGCACCCCCAGGATACTTCAGAAGGGGAAGGAAGCTGGGGTCTCAGGGCAGGAAGGGTTGGTGTGAAGGCGCTGGCTCGAAGACCTACCGGGAATCTCCCTGTAGGGGCAGGGGCGGCTCTGGCTGCTGTTTCCCGCACAAGTGCTGGGCCCGGGGACCAGCTCCTCACAGTGCCGGCCACGGCTTTGGACTCCATCCTCCGTGCACGCACTCCACTCAGACCACGGCGACCAGCCTTCTGTGGGGTGTGGGTTGGGATGAGCTTAACCACGCAGACCCCCTTAGGGGGGATGGGCAGGCTCCGCTTTGCTCCCCAGTCCCTGCCAGATGCACTGAGTACCTGGGCAGGCCTGTGTGGCACACAGCGCCTCCTCCGTGTGCAGCCCGAGACAGATGTCCTCGCCCGGGGAGGGGGCGGGGCTGGTGCAGGAACGGGTGCGTTGATAGTGGCCGCCACCGCAGGAGGCTGAGCATGGGGACCAAGAGGTCCAGCAGGACCAGGCACCCCGCACTGCAAGGGGATGGGGTGGGTGAAGAGGGGCTGCAGGTGCAGGCATGGCCCAAGACGGTCTTCTACCCCAATCCCAGGCTAGGCCTCTCAGGGCCACACTGCCCTCAACATCCGCCCCGCCCCAGCGCTACAGTCCACGGTTAGGGAGTCCCCCTCCCCTCAGGGGTGGCAGGGGAAATGCAGGCTGCAGAGGGGACACCAAAAACCAACTCCGCCTCAAATCAAGCTCCTTGTCTAGCTAACCCATTAAAGGAGAGAAAACAGTGACACGGAGGGTGAGGAAATGCCCTGGTCCCTGGGAGTAGCTGCCGTGTCCATGTTCAGGGCAGAAAATTGCTCTGGGGCCCCTGTACAGAGTTGGCAGGGAGGAGAGGTCTCCAAGCAGGAGTTAGCTGTAGCCTGGGTAGGCCTGGGAGTCTCCCCGATGGGGGTTCCCTGGGCCAGATTCCTTAGTGGAGGGTCACCTGGACAAGCTTGGGGGTTGCAGTCCTGGTACTCGGCAGCGTCACCCACGCACGGCAGGCCGCCGTTGCGGGGCTCCGGGTTCGTGCACGTTCTCTTGCGGACGCGGAAGCCCAGCTCACAGTCCCGGGAGCAGGAGGACCACGGGCCCCAGGCGGCCCAGCCCCCTCTCGCCGTGTGCGGGGAGCTGCCCCCGCTGCGCAGGAGCTCCTCCACCAAG
The DNA here is from genome assembly GCF_965194805.1 of Balaenoptera borealis. Lineage (NCBI taxonomy): Eukaryota > Metazoa > Chordata > Mammalia > Artiodactyla > Balaenopteridae > Balaenoptera > Balaenoptera borealis. Next base: position 68,595,029 of record NC_138862.1, read on the forward strand.
GCTGGGGGGACACAGGGGGGCTGGCCTCAGCCACAGAGGGCTCCCACGGCAGCCCAAAGGCCTCCCGCCTTCTTCCAAACCGCACGTCCCCTCCCCGGCCCCTCCTCCCCCAGCTCTCACTCCCGGCCCCGCCCCATCGCTCTGGGCCTGGGAGGGAGGGAGGGTGGCGGGTGGGGAGGCGCAGGGCTGTACCGTCCGTGTCGCAGGCTCCAGAGCCGTCCGCGGGGCAGGTTCGGGTCTCCGTCCTCCTCCGGCCAAACTGCAGCCCGTGGGGGTCGGCCAGCGGCGCGCGGCACGTGAAGCGGAAGCGCTGCTCCTGCCGCGCCCCGCCCCGGGTCACGTTCACCGGTAGCCAGGGCGTCCACGGCGTGTTGCGCCGCACTTCGGGGCAGCCTTCAGGGTTGCAAGTCTTGAACTCCTTCGGGGTGAGGGCTGGTGCTGTTGCACAGCCTCGCAGCCCCAGGCCTGCCCCGCGCTCCGCCCTCCGCCCCGTCTCTGCCCTCCCCTTGGCTCGAGGTCCGGGCATCCCGCGCCCGCCCCCGGCCCGGCCCTCACCACGCCGCAGCCCGGGCAGGAGTTGCCGTTCTCACAGGCCCGACGCCGCGATTGCACACCGCTCCCGCAGTGGCTGCTGCACTTGCTCCAGGAGCCCCAGGATGCCCAGAAGATGGGCACCGGGCAAGGCGTGTTTTCGTTACAGAACCTGACGGGGAGAGGGGGAGGAGTCGTTACTCTAGGGAACGGGCACCCCTTTCCCTATGAGAGGTCACTGGGATTGCGAGACTGGGAAAACGAGGGTCCACTGGACCAGCTGGAGAATCCAGGCCACCTTCTAGGGGGCCCGGGAAGTCGGGGACCTCGGGGCTGGCTTGTCGCAGAAACCAATAGCCACGCCCTAGCTCACCGTTCCTCCCGGCTCTTGCCCACGCAGATGCGGCCCCCGTGGCGCGGAGCAGGGTTGCTGCAACTTCGCTGGCGGACCTGGAATCCAATCCCACAGGAGGTGCTGCATAGGGCCCACGATGACCACGGTGTCCACGCCCCGTTCCTGGTGGGGCCGGAGGGGATAGAGAGAAATGACCCTCTGAGCTCTAGCTTCTCAGATCTAATCACATCTGCATAGATGGATTTTGTATTGTTGTCAGGAAATGCCAATGACAGGAGATAGTTCCTAACCAGGCCTTCTCAGGAATGACTTATTCATTCATTTGTTCACTCCTCGAACATGCATTGAGAGCCTTTTTTCATATATCAGGCTGTGCTTAGGGTTAGAGCACAAAGGTATACCCACATGGCCTCTACTCGCAGGGGAAAAGGACATATCCTCTAGAGAAGGCCTTTGCCATCTGCAACCTTTGTTTCAGGCTTGTTGGTTAGCAGACCCTGGTATTCAAACCCATGCTCTCTCCCCCATTCTACTACTGCACATGCTTTGCTCCAACCTCAAGACACCACCCACTCTTGTCTCCTTTGCCCCTAATTTTCAAATTTTGGCTCTACCACTTACTGGCTGTTTAAGGCTGGGTAAGTTACCGAAAACTTCTGTGCCTCATCATACTCTTATCTTTAAAGTAAGGATAATGATTGTATTCCTACCCCATGAGGTGGTTGTGATGGTTAAATTAATAAATGTAGTGTATATAAAATTATTTTAAGAGTGTCAAGAATTATGGGTTATTTATTTTAACCACTTTAGGGAGTCCTCAGGCAGTAGGCAGTGTACAAGCTCTCTCTCTCTCTATATATATAATATGATCTCATTTAACCCTCCCAACAACCTTCAGGGTGGGCACTGTAACCCTCATTTAGAGAAGCTCAGAGTGGTTAGGTAGCTACCACCATCCCATGCTGTCCCTCCTGTTTGGGACTGCAAGGCTTATTGAGGATATGATCTGGCTAGGGTAACTCCCATGCCTCTTTGTATTAAGAGCACCGCAAGGCAGAAAGTTCTCTCCCACTGGAGTGGAAACTCTCCCAGGGCTTATGTTTCCTGCCTCGGACATCAGCCACCTGTCCAGTGCCCTGCACAGCCCTGAAGTGTTTTCTGTCCCTTAGTGCAAACAGCTGGCTGGGGATGCCCCGTTCCCTCCATCCCCCCTCCCCCATTCCAAGGCCACCGCCGGCAAGCCCTGCGTCCTCACATACCTGGAGCAGTTGGCAACGTGGATGGCTGGCCCCAGGCAGTCACAGCCCCCACAGCGGGGTCGGGGGGAGTCACAGGCCCGGGCCCGACACAGGCAAGAACCTGAGTTGTCCCCATCTAAGTGCTCACACGGTTGCCATGGTGACCATGGGCCAAAGCCCCCATCCCGAGTCACATTTCGCACCTGCAGACACACACCAGGAGCAGGACCCTGTCACACAAGGCAGGGGCAGGGAAGGTACAAGGTCCCAGGGCTGTGGGGACACTGATGGAGAGTCATGGCCTGAATTCGGGGGAAGAGGTCCCTGGTGGGGGGTACAAAAGGGTTCTCACAGGACATGCTGTGATGTTCTGGGTCCAGAGGCTCATGTTGGAGCTGTCCTCGAGCGTGCTGCAACGTTGCTGCTTCCCGTCCCAGCCGCAGTACGGGTCCCGTGCCCCCAGGCATGCCCTGCCAGACAGAGGTCCAGAGACTCAAGCCCACTGGACTCCCACCATCACCTGCATCCCAAGAATACACCTGGACACGCTCCTCTGGGCACTTCTTTCATTCAGTTGTCCTCCACAACAATAACGAAGTTCACTGAGTACTTACTGTGTGCCAGGCATCGTTTTAAGCACTTTAGAAGCATGAATTAACTCAATACAACAACTCAATGAGGAAGGTACTGTTATTATCTTCATGTTACATGGAGGAAACCCAGAGCCGACCATGGACTCACACTGTGGTGCTCCAGAACCCACGCACTTCGCCAAGAGATTACTGCCTTCCCTGAGTCTGGGTGCCCCACAGTCCTCATCTAGGGCCACAGATGAAGACGTGGTGAACAGAAATCCAAAGAGGTAGTTCCTGCCTGCTAGACACTCTGATTATAGTGATGGAAAGGACCTTACAGATGATCTGGCCCAGTGGTTCTCAATCCTGACTGATGTTAGAATCACTAAAGGAGCTTTAAAAATTTTCCTTCATTAAAAAAAATAGTAGTTATTTATTTATTTGGCTGCGCCGGGTCTTAGTTGCGGCCTGCGGGATCTTTGTTACTGTGTGAGAGATCTCTGTTGCGCAATGAGGGCTCTTAGTTGCGGCATGTGGGATCTAGTTCCCTGTCCAGGGATCGAACCCAGGCCCCCTGCATTGGGAGTGCAGAGTCTTAACCACTGGACCACCAGGGAAGTTCCTAAAGGATCTTTTTTAAAAATATTGATACCTGAGCCCACCCCAGACAAGAATTTCTGGGTGGGTGGGCTGGGGATTTAAAAGCTTGAGGGTGATTCTAATGGGAGCCAGACTGAGAATCACTGGGATCCATAAAACAACCTTTTCATTGTACAAAGGAGGAAACAGTCACAGAGGAGGAAACAGTCACAGAGGAGGAAACAGTCACAGAGGAGGAAACAGGCGTTTCCCCAAGATCACGCAAACTGTACATGGCAGAGCTGGGGCTAGAACCTAGACCCCCCCACCACACTCTTCCCCTCATGCTCCTGCCTCCCAGCTGGAGGCTGTGTCTTACTTCACACACTGAGTGAACGTGAGCCCATGCCTCAAAACACAGGTGCAGGGTCAGGGGACACCTGGGCATAGTCCAGGGTCACCTGGGCATCCACATGTTTGCGCTGCTCAGTGGCAGGACCCAGAGTCCAATGCATTGGCATCATAAGAATGAGCTCCGGCTGGGATGAGCCAGCGGTCACATCCCAGGTCCCCATTATTCCTAGGCAGGTCTATCTCAAATGAGCCAGGAGAGGTAACGGTTCACACGCTGATGCATGTGCCAAAGCCCCCACTTCTCATAACCTAGGCTCCTCTCTTCCCTTTTGACCTCTGACTTAGTCATTGTATCCTCTACAGTTTTTAACAACAACAACAAAAATTAAATCTCTACTGGTAAGACTCCAAGGAGGGGAAAAACAATATGGGAATTGTGGAATCAGGATTTGCTGTCCATTGCTAAGTAAACAGAATATCAGATTCTGGAGCCTGAAGGAAGTTCCCTCCAACACCCAGAGAGCCCACTGCCAACCTCAGGGGATTCGCTGGGTCCCTTCTGCCTCCTTTGGCCAACTTCCACCCTCTCTGGCCAGGCCTGGCTGCTCCACAGCAGTGGGCCTGCTGCAGAGGGCCTAGGAGAGCACTGAGAGTGAGAGTGAGGCAGTAATTGGAGGTTAGAAAGCAGAAGAGGTTTGGGGTTAAGGAGGTGCTGGATGACAAAGAGGGTAGGGGAGCCCATGCGATGACGTGAGTCTGTAGAGGGATTTTCCTTTGGCCAAAGGGGCCAAGGCTGCCCAGGGCTAAAGGGATACACAAAGGAGTCAAGGGGCTGCCCCTTTTGGTGTCTCCAGGATAGAATCTTTCTTTTCTCTTGAAGCTTCAGGGAAAGTCACCTATCAGGCGAGTTCTTTATTTTCAGTGAGTTCAATAGACCAAAGAGAAAAGAGGTTATACAGAGACCTTATAAAGAAGAGGGTGGGGCTTCCCTGGTGGCGCAGTGGTTGAGAGTCTGCCTGCCAATGCAGGGGACGCGGGTTCGAGCCCTGGTCCGGGAAGATCCCACATGCCGTGGAGCAACTAAGCCCGTGCGCCACAACTACTGAGCCCTCGTGCCACAACTACTGAAGCCTGCGTGCGTACAGCCTGTGCTCCGCAACAAGAGAAGCCACCACAATGAGAAGCCTGCGCACCGCAGTGAAGACTAGCCCCCGCTCACTGCAACTAGAGAAAGCCCGCGCGCAGCAACGAAGACCCAACACAGCCAAAAATAAATAAGTTAAATAAATAAATTAAAAAAAAAAAAAGAAGAAGAGGGTGGGTCTCCCCCTTGTTGCCAGAGGAGGGCAAAGACAGTGTTGTCCCTTTCTCCAGCAACCCATGACCTTCGATTAAGGAGGCGATGCGCGGGGTTTCAGTGAGTGACAGCCTCGCTGGACCCCAGTAAACATACCCTGGCCCACCTGGGAATCCAGAACACTCATCTGTTTCTCAAGACTATGTTTCCACTTTATTCTCTCAAGGGCAATTTGTGTGAATTATACAATGTACAGGTGCTCATATTTTCATTTGGGATCAATGGTTTGATTTAGGGGTGTTTCGCCAGCAAATACATCAAACTAGACATCATAGGACTGAATACAATACATGTGCAAAAGTAGTCTCAGCATCCTGTGGTTTTGAGGTTCTGCTTACTGGCTGACATTTGGGTCAAATTTGCTGCTAGCAGATTCAGCCAATCAGAACTCAGTAGAGCCCACTCCTGAGTGTATTTCCCTCAGTTCTCAGAAATGGGCATCAAACTCTAGAAGCACTGATATGGCACTTTATAAGCAACATAGATTAAATAGTTTAAAAAAAAAACTAGCCATGACGAGTGATTAATAATAATAATAATAATACATACATACATACATATATACGATTCTATCCATCGAAAACAAATGTCTGCCAGTAGAGAGAATGGATGAGAGCAGATAATTTGAATTGATTTACACAAGATAAAAAGAGAAGATTCTGGAGGAATGCAACTTGCCTCATGCTACTTCTTTCATCTAGGGCCTAACCGGTTCTAGAACAGTTGTTCCCAGTCTTGACAACAAATTAGAATCTCCTGGGGATCTTTTAAAAAGCTTAAGCAAACAAAACAAAAAACCCTATTTCTGGGCCTTCTGGACTGGAGTAAGCCCAGGCACGAGAGTCTTTGAAACACTCCTCAGGTGATTGCAATGAACAGCATTAGAACTGCTGTTCCAGGGCCACTTTTGTCAGGGTTCTCAAGCCAAGAGATGAAGTGCCTTGTCTTTCCAATCCATGACAGGATAAGAAAAGAGTGAAGAAAAACACAGAGTAGATGCTGGCCCCAGCCCCTCACTCAGGATCCCTCACCCTCAGCCTCTCCTGCTCTCAATTCTCCCAGAGAAGAAAGAGGAGACCAGATTCTCCATGGACACGCCTGCCCTGCCCTGCCCTGCCCTTCCCCAGTCCTGGCCGCCTGAGGGGACCTGCGAGACTCCCCTGGCACCAGCGCCTGAGCTCTTTTCTTGTCCACATTTGCTGCTTTTGGCCAAAGGCCACTCCAGAGCTTCCAGAGCAGAGAATGTTCTTAAGAAAATTAAAGCTCCAAGCAGAGGAGAGTTAAAGTGTGTCTCTGACTATAGGAGTGGGTGGCAGTTTAGAGTTCCTTTCATAAAAGCAGCCATCAGACCAATAATATATCATCATGTCTTTTTTACTGCAGTGTCTCAAGCAGCCATTACAAAAGGCAACAGGTTCATTTCATGGGCTCCAAAGCAGGACAGAGATGGATGGTGGAATTTGCAAGCAGGCGGATTCCAGCACCGCGTAGCAATAATCTCACAATGGGAGCTGTCCAGGGTGGAGCTTGGAAGCAAGTGGCCATTACTTAAGATGGTAGTGGAACGGGGCGCAGACCCCCTGCCAGGGAGGGAGGTTGGGATAAGCTGGCAATAAGGGGCCCCTCCCTCCAGGGCAGCATGAAAGGCGTGCTGGAAGGAGGAAGGGGGCAGTTCTTCATACATAAAACACCTGCTTTGTAGAGCCAGCCAGCCACTCATTCCCTCTGCTCCTCTTCCTGTGAGCACCGGTCTCTCTGGCCAGGCCAGGGTCCTGGTCATGCCCCATGGGGCTGAGGTTTGCCTGAGTGAAAGGAGGGTGCTAGAGACAAGCCCCTGGATTCTGGACAGAGGAGGGGGCCTGAAGGGGCCTCTGCTTACCCACCCTCAGCTTCCTGCCAGCTTTGGAAGGAATGAGGAAAGAAGCAGGAAATGTCTCTCGTGGGACACAGTAAAACCCCGTGACAAACTGCCTCACAACAGCATAAATTCTGATACAGTGTGATGGGCAGTTGGCTCCCAGACTCCCGGAGCGCACAGCTTGCTGGCAGCATGGGCTTACTCTGGTCATTTTATAACTTTGCAGTAATGAGACCTCACATTTTAGATCCACCTATAGCTTTATGGCAGGGTTTCCACTGTACATATCAAGGCCTCTTATCCCAAACTCAGGAAACCAAAAGTATCAGACCCCGAACTGACCTCTGTCTACCTTGCTTTTCCACCTGGCCACATGTCGCGAACTCCCTGTCCCCTGTCTGCAGCACCACGTGAATGGGGAAACGTCCGGCATCGTCCCTCCTCTCGTTCCACTGCAGACCCCATCACGTCATATCTGGCCTAGAGCCACAGCAGCTCACGCTGGCCAACCATCTGCCCCGAGACAATGCTGCTCGCCACTGTCTGATTGATCTTTGTAAGACACCTATTCACACTGCCCATCACACCACTCCCCCGTTCAAAGACCACTTCAGTGCCCCCAGTCACAGGATTCAAGTCAAAATCCTTCCTTGGCATTCTCAGCTGGCCTCAATCCACTTTCCAGTCCCATTCCCCACACCTCTCCTGCACCAGCCTGCTCTCAGGCCAAGCAATCAATCAACTGCAGGATCAGTCATGTGTAGAAGGCCACTTTGTGTCTGGGGCTGGGCATGGCCCCCTGGTGGAGTATAAAAAATACTGGGACATTGGGCTTGCCTTCAAGGATTTACAGCCTCTTAAAGAACACGGTACCTGTGAAAAGTTTAATAACGACACAGCCGTTAAAGAAGAACATAAGAGGGAAATGCCATGATTCATTGCCAAGCAGTGCTGTCTGTAGACAATGTCACAAATTCTGAGACTCCAGAGAGCCCAGGAGACTGGAGGGCCCCTAAATGCATTTGCGGAGATAAAAAAGGAATAAGGACACTAGCTACCAATGATGACTCGCTGGACTAGGCACTTTGTGAGCATTATTCCCAATCCTTACAACTCCTCTGCCAAAAGTAAATACCATCTGCTTCATCACATTTCCTCCTATTTTCCCCAGGAGAAAGCCAAAGCTCAAAAGGTTAAGTAAGTAACTTGCTCAAGATCATATAGCTGGCAGATGATGGAGCTGAGATGGAGTCCCAGGTATATCCAATTCCACCACGCACGTCCCTCCCATTGTACCCCATTCTCTCCCCACCTGTCAGATTCAGGCCAAGGTTTCTCTCCCCAACCAGACATCTAGAGCCCTGAGGGAAATGAGAGTGTTCCAGACCTATTTCATCTTGCCTCCCTCTTCTCACACCGACAGCCCTGTGAAGTGCTCTGAGCATGGGAGGGCTTCGCAAATGTTTGGTGCTTTGCTGATGGAGCCCTGTGCTGAGGCTGAGGGAAGCTTGGGTACCTGCCCACTGCACTCGTCTCCCCACCCCGGCTCCCCGCTGTCACACCATGACCTTCTAGCCTCCTCCCTGGCCCTCCAGGCCTCTGCTCAGATCCCAGCATGCTCCACCGGGGCTGGAAAACAACGCTTGGCAGCCTGGATGCCATTTGTCTCCCAAATCTTGAGGACAGATGGGCACAGCCAGGAGGTCCCTGTGTTGCAAAGGCCACAGGAGCCCACATGGCTGTGGCTATGCCAGCTAAAGGCAATTTTTGAATTATCTCCAAAATGAGCGAGTGCAGCTCAGGGTAGCCTCACATGCTTAGGAGTCTGAGATACATTTGCATTTGGCTTTGGAATAGGCTTTTGTTTCCCCCTTTAACGTCAATGTCATTATTGCCAAATTTGTGAATCCACCTGAAGCTAAGGTATGGAGAACTGATTGCAGAAGCTGTTGGGAAGCCAACGTCCCATCGCCACATGTTTCCTCACTTCCACCCCATCCATGCCAGGCCTTTCTGCCTCTTCTAAGTGGGGAAGTTACAGAAGCAAACTTGGGGCTGACTCAAAGCATCATCTCCTATCTGTCCTCACATCTGGACAGTAAGTGCTGTGGTTTCAAAGATAAAGACCACTCTCTGAACTGAAGGGACTGAGAGTAAATCAAGTGGTCTAGAGACGGCCACCAGGCCCTAACTGTGGGCTTGACAACAGGGATAACGACAGCCACCACCGTTTGCTCAATACATATATCCCCCCAGGTGAGTGATAAGTGGTTTCGGCAGATTATCCCACTTATCCTTCACAAAAACCCTGCAGAGATTTTATGAGGAGGAAACCAAGGTTCAGAGAGGTTAAATGACTTGTCCAAAGGCACACAACTGGAGATTGCGCCAGGATGCCACCCCAGGACGACCTGACTCCGAAGCTCCACCTCTTAAGCGCCAGCTCCCCGCGCGATCGGCAGGGATCTGCGTCTGGAGGCCCGCCCGCCCGGCCGCCCGCCCGGCCGCCCGGCCGCCTTCCCGCGGCGCCCGCTTACCCCTGGCTGCGGTAGGCGGCGCACCTCTCCAGCGGCACCCGCAGCACGCCGTCGCTCAGCCCCACGAAGAGCGCGCGGGCGCTGTGCAGGATCCGCAGGCTGCGCAGCGGCTCCCGGCGCCCGGGGGGCAGCACGTGCAGCTCCTCCAGGTAGCAGCCGCGGAGGCTGCGGCTCGTCGTGGACAGCGCCTTCAGGATGGTGCCGGACTCTGGAGGGGCCAGATCAGGGGTGGCCTTAAAGGCCCCGGAAGCTCGCGGCCCAGCCCCTGCCGCTCAACCTCCTCCCACCCCGAGCGCCGGCGGCGCGGGGCGGCCTCACCCGTGCCGATGTAGAGCACGTGGTAGAGCGTATCCTTGGCCTGCACAAGGTCCACCACGAGGTGTGAGAAGCGCACGCTGTCCTGGGTGACGCAGGGCTCCGGTGTCACCGGCTGCACGGCCTCGCTCATCAGGAACAGGCGCTGTGCATCCTGCAGGCTTCGCTCCGTCAGGTTCTCGTTGGGGCCCACCTCGGGCAGGGTGCCGCACTGCGGCGGGGAACCGGGTCACGCGTGCCCAGCCGCCGGGCTGCCGCGATCCCGTATCCCTCCTTCCTCGCAACCCAGACTCTGATTCTCCAATCCCTGCTCCCCGCCCCCCAAAATCCCCCGCTAAGTGTCCTGCACCCTCTTCCAGGAAGATGCCTCATCTTTGGGAACTAAGGGAAAATGGGGCTGGGAAGACGGAGGATGAGGGACCTAGCAGGGATGGAGAAGAGGACAAGGAAGATGAAAGGGGGGCTGGATTATCTAGAAACTGATCATATGAGTGTGGATAACAAGTGTCCTGTTATTTCATGCTGTCGCTGTAGGTGCCCCTCCCCCATGTTGGGCCAAGCCCTGCCTTCCTTCTCCCATGTCCCTATCAGCTCAAGGTTCTTACGCCTTCTAAACCAAAGCTGGAAGGCAACTACCATTTATTGAGCACCTACTACATTCTACGGACCACCTCAGGTGCATATCAACCCTCCAGCGTATCTATGAGGTCGATGGTATTATCCCCATGTGCCAGATAAGGGTAAAGAGGCTCAAGGAGGTTGAGTGACTTGCCCAAGGTCACACAGAGAGGGCTAGATCTGGGTCAAGATTGTACTACTGAAAAGCCTGAGGTCTTTCCCTGCTCCATTCTGCCTCCTGGTCAGGAAGCTGGATGGATATGCAAATCAACCATCTGCAGTTTTCTCTGTCCCATGGCTATTTCCCCTTCTCCACACTGGGGATGCTCACACCACCCATGGCTGGGCTCTGACCACTCCTGGTGCTCAGAGATCCTCCAGGCATTAGTACCCATACTGGGTAGACTGCAAGCAAACTCCAGCTAAAAATCCCTGAATTCTGGCCACATAGCTTGTGACTGCTCTCCTGGTTCCCTACACTGAGTAGAGCTGAGGTCCCACCTCCCTGCCTCTCTGGAGGTGAGGGGTCACATTTAGAGATGGCTCAGAGCAGGCCCCCTTGTTCTGCATCCCACCCACTCTCCCTTTCTTGCTCCAGAGTCTTGAGGTTACCACCCTCTTAGGGAACCATCGCAGACCCCACAGATGGGCATAGATCAGCAGGGACACATTTGGTGGTTGCACTAAGTAGCTGGGAATCAGCTTGCGGCTGGTAGTCTGGGGGAGGGTGGTATGTGAGGAGAGGGAAAGGGGAGGAGAAGCTGTACCTGGAAATTGGGGATGGGGTTGGCGATGGGGAGCCAGGCAGCCCTGGGGTTCTCCTGGTAGCGAAACGGGCCATTGAAAGCCTGAGAGATGGCACTGAGGTTGAAGGCGCAGACAGCAGATGCGGCAATGCTGTTTCTGAAAGGCAAGAGATGGAGGCATGCTGCCTTCCCTGGAGGCCTCGGCACCGTCCCCTTAAATCCACGGCCAGCTGTCAAATCACAGCATGGCACAGCTCCAAGGCTTACTAGGCACCTATGATGACTCTGGTGCCTTCCGCGCCACAGGGGTATCACAGAAGGAGGAAACATGGTCTTCACACCGTGAAAAGCCTCCGGGAAAGAAAGACCCACTGATGAGAAGCCCTGGTGGATCCTTCTGTGCTACCTCCTCATCCCCTTCGTTTATTCAGTGGGAGGGTCAAATAAAGTCAATGGTTTTCAACCATTTTAGTCCCTGGCCCACTGTAAGAAATATATTTTATATTACAGCTCAGTAGGACACACACATACATGCACACATACACATTTGCAATGAATTTTCATGAAACAATATGCACCCTTACTAAATACATTATACTCTGATATTTTTATTCCAATCGATTCTGCTTTGTTTATTTTATTTAAAAAAAAGAAAAACCAACAACAACTTCGTTGCCAAACCAGTAATCTATGCTGCAGCCCACCACCCGCAGCCAGATGACCTCTCAGATCCCTTTCAGTCATGGATTCAGACGTTTCTATGAGTCTGATGTGGGCAGTTCGGAGAGAGGATACCACTACACCAAGTGTTTCCAGGGCTGTTCTGGCTGCGCTCAGTCCCTCTCCCAGATGTGTGCATTTCGCTCCCCTCTGCCTGGTCGCAGTCCCCACTGTCTCCTCCAGGATGCTGCACTGTCCCTGCAGCCTGTCTGGTCTCCTCGGGTCCATTATCCACACAGCAGCCGGAGTGAGTGTTACAAAATGCACATCTGAGCTAGTCCCTGTCCTCCTTCAAACCCTCCAATAATGTCTCCTCACTCTTAGGATAAAGATCAAAACCCTCAAAGCAGTCTACAAGGCCCTTCCGGGCATAATGCTCCCATGCCCACCCCTCGGCTGACTCTCCTGTCTTTCGCGTCCTCACCCGCCAGGTTCCTGCCACACGGGTCTCCTCTCAGTTCCTCAAACATTTTTTCCCACCCCAAGCTCTGTACATGTTGTTCCCTCGGGCTGCAATGCTCCTCTCCCCTAGCTGCAGGATGATTCCCAGTCATCCCGTAGATGTCACTTTCTACAGGAAGCCTTCCCGGATCATCGACCCTCCACACTGATCACAGCTTCTCTGCACACTGCCCTTTCCCTCTGTAGAATTTATTATAGTTAAAACTGGCCATTCTCGAGAATGTAAGCTCCTTGTGGGCAGAGTCAGGTCTGCCCTTGCTCACTGGTGTGTCCCCCATCCCCCTGACCTCCACCATGACAAGAACCTGGGGCATGGTGAAGGTGCACAATACATAAACAATTTGCAGTCTACACTAATGCTGCTATTTTCCCTTGATGCCTCTCCAGGGACTCCTGCCCTTTGCTCACGGCTGCCCACCTTCTGCTGCTGACAGTGGGCTGGTCACTAAGTCCCTGCTGTCAGCTCATGGCCTGTGTGGGCTGTGCTGCATATCTGTCCCCTGGCTTGGATGGCTTCTCTGCTCCAGCTTCCCTGTTTTACTCTCCTCCCTGTCCATCCCCGTAGACTATCCTTCCTGTAGCTAACCTGGCCCTCATCCAATGCCTGCTATCTGGGGCCCTAGATAAGCAAACTCCACTCTATGCTTCATATGTTTCTGTCCTTACAAAGAACCCAGCACAGCATCCTGTACAACAAATGTGTTTCTTGGTCTCTGCCGCCCATTCAGCATTCTCTATAAAAAAATCACCTGAATGGGTCAGGCTTTACACAGAAGAGGCGGGGGAAGGAGGGTCTCATGATCTCCATGGGGGTTACCCTTCCTCACACCTAGGAAACAAAAGGGGTTCTAATTCCCAGCCTGTGTTTTCCAGGGCAGTTGGGATTGCCAGAAGACTCTGATAGTTAGATTTAGCAGGATCATGGAGTCCTGAGGTTGGAAGTGTAAAGAGTCCCCTCTGAGCCTCCCTGATGGGCAGCTGCTGGACCCTCCTGGGGCTGCCATCCCCTCATTGAAGGCAGCTTATTTCACTTTCATCACCAGCAAGTTCTTCCTTCCCGGAGCCACAATCCAGCTCCTTTTACTTTCTTCATATCTGGCCTAGGCCTGCCCGTCACAGCAACCCAGAACAAATGCTTACCTCTCCGGAGGCAGCAAGTCACAAAATCCTCAGAGGACCCAGTGCAGAAGGCACAGCAATCCCCATTTTACAGAAAGAGAAACAAGGGCTCAGAGAGGGACTTGCCCGAAGCCATCAGGCTTCGAAGCAGGTCAGAGCACATTCCTGACATCCAGGGGAGGGTGGGGGAGGGCAGGGACTCACACATTGGTGGTGAAGACCCCGTAGATGAGGTCCTGCTCCGGCAGGTGGAAGGCACTCTGCAGCTCGTTGTAGTAGAAGGGGACCTCGCCCGGGCGGGAGCAGTTGAGCCGGGCCTTCATGAACGTGGTCCAAGTGTCCTCCAGCAGGAACCGGCCCCCCATGTCGTTCTTGCACACGCGGGCCACCCGAGAGTACACGGTGCGTCCACAGTCATGCTCCACCGCGTTCTCCCGCAGCAAGAAGTACGCGAACAACCCGATATCATAGGCTGCTACAAAGTTTGGCTCTGGGGGCAGAACAGGAATAAGGGGTGGGTCAGGCCAGGAGGGAGGAAGGGGGCAGAGCTGGGAGTACTCGACTACTTCCATTTCCTCAGATGGGCATCCTGACAACCCCCCACCAGCTTGGTGACCTGGGGGCTCTAACCCTGTTCCCACCTCCAATGCAAAGTGCAGTTATAGTAATAGTTAACACGGATGACTGAGCACTCACTGTGTACCAGACACTGTTATAAGTACTTTATATGGATTAACCCGTTTGATCCTCTTAATAAGCTATGAGGTATATACTATGATCGTCCCCATATTACAGATGAGACCATTGTGGCACAGAGAGGTCAAGTACTTGCTCAAGGCCACACAGCTCATTAGTGGAGAAGCAGGGATTAAACTCCAAGGGGCAAGAAATTCAAATCACCCTCCTCCAATCTCTTTCTTTCCCATAACCTTTCCTCCTCATCAATTTCTAACTCCTTCTCTCCCTTTGTAGCCTGCCCTCTATCTGCTCTGGGTCCTCAGGACATCTGTGATTTCATCCATAGTCCCTCTCCAGCATGCTGTGGTCCTTGGGCGACCATCTGCCCCACTCTGGTTGGGCAGGAAGGAAACTGATGGGGGTCAGGGTGGGCTGGCTGGCTTAGGACCAGGGGAGCCCCCCGGGCTGGATCTCCTTACCATTGAGCCACTTGGAGTTATACTGGGCGGTACGAAGTGGTGGCCTGCTGCCCAGGCTGCGGTAGATGGCGGGGTCCCGACCTGAGAAGTCGATGACCGTGGCTGCGTAGAGCTCCCCCTGGGAGGAGATGACGGCTGTGGAATTGTGGCGCGGGTCGTAGGGGCAGCGGGCCACACCGTTGATCTTCTCCACGGTCCGGCTGAGGTTCCCCACCTGGGGATAATGGGGAGATGGGGCGCTTTTCCCCGAGGCCCTGGGGCTGCCTGTTCTTTCCACCCCAGAGATTTGTTTCCTCCTGGGTCCCTGGTCTCTCTGGGCCTCTGCTTCCCTCCCCCTCCTCCTCACTGCCCACCCCACAGTCCCTCTGAGGGAGCAGCCATCATGGAGGGAGAGGTGTGCCAAGAGTCAGGGCCCTCCAAGGTGAGGCTGAATTTTGATGAACAGCGAATAATTTTTTAGTGTAAGGATGCCCCAAAGCTTGCCTGGGACATACTGATACTAACATACTGTCTGTTTTTTACCTGAAATTCAAATCTAACTGGGCATCCTTTTCGTTTTGGTTTTTGTGTTGAACTGACAGCCCCATTCCAAGGCTGTGTGCCTGAGTGAGAGAAGCTCTTGGTGTCCCCCTCTGTCTGCCTGACGCTGCACAGCCCTCACCTGTCTGCTGGAGCACACTGGGGAGAAGGCATTGGTCCCACACATGAACACTTTCCGGCCAGTGACAATCAGGACTCGCACGTAGTTCTGACACTCCTCCTGAAGCAAGAAAGGGGAAGTAATAGAGGCACAAGCTCTCCAGCTGCAGAGCTGTGTGTCTTTCCCTCCTCCACTGCACCGCAAATATTCGAAAGCACTCTTCTCTGCTCCAGATCCACCTCACTCTGAAGCTGAGGTTGCATCTGTGGATGTCTCCCCTCCCCCCCACCTCCCTCCCAGGCCGGCTCCCTGCCTCACCGCCCACTCAGATGCTCAGGCTGCATCCCCACCTGCACCAGGAGCCCCTGGCTCCTCCAGGCTGGGCCTCTCATGCAGGTGGCCTCGTGCCCACACGGTGCCCCTCCACCCCTACAACCACAAGCCTCCCGCCGGCTCTAAGCCAGGCCCCTGGCTGCCAAGGCCACGTACCTCGGTCTTCCCTTTGCTTTGGCAGGAGCGGCGCGTGTCCTCGTTGGAGGCCCACTCTGTGGCCTGTGGGAGGAGCACACAGACATCACACGGCTGTGCCACTCACAGCCAGAGGGGGCAGCAGCCGTGGCTGGAGAGGACAGAGCTGGGAAAGGGCCAGCCACGGCCTGCAGGGTAAGGTTCCTCGCACAGTATCCACGTGGACCCGGCAGGGCTGCCAGACTCCTTACCCCGAGACACCCCCTCAGCCCAAAACCCTCCACACCTCCTCGGGTCAGGGAAGCCTGGAGTAAAAACCGCCTTATCCCACATCGTCCCCACGCGGCTCTGGCCTGGGACCTCCCCAGCCCTTCCTTCCCCAGGTTAGCCAAGGAACTTTGAGTGGCCAAGGACCTTCATTCCCACCCCAGGCCCTGAGTGGGAGATCGGAATTGTGCCTCCAGTATGTGCCAGATGTCCCTCGAATGAATGGGAGGCAGGGAGGGAGGAAAGGCTAGATCGGCCAATCTTAGATACAGGAGATCGATTTCACCTGCCCACTACAACCCTGCAAAGTTCTGCATGACTTGCCGCTGGTATGTGGTAGAGCAGAGATTGGAACCCACATCCCTGGTTCAAAGGCCATGTGTTTTTTCCCTCTTCATCCCACTGTCTCAAGGACCTAGGACTTCCCGTTGCTTACTTGCTACCCTCGCCCCACCTCTGTACAGGCTGCTTCCTTGTTTCCCTGTAGTATCACTCATGCTCTATCGTGGGGTCATGTTTTGGGAACACAGCTTCCACTCAGGGACTCAGAGGACATTGCATGTTCTCCAGTGCCCAGGGCTTTAAGAGAGGGCTGTACCCACCCAGAAAACCCCGTTCCCCTTCATCTACTCTCTGAGAGCCCTCCCAGTCACTGAAGAGCGGCTGGAGGGAGGAGTGATACCCTTCACGTCCAGGCAGTGTCAGCCCTGGAGTGTGGCTCATTATATACTTCTGGGTCACATGTATAAACATGAACTGCCTACCTGTCCTGGGAGAGGGAGCCCTGAGCAAGCAGCTCCTCTATCCAAACGGGCAAACAAAAAAAAAGAAAAAGAAAGAAAGAAAAACAGCCCACCTGCTTTTAATTTCTAACAAAGCTCCTTCTAGGCGTGTAGTCACTGCCTGCCGAGCTCCAGGACCCAGGATGTGGGAGGGGAAGAGGTGCTGGGAGCCAGAGCGGCTGGGCTGCTCTCTGCCGTCCAGGCTGCAGCTCACCCACAGCCCCAGGGCGCCTGCCTGGTGGGGCAGTGGGAGGGCTGACCTCTGCAGACCCTGGATTCGGGAGCTGGGTGGTGAGTTTGGTCATGCCTCCATCAGACCGATGACCAGGCTGGGCTCATCCTGCCGTGCCAGGCCTGGAGCTCAGGTCTCTGCTCCCAGACCTTGGAGAAGGGCAAATGACCCCTGGCATCTGGCCACAGAGCCATGGGCTTCTGGCCAGGAACAATGGAGGCATTGTCATACTCAGCACATCAGCTCCAAGACTGAGCCTGATGTGAGAAGAAAGAGGGATATGAACAAGGAAACTCAGGGTCTCTGGGGGCAGAAAAGGGCAATGACCCACATATACTGCAGATGTCCAGGCCTAAAGCTCTGGACAGTGGGTGGCTGCAGGGGGACTGTGTGGACAAAGGGGCCTTGCTGGGGCCTTGGGGTCCCTGAGCACCGGGGCACTTTAAAGGGGTCAGCCTTATTTCTAAGGGGGTGGGAATCCCATTGTGAGGGTTGCGGGCTCATGGGGGACAGCTGTGTACAATCAAAAGGTGTTAGACAGTCACATGGAGCTGAGCACCAGGACAGGCACTTGACACACCTCTCTCTTCATTTTACAGGTGAGGACAATGAAGCTCAGAGAAGTTGAGCAATTTTCCCAAGGTCACAAAGCTAGTAAGCAACAAACCCAAGATGCAAACCCAGACAGCTGACACTAGAGCTAAGCTCTCTCTGTTACATCCTGCAGCCTCTCACAGTGAGTAGATTTCTCAAACCAAAAGTTAGAACATATGGCCTGAAAAGAACATGTATATTTATAATGATAACAGCACAGAACAGGCTTGAGTCATTTTATTTATTTTTATTTTAAAAATTATTTTTATCAAAATAATGATGCGCAGAGTTGAAAAAGTTAAACAGTATGAAAAAGTAATTTAAGAAGCCCTCAGCAACCGGCTCTTCTCACACCCCAGCCCCATTTCCCAAGGAAACTACTGTAGACTCCTTTAGCTTTTTTTCTGTATGTGTTTTTTTTAAATCCAATTTCTCAAAAATATGTGTCAATCTCAGACTTCATCTTCTGACTTCCTGTTACGGAGGTGAAGATTTTTTTCCACTTACCCATCCCCATTCTCCCCCACCCCAAAGCACACACACATTTCCCCTCTCCCTGTCCTCCCATTATAATTATGTAATATTAATTATTTAATATTTTAATATAATTATTTAATACTTTAAAATCAACACCGGTATTTACTTTATTGTGAATGTGTGAAAATTGTTCACTGCTACCAACTAGAACCCCAGATTTCACTGAACGTAAGACACCATCTATCGTAATAGGAACCACGAAGAAAGAAAACATACTGCCGCACTCCTTTATTACTTAAATTTTTAAAGTAAGCTTATTGGAAGTGCTCTTATTTAGATATATATTTAATCATATATTAATCTTGTGCACACAAAAAAGAAAAATGTAAGCAAAATTAATTAAATATTCTTAAACCTTCTCTGAATTCAGAGTTCATCTCTTCTGAATCACTTTTCTATTGTCATCAGTGCTCATTTTCTGTTGTTTTGTTTGTTTGCTTGTTTTAGACTATCGTTTTTTGAACCACCCAGGAAGCCAGTGATGCAGCAATTCTTCAAGAGTATTCCTCTCTGGTTTCCAGAATTTTCTTCCAAGTCATTGTCCCCATTCTGCAGGTTGAATGCTGGCACCTTCTTGATCTTACCAGCAGGTGTCCACAGAAGGTTTTCTGACAAACCAGGACTCCTAGTCCCTCTTCATACGATCCTAAAATGGTCTGTGGGCTGAGATATCAATGGGTGGCTGTTGCTGGGTGAGAACACCAGGAATAATGACCAAGTTCACACCTTCACAGGTAGAGACAACTCCATCAGGACTGTGGTCTGGCCAATGGTGACTGTAAGATGCCTTTGACAGAAAGACATGGCCTGACTTCAGACTCAGTAAAATGTGAAAACATATGCCTCTGAGAATCAATGAAATATGCCTATTCTGATGAGGTATCCTTTCTTGACCAACTTTTTGTTTTTCCTGGACTGAATAATTGTCTTGATTTTCTTCATTGGCTTGTTTTACAACGTACCTATCACTGATTTTTCCCTAATGCCCAACAGTCCCTCTCAATATCATCTGCTAACAACTGTACACACAAATGGTTCAGATAACCTATTAATTCCCATTCTCTTCCTCCTGCCAGCCTCCAGCCTTCTGCTCCAGTATGACCTGGTTGCTCTTGAGGTCTCCTGTTTTGCTGTTAACCTGGGACTTACCTCCACTCCTCTCCTGTTTGCTGAATCCTGTGTTTCCCCTTTCTTGAATTACTTGCTTATTTTGGTAGAACACATCTCCAGTATCTTCCTATGAAAAGGAACATGGTAGATCAATTTTTTTAAATTCTTGCATGTCTGATTCATTCTATCTTCATACTTGATTGATCGTTTTGGTATAGAATTCTAAGTTGAAAATAATTTTCACTCAGAATTGTAAAGGCATTTATTCCTCCATTGTCTTCTAGATTCCAGTGTTGCTACTGAGAAGTCTGGTGTAATTCTTATTCCCAATCTTTTGTAGTGATCGTTTTCTTTCTCTTTTTCTCTTTAGAAAAAAAAAGCTAGAAGCTTTTAGAATCACCTTTGATAACAGTGTCCTGAAATTCACACTGATGTGCCTTAGTGCAGGGTCTCTTTTGGGAACTCAGTCAGCCCTTTCAATGTGAAGACTCATCCTCTATTTTGGCAAATTTTCTTATGTTATTTCATCCATAATTTCTTCCTCATTTTTTTCTCTGTTCTCTTTTTTGTAACTCTTATTAATCCAATCCACTGTTGGCCCTTGTGCATTGATCCTCTAGTTTTCTGTTATTTCTCTCCTGTTTTTCATTTCTTTTTTTTGTCGTCGTTCTAATTTCTGAGAGATTTTTCTTCAACTTTATCTTCTAATCCTTCCATTCAATTTTTATTTCCCCAATCACTTTTTAAATTTTCATTTTTAATTTAATGTTTTATAAACAAAATATATTTTTATATCTCAGAAGATTCTAATTAGTTTTTTAAATTAATTTACGAAGTGTTTTC
Organism: Balaenoptera borealis; assembly: GCF_965194805.1. Taxonomy (NCBI): domain Eukaryota; kingdom Metazoa; phylum Chordata; class Mammalia; order Artiodactyla; family Balaenopteridae; genus Balaenoptera; species Balaenoptera borealis. Next base: position 68,615,023 of record NC_138862.1, read on the forward strand.
TTGTATGTCTTGCATTGTCCCTGTTTCTTACAACTTCCTTCATTCTGTTTGCTTGTTTGTTTTGATCTTTCTCTTTCACTGTAGAGGCTTTCCTCAAATGTCTGGTGATTTTTGGCTATTTATATTTAAAAATAAATCACTAACCATTTCCCACTGAAAGGAGCCAAGGTTTCTTGGAGAAACGACTAATTCTAGGTCTGGGGCAGGAAATGTACAAGGTGAGCCTAGAATATCTCCTCACACCAAATAGTAAGGAAGCAAAGACCACTAGGGTCATAGTGTCATAGGCCCAGGAGCCAATTTGAAGAGGCCCCCTACTGGCGAAAGATGGGATAGTCATGAGAGATAACTGCAATGGGCTGCAACACCCACAATGTTTAAAGCCATGAGTCTGTAATAATAATAATAATAATAATAATAATAATAATAAAATTAAATTAACTGATCATCATTGACAGATACTTCCAAGCCAGTTCATTATTTGAAAACTGGTGAATAAAGACAGAGTATCAAATATTTATCCTGCCTTTTCTATATGACTGTATCATTGGGTAATCAAATAGGAGATGAGGAGAAGTTTCTCCTTGTAGAAGTAGTCTGGCTAATGTACTGTAACACCTAAAGAATTAATGGATCTGGGAAACAATCATCAATGGCTGCTAACATTAAAAAAAAAAACAGAGAAAATCAGACACTATGTACCGCCTAAAAAAGTATACAATAACACCTCTGAAGTAATCTTGCCAGAATCTAAACTAAATAAAGTCTTTAAATCTAACAATCAATTCACAGATGATACAGGGAACAGAGGAACACATTAAATTGTACCATTTGGATTACAATCAGCAAAGTCAAGATTGTGGGAAACACTATAAGACAAATGACCAGTTTTCTTCAATAAATAAATTGCACACAGAGAGAAAAAGAAATATTGTTCTAGCCCCGTACCCCATCAGTGCGATTTCACCTTTCCTGGGGTCTCCAAATTTGGAGGCTCACCAGTTGGGTCTTTAAAGAAAGGGTCTTAAAGCGGGAGGCATAACCCTCCCAGACTTCAGACAATACTACAAAGCTACAGTAATCAAAACAACGTGGTATTGGCACAAAAACAGACAGATGGATAAGTGGAACAGAATAGAGAGCCCAGAAAAAAACCCACACCGTAGGGTCAATTAATCTTTGACAAAGGAGGCAAGAATATAAAATGGGAAAAAAGTCTCTTCAGCAAGTTGTGCTGGCGAAGTTGGACAGCTGCATGCAAATCAATGAAGTTAGAAGACACCCTTACACCATGCACAAAAATAAACTCAAAACAGCTTAAAGACTTAAACGTAAGATATGACACCATAAAACTCCTAGAAGAGAGCATAGGCAAAACATTCTCTGACATAAACTGTACCAATGTTTTCTTAGGTCAGTCTCCAAAGGCAATAGAAGTAAAAACAAAAATAAACAAATGGGACCTACTCAAACTTACAAGCTTTTGCACAGCAAAGGAAGCCACAAACAAAATGAAAAGACAACCTACGGACTGGGAGAAAATATTTGCAAATGATGCGACCAACGAGGGCTTAATTTCCAAAATATACAAACAGCTCATGCAACTCAACAACAACAAAAACCAAACAACCCAATCGAAAAATGGGCAGAAGACCTAAATAGACATTTCTCCAAAGAAGACATACAGATGGCCAATAGGCACATCAAAAGATGCTCAGCATTGCTAATTATTAGAGAAATGCAGATCAAAACTACAACAAGGTACCAGCTCACACCTGTCAGAATGGCCATCATTAAAAAGTTTATAAATAACAAACACTGGAGAGGGTGTGGAGAACAGGGAACACTCTTACACTGTTGGTGGGAATGTAAACTGGTGCAGCAGCTATGGAAAACGTATGGAGGTTCCTCAAAAAACTAAAACTAGAGTTGCCATATGATCCAGCAATTCCACTCCTGGGCATATATCCAGACAAAAGTATAATTCAAGAAGATACATGCACCCCTATGTTCACAGCAGCACTATTTACAATAGCCAAGACATGGAAACAACCTAAATGTCCATCAACAGATGAATGAATAAAGAAGATGTGGTATATATAGACAATGGAACGTTACTCAGCCATCAAAAAGAATGAAATAATGCCATTTGCAGCAACATGGATGAACCTAGAGATTAGCATAATGAGCAAAGTAAGTCAGAAAGAGAAAGACAAATACCATATGATATCACTTATATGTAGAATCTAAAATATGGCACAAATGAACATATCTACAATACAGAAAGGCTCACAGACGTAGAGAATAGAGTTGTGGTTGCCAAGGGGCGGGGAGGTGAGGGAAGGAATGGAAGTTTGGGATTAGCAGAGGCAAACTATTATATACAGGATGGATAAACAACAAGGTCCTACTGTATAGCACAGGGAACTATATTCAATATCCTGTGACAAAACAAAATGGAAAAGAATATGAAAAAGTATATATATATGTATAACTGAGTCACTTTGCTGCACAGAAGAAATTAGCACAACTTTACAAATCAACTACACTTCAATAAAAAATTTTTTAATGAAAAAAAAGGGTCTTAATCTCCCTTTATTGGGGGAGGGGTAAATGGAGGAAGGGATTACTGTGTGGGATGGGACAGGAGATCTGGGTTCTGACCTCTCAATTTAGATAATTTCAACCATTTCCCCCTTTTAGCCTTGTACCTCATCCTCACATTCCACAATATCCAACACCCCAATTTCTGAGGCCTTCTGGGGAATCATCACGCTTCTCTGCCATATATCCCTCTGTAAACTGTTCTGCTCTACTAAATTGGTTATGATTTGCTCCATCCATTTTCCACCTTCCCAGAATACATTAATCTCTTCTCTACTGACATCTCTTTTGTTCTCTCTGTCATTGCAGATCTGTACCTTCTAAAATTTCTCACTGTCCTTTTAGTGAATTTTGTGAAGGAGTGGAGATAAGATGTGTACGATCAATCAGCCATGCAGAATGTCTTAAAGTAGGACTGTCCCAGAAATTCCAGGATGGCAATCTCTAGTAAAGAGAAACTGCGTGGTTTTCTGGTATGGGGAAAGCAGTTGAGACAGCCAGGAACTGGATAATCTCCTTATAGACTCAGCAACTCCCCTGGACACCAGAGACAATGGCTGAACATTAAAACAGCTGAGCATTAAGTCCACCACTCATCAGAGTTTAGATTTCAAAAAACTATGGAGCTGCCAGCTTAGTTTGGACAATGTGGAGACAACTAGAAAAGAGCTCAGGATCAGCCTCACCATCTGCCCAGGCGCAAACAAAGCCCCATGTGCATCCTGATGCGAATGTGCAGAACAGTCCCCATGTCTGCACATGCAAGACATGTGGCAGCCCAAGATCATAAATCCATTGCAATTAGGCCTCCAGCCACGTCATCCTCTGGAACTGCTCTGGCACAGGTGGCTCATGAGCTCCTGATTGACAAATCCAAGTAAGCTTATTCAGCAGCCCCCTGACACTGTCGACCACTCGCCACCTTTTCTTTCCCACAACCAGTTTATTAAGTTACAGTGATAAATAACAATCACTGGTGAGCTGATTTGGTTTCCCCTTCCCTTCTGCAAGCACGGGTGTGCACACACACACACACACACACACACACAGAGGCAGGCAGGCACGCACGCACGCACGCACTCTGCCCCCTCTGCCGCTACCTGCATCTCTCCTCCCTTGTTCCTTAGAGACTTGAGAAGGAAGCTGGGTTTTTCTATTTTCCTTAAGGAAGAGTAGTTTACACAAATTGTTTAATAGGGGTTAGGTACTTAGAAGTCCTTTTAGTGGACACTGGTTTGCATAAACTGTTTGCATTTAGATTTTTCTTTAAGGGATGTTAATTATTTAAACTATCAATAAAGCACTGAGGTTTGAGTTTGGTTAAATCATACCCTGGGGCCATGTGGGAGGATCTGTTGGCTGTAATGGAGAGTTATAACTGCGTGTGTGCCCCAGGCAGGATGGAGAGTAAAGGAGGTTGGGCTGGGGAACGGGGAGGCCTTGACCCTGTCTCCTCTTTTCAGCAAAGGGGTGCAGCTCATTTTTAGCACTTAGTTGCTGTGAGTCAATTGTGATAGCAGATGCTGTGGACTGAAAGCTTATAAACAGGAACCCAAAGCCCCAGACCGGGCAATGGAGGAGCGCTCAATGAAGTCCAGCTTTCATGGTCAAAAGGCAGGGCTTTCTCATCAGAGGACAAACCAGGAGACCAGAGGCTGAGGTCGGCCTCCTGCCTGGCCGAGGGGATGCTGGACACCCCCCTCTAACTTCTCTCTCGTTCCCTTCTCTTTGTGGCTAGGTGGTTCCCCCTGTGGTGGGGCGGTGGGGATGTGACCATGAATTGTATTTATTTATCTCCTCAGTTCTGTTACAAAGAATCCAATCTGAACTCCAGGAGTCAGGCCCTAAGAGACACCCTGGGAAGGTGGTAAAACCAATTCCTGGTGCAGTTGTGGCTGGTCTGCAGAAAAGCCTTCAGAAAAGCCCCAGAGGCCCAGCCCCTGCCTCAATCATGAGTGATAGGGCTGGTAGAAGGTACCTTCCCATGGCTGAGACCAGATCCACACGGAGCAGAATGAACCAAACGCCAGGCCTCAGCATCAAGCCGGAGGGTCCTAACATCTGGTAAGGTACGGGACCCAGGACCTGCAGGTCAACTGTCAAGGACACCTGGGGAAGCCGAACCAGTTGGGCAGCATCTACAAAAAAGGCCTTAACATCCTAGAGCAGTGGTTCCTATATCTGGCTGCACAAAGGAATCACCTGCGAGCCTTTAAAAATCCCAGTGCCCGGCTGTACCCTAGAACAGAACCTCTGAGGCATCAGTGCTTTTTAAAGCTCCTCTGGTGATTCTAGTGGGCAACCAAGGGAGAACCAGTGTCTAGAGTCAGGCTAGCTCCAGTCCCATCCTGATTTATGCTACCCAGCTCTGCAAGCCAGAAACCTAGATGGCACCACTGTAGTCCAAGCCTTCGCTAAGCCCTCCAGGGCTGCCACCTTCCCAACTCTAGGGGTCACCTTCACACAGAAGACAATGTGCCTGGTGATCTGTGGAGCCGTGCGATGCTGTGACGCTGTAGGATTCTGCCACCGGAAGATCATTTCCTTTCTTCTCTCCATCCCCACTCTGCTGCCTTAATTCAATTCTCCCCATCAATCACCTGGGTTATTGCCGTTTCTCCCAACCAGTTCCTCTGCTAATCCATTCTCTGCATTAGGCTAGGTGATCTGAACACCAGATCTGTTCATGCCACTTCTCGGCTTATACCTCTTTGCCTTCAAAATAAAATATGGACCCCTCTGCTCAGCCATGAAGACCCTCTGTGATGTAGCCTCTCTCTCTTCCTGGGCCTCATCTCCTACCTTTATCCCACTCCCACCCCATGATCCTGCCACACTGCCCGCCTCGGTGCTCCATGCTATTTCACACCTTGTCGCCTCCTTAGCTGCCTGGCCAAACCCCATCCTTCAAACTGCAGCCCAAGGGCAGCTCTCTGGGAAGACTTTTCAGACCCTGCGGAGCCTGGGGGTTCCTCATGCCTCTGGGCACCTGGCACCTGGCATGCACCCCTTCTTACATGCTTCCCACAGCGCTGCCATTATTTCTGTGCATCTGTCTCTCTTTCCCCACTTTGGCCACTTTACTGTTCCCAGAAGACTTTCATTTGCAGACCATGGGAGCTTAATAAAAAGCCAACTGCCTCCTGAGCACAAGGCAGGACCCTCGGATCCACTTCCTCCCACCCACTTTGGACCATCTCTGCACTGGCTGCCCCCAGGCCCTGACCTGCAGGGTTTGGCATCTTGGCTTCATTTCCCATGGAAGTCACTTGGAAACTAGCCTCTGGCTGGGCTGCTTGTGACCGAGCAAGCTGGCAGGACATGGGATGCTGCCTCTGGGAATTTACTCCACCTTGCTCCAGCCCAGGCCCCAGGAACATGTCCCATCCAGGAAAGGGAAGCATTTATGATCTCTTATGTGCTTGCTCCTTCAGGCAAGGGACAGAGCCTGATTCACCTTTGGATTTCAAATCCTAGTACCATGCCTGGGACTGGACCCAGCATTTAGTAGGTATTCCATAAACGTTTGCTAATGTTTATTAAAAATGGATGAATGGAATTTCTTTTCAATTTCCCCTAGTTCTTCCTGGCTCCTCCTTTCGGATGGTCACACCTTTTCTGCTCCCTGTGGAGCACCTCCTCTGTGGCAACCAGCTGCAATGGCCCCTGGGGGTCTAGACCCAGGTGCAGCTAGAAGAAACTAGACCAGAGTGTCACACTAGCTCACCAAGGAGGTCTCCCCTTCCCCAACTGCCCTTTGTTGTGAAACACTATACCAAATAGCCCAGCCCCTGACTAACTCCTTGTACCATTCTCTAATTAGGTTCTGTGTATCACTCATCATCTTTTCCTGGCTGTGCTGTGAGCCCTAGCGGCCAGAGACTCTGCTTGTCTTATAGCCCCTCCTCCCCCAGATCACTTTTGATACACAGCAAGTGCTCAAGGAACACTTGATCACTGGAGACCAGCAAGCCTCCCCTGGACACAGGAACTGAGGCCCTCCCCTCATTGGCAAAGAGATGGCCTTCCTTTCTCTAGAATGTCCAGCCTCTGCAGAGATGATATGGCATCTGTTTCTCAATCTGGGATAAATGTTCTGGATCAAGGAGTCCCATCAAAGTGCCTCCCAAAGCACTTAGGGAATTATGCTGGGGGAGTCCTTGGCAGCAGATAACAAATCAATCACAGCTCAGTGAAAATGCTGAGCTACAATGGGATCACTCAGGCCAGGCTAAGAAAGGAACCAGGGACACCCTTTCCCTCGAGGCCCAAACCCAGAGACCCTCCTGTGGATTTAGCAGCTGGACTTAGCATGACCAGCCATTCAAGTTTGCCCAGTACTGTACTGGTTCTAGTGAAAGTCCTGTGTCCTGGGACCCCTCAGTCCAGGCAAACAGGAGCACCTAGCTCCTGTCCTCACAGCGCAGGAGCCCTGCGTGTGCCCCCATGTTCCTGTGGCCGCGCCCCCACTTCCAAATATCTTCCCGGCCATTAGCCCGACCGCCGGTGTGAGCCCACAGCCAGTGAAAAGAACACAGGGCTCCTGATTTCAACCCTGGGGGTTCAATTCTGAATCTCGCTCCTTGTGCTGCCCTGGCCCCAGCCCCCAAATACCAGGGAAATTACAGGGAAGGGAAGCAAATGTACCTGAAGGAGGGAGACATTGGCAAGACTGAGTCTGAAGAGGTAGTTCCTGTGAAAACAGAAACAGAGATGGTAAGTCAGGCTGGTTCTGCAGGTAGGTCTCCAGGAACAGCTTCGTGGCTCCTGCCTCGTGGGGTGCCAGGACTGGGTGCCGACTGCAGACGGCTGCCAGTGGGCCGACCCCAGGGAGAGCTCCACCTCCGTGTGCTCATTTAATCTGCACTGCCACGCCGGGAGTAGAAAGAAAACTCCATTTTACAGACGAGGAAACAGTTTGGGTAAATGGCCCAAATCATAGGGATAGTAAGTGCAGGAGGTGGGATTGAAACCCAGACGCATCTGCCCCCAAAGCCCACGCTGTCTCTGTTCCCCGCCATCCCAGCAGGCCCAGGGCAGAGCTTCCTACACCCCTTTCCCAACCGTGGAACCTGTTTGTGTTCAACATAAAGCCTCATGGAGCTCTTGTGGGGACCCAGGCAGGTCATCTTCCTCCTTCCCTCGACTACCTCCCTGACCCACTTCCCCTCCTCAGACAGGCCAGCCATCTGTCCTGGCTCCACGGCCTGGGCCCCTGGAGTCCTGTCTGCTTCCTCATCTCCCGCAGTCCCTCCTGCGGTCAGTGACTCTGGATCTGACCTTTCCACGGCCACCTCCCTGGACCAGCCTGTCTCCTCTTGCCCAAACTGCCCCTCTGCCACCTCGTGGCTCCTCTCTTCCACATCGCCACCTGCACGGAGCTGCCAGATTCACCCTCCTCAAACGCTGCTTTCATCATACCAGCCTGCTGCTCGAAAACCTTAAATAAGGAAACTCATATCCACACGAAAACCTGCACACGGATGTTTATAACAGCTTTATTCATAATTGCCAGAACTTGGAAGCAACCAAAATGTCCTTCAGTAGTTGCGTGGATAAACTGTGGTGCATCCAGACAATGGAATATTATTCAGTGTTAAAAAGAAATGAGCTATCAAGCCATGGAAAGACGTAGGGGAAGCTTAAATACATATTACTAAGTGAAAAGAGCCAATTTGGAAAGGTTATATGCTGTATGATTTCATTATATGATATTCTGGAAAAGGCAGAACTATGGAGATATTAAAACGATCAGCGGTTGCCAGGGGGTGGGGTGGCGGCGGGGATGAACAGGCAGAGCACAGGGGATTTTTAGGGCAGTGAAACTACTAGGTATGACACCCTAATGATGAATACATGATATTATACATTTGTCCAGACCCACAGAATGTACACCACCAAGAGTGAACCTTAAGGTAAACTCTGGGCTTTGGGTGATGGTGATGTGTCAGTGTAGGTTCATCAATTGTAACAAATGCACCTGCGGTGGAGGCTACTGGTGGTGAGGGAAGCTGGGCCTGTGTGGGGCGGGGGTGCCTATGGGAACTCTCTGTCCCTTCCTGTCAAGTTTGCTGCCAACCTAAAACTGCTCTAAAAAAATAAAGTCTTCATTAAAAAAAAAAACACCTTAAATAATAGCAATGATGATACCATCACTACTACGACTATCGCCCACTTACTGAGCGCTCATGGGCTCAGGCGCTGCTGAAACTGCTTTGCACGGACTCTGGAGCCACAAGGCACTATGCGTGGACTCGGAGGGTGGCAGGACCCCCGGGTCAGAGAGCCACATGAAAGTGGTTGCAGGTTCAGAGTAGCCCCTGTGGCAGAGGCAGGGAGAATTCCAGCTCAGCCACTTGCTGGGGGCCTTCTGAGGGGCTCAGTGTCCGCATCTGTAAAATGGAGAAACTAATGCCTGTCATTCTTATTTCATAGGGCCGTGGAGACAGAGGAATGGTGTGACGCATGTTGAAAGGCTTTATTAATGTCAAACAGATGTAAAGTTTGGGTTTTCCCTAAGATTTTTCTTTCCTTCTTACATCTTCTTCTGGCCATTCCTCTTGGTTCCTGAAGTTTTCAGGAATGATCGCTTTAGAGAGAGTTCTGGCCCACCTTAGCTGTGCTGAGAAATGAGGGGAAATGTTGTCGAGTGGGCCAGAAAGAGAGGGAGAGGCCCTGCTGAGTGAATCCAGGGGCCTGAAGGAGACACCTCTGGCTCTGGGTCCAGGACCCACTCGGCTGCTTTTCTGTCCTGGTGGGCCTCACTAGGGGACCTTGGCTCCAGGCCTCTGAGGTCCCTCCCCAGGCCCCTCCTCTGCCCCCACCCTCCCAGCCTGGGGACGGATGGGCTCCAGCTTAAGGCTCTGCCCCAGCTATCTGCTCAGGTAACACAGGCATCTGCTCACAGCTTTAAAAAATTAGGGGAAACATTGCATCACTTTATTCATTTTTATCTCAACAAAAATCATTCATCACAACATCGAAGTCTGCTTCCCTGGGAGATAAGAACAGAGAGAAACCTCTGAAGCTTGACCCATCCTAAACCCCTTACGCAACAAGGCGGGGTATAAATGAATAAAAAATTTCCCTAGCCTGAATTCCAGAGGCCCAGGGGGTCACAGAGAAGGGGGAAAATGTCAGGGAGAAGAGAAGGAGGAAGGAAAGAAGCTCCAAGAGAAAGGGGGAGAAGGAAGAAGCTGAGGACCCACTTCATTTGCTGTAAGGGGTGCAAGGGACCCGGTCCAGGTTTTCCCCCGGTTCTCTGTGGACATAGCCAGGCTCAAGGACCCAGGCAAAGGGATGTCTCCCCTCACCCTCATGTGGGGGAGGAAGAGGATCAGGAAGAGCAGTGTGAGCACAGGCAGGTGACTCAACCCTCCTGCGTTTCAGTTTCCTGGTCCATACAATGGGGATAATCATAGAACCTACTGCCTGGGGTTACCGTGAAGATGACATGACTTATTACATGCCTGATTTACTATACGTTTTAGACGTTTTACTATACATTTGGTACATAAAATAGTGCCTGGCACATGGCAGGTGCAGAATGAATGGCAGCTTTCAAAATGCTTCCACAAGGTTCAGAGCAAAGGCACCAGGATTTTTAAATTTATTTATTTATTTATTTATTTATTTATTTATTTATTTATTGTCTAGTTGATTTACAATATTACAGTAGTTTCAGGTGTACAACATAGTGATTCAGGTTTTTTTTTTTTAATTAATTAATTTATTTTTGGCTGTGTTGGGTCTTCGTTTCTGTGCGAGGGCTTTCTCTAGTTGTGGCAAGCGGGGGCCACTCTTCATCGCGGTGCGCGGGCCTCTCACTATCGCGGCCTCCCTTGCTGCGGAGCACAGGCTCCAGACGCGCAGGCTCAGTAATTGTGGCTCACGGGGCCAGTTGCTCCGTGGCATGTGGGATCTTCCCAGACCAGGGCTCGAACCCGTGTCCCCTGCATTGGCAGGCAGATTCTCAACCACTGCGCCACCAGGGAAGCCCCGTGATTCAGTATTTTTATAGCTTATACTCCATTTAAAGTTATTATAAAATATTGGCTTTATTTCCCTGTGCTGTACAGTTTATTCTTGTGGCCTATTTTTTCTATACACAGTAGTTTCTCTTAATCCCCTACTCCTATCGCCCCCCTCCTTTCCTCTCCCCACTGGTAACCACTAGTTTGTTCTCTATATCTGTGAGTCCGTTTCTGTTTTGCTATATTAATTCATTTGTTTTATTTTTTAGATTCCACATATAAATGATAACATTCGGTGTTCGTCTTTCTCTGTCTTACTTATTTCAAAGGCATCAGGATTCTAAAAACTACATATGTAAAGCTGGTGGACACTGAATCAGGTGGAAGGATGGCATTAATGTCAGCTTCCTGACTGCAGTGTTGTATTATGGTTATGCAAGATGTTACCACTGTTGGGGGGGAACGGGGTGAAGGATATAAGGATGCGATCTCTGTATTATTTCTTACATCTGCATGTAAATCTACCATTATCTCAACATAAAAAGTAAAACAATGATTCTCTTTGCTGGGAAAATAAAGTCAACACTCTTGTATACTTGCATATGTAGAGATTACTTTGGAGAGGACATGCAAACTCACCACAGGGCATGCCTCCAGTGAGGGGTCCTGCTTGGTGTAGCGGGCTGGCCCTGCTTTTCACTTTTGTACCTTCTGAATGTTATACCATAACACATATCACTGATGCACAATAATAAGTTAATTTCAAAATTAAAAAAATAAAATGCATTCCGCCCCAGCTTCTTAAGAGCCCTGTGATGTTGGCAGTGTCACATAACCTGGACTTTACAGATGAGGAAAGTGAGGCTCACAGGTCAAGACCACCCAGGACAAGAATGCAGTTCATCTGGTCCAGAGCTCTGTCCTCGACTTGCCTCCTTTTCACGTGGCAAATGAAGGGGTGGGGCCACTCAGGAAAGCCCAGAAGTCAAGGATGGTCAGCTACACAGTGGAGCCTGGAGGCGTCCAACCCAGTGGCCATCCTCCCTCACCCCAGACCTGCTGAATCAGAACCCCTGGGGCGGAGAGCTTCTGAAAAACACCAGTGCAGTTGGAGGTGGTAACGTGGGTTGGCAGAAAAAACTCTAGCCCTGAGGTTAGGGGACCTGGGTTCTCGTCCCCAGATTCTGTTGTCATCTTGCTACGTGGTCTTGGGAAGGTCACCTTCCCCACTCCAGCCTCTGCTTCCTCATGTTTAAATCGAGGACAGTTGGATTAGGCCAGTGATTCTGAAACTCCAGTGTGCATCAGGCTTACCTGGGGCGCTTGTTAAAACACAGGTTGCTGGGCCCCACCCCCAGAGTTTCTGACTCATCAGGTCTGGGGTAGGGCCCAAGAATTTGATTTCTAACGAGTTTCCCAATGCTACCGATGCTGCTGTTCCCACTGGAACAGACCATCTCTAAGCTCCCTTCCCTACCAGAGCTGACGGTCTATGATTCTGTGAGGATTCTCTCCTCCTACTCCACTCTGTAAAGTCTCTACAAGTCCTCCCTAGAGTGTATTACCCCTTGAATACCAGACCTGGGCAGTGGGGCTAACTGATATCGGGCAACAGGGAGGTGAGGTCCTTCATAAAAGAAGCACATGGCCGGTGTCCCATGTCCCAGGTGCAGGCAGCCAGCCGGCCAGCAGGGGGCTCCTGGGCAGCTTCTCTGCATGGAGCTCCCAGGGAGGACACCAGCTAGGTAGGTCCTGGCAGGATGGCAGGGACAGGGGCTAGGAGGTTGCCAGCGGGCATTCCTGCCCTTAATAACTGCCAGACACTGAGGAATGTGGCTTGCTGAGATCTGGGGGTCACTTCCTTCCCACCTCCCCCCACCCACCCATCCACTGCTTCCTTTTCTGGGGGACAGACATTCAGACACAGAGAGGGCCTGGTAGGGTGGAACAGGAGCCCAGGGTGAGGGTCTGCCCACAGAGGGTCATCCCAAATAATATTCCCTCCACTGAATTCGCTTAGAATTGATCCCCCAGTCCTGGCCCCAACCCTCCTGTACCTCATTACCTGGCTCCCACGATGAGCTGGTTTCTGGAAGGATCCAGAGCGAGCTGGGAGAAATCTTGGGCTCCAGGGTAGGTGAAGTTAGAGACCCATGGCTTCAGATCTGGGGGAGGGAGAAGCAGCCATTCGGTTACTGTTGGCCCAGGGGCTCCCAGCTGCACCAGCATCGGACCCAAGAGCGGAAGGGCTGTAGTGAGGCAGGGGCACCCCGGAGACCTGGGTTCTGCCCGCCCACCTCTGTGAGCAGCCGGCTGGGGGACGGGGAGTGGGGCTGGTGTCACTGCTCCTGCTTTGCTCCCTAGCTCGGAGAAGGGCTCCACCCACCCCCTAGCTGCGCAAAGGGACACCTGTAATCATCCTTGACCCCCCGAGACCCTCACCAGCCACACCAAACACACTGGCAAATCCTGTCCGTTCTCTGAAATCCATCCATCTCGCCCTCCGCACCCTATGCCCCAGCCAAGCCACCATCATCTCTTGCCTGGACTGGTGCCAACAGCATCCTAACTGGCATGGCTTCCGCTCTTGCCCCTCCAGCCCATTTCCCACAAGGCAACAAAGTGATCTCTCTAAAATGCAAAGCTGGTTATGTCACTCTCTAGCTTAGAACTCTTTAATAGCTCCCAGTTTCCTCCAGGAAAAGTCCCAACTCCTTTGGGTTCTGGCCCCACTGTCCTCCCAAGTAGAATGAATGCCTGGCACATTAGTGATCTAGTGATCCACTGAAAGAATGATGCTTCTGCTTATACATTCCCCCTTACACCCTCCACTCCAGCCACACTCAACCAGAACACAGTGCACATCTCCAGATCTATCCTGCAGGAGCCTGCAAACCTTTGCAATTCCATTCTTCCTCAATGGAACAGTTCCTGTTTGTCCCCGTCCCCACCCCACCTCCTCCAAGAAGCCTTCCCTGACTCCCCCACACAAGGTGACGGGCTCCTATAGACCTCTTCTTGACTGCCATCAAAGCTCCTATCTCACTGGGTGTCTAATCTGGTAGTTTGCCCTGGGGGACAGGGAAAATCTTGCTTCTGGGAGCTCTAGCCTCCGCCCAGCACCTGCACCTGGAAGTGTTTGAATGAATGTATGAATAATCGTCAACTCCCTTTTGTACAAGAAGCCTCAGGTTTTCAGACAAGACTCCACAGAGGTGGAAGAAATGGAGGGTGGGTGGGCAGTGCCCATCTCTGTCTCCAAGAAGGATCTTCCCAGCCAAGGCCAAAGTCTTTCATGGGGACCAGGTGGGCAGAGGAGACCTCGAAGCCCTCTGGATGGATGGGGCAGTGGTCTGGAGAGGGTACACCTGGGGAACAGTGCCCAGCTGACTTTCCCTCCAAATGGAGAACCACTTCCCCCATCTTGGCTCACAGCCCCTTAACAGCTCTCCTTCAGCCCCTTCCTCATGGATGTGAGGGAACTGACCAGTAAAGAGAGAAAGCTGTGGGGCAGAGGAACTTTCACGCCGATAGGGTAAAGATGAGGGGAATGTGAGGAGGCCCTGAGATTTCTTCCTCACAGTGTATTAGTAACTGGCTCCCAGAAGGCTCAGAGTAGTGTGTGTGTGTGTGTGTGTGTGTGTGTGTGTGTGTGTGTGTGTGTAATCCAAGGGAAATAAATCAGTGCTCATTATCCCTCCACTACAGAGTAAAAGCAGCCCTTCATTTCTGCATGGCAGGCAAACACTTAATCGCTCCCTGGAGAACTGAAGGTTTTGCGAGTTGGATGTTTTTCAGAAAACTGTGATATGCACGATTAAAAAAAAGAAGAAAGAAAAACTGCAGCAAAATGAAGCAAATCTTTTGTGTCTGCCTCTGCCCTCAACAGGTGACTATAGGTTGGCAAGAACCATCACGAAGTTGCAATGGCATTTGGGTGATCACAGTATAAGGAGTGGATCTGGAGTCGGGTAGGCCGGGTTTTTAGCTGACCTCAGGGCTGCTCTCAGAAATCCTGATAGGATATCATGGTACCTTAGAGACTAAGCCAAGGGTCCTCCTTCTCCAGGAAGCCTTCCTGGATTATAACCTCTCCATCCTGATCTTATTTTGTTCCATATTCTCTCCACCCTTCGTGTTCCATCCACATTGCACGTTTTTGTCACTCTGAATGTGCTCATCTGTTTTCCGGGTGGGGTATGTGTATGTGTGTGTGAGAGGGGTTGCCATCCCCAGCATACTGGGTGCTCTCCAATAGTAGCAACCGGCTTGCACTTTAATCCCCTTCTTCCCTTCTGACAGGGGTATTCCAGATGTGGGCAGCTGAACAGGGGAAGAGGTGGCATGACTGGTCTGCGGCAAACCAGGAGAAACTCCATCTGGAGATAGCTCAGCTCAGCCTTCATTCCAGCCCTTTCTTGGGGTGAAGGGAGAGGAAGAGGAAACAGGGCAGGAGCCAGGATGACAGTGGGAGGTGGGGGTGGAGGAGGGGGGGCGGTCCCTTCCAGTTCCTGTCCCTCTTCCTTACCCCGAAGTGACTGACAAGGGCAAGGGGGGAGATGCAGCGGGCACAGCGCGGTGATCCTGGGGGAGCTGTCTTGGGAAGGGAGCCAGATTCCTCTTATTACACAGGCAAAGAGGACCAGAGGGAAGGTTGTTGTTAAAACACCGAGCACGTTCTGAGCTCCGTGTGCAGTGAACGCTTTGGACAGTGACTTTAAGAGAAAAATGACATTCTCCATGACGTGCCTGTGATTTTAATTATAGTCAATTCAATTACCCACTTTGTGGATTAACCACTGCCAGTGTTAACCCCATACTGGCTTCTCCCCACCACCTAGAAAGGCCAAGCTGTGGCAAAAGGAATAACGTGTAGGCCAGAGGGAAACACAGATGGATCCCCTTAAAAGAAACCCATAGGAGAAAATTTAACCTTACAAAACAGAAAAACGTCTGTCAGATTCTGCAATTGGCAGCTCCTCTGGGGTATTTAGGGGTTATTCACAGATCAGCCAGGTGTCAGGGGAGAGGGAAACTCACAGCTACAGGGTTAGAAGCCTACTCAACTGTCAGAAGTAAAATGTAACATCTGGAAGCTGGGGGTTGGTGCGGGGCTGGATTATGGCAGCTTCTCTGGAACATGGCATCACCCAGAACATAGTCACCCAACATGAATGGAGTCCCTAGTCTGTGCCCAGCAGAACTAAAGGATGTGGGGAGACAAGAGGACCAGCCCTCATCCAGGACTAACTGCACTGGGGGACCAAAAGGAGTGACATTTAAGGAACAACAGGGACATGAGTACTCAAAGGAAACTTCTTCACCTCTGAGGCCCCGCAGCATCCAGCTCCGTGCCTGGAGTCAGGTATTGGGTCAGGGGCCCAAGAAAAATTTGGCCAATAGGCAGGAAAACCCAAAGCCATCAGAAAAAGGGAACGGGTGAATTTTGGGGAAGCCAGGAGGCCTGAGGAGGAAAAACAGAGATGACTCCCGTCTCCAGGGCTGTCAGTCTATGACGGACCATCTCTGCTCACCTGGGACTCAGGGGATTTCTTAGTCACTCTGTGTCAACTGCCTATGTCACTCTGAGCCTCATTCCTTCCTTCTGAAAGGGGGCAGGGTGGGAAGTCAGTTTCATTCAAGTAATTTACAGCTGAAGATCAGAAATGATGTCAAGGAAGCCAGGCTTTCAAGGAACACATCTTCCACCTCTCCACCCTCCTCCCATCACCAGCCAGTTTGTTCCAGTACAGACCAGCCTGGCTGGGTGACAGGGATTTCCCTGCTCTCCTTCCATTGTCCATGGCCCCCAGGATCAGCCAGGCCAACCGTGCCCCAGCAAAGCCCCTGAGAAGAAAGGGTTCATTAGGAGCTGCCACAGGCGGCCCCCGCATGAGGAGGACACCCTCAGAATTCTGCTCCTTGGTCCCTCCCTTCAGTGACAGCCTCCGGGAGCCATCAGAAGTCGGAGAGTGTGCGTGCGTTTTGTAGGTTTAAGGACATTACTAATTTGCTTTAATCCACTTAAGCCTTCAAAGCCTCAGATCCCAGCTCAAACAAGACAGCACGGAGAAGACAGCTGGAAACCCTCCTCCCCAAGACAGGAGGCAGCCCACAGCTGGGAATCCCACACATCTGAAACGCCTCCAGCCTCCCCACCTCGCTGCCCCAACTCCTATCCATACTGCCTTCCCCACCCCCCGAATCCCATGCCCGCCTCGGTCTTGTGGATTCATTTCTCCACTCTGGTTTCCATCTGGCCCCTCTCAGCTGGCTGTGTGGAATCGCAGAGGATGGGCTGCTGTGCGTCTGACGGTGGAGCGCCTGGTCCCTTTGCGGCGGGGAGTGGGAAGAGCCCGGGACGGAGTCAGGAGGCGGACATGGAGACCTGGCTCTGACAAGTCCCTCCAACCGTCTACACCTCAGCCCTCCCCATTTGTAAACAGAGGTGACAGCCCTTGCCCTGCCTCACTGCCAGCATTACTGTGAAGAGGAAATAGGATGGGTGTTTATCAAACTTAAGAACCTGGGGACCCCTGAGACCACATCTGCAGGTCCCAGTGTGAGCTCCATCATTTAGGTGATGGATCCTGAAGTGTCGATGTGGTCCTAACACCCCCAGTGACCACCAAACTGGCTAACAGGTTGAGGGAGAACATGCAGGATGCTCCAGAATTTGTGTTTTGTTATGTTTTTAGATTATCATCAAATGTATATACTAATTTTAGAAACTTATTGAGAACTTATGGACCCCTCAGAATATGTCCAGCCATTCACAAACTCCAGTCTGGGAAAGACTATGATAAGACACTCTCATGCCCTCCCTTGACAGAAGGAGTTATTTGTCATCAAGGCCCCTTTTCCTGGGGGCTCCCAAGGCGCCACAGACGGGCATCCCTGCAGCCATCTTAGAGCACAGGGAACCTTTCCAGAGATCTCCAGGCACTTCCTAATGAGTGAGTCAGCTTCATTCTTTCCCAGGGTAGCCAAGAAATAGAGCTTGTGCTTCCAGAAGAGCTGGAAGCACAAGATGACCAACCAACCCTTGGCTACAGCACCCCGGGCGTCCATAACCTCATTCTCCAGCAAAGGAATTCCAGAGAAAGACCACCTCCTCCCCCAGGGAAAAATGGATGAAGGGCCTGAACAAATTGTCTGGAGACTAAAATCAGATCCCTCCAGCCCATGGCTGCCCATCCTTCTTACATCTATCCCCAGAGGAAGAGTCTCCCGTACCCTACAGGAAATGACTTCCAACAGCCAAAGAGACCCTGCGGAGGTTCCACCTAAGTCCTTCAGGACACAGTCATTGCAAAAAAGGACCGAGAGGGAAGTGGCTCTCACCTGCAAAGGCCACGATGGGGTGTTCCCTCAGGGAGCACAGCTGCTGCTCACTGCTGGGTTCACTGGCGACATCCTGGGAGCTGGCGAGGTGCACCACCAGCAGTGTGAGGCTGGGCGGCAGCAGGGTGATAGCCAGGGGTCCCGGGAACACCATGGTGGGCCCCTCTGTGCTCCCAGCTCCTGGAGGCGGGCTTGGGGGAGACCTGCAATGCAAACACTCACTCTCACCACACGCTCCCTCGGCAGGGCCCACCTCTCCCGATCTCCTCCGTGCCTATCGGTAGCCCCACGGGATCTGTTTTTTTGTTTGTTTAAATAAATTTAATTTTTTTAACAATACTTAAGAGTTTGCTCTGCTCTAATAATGTAAAGTTATAGATCATATTTTGAAAGCTAATTTCTCTTGTAATGGTATTCTGGACAAAACTGACAAATTATAGAGCTTTTTCTATTATGATCCCAAATGGTTTAAAATTTATTTTAATGATAAAGGTGGTATCTTAGGGATTTTAATAAATGGAGTTAGGACAAGTGGGTAGTCATTTGTAAAAAGATAAATTTAGATCCATAACTCACACCAACTAGGAAAAATTCCACTGCATGAAAGATTTAAATGTTAAGGATAAAACCAGAAAAATGCTAGAAGAAAATGTGGGCAGAATTCTTTATAACCTTGGAGTGGAGAACCATGACTCCAAATCCAGAAGCTATTAAAGAAAAGATTGACAAATTTAACTACATAAAAACCACAAACTTCTGCATGCTCCCTCTCTCCCCAAAACAAACATCAAGCAAAATCAAAAGGCAAATGACAAGAAAGGGAAAAAGATACGCAGTTCATGTCAGAGACAAGGGGCTAATATTCCTAATATACAAAGAATTCCTGAGAATTAAGAGGAGAAAGACGAACAATCCAGTAGAAAAATGGCAAAGAATATAAATACAAACAGGACTTAAAAATATGAATGACGCTATTCTCACGCATAATAAGAGCAACACAAATGAAAACTTGGACTGAGATATCGCTGTTCAGCTGTCAGTTTAGCACATATCCAAGTGAGATGACAGCTCTTGGTGAGGCAGTGGAAAAAGGGGCGCTCTTACATACTGCTGGTGGGTGGGCAAAATTGTACAACCCGATGGGGAGGGATTTGGCAACATCTGGCAAAACAACAGAGGCATTTACCCTTTGACCTAATTCCTGGGAGTAAAGCGGTAGCCCAATCCACAAGCTGTGACCAGTCTGAGATAAGATAAATGAATTTGGAGAGTGGTTTTTAAAACCTTTATAGTAATTTGACAGAGCAATTTGTATGTCTATTGGATGTAATAACAAAATATGTGGACTTATATTTTGCCTAGATTCTTTTTTTCAATTCACTCCTCAAGGAATTCGCTTTTATTGAATTTTACATAAGTATCCATCCGCTACAGATTGTAAATTGAAAGGTAAAACCTGCTCCTTCACCACAGTTAGTTAAGAAACAAAAATAGACTATAAGGGCACCTGCACACAGGCAAAGTGACTTATGCACAAGATTATTGCTTGTGGTATTTTTTGAAATAACAAAAGACAGGAAACAACCAAATATCCAGCAACTGGAGACTGCTTAAACAAGCCACGGTATGTCTTTGGAAGGGAATATGATGCAGCACCAGAAAAGAATGGGGGTTTGCTCCAGATTTTGCTATGGAGGAATCTCCAGGTATATTAAGTGAAAAAAGAAAGGTGCAAAACAGTGTAATAGCACCTTCTGTGTAAAAAAGAGGGTAGAGGACTTCCCTGGTGGCGCAGTGGTTAAGAATCCGCCTGCCAATGCAGAGGACACGGGTTTGAGCCCTGGTCTGGGAAGATTCCACGTGCCGCAGAGCAACTAAGCCTGTAGGCCACAACTACTGAGCCTGCACTCTAGAGCCCATGAGCCACAACTGCTGAGTCCACGTGCCTAGAGCCTGTGCTCCGCAATAAGAGAAGCCCCCGCTCGCCGCAACTAGAGAAAAGCCCGTGCGCAGCAACAAAGACCCAACGCAGCCAAAAATAAAAATAAATAAATGATAAATAAATTTTTTTTAAAAAAGAGGGTAGAAATAAGAATATATATTTATATTTGCTGTATTAGCATTACGATACAGTGGAAAAATAAACCAAAACTAATTCTTTAAAAAAAGGTTACTTAAAAGTAGCAAAATGGTGATCCAGTTTCCTCAATATATACCTTTTTATATTGTTTTCATTTTTGAATATTAAATTTGTTTAATAATACCTATTCAATAAAAATTTTAAAAACCTTTTAAAAATTAGTGTTGGTTCCCTGAAACTTCTAATATGGAGCTGCCCAATGGTTCCTCTGAATCAGTTCCCCCCTCTTTCCTTCCCTGGCCCATCCAATGTGTCACCAAGCCCTGTTGATCCCACATCCCTCACATGTCCTTAACCCACTGAGTGACCTCTTTGATGTCACTTTCATTATTTGTGAAGGGAAAGGTTGAACTAGATCAGGGATTCCCCTTTGGGATAGGAGCAAATCAGAATCACTTCCACTGGGGGCGGAGTCCTGGGGCCAGCAGGTAAGTGGTCCCAAAGGTGATTGTGATGAGCCTCCCCAAGCCCTAGAGGCCCCTGTGTTTCCTTCGTGCTCTTTTTTGCTCCTAACGCCTCCTCTCTCTTCCCTCCCTACTGCCACTACTTACTCCAGGTCTGGAAAGCTACAGCAGGATGATTTTCTTCTTAAGTTCCCTCACCTGTGTGTGAAATGGTATTAAAACCTATCACTGCATTGCTGCAAGGCTTCCAGAAGTACCCCAGTGACCACACCGTCCAGGCACCCTTACCCTACCCCATCCTGCACCCCACGGATCATTAGTCCCCAGAGCACATCTTTCATTCCTTCATTCTCAGGCTCAATTCTCTGTCCCTCACCAGGAGAGCCTGGCCATCTCTCTGAGCAGAGAACCTCTGGGAGGGAGGTTTGGCTCAAACTTACTCCCTGGAGCGATGTTTCACACACTTGCTCACTGGAACTTATTCCTCAGCGCTAAGCTGGGTCCTTCCTGCTGCAAAGGGCTTGGCACTGCTGTCCTGTCCTGGGTGCCCACCATCTCCTTTCCTTGACGCTGATTCCTGGCCTTGGGGGAGTGAGGAATCAACGGGCAAGGCCAACCCTCTGGAGCCAGTCAACCTGAGTTCAAATCCCAGCCTTCTCCTCACCAGTTGTGCGACTCTAGGAAAAAATACTTAACCTCTCCCTGACTTAGTTTCCCCGAATTGGGAGTGAGCATAACAGTATCAACTCCCTCAGCAGTTGTAAAAGTTAAGGGAGTTACAGGTGGCTGTATCTGCAGGTTCTGCCTCTAACCAACCATGGATTGAAAATATTTTGGGAAAAAAAATTCCAGAAAGTTCCAAATAGCAAAACTTGAACTTGCCATGCTCCCAGCAACTATTTACATAGCATTTACAACTATTTACACAGCATTTGCATTGCGTTAGGTATTATAAGTAATCTAGAGATGATTTAAAGTATATGGGAGGATGTGCATGGGTTATATGCAAATACTACACCATTTTATATAAGGTAGTTGAGCATCTGAGGGTTTTGGTATGGGGGCACTGTTTCTGGAACCAATCCTCCATGGATACTGGAGTGTACTACCTTTTTTTTTTTTTTTTTAAAAACATCTTTATTGGAGTATAATTGCTTTACAATGGTGTGTTAGTTTCTGCTGTATAACAAAGTGAATCAGCTATACATATACATATATCCCCATATCTCCTCCCTCTTGCGTCTCCCTCCCTACCTTTTAAAGGCCTAGAACGGTGCCTGGCAGAGAGTGAACATCAATTAGAGCTATTCTGGTGCCCTGAAGGAAGAGGAGCAGGGAGGACTGGGGAAATTCCCTTGCGCCCTTGCGATGGATGCCTTCTATTCTTCCCTCCACTCTCCCTCCCCCTCCCTGTTCTGTGTCTGGACTGCATCGGGGCCCTCCTTCCCTCTGGTCAATGGGGGGCACTGGCAGAAGATGGGGAGGAGGAGGGAGGGAGGGAGGGAGGAAGGAGGCAGCAGAGTGGGCCGCTGCATCCCTCCACAGAAGGTCAGAGCTCGTTCCTGCAGCTTCTCGGCCTCCAGGTTTCCACAATCGCTCCCCACGTCCTCCCTTCGGGCCTGGGGGTGTACTGCCCCTGGTTATCGGTCCCAGGGTATTGCACAGTGAGCTTTCCCATATGGTTCCCCAAACCCTTCCCACACCACTGTCAACAGTTCCTTTATTAAACTGCCCTCATATTTCCCAATTTGCATGTGCCATCTGTTTCCTGTGGGGACCCTGACTGATATTAACCCCTAAATGTCAATGTTCAATGCATATGCAAGTATACTCTTTTTAGACCTTAGCTGGGGCGTTTCTTCCTTTGGCCTCTCAGGACATCGAAGGTAGTAAGGCAACTGCCCTCCCCCCATTATTCCCAACCCTCCCCCTGCCCTATGCTTCTTTCCCAGGCCTCCCTGCCACCCCCAGAGTCCCCAGGCCTGGCCCTCTGCGTGGCCAGATTCTGAGTCCCCCCAGCCTGAATTAGGAGCACATCCTAGGCCCCTTCCTCTCCCCCAGACCCCAGGCCTAAAAATACCTAATTTCCGCAGCAGAAGTTCTGCTCACATTATGGTTTCCATGTAAATATGCCCTCCAAGTCCCTCCTGAATCAATAATTGCTAGATTAATATCATTCTGTCCACCTGGCCCCAGCACAGCACATCTGCTGCTTGAGGAGAAGGGAAGGGTACACGGCACAGGAATGAGGGCGGGAAGGAGTGAGGGCAGAGCCTGGATTCCGATCTCCTCTGCTCAGGCGAGGGAGGAGAAAAGAGGGAGAGAGAGCCCGAGCAGTCGATGGACATGGAAGCGGCACGCAGACCAGAGTCACCCAGAGACAGGCAGACTCTGATTAGGGAGCAGACAGGAAGAGTCTTTGTTCTGGGGAGGGTTCTGATCCTGAGGAAGCGGGGTGGCCGAGGTGCTGACTTCAGCAATGCCACAGGGACTGTGCCCAGCCTCTTTGACCACCACCTTCAAGGACTTCCTCTGCCCTTGGCAAGGAAGCCAGGAGACCCTAAGAGGGGTACAGAGGAGGGACAGAAGGAACAGGGTGGCAAGGGATGGGGCTGGAGCATGGGGTGCAGATGGCCAGGGCTCCGGGAACCAGGGCCTGCAGATGCCAGCAGAGCAGGGGCTGCCATAGTGAAAAAAGGAGGCAGTTAACCTGCACATCACTGAGAGGGTTACAGGGTCTGACTTCTTGAACCCTTTCTAGATACTTGGGGTGGGGCCTGACTTCCCAACTCCCAAGAATTCCCCATCTTTGGAAATGATCTCCCCCCCATCCACACGTTAAAGGGGTGGACCCTCAGCAGCCTTACACACCTTATCCCCCCCCACCATAGCTGCCTGCACCCAGGGAAGTCATGTGGTCAAAACAGACCAATCAGATGCTCTCCCTGGCCATTTGGGTGTATGCTTCCCACCCCCAACCCCAGGGTCAAGTCAGTCTTTTTAGAGGAACCTGGAACACTAATGGCCCCATGGGGGCGCTGTCTTCCACCTGTCCCGTGGGCTGAGGAGAGGAGCAGAAGTCAGAGACCAGTGGCAGGAGAGAGCAGTCTCCCTGGGACGCTGCCAGCCTTCCAGTTCCCAGTTCTAGCCCTTTCCTGAGGTCTGGCTACGTTCTACTTCCGTGAGCCACCCGCTCCCAGATCCTTGTAATCAAAGTCCCTGTTTTTGCCTAAGCCTGTTGGAGTCAGACCAGGAGTCGCCTACACACTATTGCCTCTTGGGTGTCCATTCTTGCCCTCCTTCTTCCTAAAGGCACCCGTGCATCGCTGGGGGTGAGGTGGGGGCAGCTTGCCCTGCTCAGGGCCTGGCCTGGCCTTCAGACCAGTGGCCAGTGAGACGCGCAAGGAAGTCGCTTGGGGCGTGCGGGGACATATCTGAGAAAGCTCCTTTCCCGCCTGGCCTGCAGATAGGACAGCCTTGCATCTTTAGGTGACCTCTAGCCACATGATAAGGATCGTGGTGGAGAAAGACAGGTGGAACCTGGGCTGTTGATGACAGAATCAGCTCTGCTCTGCCTACCGCCAGGCGTCTTTCCCATGTTTGACCATCACACTTCTGTGTCTGTTCCTTGTTTGTAAAATAGGGAGAATAATACCTCCCTCACAGAGTTACTGCAAACACTGAATGAGTTATTTTGTCTAATAGGCTTAGATCAGCACCTGCCACAAAGTAGACGCTGTATAAGGGTTGGCTATTATTATTATTGAATAATTCACTCCTAATTTAAGCCCTTTTTTTCAGGCCTCAGATATCATTAGCCAAGCACGATTCCTATTCCACACAGTTTGGTTTCTCATACCTACAACCAACACGCCTAAGACAAACAGAAATTTCTATTTCTAATATGTTTGTCTAGTCTGACATGAAAATAATCACAGAATTTCTCCACTGGCAGTGCATAGCAGAGGTCATCCCACCTTCTTGAGGCTTGTAGAGTACCACGGAAAGTCTGGAGCTTGGGAGGCTGCCGGACCTGAGTGCAAATCTTAGTTTTGTCACCTGTAAAATACGGCTAATATGTCCTTGCCTTGGATAGAATGCTTGTCACACTCCCAGAACTAAGTCTAGCACAGAGTAGGTCTTTTATGAAATCCATTTGTATGAAAGTTTCACGTACATAAAACATTCAACTAGTCACCTAAATGTCTTCCCAGGTTCACCCATGGCATTTGTTAATACAATACTTTACTGAGCATTTGCTGAATACCTACTATGTGCAGGTTCCTATATAGATAAAGGATGCGAGGGAGGTGGAACGTCACAGGACAAAAGTTTGGCCCCTACCTTCAAGGAGCTTATGGTTCACTAGAGGAGCGGAGACAGTCTCCCATGGCACGAGAAGTCACTAGGCAGAGACAGTGACCTGGGCCTGGGGTCTGGATGGTAAGGGGTCACTGAAAGCCTGTGCTTCGCCCTGTCTCCAAGCGCTTGTCACTGGCACCGGGGCGGGGTGCTCTAGGAGAGGGGGAGGGAGAGCAGCACGAGCTGACTTGCTATTTTGGGAAACCCTCAGTGACAAGGAAAGCATTTTCCCAAAGCCTTGGCCAGAGCTTCTGTTGCCTTCTCTCCCGCTGCTGCCCCAATTCCCCGTGGTCCTCAATATGGGGTCACCGTAATGGTGCCTGGAGCCGTGTGAATGTGTGTGTGTGTGTGTGTGTGTGTGAGAGAGAGGGAGAACGCACACCCACGCAGACCGCCCCTTGAGACTCCTCGCCTTCTATGGGACTTGTCCAGGGCTCATTTTCCCAGCTCAGATAGTGGGAGGAGGATTAGCTGCAACCGTGGGAGGGGATGAAATTGCTGACAGAGAGTGAAGGAGAGAGAAAGAAGCGCAGAGGGCCAGGTCTGGGGCTGTTGGAAGGCCCGCAGTCCTAGAGGGACCTTTGCTCCTGTCTGGCTCTCTGGGGCGAAAGATGAGGGAGACAGGGGTGGAGAGAGTGTGTGTGTGTGTGTGTGTGTGTGTGTGTGTGTGTGTGAGCCGAGCCCCACAGAGCCCACGCTGGCCTCCCAGCACGTTCCCTGCACAACCGGGCCCTCCCTGCTTGCCAGAGCCCACTGCCCACACTGGCCTCTGGCAGGAGACGCTGAAAGGCCGCACTGAGGACCATCGGGTCATCCGTCATTCCACTCAGTATAAGGATGAACGAAGGGGTGTCCCAGTTCTCCTGCAGGTTATGGTCCCACAAGAGATTGAAGCATGAGGAGAGGATGAGCAGGAAGCAGATTCCAAGGTGCCCTGGGAAAGGGAAGTGAGAGGATGCCAGTGGGATGGAGGTCTAGATCCTCACGTAGAAGGTAGAACTCGAATAGGGCCTTGAGGAAAGAAGAGGAGCTCGCCCAGCCTTCAGGGCAAAGCGCATTCCAGACTGTCGGAATGGTAAGGGCACAGGCAGAGACTTGGCCCTTGTCCATCCTCGCATAAACTAGCGAGGCTGGAGAAATGGGCAGCAGGAGATGAGTCTGGAAAGGAAGACCAAGGCCAAATCATGGAGACTTTAGCATGAACCTGAAGCATCAGGAGGTTTTCTTCTGCTGAAAAGGAGGACATGTCGATGGTTTGGGGCAGGGGAAGGACGTGGCTGGATCTGTGCTTTGGAAAGTTAGGCGGCAGCGGGCGGCGGGTGGGACGGGGTAGAGCAGGCCACCTGTCTGCAAGACAACCCTGAGGAGTGGAATTCGGTGCACTCAGAGCGCAGCTGGATCTCAGCCCCCACTGGCACCCCGTGGAGAACACAACAGCCCGACTGCAGTGGGCGGCCCTGCATAGAAGCCCGGAGGGCCTGGAGGACCAGGTGGGGGGCACGGGGCACAGAGCCGAGCCGAGGCAGCAGTGGAGACCCCTCAAATTACTGCTGCAGGGGGGCTGTCTCCAGAGCAGCCAGGGACCTCTTTTCATTTGACTGATAAAAAAAGGTATAATGAGAAAGGAAAAGACAACCTAGGACCTCGGATAAACGTGGCTGCTGCCTGTTGAGATTGTGCCAGGCACTGTGCTAAACTCTTTCCCTGCAAGATCTCACAGCAGTTTGGCAAGAAAGCTGAGAGCTGCCAAGAGATCACCATTCTCAGCTGATGAGAGGAAACAGAGGTGAGCAAAACTGAGCAGCGTGCCCAAGCTCCCAGCGCCAGTTGATAACAGAGTGGGGATTTGAACCCCGGGCTGTGTGCTGCAGAAGCCCACTTCTGGGCCACTCCACACGCCGCCCTCCCACGAGGAGGACTGGTCCCAGCCCTCCTGGCACCTGCCGAGCCCTGGCTGCCTGGCTGCGTACACTCTCTAAGCAGCCTTTGGAGTTTCATTTGGTTTCCTGAGTCGGCTTCCAGACCAGGGAGAGTGCTTTCCTGCGATTAAGCCGACTTCCTGCCGCAAATCAGTCTCCTGTGAGTTTGGCTGTGGAGGCCAGTTTTTCCAGGTCCTGAGCTGCTCTGGAGAAAGACATTCCAGAGGTTGGACGGTCAGGGCAGGGTCCAGAGCCCCACACCCAGGGCACTGACAGTCGCTTGGCAGCCCTGGGCTCCAGCCTAGACTGGACAGCCAGGGGCCAGGGTGGGTGGGAGAGAGTGAGATGCTCCTTTCTGTCCCCACCTCAGCTCAGCCCTCGAGCCCTTGGGGACCCTCAGGGAAGGGGGCTCAGCTGGTCCTCCTTCCCGGGCCCCTCCCTCCTTGCTTCGATTCAAAGTCTCCACTTGGCTGCCTGCCTGGGAAAGGAGAAAAAGAGAAGGAAAAGAAAAGAAGAGGAAATAGGGGGAACCAAGAGCAGGAAAGAATGCAATCTGCCTGCAGTCTGGTGGGGAGGGGAAGGTGTGGGGAGGGGGCGCTCCTCCCTCCCCCTCCCCCTGCCCCTGCCCAGGACCAGGAATGCCATCTTCCCACCCACCCATCACTCACCACTTGGGGGGCAAAGCTTAGCCAAGCTCAGCACAAAGATAAAATTGAGATGCAGATTCCTTCCCATTGCTCTGAATAGAGCAGATTGGATACGGATTTCTCTCTTTTCTTCCCATTTAGACCATCTGGTCGATAGGGGCCCCAGAGAACGCTGGGACCAGGTGGGGGAGGGGCAGAGGCTCGAAAGACTTCCCAGCACTTTTCAGCTCTGGAACCTGAGGGTGAGGGTATGGGATGCCACCCCCACCCCTACCCCCTTTCCCAGGGGCAAGTTCATTCCCTGGCTTTGCACTCTGCTCTCCGGGCTGGGCCGGGCTAGGCTGGCGTCTCCTCTCCTCTGTCTATTCCTAGCAAACTCCAAGTCATGCATTTGTCCCATCAGTGTTTGGCATGCTTCCTGCAGTCCCACCCGCATCCCCCTAACTGCAAGTAAACCTATGGGGAAGATAAAAGGAAAAGTGTGATCACAGAAGGTTTAATAGGAAGGGCTCTTAAAGATCATTTGGTTCAACCCTGTATTTTATAGATGAGGAAAGTGAAGCTTGAGATTGGGCAGGGAGCTGGTGGGAAAACCAAGACTAAATAATAACAACAAAGACCATGTTATTATGTATCAGGCAGTGCTCTATGCTCTTTATATTATGCCATTTAATCCACACAATAATCCTATGGAGCAGGTACTATTCTCATCCCCATTTCATGGATGGGGAAACTGAGGCACAGACCAGCTAAGTAACTCACATAAGGTCAAACAAGTAGAAGTCAGACCCAAACCCAGGCAGCCGAGCTCCAGAGCCTACCCCTTGCACAGTCTCGGTGCACCACACAGGAAAATGGCATTATTGGACAAAACCTTGTGAGCAGAGTCCAGGCCTGGAGGGCTTCTTGCCGGAGCTCAGCCTGCTCCAGCAAACATTTGCAGATGGGGAAAGCTTAAAAGTGCAGTCCACAGCCATTCTGCATTTATCATCAGTCTGGACTTGCTCCTATGAACAGAGTATGTCAACACGAGGTCAGGACTGAAAACAAGAATAGAAATGGAATATTTACATCACTTTGCACAACAGGCAAGTGTGAACCTCGTGAGGGCAACTCTGTAGGGGACGGCATGTGGGTGGAGGCGGGCGGACCAGACCCAGGAGGAGAGAACCTGGCGTTCAGGGACACGCCATGGATCGGGACCAGGACCCTGCCTCACGGTTGCAGCGCAGCTTAAATGAAATAAGGTGAGCAGCATAATTGGTTCATACCTTGTCGGACAAATACTGTGAATGGTGGTGGCGGTGCTCACCCTCAGGTGGTTTGTCCATGAGTAGGAATTTTTTTCTGTTTTCCAAACATTCTGTAATATTTAATTGTTTTGGCAAGGAGAAGGAAACAAAGGAGACTTGCCTACTTTAATTGCTGGAATTAAATGCTAAGGATGTTGCCAAACACAAATCAAGCTTATCTATTCATTAGAGCAGCCTCCTTTTTCTCCTCCCCGTGGGCAAGCTCGCTCCATGGAAATATTTTGCTATCAGATATTCAGTTGCTGTATAAAATGAAAACTGCATTTGAAAACATGCCTACAGCTCAAAAACAGCCCACGAATCCAGCTAAAGGCCTGTGCTTCCTTGGGGTTTCAATGACAGATCCACTTGCTCAAAAGAAACCTTTGTGGGGAGGGTCCATTTCTATTCACTCACCAGAGCATGGTTCTCAACACCTGGAGAGGCAGTTCTACAACCCAAAGAACCCCTACAGAAAGGCGTGGTGCTGATGGTTACCCACAGTGTGAATGTTCCTAACCCCACGGACTTTACAATGGTTAGAATAGGTTGGTGGGACTGTAAAACGGTGCAGCTGCTATGGAAAACAGTATGGCAGTGCCTCAAAAAAATATAAATAGAATTACCATGTGATCCAGCAATTTCACTTCTGGGTACAGGCATACCTCATTGTATTGTGCTTTGCTTTATTGTGCCTAGCAGATACTGTTTTGTTTTTGCTTGCTTGTTTGTTTGTTTTAACAAATTGAAGGTTTGTGGCAACCCCACCTTGAACGAATCTATCGGTGCCATTTTCCAACAGCGTTTGCTCACTTCATTTCCTCTGCTCTCTGTCACATTTTGGTAATTCTTGCAATATTTCAAACTTTTGCATTATTATTATATTTGTTATGGTGATCTGTGATCAGTGCCCTTTGATGTTACTATTGTCATTGTTTTGGCTTTTTTTTTTTTTTTTTTTTTTTTTTTCGGTTGTGTGGCTTGTGGGGCTGTTAGTTTCCCACCAGGGATTGAACCCGGGCCCCAGCAGTGAAAGTGCTGAGTCCTAACCACTGGATCACCAGGGAACTTCCTGTTTTGGCATTTTTTAGCAATAAAGTATTTTAAATTAAGGTATGTACAGTTTTTTAGACATAATGCTGTTGCACACAATAGACTACAGTATAGTATAAACATAACTCTCATACCCACTGGGAAACCAAAAAATTCGTGTGACTTGCTTTATTGCGATATTCACTTTATTCCTGTGATCTGGAACTGAACCCACAACATCTCCAAGCTATGCCTGTATATACCCCCAAAAATCAAAAGCAGGGACTCGAAAAGGTATTTGTACACCCATGTTCATAACAGCATTATTCTCAATAGCCAAAAGGGGAAGCAACCCAAGTGTCTATCAAAAGATGAATGAATAAACAAAATGTGGTATAAACATACAATGGAATATTATTCAGCCTTATAAAGGAAGAAACTTTTATACATGCTACAACATGACAAATCTTGAAGACATTATGGCGAATGAAATAAGCCAGACACAAAAGGACAAATATTGTATGATTCTACTCGTATGAAGGGTAGTCAGATTCACAGAGACAGAAAGTAGAATGGTGGTTGCCAGGGTCTGGGGAGAGAGGAGAATGGAGAGCTGCTATTTACTGGGTACAGAGTTTCAGTTTGCAGGATGAAAAGAGTTCTGCAGATGGGTGATGGTGATGGTTGCACAACAATGCAAATGTTCATAATACTACTGAACTGTACACAGAAATGGTTAAGATGGTAAGTTTTATGTTGTGTGTATGCCACCACAATTTTTTAAAGAAGAGCTCCTAAAATCCACGGGATTGAGGAGGACCAGGAGATCCCAGGGTGTGTGCGGCTGACCTCCCAGCCCCACCCCAGAGGATCGGGTCTTCTCCCACTCCCCCCGCAGTGTGGCGCCCACTGCCAGACCCTCACTCCCCACCAGGGCGTGCTTGCTACTGATCAGTGAGTGAAGTGAGCCCCCTACTGTCCATCGCACCTTGGCTACCTGGCTGGGGCATCACGCAGCCCAGGCCGAGGCGTGGGCAACAGGAGTTAGATGCAGACCCAGGACTAGATGAAACCACAGGGGGCAATTTTGCGTGAGTCCCTGGATATCCAGTGAACAAGGCAAAAGAGACAGGTTAGGTGTGAGGCCTGACGTCCAGGCGAACTGTGTGCTGGCCGCTGTCTTCATTTCCTGTTGCTGCTATAGCCAATTACCATGGACCTGGTGGCTTCAAAGAACACACATTTATTCTCTTCCAGTCTGTAGGTTAGAAGTCTGCCACGGGTCTCACTGGACTGAAATCACGGTGTAGGCAGAGCTGCATTCCTTTCTGGAGGCTCTAGGGGAGGATCCATTTCCTTGCTTTTTCCAGCTTCTAGAGGCCGCCCACATTCCATCTTCAGAGCCAGCAAAACTGCCTCTCTCTAACCCTTCTTTGGTAGTTACATGGCCCTCTATCACAGCTCGGAAAGCTCCTCTACTTTTAAGGACCCTTGTGATCACAGTGGGACAACCTGGATAGTCCAGGATGCTCTCCCATCTCAAGGTCCTTAACTGAATCGCAGCTGCAAAGCCCTTTTGCTACATAAGGTAACACATTCACAGGTTCCAGGGATAAGGACAGGGATGTCTTGGGTGGGCCGTTATTCTGCCTACTACACCCACCATACGTACTCCCACCCAGTCGTTCACACGCAGCAAACATTTCTGGCATCTGGAGACTCATCTGTGCCTGAATTTCTAAAGAAGGAAGAGCAGTAGCAGGTAAAAGATCACCATCAAGTCACGGCCACGGTCTTGGGGAGGAAGAAAGAGGCTACTGCTGAGGGGATGGTCAGGGAGCTCAGAGCCTGAGGGGGTGGGGAGAGAGGACCCGAGATGGGAGATGACAGCACAGGGAAGGGGAGCAGTGTGTCCCATGGGAAAGAAGGAGGTCACAAAATGCAAAGGGAGACCGCAGGAAAGACCTTACAGGTGAACTGCACTCCAGACAAAGAAATTCATGAACATTGGCACCAAAGTTTTACCAAAGGGTGATTATTATTCACTTCCCAAAAGGATTTTCTAAAGCATTCTTCAAGTAATGAGTTCCACTGTGTTCTTAAAATAGGATTTACACCCAATTTTTCAGTAACACATAAAGGGATGCTTGTAAATCTATGGAAATGAAGTGAGACCAGTAACATCTGCCGCCTTCTGTGCTGGTGGTGTCAGAGGGAGCGGGAAGGAACTGCCGGTGGGAGGGACGGGCTCAGACTCCAGCCTCCATTTAATCCTCAGGCAACCTTCCCTCATTTCACACATGCACGACCCAAGGGTAGAGGTGAGGGAAGGAAAGCCACAGGTCAGGCTCTCTGACTCCAGAGCCTGGTGCCTTCTGCCTTTCCTTAGAGAGATTTTTTTGGAGCAGTGGAGTTGTGTGTCTGTGTCAGCAGCAGAAGCTACATCCTTCCTACGTGCACACAACCTGCTTCCCCATTTCTGGGATGATACTGAAATTTTCAGTTAGGGACAAAGCCTTTCATTCTAAAGTTATTAGACAGAAGGCTCCAAATGGCCTTAAAGGGGTAAAACGGCCATGATGTAAATGGCTGATATCCTGTCTCTCTGGGGAGTCAGCAAACACGCAACACCAGCAGGAACAAGGGCTTTGGCCATGGAGCCTGCGGGAAACACTCCTTGGGTTGCAGAGCGGATAATATAGATGACAGTGCCATAAAAATCTTGGACCCTGTACCTACTTTTCTGTCATTACACTGTCCAGGTTCCCTGCAACCTCTCACTTGGCCCTAACTCTCATTTCTAGTTCTTTCTCCCAGATCAGTGATTCTCCAAGGTTCTCCTCTCAATCCCCTCTTCTCTCACTCTTGACTGCTCTGGGTGGTCCCTGTTCCTTCCTCTCCAGGGTTTCCACTTCCACCCCAGCTCCATCACCTCCCCAGGTCGCCAGCCCTACTCTTCTGGACTCCAGACCACAAGGCCATCTCCATCTCAGCGGCACCCAGACATTTCTACTGCAGCCTGCCCGAAATGAAACTGTCACCTTTCTCCCTTAACCTGCTCCTCCCACATCCCCCATTTCTGTCAATGGAACCACCCCCAGCCCCACCCCCTACCCCTCAGGTATCCTGACTCACATCTCAGCATTCCCAGATCCCCTCTCCCTCATCTCCCATGTCCAACCCATTGTCAAGTCCTGGCACTTGTACTTTAATACTGGATCCCAAACCCAGGGATGGCGGGCAACACATGAGCTAAGTGCACGAGGTGGGGGTGGGGGGTGAGGTGGGGAGGGACAGGGGCAGGGGAGGTGGGACAGGACATCCCCATCTGGACAGGACAGCTGGGACTCAGCTCTCCTCTTCTCCAGACTGTTGCCTTCCGAGGACAGGGGCCCAGATCCACCCATTTGTAAAGAAAGTCTGTGCTTCTGGATTTATGTGAAATTCCTTTATTTTTAAATGCAAGCAATTACTTGCATTTTCGGAAATCCCGATGTGCGCCAAACAAAACTTGTCTGTCTGTGACCTCAGGGCTCTTCCCCCTTCAGTCTCTCTCCCACTCTTCCTTCTCTCCGTCCCCAGTGCCAGTATGTCCTCACTACCTCCTGGCCAAGGGAACCACCTCCTCAAGGTCTCCCTGGGCCATTTTCTCCTCTTCCCTCTGCTGATCTCAGGCCCCACTGAACCAATGTTGGGCTTTTCAGCCTTAGGGTCAGGCCCTCCAGAGGCGGGGAGAATGGTGAGGGTGAAAGAGACAGAGAAGAGAAGGCTGATGCCACTCAGGGTGACAGAGCCATTACTTAACAAAGTTAAACATCTGGTGTTCAATTAACACCTTCCCTCCTCTTTCATCCTCCCTCCCGTCTTCCTTTCCCAGGGACTCCCTGGTGGGTGAAACTGAAGCAGAAACCAGGAGGGCAGAATTGGGAAATGGGATGGGAGGTCCTGGCTGGAGGCAGGGCAGGGGAGGGGAGGGAAGTGATGGTCCCCGTGTGCTAATGGGGAAGAGGACAGGCTGGGAAGAAGCAGGTTGTGCTTCATCAGGAGTCACTCCGATTCATCCAGAAGTTTCTTTCTTTCCTTCTTTTCTTAAATTTATTTATTTAGTTTTGGCTGCTTTGGGTCTTTGTTGCCGCGTGTGGGCTTTCTCTACTTGCATTGAGCGGGGGGCTACTCTTCGTTGCGGTGCGTGGGCTTCTCATTGCGGTGGCTTCTCCTGTTGCAGAGCGTGGGCTCTAGGCGCGTGGGCTTCAGTAGTTGTGGCATGTGGGCTCTAGAGCGCAGGCTCAGTAGTTGCCGTGCACGGGTTTAGTTGCTCCGCAGCATGTGGGATCTTCCTGGACCAGGGCTAGAACCCGTGTCCCCTGCATTAGCAGGTGGATTCTTAACCACTGTGCCACCAGGGAAGCCCCATCCAGAAGTTTCTTGAGCAGAAGCTCAGTGCCTAGGATTGCACAAGGAAGTCCACAGCTCTCCTGCAGCAACGCTGCTGGTTGCCTCCCTGCTATTCATTCCCCCATCGTCCTCGGTAACGAACCCCATGTTGCACAGAGTGGCAACGTTCCCAGTGCCAGGTGAGACGCTTCCCAACCTCTCCTGCAGTTAGGGGTGGCCATGTGCATAGTTCTGGCCAATGAGAACTAAGCAGGCAACTACAGATTCTGGGAAAGTGCTGCTTTCTTTACAAGAGAATAGACTCAGCTGTCTCTAACCCCTTCCTTCCTGCCATGCAGAAAAATGTGATGTCCTGAGCTATAGCAGCCATTTCGATACTATGAGAGACAGACCAGGAGGACAAAAGGCTCTCCTGTTGCTGCTGAGTCAGTGAGCGAAGAGCAGCAGCTGCTGCCACCTCCAAATCTCTTGTTAAGTGATTAAATAAGTCCTTATGTCTAAAGTTATTTTAAGCAGTGTTTTCTGTTTCTTGCAGCCAAAAACATTCCTAAGTGATACACTCCCTCCTGTAGAACCTCCGCTTTCCAGGGAGATATCGAACTGACCCCTTGTTTAATTAGAGTTGAGTGAAGTCAAGAGCAGACAGTGGTGCTCAGAGCATTTGCCAGCCTGAACTGCCCAGGACCTGGGATGAGGGACTGGACAATTGACAGCAGTGTGGGCCATGTCTGCATTAGACTGTGAGCTCCGAGGGGAGCCCTCTCCTCACTGCCTCCCCAGAGCCAAGCACAGAGCGTGCCATGTAGTGGGAGCTCAGCTGACATGTGTTTGTGAATGAATACATAAATGGATGGATGTGCCACTTCCTGGCACAGGTGTCCCAGTGACAACCAGCTGGCAGGAAGGGACTGTCTAGCAGCTAGCTTGAATCTAACTGATTCAAGACCCATCCTTCTCCAAAAGCCAGCCTGGAATCCCTCTCCCCTTCAGAAGCTCCCCCATACCCTCTTCCTACTATGCCCACCTACCGTCTTATTTGGCGATAGATCAGACCTCCCCATTTGTTACATATCTGGCTCCTTGATTAGACTGAAAGCCTCTCAGGCAGATGCCGCAACCCTTTTAAAGCCCCCACAAAATACCAGTGTCTTGAACACAGAAGATTGTTGATAAATATTTTCATTTGAGGTTGATGCTTTGGAAGCGTGCTAAGACATTGATGATTTAAAGAGTTGCTCAGAAAAGAGTTCCCCTAAAAGGAATAGTCCCCTGATATCTGTAGTACACCTGAAATTTTACTATTAGAAATGGACTACTTTGACTAGCTAAGTCACCATAAAGTAAAACACTTAACCACCTTAGCAGCAGTTTGTATAATGGGAATAATAATAACAAAACGGGTCCTTAGTGCCCTCATGAGAATCCAATTAACATGAAAATTCATTTTAAGAATGCTTATTAAAATAAGCATTTAAATGTGATTAGTCAAGGAAGAATTATCCCAGCAATTAATCACTTTTATTAAAATAAATTTATTTGTTTTATTTATTTATTTTTTGGCCGTGTTGGGTCTTCGTTGCTGCACGCAGGCTTTCTCTAGTTGTGGCGAGCAGGGGCTACTCTTTGTTGCGGTGCGCAGGCTTCTCATTGCGGTGGCTTCTCTTTGTTGCGGAGAACGGGCTCTAGGTACTCGGGCTTCAGTAGTTGTGGCACATGGGATCAGTAGTTGTGGCTCGTGGGCTCTAGAGTGCAGGCTCAGTAGTTGTGGCGCACGGGCTTAGTTGCTCTGCTGCACGTGAGATCTTCCTGGACCAGGGCTCGAACCCGTGTCCCCTGCATTGGCAGGCGGATTCTTAACCGCTGCGCCACCAGGGAAGTCCCTATGAGGAACTTCTTGAGTTTAATTAATGTGATGTTTCATGGAGAGAAAGAGGAGAGGACAAATGTGGGAGTGGAAGAGCTCTGTAGCAAATGCTGTTGGTGCCCTGCCAGACCCCCATTTCTGGGCCAGCGTACCCATTCCCCATCTCCTAGCAAACTTCTCCAGAGGCCAGCCCTTAGCCTAGGACGGTCTCCTCACGGAGACAAGCCTGGGAGACTAGTGGGCAATCACTGACTGATGTAGGAGTATAAAAGCCCAGCCCCGTCTCAGTGTAGCAACTTCTGTGGTGCAACTCTCACTTCAGGGCTCCCAGTCAGATCAGGCAGTCTTCCTCGATAGTGCATTTTCCCCTGGCTTTGTCCTCTGCTCTGTCCTGCTTCCCTCACGCACTCTCAGATGCTTCACAAACACACTCCTAGCCAACCACCTACATGAGACTCTCACTCAGGCTCTGCTTCTAGGGAATCTGTCCAAAGACAAGCCCTTAGGAGGCCTTCACAGAGCAAGGCCGACAAGATGGTAGGGGAAGAAGTGAACCAGGGCCAGGACCAAACTGCACATTTGTTTGGCCCAGGGCTCTGCCCCTTCACCCTGTATGCAAAACACAGTGTGGGCCGGGCCAGCCCTCAACCCCCTCCAGGGCTGGAGCCTTGAGCAGAGCTGCCGTCTGCACCTTCATTGCCCCATGCTCTCCTGATCTCCAAGGCCCCACGACGTTTTCCTGGAAAGCTGTAAATCCAAAAATCAACTGGTCTCCACATCACCAGGTTATCAGGATGGGTCCCCAGGCACGTTTAGCCGCATAGACTCACACAGGATTAGCATAGAAAGGGCCTTGGGAGACAGTGTAACTCCCCTTCATACTTTAATCTGGATTATACGTCTGCATCCGTGTTCTCCCCTCTCATTATAATTGTGATAATTATGGTCTGCTTTATCCTGCTCTAAACCATTTACACAGCTGGACAGATTTAGAAATGCACAGATGCTAATCCCCCTCCCTTGGCCCTTTTCTCAGGGCTGATCTCCCCAGAAGCAATGAACCTGAGTTGGAAGGGATGGTGGTCCTGGGGGTGACTTGCAGTGCAGTGGGGTGCAGGTTGAAAGGGCCCAGGTGCTCTGCCTCTTAGCTTGGAGCCGGGGAAGGTGGCTGTCTGCATCCCAACCTCCCCTCCAACACAATTGGAAATACCAAGTTTTGTAAGAGAGGGCAGAGGGAAATCAGGTAAATTTGGAGCTTCCTGAGGTTAGTAATGCCTCGTGAGGACCTCTGAGGTCATCCTGTCCATTCCCCCAGGCTCCAGGTAGGACAGCTCCTGCCCACCGCAGGGCAGCTGGATTTGGGGATGGGAGGGGTCACTTCACATCAACCATACCTCTTACTGACCGCATCAGTGTCTGGCACTCATCAGTGTCAGGACGTTCTTCGTCTTTTCTGCACCAGGAACCAACGCTTATCAAGGGCCCTAATAAATGCCAAGGGCCTCAAGAATTGGTGGAGGACACTCTCTGTCTCTTTGGGGACAGATAATTCCATGGTCTTCTGCTCACTGGTTAATACTTACATCTGAATCCATTTTCCTCACCAATGACCCGCAACCTGCCAAATCCCAGATACCAGGTCTTCTGGTGATAATACCTGATTTCTGCTCTCTAATAATTATAATTATATCTAAGTTTTATTGTTTTCTTTATTCTATGACAGTGTGCTAATTGTTTTACAAATGTTATCTTATTTGATCCTCACCATATGCCTATAAAATAGGCTTTATTAAATAGACGTTTCTCCAAAGAAGATATACAGATATGCCAACAAACACATGAAAGAATGCTCAACATCATTAATCATTAGAGAAATGCAAATCAAAACTACAATGAGATATCATCTCACACCAGTCAGAACGGCCATCATCAAAATATTTACAAACAATAAATGCTGGAGAGGGTGTGGAGAAAAGGGAACCCTCTTGCACTGTTGGTGGGAATGTAAATTGACACAGCCACTATGGAGAACAGTACGGAGGTGCCTTAAAAAACTAAAAATAGAACTACCAAACGACCCAGCAATCCCACTACTGGGCATATACCCTGAGAAAACCATAATTCAAAAAGAGTCATGTACCAAAATGTTCATTGCAGCTCTATTTACAATAGCCAGGACATGGAAGCAACCTAAGTGTCCATCAACAGATGAATGGATAAAGAAGATGTGGCACATACATACAATGGAATATTACTCAGCCATAAAAAGGAACGAAACTGAGTTATTTGTAGTGAGGTGGATGGACCTAGAGCCTGTCATACAGCGTGAAGTAAGTCAGAAAGAGAAAAACAAATACCCTATGCTAACACATATATATGCAATCTAAAAAAAAAAAAAAAAAAAGGTCATGAAGAACCTAGGGGCAAGACGGGAATAAAGACGCAGACCTACTAGAGAATGGACTTGAGGATACGGGGAGGGGGAAGGGTAAGCTGGGATG
The DNA here is from genome assembly GCF_965194805.1 of Balaenoptera borealis. Lineage (NCBI taxonomy): Eukaryota > Metazoa > Chordata > Mammalia > Artiodactyla > Balaenopteridae > Balaenoptera > Balaenoptera borealis. The sequence continues at coordinate 68,653,500 of NC_138862.1, forward strand.
AAGTGAGAGAGTGGCATGGACATATATACACACCAAACGTAAAATAGCTAGCTAGTGGGAAGCAGCCGCATAGCACAGGGAGATCAGCTCGGTGCTTTGTGACCACCTAGAGGGGTGGGATAGGGAGGGTGGGAGGGAGGGAGATGCAAGAGGGAAGAGATACGGGGATATATGTATACGTATAACTGATTCACTTTGTTATAAAGCAGAAACTAACACACCATTGTAAAGCAATTATACTCCAATAAAGATGTTTAAAAAAAAATAGGCTTTATTGTCTTTTGACAGGTGAGAAAGCTGAGAGGTTGGGTTGCTTGCCCAGTGTCACATAGTAAGTGACCCAGCCAGGATCTGGCCTCAGGTCCATTCAAGGCTAAAGCCCATGTTCTTAGCCCGTCTGCTTCCCATCTCCTTACAGGGCTACTGGAGAGACAATTCCCCCAGGAAGGAAGGAGGGGGGCTTGGTGCTCTGTCCAGCTGTGGAGGTGCAGAGCTGGGAAGCTTCCCAGGCCTCCTCCTCACCTCTGTCCCTAAGGCTGCACCCAGCTCAGCTCCTCTCCCATTGCCCAGAGCTTCTTCCCTACATCCCATCCCGTGCTGGGTTCTGGATCCATTTCCTTCAGCTCTCCTGGCTGGGAATGCCTGCTGCTGTCAGGGCAATTGATCATTGTTTTCTGTTCCAGCCTCTGCAGTGAGAGCTCCCAGCTGCACTCCCATCTTGCTCCACCCCCAGACATCACAGCCCCTGGGTCCTCCCAGCCCTCCTGGAGCCCACCCGTATTTATACTTGTAGGGTAAGCAAGTCCTCCGTGCCCTCCTGAGCTGCTTACTGCTGCAGGACCTGGTGCCACCGGCCCCTTCTGCTCCCCCACGTTAGCCATCCCTTTCCAGTCACTGCTCATCAGCTGGGCCAACAGCGGGGGTGGCAGAGAGCAGCGAGGCAGATAATCCAAGGTAGCAGGGAATGTAAAAAATCATCTCTATTTGGCTGTGGAGGGTATTTTTGGACCTACAGTTAAATGTGGGTGTGTGTGATGTGCTGGGAATTCACAACACTTCAAACCAAATCCTGAAGTGAAACCAGCAGGACCTGACTGCTGGTTTTAGGAATTAGAAAATCATCTACCCTGTTCCTATTTCCTGCTGGGCTGGGTAGCTCAGTGTCTCAGCTGACGTTCAGGATCAGCGGAAGCAGAGCTGCTAACTCTCTGTAAGACAGACCCACACCGTCCCCTGACCTGGAGCCCCCGCCGCAAACGTGGATGCGGATAGGGGCTGGGCAGCCATGTGAGTGAGGCCAGCCGGGGGAACACGGGAGGGCGTGGCCAAGTGAGGACTGGAGCCCCTCAGGAGGGCACAGCCACTCCTCAGGGCAGCTGCTACTCGTCTCCAGCTGATGACAAGAGCCCAACAAAACGCATCTGTGAAAGCATTTGGCCCACTGACAACCGGTTTGCAATCTCTAGCCCCATGGTTCTCACACTTTAGCATGCATCAGAATCTCCTGGGGGGCTTGTTAAAGTAGATTGCTGGGCCTCTTCCCCAGAGTTTCTGATTTGGTAGTTCTGAGGTGGAGCCCAAGAATTTGCATTTCTAACAAATTCCCAGGTGATGCTGAGTCCAGGACCACACTTTGGGAATAACTGTTCCAGCCTAGTAGTTATACAACAGGGGAATATTACACTTCCTTACCTTTAATGTTTAATATCCCTCCTGTGTGAACTCAAGAGGTAACCACGTCCTTAAGAAGTTGAAAGTCAGATGTACACTGAGGAAGGATGGGCACATCTTTATGAAATGTCAACTATGCCTCAGAAGCGTTCTTGAACAATATCTTATTTAATCACTGCCGCATTCCTGCAAGGGAAGTGTTACTGCCCCACTTCCCTGCTGAGGATCTAAGGCATAGAGACGTTCATGACTTGCCCAAGTCACACAGCCAGTAAGTGACAGTTCTGGGACTAGAATCCACATAAGCCTAACTCCAGTGCCCATGCTTTTGCCAAGCCATCAAACTCCACAGAGAAACAAGTCCCCTCTTCAGAACATGCCTTCTTTCTGGGTGTGGAACAGAATAGCCTCCTCTTCAGGGGTCCTCTAAGTCTGTCCACTGGGGCAACTCTCACAGGAAGGGCTGGAACAAGAGGCAGAAGACACTATAGGCATCCTCTGCCTCCTTCTAAAGGGAAGGATCAACCAAGAGCTGCTCCTTGGGCACAGCCCAGTGGCTATGATTCCCAGAAGACAGGATGGGCCAACTCTGGGGCAGCAATGGCCCTAGGAATGCCATGCCTGAGGAAGCCACTCTGCAACAAAGCACCTTAGTCCTTGGCAATACAGCAGAGCAGGATGGGGGAAGTCTCTGGTTAATGTCTGTAGACTCCTAAGGAAAGGAACTTTGTCTGTTTCGCTCAGCCTATATCCCTAGCTTCTAACACATCACCTGATGTGTAGCTGACACTGAATTATTTGTTGAATAAGAGAACGACTGAATGGTGGAACAAAGGGTAGGGAATCTTTGCTCTTAGCCAAAGGGACTTTGGATAATGTGCCCACTCATGGCTGAAAGTCTAGACACTCATAAAGCAGCCAGCCTTGAGAAAGAAGATGTGGCAGGTGATAATTCTGCTCCAAGCAATGGATTGGAAACGTTTTCCAAATCCAGTGTGGGCTGAGAAGCAAAGATATTAACAGGTCCGCCAAGAGCTGACAAGAATAACGTCATGTTCACCTCTGGATCCCCAGCCCCTATGCCTGTTAAATGAATGAGTGAGAGTCTCCCATCCTGAATGCCCCAATGGGGAAAGTGCACGCAGTGCTGCAAGGGGGCGGCATGCCTCTGCGGAGGAAAATTCCCCGAGGCTTTCGGGAAGGCACATAGGGTGGGGTGAGGAGGGCTCGGACTTGAGTGGAAAGGCCTGGCTCTCCCAGAACTAGTCAACAGTCAGCCCCAGCGGGAGCAGTGCCCAGCACTGCGCTCTTAATCACCCGGCCATTGCCTCCCTTCTCTTTAAAAGAGGGATAATAATAACAATGACAACGACAACAATAGCACCAATAACAACTACTTCATAGACTTGCGGTGAAGGTGAAAAGCGTTTGAAAGTGGTGGCACGGTGAGTACAGTAAGTGCTTAACAAACGCCTGTTGACCGTATGAATTCATTGAGGGTCAGGTCCTGTCTGGGTCACTTCCCAGTCTGCGTGGGTTTGAGAAGAGTCCCTCCCCCCTCCAGGCAGAAAGTTCTTCCACTATCTAACTTGCCTTCCTCTTCTTACAGCAACTTCAACCCTTTTACTCCGCTGTCCATGGTGACAGAGGCTAGGATGGCAGTTGGTGGGACTTTTCTACAATACTGGTTCTCCAGCACTTCCAGAAAACCGGCAGTAACAGCCTGGTTGGAGTCATGCATTAATATTGTGTGTGCGCTGACTTAACGTATGATTTGTGCAAATCAATGAAACTCTAAACTACATGGTAACATATGGGTTCGTTGCCCAGTGTGCTGCATGCCAGCCCTTTTCCATGCCATCCAGCATACCGATCAATCCCCTCATTGTGTGCACAAAACTCAGCCTGGACCAGTCATCCCCAGAACTTGAATCAAAGAAAAGTTGTTCTTGGACTATACACTATTTGGCATTATCTGTGCTATGGTTTGACTTTATTCAGCTCTTCGTTTAATCCACTAGTTCCAGATGACCCCACTGATGCTCTTGCGCAAGTAGGTCCAGCACTGGGGAGAGAGGAGTCAGTGAGAGTGGTTGGGATGCTGGGTTGGGGGCAGTTGAAATGTCTCAGCAGAAAGGAGAGTGTTAGGGATCACGCATATTCCCTTCCCTTGATGGGCTCTTGCCGGTCTTCACAACCATGACCCCATCAGATCCCCTGTAAATTCTGCAGGCAGGTTGCCATCGCTTTCATTTAACAGATGAGAATTTGGAGGCCCTGAGACGGGCCACAGATCCAAATGTTCAGAGTGGGAAGTTGACCCAGATCTGCCCTCCCCACTGCTCCAGCTCCTGGATGCAGCAGCCTTTTCCCCACGTCAAGCACTGATGGCTCACACTGGCTTCGAGCAACTTGGGGCTCGAGCAACTTGGGGCTGGGAGCCTGAAATTAAGAGAGCCCCTACCAACCGATGACAGGTAATTCAGAGTGTCTTACATGCATTGTTTCAGAAATCTGGGAGCTAGAAGGGACTGAATCCCAAGGTCCCCAGAAAAACCACTCTTAATACCCTCTTTGGGGAGTGCGCTGCATTGAGACTAGGGCAGGAACAAGAAGCGATGCTACTCACTCCAGTCTGGGTCCCTGGCCTCCCTGACTCCAGCCTGTGCTCAGGTTACATTTTGTCCTTCTCTCCCCTCCCACCCCCGGCTTCCCAGTCAGGGGTGCCAAGCGGGCCTGAGCCTCCAGACCCCTGAGAGAGCCAGCCAATGAGCTGCCAAGTCCAGGGTGCATGAGCTGGTCCAGCTCAGCTTCTGAGATGCAGCCAGCTGAGGACAGGACCCCAAACCTCTGTGCTGCAGGTGTGTCTCCTCCCCTACCCCAAGGTGAGGAGGGCAGAGAAGGCTGGCTATAGAAGGTGCTGGAGTCTGCCCCTTTCTTCTTGTAGAGAGGAAGAATGAAAAGGAGTGGGAGTGGTGGAGGGGGAGGGAGGGAGGGGTGAATAAGGACACGGACTAGAAGAGAACAAGAAAACTGAACAGTTCATCTGTTAAGGAGCTTTTTTTCCTTTTGGTTTATGTTACTGCTCTTATTATAGTGTTTGGGCAACAAATAAAACAGTGAAGGGATAAGAGGCTAGAGTCTGTGCCAGAGTTGTGTGATGCTGCAGACTTGGTGGGCTGCAGATTCCCAGGGTGGGCAGACAGCTTGGAGTCCAGTGTGGGGATGGAGGCAAGGAGGCAGGGAGTGACCCCAGGATTCCTCAGGTCCCTCTAGGGTGTCCTACTGGAAGCCTGAGAGCTTTCATCACCAGGCTCAGTGTCTGGTGATCTGGGTCCTGCCAGCTCAGATTCCTGAACTTCCAAAACATAATTGTGTCCCACCTCCTCGGGATAAGGTCAGGGGCCATCTGGGAGACGACTGCCATTCCCCGAGCACGCTACATCAGCGCCCAGATCCACCCAGCAGCAAACGTGGGCTGAGGGAAGCTGGGAGAAAGGGCTCGGCCACACCATCCCCCATCTGTTCCCCACACATGCCTCGTGCTGCAGCCCAGGGAGGGAGAAGGCTCACAGGTGGTTGAGTGATGGGGCGGGGCGGCTGCCACAGAGACCAGGGCCCCACAGAGACCAGGGCCCCGCAGCCCCACTGTCCAGCTCCAGCAAGAAGCCTTTCCGGGAACTCCCCCACCTTGCCAGCCAAGCCCCACCTCTCCTGCACAGACCCGTGAAAGATGGGTCTGAATAAAGACCAGGCCTGAGGCTGCATCCCCACCACTGCCCCAAACACACCCTCAACCTGCAAGTGTGCATGTGCTGACCTGTGCACACACACACCCGCTCAGAGGCCTGAGGTTCAGCTTCATTCCCATGCGGCTTCTCCTGCAGGTGCAATAACGGAGCCTCACTGCTGCCTCAGCCCTTGGCACCAACGAAGCAGGTGACTGGTCCTTCTAGTTTGGGGGTGGGGGGGGAGGGCATGTGCTCGGGGACCTTTTAGGTGGACAGGCCGTGGAGCCTGGTGAGGGGCAGAACAGAGCTTTCTCCTTGGGCCAGGGGATGAGAGGAGAGGAGGGGGGTCTTTAAGAGAAGTACAGTGAGCTCTTTCTGGCCCGGTATGAAAGCAGTCCTTCTTAGAGACAGAAAGATGGTCAAGCTCTGACAAAGCCCTTCTGGGGCTTAATGAATGTCTCTCTTTAAACCTGGTCATTGGTGCCAAAGCCCCTTAAGCTCCACATTCATGGAGCCCAGTTATAATAAGAATAACAGCTCACAGGCTTACTATTTGCAGGCATTTTTCTATAAGGACTTTATTACTCACCCTGCAGGTCTTGCCCCTCCCAAACCCCCATCTCCCTTTCCACAATGGAACTGCCTGGGCATAGACTGCCCATGGTCAAGGCCAGTTGGAGGAGCATCTGAAATGCAGGAATTTGGGGGAGGTGCCTGGAAGTATCCTGTGCTCAGGCCCAAGGACAGCAGGGACATAGAAGGGAGCGGGAAGCAATGCCATTTTTCTCCTGGAAGCTTTAGTCAAGTGCCTGCAGGTGTGGTCTGCAGGCAGCTGCGGGGAGCAGAGCACTGGACGGGGAGGGACGGAGAGTGGGCGCTGGGAGGGGGCAGGGGTAGGGGGTGTGGAGGGAGGCACAGCTGAGGCCCTGCCTGCCAGGAAAGCAGCCTCTGCCGGCTGGTGGGGAAGGAAAGTGGTGAATGCTCCCTCGTCCAGCTGCTCCTCTCCTGGCTCAGGCCTCAGCCCGGCAGGGGAAGTACCGGGAACGCTGATGCCTACCCGAAGAGGTGGGGACCAAGGCAGGGACCTGCTGGCCTCCTCCTCCAGGCCACCCTCCCTGCCTTTGTGTGCGCGCTCACACAAAACGCACAGCCCTGCGTTCACATCCCAACCTGGGCATCCCTTAACCTCTCCAGTCAGTTTCCTCATCTGTAAGACCACGCAGGGCAGTGTGAAGATTAAAAAGATAATGTTTGCAAAAGCACACAGCACCGGCTGGCACCTAGAAAGCACTCGATAAATGTATGCCATTACTTTATGATCATTAGTAGTGCTGTGATTATGTGGACCCTCAACATTGCTCACTCCAGACGCTCACAATAGCCTCCCAAGTATGCTCCCTATCTTTCATCTCTCCTCTCCGATCCATCCCACACAGAGCTGCCAGAACAACAGTCAGCAGCGATGATGTCGTCCCATTATTCTGCTGCTAACAACCCTCCACCAGCTCCCCACTGCCTACATGATCAAAACCAAATGCTCCTTCCATCTGGCACGAACTACCCTTCCTGGCCCCTCTCTGGCCATTTCCTCTCCATCCCCACCTCCTCAGCCCATCCCCAAACTAGCTATCCCTCATGCACTTGCCCACCCCTGTGCCTTTGCTTCCACAATTCCCTCCACACAGAATGCCTTCTCCTCCAATGAATACCTCCCATCCTTCGAGGCTCACACAAACACACCCTCTTCTGCGAAGCCTATTCTGACCCTGGCACAGCTAACAAACGGCTTCCTCTGCTGACAGACGCGGCACATGGTTTATACCACTCTCAGCACTTACCCACCCTGTGTTTGGCTGTGTATGCGAGGGCAGCGCTTCTAAAAGTGTGGTCCCTGGACCAGCAACGTCTGCATCCCCTGGAAACTTGTCAGAAATGCAAATTCTCATGCCCTACCCTAGACCTACTGGATTAGAAAGTCTGGGGAGGAGGCCCAGTAACCCAGACTCTGATGAACTCTCAGTTGGGGAACCATTGGTGTAGGGTACCCACACCCTACAGGTGGTGGCTGGTACACAGAGAGAAGTGATGGGTTAGATCAGATCACCTGGGGAGCTCTGAAAAGATACTGCTGCCTGCAGAGATCCTGATTTAATTGGTCTGGGGTGGGACCTATGTATCCACGGTTTTTGCCTCCCAAACTTTTATAAGTATTTTCAAACATATAAAGCAGTTAAAAGATTGTACAGTGAACACCTGTATACCCACCACCTAGATTCTTTCATTAACATTTTGCTCTATTTGCTTTCTCACATATCTATCCATCAGCCCTCTACCCATGCATTCATCCATTTTATTTTTTGATACATTTCAAAGTTGGAGGCATCATACACATCATCCAAATACATGTAAGTGATTTAAAAGCTCTCCAGGTGTTTCCACTGTACAGCCAGGGCTGCTCTGACCTCGGCTGGCAACCTCTGCCAGCCTCCTAGCCTCAGCTGCCACTGTGAGATGAAGATGATGATGAATCAGGATGATGCCTGCTCTGCCTCCCCATCGTTGCAAGGATAGAAAGAGATCACACCTGAGAAAGCCCTTTGCAAAGGGCTTTGTAATTAACAGGAAACAATTGCTGACTCCAGGCTGGAAAGAGCTGTCATGGGTTGTCAGATAAAATACAGGATGTCCCGTGAAATTTGAATTTCAGATAAATGACAAAGAACTTTTTTTTAGTATAAGTATGTCCCAAATATTGCATGAGATACACTTGTGCTAACGTATGTTTCATTGTTTATCTGAATTTTAAATTTCACTGGGCATCCTGTATTTTTACTTGCTAAGTTTGGCAACAGGAGCTAAACCCTGTCCTGTGGAGAGCAGCAGGGTTGGGACCCTCCACCCAGAGCAGAGTCAGGTCTAGGCAATGGCACCTACTGGTCTGCTCAGTCAGCCTCCTTGGGCCTTGGAGCCTGTGACTGCAGAGCCAGGGCTGGTGGGCAGGGCCAGGCAGGGGTCTGCTCTAAGCTGTCATCTGCCCACATGTGACTGTGGTAGCCAGAGCCTTGCATATAGCAAACCAGTGTATTAGCCAGGATTCTCTAGACAAACAGAAGTAATAGGATCTATACAGCTGGCTATCTGTATCTATATCTATAAAGAGGGAGAAAGAGAGAGAGGTTGATTGATTGATTTTAAGGAATTGGCTTATGTGATTATAGAAGCTGGCAAGTCCAAAATCTGCAGGGTAGGCTGGCAGGCTAAAGGCTTAGGGAAAAGCAGATGTTGCAGTTCAAATCTGAAGGCCGTCTCCTGGCAGAAATCCCTCTTGCTCGAGGGGAGGTCAGTCTTTGTTCTAGTCAGGCCTTCAACTGATTGGATGAGGCCCACTCACGTGATAGAGGGCAATCTGCTTTATTCAAAGTCCACCAATTTAACAGTTTTAAATTTAAACTGGATGTTTTCGTTTCATCCAAAAACACCCTCACAGAAACATCCAGAATAATGTCTGACCAAATATCTGGGCACCGTGGCCCAGTCAGGTTGACACAAAATTAACCATCATAGTCAGCAAGGCTGACTCAAACATTAGGGCACAAAAGTATCACTTGGGGGAACTCATTAAGATGCAGATCCCCAGGCTCCACCCAGAGATTCTGATGCATTAGGTCTGGCACAGTGCCCAGGAGGCAGCATTTTAACCATCATTCCAGATGGTTCCAATCCAAAAGCTCCATGGGCCCACCTTGGGAAGCACTGCAGTTGGACTCAATAAATACTTGCCAACTACAGGAATGCTGAAGACGATAGTGTGGGCGGGAAGGCGTCCAAGCCCGGGCTGGGCCACCCCTGCAAGACTGTCCTGGGGGCTCTGGTGCGGGTGCAGTGATGGCAGATGGGGAGTCTGTCAGCTAGTGCTGCCCCTGAAGGGGACCCACAGCAGTGTCTGCAGACAGACACGGCAGATGTAGGGCAACACTTGCGCCTACACCAGCCCTGGCGCTAACCCAAAAGGCAAACCCCTGAACCTCTCCTGAGCCCACTCGGACCCAGAAGTGCCCCTCTCTCTCCCATGTGAGTGGAGTTGGTGGACGTGCTCAGCCTCTCACAGGCCGATGAGGTCATGGCTCAGGAATCTGTGTGCAGTCGGTTGCCCCTGAAAAGAACCGCTCACTCAGCTGGGGAAGGAGCAGCTGAACGTTCACAGGCCCGCGGGGGACCCACAGCATCCCAGACACCAGCGAGTTAGCACTCTTCCTTTCCTGCAGAAAGAGGAAAATCGATCCAGGACGGAAGCTTATATGACATAGCTTGTTTGTTCATGGACTCCCATAGACCATGGGTCAAAATTATGTCCTTGAAAACCTTAAGAGCTAAATGGTACCAGCCTGGGAGTGGAGGGAGTTAGGCAGAAAGAGAAACTCAGTGGTTGATTAGGCTTATTTCCCAGCCCTGGTGTCTCCCCATAACATAGGGTTAGCAGGATGGAGGCCTCCGCCAGGTGGCCCAGAGTGAAGCTCTGCAGGGGTAGAGAGGAAGGACGGGGCTTCCTGCTGGAGGACTTACTCATCCCCAGCACTGAGCACGTGCCTGATGCAGAGAATGTACGTGTTCCATAAATGCATGTTTAGCTCAACTGCGCACAGGGCAGGAGAGGAGGCTGATGGCTATTCCTTCTTCCAGACCCTTGCCCCCTGATACTGTGTCCTGCAGCTCTGGGCTGCTCTGTTTCAGCCACGTCAGTGTGATCACAAGGCTACCACGCTCCCTTCACTCCCGTCATCCTGACGAGGTCCTGCTGACCTTCTTCAGCCAGCCCTGCAAGTGATTGCACAGTGGCTGGATGGGGGTTCAGAGGGAGATGTGGGATACAATGAACATCTTGAAAAGAAAGGCTGAAGGACAGGGACTCCGCAGCCTGGGAAAAGAACAAGAATATCAGTGGGATGGGGGAGGCGGGGCGTGGGGTGGGGACTGCTGTCAAAATCCTCAAGACTCTGAAGGGCGGTCACCTAGAGGGGACGACCGGAGATGCCCAGCACTCTACAGACAAAGCAAGCAGAGAGCGTGAGACAAATCAGAACCACCAAAGCCAAGGGCAGGCCCGGGCCCTCCATCTCTTTTCTCCATCGGGCTGCCTCCAGGAGAAAACAGAAGCCCGCCCACAGCCCAGCATCCCCTGAACACCCATTGTGGCTTGTCATCCATGAACATTTCCACACTCTCCCTGAGTCTACTCCTATATTTAGCTTATGCCACCTCCAGGGGTTATGAGTTCCATATAAGTTTACTACCTGCTGTGTAGATAGCACTTACTTTCATTTGTGCTAAAGCTGCCTTTTGCCAGCTTCAAGGGCTGCCTGCCACCTCATTCAGATTTCAGGGACTTTGGAGATCAAGTCCATATGTCACTTCAGTCACAGCCTTAATAGGCAGAGGAGATTCACAATCGGGATGGCTCCCACCTCACGCCTCCTTCCTGCTGGAGTCCTGGTAGACTTTCAATCCCACCTCAGACAGACGATCCTTAAGGAAGGAACACGGACTACATGTCCCATTTTGCCCAGGTCAGAACCAAATGCCAGGCTGTTTCCAACACCCTCAACAGTAACCCTGGCCGTTTGGCTGGTCTTTCCGTCCAAACCAGCACACGGGGAAAGAGTCGTTAGGGGAGGGTTTCCAACAGCTCCTGAGATCTGCTGGGCTGTGTCACAGCATTGGTAACTCCCAACTTGTGGACATGACTATGTATTTTCCCTGAATGTGCGGCCTTACACACAGGGGTAAAGCAAAAGTGACCCTTTGTTGGGCCCTACGCACCAGCTGACCTGACATTGCATCAGTTGGAAGTTTTTGATGTCATCTACCTTTTCTAGTGGATTCTGCCATCAGCTCTCCCACCCCAACCCCCAAGCAAAAAAGTATCTTTTCCTTTTTGTTTTGTTCTTAAGCCAGCCTCTGACTCACGACGCAAACCCCTGCGGTCCCAGGATGAGTTACTGAGGCATGGATCCAAGGGGCCCTGGAAGGTCTCCCTGTCCTGGGCGGGGACGCTGGCAGGGCAGCGGTGAGTGCACGCTCACCTTCCCTGTGAGCTCCGAGGCCAGGACAAGACGGAGCCTTCTGGCTAACAAGGCTCCTCCTGGAGGAGGGGCAGTGGTTCAGATTATTATAATTTTTAAATTGTGGTGAAATATACATAACATGAATTTACTATTTAAACCATTTTTAAGTGTACAGTGGCATTAAGTACATTCACACTGCTACCATCACCACCAGCCATCTCCAGAACTTTCATCTTCTCCAACTGAAACTCTATACACGTTCAACATGAGCTCCCCATTCCCCCTCCCCCCGGCTCCTGGTGACTACTATTCTACTTTCCATCTCTACGAATCTGGCTACTCTGGGTACCTCATATAAGTGGAATCGCTCATTATTTGTCCTTACGTGACTGGCTTATTTCACTTAGCATAATGTCCTCAAGTTTCATCCATGCTGTAGCATGTGTCACCAAATTATTTTTTAAGGCATGCCACCAGGTAGCATTTTGGGGGCCTGGTGAATTAGGAATGGACACAGTTTCAGGAGTGGCCCCATAAATGTGGGCACGTGCACACACCTGGCTCTTGCAAGTCCAGGCGTGTAAATGCCCACGTGCTTGCACACGCCCCTCCACAAGACCTCCACGAAGCTCAGAGGGCTGCCCTCCCACCCCTTAGGAGCAGATCTCAGACCTCCTTGTGCAGTAGAGACACCTGAATATCTGGTCACACTGTGGAGACTCCCATTGGGCAGGGCACAGCAGGCGATGCTGGGCCAGGGGATGGGGCACCTCTCAGGGCTGCTGCGTGTGCAGCAAGGGAAGGACCTGATGCCAGCCCGAGCTCCTGTGCAGCCAGCCTGCCCTGGACCACTTCTTGTGGAAACCAACAGGGGAAGGCTCTGTGGGGAAACTGGGTCACCATGACCCCGAGGGTACACCTGGCCTGTGAGAGTCAACTCTAATCCCTACCCCCTGCCCATCCTTCTCCACCTGACTGACCCCTGGACAGCGTATGCCAAGGGCAAGACAGTGTGCTGGGGGTCTGCATGGAGGAGAGGCGGCCAAGCAAGGAGTTCTGGGGAACGAAGACAAGATCTCCAAGGCTGTCACACAGGCAGAGCCTGACGTCAGCCACTGGGTTTCTGAGCAGAGACAGAGAGCACTTCTGGAGCAGGGAAGGCTCCTCAGAGGAGGTGGCACTTGATCTCCACAGAATTCTGACAGTAGATACAGAAGAGGCAGGAAAGAGAGGTGTGACTTTGCAAGTCAGCCAAGATGCAGTGTGATATGCAGGGATGGAGAGACTCTGAGTGAGGATTCTGGGTATGATGCCAAGTGCTTTGCATTTAGCCATGTGACTGGCAAGTCACCAGGCCCTGCAGGCTGTTGTTCCTCATGTCAGGAGCAGGGCTGGAGTGATGGGAGAGGAGGCTGGGACCATGCTATGGAAGGCCTTGAATGCATTTAATTCAGGGAGAAGCTGGGAGCCATTCATGGCTCTATAGAGAGCTGTACTCCTTTTAGCCACAGGCTTGTGGGCGGCAGGGGTCTCTCTTGAGCTGTGCCCCTCCCATGAGTCTGGCCTGGTTAGCCTGACACCTCCAAGCTCCTCCTCATTTCCCTCTTTGGGAATTCCCTCCAATGAGTATATAACCCCCAGAAGAGGGTTTCCTCTGGCTCCTGGAAGGACTTATAGCACCCTCCCGGCACCAATTCACAAAATCAGGAACTGTGAACTCTAAATAATTTATAAACATGTTAAATAAGACCAGTTCTAGCTTTGATCCCTGGGGAGCTCACCGTTAATACTTCCCTCATTTAACATCAGCCTGAGCCAGACATCATTAGGAAGGGAAATCTCTGTCTCTCTCTTTTAAAAAATCATGTAGCTTAAATGGCTCGGGATTATTTGTGGCTTTGAATCATTCCTGCCACTGCTCCTTCCCATTACGGGGATAATTAAGAATTGACTATGGTCGGCAAAAAGCATTCGACAGCCAACTTTTTATTTGGTTTTTCAAGTGCTCCAGCCCTCCCTGCCCACCGCCCCCCCCCCCGAAGTCTTCCCTTTCTTGTCCCTGCAGCCTTGCAGCCCAGGTCCCCAGGGGCTCCCCCCACGCAGGTCTGCTGCCTGTAAACACACTGGGGGTCCCATGGAAACCACACACTGAATGGAGGGAAAGCAGGGACACCATTCACTTTCCTCTTATTCCACTGCCCCATTTCCTCCAGGCACCTTGCCTGGTGTCCCTTGGGCCCGGGGCCAGAGTGTGTTTGTTCGGCTGCCCTGGTCACCCGGGAATGGGGTGGGCTCACAGCCCAGGCCTGTCCCCCAGCTGGTCATTCTTTCTTTCGAGAGTCACTCTCTCTGACCGGCTCAGGCAGGATTAGAGGCTTCAGGAAGAAGAGTGTGCCTCTGATGGCAGAAGGAGGGGTCCCCGACACTGGGTGACCTCCAAGGCTGGCCAGTCAGGGCACTGTAGGATGAGGGGTCACCTGTCTCCATCCCCCCAGCCACACAGGCTCCTCAATCTCCTGCTGATCAGAGAAGGCCAGGGGCATCCCGCCAGCCTAATTCTTTGAAGGCAGCACTAGGACTGGGGTCATCTTCATTTCCCTGCCTCCAGTCAGAACTGCGTCTAGTAGAGAATCCTAGAAATGCTTTCTGCAGGCTGACTTAAATCTCTTCTGCTGCAGGTTCCATGAATCATAGTTCGTTCTGGGTTCAGAAAGCTGAGGCCCTACCCCTTTTGTATAATAAATCATCACGGAGGGACTTCCCTGGTGGCGCAGTGGTTAAGAATCCGCCTGCCAATGCAGGGGACACAGGTTCGAGCCCTGGTCCGGGAAGATCCCACAGGCTGCGGAGCAACTAAGCCCGTGTGCCACAACTACTGAGTCTGCACTCTAGAACCCGCAAGCCACAACTACTGAGCCTGTGTGCCACAGCTACTGAAGCCCGCATGCCTAGAGCCCATGCTCTGCAACAAGAGAAGCCACCACAATGAGAAGCCCACGCACCGCAACCAAGAGTGGCCCCCGCTCGGCGCAACTAGAGAAAGCCCGCGCGCAGCAACAAAGACCCAACGTAGCCAAAAAATAAATAAATAAAGTTATAAAATCAATCAATCAATCAATCAATCAATCATGGAAACAAATGCACACCATAAAGATGCACAGGAAGTCAAGCTACCTTTCGGGGGAGATTGAGATTAGAACACAAAGAAGCTTCTAGAGCAGCTGCCAAAGTTCTCTTTCTCGACCTGGGTGGTGGTATAAGGCACTAACCTTAATATAACCCATTACTAAAACATCTATTTTGTGGTTTTCTATATTGGTTTTATAATATCTCAGTTAAAATTAGAAGGAAAAAATACATCATCAGAGTGTCAAAACCTGTCAGCTGTGCCATCATTCAGGGTCCCCTCCCCTGAGCCCTTCTTTAGGGTGAACCACCCCACCTCCTTCAACATCTCCATCAAGGTTCAGGATGCCTGCACCAGATGGTTAGTCAAATCCTGTGACATTTGTCTCAAGGGAACCTTTCAGGCCAGGTGCTGCTGGGCCACTTAAAAGGGCAGAGGGCTGGGACTGCCTTGAGCTTCCAGAACAGGCTGCACAACTGTTTTCTGCTGGCTTACTAATAAAGTCTATACAGAGAGAGAATTTGGCCTGAGACTGCCTTTCCTGGTAACCTGTAGTGAGGTGGGAGGAGGCCCATAGCCCTTACCTACCCCTGATGGTTGCAGGTACTGACGTTTACCAAAAAGAACCTAAGAATCTGGCAGGACCTGGTTGGCCAGGGTCAGATCATCTCAGCCCGGCACCAAGTAACTGCTCAATAAATGTTAGCTTCTGTGATTCCCTCCATTACCACTGCTGTGAAGGGGAGACAGGGGTGGTAGGGAACATGGTGTATGAAGAGAACAGAGGAAGGAGGAGAGAGAGACAAGGGCAGGTCACCCTCTGGTTTGGCCTTTAGTGAGACATTCATTCATCAGCCTCATAACTGGTCCTGCTGTGAAGAGGGATATAGATTAACAGCTGGCAAGGCTGATAGAAGCCACCCTTACCATCCTACAGTGTTCTGCTATAGAGGGGTTGCCCATAATTCTCCAATAACTTGCCCGCCTCTTCTCATTGGCTGCCTCCCCCATGGGGCCCCCATAGGTTCTTTCAAAACAGGGCCACCCCCAGGTATCGAAAGCTGCAGAGATGGGCCCAAAGGCTCAGAGTGGGCCCTCCCCTTGGGTCTGCTTGCCCAACTGCCCCATGCCCACAGTTAGTGAGATGCCTGACAAAGTGCTTGGACATCCCCTAACAACTCCCATTATGGCCAGGGGACAGACTCATTATTAGGAGGGTGTCTGGGTTTGCCATTAAAGTCCTCTTTCTTTGTCACTTGTCAGTTGGGGACTGCCAATCTGTCCATGTCTCTTTATGTCCATCTGTAGTCTTCTGTTTGGACCCATGTCTTTATCGTTTTGTTCTCTCTCTCTCTGACGCTCTTGGGCTCCCCTGATCCAACCAAAAGCCACGGTGGAATTCTGGGCACATCATAAATGTTTTTCTTTGAGAATAATGACAAGGGAAGCTACATAGGAGAAAAGAGAAAGGTAGATTTTATTCTATATTTGTTCAGTACAGGAGATTCCCCAGGGACAAGACTGAAAACGTGAAGGCCCTAAAAACACATATAAGGGAAAAGAATAATTTTCTCCACTGTTTGGTCCCAAGGACTTCTTTGAAATATATTATTTCAAATATATCTCTATATTCTGAAACTTTTTCAGAATGAATAACGTGTTTAGGATGGGGTGTTTGTACGTTCCTAAACCATTTCTAAAAATTATTCAATAAGATTTTATGTTAAAGTGACATCAATCTTTTCATCTGCATATAATGATGCATCTTGTTTGACATTCCTTTCTAAATGACCTACAGAAAAATCAATTGTTCCTAGGAATCCAAGTACATTTCCACTTATAAGTGCAGAGGAAAGTAAAATAAATTACTTCAGTCAAGTATGGGAAAAATTTTGTCCTCAGCAACTCAAGTTGTTAAAGTATTGGGTCCAGGATTCGGAGGTAGTTGTGTGGAGGGGTGAGAGCGTCACAGCGTTTAACAAAGCTACTAAAACACACACAAAACATGGCCCAGAGGCTCAATGCTGCAGACAGCAGGCGTCTTTGGGGTTTGGGTCTAGAGGAAGCTGGGGGGTCTCCCAAGCAAATCCCGCCCCCCCCCCACCCCCAGCCATGATGGCCATGCCATTGTATGGCTCCAATCTGTTCCCTAAGTCTCCTCCTGCATATGAAAGAAACAGACCATATTTGGGAAAACAGGGTGCAAATCAAGAGACAAATTAACATGTGAAAAAGGAGAGAAGCTTGTCTCAATCTAGGCAAATCTTCAGTTTTTAGGACTCTGGAAAGACGATGAAAATGAAGTGTTAGAAGAATCAAAAATGACTCAAGGTGATGGCTCAGAGAATGGGGCTGATTAGATAAAGTTCTTCAGAGCAAATTGTGTTCAGTGAGATTTAAAGATTTCCCTCTCCTTTCTTTCCACAATTCCTTTTCTGAAAATAAGTGCTTTTCTGTTTCTCGCCAACACCAAGTCCAGAAAACATAATACTGTCCTTTGTTTTACTCTAAGTGTATTGTAGATGGATTCTTCTGTTCAAGGTTCTGCCTACTTCTTAAAAACTGTCTGAAGAGAAGAGACGCTAGACTTCTGAAAGAGCAGGCGCTTTTATAAGGGGAAACTTGGAATTATTAGCAGAATACACTGTAACATACAATTTGATATACTCAACAAGCTACTTTCATTTTTTTAAAAATCAATTACTTACAACTATTTTGATGTTTCGAAACAAAGGGACATCAGGCCTTGTGAAAATCACCAAAAAGAAAAAAGTTTTATACCCTACGTTCATTTTCTTTCTAATATTTGAAAAATCAATCTCTTTTCCCCGTGCCTCTAAATTTCTGAGAATGTTTAAATCCAAGATAAGACACTTCTGGTGCTCTGCAGAAGGCAGGAGGGGCAGGATGGGGCAGGCTTCAGACACGTGTGCACGTATGGATCCAGCTGTGTGTCTGTGTGTGTTGGCCCTCCCCCTCCGTCCTGCAGTGCAAATGGTGGGTAGAAGGGAAACAAGGTACACACACACACACACACACACACACACACACACGAAGGGGCATCCACTCAACCAAGAAAAAAACTCTCAGCTGAGGTTAACCCCATAACCCTGCATTTACTCCACCCTCTTCAAAAGAGATTTGAAATTCTTTCCCAAACTTTGCTGTGCTTTCCATGAGAATGGGGATGTTCCTGCATAAAACATGAGTGTGGGAGGGCACGGAGCAAGCAGGCTTGGGAGAGCCTTGGGGAGTTGGGGGGAGTGGGCAAGGAGAACAGAGCAGTGGGGGAAGGGAAGGCAGGCTGTTTTCTCAGGCTGCATTTCTTGCAGGCTCCTTGGAGACCAGAGAAAGGCCGGGAAAGGTCTCAGCTGGGGCCAGGCCACTCACAGAACCAGTGGAAGGCAGGATGCTGAACCTGACCCGATGGAGCTGGAGCGGAGATTTGAGGACCTCCAGGAAACTGATGCAACCATCTGCACCAAGGAAGGAGAGAGGGTTTGGGTGAGGGGAAAGGCCTAGAGGGGAGAAAAGCAGGAGAAAGGAGGAAGGGAGGTCCTCATTGCTTAATAAAGCTTTCTTCATAAGGGAGAACGCCCTTATTAAGCACTGAGGATGGTGGCACTGTCCCCCCTCTGGACCGCTGGTTCACGGAGGGCAGGGACAAAGGTTCTGTTTCTTTTGGTGTCATCACACAATCCAATCCAGCGCTGGGCCTTTGCCATGCTGTTTTGTGAATGACTGCAGGTGGCCAGACAGGATTCTTAATCTGTTATCAGCATCCCAGTGAGCAGGATTTAGGGGTCTGCAAGAGGTCTTCTCACTGGCAAACCAGTTATTAGTATTGCTTGAATTAACTCAGCGATGGGCTAAATGCCAGCAGCGGGAGCGAGATGTTAGGGCATTCTGCTCCTCTGGGGGGAGAGGCGTTGTTAAAGTCACTGGGCCCTGCTCTCTCCAGAGGCTCTGAAAGGGCAGGCCCGTTCACGCTGCTGAGGGAGCACGTGGGGACGATCAGAGCAGGCATTCTGTGAGGCGGCTCATTCTCAGGTCCGCGGTGATGCCCTGTACAGGTCACTAGATTGCAGGCCCACCTCTGCGGGCTCCTCCCTACGGGGACTGGGGTGGAAGCCACCTTGAGTCCCTTTCTGGAAAAAGCCAGGGTATACATAGTGCATTTGTTTTTATTTTGTATTGTTTTTGTAATTTTGAGAATTTAATGATGCCTTCAAGATAACTCGGCTGTGCTCCAGAATGTGGCTACTACATTTTTGCAAGTCACTAGTTACTGCAAGGTAGGTAAGGGTGAGCTCAGCCATAAAGCTGCAGTTGGAAGGGGGCCTCCCTGAGATATTCTAGAGCCGTGGTCCTCAAACCTGAGCTGCATTGGCATCACCCAGACGACATGGTAAACACAGGTTGCCAGGCCCCAAGGCCGGAGTTTTTGCTTTTGTGGTCTGGGGGGAGGCCTGAGGATCTGCATTTCTAACAGGTTCTCAGGTGATGCTGCTGCTGGCCCGAGGACCACACCGTGGTTCCCCTGTTCTAGAACACCCCCCTCATTCTATATATGTGGAACAGGCATCGGGGCTTTAGTAGTAGAGCCAAGTACAGTCGTCCTTCAGGTTGTATATAAATCAAACACACCTCTCTCCATCCCCCATCTGTCCAGGTAGGGTCTACAGAAACACCAGCCACCTGGGTCCCACTGGAGGGTCCAAATCGGCAACTGGGAGGAAGTGATCAGTCCCACAGAAGGACAGGCAGACTGCAGAGGAGGAGGAGAGGCGGGGGGCAAACGGACTGTGGAAACAACCCAGAGCGGAGACTTGGGGCACTGGGGAGCCTCCTGCCAGCCCTGGGGGACGGAGATTAACGAGACCCTCCAGGACTTGGCAGTATGGGAGCAGCCCTGCTGCTTCCAGCTGTGACTTGACCCCCCCCACATCTCGGTTATCTCCTGAAAGCCTTGGGGTGAGGCCTGGAAAGCTCTGCTGGGAGAACAGCCAGAAAGCCAATTAATCTGGACCCGGACTGGGCTCCCACAGCTGTGTGAGGGCCACCACGTCTCCATCAGCCTCCCCTAGACTGGAGCTCCTCAAAGTCGGAGGTGGTGTCTTCTAGCGCAGGGCTCGCAAGAACTCGATAAAAGTTGGATAAAGAACTGAATGCAGCCCTCCTGCTCCTGCAAAAGTGGGCTCTGCCTTCAGTATACTCCTCGACAGGAGTAACCTCTGCTTACACTTTCAGCATGAGTCTCCCAGGCTGGGAATAGCCTGTTACTAATTGGCACAGTATGGGCAGCGGGGTCCCCTTCTCCAAATGCCCTCTCCACCTCTCTCTCCTTGCCCCACTAGGGAAAAAATCTTTTCTGACCAGCACATGTTCTGACAAACTCAATACCCCTACTTGGGGGCCTGGGCTGGGAACCCCCAGCCCTATCAGAAGTTCTCTTGCCCACCCATCCGGTTCCCAGGCTCAGAGCCCCCTGGTTCCCGGCAGCCAGCTGTGAGTTAGCGCTGCTGCCTGATGCTGCCCAGGGTCAGGTGGTGGGGAGAAAGGCCCCTGGTGCAGAGCTGCCCTTGGCTTCTCCCTGTAAGCTGACCATGAACTGGCCCAACAAGGCCCCTCACGGGCTTCCTGGTCTGTGCCTGGTCTCACGTACGCAGACTTGCACCCTCTGTGGGAACACACGAGGGCCTCTGGCCCACTGAGTGACCTCTCTGTCCCTGTTCCACGCTAGGTGAGTCTCATGTCAGTCCCGGAATTTATATAAACCCAGGCCTGGCTCTGTGGGCCCTGTGCTTCTATATGACCAGCCAGCCCAGAACAGAATAGACATATAGTAGGTGGGGACCCAGCTCTGTCCAGGGACCATGAAACTGCAAACCTCAGAGCATTATCACAACACTCTAGGTTCAAAAGCTGCAAATCACAGAGCTGTTTATTGCCCCAAAGCTGCCCGGATCATGAGATTTCTCTCCCCTTCTCGAATGCCCTTCCAGCTTTTCAGAGAAAACTGGCTCCTTGAGGGAGACGGAACCAGGAAAAGTGGGGAAGGGCAAAGGCTCCCAAACATTTGCTGGGGGAAGCAGATTCTACATAGTTAGATGAGACCATGGAGACTCAGGGCCTAAGACAATATGCTGGGGCTTCCTTGGGGCGGCTCTAGATCCTGGAAGCACTGTGCAGCCAGCTCCCCATCCCTGCTCTTTAGAGGCCATTCGTTTTGGGATTGTAAATTGACTCGCCGGAATCAAGCATCATTAGGGGATAAAAATTGCTCCAAATGGATCCCAGAAGGCATTTCAAAGCCCAGCAGGCTGATTAGGCAATGATTTGCTGCTTTGTGCCACCTGAAGCACCTCTCCGCTCTATTCCACAAATCAGAATTTGGCCATAATTTCTCTGCAACATGAGGCTTCCTGTAAGTCCCTCCTCTGTGCTGGGGTGGGCAGGGGAGCCTGACTTCTAGCTCTGAAGACAAGTTTCTGCCGAGTAGAGGGGCGGCATGGGGGAGGGGGGCTGGCCCTGCCTACTCAAGGAGAAAGGAAGGGCACTCCTTAGCCAACTTCTTCACCTGCCCCCCAGACTCACTGTCACACAAAGGGATCCGAGGGTCTTTCTCTCTCTCCTCACTCTGGCTCCCATCTACACATATCAGGTCCTGAGACATCTCTCTGCGAAGCTCTCCTGGATTGGTGACGAGCAAAGCCACCAACGCCCCACAGAGATTCTGATCAATAAGAAACTCAAGAGGCTGCTTCTCCTCTTGTTTGCGCTTCCTCATTGCATTGGCCAAAAAGTTCATTCGGTTACTGAATACATTGTTCAATAAAATTCTTGGTGAAAACGAAAAAAATGTCATTTATTTTTACTTAAAACCGAGCGAACTTTTTGGCCAACCCAATATTTTGCCTAAAAGGATGAGACTTAATCCAAGCAAGGTACAGAATCCTCCTGATTGGTTTATTTCTTCACTGGTGCATGACAGGATGTCTGTCTCACTCTGCATGCTCCCCAAGGCCAGGCTCATCTCAGTCACTTGGTACGGGATCCAGAAAGCTTCAAGCAAGTGCACATGCATCACACACACCTTGGGTGCTGAACCCATCCTGGCCTTGGGGGCAAACGTCAGGAGGGAAGAGCAGTGCCCTGCAGTGGGATTCTCCTTCCCAGACCTCATCCCCCACAGGTGGAGGCCTAATCCAGCACCCTTGAGCTTCACCACCACATGTGAACCAGGAAGATCTGGAAGTTGGTGGAGGCTGGAGAGGACTAGACCTGATCCTCAGGCTAAACTGGATGGGAACATGCGTGAGAGCACGGAGCCCAGAGCTCAGGTGTCGGCACTCCCAGGCCAAGGATGGGTACACTTCAGTTGGCCTTGCTGAGATCCAGTCCCATGAGGCCAAAGGAGAGATGGCAGCAGCAGCAGCATTAATGGGAACTAACATGCTCAACCGAGGTAATTTTGCCCCCATCTAAAGATATTTTTGGTTGTCGCAAATGAAGGTGCTACTGGTAGGTAGAGGCCAGGGATCCTGATAAACATCCTGCAAGGTACAGGACAGCCCCCCCCCCCCAATAATTATCCAGCCCCAAATGTCAGTGGTGCTGCTGTTGAGAAACCCTGCCCTAAACCCTGCTGCTCCCCACACCCCCATGCCATGTTTTCGGAATAATAAGATCAGAATCTCAAATGAGTCAAAATCACGGTCCTCCATTCCTGCCTTGGACTTTGGCAAGCTCCAAAGGATCAGGATATATTGGAAAAGTGGGGTGCACTGTTGTCCCCTACACGAACCTCTGGAAAGTTGGAGATATTCCCCAAAGGGAACTCAGAAGTCATCATGTTCAAACATACTCATTGTATGAAACTTATGGAGATATAAGCAAAGACTGTACAATCACAAGGGAGAAGAAAACATGATCACAGACACGTTTTGGGATGCTAGAGAGATGGGCATCCCTGTGAGTCAAAGGGAGAGTTAAGGGCCCCGGCGGGAATACAGGAAGCATGACTTCAACTCGGCGCGCAGCAGCCTCACAGCCCTCCTTACTTCCGGAGGAGCCCAAACTGAAAACAGAGCCCCAACCACTGAGGAGGACGGCTTAGATGGCGACACAGGGGACAAAGCTATGAGAGTGTCCCTGCGTCCCACGGACTGCGTCTCCCCAGCCTCATCGTGTTTCATTTTGCACATTCGAGGTGGGGACCTGCCACTGTTCCAGTGCCCTTTCCTGGCAGTGCTGGCAGCAACCTGGCCCTCAGGAGCCCAGCAGCCCATGGGTCCAAGTAGAAGGACTGAAGGGCCCTTTTCAGTGGCTCCAGGATGGTGATGTCAGAGTGGGAGGAGGTGACAAGCCACATGGCGGGGAAAGAAAACCAGCAGGGCTTTGGCAGCAAGAGTGCAGTTGGCCCCAAAGCTGGAAACACCTGTGAGTAGCGGGCATGTTGGGGCCACCATCCCTCCACAGGCTCTAAGGCACATCTCCCAGCCAGGAGAGGGGAGCCATGAGAGAAGCTTCTCCTTCCAGGGTGCCCTTACTCCTGAGAAAAACACCTGCGGTCCCAGTTCCCTGATGCCCCACCTCCTCCCCCAGGCTGGCCCTGCTCCCGAGATCTTCCACCCCACCCAGCTGGCATGGGGTGGGGCAAATTAATGTCTAGTCTCTGAAAATAAAGCCGAAGAGCTGGTCCACTCTGGCTCACGTGGGCATGGCCAGTGAACATGCAAAGGGACATCTGTCCAAGTACTCACCACTGGCAGCTCCACCGCAGGCTCCCGGCGCCCCAGACGTGGTATGGGGAAATCAGACAGCGGCAGGAGAAGCAATCCTGGGGCAGCCAGCACCGGCAGCCCAGCAGTCCAGCAGAGCCCAGGGGAGCAGCGGGCTCTCCCACAGCTCACCCCCAGCGCCAGCCTGAGGACCCAGCCCCTGCCTGGGATCAGGACTAGGGCCACAGGCACACCCGGCTCCCAGGTCTCAGAAAGGGGCTGGGGGCTTCCTTGGGCTGATGAGTCCCCGCTAGTGTTTCTCAGTCCAGGGGCCCAGGACTGCTGTTACTGCGTTCAGAGAGAAAGCACTTCCCTGTAAAATCAACCCAGGCTGCTGCGTTCAGGTTAGCAAGAAAACATCTCTGTCCTGCCTGGCGGCTGCAGTGGCTTGATCCGGCCACAGGGAAAGCAGGACACAGCGCAGCAGCCCACCCGAACGGCTCTGACCGTCTCTCGCACTGCCAAGCCTCGCTCCCAGCACCAGACAAAAGCACTGGAAACAGCTCGTAGCCCCAGCTGTGACACACCAATCAGCAGCGCCCAGGCTGTCCTCCGGCCAAGCCCCGGTCACCCCACTGGAGGCTGGCTTCCTCTCCCCAGTTTCCTCAAAGGCACCTGAGGATGCTTTAGGATGCTATATCCTCATGGAATGGATTGCCCATTCCAGAAATACTCCAACTTTGGCTGGACCAGAGAGCAGTGGTGTAATGCTAAAGCCTGGCTTAGGGAGACAGAGAGACCTTCCAGAGTTTGTGTGTGTGGGTGAGCAAGAGGGGGAATGTAAGAGGATTGTGTGTGTGTGTGAGAGTGTGAGAGGCTGTGTGTGCATGCATGCATGCGAGTGAGAGAGGAGCATGAGAGGTCTGGAGAGAGAGAAAGAGAGAGAGAGAGTGTGTGTGTGTGTGCAGGAGGCGGGTATGTGCATCTTCCTAGGGTGTCTGTCCCTCTCTCTCCTCCTGGGTTTTGAGACGGAAGGGGTGGGGGGATGGGTGGTGAGAGACTCAGATTCCAGAACAGGCAGGAGGCACCATCCCTTCCTCCCACCCCGAGGGCGATAATGCCACCCCTCGCTCCTGCCGCCTCCACAGCTGCTGCTGTCAGCAGTCGGCTTCCTCTGCCGAACACTCTCGGGTAACAACTTTGGAAGAAGCAGCATTTCAAAAGAGTCGGCGGCACGATCCCTCCTTTTTCCAGTCCAGGTCCTTTCCTGCCCCCATTTTGGCCATTGTCCTCCCTGCCGTGCTGTCCCAAGGCACGTTCTCCAGAAGGTGGACAGCCCAGAAGCCTCCCCTACCTGCTCCCCTCTGAGCCACCTTCCTGGAAGTCCTAGCTATGGGAGGAGAAGGAGGAAGACAGGAACCAGGGTGAAGGATCTGGTAGAGGGATGAGTGTTTTGGAGAAAGATCACCATCAAGCTCTGCCACCCCAGACCAGAAAGTCATCAGCTTGACCACACAAGGTGACCACCTAGGCAGCTCAGCGCTGTGGGTAACTGCCCAGGCTCAGGGTTTAGGCAGAACCAAGACTTTAAAACGTATTAATTGTGTGATCTTGAGCAAACTGCTAAACCTCTGAGACTGTGTCCTCAAATGAAAACTGGGAATATTAATGTCTACTTTATAGGATGGCTGTGGGGATCAAATGAGGAATGAGCAGAGAAAGCCAAACACAAAACAGGGCGAGCCAGGCTGGAGAACAGGACCCCAGCAGGGGCTGCAGGAATCATCGGGGAGAAGAGGGCACAGAGCCTTGGGGGTGGACAGAGCTCAGAACCCCAGAATGTCAGCCTGGGGTTTTCTGAAATGGAATTCAGGCACCACTGCAGAGTGGCTGTATCAGCACCAACAATCAGAAGCCAAACTGAGGCCTAAATAGAAGAGAGCCGAGTTTCTCCAGAGACCAAGAGGGAAGTAAAGTCATGGCCACACTCCACCAGAAAATCCTCCACAACCACCAATGCCCATGGAGATGATGGGGGGCGGGGGGTGGAGGGCACAGCCCAAGGATCTGGGCCTGGAGTCAGCCCTGGGGCAGGAGAGGCTTAATCACAGGTTGCCCTGAAACGGGCTTGCCTGAGCGGCACACAGTTTACATCCTGGAGCCCCCTCTGGCAGAGGAAAAGCTAAGAGGGCATGGCACCCAAGCTTAAGAGGTAGGCCTGGCTCTGCTGGACAGCAAGGGGGAAAGGGGAGCACTGGCGGGGTAGAGAAGAGGTGATGGTCATGAATGCTCAGGCCAGAACCTCAAAAGAGGCAGCCCAGTACCATGGAGAGATCCTGGCTGGGGGAGCAAGGAGGCTTGCGTTCTAATCCCCATTCTGCCAACAACTGGCTGGGCTGCTGGCCCTCTGTGTCCTCCTCTTTGTGGAAGAGCATACCTGTGGTCTTCAAACTTTTTTTTTCAGCAGCAGAACCCATTTTTCAAATGAAATCTATCCAGAACATCTACATCTAGATCGGATAGAAGCAGAAGTACACTGGTGCGCAGGGAACTGAAGCCTGGACGCTCAGCCTCTCTCAGCAGCTCTCAAGGTAGCTGGGAGGAACCCCAGTGCTCCCCAGAGCACAGCATGAAACTATAGTACTAGCTGTCTCTGAGGGCCTTTCACCTCTCTAACGTCAAGGCTTTTTATCCTCAGGGGAAGTTAAATAGACACCAGCTTGGATGGGCACCAGCTGGAGGGCAGAGCACAAGAGGGTCCCAGGGGAGGGAGCAAGCTACTTCCCCCCACTTAGAGCACCTGTTGGGCCTGCAGGCCCTGAAGCAGAGGCTGCGGCTACGGACGGCAGAAGGGAGGCCCGCCGGGGCCCGGGCTCCAGGGTGACAAATGTACCACACAGCAAGGCCAGATGGATGCCCCTGCCTTTGGCACTGTGGCTCTTCGAGGAAACACTGGGCTGCTTTTCCTAACGTGGATCGTTGCAGGCTCTCTCTCTCCCCAGCTCAGCCAAATCATAAATCTAGCCTGCCAGGGGCGCTGGCTGCCCTGACCCCGGCCCTGTGCATCCTCTGTCTTGGCCTCGCCTCCTGCCAAGCTGGAGATCCAGGCACGGGCAGCAGATGGAGGGGCCGTATATGGAGCTGGGCCCATGTGGGTTGACGGTCCTGTCTTGGCTTGGTTTTCCAGAATGTTCTCCATCCAGATTTTTCTTTTTCCCTCTGACTCCTTCCCTCCTGTCCAGGATTCTGCCAGGGGCTTTGCCCTCGCCCCCCCTCACTCCGGCTCCTCAGCCCTGCAAGAGTTTTAAGTCTGACAGAAATTGGGAAGCTCTGTGAGAACTTGAAGTCTGAGACTGCCTTCTCCCTGCCCCCAGCCTCCCGAAAGGAAGCGGGAGGGGCAGTCCGCCTGCACCAGCCCCCTTGCACTGTTCTCACCGAGGCAAAGGCACCTCAGCTAGAGATGCAGACACAGCCGGCCACGGGCAGCCCCCGGATTCTGTCTCCCGGAGGGAACGCAAGCAGCCTCACGGCGGGAGGGTTTTATTTCTTCCTTGGTCCATCTTCAGTCATTTCTTTCCCACTGCCACCCACTGTCCTCTATCCACACTGTCCTCTGTTCTCTACCCACATCCCCAGGAGAGGGAAGGTTCAGAAAAGGAGCTCCCTGGCTCCCCACCCCCAGACTTCCCTGCTGCCTTCCCTGCCTCTTCTCCGTGCTTTTCTTATGAATTCAGCACATTACTCTGTGTGGCCCTTTATGGCTTGTAACCTGCTTGTTTACCCTTCACAACCGTGGGGTGGGGGGGTGTCCCCAGCTCCCTTTTTCAGGGGTGGAGGCCGAGGCTCAGAGGGTCTGACTTGTTGGCAGTGGGTGGAGACTAGACCTCCAAGCTCCGTTTCTCACTTTATCATGGCTCTCTTCTCCTCGCTTCTCTTCTGCTCTCTCAATTTTCCCTCTTCTCTATCTCTACCCTCCTCTCTTCTCCCCTTTCTTTCTGGCATCTCTTCTCAACCATTCCTCTGCCCCCCAAAAAGATCTCCTCCAGACCTACCTGAGGTTGGAGCAGAGGGGGACCTCAAGACCACCTCACCCCATCACCTGGTTTACAGGTGAGGAGACTGAGGCCACATTGTTTGGCTGGGTCCCCAGACCTCTCCCCCATCTCCATCGGGGCACAGGGGCAGCTGTGGGAGGCCAAGAGAGGTAATGGATTTCTTAAGTCATCCTGATTTATTACTTGGAGCATTTCTAGGGCAGAACCCAGACAAATGCTCGCTGGCGTGCTCCCTCCCTTCCTCTGCAGCAAAGATGCTGCATCTCTGTATAATGCTTGTGCCCTATTTCACTTAGAAGGAAAGGTCAAGGTCATGTGTCTCTGCAGCCAAAGTTACCAGCAGGCAGAGTCTCTGAGAAGTTCATCTGCTCCCGGCTTTCACTCCCAGGCCGGGAGGCCCTGTTTCTCTCCTTGCTGGGTCTCACTGTCACCTGGAGACAGGGATCCCCCAGGCTCTATGGATCACTCTTTCTCTTCCTCACACTCCCGCTTCAGGGCATCGCCCCCTTAGATGCAACCCTAAGCGGTCAGCGCACACGGTCTGGGTGCCGCCGTGCTGGGCACAGTGACAAGCTTGGCTGTGCGCAGCTGTCAGAAGCAGGGCCATGGTCTGTCAGGAAGGCTCCTCACAGGAGCCCTCCTGGGGCCCTCCATCCCTGACCGCACAGCTGCCTGATCACTCTCTCTCCCAGGGCCCGGCCCCACAAAGCCATGCGCCAGGGTGGCTTTGCAAACCCTCTTGGAGTGCTCTGAACTGAGAGTCCTGTTTCACCTCAGGGTCACTCAGAGCAGCCAGCAGAAGGGGCCTGCGAGGCAGGAGGGGCTAGCCGGGGAAAGCGGAAAGGACATGGGCTTTGGAATCAAAAGGCATGGGCTGAGTCCTCATCTATCGTTCCTTGACCTCACCTCAAGCGAGTCATTCCTCTGAGCCTCCATTTCTCATCTGTTAAATGGGGGAGAGAAAAGTTCCGGGCTTATCTATTTCACCAGGTATGACAGGATTAAACAACAGCGTGCAGGTGAACATGCTCTGGAAATAGATGTTAAGTCAGGAGTACAATTCCCCAGGTCTGCAGAGCTGCCAATATTCCACTCCATCCACAGGGCACCAAGCCTACCCTGCAAAGTGACTCATTTTGTTTTAGGACACTGCCGCCCAGCCTCCTCTATGAGTGGCTTTGTTGACTCCTGGCCTCCTTGAGTCCCCAGGTAGGAGCCTGTGGGTGTATGCTCCCTCTTCCCAGGGGCTCCAATAGGTGAAAACACACTCCAACTCTCATCTGCTCAGCTCGTTACAAGAAGCGGAGAGATTTACTCCCGAGGCCTTCATTATCACCTAATTGTGTTCCCACTGAAAACTCATTAATTAGCCATTCTAAAGCTGTCAGCACATTTAAATAGGTTCATAGTCTTAGAGATGTTTAGAGCTGGAAGAGAACTTTGGCAAGTCCAACATGTTTAACCCTCTCGTGTTAGAAATAAGGAGAGTGAGGTCCAGAGAGGTTAACTGACTCAACCAAGGTCACACAGCAGGCTAGTAACGAAATTGAGGCTAGAAATCCAAGTCACTGAGTTCCAGCCCAGAGACCCTCCTTCCCACTACAGCACTTTCTGAAAAGAAAGCAATGTCACCCTTCACCTTTCATCATCTATCCTTCTCCCAAAGGAGCAATTCTAGATTGAGGTATGACCCCAGTTGGAAGAAAATATAAACGTGGAATTTTAAGTAGACTTAAAAAAATAATGATATATGTACCCGAGCCAGATGATAATCAGCTGTAACATGGGCACTGTGTCTCCTGGGGGTGAGGACAGCAATGACCCTCCCCTTCCTGGGGAGGAGCAGACATATGAACTGGACCAGGAGAGCTAGAGGCTGGCTCTGTGGAGACCAGCAGCATCAGGTTAATGCAGATTCTTGGCCCCCACCTGGACATCCTGGCCCAGAATCTCTGGAGTGGGACCCAAGAATCTGCATTTTGAGTACCACAGGCTAAAAGAGGTTCTAAAAAAGAAACAACAACAAACATATACAACTATGGAAACTTGGAGAGGAAAGGAGAAAGTGTGGTCGAAGTAGACTGCTAATGAAAGGAGCAGGGGAGCAGCCCTCCAGAAGGATCTGATGGAGCAAGGGCAGGAGCTGGGCTGAGAGCAGCGTGAAGGAAGCGCAGGCACCCAGGGAGGCTCAGGCCGGGGAACCGGGGGAGTGCCTACCCTGGAGCCAAGGTTCTCAGGCACGGTGGCCGCCGGCCCAGTGGTCATGAGATAAGTATTTTCCAGGACAACGGTTTCAACCTGAGGCCCAGGCAGGAATGGCGAATGGCTCCACAGCCGTCAGTGTGCACCGGGCACTGTCCCGAGTCCTCACGTATGTTAACAAATCCAATCCTCTTTAAACTCTGTGAAGTGGGGGCACTGTTACTACCCCGTGCCACAGTGAGGAAACAGGCTAGGAAACTGGCCACAGGGCCAGTAAGTGGCAGAGCAGGGACTCGGACCTTCTCCGACTCCCCCATGCTGCCTCCTGCCTCAGGAAAAGATCAGAAGCTCGCCGTGTGGCCTGAGGTGCACAAAATTTCCCGACGGGGGGTTTATGGCATGTTTTGAGGGATGCACCTTCTCTGTGCACTGCATCCCTGGCCTCTGCCACCAAATGACAATAGGGTTCCCAAGTCACCTGTGTGTGCGGCAGTGGGTCTGACCCAGGAGCACCACCTGGGTGGGAGTCAAGGATGGCGTGGGAAGATGCCCTGAATCCCACAGGCTTGCTCTGCAAGGGACTGCGCTGGGAAGGGAGCTGGCTGGACCACAGGAGGGAGTGCCTGGGAGAAACAGGTAGATTTTTGTATCCAAGACCCCCTCAAAGCTTAGGCTACTGGGCTGCTGAAGGAGGGGTGAGGAAGGGTGATGTTGAAGCAAGAAGGAAAGGAGTGAGAAGAAGCCATAAACTCAGACACCCAAGGTGTGAAAGGGAAAGAGCCCAGGTGAGTCTGAGTGTGGGATTCACCTCACTGCCTTCAGCTGCCTTCAACATCTCCGCATTCTCTCATACGGTGGCAAAGACTGGCCATGGCTCTCAGAATTTCGGAGGGTGAGTTTTTCTGCAGAGGCCTGGGTAGCAGTAGGAGTATCATGGAAAAACAAAAGAAATGAGTCTGAGAACCAAGCCACAGACTTTGGAGAAGAAACAAGAAAATATCTGCCCTCCTCCCCATCACCATTTCTTTAAAACCCTGGCTGGTGACAGCAGAAAACTCACAAAGAGCTGCAGCCGTCCTGAATGGGCTGGGAGAGCCCTCTGTCCCGTTACGTAGGGACCCCCCCCAACCCCACCTCCTCATCAGACATGGCGTCAGGGCGGTGTGGGGAATCTTCAACCCTTTCTCTCATAGTATTCAATATACCACTGCAGCCGACTCTTCTTTTCCCACCTCTCTCTCCTGCAAAACTCCCAAGGACCAAAAATCCAGAATGTATTTGTAATGTACTGAGGAATGGGCTCACACAATATAAGTTAAGTTCCCACCCACTCATCCCCTTAGGAGCCCAGGCCTGACACTCCTGCTTTCAGCCTCACAGTGAGTGGCCAGGAAAGGTACTTAAGAGGCAGGAGTGAGCACAGATAATCCATAAAGCAGAACACTGAGAGGTGATGACATTCCTCAGGTATTTACTGGGTAACACACTCCTTTGAAAAGTCTGAAATTCTACCCCATAAGGTAAATAGATGTTGTGCTAGATGTTGTGCATCATACAAGAACAATGTAACACATACTCCTTGCCCTCCAGGAAACGAGATATGCACACAATGTCATTTTCAAAACAACATCAAAGTAAGTGTTCTACACAATAATTTCTATTGATGTTCGGAAGTGAAGGAGAGATCAGCTCAGTAACAGAAGGCAGAGGAGAGGGAACGGGCTGTGCATCGCAGCGTGTCAGGTGTCGTTAGCGAGGCCCTGGTGGGAGAAATCCAGATTCTTCTGGGACATCAAGAAAAGGTTACATTTATGCTTGCGTGACTTTGTTTAAAAAGGCAGAGACACAGGTAATACATTTTATAGAGAATCGCAAACCCAGTGGCTGACCATTTTTAAGTGTTGTTGCTTAAAGGGACAAACTTTACACTCGCTAGAAAACTCTGAAATTTGGAATGACCCACCCCAGCTTCTCTGAAGAGCAGAGATTGAGCGTGTAGACTGCAAATATGACACACCGCATGCAGCGAGGTGTCACGGCTGGCCTCCCCCCGCCAGTCTCCTACACGCTGATGGAAATTGACTGCCCCTCATCTCGGGACTGAGTGGCTGATTGCCAGTGCCAAACAAATACCGTAGCAGGTATTTGTGTTAGGATGGTGCTCTCCTAGAACAAATATTCAGATTCCCAGCCCCACCTAGACCTATCAAATCAGAATCTCACAGGCGTGGCCCAAATTCTTTCCGTAACGTTCCCCTAGAAGATCTGATGATCAGTCAGACCAAACCTCTCACTCTCTCTCTGAGAATCCAACCATGTCCTGCAAGAAAAGCCCTCCGAATGAGAGAGCCAGGCCTCTTGGACCTTTCAGAGGGCGTCTCTTGTACACTTCCCTGCCTTCAGGAAGACCAGCATGGAACACCAGAAACAGCGGAAGCTCTGGGCACTCCCCCCCCTGCCGGGGACAAGTACCATCCTGCCTGCCACCTCCCCAGCAACAAAGAACAGGTCCCGTGCCGCCCAGCAAGACCATAACCGTGCCGCCCAGCAAGACCATAACCAATCCGCCTCTCAGACCCAACTGCTCGCTACTCAACCTCTTCCTGCCCAGAGCCTTCTACCCCTGCCCCAGACGACAGCATCAGGGTCTGGTGGGGGGGTGGGCAATAATGGCTTGACAGACACAGTCCCTCCCCAGCCAGGAAGGACTTTCTCTGTCACCTGTTAAATGACACCACTGCCAGCTTCTACTTCACACGTTCTTTTTGTGATTGACTTCCCATTCCATCCTGTCTCTCTCCTAGATGTTCTTCACGTTATGTCTTGCCCCAGACTGCCTCATTGCAACTGGCTGAAGGTGGAGGATGGGAGGTAGAATAGAGACTCAGGACTCCTTAGTCACTGGAATTGACGCTCCTCACCTTCTTCCGGACAAGGGAGAGCAATGTCCTGACTTGAAACACTCCAGCCAGGGAGACCTTGGTCCCAGGAGTCTGCCCTACCCCGCAGAGGTCACCACCTCCTGTAAGCTGGCCTTAGCTTCTTTGACACTCTGTCTCCACCTCCTCAACTCCTGTGACCCTCAGTTACCAGCCCCTGTGTGGCCAGAGATGATGGGCTTGACCATTTCCCAAAAGGCTCTTCCGGTCCTGGCTCCACCCAGCACCGTCTGTGTGACCTTGGAGATGGCCTGCAACCTCTCTGAGCCTCAGCTCCCTCTTCTGGGATGGAAAAGGCTTGTCTCGGCTCAGTCTCCCCAGTTCTTGTGAGGCTTTGAACATACAACAAAATGTGAATGTGCTCCGTCAATCAGAATGCACTGTTCGCTCATGAAGGATCCACTTCATGGATCCACAGTTCACGGTCCACTGGGCTCGGAGCGTCTCCAGCTGGGAAAAGTGTCCCATTCATCTTTGTGTCCCCAGTGTCTGGTGCTGGCAAATGTCTCCTGAGGAATGGCAGGGGGTGCTACACAAACTGAATGAGGAGGGGGAAACAAAGGAGGATGGGAAAATGAAGAAAGTCAGGGATAGAAGAAATGCCCCCCTTTCCTGCCACCCTCCGGTCTCCAGGGACTAACGATGCCCCTCCACCCCTGATTAGACAGGTCACTCTTAAACATTACTCCAGCTCCAAATAGAAAAGGATGTTATTAAAGCTTTTCTGCACCCGTTTAAATAAAATATTGAACACATCCAACCTTTAAACTGAATCGAAAATCCCTTTTTGTTAACAACCCTCTAAGGTGCTTGCTTGTCCTGGCTGGTGCCACACTGAATGCTGAGACTGGGAGATTTGGAAGCTTGGAGTAGGGCCTTGGAGGGCAAGGCCTTCCTCTAACTCCTCGTTGCTTTGGTTTCCTGGAGGAACAGGCACTTAGGAGGCTGAGAGAGCCAGGATGGCAACTGAGTATTTTTAATTGAAGCAAGGACTTGTTCTTCCACACTGAGCAGCCGTCCTGGGAACCCACAGAACAATCCTACCCTCCCACCCATCAGCTCTGTTCCATGCACAAACCCTACCACCACCCCCGTTCTCAGACAGAAACACAGCCTCTCAGAAGATGAAAAGGGCAGCTGCTTTTCCCCACACACGAGCCCTGCCACTACAGTCCCAGCTGCATTTTCAGGTATTCCTCCCTTTGCATCCCAAGCCTAAACTGTAATAGAATAATTGGGATGAGATATAAAGGAGAACTCCCCACCCAGAAAAGCATGAGGAATCAGAGGGTGGTAATTTTTAGACATAAAAGAACACTCCCACAATGTTACCCTTGCCCTCTGAGCACGGGGGCAAGTTGGCAAGCCAGCATACCCTCTTGGGCACATACATCCCCACCACACACACACACACAGAGGTCTTGCTCTCGCCCCTTCCTTCCTTCCCACTCAGTGTTAGGGCTGGAGCGGGGCTTTGCTCCAAGGAGCAGAGGGCAGACAGGTGCTCTCTGGATGGTCCCACATCCACAGACTCTGACCCTCCCCTTACTCTCCAGGGGCACCAGCCTTGAGCCCCTTCACCCTCACTCCAGAGCTCCGTGATATCTGCTAAGCACTTCTCAACTTAAAACCTTGTTTCTTCCCCTTATAACAAGATACCAAGTCAAGTATCGATCTAATTTCACAAACGTCTAGTCTGTGCCAGGCAATGGACTAGACTAAGGAAAGATAAAGAAAATGTACAGGCTACTGTCAAAGTATAGTTTTCAAAATGCTCTCATTACATAACTTAATTCATTAACTTATGGGATGGTAAACGTAGCTCCAAAAAGATTTTGAAGAACAGGGGTTTATATAATCAGTAAGAAAGGCATGCAGAAATGAGTTTGTGAAGTAGAAACAAAACTGGCTAATGTCCTACAGGGCAAGAAACCAAAACTTTTGCAGTTATCTGCTCTACTGGACAGAAATCATTTGCATCTCTTCTACTGGTTAAAGATCTGTGTTATCAATCTATATGTTAACATCTAACATCATAAAATCTGGCCCCTAATCAATAATAAATTGAAAGTCAAGCAAAAGTATATCCCCCTAGAGAGTTAAATAACCTCTGGGGGGACCTGTTAGGCTGCAGTAGGAGGTCACCAGGACATGTGGTCATCCTTCTGCCTTGTTTCCAAGCTTTGGGTGCTTTTGCTTATCACCATGATCCTTGCCCTCAAGGGGCTTCCAACACCTGGTGAGGGAAGACTGCCCCACACAGTAGAGTTAAACAGTCCCAGAAGAATTACTGTTGGTTTGCTTAGGCTTGACAACAGCACTGTGTTTATATACAATGTAAATACATCTTAATCAGTTGAGATGCACACTGAAGTATCTATAGATAAAATTGCATGATGTCTGGGATTTATTTAAAAATATGCCAGGATACACAAAAGTTGGGGGGAGAATAGATGAAACAAGACGGGCAAAATATTGATAACTGTTGAAGCGAGGTAAGGGATACGTGGGAATTCGGGTATTGTTCTCTCTGTTTGGGGATAGATTCAAATTGCTGTCCTGCTGATAGTAAAACAACAACCTACCACATGTTTATTAGCTTCTCACCCATTATAAAAGCTACTCTGTTCACTGTTTTTCCTCTGTCTCCCCTGCCTAGAAAATAAACTCCATGGGGGCAGGTCTTGTCAGTTCTTCCCCCTCCCAAGCACTGGATGAGTATTCAGCCCCCGTAGGCACACAGTAGGTATCTGTTAAAGCAGCGGTCCCCAACCTTTTTGGCACCAGAGGACCGGTAGCGTGGAAGACAATTTTTCCACGGATGGGGCGTGGGGCGGAGGTGAGGAATGGGTCAGGCGGTAATGCGAGCGATGGGGAGCCGCAGATGAAGCTTTGCTCGACGGCCCGCCGCTCACCTCCTGCTGTGCGGCCCAGATCCTAACAAGCCACGGACTGGTACCGGTCCGTGGCCCAGGGGTTGGGGACCCCTGTGTTAAAGGATTGTTTGAGGTCCCCCACTGCTCAGGACCCAGGAGAAGGGGCCGCGTGCATCAGGCGGGCTTGTCCTGGCCCTGATGGGGGGGGTGGGATCAGAATGGGAGGGGACAGGGCTGAGGGAGAGCAGAGCGCGAGGAGGAGGCGGGCAGGATGGTCAGGAGGAAGGCAGGGGAGGGCAGAGTGTGAGAAATGTGGAGGATCCTAGGGGCCGAGCACTGAGAACTGGCCACTGGACTGAGTCGCCAGAAGCCCGCAGAGAAAGCCACTCGGGAAAAGTGACGGCAGCAACCGGAGTGTAAGAGACTACGGTGGGAGCTGGGCAGGGAGGTTACACAGGGGCCCCAGGCAGAGACCACACATTCGAAAACCCAGCAAACGAGAGAAAAAGCAGAGAGTAGCCCACCTGGTTGCAGGGTTTTGGAGAAGGGCCTAATTGGGCCTGTTTAGAGACTGGGGGAGAGAGGCGTGGCCATCGCAGCGGCAGGTGGGATGTAGCCCCACGGGGCGGGGGTCTCCCTGGGCCCTGGCTTCAGGAGCCGTGGTGCGGGCTGAGACCTCCAGCTGGAGTGGGCGGCCTGCCACTGCCCAGGATTTCGGGTGGGGACAGCCTGTGGGGAAGCTCTCTGCCCCCATCCGCAGGTGTGACTTTGATGTGGCTCAAGCCTCAGGGCAGAGGACACCCGAGCTTCCCACAGCTGCCCACTGCATCAGTGCCACCCAGTTTTCAAGGAGGCTGCAGGAGACGTGGGCCGGTGGCCGGGCAATCACTCTATGGACCGGGTGACTGGCAGGAAATCAAGGTGCAGCATTTCAGCCCCAGATGAAACGGAGTTTTCACCCTGAAGCCTATCAACGCGCCCACACTCCGTTCTCCACTCTCTGGGAGGGGCTCCCAGTGTGCGGAGCAGGCTTACAGACTTCTCCGACTTTCTTTCCCATTTCCTCACTTCCCCAAGGTGAAGAACACACAGCGGGGATGTCTGTAAGGAGCGGGACTGTGGGCTAAGGGAAGGGTCCATGTTATCTCTGCAGGTTCCAATTATCCAAGCTTCTTCTGCAGGACCAGGGTCCTGTGAACAGATAAGGTATGAACACAGAGCCCAAAATTTGTTCCCTCAACCCTTATACATCACACCCCACCCCACCCCTGTATCTAGAGATTTACCACCTCCATTCACACTTAAAATCAATATGTGAGAGAGAGAGAGAGAAAATAAGAGAGAACGCAGCCCCACAAAGACTCTGCCCATGTCCCCTGCTCCATTTCCAGCCACTGAGACTCACCAGTGACCTTGAAATCCTGCAGGGGGTCAGGACCCTGCTCCTCGCCCCACACTGGGAATAGAAAATCAAGGACCCTTTTCTGAGAACACGCAGCATCCATGCTTTGAAAGAGAAATCACAGGAGGGGGAAACCAGGATGTTTTCCGACTTTCGTTCCCTATTAACAACTGACCACACATTGACTGAGGCCTGGGTGTCAGGCACTGGGCTGGGCAAAGGACACAGAGACTAACTGGGCTCTCTCCCTGCCCTGGGAGTGGAGCTCACAGCATCACGCGACTGAAGCGACACAGGCAGCACCAAGTGCTGAAGGTCAAGGCAGAGAGGTGCCCCTGGGCTCTCTCCCTGCTGTCCCCGAGAGTCACCTTGGGAGCCCTAAAATACATGGATTCCCAGGCCCCACCTGGACAGATGGAACTGCTCTTTGATGGCGGGGTCTGGGCTTCAGGAGTTTTAAAAGTATCCCCAGGTGATTCTAATGTGCTGCCAGGGAGGAGAACCGTTAAACCATACATCCCCTTTCAAAATGGGCACAACGAAGGAAAATAGGGGTCAGGGCCCCAGGGAAGTGCTACCAGCTCCAATTTGTGCCTTCCCACAAAAGCATGGCACAGCAGGTATATGGGCAGTAATACCCTCCCCCAGTGGCCACCCCGGCCATTGCCAGGACAACCCAGAGTGAGAAGGGAATGCCTTGGGCTCCTTTCCCCGTAACCTTGACCTCAAGGCTGGAGAGGACCAAGAAGTTTTGCTGACCTGGAGACCTGGAGCACCCTGTCCCTCTCTTTCTGAAACTCCTTCTGAGTTCTAGTCTTGCCTTTTTAAAAACACCCCAGTATGCTGGAGGAATGGGAAGGGACAGCACCCCCGCTGAGTGTCCCAAATGTCCAGGGAAGGGAGAGACCGCAGCCGCTGATGGTGGGCACTCTGGGTGGGCATCTTCAAGCCCAACCCCAAACAGGTCTGGAGAGGAAAGTCAGAGCTTACCCTGGAGGAATGAGGGAAGTGCCCAAGGTGGCTAGCTCTGCTGGATGTGGGGCAGGGGGCACTCAGCAAGTCCAGAATTCCAGGGCTCAAGGCCAGTGTATGGTGGCCAGAGTCTCCCAGGATACCCACACTGATAGCAGGTGCTGTGCAGTGTGATGGGACAGAGCACAGAGTTTGGAAATGGACACAAGGGTTTGAAACTGCCTCTTAGTAGATGTGTGGCCTTGGACATGTTCTTTTTGGAGAATTTCTTCATCTCTAAAATGGGTATAACAGTACCAAATTCAGAATTTTTATTGGTGTAGGAATTAAATATGATCATGTACAAAAAGCAAGTAGAACAGTATCTGGCATGGAGTTCAGTAAAAAAAAGTCACAGTTGCTGGGAGAAGAAAATAAGGATGTGAATGTTCTTCAACAACAGTGAAGCACTCCATTAAAAAATGGGTTTTGTGGGCTTCCCTGGTGGCACAGTGGTTAAGAATCCGCCTGCCAAGGCAGGAGACACGGGTTCGAGCCCTGGTCTGGGAAGATCCCACATGTCACGGAGCAACTAAGCCCGTGCGCCACAACTACTGAGCCTGTGCTCTAGAGCCCGTGAGCCACAACTACTGAGCCCACGAGCCGCATCTGCTGAAGCCCACGTGCCTAGAGCCCGTGCTCCACCACAAGAGAAGCCACCGCAATGAGGAGCCCACACACCCCAACAAAGACCCAACGCAGCCAAAAATTAATAAATAAATAAAATAAATTATAAAACAAAAAACAACAAAAAAAACTGTTTAAAAAAAAAAATGGGTTTTGTCAGTATCATCATCATCGTTTAGCCCAGAGCAGGTGAAGATGAATCACCGAGACTACAAAGAGCTGGGGAGCGGCCCAGCCTGCTCCTAGGGAATGGCCCCTGCAGACATGGCAGGCGGAGCTGTGGGCAATGCTGGCAGCTCCTCGGCTACGTGGGACTAAGCAGCATCTTGCCTCCCCCAGGGTCTGTCACCTCCCTGAAGGCAAGAGCTGTGCGTTCTACACCCCTATCTCTCCAGCATCCAGCACAGTCCTGGTACATGGAGGGTGCTCAAGTCAATATTTGTCCTTACTGGACAGTCAGTCAGTCCGAGGAAGAATTAGAGAGGCTGATAGGGCAGGTCAAGGGGTCGAGTCTGTGAACTCGAAGAAGGTCCCTGTGTCCCACTATGGTGAGAGCTGTTAGAGCCCAGAGGACCGAGCGGGCAACGCCGCAGACCAGCTCGACCTTGGGCACCGCCGCCAGCCTCTGCTCTCTCTTTCCCACCCAGGCTCTTCCCTGTTGCACATGGACACACACATGGGGTGGATCGTAACACAGAGATGCTGCCATTTCCTCACCTCTCAGCATCCCCACCTGATCAAGGCCAGGTATCCCTGGTTTCTCACCTCTCACTTGGAAGTGTAAATATTATCACCAGATAATGAGAATACTAGAAGCCTGTCTCTTCAAAATCCTGAGAATGACTGTGACCTTCCCATGTCCAGAGGAGTCCATCTTCCATCAATGTCCATTGTCACTCAATGAGGAGGACCAGCTCGGCCATGAAGCCAAATTCACAATCTGGCACGGCTGAAACTCCAGAACCGCTGCAGCTCCCGCTGCCTGCACTAAATGCCATCCCAGGTCCTTCTTAGCCCTGTGAGTCTCCAGTTCACTGAAAACATCTCCACTCACAATGTAAACAAGGTTTTAAATT
The DNA here is from genome assembly GCF_965194805.1 of Balaenoptera borealis. NCBI lineage: Eukaryota > Metazoa > Chordata > Mammalia > Artiodactyla > Balaenopteridae > Balaenoptera > Balaenoptera borealis. Next base: position 68,693,002 of record NC_138862.1, read on the forward strand.
TAGGACCAGGAAGAATTCTGGCATAGTCCTATCAGAACAAGCCCAACAGGAGAAACGTTGGTCTCTTTGATGCCTCAAAGGATGGACCATCCACACATGCAGGCCACCCTGCAGTCTAAAGCCCAGCTTCCCTCCCATCGACCTTCACACCTTCATGAAGGGTGCCAGGTTGTGTCAGACCCATGAAACGGGTCTCCTTAACACAGATAAAATAATCTGAGACCTGCGGTGAGGAGAGCTTGATTTCTATCAGAGCTTCTGAGATGCGAGCCTCTCCAAATCTCCTCACCAGCCTCACTACTCCAAACCTCTAAGACAAATATGGGGTGTGACTTGGGCTGAACATCTGGGCTGTGCAGTCATAGGGCTGTCACTGAGGGGACTCCCTCGAAGATGGGGGGCAGGGGCACCATTCACATGGACAACCTGTCCTGGGAGCCTCCCCTCTAGTGGACAGGCCCAAGGGCCATTGTTGAAAGCACAGAAGCGGGGTGAGGGGGGCGGTTAGTAAGCCCCTTGACTGAGCTGCTGAGCCCCTTCCTCCTGCAAGCCCCCACCTGTCAGGGCTGCAAGGGAACTGAGAGAGCCAGTGAGATAGAGTGTGACCTGGGGCCAGTTACTTAACTACCAGAGCCTCCGTTTCCCCAGCCATAACATGAGGGAACAAGTCTTGAGCTGGTCCTCTGGGGATCAGGGAACATGTGTTTAGAGAGCAGAATGGCAGGCGCACTGAGCATCCAAGATGTGGTTGCCCTAGTCCAGCCTCCTTGCCACACGTGAGCAAGCACAGTGCTGTATGGGTCCAACATGGGGGACTGTGGGACATCCGGGGCTCACCCTGGGCATTGATTTACCCAGATGCCCTGTGCACATGAGAAGATAGGAGATGGAGTCTGGAGTTTGGGCAAGAACAGTGAGACTCTGAATTCACACTGGCATGGGAGGTGGGGCCTCCGTAGCGTGGCAGACTCTGCCCCAGGCCTCTGTGAAATGAACCCTTCCCCACCACCAATACACACATGCACACACAGCCTGTGACCGAAAGTTCCATCCTGGAGTCTCAGAAAGTACCCAGGACACAGGCTTCTGACAGAAGTGCAGGCCAGGGAGCAGTCACTAGAGGGCTCAGGAAGACATCGAGGCTGCTGCCTTACGGAGGTCACAGGAGAGGGCCAGCCTGGGAAGGAAGGAGGGAGGGAAGGAGGGAGGGAGGGACAGAGGCAGAGGGAGAGAGAGAGAGAAAGCACTGGGGAGGAGGGGAGAGAGACCACAGCCGTGCTATGGAAGGGTAGGACGGCTTCCCATAAAACCTTCACCATCACCTCCGCAGGACGCAGAATGACCCAGAGAAACCCAGAGCCCTGGGCCTCCCAGCAGTGACAGCACTTATGGACAACGTTCTAGCAGAAAAACACTGCATACCCCAAATGCTCGAACCCCCTAGTTTCCAACCTGCCCTCTACCACCAAACGCATTTCCCTGGTTCTGTCTGGCGCTCCTGACCCACAGGAGCCGGTAGGCAGGTACCAAGCTACTGGGAGAAGGCCATGATCAGGTGGAAAGAGCACGTGATTTGGGTTCACTGTGGCCTGGTTACCTCACCTCTATGAGTTGTGGGGTATTAGGTAAGCTTCTTAACCTCTCTGAAGTCTTTTCCTCGTGTGTAAATTGTGGGCTAACCTCTCCCTTATAGGCCTCCAGGAGTACTGAAATGAGAGACTGGCTCATGGTGGGGCGTCACACATGGTAGTTGTATTTGAGAACACAAAGCAGATCCCCCCCAGAATTAATCCCTGGGGCTGGAGGCATTTATCCATCCCTAGGGCTACCTGTGCTTTCTCCCCTGTGTGCCTTTCTGCCCCCCTCTCCTTTTCCCTCTATCAGAGTCCCTGCAGGAGGCCACAGCACCAGACTGCCAGCAGAAGGCTTAATTCACGGTCACGAAGGTTTCCCCAGACAGGTGACCAGGGCAGGAAAGAGCAGGGGACACTCACAGGCATGCCCGTCCCCCCAGTTCCTATCCCACCCAGGTCCCAGACCTGGGCGGAGCCTCCCTGGCCCTGCCCTCTCAAGGAGAGGAGTTTCTGAAGCGGGAAGCGCTTCAGACATTTAGCCCAGTAGGACAATCTCAGAGCAATCGGCTCTCCCAGCAGGACCAGGCTGTGAAGTGTAATTAAACCATGGGTTACTGAGGAGGGGCAGCCATCTTGCCAGGAGGAGCACCCCGCGGCCGCTCATCCTGCACCTGGAGCCGAGGGTCTCAGAGGTCCAGGACCACACCACCTCCCTGCATCCTCCCCCTCCTCCATCCCTCCACCCTAGCCCTGAACACCTCCAGCTAAGTCATGCCACAGTTGCCTTCAATCAGCGGTTGTAACTTCTCCTGCAGTTCATATTTGAGAGGCTTTCCCTGTATCTAACGTAACTCCTTCCTTCTACAGATTGATGGTGGGAATGGGGAGAACGGACATGGATGTGAGTTAGAATCTCACGGAAGGTGCCCTGAGAAGCGTCCTTAGAGAAGGGCAGAGGCTTGAGCCCCACCCCCCCAATCACGAGGAGGAGATGCTGTGAGGATCCTGCAGGGTGGAACCGGGGATGGGGTCATCGTGATGCATGAAGGGAAAGGGGGAACAGAAAAGCATGTGCAGCAGACGGAGGAGAGTGCGAGCTGGGAGACGGCAGCCTGCCTGGGTTGGAAGCCTGGGGATTGGCTTACTAGTTACCTAATATCGCCGTGTCTCAGTCACCCCGTCTGCAAACGCGGGTGATCAAGTCATACCTACTCTTAGGGCTTTCATGAGCTAAGATACATAGCAGAGCATTTTAAATGGCCTGGCACAACGTAAGCTCTCAGTAAACTCTAGGAAATCCTCACGACCCTCCATCCTCTCTGCAGATTGCTCAGTCCTGGGGCTTCTTCCTCCCGCATTTCTCTCAGGCTCACTCCTTCTTCTCCATTCCAACGGCCTCACTGCATCCTGGCCCCCGTCCCCACATGCAGGGCCCAGGCTGTGACCCCACCTCCCTCCCACCCTCCACATCAGGCTCCAGCTGGCCAGTCTGCTCTGCACAAGGACCAGTTTGTTTGGTACTCTCAGGCCCCAGATACTACACCAGGTGACTTGGTTTAGTAAAAGGAACTCATTTAATTCAATCCCCACGACCGCACTCTGAAGTAGGTATGATAGCCATTTCACAGATGAGGAAACTGAGCCTCAGAGAGGAGAAATACTTTGCCCAGAGTCACCCTACGAGTGAATGGGAGAGCCGGCACCTAGCACCCCTCCCCTGCCCCCAGCCAGTCAGCCCCTTGGTCACACACCTCACCTTCGCCCATGCACTTACCCCACGGAGTCACCGAGCAACAGAGAGAAGAGAAGGAGAGACTTTAGGAATGAGAGCAATGTGGGGAAGAGGAGCTGGAAGGGGGAAGAACGCTGCAAGGGAACTAACGTGGTGTCCAGGTTGGGGGACTTCTCTGGCAGGCCCTGCCCTTCTGTCTTCAGCTCATGTCTTCTCCGTGTTCACCGTCAGGGTGTGGGGTTCCACGGAAGGGTGCCTCGGGCACAGGAGGCTCCCAGGCCTGAGGCTGGGGAAAGGCCCGTGAAACCTCCAGCTGCTCCGAATGAGTTCAGGCCACTTGGCCCAGCCGCGCATCCCAGGGAACATGCAGATGAGGCTCGGAGCAGCTGTGGATCTTGCGGGAATCTTGCCAGGATCCTGGCAGGCACTAGAGGGGTTCACTTGCAGAAAGGGGTCTGAGGTGGCTTTTGCAAACCACAGAGAGGGAAAGTCCAGGTGCCAGCCGAGAGAATTCCTGAAGAGATGATAAAGGCAGGGTGGTGGACACTGGGGAAAGGCAGCTGAGACCACGGGCAGACAACACGTGTTCAGTAAAGAAGTCCTGTCAGGCAGAGCTCAGCTCCTCCACTGACAGGGCCACCAAGCTGGTAGATGAGGGAAACTGGGTTTACCTGTGTAGCTGATCTTGAAAACATGTGACAAGCTCTCTGCGAAATTGTTGCAAGCAAGCGGAAGGTGGCAGAACTAGTGGGACATGTAGCTGGTTGCACAATCGTAAGTACTCAAGGGTACTTACCAATGGTTCAAGACCTCTTGGAGGGAAGGGTCCAGGTGCATGCTGTAGGGCTCTGACCTTTCCCACCCCATTCCACATCTCATCTAGTCCTTGGATCAATATACAAAAAGCACTTGAAGCTGGGAGCAACAGCAGATATACTGGATGCCAGAATTCAAAACATCTTAATCAGCTGGAGAGGTGGACTGAATTCAGACCACATAAAATAAATTAGGGGGAAATGTAGAGTCCCAAACATAAGAGCAAAAAAGCTACAGTGCTGTCATGGGTTGAACCATGCCTCCCACCCACCCAGAAAACCTCATATGTTCAACCCCCAGTACCTCATGTTACCTTATTTGGAAACAGGGTTGTTGCAGATGTAATTAGTTAAGATGCAGTCATATTGGAGTAGAGTGGGCCCCTAATCCAGTATGAACGGTGTCCTTACAAAAGGGGAAATTTTGAGACGGACAGGCACACAGGGACAAGGCCATGTGAAGATGAAGGCAGAGATTAGAATGATGCTTCTATAAACCAAGGAATACCAAAGACTACCAGGAAACCACCAGAAGCTAGGAGAGGGGTATGGAACAGATTCTCCCTCATAGCCCTCAGAAGGAACCAATACTGCCAACACCTTGATCTGGGACTTCCAGTCTCCAGGACTATGAGACAATTCACTTCTGTTGCTTAAGCCACCCAGTTTTAGTACTTTGTTATGGCAGCCGTTGCTAATGAAAGCAAGCGCAAAGACAAAATTGGGAGATGGGGCTGAGTCACAGACTATGGTATAGAAACCTGGAGGTATCGACTGGCTATTAAGTTTAACAAAAGTCAGCAGGGCCATGTGGCTTCTAAAACCAGCCAGGGCAGATATGAGGCTGCGTTAAAGGAAGGTATGGTATCTCGACCCATGAGGGTGTGCTGACCACGCCTCACCCAGAGGACCAGACTTGGTTCTGGTGACCTCAACTTAAGACAAGTCAGAGGATGTTCAGTGTCCCATGCCCAGAGATGAAGAGACAAGTCAGAGGAGGACTAATGGAAGCAGGGGAGAGGTAGAAGGCAACTGGTCTCCAGTGTTTGAAAAGCTGTGCAGTGGGAGTGACTGGGTTTGCCTGGAATAGCCACACGTGGAAGAGATGGAGCCCATGGGGAGAGACACAGACTGCGGAGAAATAAAAGAACTTTCTATCAGACTTGTTGACCAAAAATCAACTAGGCCACCCTGTGGGGAGATGAGCTTTGTCTTTGAGGAACTGAAGACTCCACCAGCTGGTCACCGGAAAGGGACTTGTAGAGGTGACCCCAGCATCTCCCAGCTCCAAGAAGGGCCCACTCACGTTCCCTGCCTGTCTGACACCAGCAACTCAGGCTTCTTACCTACTTAAGGTTAGAGGCTGCCATGAGATGTTTTGGCCCCAAGACCTTTCATTGATGGCTTTAGTAGATAAAGTTGCATGCTGAAGGCAGAGAGTCTAGACTAGCAGACCTCATAAGATCAAGTTTGGGGCTTCCCTGGTGGTGCAGTGGTTGAGGGTCTGCCTGCCAATGCAGGGGGCACGGGTTCGGGCCCTGGTCTGGGAGGATCCCACATGCCACGGAGCGGCTGGGCCCGTGAGCCACAACTGCTGAGCCTGAGCGTCTGGAGCCTGTGCTCTGCAACAGGAGGGGCCGCGATAGTGAGAGGCCCACGCACCGCGATGAAGAGTGGCCCCCGCTTGCCGCAACCAGAGAAAGCCCTCGCACAGAAACGAAGACCCAACACAGACAAAAATAAATAAATATTTTTTTAAAAAAAGATCAAGTTTGGCAACACCCATGTCCACTGGAAGGATGCAGCCACACGTGCTCTCAAGCATAGGGGTCTTGGATAGGGGTGGGAAGGAGAGTGGCCCTGGCTCTCCATTGCCCAGGAGGGAGGGAACTGGCAGCCCAAGAGTTAACTGACCCCTCACTTGAGGGAGACCCATGCTGGTGGGCATTGTGAGGGGATACAGAGGAGCCCACACACAGGCTTCTCTTTGAGGGGCTCGAGGTAAGCTCACTGGGAAGACGGACTTCTGTAGGAAAGGCAACTGATGCTGATGAGACCCTCCTGAAGATGACCTGGCACTAATAGCCAGCATCTACATGAGCTATGCCACTTCCTTTAATCCTTTTTTAAACTAGCCCTCCCTCATTTTCCAGCACAAAAAGGAGGCTCAGAGAGGGAAAGGAACTTATGTAAAACCCACAACACAAAACCAGTCAAGCTGGGTTTGAACCCTAGTCTGTCTCATCCCCAAGCCCACACTCCTTCCAAGGTTCCACACTGCTTCCCCAGCTGAGGACTGCAGGCTGTAGTGCCACAAGCCTCCAGCGACAGAAAGAACCACCCAGGGTGGTCTAAAGCAGTGTCCCAAACTTCAGCCCGCATCAGAACGGCCTGGAGGGCTTGTTAAAGGGCAGGCTGTTGGGCCCTACCGGGGAGCTGCCGCATTAGTAGGTTGGCCCCAGAACTGTTGCATCCCTAATAGGGTCCGGGTGCTGCAGATGCTGCTGGTCAGGGACTTCACATTGGGAACCACTGCTCTGCAGTATTCAGGAAAGGAAGTGGGTACCCTCCAGCCGCAGAGCCGCAGGGAGACAGAGAGGTGTGCTGCCAGTCGATCATCTGTCTCTGGGCCAGGAGTTCCCCAACAGCATTCGAGGCAGGACTGCCCGCTGGTGCTGCTTCACTAGAACCCATCTGGTTGGGAAGATGCAGACTGTGAAAAAATCCAGCTTCCTGTACTTTCCACTCTGGAGTCTTCTGGTTCTTCCAGGATGATGAACTGTGTTCTCTTCTACAGGAAGTCCTATTATTCTGCAGTCAGCCACCATGACCCCCAGGATTTTCACCCTCTCTAAACAGACGGGCTCCCTTCACTAAGCCTTTTGTGGCTGGGTTTCCCAATCCCCTCCTGACCCTGGATGCCCTCCACTGATCACGCCTGAGTTGGCCAGGGTCCCCTCTAAAATCCACGTGCAGAAATGAGGACATAATGACCAGGGAGAACCCAATTTGGACTCTGCCCATCTCTTAGTGCCAATTAAGATGGTATTGTTTTGAGCAATCCCATCACCCTGTCGGCTCCTATGAAGCCTTCGTACAATTAAACCCCTCAGATGTTTTTCTCAGGATCTGCAGCCAAATCAAGTCGGCCCCCACCACCCCCCATCATGAACTTGAGTAATTAATTTCTGCTATCTAAATGCAACTTTCCATCTGCCCTTGCTAAATTTCATCCTGTTGGTTTAAACCCAGCATTCCAGTCTGTCAAGATCATTTTGAATATTTATTCTGTCTTTTATAGGAGGTGCCCATCACAGCCTTGTCATCAACAAATCTGATAAGCTCGCTTGCTCCAGTTTCACCCAAGTCATGGATAAAAATGTGAAGCTTCATTTTTCAGAATTTCACCTGTCACAAACCATCATCCCTTTTGGAATCCCTAATCATGCGATCATACTTCCCAAAATCAGATTTCTTACAGACTAGGGAAGGTCTGTGGGCGTGTCGTTTCTTTCCTTGGCCATCATTAACGCCAGACTGATGTGGTGTCTGTCATCTAAGCACTGTCACATCACCACCTAGTTCTTGGTCATGGTCAGAATCAAATCAGAAGGACAGTTTTGGCTGCTATTTCTCTATCTTTGGGGCAATGACAAGGTTACAGAGGCAAGAATGCAGAAGTGAATCCAGTCCTCCACTTTAAGCAGTACTTGACATCCAACAGAAGTCAGGCTGCCTCTCCCCCTATCATTACTATAGCATGCCTGCCTCCCTGACAGCCTCATAAGCCATACTGCGAAAGTAGCATCCAAATTCTTCCAAATGGGTGGGGAGGCTATAATAGGGGTATGTTATAACTTGGATCTGCTCAGCTGTAAGACACGCTGGGATATTGGCAACTGGTCGGTGAGGAGACAAGAAATGTTTTCTGGAGTGGGGTACTTGGAGAGAGGGGTGAGGACAGAATCAAGGAGGTCAAAAGGAAAAGGGAGACTTGATGAATAGCAACCCCACTCTTCTGCGATTTGTATGTGAGAACTGCCCTTCTTCTTCTGGAGAAAGTCACAGTATATGTACACGGGATGCTGATGGAGCATTTGTGTACAACTTGTTGACACCATAAGCCAAGAACGGAGAAAAGTATATGGAGCAGTTAAGTCTGTAGGGTCTGCAGTCGGACAGTCTAGGTTTAAATCCTAGTTCTACTACTTATTAGCTGTGTGACCTTGGGCAAATTGTTTTCTCTCCCAAGGTTTTTGTTTCCTCAGGTGGAAAGTGGAGACAAAAATAATATGTGCACATAAGGCACATGAGGATTAATAGAGATAAAGCATATACAAAGTTGAGCAGACTGTCTGGTACATAATAATAGCTCAGTAATAATAGCCGTTATGGAACAGTAGCTTGAAGGCAGTGCTGAGTGCTGATAGTTCCGGGGCTGGAGGTGTGAAGAAGAAAAGTCTAAGAAGGTTTAGGAAGAAACTAAAGACGCTGTGGGTTAGGGGCAGGAGAGACTTGGAGCTCACCTGAAAGGTGAGGCAGCAATCTGTGGAACTGACCTGGAGGTGGAGCCCAGGCACAAGGCTAGGTCAAGGTTTCTGACCTTCAGCTCAGATAAGGGTGAAGAAGCCAGGCTGATGCCTCAGAAAAGTTCAGTAAAAATAGTTTGTTTTTCCAGCTCTGAATATGAATATTTTTTATTGCTCTAGGAAGTCAGTCAAAAGTTGTCTAAATGGTCCATGTTAAAAAGAAGCATAAATATTCCACTTCTAGAAATCTGCTCTGAGGAAATAATCATCAATAGGCACAAAGATTTATAGACAAGGATGTTCACTGCAGCATTATTTATAACAGTAAAAAGTGGTTTACAATCTAGATGTCCAACCCACACGGGATTCGTTAAATAAATTATGGCACATCCATGAGATGAAATACCGGGCAGCCAGTGAAAAGCCCATTTGAGAAGAATACTTAAGACATGGGGAAATTACCACAATATGTGATTAAATGAAAAGGGCTGGCTACAAAACAACACAGTACAATCACAGTTTTGTTACATATCTAGAAGGAAATACCCAAAAATGCTGAATGCATTACTTTTATAAATGCTTTTTAAGAAAAAAATGATCACAAAGGAGTTACACTAGAAGGAAGCTCCCACAATCAGCTTATAATAAAAAGTCATTAAATTCAGAACACAGGAACACAAACAGTAGCTATGATCTGAATGCCAGGAGCTCTAGCTGGTACCCGGCTGTTGTGAAGGGCTGAGGGCAAAGCAGATCTGCATGCCATTGGCGTGAGGCCAGGTAGAACCTAGGAAAGATTTAGGTCAGTGGCTCTCAACCATGGTTGCATTTTAGGAGCTCAAAAAAAAAAAATCAATGCCCAGGTTCCAATCTCAGGGATTCTGACTTAATTAAGAGCTGGTCGTCTATATTTTTTTCAAAGCGTTCCAGGTGATTCTGAAGGAGCCAGTGAATTAGAGTTGAGTGGGACCAAGCTACTGTTACCCGTATACAGAGTTGACTTGAGCCTTGCTCTCTAGACTGAGCCCAGCATGTGAAGAGAGACCCACTCTGGAAGCTAGAGAGATGCTAAAAGGGAGCAGGCGGCCCCAAGGCACCTGGTCTATGCAGGAAAATGACCCTCAGCCTTGGGGGACATTCACAGAAGTGCTCCTTTGAGCTGACCTGTTTGGGAGCTTTTACCACAAGGACACTGCTCTTGGCTCAGACTCCTCTTCGCTCAGACTCTTGATGGGGCCCATAGCTGACTCCATAAAATCAAGTGCAGGTGGCTCTACAAACGGGAGAGGGAAGAAAATCAAGATGCTGGGAAATCTACAGGGATCTGACTCTGCAGAAGCCGGAGCTAGCGGTATTTTCCTCTCTCCTGCTTTTGGGCAGAAACACACCCCAGCCAACAGAGCAAGGTGTGAACCTTAAAGGCAGTCTGCTTTGGGTGGATGAGGCCTCTCGGAGGGCTCCTAGTTTCCCTCAGGTGCCTTGAGGGAAGAGGAGCAGAGGGAAGAGGCTGCTAGAAACAAAAGTTTGTATTAAATGATAAGATCTCCCCAGCTTCTCACTACAGGTATAAGTTACTCAAGCCACCAAAAGAAGGGAAATAAGAGTCCTGGGTCAGGTGCTTTGCCCACTGGATCCACCTATCCCTGAATAATTAAGAGCCAACTGAGGCTCTTTTGTACTCCTTAAAGCAGGGCTCCTTGGGGGGCCTTCAGGGCAATGACTAGGGCAGCAAGGAGGGAGTTTTGGCCCAGGTGGACCAGTGCGGATGGCAAGGAGGGATGGATCTAAATTGCTACCCTACCAGACATTTCCCTGAAGTTGCCTCCCTAGAGGCAGCCTCCTGTCAATTCTGGCAGAACAGAGCCGCAGGTAACTCAAAATACTGGATGATCAAACTGTAACATAGCTGTGCAATGCATTGTATCTGTGTTCATATGTGAATGTATATGAGTATATTTACATACACACGTATACCTGATATATAGCGGATTTACCTTCCTAATGATGTTTGGCTCAGGTGGAGGCTAAAAGGACAACGCACTTTCTGAAGATACTGGCAATCAGGTGGGTTTCCAACAGTGGGGCTGGCTGTAACTAGAAACTGGCCTGAGACTAAATATTCCCCACAAATAATTCACAAAAAAAGAAATGAACCACTCCTGGAAAATCAAGAAGTGATGGTAATCTCCATTCAAGATGGAGAAGCCTCCCTTGTTTCTAACCCAGCTTCCTCCTTGGGGAATTTAAACCTATCTCCTCTAATTTGATCCTCAGGAGATAGCAGAACAGATGGTCACCAGCCATCCTCCAGTACCAGCCCTTCCTATCACAGAACAGGCCAGAGACATTCTTGGTTCAAATGCAAAGACATTCTGATAGTACGGACAAGGCTTCAAATTCAAACGAGTTCCAGGTGCAAGTCTGATTAAGTCATCCTTATTAATCGCAGATCAATGAGGGAAGTGTCACGGTGGGACTCAGCACACAGCACTGCCTTTAAAGCTCAGGGGAAGCCTAACGGAATCCTTGTTCTCCTGTTTCAAGTCAGAGTGGAGGAGGATGCGAAGCCCAACTGTTGGGAAGTGTGCTCAAGGTCAAACTCTCCCATGCCCAGTCGCCATCCCTCCCAGGTCCCTCGTCCTGCTTTCCCCACTGTTCCGAGCTGCAAATTGGATAGGAAGCCATCTTTTTTTCCTTTTCCCACTCTGGAGGTACCAAGTGTAGTCATTGCTCATTGGTGAGTCCCTGACTAATGTCAGGATTAAAGAGTGCATTCTGCAAGGTTTGGTTTTCATCTCTCATGCTCACTAAAGCAGAGGGAGGGAAGCAGACATGGCAGAGCCACAGAATGTTTGGCACCCCCCTTCCCTTTCAGAACTCTGCTCCCAGCTGGTACTTTCTAGCATTTAAGCAGGTTATAGGGGAATTTTTTTCAGAAAGAAAATCTTGGAGGAGATTCCTCCATCTGAGATAGAAAGTGACATACACAAAGATCCCCTTCCAGACTACCCATCAGAGAGCCATCTCTTCAGTTAAGGCAGATGTCATCAAACCAAAAGTCAGAGAGAGGGAGGTCCACAAAAACACAGCAGTATGCCAGTGAAATCCACGTGTTGCCCACATAAGCTCTAAAAGAAGAGCTCAGTTCAGTCAATTCAATGAAACTCCATTAGTCAAGACACTTGCTTTGGCTTCTAGTCATACATTTAAGACAAGTTAGTTAAGCTTTGTCATAAATTTAAGACCAACTTAGTGATGGCTAAACTCAAATGCAAAGATCTGAATGTGAAGAAAACTCATTATTTCCAACACACACACACACACACACACAAACACACACAGAGTCACCAGGTGACGAAGACAAGCTAGTGATCAAGGTGACTGGATGAGGCAAAGGATGATCGCAAGACTCACTGGGGTTCAGACACTGATGTATAAATAACCAAATACTCCCTCCCAATAGTTCTCTTCCTCAGATCTTCAGGTACCTGGCTTTGCCTCTGTCCACACCACAGGTACAAGGTAGGTGTTCAGCCCCACTTGATGAGTGAGGAATCTGAGGCATGGAGAGGGGACTTGGTGCTGAGGGAAGTGCTAAGGTGGTGGAATACTAGCCCTCTCAGCCCTCCCCCAAACCCTAGACCCCAAGTCCTTTGGACAACTCCATATTAGCTGTCAGGTCACCTGAACAAACCCACAGGGAAAAAAAAACCCACAATAAATTCTATCACAGCAGTGGAGGCAATGCCAGTAATTGTGTTTTCCTAGTCACGCTGATTCACCTCCATCCTGGAGATCAGAGACATGTCTTATCTACTGTTGCATCCATAGCTTCTAGTACCTGGCACATAATAGGTGGTCGATAAATAGTGAACATGTGAGTTTAGTCCCACTGTTGGTCTTTTTTACCTTGTATCCACTCAGTAACAGAGCCAACACTTGAGGACCATGAGGAACATCTAGCTGCTGGGGGTGTGGGGGGGACATTGAAGCTCAGCCCTGGGGCCTTTAAGGCTATATAACAAGGAGACATGCACTTCTAATCAGGGATCTTGTCCTTTGCCTTCTGTGTCCATTCTACCACCTCAATCCTCAATAAAAGTAGTGAAATTTGTTGACTGTATGGTATTGACCTGAATTGATATCTTCTTGGCTTTCCCTGTGGGGTAGAGGAGGGTGGCCAAGATTAAGAACAGGAGTATCATGATCAGTGTTCAAAAGAATTGGACCCGAGAGCATCTTCTTCCCAAGTGTACACACTCCATCCACCAATCTACAGCCTTGCCACGCTGATCCTCCCTAAATGTCTGCTAGCCCTCTGCCCCCTTTGCTGGGGCTCCCCTTCCCCTTTTCAGACCCACACTCAGGGATCAGGGCTTTCTGGATATTCCTTGGGATTCCTGAACATCCTATGTGAGCTTCCAGTTTTTTCTCATCCAATCCCTGCATAAGACTTTACTACATCAGGGGAAGCAAAAAGTCATGGTTGGATTTTTTTTCTCTTTTTGTAAAAAATAAAACTGGTTTATACCCAGTGGGCTGGGTGGGGAGGGGCAGGAGACCTGAGTTCCAGTCCTGCCTCTGAGTCCAGGAACCTTGTATCAATGTAAAGTGCTAGATTTGTATTAAGATAAGATGGCTCCCTGACCTCAAGGAACTCATCATCTCACAGTAGAATCCTAGTGGGCCCTGAGAGTCAGGGTGAGTAGGGGGGCAGCAGGTGACAGGTAGGACCAGGCTGTGGGATGTTCCAATCAATGCCCAAAGTACAGGACAACATGCACACAGAGAGAGAAGATCACTTAAAACTGTAATTTCTAGATCTCTAGTCTGCAGAGTGATCAAGTGGCAAACTCCCTCTCTCTCTCTTTGATATTTTATCCCCCTTCCTCCTCGGTTGGTAATCTAAATTTGGGGCAGGGTACTGGCGGGTTTTTCCAAGCTGCTTCTTAATCTGCCCCCCTTTTCCTAGTTGTGAGGTCCAGTTCTCAGGCTCAAGTTCCCCTCTTCCCCTTCCTCAAGGTCATCTATCCTGGTTCAGAAAAGGTGAGAGCCCACTTTTGAATGTCACGAAGAACTGGGGCGGGGGGCGGTGCGGTAAATGAGAAGGAATGGAAGAGAACAGGCTAAAAGATGAGGGAAAGTAGGGGCGGGGAGGACAGAGAGGCGGGCCAGAAGGGCCTGAAGGGAGACGCCGCTGACGCTGCCGAAGGAGCTGGATGAGGCCGAAGTGGTGGGGATGGGAGGGGGAGTGGAGGTGCCTGAGAAATGTGGAAGGAGATTGGACTCAGAGAAGGTAGGATAGTGGTGGGGTCTAGACACAGGCAAGCTTCCAACCTCCCAATCCCAGTTCCGCTCAGTCAAGGGGTCGGGAAAGAGCGTATCCCGAAGGTGGGCAGCCCTTCCCCGCTCCGGCTGCTCTCATCACCACCGCGGAATACCTGGAGAGGATCGCAGGGGTGGGGGCAGAGTAGGGCAGTTACCTTTCCTCCTCCCAACTCGGGGCCCACTGCAGCCCGGCGCGGCGAGGACTGGGCACCGAGGGAAGGGGAGGAGGCAAGGAGGGCGCTTCAGGTGGCTCCTCCTGGTTGTTTAAACTTTGCGCTGGAGAAGGGGCCGGCTCTGTCCTCCCTCCGCCGCCCGCCCGCGGCTCCGCTCGTCCGGGTGTCCTCAGCCTCGCCTTCATCCTCTGCGGGTCCTATGCCCACTTCCCTCTCGGCTCGGATCCCCATCCCCTCTCCTGTCTCCATCTCTCCCTGTGCCGGAGCGCCCCCCGCTCCCTCCCTCCTCGCTGGATCTCCCGCAAGACGTGAGCGGAAAGTGAATGGGCAGCCCAACCACAAAGACAAATTACCATGAGAAAAATAAATCAGGAAAGCGCCGTTCGCATCCCGCGTTCCCGCCGCCGCGCCCCTCTCCGCCCGCCGAGGCGGGAGCGCCGGGCTCCGGGACGGCTGCATCTGGGGCCTGGCGGGGCAGAGTTTGGGCTCCGCAGGGCCCTGCCAGGTCAGGGGGTCTGGGAAGAATCCGGTGGGGACCCCCGCAGGCGGCGGCGGAGCAGGGACGTCCCCGAGCGCGAGATTTCACACTCCGGGAGGGCCACGCGTTCCCACGCGCCTCGCCGCCTGCGCTCTGCCTCCACCGGGTTTACTCGTCCGCCCTCTCGGAGCCTCCATCTCGGCGCCACCCTCGGCGCCTCAGCTCGGCTCTCTCCCAGCCTTTCAACCGTCCGTCCCCTCCTCCAGGCCCGGCCCTGGGTCCCCTTCGCGGCGTGCAGCCCAGACGCCACCGACAGCGGCCGGGCCAGGGCCCCGTGCAGCCCGGACCCGGAGCCGGCTGACGGCGGGAACGCGGCAGCACGGAGGGCGCCCAAGCTGAGGTGGCAGAGGGCGGCGTGGAAGCCCGGGGACTCCCTCCTCTCTGCCCGCAGCCTCCGCCACCTGGTTCCAACTTGCCAGCGGCCCCGGGCCCCTAACCCTCTACCCACCCGAGTTGCTGAAGTTTGCAACTTTCAGCCCAGCCCGCGCAGGGGAAGCGTCCTGGGCTCCCGGGACTCACCTCCAGGCTGCGGGCGCAGGTGCCCGGTTCCGGGCGGCTCCCGGCTCCCGGCGGCGGGGAGCTGCGAAGGCGAACCAGGAGGGCTGGCGGCCGGTCTGGGAATGGGGCGGCCGCGCAAGAACGGCCCCAGACCCTCACTCGTCGCTCCAGTGCAGCCGCGACCCGGGCCCGAGCCCGCCACCCTCGGGTTCCGCCAGCAGCCGCCGGACGCGCCGCCAACCCGCCCGGCTCAGCGGAGCTGGGCTCAGGCGGCAGCCCTCGCGCTCCAACTAGCTCCCGACCAGGCGCGCGGCTGAGAGCGGGGAGGAGGAGACGAGGGGGCCGAAGGAGGGAGGGAGAAGAGGTGGGGGAGGAGTTGGGAGCGAGCGGAGAGAGGGAAGGGAGCGGGAGAGAAAAGGAGGAGGGTGCCGGAGAGGACCTGCCGCGGCTGGCGCGCCACCCGCCAACTCGTGGCGCGCGGAGGAGCGCGAGGGGGCGCCCTGCACCTCCGCGTCCCCGGGCTCGGTCCGAATCCCGCCCTTGGCTTGCCAAGTGTGTTTACACGGAGGGTGGGCAGAAGTCCCGCCCCGCAGCCGGCGTTCGAGCGGCGAGCCCCAGGTCCCTCGAGCACTTGCTGCTTTTTTGCCACGTCCTGCCTTACCGTCCTCGGCAAGCCCCGTCTCGAATCCGGCTTTCTGCTGGGGCGTCAGCGCACCAGAACCCTGCCCACCCAACCGCTGGGGCCTGAGGAAATTCTCCCTTCCCCTCGGCTCCCCAATTCCCCAGCCCTATCAGCTAGGGACGATCTTCCTGCCTGTGGATTTGAAGGGGGAAAGAATTGAGTACAAAACAAGGGAAATCTGATATAAATTGCAGTCGAAGGGAATGAGATGAAGCTGCTGGGCTGGACTGGAAAACCAGAATCGGCCGGAAAAGGGTTAACTTTACAAGCTGCACGACCTTGAGTGAACCTCTCCAAGCCTCAGTTTCTTCAGCTGTAAACCAGGATTGGTGATAACCTACCCTACTGAGCGATTGGAGTAGGGGCTACAGTGAATAACATCAGGAACATTGGGAGGGCATCCAATAGATTAGTGAGCGGGGGAGCCGGCGGAGGGCTCTCAGCTGAGGAGGGAAGGTTTAGCGCGACCACACCGAACAAGGCTGAATTGTTTACAAGTTTAAGTATCTAATATTTCTGATGGCTAGAAAACCTGAGGGAAAGACAAGGGGGCAAAAGCTGCTTCAAATCCTATCTGCCCGGCTGCAAGAGGGATGGGAAGAGAGCCCTCTGCTGAACAAAGAAAGGTATTTTAACATTTTTTTAAAAGGTGACCTAAGAAAAGAAAACGAAAGAATGAAGGATACAGACAAAGGACCTGAAATACTAAAGCAGGAGAAGTGTGATTATAAGAGACAGCTAAAGCGAACTGTGAAATAAAAATAGGTAAGTTGGAAGAAGGAAAACATTAAACGACTTTCTAGACTATGCCAGAAATTGAAGAATTAGAGTGAATCATTTTATGTAACAAAGTTCTGGATAACGGAAATCCTAGATAAAACAGAGGAATGGAAACGGTAAGAAACCTAGAGAAGCACCCTCCTACACACACACACACACACACACACACACACACACACACACACACACACCCCTCTGAACCAAGGAGAGAAGTAGTTTGGCCAGAATGATGGGAAAGAAAAAAAAGAAAGAATCCAAGAAAGGAGTTTATGAGATGCTGTAAAAAGGGAAACAGTGCACAATCTCAGAAATAATGCCTTTCTAGGGCAACAGGAATGCTGAGATTCATAATGTGCAGAATGGAGAGGAACTTGCAAAGGGAAGACACTCTGAACAAGAGGAGAGAGATGCAGACAAGAGGGAAAAAGGAAGGAAATGGGTATGTCGGGCATACCAGTCTGGTAGACCATCCATTTAATAAGGGGGTAGAAATCAAGTTGGAAGAGGTAGTGCAGGGCATCGAGTCCAAACCTATCATTTTACAGATGAGGACAATGAGATCCAGAGGGGAAGCATTTGTCCCAGAGTTGCGGGCTGGGGTGGGAGCAGGTCTCCTGATCCCCAGTCTGGGACCCTTCCACTGCTGTGAGTGTTGCCCGCCCCCCCACTCCCCCCGCACTCCCCCATTCCCATTCCTTACAGAACCAGAACCGTGGGGACTGTTTTGATATTGCAAAAATAAAATGTGTATGAAATATAGACACCTTTTAATTAATACAAAAATATGAAAATATTCTATATATATAGCAGAGAAAAGGTATGAGCGGGAGAGTTTCCCATTTGTTTGGTTGGGACAGCAGACAAAGTGCCTTCTGAGTGGTTGTCGGCAGCAGCTCTCTCTTGAAAGGTTATAAAAATCTTTTCCATCCTTCACCATATTCTCTCACCCTCCCTCTCTTTTTCCACTATGTTTTGATTGTTTTTTCCTTCTTCTCTTTCCACCATCACTTCATGCCCCTCCCTGGCTCTCCCCCTCCACATTATGAATGAGTGTGGGAGAGGGCTCAGTGCAGGAAGAGAAGAGGGGAGACCCCAGCCTGGGGACACAGCCCAGGAACGCTTCGTTTTCAGGGGACGCAGGAGCCAAGAAGGGGAGACACCCAAAGAGACACAGACAGAGGAGCAGACATGCTTGGGATGCTAGGCTAATTAAACCTAACTGCATCCTACGGTATTCTATTGACTAACAGTGATTACTCAAGAGCTCTCAATACAAGAGAGCTTCAGAAGTCCAAACCTCAGGAAGGGACAGTTATTTTACTAGCCTGGCTTATCACCTGCTTCAGGCGTCCCCAGAGTTTGGCAAACCCTGAATCGTTTACTAGGAACAAAACCTGGAGCGTTGACCCCATCACCACAGTGTCACCACCATCTTCTGTCATTTTCCTTAAACCTCTGCAATAACCTGTACAGTAATTACTTCTATTAGGAGCAATTCTTCACCTACCAGAACAGTGTTAATTAAGCAGAATGTAAATACAGTAATTAATACAGAATTATCCAAAACAAACATGCTAAAGAGCAGCAAACATAGAGGGTGGGAAGAAGTTCTTGGAATTTACTCTTGATCTAGAAATTCCAAACTTACCTTCAACTAAGGTACCAAGAGATTAAGAAGTAAGTCCAAATTCTCATGCTCAAGGGTGACAAACCTGGGAGCCCACCTGAGGGCATTTTCTGGGATATCTAGCTGCCTCTGAAAAAAAAGAGTGCAGCCTCTCCCAGGAGTGTATGTAGATGTGTGAGTGTGTGTGTGTGTGTGTGTGTGTGTGTGTGTGTGTGTGTATACCCACCTGTGCATAGCCCAGGCACAAGCACAAATCTGGCCTTGCAGCAAAAGGCAAACAAGCCACAGCCACTCATATATCAACAGGAGAGAGAGAATTGAAAAAAAGAAGGCAGCAATCACTTATAATGTCCAAATACTTTTCTATTTGGTTTTCTATTTGGTCCCAGAATCACCTGCTCATTGTGCCTGGGGATGGAAAAGAAAAAGGAAAATTCCCACCCCAGAAGTCATTGTCAATTTGTGAACCAAAAGCACACTTAGGTTAGAGGAACTGAAGTGTCACTAAATGACAGCTTTGCCATTGTCCTGAGCTGATGTGAGAGAAGAGGCCTTCCTTCCTTCCTTCCTCCCCAAACACTTAAGTGCCACTCACTGTGCTCGTTGGAGAGGTCATAAGAGGAGAGAGCCAGAGCCTCACAGTCAGGCAGAGAGGCAGCTCTAGTCACAGTAAATGCAGGACCAGAGCACTGCGGGCACATGGAAGGCCAACAACCAGCTCCACCCAGCAGGGCAAGGAGGTCTTCACAGCAAAGGGCCCTTCTAGCTGGGAATGGAGATGGGGCAGGAACTTGCCAGACAGAGAAGCGGGAGGAAGCAGAGTATTCCAGGCAGAGGGAATAGCATGTATGAAAGCATAAGGCGATATAATTAGATTTCTGTTCTGGAAGAATTACTTGGCCCTGGTTGACAGATTCAGAGAGGGCTGAAGCAGTAAATGTGAACAGGTGCATTGTTGGAGGAAAGAGCACCGCACCGCAGTTAGGGCTCCTCAGTTCTGAGACCAGCTCGGCTGCTGGCCACTAACGAGCTGGGTGTCCTTGCACAAGCCTCTTAACTTCTCCAACCTCAGTTCCTCGTGGCTAAAATGAGAGGGGTCGATTGGCTGCTTTCTAAGGTCCTCTTGGTACAACATTCTATGATTCTAACTCTCCCTGCAGACACTTCTTTAAATTATGTCCTTTACTATGTTGATGCACCGAGTCTTTTCCATGTGTTTAGCACGTCACAGTTTACAAAAGTCTTTTCCATGCAATAGCTTTTGGCCTTCACGCCATGTGAAGGAGATAGTCACACTGCCGCCTGGGATGGTCTTGTCCAGCCCTGGGGCTGCAAACACCATCTCTCTGCTGATGACATCTAAGTTTCCATTAGCAGCTCTGACCTTTCTCCTGAAACCCAGATGCAGAGAACCAACTGCCTGCTGCCCTTCTCCACGTGAACATCTAATAGGCATCTCGGACTTAACTTCTGATTTTCTTTCCCCAAACCAGCTCCTCCCTCAGACTCTTCCAACCTAGTAAATTAAAACTCCAGTCTTTGAATTCCTCAAGGCCAAAATCTTGAGTTCATCCCACACTCCACCTGTAAACCGTCAATAAGTCCCATTGAAATATTTTCAGAATCTGGCTACTCACCACCTCTTCCTCTAGCACCCCAATTCAAACCACTCTCTTCTCTCACCTGGATGTCTGCTCTGCCTGCTTCCACCTTTGTGCCTACAGTCTGTTCTCCATGCAGTAGCCATCCGCAGTCAGATCCTCTCCCTCCTCTGCCAAAAAAACCCTTCCATGGCTCACCAGCTCCCTAGAGGAAGAGCCACATCCTCTCCAAGCCCATGAGGCCCTTTCTGATGTCATCTCCTACTGCTCTCCCCTCCTTCACTTCTCATCAGCCTCCCCAGCCTCTCCACTGTTTCTGGAACACCCGAAGCTCCCACCTCCAGGCCTTCGCACTTGCTGTTCTCTCCGCCTGGAAAGCTCTTCTGTCAATGTCCACATGGTCGTTCCTTCTCTTCCTTCAGAGTTTGCTCAAATATCAGTTCATTAGCAATGCATTACTATCCTTTCAAAAATGACAAACCCCTGTCACCCTTTATCATCACCTGACATTGAACATATTTATTATCCATCTGCCCTAACCAGAATATAAATTCCACGACAGCAGAGGCATTGCCCACTTTGTTCATTGCTGTAATCCTAGCCCACAGAATGGTACTAGGTAAAAGCAAGTGCACAGTAATGATTTAAGAGTGAATCATTATTATTATCCCCATTTTACAGATAAGGAAACTGAGGCGCAATGTTACAGTTTTCAGAGCCGAGATTTGAACTTAGATTTCTCCATATCAGTGTTCTCTCCAACTGATTATCAGTTAACATCTGTATTTGCACTTAAAAACTTGCAATAGAAGATGCATATTAGAGTAAAACATATACTAATTGTTTTCCACCCAGTTCACCACATGTGTCCATTGACCCACACAGCAGCTCTCCAAGTCACAGCACAGTGGAGCGTGAGCTCTGAAAACCCAGACCTCTAAATGGTCACCAACCCCACATGTGCACATTCATTCTGGTGTCATTTTTATTTCTTGTGTTATAGTGCTAATTTTTCTTCTCATTTCCTGAGAAAATAAATTCCCTTCCAGGCCTTCACATATTTACTCTCACACATTCTCTCAGGCAGCATGAAGATCAGTGTGTAGATGCACACACACGCACACACACGCACACATACAACATTTTCACGTCTCCTAAGTCAGGGGTGTGGTGAGAGAAGGCAGGCTGACTTTGTCGTTTGCCCTTGGGATGACACCCAGGGATGATCACATCTGGCTCCGCAGGCAGTCAAGAGCAACTCTTCACCTTCCTCTTTCCTGCTTTTCTGACAAACATGTCAGACTGGGGCTGAGGATGAGTCAGGAGGAAGTGAGGTATGGGAGTGGTGTGAAGATCAGAAGGAAGGACAGAGGCACGGCTGGTCCCCCAGATGACACCAGGCTTCCTGGTAGATGCTCCAGATAAAGGGCCAAATCAAGTGCTCAACCCCAGGCAAGGGGGCAGGGGTCACTCTCCGGACATTTGGACTCAAGGAAGAACACAAGGTGTGGCCACCCTTCTTGAAGACATTTGAAACAAGAGATTTGTATCTGTGATTCTCTCCGAGGACCATGGTGAAGTCACAGAAGTCCCAGATGGATCAGAGAGGATGGGTGTTAGCCAAGAAAACCTACACCAATGTCCCCAGAAGGGGATCTGAATCTTGTCAAGAAGAGAATCCCAGGTTGTAACCAAGAAGAGGCCCAAGCCTGGCACTTAGAGGACCCCAGCAGGGCCAGACTTCTAGACAGGATGTAGGGAGGCATCTGAAGGAGAACCTGCTGCCTGAGTTGGAGTAGAAAACCACTAACATGGTTGAGAGGTCCAAAAAGACTCCTTTACTCTGGCCAAAATGCCTCTCCTCTGGTGTTCCATGGCCTGTGAAATCCATGGTGGGGAAAAAATAGGTTGGCATAATGCCTTAAGCTGACCCATAAATTAACAACCCCTTAGCAGGAATGGGCGGTAAACAGTAATTCCCTCCAAATTACCTACCGAGCACACCACTGTGCTGGCACCATACAACGCATGCAGAATCCTGGCCCGTGGGGAGCAGTCATTCAATACTTTATTATTGATTGAACGCATGGAGGGATAGTGGGAGATGATGCTGAACCGTGAGCAGAGCCAGATTAGGGAGGCCTTGAATGCCATGGAAGGGGTTTGGATTTAATCCTACAGGCCAGGGACTTCCCTGGTGGTCCAGTGGGTAAGACTCTGCGCTCCCAATGCAGGGGGCCCGGGTTCGATCCCTGGTCAGGGATCTAGATCCCGCATGCATGTCGCAACTGAAGATCCCGCATGCTGCAACGAAGATCCCGCGTGCCGCAGCTAAGACCTAGCGCAGCCAAAAAAAAAAAAAAAAAAAAAATCAATCCTACAGGCCAGGCAAAGAGAATCATCTGAGGTTTGGAGCAGGAGCCTGACATGGTGAGATGGGAGACAGTGGGTGGACCTGACTGAGGGAGGCCAGTAAGAAACCATTACAACAGTCCCTGCAACTCCCTGAGACCTTGATTAGGGCAGACATGACAAAAATAATGAAAACCCTTAGGTAGGAATCTAAGGGATTGGAATACAGAATAGGGGACTGAGATGGAGAGAAGTTAAAAAAAAAAAAATAAGAGCAGGGATATGGATGCCCAGAAAAGTTGGGGCTGTGAGCCAAGTGAATAATAAGGGAAGACATGATGAAGAGAACTTTGCCCCTGTCAATACGGTTTAGCGCTGGCTCTGCCCCAAGTCTGGGAAATGAAGGGGGTTGGGATGTGTCCATAACACATCCTGGTGGTGCTGCAGGCAGCTCAGATCTCAGATGTTAGGTGAGAAGCACCACCGATTCTCAGGAAGAGGCAGTATGCTCCTTCATTTCAATTAAATACTAATTTTCCCACCTCTGTTATTTGCTCTGTTCTGCGCTGAGGCTGGAGAGGACACAGAGGATGAGTGATGCTTAAGGGATGATCATCATATTAGGAATGTGAGGTGCATATAAGAAGTAAATATCAGGTAAATGCCAGATTGGCTGCTTCAGGCAATAAACACCAGAAAAGTTCTGGGGAAAGAGAGAGCCCACTGGAGCTGGGTCCGGGAAAGTTTCTTGCAGGAGGTGGGAATTGCTCTGGACCACACAGAAAATGTAGGTGTGGAAAGGCACTGGGGAAGGAAGAGACACACAGTGGAGTTCTTTGTGAAAGTAAAAAAGTAGATAAGGGAGAAACAGCTATAATCTACCTAGGCTTTTTAAATCTTTTGACAAAGTTCTTTAAGGAACGCTTTTTTAAAAGGTTAAGTCACCATGGGGCTAAAGGAGGGAATGATGTCTCTTTTATCAAGATTAACAAATGGTTTAGATACAGAATAAGAAAGGTAGGAGCAAATTTTGGCTTCTCTAGATGGTGCAGATTTAAAACTCCCTCCTAAAGAATCTGTGCAAGGAGTGGGTAAACAAAATGTGGTGTAGACATACAGCGGAATATTATTCAACCTTAAAAAGGAAGGAAATTCCAACACATGCTACAATATGGATGAACCTGGAAGACATTATGCGAAGTGAAATAAATCAGACACAAAAGGACAAATACTGTATGATTCCACTTACATGAGGTGCCTGGAATAGTCAAATTCATAGAGATAGAGAGGAGAATGGTAGTTGTCAAGGACTAGGGTGATGAGGAAATGGGGAGTTAGTGTTTAATACGTATAGAGTTTCAGTTTGGAACGATGGAAAGTTCTGGAGTTGGGTGGTGGTGATGGCTGCACACAATGTGAATGTAACCAATGCCACTGTACACTTAAAAAGATCCTGAAGATGGAAAATGTTATGTATATGTATTTCACCACAAAGAAAAAAGAAAAAAAACCAATATATGTAGAAAGATCCATTTTATATATTAAAAAGTAATATTTAAAATAGTTAATATGGGGGCTTCCCTGGTGGTGCAGTGGTTGAGAATCTGCCTGCCAATGCAGGGGGACACGGGTTCGAGCCCTGGTCTGGGAGGATCCCACATGCCGCGGAGCAACTGGGCCCGTGAGCCGCAATTGCTGAGCCTGCGCGTCTGGAGCCTGTGCTCCGCAACAAGAGAGGCCGCGATAGTGAGAGGCCCGCGCACCGCGATGAAGAGTGGCCCCTGCTTGCCACAACTAGAGAAAGCCCTCGCACAGAAACGAAGACCCAACACAGCCATAAATAAAATAAATAAATAAAATTTAAAAAAAAATAGTTAACATGCGAAATGTTCTTTTATGTATACTTTACCACCACCACAACAAAAGGATCTACTTCAAGACTGATCAGATTTAACATCTTTCGAAATGTTCTGGAGGGGAAAGTCCCTTGACAGTCCTCCACGTTGCAGATGACCAAATGTATTCCGGTTACAGTAGAAATAAACTGATAGGCTTTGACAGTAGGAGGCATCAGAGCTGTGGTCCTCAATCCTGGGTGGATAATAGACTTGCCTGGGGGAGCTTTGAAAGCTATCTGTATCTGGACCCCAGCCCCCAGAGCATCATATTTCGCTGCCCTGGGGTGGGGTCTGGGGAACTGGTGTTTTTCCCAAGCTCCCAGGTGATTCTAATGGACAGCCAGGGTTAACTGCAGAGAACAGTAAGGTTGAAAATCTCAGCCTCCCTGGGCTTGAGTCTAGGGTCTGCCATCTGCCGGCTGTGTGATGATCAAGTGACTTAATCTCCTTGTTTCTTAATAATCTTGTCTTCAAAAGTGGGTAATAATAGCCCCAACCTCAGAGGGTTGCAGAGAGGATTAAGAAAGACACTGCACACTTAGCACAGCGCCTGGGGCCTTTTAAGAGCTCACTAAATGTTAATTATCATTGTTATCAACTGAGTTTGTTTAAATTGGCAGAAAAGGAGCAGATGGGTTTAACGTGGCATGTGCAGATATGCTTAAAAATAAACAAATCCAAACTCTGTGCCTAACATCTCTGTCAAAAACCAGGAAAGGGCCTGTATCTTTGGAGGCATTTTTAACTTCCAGTGCATGAGTCTGAAGTACTGCTTTGCTCCAGAGGCCAAGAAAATACATACCAGGCATCAGCAAGGGGTGGGGAGAGACTGAAAATAACTGAGCCCATGCCCTTGCATTTCTCTAAACACCGTACATCCTCCCCTCCTTGATTTGTGGCGAGTTCTAATCCCTGAACCTCTGAAGGACTGTTCTGACTGACAGTGAAGAAGCAACGGAGACAGAACAATCAAGGGCTGCAGAGGGAAGACAGGCCATAGAGGTTAGGATTCTCCAGCCTGGAAAAGGACACGATGGAAAGCAGTAAACTCATCAATAACCAGGAGAAGGTGAACAAGGACTCATTCAACCCAAACACTTGCTGGAGGGGGAGATGAGTGAGGAACACTTAGAACAAATAAAAGAAATGGGTAATAAACTCATGAAACACATTATGCCAAGATGTAGTACATGAAGGAAATATAAATGAATCCACAGAAGGTCTGGACAAATTGATGTCAGAAATGTAAATGGATGCCCAGGGGAGCTGATATATACCCACCTTGAAGGTCGGCTTCAGAGAAGGCAGTGGGGGTGTCCTTTCCAACAATGGACTGGAGAGATCATGGTCTGACCAGCATGTGCATTCATTCCAATTTTCTTAGTGCCACTAGGGAGGGATTTGGCAGAGGGTCAGGAATGAATATGAGCGTGCTGTGTTCAGGGACAGTAAAAAAAAAAAAAAAAACTGGCTTGGCTGGAGTAAATGGGCCGTGTTAGGAAGTGAGAGAGCTTTGTCTGGATATGCAAGGCTGGGTTAGATTGTCAAGGGTACCCAGAACCAGTGCTGAGGGGCTGAAAGTAGTCCAAAAATCACAGAATGGGGACTTCCCTGGTGGCACAGTGGTTAAGAATCCGCCTGCCAATGCAGGGGACATGGCTTCGAGCCCTGGTCTGGGAAGATCCCACATGCCGCGGAGCAACTAAGCCCGTGTGCCACAACTACTGAGCCCGCGTGCGTGCAGCCCGTGCTCTGCAACAAGAGAAGCCACCGCAATGACAAGCCCACGCACCGCAGTGAAGAGTAGCCCCCACTCGCCGCAACTAGAGAAAGCCCGCGCGCAGCAACAAAGACCCAACGCAGCCAAAAAATAAATAAATAAATTTATTAAAAAAAAGAAATCACAGAAAGCTTTTCTAGTCCAAGCCCTTCTTTTAAAAGATGAAAAACTCCAGCTCAGGGAAGTAAGTTAACTCTTCCAATATCCTATAATGAATGCATTAACAGCAGAGCAGAGATGGGAATCCTGAGGTTTTCCACTAGCCATGTGGGGGACTAGGTCTGGGAAGGACTTTGCAGAAAGACCATTCCTAAATCAATAACCTTGAGCAAGTGTCTTAACTCGTTGGAGCCGCTGTGGAGCAACTCCTCTCCAGGCCACGTTAGCCTGGGTGTAGAAGTAGAGACTTGGCAGAAGTCATAAGCTGTATTTCTCGAGCTCCACGTCCATTAGTTCTGTGGGAATTTAGCTTTCCCCAAATTCCTCCCAGTTAATCTTTACAAGGCCCAGCATGGATCTCAGTCGAGTCCTAGACCCAAGTTCTGTGAGCTGCCCTTGCTTCATCCCTCCTCCTTGCTTCAGTTGTTTGGGGTAATGTCCTCCGCCTCTCCTGATGTCCCATTTGAGTGCCCTTCTGGTGTCCAACAGTGTCTCCAAGTCAAGCGTTCTGGTGTTTGTGTAGAAGGCATGGACTCCCACGGTGCAGAAACCACGGGCCTTGGTTTTCCTCTCACTGTTCTTTTCTATTGTTTCTTGAACATGGAACTGAAGCAATGTTTGGTGTTTGCTTTGTACTGCAGCCGTCATGCCTTAGGACCGAGGTGAGGGACAGAGGATGGTCTGAGTGGCACACTTGCTGTTGTCCTGAGAGCTGGCCCTCACCCCTAAAACTGGTTCATTGCCCTTGGGTTTTTCACAGCTGTATCCCTGGTGCCTAGCACAGTGTTGGATACATTGCAGGTGCTTGATAAAGGTTTGTTGAATGAATAGTGGACAGATTTCTCTCTTCCAGTGGATTCTTTCTTCAGACTTAGAAGATTATTTTTTTCCCAGGAGGCTCAAACCAGTCCTTGCATCCTTGTCCGTCTCATTCTCCCAGAAGCTTCCAGATGGGTTTGTCTGAATGATAGGGTAAACATGGCTTAGGCTCCAGCTAGGATCCTATAAATCTAGGATGCATGCAATGAGACAATGTAGCTATACGTGTCCAGCGTAGAGCCTGTGATATCATAGATTACTCAACACCATTTTGTCTTTTCTTTCTTTTGCCTAACTAGGATCACTGGCTCAGAAGGAGGGAAAATATCAAAGGCTTCACACAAAGAAACTGATTCAAAATGAAAGCAATTTGGAGTCAGGAAGATTATGGTGTAACCACATCTGGCATAATGTGGGTTGTTCTACTCACTGAACATTAAAAGGGCTACGAGGATTTCATTTATTACAATTTTACTTTAAACCTCATCTATTTCCAAAGAGGATTGAAGGCAGGTAAAAACAGTTAGAAAACAAACACACATAAGAAAAAGAAAGAATAGAAAAATCAATATATCAACCAGCTGCTTGGGTACCTGTGATAAAAGAATGGACAGTGAAAAGTGAAGATGGGTGGAGGCTGCAACTGTCCATATGAGCAGAGTGACAGGTCTCGGGGGCAGGAACCAGTGGCTGCGGAGGGCAGGGATGGTTGTCAGTGGATCAACGTGCACGGGTTTGTGTGTTTGGGGTGGAAACTAAAGAGGTACATCTGTGGGAGTTTCTGGGTGAGGGGGAAGTGATTGGTGTTTCTTTAATCATTCAAAGAAGTAGAAACCTGATTAAAGGAGATATATTGGTAGATTTGAACCTGGAAATGAAAAATAGTAGTGCTTTGAAGGAGGCAGCTTGTACAGATGTGACAGAATGATATTTGAGATGTTAACGACTGTTCTTTTCTTCTCCTCTTTTTCCTCCATCTCATTCTGGCCCCAAGGCAAAGGAAGAGAAAGGCTCCTGTATTTTCTAGACCTTGGGAATGGCATGAGAGGGCACATCTAGGTCCTATGAGTGGGGCAAGTTAGCTGAGAAAGAGTGCCAGACCAAGCCTCAGCACTGGAAGTGGTGTCTCTGTAGGCTGAGGGGACATGCATCAAAGGGATGTGGTCTGGACTGTCCCCAAAGCAAATCTGATGGGGATGTGACCACAACTCAGGGGGCCCCAGCACCTGCACCATGCAGTCTCCATTCAGAGGAGAACTAAACGTTACCCTAGCCAACCCAACTCTGAGGCCTGTAGAAGATGCAGACACTGACTTCCACCTCACAACCCCACTGCCAGGGGAGCATTTGCAGGATCCCATCTTCCTCCAGGAACTCAATACCATCCCCAAATGGAAAGGAAAAATCATGTTGAATTAACTAAGTATTAAATAAAAAATGGCTAAGAAATACTGAGTCTTATTGAATTTACTCGAAAGTGACTAGAATACATTTCTTGCATCGAGCAGAATAGGGGCCTGAGGTCAGAAATGAACTTGAGTTATAAGAAAATGTAGATACATGTTTGCACACCCTAGTCTGTGGATGTGAAATTTGTACCTGCTATTCTGGTTTTTATTGGCACTGTTGCTATAGTAATACATCAATTAACCAGAGAGCATCCTTCCAGGAGATGTAAGCTTCAGGAATAACCCCCACATGGAGATGAAAGCTATTTCTAATGACAAATAGTCCCCGGACATGGAATGACAATGACAACCATAAAAGTAGAAAAGGTCTACAGAGCTCACACAGAGACTGGTTGATTTGTATGCCAGAAGCCCTTATATTTTCTTCTCTCTTCCATCACTTCTGAGTTGTATGAACTTGGGCAAGTCATTTAACCTCTTTGAGACCAAGAACTGTGGAGAGAGAGTGGTGAATGTGCTTGGAAACCAAGATGAGCTGCACATACACACCACGTGATTCCCTTATTAGATGACTACTTCTGGTCATGCTGGGTTGTATCTGCCTCTCAGTCCCTAAGACAGTGTTCGGCATGTGCTAAGTGTTCATTCTATGTGTGTTGAACTGAACTGAATGGGTTGACAACAGCTGGAAAGGTCAAAATGCTCCCTAGAAAAATGACTGGAAGAAGAGGGACAAGGAGGGAAAGGAGAATAAAAAGGTCAGGATCCAGAGCAGAACAAACAGAGCAGGGAAAAGGGGGAAAGCCAGGCAGAAGCACCCCAGAGCCAGACCCACTGGCTGTGTGACCTTGGGCAAGTTAACCCATCGTTCTGGACCTCATCTGCCAAATGGGGATAATAATAGCACCTACTGCATAGGGTCCAGGTGAGGATTAACTGAGTTAGCATAAGTGATGTAGCTGGTGCATGGGAAGAGCTCCGTGTTAATTATTTCTATTATTCGATGTGTCATAGGGAATAAGAAAAATGGTACTCTCACTAATAATTAAAGAAATGCAAATGAAGGCAAGATACCATTATCACCTGTTGGCAAAGAGTTTTTAAAAAAATTATTTGCAGTTCTTGAACTCTTCACATTCTATGAAGATATAAAAGAAATTGGGGGATGGCGACTGGGGAGGAGAGACTAAGAGGATTTCTTGGGAGAGAACTGTGCTGAGAATCACACACACAGACACACACACACACACACACACACACACACACACACTCACACACACCATCAAGGGTAGGACGCCAGTACCTATTCCTCAACTCAAGCCTGGTGAAGGGGCATACCACAGGACTGATCTCAGGGGGCCTCGGCCTGCAGCAGCTTAAAGCAGGATTTTAGTTCCCAGCCAGAGACTGAAGTCAGGGCGTGGCAGTGAGAGCGCTGAATCCTAACCACCAGACCAGCGGCCAGTGACAAGGCCCTGGCCCATCAGCTGTGTAGAAATGAATTTCCACAGAGAGGTGGAAAGTAATGAAACAAGTAAAGTGTTTATTTGGAGGAAAAGTGTACGTGTGGGTAGACACACGGGTGAGCTCAGAGAGAGAGTCTTGCCCTCGTGGTAGTTTGAATCACTATTATATGGGGCATTTCTTCTGGGTTTCTTTTGGCCAATCATCTTGCTTCGCCTGGTTCTGAATTCATATTTGGTTTATCTCAGGGTCCTCCCGTGTGTGTGCGCACATCTCTTAGCCAAGATGGATTCTAGCGAAGAGGCCTATGGATATGTTCACATCACTCCCTTTTTGACCTCCAAGGAGCCTTTCTGCACATGTGTAGTCAGGAAGGTCTCCTTGACTTCGAGAATGAGGACTATGTGGCCTTTTGTCTCTTATCTGGGCAGAGCTCAGCCCCTCCTCCTCTTCATCTTGGAGTATCTGTCCACAGGGGACAAACTCCAGCTGTTCAGCCAGGGACCCATCTGTCTCCTGCCTCAGGACCACTCAGAAAACTAAATATGGGGCCCCTACAGTTGGAGGAGGGGAGCACGGGAGACTGGTACCTGCTCCCACAAATCTAGAGGGCAAGAGAGGGGGGTTGGCTGCTTGGGAGGCTGAGAGCAGGAGAGTTGCAAAGAGACCCAGCAGGGAAGTGTCAAAGAGTACATGGAGGTGCCCACAAGAGAGTCAGCTTCAAATACGTGCTGTGCTATGAGAGCACAAAGCCATCTTATGACAGTACCCGTTAAAGAAAAACTTTCTTTTCCTCCTTCCCACTCCTTCGTCCTCTGCTGCGACCACGAAGGGATGAGAAGCAGCAGGTAGTGAGAAGAGAAAATAGGCTGACCACTCTCATTGCCAAAGGCAGGCAGCTTGCTTGCAACTGATCCCAGCTGGGGGAATGGGGGGAAGTCTTATCTTTGAATGAAGATGAAAGTGCTAATAGAATTAACATTCCATTACTGACTTTAAGGTTGTGTTCGCATCTTAAAGTGATCAGAGGTTGTTTTATTACTTAAAAGTGAGTAGAGTTTGTACATTCAGACACGGGGAATAGATTTCCTCTACTAAGCAGGTTTAATGAGACATGCGAAGCAGGAAAAAAAATTGTTTTCTCATTACATCCAATGAGTCCTGTTTACTGATTGTGCGTTGTTTTCCGGCAGTGCTCAGGTGGTGCTGTGGATGGCTGCATTGTCCTGCCCATTATCCAGCTCCCTCTGGTAGCAGCAGCCTGATTTCCCTGTAGGGAATGACTCTGCTCCCTTGCTGCAGTTTTGGTAGACATGTTAATCAAGGTGCCCACTCCCTCTGGCACCTTGTAGGGCCAGAGAGAAGGGCATGTATCCAAGCTAAGCCAATTGGACTTTCTCTCCAGACTCTTGGACCTTGAGGACAGAACTGGCATGCTGGAGTTAATTCATCCCAGCAGCTGTGATTAGTTCCTCTACCCAGATCTCTGGAACTTCCCTTGACTCTTTGAGCTTCCCCATGTCTGTCAAATAAATTCCTTTCCACATAAATTAGCCATCGCCAGTTTCTGCTGCTTGCAATGGAAAAATCCTAAGTGTCAAACTGGAGGAAAACAACATGTGCCAGAACAGAGCTGGCGATGTGACAAGTGTCATCCTATGAAGGATTCCCAAGTTCCTCTAATGAAAATGTCACAGTGCACATCTCAGCTTTTGCGGAATGTGGAGAATTTAAAAGGTGGCAGGTAGGCAGGTAGGTAGATAGCCAGGCACACAGGTAGATATGGATAAACTTTTTATTTTATGTATTATATAGTCATCCTGTCTCTGGCCCAGTGCTAACTGAAACAGCAAATGGATTTGAATGAGCAAGTGTGGTTGATGGAGTCATGTATTTTTTGAGAGGCTTCTTTAGCGTTTCAAAATGAGACACAGAGTTAGAAGGTTATACCACGTTAGTGAAAAGTAACCACTGTCCTGAAGCTATAGACCAATTCTGTGGCTTTTTCAAGGACCACTTTTCTGAATACTGTCTCTCTTGAGCAGTTTTATAGTGTTTCTGAAACCAGTTTATTGTGTGAGGCTTAATGATCTCCCTCCCAGTACATGTCAGTGAATCAAATGTCCTGGGGTTTAAGAGAATAAAATAGATTAAAATCAAGAAACGTGTATTGAGCCCTGTAGCAGACACTGTTGGTGCCCTGCCCAATAGCCATCCCCCCACCCCCACTTCAGTTTAGATATCAAGCAGTCATGTATTTAAGGGATAGGTCACCCCAACCCCAATCCAAAAAGCAGCCTTAGTCATTCAAAATGATTCTATTTATTTTGTTAGTGATTGGCTTTGTAAAGGACATGTGACTGAATTTCTGTCCAGTGAGATATTAGTATCCATTTGCTGAGGAGAATATTCCAAGAGAAGTTTCTTAGTCTTAAACAGAGGTACAAGAAAGAGATTTCCCCTTTTCTGCCTCTAACTGATGATATGTGAGGATGTGATGCCTGGAGAGAGTGCAGCTATCCTGTGACCATGAGGAAAGCTAGCTAGTATACTTAGATGGCAAAAAGGAAAGATAGAAGTTGGATCATTGATAATTTAAGCTAATTAACTGACCAACCCTAAAACTGCCTTACCTCTAGCCTTCTTGTTAAATCTCTTTATTGTTTCAATCATTTTGAGTTGTTCTCTGTTATTTGAAAGCATATTACCTTGGGGATTTTGCAATCTCTTTTAAAAATGTCACAGACTGGATCTTTCAAATATATGGCAACAGTTGCTCTCAAAGATATTTTTCCTAACTGGTACTGTTAAAAAACTAAATTCAACTAATTAAATATTTTTCTAATTGGCTTTATTCAATGATTCATGAAGCAGGCAGCATCCCACCTAGCAAATAGAAAGCTCTGAAGAGCTACAGAAAAGGAAAAGTTTTTAACGTCAGAGAGAGGGTGGGATGAGGAAGTCATAAATGAAAAAAGGATTATTCCGGGCAAGGTCACCTTCCTTGGGGGTACAAAAGGATCTATTAGGCAGAGTACCTCACTCGCTGGTGCCGACCGGGAAATTTCAGACTGACGGGTTAAGATTACATTCCCGGGGAAAGTAGGGACTGCAGTTAGGTTAGGTATTAAGCTTTGGTTTGGTGACATGAGCTTAGCACAGGTGATTCCATTTTGGGGCCTGTTGTTTCTTTCTTTCTTTCTTTTTCTTTCTTTTCTTTCTTTCTTCTTTCTTTCTTTCTTTCTTTCTTTCTTTCTTTCTTTCTTTCTTTCTTTCTCTCTTTCTTTCTTTCTTTCTTTTTTTAACAATTCCCCCTTTGCGATCAAACTCTCAGCTTAACTGAGAGATGTGAACAAAATTTAAGCTATTGGCATCACTCCCAGCTACTACTCACAGCTTTTGTTGATCCTTTGTGTGTTATCTATAGGTCATGACATCTTTGCTTAATCTCTGTGACATTCACAGGTCATGGCTCTGGGTTTACAATCCTTAAGTCGGTCATTCTCTTGGCTTCTTTTCTAATGTTCTAGTCTTAGGGAGATCATTTCCTGGGTGGTCAGTGGTTGCAAACATGCATTTAAAGCCTTTGAGAGAATACAAGGCGCCAGAGAGAGTCCTATGATTATTTATTATAAGCAGGATAATAACCAATATTTAGAGTGTTCTTTGGAGACAAGATCCCCAACACCCAAACCAATCAAAATCAAGTAAGTCAAAGAAAGTCCCCATTAAAGGAGTCACCTTTTAAAGCCAAGTGCCTTGGTCAGTGATCTTATGTA
The DNA here is from genome assembly GCF_965194805.1 of Balaenoptera borealis. Classification (NCBI taxonomy): domain Eukaryota; kingdom Metazoa; phylum Chordata; class Mammalia; order Artiodactyla; family Balaenopteridae; genus Balaenoptera; species Balaenoptera borealis. The sequence continues at coordinate 68,726,539 of NC_138862.1, forward strand.
ACTGAGCCTTAACTTCCCCAGAAGAGTTAACCCAGGTACAGCAGGTGGTGGTGGCCACAGCACAGATACCTCCTTGCTCAGCTCAAAGATAATCAAGGGCTATTCTACTATCAGGAACAGCTTGGCCACAGAGTCTAAGGATTTGGGGTGGTGGGGAGGCAGCTATTGCTTTAACAGTGGATTCTGCAATATCTTTAAGAATTAAGGAGATGTTTCTGATCATAGCCTCATGTGTAGTCATTCCTAAACAGGGAAGTAGGGACCTGTCAAAGGAAGCGAATTCTGAATTATAGAAGCCTCCTAGTAGGTCCTTTCTAATTTGATGATGTAAATTCAGGGGAGTTGACCAATGAGGTGTCTCTGTGTAAACAGGGGCATAATTAGATAACCTAAGAGGCGTTGCGTGGTTATGCACCAGCCATCGAGGCATTCATAGACCCAAGGAGAATGATAACCACCACAGACAAGGATAAATCCTGTCAGCGTACAAACCACTTTCACTAAGGTGGCACTGTTAATAGATTCATTTGCAGAGACTGTTGCATTTGCCTATTCAAACCAAAGGTCAGTTAGGTTTTTCCTAACCTGAAATAAAAAGTTGTTCTAAATTCCATAGGTTACCCCCCTTATTATTATTATTATTATTATTATTATTGCTAAGGGGGGTTACCTATGGAATTTAGAACAACTTTTTATTTCAGGTTAGGAAAAACCTAACTGACCCATATCCCCTTAGATATGGATGATGGCATTATCTTTCCAGGCCAATACCAGAGTAAAGGAAAGAAAGGGAAGAAAAAATGATTTCATGTTTAGTTTAGGTATGAAGTCTTGATCTGGCATCTTGGGAGGAAGCAGTCTACGTCGACTATTTCTCTTCCTAGTTGATTTGATATGGATGTCTCTTAACATTTGTGCAGGACCAGATGACGGGAGCCTTCTTCAGCTGTGAGATGTACATCCAAGGTTCAAGTCCCTGAAGTCTAGCTGCCATCTGAGTAGTGAGGATAATCTGGCTTAGTCCCTTCCAAGAAAATTCAAGGGCAGTCTTTGTTTTTACTGATTACAAATCAGAAGGGTGGGAGAAAATTGGAATCATTAGTTTGGAGAGTCATAGCCTGATATTTGAGGAAACTAGATTTCAGAATCCAGTCCAATTTATAGATATATAACAAAACCTCAAAGACAATTAACAGGACTAGAATCTAATATAGACAAAGATGCAAACACAATTTTTCTCTCTACAATTATCCCCATTTCTTTTTTCCAAGGACAATAATAATAAAACAATTTGTATGCAGTAAATTTGGCTTGATTATTTACATAAATACAGCAAGAATATTGATTGACCTTATAGGTTATTTTTTATTTTTTATTTTTGGCTGTGTTGGGTCTTCGTTTCTGTGCGAGGGCTTTCTCTAGTTGTGGCAAGCAGGGGCCACTCTTCATCGCGGTGCGCGGGCCTCTCACTATCGCGGCCTCTCTTGTTGAGGAGCACAGGCTCCAGATGCGCAGGCTCAGTAGTTGTGGCTCACGGGGCTAGTTGCTCCGCGGCATGTGGGATCTTCCCAGATCAGGGCTCGAACCCGTGTCCCCTGCATTAGCAGGCAGATTCTCAACCACTGAGCCACCAGGGAAGTCCCCATATAGGTTATTTTTAAGATGGCTTTGATGGAACCTTGTAAGCAAGGTACCAGGTTGGTTTTCCAAGAGGCTTTATTGGCTCCAAAAAGTCAACTTTATTTCCTTAAAGCTGAATTGACCATATCTGAGTCTATGCATGTCTCTGTCAAATATCACAATCCAGTCAAAGCCTTGGTAATATAGCCAATGTTTCAAATTGTGTTCTGTTACAAGGAGAATAGATTTTTATTGAACTTATGCAAATGACTGTGTTGCCATGAAAAAAATATGTAAGAGTTTCCAAATTTTGGCAAGATCAGATAGGGAAAAATAGTAAATGTTTCATCATTGTTCACAGAGGTATATCTTGTCAAATTGTTGCTAAGCTTTAAGAGAAAAGAGAAAAATGTTTTGTTAAGTCTGGAAAAATAAGATGTAAAAGAATCAGCAATGTTTCAAACAAAAAGTCTAAAAATTATGATAATCCTCCTCAGTTTATTCAGTCCATGTTATTAATTCTTGTTCTGCTTGAATCCATTTTTCCCATTAGTTCTGGAAATTTTTACCCAGGTCTGTTTTATGATCTTAAATTTATCATAAACTTGTACTTGTCAAAAGTCTTTTCCTTAAATTTCCATGAAGATGAAGTACTTTTGTAGGAATGCTTTTGTAAAGGCATCAGAGTAAAACAATAAATGTCTGTAATTGACAAAAGATTTTTTAAAAATGCCCATTGTTAAAGATCTGATGAGAGTTAATTATAATGGAATTGATGAGGAAATTTGTTGTTTCTGTGACACACAACACTTTAAAATGATAACTGGAATTATGCTGATAACATCATACCAGGTCATATCAGACTTTTGGAATTTTACACAATGTCTGGAACACTCATAGCATATACCTATACAAGTACAACATAAAGAAAGCTTAGTATTACATCTTATTTGGCAATGCTTCCCATGTAATTTTACATAACAAATAAGCTGAATTCAAATTATCAAGTAAGTTTAACATCTCCTTTCCTATAAGGAAAGGTTTTTTATTAATTTTAATTTTAGTTTCCCCTTGGCTGTTTAAAGGGAATATCATAGTAATTTATCAGCAAAATCCCTCAGAGTCTTGTGAACTCTGGGAGAGGCCTATACAAGGGCACTCCTTTAAAGGAAGATATGAGGATGTCTGTAAGATCATTAACTTGGCTGACTTTTGTTTATGGTCTTGTAGTCTTTTCAGAGAGGAAAGACAATCCGGACGGAGATTGCTAGACCGAATACTCAAGTAAAGGATGATAGAGGGGAACAGTAGGAGTTGCAACAATCTTAGAGTCTTTTATTTTAGGTACCTCTTGTTATCTTTAATTTTTTATTAGCCTTTTGCAACAAATCTTTCAATGAAGCTATTTTGGAATTTTGAAGCCTTTTGGAGCCTTCTGTATACAAATTAAAACATGTATCTCATTCTGTTATTTTGATTTGCAGGCCCTTGTTTTAAAATGTACTTCTTAAATGATCTTACCTATTTGGAACATTCCTCATAATAGTCACTGTAGTTCTAGGTTGTAATTCCCCTGAGGGCTGGCAGCAATTTGGTAGGACCCTTAGCCACAAATGAAGGTCAACCCACATTTCTGTCAGCCATATCTAGCTGCAAATGGGGTGCAGCCCACATTTCTTTTTTAAAAAAAATATTTATTTATTTAGTTGCACTGGGTCTTAGTTGTAGCATGTGGGCTCCTTAGTTGTGGCGTGCAAACTCTTAGTTGCAGCATGCATGTGGGATCTAGTTCCCTGACCAGGGATCGAACCCAGGGCCCCTGCATTGGGAGCACGGAGTCTTATCTACTGCGCTACCAGTCCCACAGCCCACATTTCTGCCAGCCATATTTTGGGGCCCCCAACCTGATGGTTACCAAGCCAAGTTCTCAGGACACAAGATTCTAGGTTGTCTTTAGTAAGATTTTAGCCATTTTCTGTAGTTATTTATAGCTTCCAGGACTGCAGCTCTTAGACATAAAATAAGCAGGTGTGCTGAAAGGTGGCTCACTTAGCTCTTTGGATTTAAAGATTCCATTTCTTAAATTTATTTATTTATTTATTTATTTATTTATTTATTTATTTAAGCTAAGCCATTGGGTCTCTTGAGCCAAACTAATACCTAAGAGGGGTGTGCTGAGGGGTTGGGGATTATGTTGTGTTTTACAGTGTACTTCTTGCATGGACATTTTCTTGAGATTGGCAGGTGACTTAGCGTCAATCTAACCTGTTCCATGACCACTTATCCTAACACAGGAGTCTTTGGGTAAGGTGGCAAGTGCTCTAACAGCTCTTAAATGCTTGACCTGTGCCCATGAATTTTTGCAGCTTCTTTGACTTCTGAGATTCCCATTAGCAATTAGCCTTTATCTACATAAAACGACAAACAAACATGTGCACCTTAATATATTGGCAGTAACCGAGAGATGTTACTACATCCTGGTCAAGAAAAGGACCTGTGGGTACCACTACCAATCCCTCCCTTGGAACCTTGGACTGGGGAAAGGACTGAACCAGCGGATTTCAACAAATGGGAACTGCAGACTAGGAGCGCCGCATAAATGGGGAGCTGTGCACTGTCATTAACAGTTCTTATGTGGATCTTGGGTCAGAATTGAGGGCTGGGGTTTCTACTGAAAAACCTGGGAACTGTGGTCCGAAATAAAGGGTAGGGTCTGAGCTCCAGGTAGAACTGTCTAGCAGCTCAAGCTGACCTGCTCTACAAAGGAAAACCAGTTAGTTAGATCAGGAGCTCAGTGCAAAGACAGTGGAGCTTGGAACCGAGAGGAACTTACCCCTGGCTCTCAGAAATGTCAAGAAGGACGGACCTCAAAAAGAGGTTTGAGGGTATCACACCTGTGTTTCTCAGTATCTCTGAACACCATCAGATGTTCACCTTGCTGCCACCAAATTTTTGTTAAAAAACAAAATTCAACGGAGTAAATTTTAAAACTCTAATTGTCTTTATTCAGTGATTCATGAATCAGGCAGCAACCCATCTAGCAACAAAAAGGAGCTCCAAAGAGCTACAGAAAAGGAAAAGATTTTAAAGGCAGAGAGGGGGTGGGACAAGGAAGTCATAAAGAAAAAAAAAGAATTATTTCAGGCAATGTCACCTTTCTTTGGGGGACAAAAGGATCTATTAGGTGCATTGCCTCACTGGTGCTGACAGGGAAATTCCAGGCTGAGCAGTTAAGATTACATTCCTGGAAAAGGTTGAAACTGCGATTAGATTAGGTATTGTCCTGATCTGGTGACATGGGCTTAGCACAGGTGCCTCCATTTTGGACCTGTTTCTTTTTTTTTTTAAACAGTACTAACATCCTTCTGAACCTTATATGAAAGATTACTTGAGAACCACAGAGCTCTGTAGGTAAGCAAAGCTATCTTATTACTAGATAATTATAAAATGCTCTCTGAGGTTATTGTCTGATGATATTTTTACCAGCTTCCTGCCCTCTCCATCACCCCCTCCATGTTACTTCCCTGATCTAACCTATGGACCAGGGGAATATTCTGAATATGAAGTATTATTACAAAACAAATGTCATGAGCAAGCTGCTCTAACAAGTAGACACTACAGAGGATTTCTTCAGCCTTGTGACAATATTAAAGATATGGCTTTCATATTGCTTGTGCCTAAGAGTCTGTTGAAAGTCAAACATTAAAAAGAACTTGAGGAGGGCTTCCCTGGTAGTGCAGTGGTTAAGAATCCGCCTGCCAATGCAGGGGACATGGTTCAATCCCTGGTCCGGGAAGATCCCACATGCTGTGGAGCAACTAAGCCCATGCGCCACAACTACTGAGCCTACACTCTAGACCCCGTGAGCCGCAACTACTGAGGCTGCGTGCCACAACTACTGAAGCCCGTGCGCCTAGAGCCTGTGCTCCGCAACAAGAGAAGCTGCCACAATGAGAAGCCCGTGCACCACAATGAAGAGTAGCCCCCGCTCACAACTAGAGAAAGCCCACGTGCAGCAATGAAGACCCAACACAGTCAAAAATAAATAAATAAAGGTACTTTAGCAAAAAAAGTATATTTAAAAAAGTACTTTAGCAGTACTTAAAAAAAAAAAAGAACTTGAGGAAATTGTGACCAATGGCATATTTGGAGAAAAGTGACATCCGATGAAGAAGAGGATGATAATAGTGATGTCTTGAATAAATTTGTGTCCAAACACTTCTGCACAATTTCTTGGCAATGGTGAACGATAATCTTCCTTCACATCCAAACACAAACCTCCTACACGTGAAGGCATGGTGGGTCCCAATCTAGTTCACGATGGTAGAGATGCAGAAATAACTGATATGGTTTCCACAGCTGCTGAAGGGTTAAAAGACATGGATGGCCACAGTGAAGAGGAAAAAGCTATTCTGGAGGCCAGAGCAATCACTGGGGAGAAGGCAGCTCTGACCTTTGATTCGCTAATTAATTTTGCAGAAAGGCAACTTGCAGTACACTGCCCCCAAGAGCAGGCAGGATACAACCTTCACCTAGGTATTTTTTTTTTCCTTTTTTTTCTATAAACTTATTTGTTTATTTATTTATTTTTGGCTGTGTTGAGTCTTCGTTTCTGTGTGAGGGCTTTCTCTAGTTGTGGCAAGCGGGGGCCACTCTTCATCGCGGTGCGTGGGCCTCTCACTATCGCGGCCTCTCTTGTTGCAGAGCACAGGCTCCAGACCTGCAGGCTCAGTAGTTGTGGCTCACGGGCCTAGTTGCTCTGTGGCATGTGGGATCTTCCCAGACCAGGGCTCGAACCCGTGTCCCCTGCATTAGCAGGCAGATTCTCAACCACTGCACCACCAGGGAAGCCCCTTCACCTAGCTTTATGGGAGAGAAACAAATAGCCGAAAAGCAAGCTGACTTTGGGGCTTTTCCAAGAGAGCAATCTGCAGGGCGTTTCCTGGGGTCAGTGATCATTCACCCCTATGGGCCATCCTGTCTGCCACAGTTACCGCAGGGCAGGGCGATGGCCACAGTTTGGGTGGCTGACCAGAGACTGCACGGCATGGAGAGATGCCCAGGCGTTGAAGGCACCTGGCTCCTACCACCCTGCCTCCAGCCTCCTCCACCTTTACCTAGTTGTGTGACCTTGGGCAAATTCTGTATCTTTTTCAACCTTAGTTTTTTCACTTAAAAATTGCAGATAGTGCTTCCCCTGGTGGCACAGTGGTTAAGAATCAGCCTGCCAATGCAGGGGACACGGGTTCGAGCCCTGGTCTGGGAAGATCCCACATGCCACGGAGCAACAAAGCCCATGCGCCACAACTACTGAGGCTGCTCTCTAGAGCCCGTGAGCCACAACTACCGAAGCCCATGCGCCTAGAGCCCATGCTCCGCAACAAGAGAAGCCACCGCAATGAGAGGCCTGCGCACCACAACAAAAAGTAGCTCCCGCTTGCTGCAACTAGAGAAATCCCACACACAGCAACGGAGACCCAACGCAGCCAAAAATAAATAAAAGTAAACATAAATAAATTTATTTTTTTTAAAAAGTGCAGATAACAGGCTCACCCACCTTAAAGGTTATTGTAAAGATTAATAGAGATAATGCGAATGTTGTCAGTGCCTACTGTCTCGTGAATCCATACTCCTTTATCTGGGGATCCCTCCAACTCCACCTATAAAGTTTCCAGGGTGGTCATCCTATTGTTCTGAGATACACACCAACCAAACTGGGCCAAATGGAGTCCTATCGCTGGAAGTTTAGGAACTGAAACAACCGAAAAGAAGGGCTAGTCTCTTTCTGAAACTGAGGACCTATAAACTTGAAGATGAAAGTAGCGCTGTTCTGCAGAGCAGAAAAACATGGTCAGCAATGAGAGAGAACATGAAAGGAGGAGCCCAAAGATAAGCAGAGAGAAGGAACTTTCCTTGGGTACCCCCCAGCCCCCAGGACTCCAGCCTAGTCCCAGTGAATGCCTAGAGCTCAGACTCCAGTTAGACACCCCATAAATCCCTCTGACTATCTCCAGTTTTGCCTAGCTTAGCATGAGTCCTTTTCTGATACTTATGGCCAACAGAGTTCTTCATAATACAGCGTATTATAGAGCAAGGGTTCTCTCTCATTCAACAAATATGTCTTGAGTGCCTGCTCTGGGCCAGGCATGTCCTAGACAGTCCAGTGGGGAATACAGGCAGTCACAAATAATCACCCCCCCAAATATATAACTCCTGGTCCCAGTCCCTTGTGTTATTAGAAAAAGTCTAAATTATGTTCCATACAGACACTTAAGAAGATCGAGAAGCATTCTAATGGGGTTAAGGGTCAAGTCCCGGCACTTGGACAGTTAAACTTCAGTCATGTGGAAAATGTACTAATCCCAGCAGCATATTCCTTCCTGCCAGATGAGGCAAGCCTCACTGTGTATCCCTGGGCCTCTCATTTCCCATCATCACCTTTATCGCTCTCTTTAAATCCTGGGATTTCAATTTCTCTTCCCCTCAGAATGATTCTGCTTTTAACAACTCCAGACCTTTCTCCCTGTTATTCTGTAGCCCCAGGCTGGTGCATCCGCATCATATAAGAGAGACACCTCTCCCCAAGCGGAGGGCTACGCAGCCCCAGTGAGCTGTGTTGTCACTGATTTCTGGCTCCCCGTCCTCTGCCTGTTGACGAAAATCACTTTATCAAGATGAAAAGTCGGGGGTGGGGGGTGGAACAGGGCTTCCTGTTTGGCTCCACGCACTCTCCTGCATATTCCAGGGGCACTTACATTTACAAGTCATATATGTGACCATACGTGAGTGATGTGGAGAGAAACTACCAAATATTGAAGCGAGGTGTGTGATTTGCCTTACATTTATTCAGCTATGCTTTTCAGGATTTCAATGTGGGGCAGGGAAGGGGAGCGACTCTGAATGTGGACATAAGGAACAGAGGTAGCCTGCCTGCAGAGGTTTTAGGGGAGATACTTTTCTGCCTCTTAGTCTGCCATTTAATGCTGCTGAATGCACTTGGGGTTCATTAACATCGTCTTCAGTGTCATCAATATCATGCTCACCACGTTTCAGAACCGGAAGGTTCTGAGCATCCTTCTAGTTGAATCTGTTGTTTCCCAGATGAAGGAACTGAGGTTCAGAAAGGAGGAATGATTTGCTCAAGATCAAACTGTGAAACTGGGGCAGGGGCTAAAAACCAGATCTTCTGACTTCTTATCCACTATTATCAGGCTTTTGTGTTGGGTGAAGCACTGGGTGAAGCCTGAAGCACTAGATTTTGGCCTCTGCATGGTAGGTGAAGACCTGAACATCAGGATGCCCCTAGTCTCAGACAGACATGAACAAATACACAAGGCAGAATTTTCTTACAATTTGTTTCCATCTAAGTAGCAATGTAAAAGCTTCGAAAGTAGGGAAGTTGTCATCCTAACACAATCTGTTAGCATTCTGTTCTTTTCCTTTATAATTTTTTCCTTTACATTCAGTTTTCTCTGCCCACAGTTGTGATCAAAGTGTATCCACACACTTGTATCCTCTGTTTTCATTTAACATTATGGCACAAGCAGTTTCCATATTATTGCTTTGTCTTCATAGCAATAATTTTAACGATTACTTAATATTCTAGCACTTATTAAGTAACGATTACTTAATATTCTAGTTGTACCACAGTTTACTTACCCATACCTGTATCATTGGACATTTAGGTTTCTCCAGTTTTCCATTAATATAAATAATGCTGCAATGAACATCTTATGCATATAGCCTTTCCCCCATATTTATGTTACTTCTCTAGGATGGATTCCAAAAGTGGAATAAGTAGGCCAATGATTTTGAGCAGTTTTATGGCTCTTGATACATATTACCAAACTGCCTGCTGAAAGATTCTTACCAGTTTACATAAACGATTTTGAATGAGTCAAAACAGTGACCAGATAAATACTTAGCAAGGAATGAATAAGAACCACTTCCTGTATGCATCATGCATGCATGCTGGGTAAATGCATTCTAGGTTGTTTGCTGTGGGATAATCCTACCTCTCTCATAGGGTTGAAACAAGAGGAAGAAAGTGAAGGCCTTAAGGTTTGTCATGCCATTTTTATCTCCAGGCTTCTGGGCTGTAGTTTTTGTGACTGCACAGTAGAATCACTTGAAATAATTATCATACTGGATGTCCTGGGCCAGATCTCAGAGATTTTGGCTTAATTGACCTGGGGTGTGGTCCAGCTCTGAGATTGTAAAGTTCCCTAGGTGATTCTAATAGGAGAGTGAGCTTCCCCGCGTGGATACACAGACAGGCAGGGAGGCTGAGGAGGTCAACAGAGGCAATGACCTTGAGTGATGTCCCCAGACCTACTTCCTTCTCTGCTTCCTGTGCCCTAGGGAGACCTCAACCCACGCCACTGCTCCTCCCATCCTGAGGGCGGATGTGCCTGGCTGCATTCATCTCCCACAAGCCCTGACTTTGGAGGCCCAGGAATTCCGGTGAGGAGGGAACTCAGAAGAACACAATGTTAGGGACAATTGTAGAGTCTCCAATCTGCCAGCCTGAAGGGCCTTAAATGGATGGGAATCTCAAATGTCTAACTTTAAGGGATTGGTAAACATATCATAGTACATTCACAGCGTGGAGTATCACATAGCCATTAAAGAGTAGATTTGTGCTAAATGCAAAGATCTTCAAAATACTAAAGGAAAAAAGCCAGGTACAGAAGAGATGTACAATATGTTCTGATTTGGAGATAAAAAGAACCTATTGCATGCATATTCACTTGCATGAGCACAGAAGGTGTCTAAGATAGATAAGAAATGAACAGGAGTGGTGGTCTTAGGAGGATGGGATTGGGGCATTGGGAGAGGGAGAATGAAGGGGAATTGAACTGTTCACCTTAGGCCCTTCTCTACTGCTTGGATTGTGTGCTTCAAGCATGTATTGTATCACTTTTAATTTTATTTTTTAAAAATATTACAAGGTTTTCGAATAGCAAGGTGGCAAGAAAGAGAGACAATAGTAAAGAATAATAATCTCATACATTCCTCATAGCAAAGTACACTTTTAAAAGTGCTACCACTAACCCTTTTGAGATGAGTTGGGTCAGTATTATTCCCATTTTATAGACAAGGAAACTAAAGCTCAAAGAAGTAAAGAAATAGCAAAAGCATCAGGGCCTGTTAAGAAGTGGACTGATGTCCAGAGCTCGGGACTTCCAGCCTCTGACCCCCCAGCATCCTTTTTACATTTCCATACTTCAGAAATAAATCCCAGAGGAGCAAGATTCTGATGTCCCAGAAACCACTAATTTCCACTGGCCATGGCTTTTCCTGCTCCCACCCTATACGTAGTGAAGCCCAGAGTAGGGATCTAAGTGTGCCTGAGGACCCATCTCCCAGAGGAGACGGGAAGTCAAGAAGAGCTGGGGAGCTCACCTTCCAGGAGGCCAATGGCAGAGATGAGGCCTAAGAGGCAAGCGGGGCTCTCCCCTGGAGGTTTTACTGTTACAGCTCCTCTACTTCCAAGGGTGTGGGCTGAACAGAGGAGAGAGGCAGTCTGAAGGTGAACTGGCTGGAAGTGCACGTGGGGAAAGGAGGAAATACAATCATTGAGAACTGAAAATGCAACATGAACCGTGAAGCTTACTGGTAGTGCTTCAGGGAGCCACGACCCGGCTTCCAGCCCAACCCCATCCAAGCACCACCTGAGTCTGGGCCTGGATTCCCTTAGGCCAGGGGCAGAGCCCTTCAGAGCAGGGGAGAGAGACAGAGAGACAGAGAAAATAGGTCACAAATTCCATCAGAGTCCCATAAAGCACCACACCTGAGAGAGAATCTTCTGAGGGTCATCTGTGTACCTGGCTTCCACACTGTACCTTCTTCACCTCTCCCCCCTATATCTGGAGTGCTTGGGGAGGTGGGAGAGATGCATCTTCCTGACCTCTGTGTCCTCTGTGGCACCTTGCCAGCTGGTTGTATAAAACTCCTCTACAGGGACTTCCCTGGTGGCGCAGTGGTTAAGAATCCGCCTGCAAATGTAGGGGACACGGGTTCGAGCCCTGGTTCAGGAAGATCCCACATGCCGTGGAGCAACTAAGCCCATGCGCCACAACTACTGAGCCTGTGCTCTAGAGCCCACGAGCCACAACTACTGAGCCCTCATGCCACAACTACAGAAGTCTGCGTGCCCTAGAGCCCGTGTTCTGCAACAAGAGAAGCCACCACAATGAGAAGCCTGCACACCAAAACGAAGAGTAACCCCTGCTCACCGCAACTAGAGAAAGCCCGCATGCAGCAACGAAGACCCAACGCAGCCAAAAAGAAAATAAATAAAATATAAATAAATATAAAAAATAATAAAACTCCTCTAAAAATGTATATCAAAGTAAAATGGAATGGACACCAACAAAGATGGTGCTGGCCAATATTTACTCCATTTTATTAATCAATTTATTAATTTTATACATTGTATAAATTAGATGTATTATATATAATAATGTTATATTGTATCAATTTTATAAATTTCTATAAATTATAGAAATTCTATAAATTATGAAAGAAGCTAACCATTATTGACTCCATTTTACAGATGAAGACTCTGAGCCCAACAGAGGTAAGGGAACTTGCCTGAAGCCACACCAAGCGTAAGGGGAGCCAGGCCCAGCTGGACGGGGTGACAGAGTCCTCCAGCTCCGCCACTGCCCATACCACTTTCCAAGAGCAGCGCAATTCTCAGAGAACATGTTGAATCATCGTTAAGCGGTAGGAGATTTCCTACTGCAGGATGGGGTAGTTAGAGTGATGGTTTCAGAGGTGGCTTTGATAGGGAAGGACGCAGGATCATTATGTGAAGAATGAACCTAAGGGGTGTGTTCATCTGATGAAAAATCAATCAAGCCACACTTATGAGTTGTGCACTTTTTTGTATGTAGATTATGCTTCGATAAAAATTAAATTAAAACGAATGAGCCAGCAAACAGTCCCTGGTGCTCCTGGTGCTGTCTTATACAGAAGGATGACTGGTTAATTCTCCCCCGTGGGGCGGGAGACGGCAGGTGTTGGCTTTTCTGGAACCTCTCCCTGCTTCTCAGCATCCTCCACACTGCCACCGAGCTGTCATCCTGAAATAAAGGCCCAATCAGGTCCTCCTCTGCCTACAGTTCCTCATTAGCTTCTTGTTTCCTCCAGAATAAACTCCAGATCCCTTGGCAAAACCGGCCATGTTCTGTGCCTAACCAACTTTCCAATCTAATCTTTCATAGGAGACGAGGCATAAGACCCCGGGTTCTACCATCTCCTGGCCACGTGACTTGGGCAAGTCACTGAACCTTATCTGTAAAACAAGAGTGATCGTAGCGTACCGAGATCATGGTGAAGATAGCAGAGATTATGCACGTGGAATGCGTAAAACAGTGTTGGGCTCCCAATTACTACTCGGTAAATGTTTGCTATCACTTCTCATTTTTCACTTGACTACCCAGACACGTAGGTTATTTCCCCACTATTCTCTGATTCCTTATTCCTCTCTCACCCCTACATTTTCTTTACTTATCCCAGTTCTCCTCTCCAAAGAATAGCTCAGCTGTCACTCCTCCAGTGGGGCTCCTTCTGGCGCCCTCCACCCTACTTCCAATGGGGGACTTGCCAGTCCTCTCTCACACTCTCTTGATGCTTTGTCTGTGCTTCCACTAGAGCACTAATTCTGTGGTACCTGCCATTAGTGCTTTCATAGGGGACCTTCTCCCTTGCTCTAGTGTAAACATCTTCTTGCTCATCTCCAGGAACCTCCCAGCGACTGGCACTCTGCATGTTGGAGTGGACAGTGTCTGAGATGTTTGTCCAGCAGGTGAGCCAACATCCCAGCCCTTTCTCTGAGGCATGCCCACTGTCCCCAGCAGTTATTTTGGGCAGTGTGACTCCTTGTCCCCACTGTCCCCTCCAGCAGCTGTTGATAGGACCAGAGATGAGCAACTGACCCAAGCTGGGCTGATCAGAATGTTTGGTCCTAGGAGTTAGAAATGGAGGGGGCATTTACTGTTGGTCTGCCCCAGTACTGCCCCAAATCTGTTAGGAGTTGAATTGTGTGTTCCCACCCTGCCCCTACTAAAAAGTAATGTTGAAGACCCAATCCCCAGTACCTGTGAATGTGACCTTATTTGAAAATAGAGTCTATGCAGATGATTAAGATGAGGTCATCGGTGTGGGCCCTAATCTAAAACACTGGTGTCCTGGGACTTCGCTGGTGGTCCAGTGGTTAAGACTGCACGCTTCCAGTGCAGGAGGTGCGGGTTCAATCCCTGGTCGGGGAACTAAGATCCCACATGCCGCGTGGCCAATAAAATAAATAAATAAATAAAGGGAAATTAAAAAAAAAAAACTACTGGTGTCCTTATAAGAAGAGGAAATCAAGACACAGAGAGAGATACATACAAAGGAAAGATGTGAAGACACAGGAGAACCTGCATCTACAAGCCAAGGAATGCCTAAGGCTACCATAAGTGAGGAGGGAAGCCTGGAACAGATTCTCCCTTGCAGCCCACAGAAGAAGCCACCCTGCCCACATCTTGACTTCAGACTTCTACACTCCAGAGCTGAGACAATGAACTTCTGTTCTGAGTCACCCAGTCTGCAGGACTTCGTTAAGGCAGCCCTAGAAGACTAACATACACTCCTTTCGTTGAACTTCTCCTCCTGTCTCAAGCATATGGTTCAAGAAAAGTGAATCTCCTCTCATCCTCCCTTGCTGTGGTTGTCGTCATCATCATCATCATCATCATCATCATCGTTACTGCTGACACAGAGTCTTACTTTGCGGTAGGCACTATTCTAAGCACTCTAAATTTAATCTTAATAACAATCTATGAGATGGGTCCTATTGTTATCCTTATTTTACAAACAAAGAAACTGAGGCACAGAGAGGTTAAGTGCCAAGAGTCACACAGCTAATATGTAACAGAGCCAGGATTTAAGCCCAGGCAGTCTTATTCCAGAGTCTATGCTTTCTCCTCTACCCTTATCTAGTGCCCCTCCCACCTAACCCACGGATGGAGACGTGCCCCAAGCTGGATCAGTTAGAGCCCACTCTAAGAATTTTTCTTAAATTAGAATTTGTGGAGAAGAGCCAACCTTCTCAGGTGGCAAGACTAATCAGGTGTCGTTAGTGTCCTTTAACATGTGGAAGGAGCGGGTCTACCTTAAGCAAAGAACACTCACAGGCAGACACAGGAAATGGAGAGATAAATGACATTCAGTCCCTGTAACCTTCTGTCCAGAAGGCCTTGCCCCAGCCTGCCCTTTCCAAGGCTTGTTTATCAGAGCCCATAAATTACACTTTTGCCCAAGCTAGTTGTGTTGGGTGTCCATTATTTGCAAGCAGACGATTCCTGACTGGCACACCGGCAAACTGGAAACCGGGACTGAAAGACTCCATTTCCACTGGGGAGTGGTCTCTTGAGTGGTGGCGATAAAAAGAAACCTTGGCTCCTGTGAGGCAGGCATCTTCTGCAAGGGGCTGAGTACCGGGGAGAGCTGGGGTCTGCAGAGGAGATGGAGGAGCAGATGCTGAGAAAGGCAGAGTGAGGATGGAGAGAGAGCACCATGGAGTCCTAAGAGTTTTTCAGGTCTGAGGCTTGGCTGCATTCCTGCCTGTGGGTTCTATGAGATCTCCCCGTAGCCATGTCATTAGCTCCCATTTTCAGTTTAAACTGACACATGTTGGTTTCAGTAGGTTGTATGCAAAGAATCATAAATTCACATGCAGCTGGTACTTAATACTGTTGAATATAATAGAAGGTTTCTAAGTGAAATGATAGATAGGATAAGGACTGTTCCTTAGGAATATTGCTCTGGAGGCTGTATGTAGGAACAATTCCTTTTGGGGAACATGGATGGGAAGCAGAGATAATAATAGAGAGGTGCCCGCAGAGGCCAGTCTGAGAGGTGAGTAGAGCCTGAGTGACTGGAGAGAGATGTGGGAAATACCAAGGGAAGGGATGTGGTGGACTCAGCGTCTGAGGGGATGGGGCAGTAAAGGAGAAGGACCTGTCAAAGAGGATGGGAGTTTGAGCCTGGTTTCCAGAAGGAAGGATGGTACCATTAATAGAAGGAGGGCAGTCAGGAGAGAAGATGAGTGGCTCTCAAACATTGACATTGAGCTGAGGTGCCAGTGACAGAAATAATAATTAGGTTCAGGAGAGGAGCCGGCTGTAGAAGCAGAGACTGGGGGTGGGTCACTCTCAGCTGAGGGCTGGAGCTGCCAGAGATGCCAAGGCAGCTGAAGGAGAGCACAGAGGAAGAAAAGGCTGCAGGCTCCTTACTCAGGAAGTGAGAGAATGAAAAACAGAGAAAGAGCAGTCAGGAGGTAGGGCAGAAACACAGCATGGGCAAAGTTGAGGAAACTGAGGAAGGAGATGGTTTCCAGAAAGGAGGACGAGATCACAGGAAACCTGTAAGGGAGCAGGGAGTGGATGATGAGGGGAGAAGGCAGACGGCAAGGCTTGCAGGAGAGGTGGGCTGGAAGTAATTTAGTGCCACTGCAGTCTGCAGCTGCGTTTGCCTTCTCAGGGAGTGGTGAGACTGATTTTGCAGCTAGGAAGATGTTTGGACAGCCTGCTTGAGTGAGGAAGGTGAAAGCTCCAGGAAATAACCTGGGTAGGCTGGTGAGATCATGAGAAACCCAAATCTGAACTACCCTGCCTGATAAAGGGGGAAGGTGAGAGTCTGGGGCTGTGGATTGGGGTTGAGGGCGAAGATGTGAAGAAGTGGTTCCAGTCATGGCTCTTGGTTGTAAACAACAGAAACTGGCTAATTTATGTAGAAAAAGAAATTACTGGAAGGCTTTTTTCTTTTTTTTTTAAATTATTATTTATTTATTTTTGGCTGTGTTGGGTCTTCGTTTCTGTGCTAGGGCTTTCTCCAGTTGCGACAAGCGGGGGCCACTCTTCATCGCGATGCGCGGGCCTCTCACTATCGCGGCCTCTCTTGTTGTGGAGCACAGGCTCCAGACGCGCAGGCTCAGTAGTTGTGGCTCACGGGCCTAGTTGCGCCACGGCATGTGGGATCTTCCCACACCAGGGTTGATCCCGTGTCCCCTGCATTGGCAGGCAGATTCTCAACCACTGCGCCACCAGGGAAGCTCTGGAAGGCTTTTTGTTGGCTCACAGAATCTGGAAGTATAATAGCTATTTATGCTCCATAACAAATTATGCCCCCCAAAAACAATGCACATTTATTGTCTCCTAGTTTCTATGGATCAGGCATTTGGGAGCAGCTCAGGTGGGGCTTCCGTTAGCTGAAGTTTGACTGGGGCTGGGGAGCTGCTTTCAAGACAGCTCAGTTGCTTGGATGTTGGCAGGAAAACTCAGTGCTTCATTGGCTATTGGTAGGAAGCTTTCTTCCCTTATATATGGGCTTTTCTATGAGACTGCCTGAATGCCCTTATGGCATTGGAGCTGGCCTCCCCCAGAGTGAGGGATCCAAGCAAGAGTGTAAGGAGGAAGCTGCGATGCCTTTCATGACCTAGTCTTGCAAGTCACACATTGTCACTTCTACCATATTCTATTCATGAGAAGAGAGTCACTAAGTCTAGCCCATCCTCAGGGGAAGGGGAATTAAGTCCCAGCTCTTGAAGAGCGGAGTATCCAAAAATTTGTGGACGTATTTTTAAATGAAAACCATTATAGGACAGTTGGAGGATTAGACTTGAAAAACAGGCTGGAAGCTGGATATCCAGGACCCCAGCCAAGGTCACACCAAGGAACAACTGGTTAGGGGTGGATACTGTGGAACCTGCTGCCCAAGCATGGGTCCTCCTCTTATAAATATTCCCTGCTTTTTTGTAGCACTTGCTCCAAAAACAAAGTCAGTGGCTTAAGCAGCTGATTGGCTGATTTGGATCACAGAGCCCACACCCTGCCTGAAATACAGCCTTTGGGGCTTCTGTAATACGATACAGGACCTGACTCTCACCAAGACCTACATAGTTGCTGATCCCCCAAACCCACACACCCCATAAGAGCAATGCCCATCACAGAAAGACTCCTGTCTGATTCTCTAATGGGGGTCCAATAATTCAATTCTGACACCAACTCTCAGAGTTAGCATAAACCCCATAGGTTAAGGGCTCAGTGCCATAAGACTGCCCCCATTTCAGATGCCAGCCAAAAATGGAGTCCCCAGGAGACCCACACTTCTGCCTGGCTGACTAAAAATTTGGGGGTTCCCACAATCACCCTCAGGTTTGCTAATTCACTAGAATGCAGGAAAACACTGTACTTAAATTTACTAGCTTATTATAAAGGATACCACTCTGGCACAGCCTAATGGGCAAGGTATTTATGGGGAGGGCACAGAGCTTCCATGTCCTCTCCAGGTATACCAACCTCCCAGCACATCAATGTGTTTGCCAATTTGGAAATCTTATTGTTCAGGAGTTTTTATATCTCAGTCTCCAGCTCGATACCCTTCCCTGAAGCTAATCAGGTGTTTGGTCTTTCTACGGACAGGTCCTATTCAGAAGCTTCCTAAGGGCTCCACCCTGAGTCACTCACTAGCATAAACTCAGGTGTAGTCCAGAGAGGCTCTTTAGGAATAACAAAATGCACTCCTGTCACCACTCAGGAAATTGCAAGAGTTTCAGGAGCTCTGTGCCAGAAACCCAAGACAGGTGATGCAACAGATTGGGGGGTGGGGGGGTGGGACGGGGGGGTGGGCAGGGACTCGGAGGAGAAGCCTTAGCCAGAGAGGAGTTCCCTGGGATGGAGTGCTGCGGGCTTTTATTATTTATTCCATTTAGGTCATTTGCCATCTGTGGTGTTGCGTAGTAGTTGCGTGGTGATGTAACTCTCCTCTGTAATCAATAAATCCTTCAATCAAACTCTGCTATATCCTTGTGTTTGTGCTTGCCTTAGAGAATCAAAGACAAGGGGGCTGCATCATGTTCATGTCAGCACAGGGTGGAGAGAAACCAAAGTGCCAGTGAGATTCAAATGCTTCAGTGGAAACCAGATGTTGGAGCTCTTATCCCTGACACTTCCCAGAATCCCATCCTGGATTGTTCCAGGGACTCTTCAGAGGTATTTGGCGGAGGAAGGTGTTGGGTTTCCCATCACATGTGGGACGAGGTTTTGAGTCATTTACGTGTAACTATCAACAGAAGGGTGAGCCCACAAGGTAGAGGATGAGAGGACATCGTGGTTTTTGACACTTGGCTTTAAATACAAACTTGAAGTCGTTAGTAATGTGAATACTATTGTTAAGGGAGAAAATGGTATCATCTAAGGTCCACTCTGGATTTAGTTTTAGCAAGCCAAATTTTTTTTTTTTTAATGAGCTTGAGCCTGGGGCCCTGTAATTGAAGCCATTTAGAAAGCTAAATCCTGAGAAAAAAAGGAGAAGGTGAAGAACATACAGAGACATCAGGCATATGGCCCTCTAGGAGACCTGACCAGAACAAAGAAGTGAAAAGCACAACTTCAGGCTGCCATGGTCTCACCCCGGGGGTCCAGGCCAGGGGGACGTGGCTAGGCAGAGTGCTGGGGGTTTAGGGGGAACACAGTCACATGGGGAAGATGACTGTTCTAAGTGAAGGCCAAAGGGTTGGCTTGGGGGGCCTCAGGTTTAAGCATCCTGCTAGCTGGAGCCAGGACAGGCAGGTAGAAAGGGGGGTGCGAGACAGGTGGAAGGGCTAAGGATCAATGCCGGAGAGGACAAGCAGGAAGTGCTCTTACTGAGTTGAGGACTGGGCTTTTTAACGTGATGTTTTCTTAATGAAGTGTCAGAGGGAGGCCCTGCAATGAGTCTATGATGAATGTTCAATCAATGCCCAATAATGAGTTATTAATTATTATTCAATAACCAAGCACACTCTTTCCAGGCCTGCCGTAGAAACAAGGGGCTGATAGAGACACCCTTAAGCTGTCTATTCTATACCCCTGTTTTTATTTTTTTTTATTTATTTATTTTTAATAAATTTATTTTATTTATTTATTTTTGGCTGGGTTGGGTCTTCGCTGCTGCGCGCGGGCTTTCACTAGTTGCGGCGAGCAGGGGCTACTCTTGGTTGCGGTGCGCAGGCTTCTCATTGCAGTGGCTTCTCTTGTTGCGGGGCACAGGCTCTAGGCGCGTGGGCTTCAGTAGCTGTGGCATGTGTACTCAGTAGTTGTGGCTCACGGGTTCTAGAGCGCAGGCTCAGTAGTTGTGGTGCACGGGCTTAGTTGCTCTGCGGCATGTGGGATCTTCCCAGACCAGGGCTCGAACCCATGTCCCCTGCATTGGCAGGTGGACTCTTAACCACTGCACCACCAGGGAAGCCCTATACCCCTGCTTTTAGAAGGACGTACTCTAACCCAGGTCTCTGAGGATTCTTTTTTGGTCTTAAAATGACTTGGCCTGTTCTGCTGTTTGTCCATATTAATGTTGAGAAGGTTTCCCTTCTGTCTTGTCAAGCCCTCTTGTTAAAATTTATTTTAAACTTTTAAGGAGCTCCTACTATGTGCTGGGCACTGGCCTGACCACTGGGGGACACAAAGACAAACAAGGTAAACCAGATGCAGTCTTTGTTCTTAAGAGTTCATATCTAGGAACCTAAAAAAATGGTACAAATGAACTTATTTACAGAACAGAAATAGAGTCACATGTAGAGAACAAACTTATGGTTACCAGAGGGGGAAGGGGGGGATAAACTGGGAGATTCGGATTGACATATACACACTACTATATATAAAATAGATAACGAATAAGGACCTACTGTATAGCACAGGGAACTCTACTCAGTACTCTATATGGGAAAAGAATCTAAAGAAAGAGTGGATATATGTATATGTATAACTGATTCACTTTGTTGTACAGCAGAAACTAACACAACATTGTAAATCAACGATACTCCAGTAAAAATTAATTAAAAAATAAAAAGAGTTCACATCCAGTGTGTGTGTGTTGAGATGCAGGGGTTAGGGTGGTTGAGGAACTAGACACTAGAGGAAATTATATTATGAACAGGGCTATCAAAAAACAGAGACATATTTATCCAGTACAAATGCTAGCTAGATATTTTTCGTATATAATCTCATTTAATCCTCAATATAGCCCAATGGGGAAAGTACTATTATTATCCCCATTTTACAGAATGGAGATCTGAAGTCATGTGACTTCTCTAAGGCCACACAGCTAGTAAGTGGCAGAGACAGGACTCAAACCCATGCCTTTCTAAGGTCACAGCTCATATTCTTGTGTGTGTGTGTGTGTGTGTGTGTGTGTGTGTGGTAAAATATATACAACATAAAATTTACCATTTTAACCATCTTTTTTTTTTAAACTGAAGTCTTTTTTTACTTTATTTTGAAATTTTCACATTTTCTTTTTTATAATTTAAAATTTTAAGAAATCGTGGTAAAATATACATAACAAAATTTACCATCTTAACTATTTTTAAACATACATTCTAGAGTGTTAAGTGCATTTTCAACCAATTGATTGTTGTGCAGCCAATCTCTACAACTCTTTTCATCTTTTAAAACTGAAACTCTGTATCCATTAAATAACAACTCCCCATCCCCACCCTGCAGCCCGACTCCTGGCAACTATCACTCTGCTTTCTGTTTCCATGAATTTGACTACTCTAGGCATCTCATATAAGAGGTCTCATACAGTATTTGTCATCTTGGAGACTGGTTTATTTCACTTATCATAATGTTCTCAAGATTCATCTATATTGTAGCATGTGTCAGAATTTCCTTATTGTTTAAGGTTGAATGTATGTATATACTGCATTTTATTTATCCATTCATCTGTTGATGGACACTTGGGTGGCTTCCACCTTTGGCTATGTGCTGCTCTGAACATGAGTATACAAATATCTCTTTGAGACCCTACTTTCAACTCTTTCAGGTATATACCCAGAAGTGGTATTGCTGGTTCATATGGTAGTTTTATTTTTAATTTTTTGAGGAATCATCATACTGTTTTCCACAGCTGCTAAACCATTTTGCATTCCCACCAAGAGTGCATAAGTGTTCAAGTTTCTCCACATCCTCGCCAACACTTGATTTTTTCTGGTTGGTTTGTTTGTTTTTTCATAGTAGCCACCCTAATGGGTGTGAGGTGGTAGCTCATTGTGGTTTTGATTTGCATTTCCCTGATGATTAGTAATGTTGAACATCTTTTCATATGCTTGTTGGCCATTTGCATATCTTCTTTGGAGAAATGTGTATCGAAGTTCTTTGCCCATTTTTAAATCAGGTTGGTTTTTGTTGTTGTTGAGTTGTAGGAGTTCTTTTTATATTCTGGATATTTACCCCTGTCAAAAAAATCCAGAAAGCTTTACTTGATATGAATATTTTATTGAGCAAGAAATAAACTGATCAGGAGCAGGGAGACTTTAGAAGCTTGCTTTCAGCAGTTATGGCTCAGTTTATAAAGCATGAATGAGGGATACGTTGTTTTCTGTTGTTGACTGGTTCCTAGAAACTCATGTTCCTTTTCATTGCATTAGCTTGTTTGTTTGTAACTAATTGGCTAGGAAGACATAAGATCACACTGACATGAAGAAAGCTTAAGCTTTGTTTTTGGGAAAATCAGGACAGTCTTAAGTTTTGGTTACGTGACTATGAGTGTTGTGTCTCTGAGTATATTCAAACGGTGGTCTCTGTTTTGGTTTTCTTCAGTGTCTCTTATTGGATATATGATTCGTAAATATTTTCTCCTATTGTGTGGGTAGCCTTTTCACTCTGTTAATTGTGTCCTTTGATGTGTAGAAGTTTTTAATTTTGATGTAGTCCAGTTTATCTATTTTTACTTTTGTTGCCTGTGCTTTTGGTTTCATATCCAAGAAATCATTGCCAAATCCAATGTCATGAAGCTGTCCCTCTATGTTTTCTTCTAAGAGTTTTATAGTTTGGGCTCTTACATTTAGGTCTGTGACCGATTTGAGTTAATTTTTATATATGGTGTGAGGTAAGGGTCCAACTTCAATCTTTTGTGTGTGGATATCTGGTTTTCCCAGCATCATTTGTTGAGAAGACTATCCTCCATCTTAAAACATTTTAAGTCCACAGTTCAGTGGTACTAAGTACATTCATATGGTAGGGCAACTACCCCCACTATCCATCTCCAGAACTTTTTCATCATCCTACTGAAATTCTACAACTATTAAACACAAACTCTTCATTTCCCTCTCCCCTCAAGCCCTGGAAACCAGTGTTTTACTTTCTGTCTCTAAGAATTTGTCACGGTCCATGGTCTTAAGGACCACATTCCACACAGGAAAGTGTGGGAGCACAGAGAAGGGACACAGCCCTGTACTGCTGGGGGTGTTGGTGGGAAAATGATGAGTATCAGAAGAAGCTTTTGGAGGAGGGGGTGCCCAAGCTGGGTGGGTATCAGCCAAGTGGGAGTACGGGTGTAGCGGCATGCCAGCAGACTTGATGAGCAGAGGCAAAGGCTTGTGAGCAGCACAGGGTGTTCTGGTGAGACTAGCTGCTCGCCCAGGTGTAGGGATTACTAATGGTTTTCCAGCTGTCTCTTCTTTAGAATTCCCCTCTCCTTCCACCTTCCCTACTCAGAGCCGACTTCTCTTTCTCTCCATCTCATTCCTCCTCTTTTTTAAAAAAAACCTGTGAACTTCTTATTCAAATATAAGTTACGGACAGCATAACCCATGAATGCGTGTGATGAATTTTTACAGAGTTAACATACCCAGGTACCCTGTACTCAGGTGGAGGAGCAGAACCCCAGCACCACAAGAGACCCCTTCCTGTGAGTACCCACACCCTTCCCTCAAAGGTAACCACGATCCTGACTTCTAACAAAACAGAGACCTTTTGCCCTTTTTGTAGCTTATATAAGTGCAATTATACAGAATATATTCTTTTGTGTTTGGACGTAACATTCCTTCCATTTTGTTCTGGCCAATTCTCCTCCATGCTTGAATGTCAGAAAACGGTCATTGTGCTAGTCCTCATCTCAGCTCAGATGATGGAGAGGAACTGGCTACACAAATATAAGGTGGCATCACAATTCACAATAAACCACAGGACGAGAAGTTTCTCTGGCCGGGCCCCGTGGGCCTGCTGCTGTAGAATGGATGGTTCCCATTGAGGGCTGTAATGGAGGAGGGACAGCACTTGCCCTGTACTATTCTCCTAATATTTCGAAGAGAGTGAAGCTTAGAATTGTTAAACATTCCCAGAAGGGCCATAAATCTCATTTTAGCTAGTTTCAATTGCAGGATGAAATGGCTTGTTTTCTTGGCAATTTTTATTTTTCCCTCTCAGTCCCCTGCCCTCTGGTTCTCTGGCTCATAGACGCATGGCTTCCTTCCTTCCTTCCTCTCCTGGACTCTTTCCCTTTTGGCAGTTAATTTCTGCAGAGTTCAGCCCTCCTCTGGACCCAGGAGCTTTTAGCCAGTCTTGGACTCAGGAGATAGATATATACAAGAGTTACAAGGTATCCTGAAGATTAGCTGATTCACTCTACCTTTCATTTTTTGAAATTTAAAAAAATCAAGATATGATTTACATACAGTAAAGTGTACAAATCTTAGCATACAGCTCAACTAATTCAGCTCAATTAATAAATTAATTTTTATACATGTAGACTCATGTAACCATCATTTAATCAAGATATAGAACATTTCTAGCACCCAGAGGTTTGCTCATATTTTTTCCCAGTTGATCTCTCCTCTTCCCTGCCCCCACCATGGGAACCCCTATTTTCCTTCTATCACCATAGATTATGCTTACCTGTTCTTGAACTTCAGATAAATGGAATCATACAGTATGTGCTTTTTTGTGTCTGGCTACTTTTGTTCAACATCAGGGTTTTGAGATTCATCCATGTTCTTGTATATATCTGTAGTTTGTTCTTTTTTGTTGCAGAATAGGATATCATTTACTTATCTACTTTTTCAAGGACATTTGGATTGTTTTCAGTTTAGCCACTGTATTAGTTTGCCAGGGCTGTCATCACAAAGTACCATAGACAGAGTGGTTTAGACAACAGAAATTTACTTTCTCACAATTCTGGAGGCTAGAAGTCCAAGATAAAGGTATCAGCAGGGTTGATTTCTTCTGAGGACCTCTCTCCTTGACTTGTAGCTGGCCATCTTCTCTTTGTGTCTTCACACAGTCTTTCCTTTTCTTTGTGTGTCCTAATGTCCTCTTTTTATAAGGACACCAGTCATATTGGATTAGGGCTCACCCCAATGGCTTCATTCAAATTAATTACTTCTTAAGGCCTTATCTCCAAATATAGTCACATTCTAAGGTACTGGGGGTTAGGACATCAGTATATGAACTTGTGGGGGAGTAGGCACAATTCAGCCCTACTATAAATAAAGCTGCTATGAACATTTTGGTACATATTTTATACATATACTGTTGTCCAAAGTGGACAAACCAATTTACACTCCCATCATCAATGTATGGGAGTACAGGTGCTCTATATCCTCACCAGCTGCTTCATTTTACAGATGAGAAACAGAGACCAGGAATTCCCTGGCGGTCCAATGGTTGGGACTCTGCGCTTTCACTGCTGAGGGTTGGGGTTCCATTCCTGGCCTGGCGCAGCGTCACCAAAAAACAACAGAGAGGAGGAGCTGAAAGGCCCACTTTCCCATACGCAGATCATGAGCTTGAGGATGCAGAGCATGCAGAGGAAGCCCTGTCTCCCGCCTGATTCAGGAATTTCTGAAACTCTCCAACACATCACTTCATTCAATCAGTTAGTTATCAAAAAGAACTCTGAGAACCACCCGAGGCTCAGGTCCTATGATAGGCTCTGCAGTTAGGTGGCTAACAAGAGAGACATGAACGTACGTTCCACTTGTAGCAAGAGACCATGAACACACCAACTAAATGAGTAGTGGCAGATTGTGGCAAGTGCCAGCAAGGAATCAGCAGAACCTGAGCTAGAGGATAAGGAGCTTGGGGGTGGAGATCCTTTAGATGGGTTGCTCCAAGGGCCTTTCCGAGCATGTACATGTAGGAGAGCCCTGAAGGGATTAGAAGGTGGCAGTCAGACCAAGGACCAGGGAAAGTGTTAAGGCAGAGAGAATAGGAAAAGT
Organism: Balaenoptera borealis; assembly: GCF_965194805.1. Taxonomy (NCBI): domain Eukaryota; kingdom Metazoa; phylum Chordata; class Mammalia; order Artiodactyla; family Balaenopteridae; genus Balaenoptera; species Balaenoptera borealis. The sequence continues at coordinate 68,752,187 of NC_138862.1, forward strand.
ACTAGCCCTGAAGTAGGAACAGCTGATGGTGGGGGATGGGCAGGAAATGATGGTTTGTGTAACTGGAGCCAAGTGGACAACATAGGGGAGAGGCAGGAGATGAAATCTAGAGGCCAGGCCCAGACCATGCATGGCTCACAGGTCATGGGGAAGTGCTTGGATTTCATTTTATGGGCAAGGGAAACCATTGGAGGGTTTCAAGGAAATGGCTAACAAAATCCAACTGACATTAACAACTGCATTGTAGGGGGTACAAGGAGGAAGGAGCAGGCAAATGGAAGGAGCAGTCTTGCCCTTGCGTGGGTGAGACATGTCAGTGACTTACACTTGGGAGGTGGCAGAAGAGTTATATTTTGGAGGTAGAACTGACAGGATGTGGTGATGGGTTGGATGGGCCTGTTGAGAAGTGAGGATGAATCAAGGATGACTTCTAGGTTTTGAGCTTGGAACCTCCAGATAGTGAGCAAAGATCTTTCAGCTATAACCTATCAATCCTAGACTGTGCACTTCCTTGTCCATCTCACTACTATATATCTTGAGCCTCAGGATGTAGTAGGTATTTAATAAAAATTCTTGAATGAATAACTGATTCCACACATGAATGTTTTAGCACAAGGAATGGATTCAATAAAGGTTTTTTTTCTTTTAAAATTTTTTTATTGAGATAAAATTCACATAACATAAAAGTAACCATTTTAAAGTGTACAATTCAGTGGCACTTAGTACATTCACAATGTTGTGCAATCATCGTTTCTGTCTTTTTCCAAAATATTTTCATCATTCCCAAGGAGATCTTGTACCCACTGAGCAGTCACTCCCCAATTTCTCCTCCCCCCAGCCCTAGGCAATCACTAATCTGCTTTCTGTCGCTATGAATTTGCCTATTTCTGGATGGTTCATATAAATGTAATCATACAATATTCATACTTTTGTGTCTGGCTCCATTCTTAGCATAATATTTTCGAGTTTCATCCACATTGTTGCATATATCAGTAGTTCATTCCTTTTAATGACTGAATAATATCCCACTGTATGAATATATCACATTTTGTTTATCCATTTATCCCTCAATAGACACTTGGGTTGTTTCTACCTCTTGGCTATTGTGAATAATGCTGCTATGAACATTTGTGTACAAGTATTTGTTTGAATACCTGTTTTCAAGTCTTTTAGGTACATGCCCAGGAATGGAATTGTTGGTTATAAGGTAATCTCTATTCAACTTTTTGAGGAAATGTCAAACTGTTTTCCAACAGCTCAATAAAGTTTTCTGAATGAAAAAAAGAAACAGTAGGAGGGAGGCAGGGACGACGGCTTTTCCTATCCTCCACAAGCAGCACTGGACTCTGCCATTTCCAGGCTGTGTAATCTGGGTCATATTAAGTTCTCTGGGCCGCCACCTCATCCTCAAGGTGGGGAAAATAAAACTTACCTGAGCTGAAGGAGATCTTGTTTCTAAAGTTCTAGGCACAGAGCAAGCCCCCCAAATTAACTGCTTTCCCTTACTCTTTGACCCTGACCATGTCGCACTCCACTCATGCTTCTACCTGGCCTGGGGGCCAAGTTCACACCCGCGGACCCCTGCTCAGCCATGCTGCAAACTACAACTCCCAGCACGCACTTCTCCCCGGCAGGCTCTGCCAGCGCGGTGCGCATGCTTTGGCAGACGTGGCACCGGGAACTCGGAGGCGGGGAGCGGTTGGGAAGTGGCGGCGGTGGCTGCTCCCGGCGGAGCTGCGGTCGCGGGAGCCCGAGTGGGGACCAGAACCGGCCGTGGGCAGCTGCGGCGGGGATGGCGCGGGTCGTGCCGGCGTGGCGGCTGCTGCTGCTGGCGGTCTGGGTGAGGCTGTGGCGCTGGGGTCCGGGCCGGGACGGCACGTGCACCCGGCGAGGGTCCGAGTTCCCTGCTCCCGGCCCTCCCGGGATGTGCGGGGGAGATAGACGCCTCCGGGCGCCTGGGTGGGGGCGTGCGTGCCGAGCAGGCGGGCACCCGGTGGCTGCGGGGGAGGCAGCGGGGCGGTCGCCGTGCCCTCCCAGCGGAGTGCTCCGGGGCTCAAAGGTCGAAAGGAGCCCGGGGTGGGGGACCCCGGGGGCGCTGGGCGATCCCTCGCGGGGGTGGGGGGCTTGCGCCGCGGACACAACTTTGCAGGGGCGCAGGTCAGGGGGCGGCCGCGAGCTAGGGCCGGACGCCGGCGGCTTGCGGGGGTGCTGCACCCCCGACTCCGGGCCCTGCACCTGTGTGAGTACGGGGTAAGAAGGGGGTGCTTGCCACCAGCACTGCCGGAAGCCTTGTTTTAGAGCCAGCCACCTAGTTCTTGGTTTCGGCTCTGAGCAGCCGCGAACCTCCAGTGACCACGTGGATCCCCGCCCGCCGGCCAGGCTTGGCGGGGCCGGGTGGGGTCACCGCGGGGGAGTTCAGCTCCTTCACCCAACTGAGGCTGGCTGGAACCTCAGCCACTTTCTGGCTTGTGATGCAGCCTATCATTTAATGTACCTGACTTAATCTTCTCATCCGTGAAATTGGGACGCTTTAAATACCACTCTAACAAGGTTGCCAGGAGGGTCGGATGAGAAATCAGAGGAGGTAGCTCTAAACTGCAAAACCGTACAGGAGTGGAGAAGGGGTGGGCCAGGGTGATGGGAGTGCAGGCTCTCCGGAGGAGTTTGCTACCCTTGTGGGGTGGGGGGAGGAATGCCGCAGGGCATCCCTGAGAGGGGTTGGAATGGGTGTGTCCACAGCACCCAGGGCCCCGGGTTTGGCCTTGGTTTTGCTGTGGGTGTGTGATAGGATAATATGGCCTCCTTCCACACCTCTAGTATAACTTCTGGTCTGCCTTATTTTAGGACAATCTTGGCTCCTTTTTTTCCTGAAGTTCCTGAAGGGAACCTCCTGCTGCCGGCACTCTCTCCAACCCAGATTTTCCAGTTTTTTTCTTTTGGGTGTGGCAAGGATGCTGGACAAAACGTGAGGAGAAAAAATGGAGTGTGGCTTGAGTTGCTTTAAATACTTCCATCTCTCAATGCCCTGCCCTTCTGGGATCACCAGTGAGGAGTGGCCCTGTATTTTCTAGTTGTATGAAAATGGGTGGGAAAGGAAGGTCCTTGCCCCTCTAGATCTGACCATTCTCTTGGAGAGAAACGAGGCTGGAGTGGGGCAGTGTCACTTCCCCAAATCTAGGTGTGTTTGATCTGTTTGTATTCTGTTCCTGCTGCCGGTTGGTCTGGGCTGGTTTCTAGGCCAGGCAGAACTGCTGGACCGTGCAGAGGGGGCCATCTCCAGTGCTACCCCCTATCAGGTCTTTGCACTTGGGCTGTTTTAGGAGGTCCTACTTTCCTCTCTTCTTCCCCTTTCCCCTCCCTCCTGTGAAAATAAAAGGCTTGAGACTCAGACAAGAAAGAAGTTTCCTTCAGCAAACATTTATTTATCAACCCCATTGTCTGGCTGGCACCGGGTTGGATTTTGGGCAGGGAGCACAACACACTTTGTTCCTGCCCTCTGGTGTTGCCCTGCGTTGGGCAGGGGAGGCAGTCCTGTGCGCAGATAAAGACAGAACAGTGAGTGCTGATACTCGAAGTTCTGGGAGCACCCCTGAAGGGGAGCCATGCATTAATTTAGAGGGAGGTCAGCCATGACTTTCCTGAGGGGTGGGTTGAGCCGTCAGGAGGGGGTGTGGGAGTCCTCTAGGCAACTGAGGTCTGCTGATGCCCTCCACCTGGAGGTGTAGAGAGTGGGTAGGTTTGCTGAGAGTCCTAGAACCTGGGAGGCCTCAACAAGGAATTGACATTTTCTCCTTTCCCCAAGCCTAAGATTGACTTAGAAGGCGTGAGGCTGAGGTGTACGGTCAGTGATGAGTGGTGGGTGGACATCAGGGCGGGCCTCTGTAAATATAAACTCTACGTCCATCTGATAAGGGTTCCGAAGCTCCTGGGAGTGGATTGGGTTTCTTTGTCCACTCAGTATTTACTGGGGGCAGATACGCGCAGAGCCCTGGGCTGTGACCCAAGAGATACAGAGAAGTGTAAAGGGGTCTACAGAGATTCATGGACAGGGGTGTACACCCACCACGTTTTTTACAATAGCAGAAATATGGAAGTGGCTTAAATGCTTAACAATAGCAGCATGTTTAAATGATTTCTGGCCCTATCCATACCATGGAAAGTAATGTTTATAAAGAATATTTGTATTTACTAGAATGCTGGGTTTATTATCAAAATATGTTATGATGCTTATGAAGAATGTCTAAGGACATGGAAAAGTATTTGAGTGTGATAATTAGGGGAAAAGCAGGATACGAAACCGAATCCCAGGGTGGCTGAAGATAGCTACAAAAGTGTTTGAGGGATTAGCAGTGCATCAAAATGTTTACAGTGATTGTTCTGGAAGGTGGAGTTGTGGGTGACTTTTGCTTACTTCTTTGCTTATGCTTTTTTGGTACTTCCCAGGTTTTCTATATGAGTGTGCATTAGTTTTTGATCAGAAAAGTTAGTAAAGGAACTTTTTAAAAAGTTTCTTTGGGGACTCCCAGCCTTCCACACTCTGGGGTGGAAAGAGCGGCAGTCAACACTTGGGACAGGTTAGTTCCAGCCCTTCCAGGCTGGGTGTCTCTGCCCTGGGCCTGCGGCTGGGGAGGCCAGGCTGTCCTGTCTCTACCCCTGCAGCCGACTGCCCCTTCCTGCTGTCCCACTCAGCTCCTTCCTGCAGCTGACCCTTCCCCAGGGCCATCCATGCTGATTGTTGTATAGTCTCCATCCAGACCTCGCTCAGAATGGAGTAATGTCCGAGCTGGAGAGGACTCAGCCTCAACCAGCTCAAGGGTTCCAACGTCAGGCTGGGGCCTGGAGCTGGGCTGTGATGAAGTTTCCACTGGTTCACAGACAAATTGGAAAAATAACAATGGTGAATGGCTTTTTTTTTTTCACGATTCCAAATATTTCCGGTTTAAAAACTTCATTTCTCTGACACGGTGTCCATATTGAGGGAGTGCATGTGGCGGGGGTGTGGAGGAGTGGCTTATAGTGTCCTTTTGAAAAAAATGAAAGCAGTGATAGTATATTGTGATTTTTTTTAAAAGCCTTTAATTGATAAAATTTATTTTAAAATATATATGTAATACACACTATATATTTTTAAACATATTTTAAACATATACTTTAAATACATGTTTAAAAATATATCCTGCCAATCTGTGAGCTTCAGAAGTCTGAGAACTACTGACCTAACTCAGCTCCCTGATTTTAAAAGAGAAAAGTGAGGCTTTGAGAGGGAAGGGACTCACCCACTTGAGGCCACCTAGTTTGTAAAGGCAGAGTGGGGATGGTAGCCAGGCCCCTGAATTACACATCAGCGTTCTTCCGCCTCCATCTCTGTCGTGCCAGCTCCCACCTGCTTCCCTCCTCCCAAGCCACTGCTCAGGCCTCTGCCCCAGAGGGTGGCGTGAAGCTCAGAACTTGATTTCACAGTGGGTAGGGGTGCAGGAAGCAGCAGACGTTTGCCCTGGTCTCTCCTGCAGAGCTTTTAATGTACACGTATTTAGGTTCTACACCTCTATATATTTAATAGGCTTTTGTGGGCTGGTCTGAGAGCCTAATTGCCATTGATAATGCTGCTTGGAACCTGGAGTGGACTTTTCCCACAGAAATAAACACAGAAGAAGTATTAAAACAGAACTGGCACACGAGTTGGAATGGCTGAGTGCCATAGGAGTGGCAAACACGGTGCTGTGGATTCGGACCAGGGTCACGCTCTGGGGCACCAAGGGACCAGAGAAGGGCCGCAGCTCATGCCTCACAAAGAAGGCAGACTCTGAGCTCTGTGACAGCGGGGATCCTTCCTGTCCCAGCACCTCGCCCAGACCTGGCATGCAGTCACCCCCAGTCTGTGTTTGGTTGAAGGAATTAGTGTTGCAGGCAGGGAATCCAAGACAGAAACGTGGGCAATGAGGAGTGATGGGCCGGGCTGGATGGAAGGGAGGATTTGAGTGTGGGATTGGGGAAACGAGACTGGAAAAGTGAATTGGAAAGAATCTTAAATGCCTGACAAAGCTTTTGGGACTTGATTCTTTAGGCAATGGAGAGACATGTTGAAAGCGGCCCTTTTAATAACAAGAGCAGTTACGCCACAGTGGAGGGTTGGGTTGGAGCGGGAGAGACTGGATTAATTTTCCCAAAACAACACTTTCTTCCTCTTACTTTCTTCTCTGTTATCTACAAGATGTAGTCCAGTGTGATGTTACAGAAAGAACATGGGCCTTTAGCCAGCTAGACACTCAGGAGCTATGTGACCTTGGGCCCTGCCTATTTTCTTGTCAGTGGTGGTAATGTTATCCATCTTGCAAAGTTGAAAGGATCAGAAATAATACAGGAAGCACCCAGCACACTGTGTGGCACACGTGGACGTGCCCAATAGATAGGAGCCACAGCAGTCACCTCAGATCGTTGGAGAAGGGGTGCCCGGAAGCCAGTGAAGGGCCAGAGTGGGTGTGAGCGGGGGCTGCGAGACATGGCTGGGGGGCCCGTGCAGCCAGGACTCTATCCCGTCACAGTTCCCTGGAGCCGAGCTCCTGATGGCTCCTTGCCCCTCTGCACTGTGCCGCTGCAGAGCCTCTGGATGGGGGGAGAGTGTGTGTGTGTGTGTGTGCGTGCATGGGCACGCGTGCATGCGGACAGAGGAACTGAGGATTTAAGTGCTCTGTGTTTCCCCTTTCTTCTGAAAGTGGATCCTCTCTTGAGAATGGAGATACCAACCACACCGCCGCCCTGGAAGGTACGCCCCAGCTTTGTGGTTTTGTTCTATGGGGCTCTTGTGTCTCCCTTGGTGATTGTGGTAGGTTTTGGAGGCTAAGTGACAGTGGACCAGAGAGTGCGCATGGGGTGTAGGAGAGCCTAAGTTCTCCTGCGTTGCCGGACTTCCATGGTTTACTTGCCCCCCGCTTCCTTTTCCCCCACACCTGGTGTCCTAGGTCTCAGTGGGAGAGGGAAGGAGCCCTGTGCTCACTGGGCTGCTCTGTTGCTCCTGCCTGGCCCATCCTGCGGCCCTGACCCAGGCCTCTGGCTACCCATTCGACCTGGCAACGAGAATTAGAAGACACCTGGTACATTTGTAGAGGGCTTTAGAGTTTGCAAAGCATTTCCACATATTTCACACCTGTGTAGTTTTGAGTCCCACATGAGCTGGGTGAGGTAAGCTGGTTGAGTACTGTTACCCCGAAAGAGGGATGAGTAGGGGGACGGAGCAGGAAGAGAGAGACCACTGATGGTCATGGCCTGGAAGGAGAGGACACAGACAGGTTGAGTGGGTCGCCTGAATGTTTGAGCAGCCTCCTTGGCAGGTGCTATTTTCTGAAATCGCAGCACCAGCCATTTACCTGGGGAGTCCGTGAACCTTGCTCTTTAGCTCCCTGATGGCCTGAGTAGGGGCCATAGTCAGGCGCTCACTGACCATCCTTCCTGCCCTTCTCATCACCCTCCTGCATGGCTCTAGATACCTATCCCCTCTGATCAGCTACGTCCAGCAGGGCCTCTTTCCACACACCAGTTTATGACCACTTCTAAATAATTAGCTTTGCAGTCATGCAGTGGTGGGGGGGAGTCGGGGTTAAACACTCAGAAGGAGTATGGCGTTAGAATAGCCTTTTTGCGTCTCTTTATCCCGCGAGGTCATACTGAGCCCCCAGGTGGATGTGTGCTCTGTTCCCAGATGGCCTGATGGTTAGCCTGTGCCCCGCTTCAGAGTTCCCCACTCCTCACAGCTGGCTGGGGCAGGGGTAGAGAATCCATCGCCCCAAAGAATCCCACCATTCCTCTAACCCCTTGGCTCGAGCAGATGTCTTTAATTCGTGAGCAGATCCTTTAATCCTTGCCGTGGAAGGTATTAATGGAGATCTAGGTCGAGGGCCTTACATTGGGGCTTAAAACACTAGGGTGATCTAGCTTCTGAGCCAAGATGTGGGCTTGGCTGGAAAGCTCTGTTATAGGGCCAAGTAGGGCAGGCTCCCGAGGAACAAGCAGGTTTGCTGTCATCAAGGGGTCTGACCCGCTGGGTCCTGGGCAGAGTGTTGGACATGTTCCTTGTTTCAAAGAAACATGGACCACCGTCTGCATGTTAACACATGTCACAGATGTTCATTTATTCCACAGATCTTTCTTTTTTGTTGGTTTTTTGTTCGTTTTTAATTAATTAATTTATTTATTTATTTTTGGCTGGGTTGGGTCCTTGTTGCTGCATGCGGGCTTTCTCCAGTTGCAGCGAGTGCGAGCTACTCTTCCTTGTGGTGCGCGGGCTTCTCATTGCATTGGCTTCTCTTATCGCGGAGCACGGGTTCTAGGCGCACGGGCTTCAGTAGTTGTGGCACGTGGGCTCAGTAGTTGTGGTGCACGGGTTCTAGAGTGCAGACTCAGTAGTTGTGGTGCACGGGCTTAGTTGCTCCACTGCATGTGGGATCTTCCCAGACCGGGGCTCCAACCCGTGTCCCCTGCATTGGCAGGCGGATTCTTAATCACTGTGCCACCAGGGAAGCCCCTTTCTTTTTGTTTTTAACAGATACTTCTTGAGAGTATTTTATGAGCCAGACATACTCTGCCAAGGCATTGGGGACAAAATATAAATAAAGAGGGACACCATCCCTTCCTCCCATTGCCTAGTGAGAGAGCCACTAATTTATTATTTGATTCAGGTAGTAAGTGCTGGAAGGAGGAAGATAAGGTGGTAAGAGAATGTGTAACAGGGGTCCCTGTCCTACTTCAGGGAGTCAGGAAAGGCCTCTCTGAAGACTTATAGACCCTTTCTTAGAATAATGTTTTTAAATGTATAAAACAGAATGCATAGGATTACAAAAGAAACCAGTGATATTGAAATATAGTTATTAAAATATAATAAATTGTGACAAAATAGTATGTATTTTTTTTAATGCGTCATATAAGAAGATCTAGTGGCAAGTTTGATAATTTTTGTAATTTTAAGTAGTGATAAGCATAGACAGTGTTTCAGGATATCTGCAGCAATCCTCTTGTGATGAGAAAATGTGATTTCTGTTGGTGGCAAAGTCACAAAGTCACAGACACTGTCAGTGCTACTGTAATTAGTTACCTACATTGATAATAAAGGGAAGGCTAAATTTCAGTGAAATTAGTGAAAATAAAGATGTGATATTTCCCCATCCAAATTCATAGACCCCAGTGTAAGAAAAATTATCGCCAAACTTGGAAATAAAAGATGATCTAGTGACTTTCTAATGTCACACTGGAGCATTGTCTAGGAAGCCCACCTCAGTGGCATCCAGTACTTTAGGGAATGTCACTTTGTTTATTATTCCTTAGGACCCATACTCTGTAAAGTTAGAAAGGATGCAAATGATTTCTGTTTGGTAGAGAAGAGAGATCCTTCAGGACATTAACCGGCTTGGTATCTCATTTAGCAATCATATCATACCTTTTTTTCATCGACCACTTGTAAGTTTCTTATAACTACTTCTTTTTTTTTTTTTTTTTGGCCGTGCTGCATGGCTTGCGGGATCTTAGTTCCCTGACTAGGGATTGAACCCAGGCCCCCCGGCCATGGAAGCGTGGAGTCTTAACCACTGGACCGCCAGGGAATTCCCTATAACCTCTTTTTAAAATCTTTTTATTAACCTTTTTTTCTTATATCCTCTTTTGACCAAGCTTTGTCATTTTAGTGGGTCCCTTATTAATGAGTTAATAACCCTTTGAAATATGCTCAGTCTCTGTTTGTATGAGAATTGGGTTTTTAACATTTGAGAATTATACTTGACCCCGGTTTAAGAGCCGCTGAGTGAGCAGGATGTGAGGGTGTGGCGCTCAGAAAGGAGGTCTGGGCTGGGGATGTTAATTTAGGGGTGCTGCTCGGGTGGGGGACCCCAGGGGAGGGTGTGGGGCAGGAAGAGAAGATGGACTGAGTGAGCCCTGAGGAACTCCCGCATTTGCAGGATGGTGGAGGTGGATTTACGAAGAAGATAAGAAGGGTGGCTGGAGAGGTAGAAGGGAGACCAAGCGAGTTCTGCCTGGGTTCAAGAGGCTGACCAAAACAAGAAATGGAGGTGCCCGTTGGGTTATCCGTGTGGAGGTTATTGCTGAACCTCCACCAAGAGCCTCTTTGATGGTGGGGGGACAGCTCTGACAATGCTGAGGAGTGGGTAGAAGGCAGGGAGGGAGATGGAACATTCTGGCTGTGAGGGAGAGGGGAGTGGTATGGGGTCCAGGCAGGGGGTTTTTAAAAGATGGAATAATGGCCTTCCAACCTGGCTGTGAATCCAGCTGCCTTAGGGAGGTATGCGTAAAAATGGATTCCTGGGCTCTCCAGATCCACGAGATGATTTTCTTCAAGGGGAAGGCCCAGGAATCTGTATTTCCTAAAAGCTTATACTTATTGCAATTGTGCAACTACAAACCAGAGGCATTTACAAGTTAACATTAATTTTACGTGGTGGACAGTATTTTGCCAGCCAAGGTTGCAGCTTTGGGCCGCGGGGTGTGGCACAACTTCTGCCCATGTTACAAGCCACATACACTAGTGACCCTGTGAGGCGTCACTTGGCTGGAGCATGTGCCGTTTTTGCGTTTCTCCGCAGGCGTTTAGGGAAGTGTGCACAAGCAGGTAGCAGGGAAGATGGCTCAGGCAGTCATCGAAGCTCTTTCTCGTTGGTTGTGCTCAGTAGCTAGATGGGAAGGGAAAGCAGACTTGCTGGCCTTTCGGGTCTTGTTCTGGGTGGAGCTCTGGGGAGTGGAGAGACCTCGAGGGATACCAGTGGGAAGTGTGCACATTGATGGGCAAAGAGAAGAGCTTCTAATCTGTGCCCAGAAGACCTCTGAGTCCCGGCTCTGCCGTTTCAGGCTTCACCCAAGTTGAATTCCTTAAGTTCTTTGGACCTCAGTTTTCACATCTCTAAAGTGGGGATGGTACCACCTCCCACACAGATTGTTTATAGCCGTTTTTCAAACATTTTTACTGCAACTCCTGGAAGAACAATTTTGCATTTTACATTATAACCAAGTACATATATGTCTATATGAATATAACAGATGCAGATTTTTCACCAAATACAGTCTTGCTGCTTATGGTACAGACTGATGTTACCTTTTTTCTTTAATTTTTAAAAATTAATTAATTAATTTTTGGCTGCATTGGGGCTTCGTTGCTGCACGCGGGCTTTCTCTAGTTGCGGCGAGCAGGGGCTACTCTTCGTTGCGGTGCGCGGGCTTCTCATTGCGGTGGCTTCTCTTGTTGCGGAGGACGTGCTCTAGGGCGTGCGGTCTTCAGTAGTTGTGGCACACGGGCTTAGTTGCTCCGTGGCATGTGGGATCTTCCCAGACGAGGGCTCAAACCCATGTCCCTTGCATTCTTAGCCACTGTGCCACCAGGGAAGCACGGATGTTTCCTTTTTAATGTTATTTAAAAAAATGCTGGTGGTAACCCACCGAAGTGATTTTATGACTTGGCTCTTGGATTAAGGCCAGAGGGGTAGAAAACGCCGGTTTAGACCCTCAACTTTAGGGGATTGAATGAGATACTGTATGTCAGAGCACAGATGTACCTCATGAGTCATGAGCACTTGAATTGTTATTTTCTTTTCAATTAATGGAGCTTTGAGGCAGGGTTGGGTTTCCGGAGTGGGAATTCACCTGATCTTCCTTCGTCCCTGCTACCTAATTCTCTGCTTCCTCCACGAGCTCTTCCTCGTTAGCAGACCTGGCACACCAGGCTGGCAGCAACCCAGAGCCCTCTTGGCTCTAGAAGAGGTTTTCCACAACATTAAAAGCTTTAGGACTTAAGTCCTGGTTAAATGCACTGCAGTTGCAGTTTCAGGATAAGAAAACCTGTTTTCATAAGCTCTCAGATCAGTTGTCCTGCCTCTGAACTGTCCCTTGTTGACAGCCACGTTTGTGCTGTGGAAACAGGTGGGAAAACTGTGTAGCCCACGTATAAGGTGTGGCTTTTAAAGGAAGCAAAATATAAGACATGCAGCTGGCTGTTCCTTTATAGGAGCAAGCGGTGAGACGTGTGTGGCTCTAGGAATCGGTCTTTCCACTTCATCTTGGGTCTGAGTCACAGCTCTCTTACCTACTTGCTGAGTGACGCTGAGCAAGTTTCTGACTGTCCTTTGTCTCAGCTTCCTTATCCATAGAATAGGTATAATGAAAGTACCTACTTAATTCACTTGCCCAGAGAATGAACTAGATAGTCACATGAGCAGCTTAGCTGGCTCCTGGTCACACAACAAGCACTCTGTACTTGCAGCTCTTATCATTATCATGGCTGCATCGCTAGGCCCTCGATGTAGGGATTAAAGAATCCTCTCTTGGGTTCTGTGCCAGCCAAGCGCTTTCCTACTTCTCTCTCTTTCTTAAGCACATTTAGCTCCTCAGCTGCAGCTAGTCAGGGGTCCACATCCCAGGGCCAGACTTCTGTCTTTCTGTCACACATGCACACGCACACACTTGCCATCCAGGCGGTGCTCGTTTTTACTTCAAAGCCTGCTGGGTGGTGGACATTTATTTGAACATTGGGAAATATCCGTGGTGAAATCTGCAAACTAGGTTTGAGGTTAGGCCTTAGCTCCTTGTGAAGAGGGTATTTAGCCGTAGTGCTCGGTGACAGATGCTTAAAATTTGCCCATTTAAGGGGCATAAATTACCTGTATTTAAAAATTAGCATTTCTCTCCCCCCCCACTGATCAAAGCCATTCTAGGTATGTGTTGCATGCAAAGTTCTTTGCAGATTCTGTATAATAGTTCTTATTTTAAAACTACACAATGTCAGGTGAGCAGGGGAGTGAGCAGTCAGTCAGCTGGAAGTGAAGAAGGGCAGATAAGCACTGCTCTTACGTGTGGAAGTGCCAGTGACACTGGATAGATGGCCGAGGGTTTCAGGAAGCCTGTGGAAGAGGTGGGGGCAGTATTTGGTTGTATTCTAGGCATCTCTTTTTTTTCTGTCTTATGTTAGGTGTTTTCCCCCTAACTCTAAGTTTGAAATAGCCTTAGAGAAGAGCTGCAAGAAGAATATAAAAGATTTCCATCTGCCCTTCGGCCAGATTCCACAAATATTAACATTTGATCACATTTGTTTTATCATACTCTCCCTCTGCATATATAAAGTTTACAGACATGACTCTCCTTTGCCCCATAAACACTTCAGTGTTTGCATTCTCTTACATAACCAGAGTACAATGATCAAAGTCAGGAATGTAGCACTTGGCTTGGGACTTCATCCAGAATCACATGTTGAATTTAATTGTCATATCTCTTTAGTCTCCTTTAATCTGGGCCAGTTTCTCAGTCTTTGTCTTTAGGGACCTTGACATTTTTGAAGAATGTCCCTCAGTTTGGTTTTGGATGATGTTTCCCTTCAGTGCATTGTATCAGGAGACATAAGTTGATTTGACCCATTACTGGTGGTGTTATTGTTGGTCCCTTAGTTGAGGAGGTTTCTGCCAGGTTTCTCAACTGTAAAGTTATATTTACTTGTGGTGGGGAAATACTTTGAGATTGTTAATTATTTCCATGACGGTAGTCAAATGATGGTAAATTTTTTTCTTTAAGTATTTCTATTGGACATGCCTATTATGGTAAGTTAGAAAAATATGCACAAGGACGAAGCCTTACTTTGGTGCATTTTTTCTTCCAGTCATTTTCTGAGCATAATTTTGTGTATAGTTGTAATCATACCATGTACATTTTGAATTCTATTTTTAAAAACTTAACATTAAAAAAATATCTTTTCATTGCACAATCTTTGAAAACATCGTTTAAATGCACATTTTATTCTGTTGAGTGGTTTACTCTAAGTAACCATTCCCCTGCTGTTGAATATTTAGGTCGTTTACAATTTTTGACTCATGAGTAGGACCGATCAAGTCATGTATGTGTCAGAATCTCTGCTAATTTCCTCGGGACACATTCCCAAAAGTGGAGTTACCAAGTCGAGGAGCATAAATACTTTTAAGATACTTGATTAATTGTGCCAAATAGCTTTCCAAAAGAATTGTACTGGTTTAAGCTTTTGCCAGCACTGTATGACGGTTGGGTGCCATATTTTAAGAGATTCAGTAATGGTGTTTCTCAATTTTTTTAAAAAACCATGATCCAAAAATCAAGATTTGTGTTGAGATTAATTTCCTGTATTTTGAATTATGAAAGCATAGGTATTTATTTCCAAAAGTAAATTATAGTGTAATATGGCACGTTACCCTCTTCAGGCTCTGCCACCGTGCTCCCAGCCTTGGGGTCGGTCACTCTGGGAACCAGGAACATGGCGGTGTCTAGGGCAGATCATTCAGGACAGTGAGGGGCTTGGGGGCACATGAGGAATCGGGGAATTTCACCTACAGAATCCTAAGAGGGAATGTGTTTGCTGTCTTCAGAGTGTGATAGGCTGGCAGAATAGCTTGGGAGGGGGAGGAATTTGACTTTCTAATGACTGGAGCCATCCAAAATGAAATGGTAGGACACAGATTTCTATGTATTAACATGTTTAGTTTCCACAGCCTTCCAGGCTCCTCTGTACTGCGCAGCCTCAGGAGATTTTGAGGCCTTAGCTCTGGAGGGCTACCTGGAGGCTGGAGATGGCATGTGAGGAATGTTGAGAAGAGTCTTGTATCCAGGAAACCAACCAGCCCAGCTCAAGCCTGTGAACTACAAGGAATGTCCTGGCCTTCTGGTGGCCTGCAGTGGTCCCCTTACTAATAAAGGGCTGAGGTTGTGGGGAAACTGGAGAGTTACTAGCTAATTTTCCTTTCATTTGTGGGTAGTTGTCACCAAGTGACCAAGATACTGTTAGGAACAGGCATAGTGCAACTCGGGTAATTAGGAGGAACACAGTAAATCAGATCCTTGATAGTCTCGCTGTCTCCTTCCTTGTAACAGTTTATCTAAAGTATAATGCATGATTCGATGATTTGAAATATCCCAACTGGAGCAGATGTTAGTATTTCTTTCTAGTTAAAGCTTTTGTTTCAGTAGGCACACAAGATCTATTTGCATGTGTGCCAGAAAACCCAGAATGATGGTGCCTTAAAGCGACTGTTTATTTCACTCACATAGAAGCTGGAAAGGGGTGTTCTAGGGCCAGTATATCCCTCTGTGGTATCAGGGTCCCAGCTACCTTCTATCTTGATAACTCCACAGTTTTAGCAACTCCTTCTACCTCATTGTCTCAAGGTGGCTGCTTGAGTTCCAGCCATCTTTCCAAATTCTAGCAAGCAGGAAGGAGGAAGAGGCTACGAAGACTCATACCAGGTGTCTATGAGGGACAGTTCCTAAAAGTTGCCACATAACACTTCTGTTTACATGCCAGGGGCACTTGCTGCAAGGAAGACTGAGAGGTTTGACTTAATGTGGGTGGCCACATGGCCAGGGCAACTCAGCAGTTCCTTCATGAGGTGTGATTACCTCACCGTACTTCTCTGGTACTGGTCATGAAACTAGGTTTGCAGAATATCACAATTGGAAGGGACTTTGGAAATCACTTTCAACCCCTTCATTTTACAGAGAAAGGAGCAGAGAAGGAGACATGGCTTGTCCAAGGTCACATAGTCAGTAAATATCAAAGCCAGCACAAAACTTGGGTCTCTGACTCTTTCTACCAAACCTCTAGCTCTCAAATACTCAGCCAGCTGGAGTTCTCTGACCTTGGGTTCAGGTCGTCTGTTTTTAACCTTATTCCCAGATCCCTTTACCACCAGCTTCCTAAGAGTCTAGACTTAGATTATGACATTTCAAAACTATTTTGAGCAAAATGTGGGCTACACTAAATTAAACCAGTTTCTTCACAGTTCCCAACATAAGAAGGGTATCTTTTTTCAGGTGACAGAGCAAAAAAGGTCAAGTCCCACCTCCACCCTTTTTCCTTAACGTTAACCTTCTGTCTTCAACTCTTCTTCCTTTAGCAAGTTGCTTTTACATAATAGAATACCTCTGGCTTCATGATCTGCATTGAATAGTGAATCTATAACGACAGACAGCCTCCCGGGCTATAGAGAATGTGAGGGTGCTGGCATGCGCCCCAGAGATCTGGAGCTTTTTAAAGCTGAGGGTGTAATGTGGCAAGGACTGTTCTCCCTGTTATTTTCCAGAATTGTATGACTCTTTATGTCTAGGCTGGTGGTGATGGTGGGTGAGGTTAAGTGAAGAGAGGAGCTTGTGAGTGTGGTGTGTTAGAGGGACAGCGAGGCAGAGGGGAGCCCAGACCCCTGTACACACCTCTGGTTAATGGCAGATCTGGGCTGACTGCCCCAGGGTCCCGAGAAGGGTGATCGACAGCAGGGTGCTCTAGGCTTGCGGGAAGCAGAGGGTTAGTGTAAATCCCTGCTGGGACTTTCCTTGCCAGGGGATTCTGGAAGATTTGGGCTTTTCCTGGCTGCTTTGATGGGCCTGGCTGGGCAAGGAGGTGCTCCTGGGAAGGAGGTACTTCTGGGAAGGTGGTCCACTTGGGTCGCTGTGAGTCCGGGGAGCTTGTGGGGTGGAGGGAAGCAAACACCTCTGGCCAGGACCTGGGAGGCCCGAGCTCTGCAACTTGACCTACTGTGTGTGACCTTGGTAAGTAAGCTAACCTCTCTGAGCCTCAGTTTCCTCATCTGTAGGATGAGGCCAGTGCCCACTCATCAGGTTATTGTGAGGGGCAGATGGGCACAAAACCTGGAAGGCCCGTCCTCCATGTGCTGTGTGGCCTGTTGCTTGCTGTGCAGATGGGCGATCATTCGAGGTTTTGATGCTGGATGTGTGTACGTGCACATTTCTTCCTGCCTGGATGTGCTGTTTTGCCTGATTGCCGGCAGGGCCCTGGAGAGGAAAAGGTGGTGCCGGTCCTTCTGTTGCCCTTGCTCTGTGATTTGTCTCACTAAGGGTACTAATACAGATAATTACCATGATCGTGTACTGTGTGCCAAGCATTATGTTAGGTTCTCTATGTACTTTTTTCCCCCTCCTTTAATCCTCAGCCAACCCCGCAAGGCAGATATCAGTATTATCTTCTCCACTTTATAGGCAAGGAAGTGACACTCGTAACATCTGAGATCATTTAGCTCTAAGTGATAGTGCCTGGCTTTGACCCCAGGTCTGTCTGACTCCAGAAGCAGTGCTCTTTCTGTGGTGTCTGAGGGGTGGGAAACCACGAGGGGAGGAGAGGAGCGTGAGCCTCCAGGCTGGAGGGCCGTTGTCTGGCGGTCCCTGAACCGGGCAGACGCCTGTTAGGAGAGCACTGCAGGGAGTCTGGAAGGTGAGGGGGAGAAGCCAGTGTCCGCGACCTCATTGCCTGCAGCCGTGGTGGAGGGTGGAGGTGAGGACTTCCATGCCAGGCACCCTGAGTGGGCGCTGCAGAGCGCCTTGCACTCTGATGGGGGAAGGGGCTCGGGGTGGAGGGGGCTGCTTCTCTGATGGAGGGGCCCGGTGTTCTGAGGCGGGTGTAGCACTATGACAGGGGTTGGAGGCTGGGGGGACCGGTACTTTGACGGGGGGCGGGTGGGGGCACTGACTCTCTGAGGCAAGCAGGGCCTGGCTTTGGGGGCCTGTATTCCCCAGCAGTGGAGGAAGGGAGCCGTCCTTCCTGGCAGTGTTCTGCCCTACACCCAGGCAAGGGTTTTATGGATCTCAGCCCAGCCCATGGGGTAGCTTAGTCCTGATGTAAATACTGTTAAGGCTGGGGCAGAAAGAAAACAATTATGGGGGAAAGTCAGAAGGAGTTTGCATAGGGAACAAAGGGGATTTTTTTTCTCTCCTCTACCTCCAAAGGGAAAGGACTTAGAATGTAAAGAGCCTGCGGAACCCAGGAACAGTTCCATGGCTGGCTCGGAAGGTGGCTGGCTTCCTTCTCAAACATTGCCCTATCCCCCCTGAGGGCTTGACGAAGCAGAGAGTTTGTGCATCATTAACGTTGTTATAGTTGCCTTAGTTATTGTTGTTATCAAGGTTTG
Organism: Balaenoptera borealis; assembly: GCF_965194805.1. Lineage (NCBI taxonomy): Eukaryota > Metazoa > Chordata > Mammalia > Artiodactyla > Balaenopteridae > Balaenoptera > Balaenoptera borealis. The sequence goes on from NC_138862.1 coordinate 68,770,105, forward strand.
TGGGTTGTGCCTTATGAAGTCTGCAGGAAGGCTCTTGGCAAGGAGACCCAAGGCTTACTGGAGCTGTGTCTTAAGGAAAGGAAGGAGCGTGCACACTGGAAAGGTTAAAATCGACTGAAGTGGAGGAGAAAGGAGAATGTTAAGTGGCTGGAGGAGAGTCCCCTTGGGGTTAGGGGAGGGAGGAAAGGGCCATGCTCCCTTTGCCCCTGTGGTTGCTTGCTAAGGTGAGGGTCTGTCTAAGGCCAGACATGAGGGCCTTTCCCCCTCCTCTCTCAGAGATCTTACACTGAGCATCTTAGCTCTTTGCACACCAAAGTCCCCTGGTTCCCCCTGGTTCCCCCTGGATCTACCTATCCTATTTTCCTCTTGTTCCCAAATTTTCAGATCCTCTCCCTGCAAATCCTGCCTCTCCAGTGCCCACAAATGTTCATGCAGCTCCCCATCTTAGGTGGAGACAGCCCATCCTTCTCCCGACCCTGCGGCCACCTGTGCTCCCCGCTGCGTGGGGTGTGCTTCCCTCTGCAGCCTGGCTTCCGGCCGCCCTCCCATCACCAGAATGCTCTCGGAACATCCCTGGGGACTTGGCCCTGACCTTTGCCTGCAAGTCACACCTGATTTCCTGTGTGTCTCCTCCCTGGTCTGTGTTGACCAGGTACCAGGTCTGTGGTACCTCCTACCTTCTTCCCACCTTTCTCCTGGTCCTTCCTCCTCCTCCTCAGCTGAGGGGTTTCCTGCCTTCTCCCTCTGGACCCCGACCCCTGAGACTTCATTGACCTCGAGGCTCACTCTCCAGCCTGGAGGACCAGCTGCATTGGGGCGTCCTGTCCATATGTCTGCACCTAAGCTTATTATCACCTTCCTCAACATAAGACAGAAGCCTCTTCTTCTGCTGCTGCTTCCCAGTTCTTCCAGTTTTGGTTCTTGTTCCATTTCTGAGCACAGAATCCTTGGGTCATTTTAGCCTCTACTCTCTTCCTTCCTTGCTTACATATGAATAGTCATTGAGTTCTGTTGCTTTTCCCTTGAGGCTCTTGGAGTGGCCCATTTCTCTCCACTTGGGCAGCCACCCAGCAGGTCGCTTCACCTCCAGCCTTCTGGTGACTGTCCAGTCTGAGATGGGGCCAGATGGGGCTCTTGAGCCAGGCTTTTAAGACCCCACCCTCCACCCCAGCCTGGCCCCACCTGCCCTCTCCCACCACTCTCCAGCCCAGACCCTCCCTGACTGCCCTGGGTCTGTCTGGTTTCCGTGGTCCCTCTGGGTCTCCTGAGAGCTGTCACGGACTCACCTTGTAACATGCTCCCAGCGGGGTACCTCTGCAAAGCCCCAGAGTGTGGCAGCCAGTGTGTTTGTCATGTTTAGTACGCTGGACACACATCTCCTAAGGGCTTTCAAGGGGCCAGGTGCTCCTAGTCTAGGGGGTGGAATAGGGATGGGACGAGATGAGGAGGAGATGGACCCTCCATAAAGGGTTCTTAACCAGGCCGGCCGCAGACCGTGAGTTTAAGCCCCAGCATCATTGTATTTCTGGCAGAGCTGAAGTTCTCTGCTGTGTGAGGGTAAACACTGGCTCAGAGGCTTTGGTGGCTGGCTGAAAAGTGGTTTGTTTACTCTGAGAGTGGCTGTTGGTTAGATGACCTGAGGGATTCTCTGGGCTTTCTAGGAAGGAAGCTGTGGATAAGCCTTGAAACTTGGTGCTCTTGTGGTTTTTGCTGTAGACACTTTGCTGTCGCTTGGCCCAGCTGCACCCTGCTGTGCTACCCAGGCAGGTGGGCACTGGACCTGCCCTCCCTTCCCCTTTCCTGCTCCCCAGTCCAGAAGTGCAGGTGCCGGCCAGTCTCAGGAGAGCTGGTCTTCGGGTCAGAGTCCTGAGGCACTGGGCAAGGGTAATTGTTTTTCTTGACTGGCCAGGTTATTTGAGGATTTAAAACAACAGTGTCAACATGTTTTTCCAACAGATTCTTTTATTTTTTTCTTTAACCGTGTGCACTTGCTATGGACCTTTTAGTCTGAAGTGCATTAGCTCCCTGGGAGCAATGGAATAAGGTGATAATAAGATGGAATGAACTTTTTGGTGAGCTCTCAAGGTCGCCGTATGAGGGCAGGGAGTCCTCAGGCATCATGCACTGCCCTGCTGGGGCAGGATAAGGGAGAAATCATTCCTGGACAACTCCTCCTGATGGTTTTACCCTGGGGAGAAGGGTAAAGTTGGATCCAATGGCAGATTATATTTAGAAACACTAAAATATGGCCACATTTCCATCTTCTACTCTGCTGAGATGGAAATTTGTATTATATGTTACGGTAACTGATCCTATTAGAGTGCTTTATGATTTATAAAGCATTTTCGATAAGTTACCCCATTTCATCCTCACAGCTGTCCCATGAGGGAGGTATCATTTTCTCCACGTCAGATGCGAAGCACTAAGCGTCTAAAAGGTTGAGTGACGTTGCCCGGGCATCTTAGCTATTGAGTGGTAGAGCTCAGACTCAGTGCGAGACTTCTGGCTACAAAGAGGCAGTGGCATGAGAGGGCCTGGGGTCAAATAGAGAGACTGGGGTTCAGATGCTGGACCTGCTTCTTATTAGCTGTGTGACTTTCGTCAGATTATTTAACTGATCTATAAGATCAAGCATATCGGATAATCTGTAGTTGCCTCTTCTTATTGACCACGTTCCTCTGTCCTCTGTCCTTGTTCCATTCTGGGCTGGTTGCTCCGTGGGGTCAGGACATTTGTTCTGGGACTTCTCTTCACCATCAACATGGTACTTCTTGCCTCTCTCCTCTGTTGGATCCTTTGCTTCCTAGGTTCCATGTCTTTCTCATTTTTTACTTATTTCTTGTTTTGGTAGAGCATGAGTTCCAGTCGCTTCCTGAGAATGGGAAATTTGGTGGTAAATTTTTCACGTCTGAGACCTTAAGTCTGTCTGAGTCAATCTCTACTCACAATTGACAGGTAGTTTGGCTGGTTATAGAATTCCAGTTGGAAATCATGTTGGTTGGGAATTGTGGAGGCAATGCTTCATTGTCTTTTGGTGTGCTGGTGAAATGTCCTATGCCAGTTCTGACCCCTGATCTTTTGTGTGTGGTGGTTTTTTTGTTTTGTTTTGTTTTTTTTCCCTTTGGAACTTTCAGAATCTCCTCTTTGTCAGCAGTGTTCTGAAATTTTTCAGTGATGTACTTGGTGAGAGTCTTTTTTTTATTGGTGATGTTGGGCCCTCTCACCTGGAAACTCACATCCTTCAGTTCTGGGATATTTTCTTGAATTATTTCCTTGGTAATTTCTTTTCCTCTGTTTTCTTCTTTTTCTTTAGTTCCTTTAATTTGGCTCTTGCACTTAATGAATACCTATTATTTTTCTTATCTTGTTCTGCTTTTTATTTCTTGATCTTTTTGTTTTATTTCATAGGAGTTTTTTCAGTTCTACCTTCAGCCCTATTGAAATTTTTTATTTCTGTGAGGATTTTACTTTCTAAGAGGTTTTCATCACTCTCTTTGACTATTCCTTTTTCATAGCATTCTATTCTTGTCTTATGGATGCACCATTTTATTTCTCTGAGAATAATAATTTTAGTTGTTTTCTTCTGTTCTTTTTAAGTTTCACCTTTCCATTGTTTTGTTCTCATCTCTGTCTTTGTGTTGAGGGCTTCCCTCAGACGTCTGGTGAATCTTGGTTATCTGTGTGTAATGAAGATCAAGACATAGGCTGTGGGTTGCAGACTCTTGAGTGTGGGGAGTGGGTGGAGGGCATTTGTTTACTGGGAGGGCCTCACAGTGGGTATTTGAATGGGAAGTCAGCTGTTTCATTGGAAGAGTCTCCAAATCACTATCTTTTGGTTGTTTTTCTTATGCTCCTCAGTTAACCTAGAGAAAAATTCTCTAACCTGCTTGGGGGGATCAGATTGGCAACATTCTGGAAAAGGGAAAGGAGATGCTGGGGGGTAGGGGCTTAGGGGAGATGGGTGATCTCAAGGTTCAGTTTGTCCATACTCCCTCCCACCTTTGCCTGGTGTCTCCTGGCAGAGTTTTTCTTATTCAGTCTTTGTAGGTGGTAACCCCTGTGTTTTCTGCAGGCTAGGCAGGGGGCTGTGTGGGCTGGGTGAGGGGATCTGCTGTGTGACAGCTCTTTGTTCAAAGATTTAACAACCTCCCCTTCCCTGCCCCTGCTTTCAGCCCACCTCTCATCATGCCTGCGGAGGTGCCTGCTACTTCTACGGCCCAAGGTTTTTAGGGTTTTCTCTGGGAGAATTGGCTTGTTTCTTGTTGGCTGATCTCCTGAGATCATTGGCTAAGTGGGGAAAGTGGAAAACCCCTCACCCATCTATTCCCATCCTAAATGGGATCACATTAAGAGGTGATCGTACTTCTCTGTGGATTTGGGGCTTTGGTGCTGCTAGGTGGGATGGAGTTTTCACATTGCTCCAGTGTGTGGTGTTTGGGTGCAGTGTAGGGTACAGACATTGACCTCCCAGAGAGGTCTTGATTGAAAGGGTGGCAAGAATGTCCATGCAGCATGCTTATGTACCTGTGCAGTCTATACGGCTTCATAAAGAAGAGGGAGGGTGAGCTGGTGACTGGGAGTGGTCCGGAAGAGTCCCTGTGGGAGGGGGGCGATTTGGAGAGGGGATGAGGCGAAAGGCAGGTGTAGAGTTGAGAGAAGGAGGGGTGAGCCTTATCCCTCCCAAGGCAACTGTGCCTAGAGGCAGCACATCTGGGGCACCCCTTCTTGCTCAGGCCCAGCTGGGACCTGAGACTCACGGTCCTTGGCTCCTTGATCCCCAGGTGGTCCTGCCGACGTGGCTGTCCTCTACAAAGTTCTCCTCACTCATCGAGAGAATCTCTGACCCCAAGGACTTGAAAAAACTTCTCAGGACCCGGAATAACGTACTGGTGCTTTACTCCAAATCTGGTGAGTGCCCCTCCTGGCCTTGGGGCCATCGTCAGGGATGCGGCGGGATGGAAAGGAAGGAGCGGGGACAGAAGTGGGAGGCAGAGACCCCAGGACTAAAAACCACTCAGGGAAGGTCCGTCAGAAGATGCAGGGGTGTTAGTTCTGCTGCTTTTGGATCCCTAAGAGGGCGTTTCAGTTTCCTTTTACCAGTGTTTCTTAGGAAAAGCCCTCTGGAGTCCCTCAGTACCTCAGGAGGGAGAGGACGTGTGTGAAGGAGGACAGAGGACAGTGACCACCCGGCATGGACGCTCTGGCTCTCTGGACAGCACGGCCAGTCCTGCCAGGGCGTGCTTCGCCAGAGCTGTTGATTCATTGACTGGGTCAACCTGTCGCCAGCTGAATTGGTCCCAGGCTTGGGGGCACGCACCCAGGCTGGCAGCCCTGGCCCTGCCTGGCCCCAGTCTGTCCCGCTCTGGGGTCAGAACAAGAGACTGAGTTTGGAGTGGGCTCCGCGCTCAGGACAGGGTGGCTTCAGTGGGGGTGGGGCTAGTGGTTTGCCTCTTCTGACCTTGAAGCTGGCGAGGGCATCATGGATGGGGAGAGGTTTGCTCAGCTCTTGGCCGCGACTTTGAACGTCTGACTGTTGATGCTGTTCCAGCAGAGTTAAGTGTTTTCGCTGCTCCTAAGAATGCCAAGTATTCGGTGCCCTGAAGAAGCAGTAGCCAGTGGCTGGGCTGGTTCCGGGCACAGCTCTCCCTGGCAGCTCCTCCTCGACTCCCATTGGCATGGGGGACTGATGGATGTTTTGGACATGAGTCCCTCCTGAAGCCTGCATCCTCCAAGCACCCGGGCACCTGCTGCTCTTTGCCCTTCTGAGGGCCTGGCACACACTCCCTGGGGTTGTTGTTGGGAGGCCAGCATGTGACTAGCATTCCTTTCCTGTCGAGAATAGAGGGAAACCGAGGCAGGGGAAAAGCAGAGTTGCTCCTGAGGCCTGGGGTCTAGGGCCCTGGACAAGCGTGGCTCCGCCCCCTTGGGTGCTTCCGGAGCTGGGGGGTCGTCAGTGCCCTCCAGGGACTCACTCAGTTCCTTCCCTGGGTAGGTCCTCTCACATAAGCTCATCTTCTTAGAAGGACCCTGACAGGAACTTGTGTGACACGCTATCATTTGCCACTTTGCTGTGAGGTTGCGGGTAATGTCCAGTTGAGGGAGGAAACTGGAGTTCAGGGAGAATAGCGGCCTGATCTGAGGTCTACCAGCCAGTGGGCGGTAGAGCTGGTCCCGCTGCTGCCTCCGCCTCGCTTCCTCTGCTGCAGCGCGCGGAGAAATGTTCTGAGTGTGCAGCGACAGGAGGCTCGCCACCAGGAAAGGATTCGGAAAGGAGAGAGTGGGAAGGCGAGGTGTCTAGACCAGGGCTTGCAGGGGCCGGAGGCAGGGCTGGGAGCACTCTTGTTTTCTTTTGGGCCCCCGCCCAGCCTCTGTCTCTGCCTCTTGGTAGTGGAGCTCTCAGTGCTCCCCGTGTGCCCGGCCCCTCCCTGCTTTGGACCGCTGGTCGCGGGCTGGGTGATTTTGCCTCCCTGCCTCTTGCCCAGCCCTGCCCCTGAGACTGGGGACCTCCAGGGGCTTTGGGAGCAGCGCCGGTAACTGGCTTCTCCCCCCCACACCCCCGCCTCTTCCAACCAGTGCCTCCCCTTCCACGGCTGAAAGGCAGGGTTGGGAGGGGCTTCACATGGCTCTACATCCCTCCCCTGCCTCCCAGAGCCCAGTTGGAAGGGTGGGGGGCGGCCTTTCCCACCTCGGCTGCGCCCCCTCCTCCTGTGGGCCTGGGGGGGTTCCTGGGAGGGCGTCCTGCAGGTGGCTCCGTGCACGGCTCTTGCAGGATGCTTTCTGTTCGCTGCATGAAAGGCTCAGCGTGCTTTGTGTTCACAAACAGCTTCCGCTAGCCACACTAGAAAAGGAGATCTGAGGAGGCAGATAGTTCACATATCATTTCTGCTTGGCTTTGGAACGTCTCGTGTGGTTTCTGCTGGGGGAAGGCGGCAGGCAGCCTGCGCTCTCCATAGTGTCTGCGTGGAGGCCCTTTCCAGGGAGCTCACAGGGGTGACGGGGCAAGGTGACACCTGGCCACAGCCACCCAGCGGTGGACCGCCGCAGGCTGGCAGCGTGGAAATCCCGGCCACAGAGGCTCCGTTTCTAAGCGCCCGCCCTCCTAGTTTCCAGGGGCTTGGCCCAAAGCCTCTTCCTTTCTCGTGTTTATCCGCCCGGCCCCGAGGCGTAGTCCACGGTCCTGCAGCTGTCCCCCGAGGTACTGCCAGTGCTGGGGAAGAGGGCCGTGAAAGTGACTTGGGTACATTTAGTATCGGTCCATCAGAGACTAGTGTCACACGTAAACCTCATTAAATCACCACGTTGTACTGAGTCCCTAGGTAAGCGTGTGATGCACAAGTGAAGGAAGGGTCTGGTCCCTCCCTTGTCAGCTCCCAGGTTGGGTACCAGGGCAGACCAGTGTGGAATCAGCAGACTCGGTCCCTGCTTAGTTATAGAATTGTAATTGTTCGGTTATAGAATTTTCAAAATGTGTCCCAGAAAGGTAATGAGTCAGAGATTCTACTGGAAGTTGAGGATCCGGCCGCGAGATCCTTGGAAGGTGTGGCTTGAAGGCGGGTTAGGGTTAGGGTTAGGGTTAGGGTTAGGGTTAGGGTTAGGGTTAGGGTTAGGGTTAGGGTTAGGGTTAGGGTTGGGTTAGGGTTCTGCGTCTGTGAGGATGGCGGGAGCAGAGCTTTCTGAGAAGAGCTGGGCTGTTCTTACAGAACCATTGCCACAGGGACGGCGTTCTAACTGGTGCTCAGGACCTCACCTCTAGGACTGGTCTCCGTCCTTCCCTGCCCCTGAGGGAAGATGGCAGGGGAGGCCGTGCTGCACTTGGGTACAGATGTTTAATTTTTTGTTTTTTCACAGAGGCTGCAGCTGAAAGTCATCTCAGGTTGTTGTCTACTGTGGCCCAGGCAGTGAAAGGACAAGGCACCATCTGCTGGGTGGACTGTGGGTATGTCCTGGGGACGTGGGGTATGGTGGCTGGAGGGCCGGACGTGGGCTCCGGTGGGTGGGGTGGGAATTGTTCCTGATTGATACTCTGGGAGAGGGGATGTGATGGCGAGATGGCTGCAGAAGGACCAACACCCCCCATCCCCGGCCCAGCAATGCTGCAGGACTGCTGTGGGCTGGAGGAGGGGCAGGTGTGGCTCCCGCTCCTGTCTTTTCCGGCCCCACCCCTCCTCTTCCCTCTTCTGTAGTGCTTTTACTTTTTACTCATGTTGTCATGTGTCACTTGATTTTGCCTTCTCAGTGGGTGGCAGAGGGGGCCTTGGTGCCCAAAGAGGCAAGATGATTTTCAGGGCCACTCGGGGGACTTGCTTATTGGGTGGGGGGATCTGCAGCAAAACTGTGGGCTTTGCCTATAGCCCAGACCCTTAATAGAGGTCTCCAGTGCCCACGGTGCAAAAGCGGTGGAGTCAGCTGACGACCTGTCTGTTGCCTTGGCTCCCAAGGTGGCTCCGTTAGATGTGTCAGTCCTGGGCAGGTGGCTCAGTCCTTCCGGCTCTCTCCTCTGGCCTGCGTCCCAACCCCCACGTGTCCTGATGATGATGCCGTGAGCTCCTTCTCCTCCGGCCTCGCCTGCCCCTCCCGGAGACTTCCTTGTCGGTGTTGCGGTGGCAGAATCAGGCGCCGGCCCACAGGAGGGAGAGCTGCTGCTGAGTGTGGCGAAGGGGGCTCTTGCTCCAAGTCCTCCGATGCTTTTGAGTTTGGGAGTTTTGAGTCCACGGTGTGCTCAGCTTCCCTTTCCTTTCAGTCGTTAGCAGTGATTGCCACATCTCCCCGTGTTCGGTGCTTTTGCTGCTGGGATTTCTATACGCACACCTTTTGTCACATAATTAGCTCCCAGTTGGGCACAGATCGGCAAAAACAGAGCAAAGACACATAGACGGTGAAACGTACGGAAAAGGTCGGGAAGAATAGGTTTGTTCTTTGCACGTTTGTTGGGCACTGGCTGCACGCAAGGCACCGCGCTGCACTTGGTGGGTGCCAGCATTTACGTGTCCTTTTGACCAAGGACAGGAGGTGTTTCCAGAGCCGCTGAGTCCAGCCACTCCTCACCTGGACTTGGGGTTTAGCGGGAGTGTGGGCTTGGGAAGAGGAGAGGAGAGGAGCATAGGCGGTATTTCAGTCTTGTTAGTACGGGGACGAGGTGGGCTCTCCTGGGAAAAGAGGCAGTTCTTTTCCTGCATGGCCCATAAAGGTCTTCGTAACCTTTACTGTCTCTGTCCTTGCCCGAGTCACAAGCCCTGCTACTGCCCTGTGGGTTCAGCGAGCTTTTATGGGCTCCACTCCAGTGCAATCTTCTTCCTCTTCATTCTGAGTTCTAAGTGGCTATTTTGCAAATGAACTTCTGGGACACAACTGTTTTATAAGTTGATAGCCTCAAGCTGGTCCTGCCCATCGTTGGAGAGAATTGAAGGAGATTCATATTTTGACAAAGCACTGCATGAGACCAGGAGAAGAAGTCTTAGCCAGTCGGTGTTTGCTGTAGGGTGTGTGAGTGTGTGTGTGTGTGTGTGTGTGTGTGTGTGTGTGTGTTTGTGTTTGTGTCTGTGCATGCGCATGCATGCACACACACGTGCCTGTCTGGCCTCATGCATCCCAATTGATTCAAACACCAGCGAAATGGAACAGATGGCTTACTAGACAGTTGGCGAGATCGTAGCTGTTGGTTACTTCTAGTTCATAGTTGGTCTGGAAGTGTTCTTATCTTCCAGGTGTGTCTCTGTCTCCCATATTTTACCAGGAGTGATCTGTGTGACTGGCAAAGTACTAAAGCCTATTAGAGGGGATGGGGTGCTTTGGAATCTGCATACCCGAAGATGACATCAGTCCTGCCAAGCTGACGGAGCCTCATCACAGGGAGCTCTCGTCAGGCTTGTAGGTGGCAGAAGTGGGCAGAAGAGCTTCGTTTAGCTGCACCATACACCTGGGTCCGTTCAGCAGACATTCCCGAGCACGTACTCTGTGCTTTGAGGTACACACATGGCTAACAGTGTCCTCAAGGAGCGCAGTGTGCAAGGAGGAGAGGAAGCAGACACCTAGCCAGGTGATGACAGTCACTGCGTTCTGCCTGGAAAGGTAGAGAGAAACTTCACAGAGGAGGTCGAATTCAAATTTGGGGCAGAGACCTCAGAGTAGCAGGTCTTTAAAGTGCCCTGGCTTTTTCCCTGCAGGCAGCTCCCTGTGGTGTGGGCCCCTCGGGTCATCTGGCCGATGGGTATGGAGATGGTAGTCCTGTTCTGCTCCCTGGACAGGCAGGACTTTATGGGGCTGGGGTTAGTGTGTGAAGACAGACCAAGAAGAATAGAATTCAGGACTCATTTGGAGACATGCTGTCTGGAATCAATAAAAGTGCAAATGGGAGAAATAATCCCGTGACTTTTGATGTTCTAAAATGAAAATCTAGGGGGGCACCTTAGAGCTTAAAAGAGGTAACCTTAAGACAAAAGGATTGACTGTTCGCATAATTGCTACTCAACTTATGCCTCTAAGAGGAAGTATAAACTGCAATATTAAATAGCTTTTCAAAGTTTAGATGGGTAGGTGGATTATGGAGCTATAATGGATGATGATGGAAGCAGGAATACCTGGGTTCGAGTTTGAAGTCAGAGGCAGGATACAGCTAGATCTTCCTAGAACAGCCAAAGGGATAGAACTCGGAGCTCTGGTCCATGCAGGCCACCCTGGGTGGCAGTTCACGGATCACTGTTACACAAAGGGATCCCCAAGGATGTGAGCTGGTTCTGCCCTTCTGCTCAGGCACTCCTGCTCTGACACTTCTGAATGTGCCCCGTAAATTAAGGGAACCCACCGTGTGCACTCCGGGCCCTGTGATGACAGCCCTCAACTGTTGTCCTAAACGCACTCAGCCTGTGTTTATGAGTCTGAATGAGACGCCCTGGGATGGGCAGAAGCGCTCCGGTGGGTGCGGGAGAGTGAGCAGGGCAACAGCAGGTGGGCAGCCAGAGCACAGCTGCCCTCGAGTAGGCCCTGCCGTGCGTGGTTCCCCACCTCTGCTTCCTGCCCTGCCAGTGAAGGGTCGGAGGTGGGAATGGGGATGCCAGGGCTTGGGGTGGGTGATGGCCCCTCTGCTTTCCCCCCTTAAAAGGCAGGTGAGGGGGGCAGAGGGCATCCTAGGGGGAGAGAAGACAGTGCTCCGGGGTGAGGCGTCTGTAGAGGTGTGTGCAGTAATGACACAGGCCCCGGTTGAGGGGTCAGCTCCACTACTTACTAGCCCCATGACCCTGGACAGGTCGGTTACCCTGAGTCTGTTTCCTCATCTGTGAAATGGGACAATAATACATATTCTGCCTTCTTACCGGGTCCGTGTTGAAGATCTTTGTAGAATAGAATTTAATGTGAGATCCCATTCTAGTTGTTTTTCATCTGGGCCAGATTGTCAGGGCATTCCAAGAAGCTGGAGGGAAGGAAATGGTGTGTTTGTCTTCAAGAGCTTTTCCTTGGGTGAGGACCCCTTGGTCATTGTGAGGATGCCCCTGAAGAAACTTTTGGGTGTGAGAGTCAGCCCCAGTGCACAGGGTGTTTTGCTTTGGCCCTTAAGAACTATGGGGTGCTGTGGAACTTGTAGGACTGCAGGTCAGGAGGCCTGGCTCTGAGTCCAGGCTCTGACAGCAAACAGCTGCGGGACCTTTGGCAAGTCACTGCCCCTCTCTGGGCTTCAGTTTGCCCTTGTGAAATATGGAGTTGAATCTTCCAAGTTGCTCTCATCCCTGCATAGCCTGGTTCAGAGCGTTCCGGAAGCTGCCAGGCTCATACGTGTGCACACATACGTGCTCGTGTGTATGCAGGTGTACACAGGTCCATGTATTCATGTAAATGTGTGGGAGGGTGTGTCTTCCAGTCTTTGTGTCTCCCAACCCTGGGTGTCTGCATCATATGTCTCTCTGGTCCCTCCCTCTCAGCATCTCTCCTCTCTCCCCCTTTATTCCCTCTCCCTTGATAGTTTCTGTTGCTCCTAACCTTCTCGGGTCCCTGCCTCCCCCATTCTTTTGGTCTTTTTCCTCCTCTCTCTGTGTGTGGATATTCTCTTTTTCTTGCTTTTCTGGCGCTTTCCTCCCTGCTCCTGCCTGCGTGCCGGCAGGCACACACACCCCTCCCCGTTGGGCCCCGGGCCCCGTAACCTGTTGCTCTGAAGTGTCCGTAGGGTTTCTGGCTTCTGTCCAGGGATTTGTCAGCTCTCGCTTCCCCTCACTCCACCTCCTGGCTCAGATCTCAGCTGCCATGCTCGGGTTGGCTGGTGGTAGTTGTCCAGCTCTTAAGTGGGTTGAGTGTGAGGGAGTTGGTATTCCCCACGTGCCCTGCAGCCTGGCATCGGGGCTCGGCCTTGGCATGGAGGGCTGCTTTCTGGGCGACGGAGCTGGAGCCAGCAGGCGGGACCCGTGCCCAGGGTGCTAATTCCTGGGGCTGGTTCTCACGGGGCTGAGGCTGCCCGACGGGACGCCTGCTGCCTTCTTTTCCTGAGGGTTTAAGGTCATTATCTTACCGCCTGCTCCCATTCTCCCATCTGCTTTCTTTCCCCTGGAGCAGTGCTGGCTTCCCAGATCCAAGATGTGGGGCCTGCCAGGGCAGGCATAACGTATTTTGAAGCCCATGTTTTCTTCCAAAAATTATTCGAACTTAGCATTTGCTCCTTTACATGTAAGCGTGTTGAAATTACCATGGGATAAAGCGGGCTTCCAGAAGAGGCGCCATGTTTTGTGTCGTGGCTTCAGACACACTGCTGTGCCCTCGTGGGGGTGACGTGTCCCCCCTAGAACTGCTGGGCGGGGGAGGCAGGTGGAGGATGAGAAGGCACGCTGCTCTTTCTCGTATCCCATCGCTTTCATGAACTCTGCTACATAATTCATGCTTGATCATGTGCCTTCTTGAGGCTGGCGCCAAGGAGGACAGACAGACTCCTGTTGTGGGAGTCCCTTCGTCATCAGGGCTAGTGACCAGCCACCCAGGTCCGGGCAAGTTGAAGGCCCAGCTGTTCTAGGCTGTTCTCTGTCTCCTGCCTTTGTCCTCCAGCTACCTCCTTCCACATTGTCCTCTGCATGGGGCACCTTGCAGGCATGCTGACGGTGGTGTTTTGCTCACTCGCTCCTTATCTTGCATTTTCTTCATGTCTCTGAAGTGGGGGCACGTCCCCCCTCTCCTCTGCTACCCACCCTCTGGGGTCACAGGTCCATCCGCTCAGAATCCCGTGTTAGACCCGAGCAGATGGAAGAAAGAGATTTACCCCTTCTTTGATGGGGAAAGGGACCCCAGGAAGGCTGAGTTGGCCAAGGCACACAGTGTCGAAGACAGGCTGGGGGCCTCGCCTCTGGTCCTCAGTGTAGCCTGCTTTTTACCCGCTGCCAGAGGTGGCCCAAGGTTTGTGTGGATGTAAGGAATGTCGCCTGGCCAAGCGAGGATCTGGTTGGTGGGCTAGGGGAGAGAAGGTGGAGGTTCAGATCTTTTTGAGTCTCCACCATCTGTCCTGGCTTCTGGCTCCTGGTCCATCCGTCAGGATACAGGCAGCCTGCCTTGATGCTTTAGTAATACTTGACCCCGTAGGGGAATAGAAAGCCCCATCCAGCTCATATGGACAACTCCCGCATTTTGCAGCTCAGGAAACCAAGGGCCCTGCCAGAGGTCACAGGCTGGCTAGCGGCAGAGCCACTCTAGAAGCCATCAGTCACTCCAGTTGACAGTGACTCCAGGGAGGGTTTGATACTTAGGCTGCGACTTCTCAAAGTCGAGTACCTTCCCTTCCCGAGCCTCCAGCACCTTATTTCTTCTCTTTCTTCCTACTCTCACCCCCCACCTTTCATCCCTGGGTCTGACTCCCAGGAGTGTGAGTTGCCAGTCTCTTGAATGATTGTCACTGCACGTGCAGATCTAGTAAACACAGCACCACGTACCTGCAGCCACTCTGCACTGCTGGCCAGCAACCCACAACAAAGTCAAACGAAAACACCCATGTGTATGTGTCTGTCTGGGCCAGGGATGGGGAGGGAAGTGTGAAAAGGCCTCAGTGACCTTCTTTCACATTCTCTGTAGAGGAGAGCCCAGGGCGGCGGGGGAGGAGGGGATGTAGCAGGTCATGGGTGAGTAAACGGGCAGAGGGTGTTGAGGCTCCAGCCTCCCCAGCAGAGAAGGCTGGTTCCTGCAGGACAGTCAGGGGGGTGGTAGACGAGGGCCTCTGCATGGCCAGTCCACTCTCTGTGGTTGTCCCCTCCCTCTCCATCCCCGGCAGAGCAGCTCATTTTCCTGCTCACTGCCTTTGTCTTTTCCCCCCAGAGCCTCAGTCACTGGCTAGGGAAGGGCGGCAGCACAATTAATTGTGCATAATCTATCAACCCAGATCCTTTTAAGTCCCTGAGCTTGGGTAATTTCTCCCCTTCCTGAACTCTTATGACTTTTATTGTCCTGTGCAATTAGTGCACACATACACACACACACACACACACACACACACACACACACACACACACACGCACACTCTGAGAGACAGGATCGTAGGAGGGAGGGGAGCCAATCTGAGAGCACAGTCAGGAATTTTCACCTGGCAGGCTTCCTGGAGCTCAATAGGCAGAGCCCAGAGAGCCAGCAGTGAGCGCCTCATCCCAGCGCGACAGCCGGCATCATTCACTCACTCACTCAGGCTATTTATAGAGCGCCTGCTATGTGCCGGCAGCTGTTGTAACCCTGGGGAACCAGCTGTGAACAAAACAAAGCCCTCGGCTTGGTGGAACAAACCTTTCTGATGGGGAGTGACAGTGGACATGCTGGTCAGGTGTGGAGACAACGGGGAAGGGCGTGTGACGGTGCTGGATGAGGGGGGCTGAGGCTCTGGGGTCTGTGCCAGAGATGCTCAGAGAGGACGGGAAGCTGGCTCTCCACCTACCCCTCTGAGAATGTGTGCGTTTGCGTGTGCGTGTGTGTGTGTGTGAGTGTGTGTGTGTGTGTGTGTGTGTGTGTGTGTGTAGGGGGCAGGAAAGAGGAGAGAATCCTCGGGGAGTGTCCTATAACTTAAGGAGGGGAGAGGGTTGCACAGAGTCTTCCACAAGGAATCCTGTGGCAGAGACAGAGCTGTGGTCACTGGACAGCCGTGGGGGCCATAGGCTGCGGGCTGGGCTGGATGTGCTCTCGGGGAACCTCCGTGCCCTTCCAGCTTCACACAGTCTCTTTGGAATGTTGCTCCTAAGCCTGGCCTGGGCTCACCGGGATAGTGAGACTTTTCCACGGAGTGGGTTCGCGCACAGCCGGCAGGGATTGGGGTTGCAATGATGGGTCCCGTCGCTCCTCTCTCTGCTTTGTAAAGTCATAGGCAGAGGCTGCCAGCCAGGCTCAATGGGGGAGAGAGCCGGCATGGGGCTGCCTTGCAGTCTGGGTGCCCCTGCTGGATGCCAGCATGGGGCGAGGGGGGCCGTGGGCACCTGGACCTGGTTCCTGCTGCAGCCACTATTTATTGTCACATTTGGGTGCACGGTGGGTGGTCACAGAAACAGTTGCACGCAGCAGAACAAAGCCAGACAGGGAAAGTGCCAAGGGAACAGTTATAAACATCCAAGTCGAGCCCTCCTGTCTCCCCTGGGGCAGGGAAACGGTGCCTCAGATGCAGTTACACACACAGACCCTCTGCCTGTCAGTGTGGCTTCTCCACAGAGTGCCCTCAGGACAGGGCAGACCAAACTGTAATCGCCACCGTCAGTGGAGGTGAGCCCGGCAACCCCGCAGGGCTCTAGGGTAAGAGTTCAGCCGCTGGGTGCGTGGGCTGCCCTGATAGGGCCTCCTGATGCACGCTCTCAGCCCTTCTGGGTCCCCTCTGCAGCGCAGCTATCCCTTCTCTCTGGACTCCCTATCTCAGAAGGCCCTTTCCAGCCTGAGCGAGAGGCCACAGCCTTTCCTTCCTAAGTTCTTCGTGTGTTTCTTTAGTCCCCTGTTTGCTGGGGGTGCCGATGGGGGGCTGGAAGCTGCAGCGGCTGCAGTGATGGCCACCACAGGCAGGGCTCCGCAGGGAGGGAAGGCTCTGGGCCTGGGCTGGGCTGGGCTGGGCTGGGGGGGCCCTGGGAGTGCCTGACACTCTCCCTCTCCGACCCACACACCTGTCCCGCAAGACACGCTTCTTGAACTGCAAATTGCACATTTACACTTAAAACGAGGTCCCATAATTTTGCTTGTCCATCGATGAGTGTGGCTTTTAGAATTGAGCTGAATGGTGTAATGAGTCCATCTGCTGTGGGGCTGGTGCTCAGCTGTGTGAAGCTGGTGGCTGTCGAAGGTGCTGAGGTAGGTAAACAGGTGGGAGCCGGCAGGACTTCCCTCAGGTGGCTGTCATCCCTGGCAGAACAAGGTTTCTCATGCGGTGTAGTCACCGGGGACCAGTGGGGGTGGGGGGGGTGGTGGAGATGCCCTCGCTGAGTCCATTGAGATGTGGGGAAGGGTCCTGCAGTGAGGAGCAGGGCCCTGCGGGCACGGTAGCTGGCTGCCTCGGGCTGGCTGTTGGGCAGACCTGGCTGAATGTGGTGAGGTGGTGGGGAAGCTGTGAGAGCAGGTGAGGTCTCTGGGGGCGCCGGCGTAGGGCACAGGGGAAGCCGAACCTCGTGGAGGGGGCAGAGATGTCGGGGAGAGGAGGAAGAGCAGGGCAGGGCAGGGGCAGGTGTCAGAATCACCTGGGAGGCTCCTTAAAACACAGTTGCTCGAGGACCCGCCAGGAGCTTGGACTGTGCAGGTCTGGGATGGGGCTGAGAATTTGCACTTCTGACAGGTTCCTGGGTGGTGGTGATGCTGCCGGTCTGGGGACCACAATTTGAGATCCTTGGTCTAACGGAAAGGGAGCCAAGATTAGAGGAGGTCGTGCACGAGCACCCGGTAAACGGTGAATGGCGCCCGGCATACTCTTCTTATTAGGCGAGTTGCAGGAGTGTGATATTGCAGACGCTAGCACTTCACCAAACCTTTCCCCTTTCTCTTTTCGGCTTTTGTCAATACCTGGTCAGATTTCATAACTCCTTCTACATCGCAGAACATTTCCCTCCTACTCTGGTTTGATGGTATATAGCAGGTGGCATATGGCACACATCAGAGGTTTAAACACAAAAACTTGCTGGGGCTGCAGGTAGAGCTTCTGAAGTCGTGATCTGCGGGAGGGTCAGGGAATCAGTATGCTTAAAAACTTCCCCAGGTGATTCTAATGAGCAGCCAGGACTGGGAACCACTATCCTGAGCTTATTTTCCTTCTTAGAATGGGCCATCTGCCTTCTAAGCTTTTGGGGCACTTCCTTTGTCTGGATCCATCACGTTGCCCCTTACAGGTAGTGATGTGTCCTCCCCATCTGCTTGCCCCTGTCTTTCCAAATCAGTCCAGATCCTGTTGGTTTCTCTACTGCCTCCTGTTCTCTGAGAACCCATGCGTAGTGAGGGCCTCACTTGCTACTGAGAATTCCAAGCTACCTGCCTTATTCTTGGGCCACCAGCAAATTTTACTCCATTAGCACCTTCGTGAGGGCTTCAGGTAACAAGTGCTTTTTCCTGACATTTGTGTTTTTCAGTGACGCAGAGAGTAGAAAATTGTGCAAGAAGATGAAAGTTGACCTAAGCGCAAAGGACAAAAAGGTCGAATTATTCCATTACCAGTAAGTACATGTGGGCATTTCCAATTTCCAAGTAAATGCTGAAAGCTTTCATTGGTATTCTCAGCAAACCGCGATTTTTAGTGAGATTAATTTTATTTCAGAATGGTTTTTTTCCTGTGTTTACAATTATTTCTTAAAACAAAAAACTTGACCTGTGTTCAATAACTGAATCTTATTAAGATGCTGCAGGAAACCAAAGGTAAGTGTCTTCACAACCATTCGTGAAGTTAACACATTTTTCTCCTCATTTGACAGGGATGGTGCGTTTCATACTGAATATAACCGAGCTGTGACATTTAAGGTAAATTCCCCTCCCTCATTCTCAGCAGAGGAGGAGGGGCAGAGTGTACAAATGCCCTCCCGAATGACCTGAGGGATTCTCATCTCTAGAACATGGATCAACAGAATACCTGGAAAAGTTTGTAACTGTTAAACGAGTGGGGATAACCGACCTGTAGACAGTTTGTGACTCTGTCAGCAGCTGTCCAGTGAGACGTATGACATCATGCCCTCCCCTGCAAAGGCCTGAGTCTCCCTTCGCTGTGGCTTCAGAGCCCTCCCTCACCTCTGCAGTGGTGTCCACAGGGGCCGCCCACAGGCTGGAGGGGGCCAGCTGTGCCCAGGTGAGCACGGCATTGTAGGACCTGGGCAAGGCAGCACCTTTGGGGCTGATGCAGCTCATTGCAGATGAGATGCCCATGTCAGTGAGACGTTCCCTGCTACAAATGCAATTCAGAAGGAGATGGAAACGCATCAGTGAAAATAAAAATGTAGATCCTCTGACCTGCAGGTGCTGTCCTGTTCATCACGTAGCAGCTCCCCCAGCCCTGAGTCCTTCCACTGCCCTTGGGTTCTCCTCCTTCAACATGTGCATTCCCTTCCTCCAGTCAGTCTTCTTTTGCCTCTGGTCCAGGCAGCATCCCCCTGCCCTGTCTGGGGCCATGTGTTTCTTCTGTTCCAGCATATGCTGAACCCACCCTCTCTGACTCTCCTGCTTCTCAGACTGCGTTAGACCCTGGGCTCCTCTCTCATTGTCTCTCTCTTTCCATCTGTTTCCTTCCATTCTTTTCTGTCTGTCCATCTGTCTGTGCAGCTGTGCCCCTCTCCCTCTGCCTCTCTCCCCCCACCTCCCTGGTCATTTCTTGTTTATCCACTAACACTTGTTCTTTTTTAAGTTGCTGCAGCTTTTACCTTACACAGGCTCAGCCTGATAACTCATCATCTTAACACCCACTTAACCACTTAGAGAAAATTCTCCCAACTAGAGTTACTTAACCCCTCTTATTCTGTGTTAAGCCGTCAGCTGAAGTCCTTGGAGGGAACACGTGCTCCGTAGGAATCAGATTTCGCTGGGTGGGGTGGGGGAGGTGCTGAAGGAGAGAGGGGGCGGGGGCTTCTCGTGTTGTGTTTGGAGGTTGTGTTCAGTTTATATTTAGCTGGCCCTCTGAGGAGTCTCTCCTGGGCTTGTGGAGCAGAGACCGGCAGCTGCTCAGAACTGCAGTAGCAGGAGAGGAGCCCAGGTGGTCTGGACTTGCCTGGGTGAGGGAGGCCAAGTTCTGGCCTCTGTCTGCCTCCTTACAAAGACCAGGTGTGTGGGACCTGCTTGCTCCCGTCCTTCCTGTGATTTCAGCATCAAGAAGCTGGAGAAGTGGGCTGAGCATTGTACGGGGTCAGGGTCTTGGGCAGAGAGAGGGCATCCTTGGTCCCAGGGTCCCCGAAGCGCATGGGACCATCAAGGACTGGAGTAGAGTCCCTGGGGTTCTCCAGGGTGGGGGGCGATGGCGGAGCTCCCCGTGACTGCCTGATGGCTCCTGCTTCTTACAGGGAGCAGCCACGAACAAAGCCCTCCTTGGTCACGGATCAGTTTTCCTTTCAGGGTTTCTCCTGAGCCTCTAACTCCAGAAGGATGAAGGAGCCCCCCAGCAGGGTGGGTGCACAGGCTCAGGCTCATGGTCTGGCTGTTGTTGCTGTCACCCTGTACGGTTCTGCGGGGGCCAGGTCACAGGGACTAGGCCGGGGTCCCTAGAGTCCAGAGGCCAGATAAATGAGAGTGTAAAGAGTGGGGAACTCAAAGAGGGGGCCTTCCTGTAGAAGCGGCCTTTTGCTTGTCCGCCGACTGTCCAGCAAAATCCTTACTGTATATGAGTGGTGAGGACCAGAGGTGCCTGGAAGGCGAAATTCAGGGGGCCCTCGGGTGACCTTCTCCGAAGGCCTGTGGCCGTGGGTGTGGTTTCCCAGCCATGCAGACCAAGGTGCAGGGTGTTGGGCAATTTCCCTGGGATTCAGAGCGCCCAGAATAGGACAGCTGATGGCAGTGTTCCAGGTGCTCCTCCCTGCAGACCTTTCTACCCAAGATCTTGTCGGTTAGACTGATTTGGAGACTAAGAACCTGTGGATGGAATTATTCAACTTCAATTAAAGAAGAATAATCACCTGAAAAGCAAAAGATTGGTAGTATGAATGTTTCAATTACTACATCAAAAGAAGTGAATATTTTTCCTTTTTCCATCCACATTCGTCTTTTTTCCTTGATGCTGAGGCAGGCGTGGTGGTGCTAGCCCTTTAACTTACTAGCTCATGCTGGGATGGGACAAGGAGCCTCCCAGAGCAGTAGGTCCTGCCTATTTTGGGTTCCTAATCCCACTGAGAATCTCCTGAAAGCCATGGACCTTCTCCCTAGAAACAGTGTGCATGCATACATTGAAGGAAGTGTTTTCCTGTGAGTCTGGGGCTTCACAGACTCCTAAAGTCCACTGTGTACCCCAAATTGAGAGCACCGGCACTGGATCTTCTGGAACAGCAGGCGGGTGGGCACCTGTAAGCATCTTTCTCACGTGGCTCGTGGCTGTGAGTGAGTATGGGTTTCGGGGCGGCCCTGCTGCTTCCACTTTGGCTGGTATCGTCATGGTGAAGCTCTCACTAGGGACTGAGAGAAGGCCGATCTGCCTTTGCGTGGTGGAAATGGCCCACTTCTCTTGCCAGCAGGCATTTCACAGCTCTGTTTGGACAGACAGAGAGCATTACCTGAATGAAATTCTGCGAAGTCCTGGCTGTCTCCCACTCTCCCGTAGTGCTCTTTCCAAATAGGAATTTCCAGAAATAACAAGCCTCCCAGGTCCTCTGTGTGTGACCGGTGGGTGGGCTGGATGCACAGGCTCACTAGGGGGGTGTTTCCTTTCTCACCGCAGACCTCCCTCCCTCCTCCACCCCAGCGCACCCAGTTCCTCATCTGCTCACTGGAGCTTGGTCAAAGTCGGCAGGAGTAACAGAATCTTGCATCAAACTGGGGGACACTGAGGGCTCATCTGTTGACTTGGACGGCCAGCAGCTCCCTTCCAGGGCTGGAGGGACGGAGGCCTGGCTGGTTTCTGTTACCCGTTTCTGGCTCTCGCAGGCTTTGAGCAGCATTTCCCACATGACTGTCTGAGAGGGAAGGGAA
Organism: Balaenoptera borealis; assembly: GCF_965194805.1. Taxonomy (NCBI): domain Eukaryota; kingdom Metazoa; phylum Chordata; class Mammalia; order Artiodactyla; family Balaenopteridae; genus Balaenoptera; species Balaenoptera borealis. The sequence continues at coordinate 68,791,156 of NC_138862.1, forward strand.
TGCAGCTTCTGTCCTGGATCAGTGAACTGTGGCAAGTGGGGAGGGGAGCAAAGCGATGTGCCCCCTGTTCCTGTTCCATGTGTGTCCTGCCGGAGGGGAGCAGAGATTTGAATTTGCTCACTTGTCCACATGTCAAAGGCTAAGTAAGCCCTTTATCCTGAGGGTCTTGGTCCGTGTCGAAGGGGGTCTTTAAGGAGAGAAATCCAGCAACCGGGGGGGCCACAGTGATGAGCACCCTGCCCTGGGGGCTTCCCACCTGAGCCTCACAGAGGATGATCAGGATCTAACACACTCCCAAACCAGTTTAGATCATGAAATACCAAGCCGGTTACAAGCAGCTGTGATTACTTGCTTATGCGATTGACAGTTTTAGTGGCTGCCTGATGTGTAAGTATCTTTGCACAGGATTGAAGACCTTTATTCAAATTGATCAGGGAGACTTTCTGGAGGAGGTGAGATTTATTAGAAGCACGTGACTTTGTTTTGAATAAGCCGACTAATTGTCTCAAATTTCCTCTCTTGTCCATGAAGAAGCATCGTAGGTGTCAGTGGACCAGAGTTAGGTGTCCTGTGGCTGAAAAATCCTGGTGGGGTGCATTTTTAGGGCCCTTAGGAAGCCGTCAGTGGTTGATGGTATGGCGCACCCCCAGTCGTTTGCCCATAGGGCACATGCGTCCCGTTCCAGGCACTTGGGTCTCCAGGTAGGGAATAGGACAGGTTCCTGATTCCCCCACCTCCCTCTTTTCCTGGCTAAAACAAGTTTTCCCTTCTCTGTTTTCGTCAGTCCGTAGTGGCGTTTCTGAAGGATCCAAAAGGGCCCCCACTGTGGGAAGAAGATCCTGGAGCCAAAGATGTTGTCCACATTGACAATGAAAAGGTAATTTTTCCATATCAGTTCTGATGGGCTCTGAAAGCTTCCCCCCTAACCAGGGTCTCCCAGGAGAGATGCCCAAGGAACTGAGAAGTGGGAGTATTTTGGGACCTCGAAGGGAGCTGGGCCAGCCCTAACATTTGGTTCCCCTTCCCAGCTCTGTGATGGAACCAACAGGAGATTACAGGCTGACTGCCTGAACCCTTCGCCTGTTCTTCGCTGCCTTATATAATGTATTTTAACGTGTTTAGATTTTCCTTATAGGAATATTGTTTAAATGTTTTCTCCTCATTAGGTTATTCGGTTGTTGGGACTGCCTTTGTGTTTTTTGGGTTTTATTTTAAAGTGGGTTTTGTTTTTTTGTTTGTTTTTGTTTTTTGTTTTGAGAATAGTCTGTGGGGTTTGGGTTGGATTGCCAGAGACTTGGGTCAGGTCTTCACAATTCTGGGTCACTGTGTTAACTTTGAACAAGTTATTTACTTCAGTTTCTGGATTTGGCTGGTGTGGGGGGCTGGAGTCAGAAGGGTGGTTCTGATGTACAGTCTCCTTGCAACCCTGACCCTCCTCCTTTCAAAGCCTGCCCCACCTGGCCTGCATGTGCCTCTTTATCCATGTGTACCTGTGTTTGTATCATGCACACATGTGTGCCTTACTTGCTTGGCTGTGCCTTTACGTTAGGATGGGCAAGAACTTCTTTGTCATATTTCAAATGGCCTGTGAGACAAGCAGTGCTTTTTTGTAGATGGAAGGAGAATGTTCGTTTTTCCCTTGATAACATAAAATGTGCCTTTTATCTTCCTCTGCCTCCCCTTTTCATTTAAAATTATTGACTCTTGATGCTTGTTAGCTCAGAAGAAAATGACGCCATTTATACTTTCTGCAGGAGAGATCATGTGTGATCATCGTGGGCTAACCAAGTGGGCCTTTCAACTGAGGGGTGATTCGATTTAGGGGATGGGCATCAGCGTTTCTGGGATAGAAAGTGCCAGTGTCCTTAGCTTGAAGATGAAGCCTTTTTAATAGGCATGTTGGGGGAAAGGAGGAGGGGCAGGTGTCAGGAGGTGGTGGCACCTGTGCCTATAGCCAAGAAAAGACAAACAGCCTAAACTGATGGTTTCTCCCGGGTAGATTTTGTGATAATACGTGTTTTCAGCCTCTCTGGAAAGTGATTGCCTGCCGCCTCCCCCAAAATGTTCATGTCCTGAAACTCCTGAAATTGCTCTTCTGTAACTAGAAATATTAAACAGAAATATTTTTCCACACCTGTAGGCAGTCCTCTTGTTATACTGTGTGCTGCTGCTTTTCTGCTAATAGAATCCCCACGTAAAATAACAAGTTCCAAATTCAAGTTTGAATTGCCGATTTCTATTTGTAAGCTTAGAGTTCCACACTTAATTTGAAGGTAATTAAGCATCTATGAATGTAATGTGATATTGTTACTGTTCAGGGTATGAAACCAAATTGCTACAGGCTCAGAAAAACCTTTTCTTCTCAGATCTTTTACCGGTTTTAGCTCCAGGGATTCCAGAAGATCATTTTCAAAGCATCCTCCACCCCTAGTCAGGGTCAAAGATCTTCGTTACTAATTCTGTCTTAAAATGAGTGCCTTAACCCGCTAGTTATGTAAATAAGAGTAAACATTTTCAGAATTTGTTATGCAATGTTTTAAATTCCCACAAAATATTTGTAATCTTTTTAATCTAACTGAAAAATTATAAGTGCTATATGTTCATTGTTGAAAATTTAGAAAATTAAGCTTAAAATTAAGCATAAAAGAAAAAAATAAATCATCCCATCCCTCCCCATGGAGAGATACCCACTGCCAGTATTTTCTGTAGCCTTCCAGGCTTTCTGCTTAATGCACACATAAATATCGTTACTCACAAAAGTGTCATCACATTTTGTATGCTGTTTTGTAACTTGCTTTTCACCCTTACTTAATGTAACATGCACATCTTATTGTGACATGAAATGTTCCTCTTCATCATTTTTAATGATGCAGTCGTATTCCATTGTGCGGGATGTACCATCATCTATCTACCTAATGCCTTGTTGCTGCCAGAAAGCTGCATTTTGAAATTTCCTCTTATTTTCCTTATTATTCAAGAGAGAAAAACCTCTAATTTTCTTCCATGGAAACTGGTTAGAGGAGCTTATTTTAATCAAAATATGCTCTGTCATGGTGCTACTCCGCAGTCCTTGACAGATTTGCTTTTTCCCAAACATCATTGACTCTGGTTGGAAGAAAAGTCTCCTACCCTGCTTTACACTGAAGTATCTCCATTAGCACTGTTGTGACCATTTGTCTTTTTACCTTTATTATATTCATTTAACAAATGGTTATATATTGTCTGATAACGAGCCAGGCGCTGTTCTAAAGGTTTTACAAACAGAAATCCATTTAGCTTGTAGCCTCCCGGGGATGGGGGCGCATCTCATCCTTACGCTCCTGTGTGCACCATGGTCTCCTCGGGCCCTGGATGGTGGCTGTAGGGCTGGGCTGGGGGAGATTCATAGCGGTGGGTTAACCCCATGTTATGTGATGAGCAGATCCGCGCCTGGCCAAGTTGGGCCTCCATGAAAGCAAGCACCACCACAACAGAGCCACTTCACAGATCGAATAAGAAGAGACAGCCTCACGGGACCCAGTTATCTCCTTGCAGTCTTCATTGTTCAGTGGGGGCTGAAAGTAACGCTGGTAACCTGGTTCCCACTACTTCATCCCACCAGGTGGCCTTTGGAAAGCCATTTGTCCCCTCGGGCGCTCAGTTTCCCCATCTGTAACATGTGAGGTGGCTAGAATAGATGGTCTCGTGAGGGTCTTTCGGCCCCTGACGTGCCAGGACTCTGCACTGCACCTCCAGCCCCCAAGTCAGACCATGGGATTTCCAAACCCCCGCCACACTCCTCCCGCCACCGTGGTTCCCCGGAATGTCGTCTCCGTTCCTGCGTTGTCTGTAACCTGCAGTGTTCTCTGTGCCTCAGGACTTCCGACGGCTCCTGAAGAAGGAAGAGAAGCCGATCTTGATGATGTTTTATGCTTCCTGTGAGTGACTTTCTCCTTTGGGTTCAAGTCAGACATTCAGACTCTGGGTGGGGCCGCTGGGGGCGCGAGGGGGACTGGGAACTAGCCCCGGGCCTCCACTTAGAACGCCCGGTCACGGTGCTCACACCGTCTCCGCCTGCACCTCTTTTCCTTTGTCTTTGCCTTTTCGTCTGGCTCCGCCTCTCCTGCGGTCCACATCGGTTTTCCTCTCACTAGCTTCCGCATCCTTCTGCCCTCTTCCCCCAGCAGCAACATGGGTCTCTGCTCCAGGTCCCTCCGCCTTCCCCGCCCTCTGCCTCCTGCGGGCCTGTAGCCCTTTGCTGGCAGCCGTGTGCCTGGTGGAGCCGTACCTCGGCCCTGGCTCGCTCTCCTTGGCTGCTGCTGCTGACCGCCCGGAGCCTGGCCAGCCTCGGGGCGGCTGCACGTCCAGCTATGGCTCCTGCAGAGCCACCTGGGAGGGCCGAGGGATCAGGACCAGGGAGAAAGGGGCCCACTCTTGGGGTTTGGTCTCTATATGAGGCAAGAGGTCGTGGGAACAGCAGAAGGATCATTGAGATGACGACCAGAAGACCTGGGTTCTAATTCCAGCTGTGCCAGCAGCAGGCTGGGCGACCTTGGTCAAGTCCTTCACCACTCTGTGCCTCAGTTCCCATTTCTGTAAGGGAAGGAAGGGGTTGGATCAGTGCAGTGGCTTTCAAACTTTTGGACTGTATTTGTAGTATTAAACATATTTTACATTGCAGCCCAGTACTATAGCTATATAAAGTGTATATAAGTAAGCTGAAAAGTTTCACTAAACCATACTTAACCCTTACTACTTGCCATCGACTCCACCGGATGTAGAGCACGTTGATACTTTCTTTTTCATTGTTTTATTTAAACATTAATTGGTTTTTCCTACTACTTCGTAACCCTCTAACAAACGGTCAGCAAATCATGGCCTGTGGGCTGGCTGCCTTTTTTGTAAATTAATTTTTGTTGGAACACAGCCACCTCTGTTCATTTGCATGTTGTCTGTGGCTGCTTTCAAGCTACAACTGTGGAGTAGAGTAGTTGACAGTATGTCCTCAAAGCCACAGATATTCCCCCATCTGGGCCACCTCTGAAGTCTAACTGGTCCCCCCCCCCCACCATGGATTGAAAAACCTCGGATTAGAGCCCGTGTGTGGCCTCAGAGCTGTATCTCTGTGAGCTACATGTGCCTTCAGGAAGCCAAAGGACTAAAGGCCGGAGCGAGGGGGGTTGTGTGTGATGGGAGGTGGGTGTGCCCAGGCATGTCTGTGGCTCGAGTGGGTACCACAGGCTGTGGCACAGGGTTCTGTTTCCTCTTAAAAGCCTGCCTCCAATCCCCCTTCCTGAGAAGTTCTCCCAGCACAGGTTCCTCCCATCTCAACCCTGCTGACCATGCCTCCCCAGGGCTGGATGCCCTTCTGTGGGTTCTGCCTGACTTGGGCCTGTGGCTTGTTCACTATGACAACAGCCTCTCCCCAGCCCATGTTGATTGCTGGGTGACCCCCACCCAGCCTCCCCCCACCCCTCCCTGCCCCAGGGGTGTGCCTGCCCATGGAAAGAGGCCCTGGAGTCCCACTTCCTATTAGAGCCGGCTCTGCCCAGGCGGTCTGCTCTTTAACCCCGGGTCAGTCTCTCTATTAATATTCACTTGTTGGTTTCACCCCTTTTTTTTTCTCCTTGGAGGGATCTTACTACCTGCCCAGCTGTGAATTGCTTCAGGAATTATCCTGCCTGCGTAGTCCCTTAAGGACGGGCCTCCCTTCATTTATCTTAGAACCCTTCAGGTCTCAGCACATTGGTTAAACGAGACTAAAACAGAGATGTCAGTATACAGTACGTGTCACAAGGCAGGGTCATGGTATAACCATGCAGGTTTCAGCGTAATGACAGTAGGTAATCACAGAGAGAGGTTCACTAGCAGTGTGCACCAAAGTGTGTGTGCCATTCCCCCTGCCTCACCCCGACTCCCCAGGCTGTCTGGAAGGGTGACCATCCTCCTCATCACAGCAGGCAGAGCTGCGAGCAGGCTTATTATCTTTGTAGAATAGAAAGCTGGGACAGAAGAAGCTAGGTTCCTTGTAGGTGTCATAGAACAATGAGTAGTGGAGAGGGAGGGAGAAAACTCGGAGCTGTTAAGTTTATACTTGTGAGGGATCAGATTGGCTGGCCTCCTGGGTCCCAGGTATCCCCAGATTGTGTTGTTGCTGCTGTTTTTAATGAAACAAGCTTGTGCTTTTATTTTACTAGTCCAACCAAGCAGTCATGGCCTCATAATTCAGTTTATTCCTGGGAAACACCAATTCCCTAATTGGGAAGTCCTTTAGGATTCTTTGATCCTAAATGATCAAAGATTGGGATGAAGGAACCTAAAGGCAGTGGAAGCCTTTAGTTGTGACAAATCTGGGTCCCGAGGACCTACTGATTATTCAGTGAATGTTTGTTGACTGAATTAATGAGAAAATAAAAGGGCTGGTGCTCTAACTTTTGGGGTTTGAGAGTGATAATTAGTCTTCTCTCTTCCCCTTCCTCCCAAGTAAATCAGTTGAAAGATAAACTCCAATAGGGATCACAGTACGAGCTCTATTTTTCGTAAAGCTCAAGTGGCAACTGGCTTGGCCCAGAGCTTCCTGTTACTCTTCCATCTCTTCTTCCCCTCAATAACTTCTTCACCCAGTACTCCACCCATGGGGACAGCTGACTGACTGACACTTGTTTAGGAGTCACGGGGGATAATGTTGTTGCAGGCTATAGACCGGCCGAGCTGGGGGGGAGAGGCCACACTTGTGAGGACAGGCAGTAAACTCCTGAATGTGACCCAGTGGGTGTCCCACTTCCTCCATCTCATCAAGTCACTGACTGAAGTGGGGGGGGTGAAGGGCTTCATGTGTGCCCCCTTCATCCTCTCTCCTGGGGAGTGGAGTGACATCCCCATTCCCGGTGGAAGTGTCACCCCACCATGGACGGGGAGGCAGGCTCTCAGGCCTTGTGCTGGTAGAGACCCCCTGCTGGTGCTTAGTTCTGCCCGCCCTCCCAGGTGTTGGCTCTGCCCTCAGCCTGCAGGGCAGGTGTTGTCTCCACCTTACAGATGGGGAGGCTGAGGCTCAGACCACTTACATTGCTAGCCCGGGGGTCACACAGGCAGCAGTGGTCAAGGGGTGATGCACACCTGGGTCTCATTCTCCCCAGAGCTGAGCTCCCGCCTCTGCCTCTGCCGTGCGGCCTCCCATCCCTACCACGTGGCATCCACCTGGTGGAGCTTGGGCACCCCGGGGAGTTGGCATTGCTGTCTCTGTTTCCATTCTCCTCTCCGAATCCCCACAGAGGGAACAAGGCCCCCTGACAAGTGTCACATTCCTCCCTTCCAGTGCTTGTGGGGACCATGCTGTGGTGGCAGCTGCTGGGGAGAGGTGCCTCTTGTCTTCTGAGGGCAGATGCGATGGGATTGCGCTGCAGGCTGACCTCACAGCAGCTCCTGTGTCTCCTTGAGTCTGAGCCTGAACTAACGGCATGTACTTAAGCCCAGGCGTAACGCGCTGATGTGTGTGTGTGTGTCCATCTGTTTGCCAGGCAGGAACGACAAGGAGGGGGCTGTGGGTATTTTGAGAGTTTTATGTCAAAATATCCTGCATTGCATCTTGTCTAGTAGACTTGGTGCTGGGGAGGTTCAGGTGGTCTCCGGGGAGTTTTGACCTACTCACGGTTCTACAGTATCTATATCTGGCCCAGTGGCTGAGAGCAGCTCTCTACCTGCGTTAGTCTGCCCACAGCCTGCCAAGGCATTAGCTAAACGTGGACTAGAGCTTGTCAGTCTGCCGCTGCGTGGCCCTGTCCCCACTGTGCCCTGTCGAGATGACATCCAGACTGACGTGGGTTCCAGGCAGCTTTGGTATCTGTGGCCTTCAGAAGCATCTCAGAGCCTGTTTTGCGGCAGAGCGGCTGTCAGAAAGAGTAACAGCCTTGTGTGTCAGAATTCCTCCTGTCTGAGGAAACTGGGGCTCGTGTCCTGTGGGGTCAGTGCCTATGTGTGGCTTGTTCTGGTTGAAGGGAAGGGGTGGGTTTAAATCAGAGTCTCTCTGAAGTGGTAGTGGGTGTTTGGGGCCTGGCTGTCTTGGCCCTGAGCCCCCCACATTTGGGGGTTTCACCACCCAGGAGAGGAGTGTGACCGTGGTGGACCAGAGAGGGTTGAGTCAAAGACATCACAGAGTTCCCCAGTGTCAGTGCTGGAAGGGGCCTGAGGCTATCTGGTCCAACACCCCTCATTTGCCGAAAGGGGCAGCAGCCCAAAGAGGTGACCTGTCGGGGCCATCCAGCAGGTCGAGGGAAGATGAGAACTTGAGTGTCTGATCCTGGCCAGCGCTCGGCTGCCTCTAGCCATGGTGTGATTCACTGTTAATGAAGGAAAAGAGGCAGAAAATCCCCAAAGCCATTGTATGTATGGTTGCACATTTTTCCTCCTAATAGCATTTGATTCAGGTTCATCTGCAGCCCCCGGCTGGGCAGCGAGGGGAGGCTTTTAGTTGCGCACGAAGGGGGTGCTTTCCTGGCACCTGCTGTGGCTCCCTGAATCCCCGTTGAGCTCATCCTCAGCTCTAAATTATTCAGTGCTTTGCCCTCCCCCAGCTGCGTCACATTTGCCTGTCAGTCCCGCATTTATTGAGTGACTGCTGGGCTGGGTCCTGTTCATGCCATCGAGTTTGTCAGCTCTTGCGGGGCTGGGGCCTCTGCCTTTGTCCCCATGTGCTCCCAGAGCCTGGGGCAGTCCTGGCTTCTGGAGGTGGGATAAATGCTTGTTGGTGGAGGCTGGCCTGAGGGGAGAGAGGGCGGAGCATGGGGCCAGTTGTAACCGTTTGGTTTTTCTCCTGCCGGTGACTAGGGTGCAGCGTGTGCAAGAGGATAATGCCGCATTTCCAGAAGGCTGCGACCCAGCTGCGGGGCCAGTTCGTAAGTGAGGTGCCATGGGCCAGGCGGGGCTGCCTGCCAGCTCCCTACTTCTCCCTCTCTCCCTGGGAGATGGCGGAGGACGGGTGCAGGGTGAGGGGAGAGGGCAGGTTTTGAAATCACGAGAAGGACTTACTCTATTACTGCTGCCCCTGCTGCCCCAGGCGTGTGGTTCAAAGACCTGTCCTCAGTGGATGCTGAGAACTCTCCAGAATTGCTGGGACCAGGAGAATTTGGCGCCCGTCAAAGACCAGTAATGAAATAGCCAGGAAACCAGCGAAGCACGTTCGGTGTCGCCGAGAGGCCAGGGGCCGACAGCAGACCGTCAGGGGTCTAGAATGATGGGGGCTGGGCTCCAAAGCAGGCCGAGGCTCTCCCGATGCCGGGGGCCCAGTGGCAAAGACAGGGGGGCACGGTGACACCAAGGGTGGGCCCGAAGCACAAGAGGGTCCACGAGGCAGCCTCCTGCCCAGGCTTGCAGGGCTCTGTGGTTCCCGTGGGGCAGAAAGAACGTTGGAACCACAGCGGGGAGAGGCGGTGGGGAGCTGGAAACCTGAGCCCACGGGTTCTCAGAAGGAGAGTGTGCCGGGGAGCGGACAGGAGACAGGGTTGTCTCAGGGATGCCCACCTTTAGGAGACAGGAGGGGAAGGGGAGCCACTGAGGAAACGGGCCTTCAGAGAAGTAGGAGCAACCAGGATGGTCAGTGAGGGAGGAGGGGAGGCCGGGGCGGTCAGACCTCACCCAGGGCTGAGCATCAGTGACTGATGGGCCTGGTCGTCTCTGTGTGTCCTTCGCTTTGCCAGGCTTGTCTCTTCTGTGCCATAGGTCTGTCCATTTTTGCACTTACCCCGAGCCACAGAGGTTTGGGGGTTTTTGTTCCGTTAGTTTTGGGTGTTTGTTCATTTTTTTTCGTTTTGGTGGCAACAGAAAAATAACTGCTAGCTCCTCTGAGAGCATGGCAAAATCCATATTCCTTTCATGAAAGGTCATCAGGTGCCATCTCAGTGGGGCGGGCCAGAGTCCCACCAAGGGAGTCCTGAGATCTTAAAACTGCATCATGATCTTTATGGATCAAATTAAGTTGCTGATTAGTTCAGAGTCAATTAAAAAAAAGTTTAATTGGCAGCCCCTGAGCATGGTGACAGCGCTGCTAGCTGGCCCCAGGATTGGGTTGCAAAGAACCAGCTGCTTTCTCTTTTGACCTCATTTCTGGGGAGACACCAACGTCCTGCTTGTTTCTCACTAATAAACTTTTAGCAACTTGCCTGGAGACGTTTGGCCCTGGGGCACACATATACCACTCTGGGGAAGTTTCACTTCACATTTTGGGGCCTCAATAGATACCATATTTTAAGATTATTTCGCCTGGAGAAGAGACTTAATTACCCACAGAGTTCTTTCTGCTGCACCCGCATACACTTAAGACAACCGTTCAGCTCCCTCCTAACTCTGTGGTGCAGTGGAGGGTAAAGAACTCCAGCCCCAATCAGATCACAAATTAGCTGGCCAGCTCCGTCAGAGCAGGTGAGGTCTTGGTGCCAGCCAGTCTCCTGCACTTTCTGGAAGATTCTCAGCCAATGCTGCCTCTACCTGCCAAACTCAGCATTCCTCCAGTCCCCTCCTGTGCTCCCCCAGAGCCTGTCCCTGCCTTGCATGGTCATGTCTGCTCATCTTTGCTTTTGTTCTGGATCACTTTGTCCACCAGTTGATAACTAATTATAATTAGGTTTTCTCACTGAGATGTGAGCTCTTGAGCATTTCTTCAGCACAGAGCGCAGGCCAAGCTCAGAATAGGTGCCCAACACATGCTGATGAATGAATGAATGAGCATGTGGCTTACTGGGTACATTTTATTTTAAGCTCTATATTTACATTAAAAGCGATATTCTCCTTTTTGAAAGGAATTCAGAGCATCAGTTCCTAAGGACGGAGGCAAAGTGGGAAGGACGTTTGTGGGACAGGGGCCCTGGGTTCTTTTCTGGCCCTGGGTTCACACTAGGCTCACTTGCAAGGTTAGCCCTGAAGATTACTTGTTAAGGGTACCTGCTTCCAAAAATGGAAAAAAAAAAACCAAAAAAAGCCAGTGCCTGCTTCTCCTGCTTGGGCCCAGGTCAAGAAATAGAAAAAGGTGACCCTCCCAGTTCCCTAGACAATGTTATAGAAAAGTCAGTGGGATCGTTCAGGTACTCAGTGAGGCTGGCCAATCAAGCCCAGCTTTGGCCAGGTGTTAGTTACCTCTGTGTTATGTGAACTCATCCATTACTTTGCTTCTGTATTTTCTTACTTGGGGTTTGTTTTGTTCTGCTTTCCCCTTAGTTTCTTAGGAAAGCACCTTTTGAAAAGTTCTCACCCTTTCCCAGCTCCATAAAGGAGGAAGGGTCCGAGCCACCGGGGACATCACCTACTTCAGGAGGCCTCTAGAGGCCAGGGCTCATGGTACAGCCGCAGCTTCCCAGGAACGGGGCAGCCAGAGGTGTGGATTCCTTTTTGTCCTTGCACATGGGGCAGAGATGGGCTGCTGGTCCCCTGAAATCAAAAGCTTGCCCCCCACCGCACTGCTGAAATCCAGCTGGGTTAGCACCTCCTGTTTCCTCTTCATCTCTGTCATCTTTGGGCCCTTTTTGGCTGGCCGTGTCTGTGGCAGGGGTTAGAAACCTTCCTCCTCTACAGATTTCTTGGGAGGTGTCCAACCTAATGATGTCATTAAGTTGGAAGCGAGGCTGGGTCAGGGATGCACAGCCTTTGCCATTTTCCAGACTCAGATCTGCCTCTTTTTTGCTGTCACTGATGTCTGGTGAGTCATCGGCATCTGTCCCATCTACTCCTACTAATTGACATCCTCATCAGCAGCTGCTCCCCTGTCTCAGAGCAGAGCCCATCCTTGTCTGTCTCCTCTTCCCAGCCTTGCCAGTTATTGACATTGACACTGAGTCTTTTGTTAACCTGGGCCATGATGGGCCATCTGGGTGTAAACGGTGAAATGTGTCGGTCTCGGTGACAGATTTGTGCAGATCAGACTGTGGTGCTGGCTGTTACTAAACGACTGGGAGATCTTGGGCAAGTTGCCTTGGAGCCTCCACTTCCCCCATCCTTAAAATGAGGATGGTAACACCAACCCTGCCCACCTCACTGGGCTGTTGGAAGAGCGAATGGGCTGGTGTGTGGAGACACCTCTACAACCTGCAGACACTTCACAGATACAGATGACTGACACCTCCACCCAGGTCTCACTGCTCTGTGCTTACTGTTCCTTCCACTCACCGAACGGGGTGCTCCCAAGGGTCTGCTTTCCACCCTCCTTTCTTTCTTATTAACACATTGGAACAAGGGCCTGGCACTGTACTCTCCTTGTCTCCTATGGACTGTCCCTCAGTGATTTGTATCTACATCTATAGCTCAACAAAATGTAGCCCCATGGAGCCTGAGTCTCTAAGCTCCAGTACCACACGTCAGACTGCTTGCTTCCCATCTTGGTCTGGATTCTTCTCCCTGGGTCCCAGATGCAGGATGTCTAAAATAAAATTCAGTGTCTTTCCATCTGGCCAGCTTTCCTTCACGACTCCTCCCGAGCACCGCAGGCTCCTCTGCCGGTGTGCCTTTCTGCCAGGCCATTGTCATCCATCTCTCCCCCTCACATCCTCCATCCTCTCCCTGCCCACCAGCCCAGGTCAGACCCTGGTTAGCCCATACAGGGTGGTTGCCAAAGACTGCTGACTTGTCTCCCTGACCTGTGACTTTCCCCTTGCAACCCCCGATAGCTCTCCGGCACCTCCTGAATAAAATCCTGGTTTCTTAGACATTAAAGCCTGGTCCACAGCGACCTCAGTGAACTCACCCAGCCTTCTCTCCCTACTCCCTTCTGTGTGTCCTACAGTTAAACCAACGTGGTCTCAGTTCTTGAGCCACGTCTTGTTTTGTCTTGTCTCCATTTTCTCTTCCTGGAATGTCTGTGGAAATCTTACCCTCCTTGACCACTAGCTCACACGCTCCTGCTTTGTGGAGTTTCCTTGATGGTTCCTGTCACAACATGGGCTGGACATGAGGAAGATCATGTTGTGTCAGCTGACTGGCCCCAAGCACACATGGCTCGGTGTCAGGCACGGTGGCCCTAACTTCTCCTTAGGTTGAGACCAGTTTTGCCTCATTTGGATTCACAAACTCCAAAAAGTGTTTGTAAGTAGTTGTTCAAAAAAACAGTTATCTCATTAACTAATAAATGACCCCAAAGTAGTCAGAAGTGCTACAGAAACTCAAGAGAATTAAGAATTCATCACAAGCAAAGGTGGTTTAGAAAGGCCGCGTAGGGGAGTGGGATTTGATTTGCCTTAAAAGATGGATGAGTCTTCGGTGGTAGCCGGCAACCTGAGCAAAGGGGGTAGAATACTCGAAGTCAGGGCCAGGAGAATACAGCATGGGTTCTGGGAGTGTGAGCAGATCTGCAGAGCTTCTTAGTGGTATTAGTGAAGACGGCTAACAGATTTTGACCGTTGTAGATACTTTACTTGTACCATGTCATTTAGTCTTCACAGCAACCAGAGGAGGGGGCTGCAGATGAGGAGACTGAGGCACAGAGGCAACTGTGACTTGCTCAAGGAAAACATCTACTGAGAGAGGAGTTAGGATTTAGACCCAGCATCCTAACCCCTGAGCCCAGGCTCCTAGCCACTGTGGTATATTCCCATATGCAAGGGGCCCCAGACGGCAAACAGTCCAACTTCCTCCCTGTGCAGAAATCTCAGACTGTCTCATTCCTGGGAGAATTAAAAACCTAGACCCTAGCAGGTGCACAATTAAGGGTTTTGTAGGGAAGAAGAATTAAAAAACGAGATAGGGACCATATGGTCTTTGAGTGTGGAGTTAGACTTTAGCCTGCATTCAGTGGAATTGAAAGGTTTTGCACCGGGAAGTGGTGTAATGAAAGAGGAGGATGTGGAAGATTAATCTTGTGGTGAATGTGCACTGACACTGGGGAGATCAATTAGACATTAAAAAAGAACTCTAAACTAGACAATTATTACTGGAACAGGCTGCTGAATCAGTCTGGGGAGATGAGCAGACGGGCTTTTAGAGTGTTCCAGGGCTTCTAGTAAGTTCTGTCTCAGGCTTATTTTCCCTGTATTCCTTGTAGCATCCCACAAGGGGGTGGGAGAAAAAAAAAACAGATTTAGCAAGCATTTATTGTGTGTCTGCTGTATGCCAGGCACTGTGCTAGGTACTTAAAATGGTTCATAAGATATGTTTAGACGCCTCTAGGGATGGAGCGGCCAGAGGCACAGGTGGCTCCCATCACCCAGGATTTGGTAGGAAATAAAGAACTTGAGCACCAGTTTTGTGCTAAAACCTCTGACTTGGGTCATCCCATTCAGTTCTCTTAAGAGCCCTGTGATAGTCTCCTCACCCACACCTTCCAAACAAGGAAGCTCAGGGAGGGTGAGTGACTTGTCCAAGGTCACGCGACTGCCAAGTGGAAACAGTCTTCTGAATCAAGTTCACTGTCCATAGAGGCTGCTCTTTCCCGTTTTCTCTCCCTATGCCTCCTTACGTATTATTCAGCAAAATTCTGCTTCCTGGTTTCTTCTTTCTGCTTCTGTAACTGGTGCTGGCTTTTTTGAACTTCCTCTCCCCACCCCTCTATGCCACCCGGCGTTGTGGAACAGCCTTCTTGCATCTGGCCACACTGTGTTCTCTCGTGAGAACAGATTCAAAGTCCTTTTTCCGGGCACCTGATCCTGCCGTATAGAAAAAAGTTCCTGCTTCGGGAAAGGAGTTCTAGGGGACTCATTCTGGGTTGTTCTTAGTACATAGGCTTGTCATCAGTAACACAGCTACTACAGTTTCCCTTCCCCATTCAGGGGTGTTGGATATGTGGACCCCTGCAACCAGAACATGTTCAGACTTCAGAGATGATGGTCAAATGATGCTGTAGGTGCTGGTCACCCACAGGAGGCCTAACAGGGTTTGGAGGGAGGAGAGTTAGGCAGGCAGATGGTCATGAGAACCATGCAACCTCCTTGGCCACATTAACTGTGAGATCTGAGAATGTTGCACATGAAGCCGGGGCGGACAGACTGAGCTATCCAGGAAGGTGTCCAAGGATGCCTTAGAGTGGTAGAGTGGCTCAGTGGTGATTCCATAACTTGGGAGAAGGGTACAACCTTAGTTGACATGGGCAGAGAAAAGGCATAATATGTACTTGGATGGCAGTGAACCCACTCTAGGACCTGGTTGACCTTGGTAACCAGGCCAGGTTTCTTCTTCGACGCTCAGAACTTTGTTTTGCTCTGGGATGGTTTTTCCCACAGAGCAGGCAGGAGGGAATGCCGGTATGGGGGGCAGCCCTTGGGCCCAGATGACTGCTTCTTCCAGAGCACTCGGGCATCGTTCGCAGCTGGCTCGGGTAGCCTTGCTCCCCCGCTGCCCCGGGCTGTGCGTCAGACTGTGAGGCTTCGTCCCCATCGTCTGTTTCTGGTGGGACAGCTGGGCCGGCGTGGACAAGGTGAGGGCGTCTGCGGGCGGAGAGTGGACAGGTCTGTTCTCCCTTTGCTCCCAGGTGCTGGCCGGGATGAACGTCTACTCCTCGGAATTTGAAAACATCAAGGAGGAGTACAGCGTGCGCGGCTACCCCACCATCTGCTATTTCGAGTAAGTCCCCTGCTTCTCTGCTGACGCTCGCTCCCCTCCCTGACGGCGTTTGCCTCCCTGGCTGAGCCCACGGTGTCTCCCCATGTTTCACAGGAAAGGACGGTTTCTGTTCCAGTACGACAGCTATGGGTCCACAGCTGAGGACATCGTGGAGTGGCTGAAGAAGTAAGTTGGCGTTTGCCTTGGTTGGGGGGCGGGGAAGGGTGCCCAGAGGGGGAGGGGCATCTGCCGGGCCCCAGGGTCTCCCTGGTCACAGGGCTCCGGCTGGGAAGAGAATGAGGAAAGAAACGACCATTTTGTGCTGCCCACGCCAACTGTCTGTGGGCTGCATCTAGGTGAGGGTGGGGATCTGTGCGTGCAGAATGTGCGAGTCGGGAGGATTTCGTGTGACTGGCCGTGATGACTGCATTTCAGATAGGTTTTTTCCCCTTAGTCTACCTGATGGCTAGAAGTATTTCTCACCCAGGACGGCAGGTTTGAGAGAGGTTCCGCTGCAAGTCTCTCTGAAAATAGAGTTGTCAGTCGAACACTCATTTTAAACATAACACTTTGTATTATGTGCCATGAAGCTAAGAAGTGTCCTCATGCCTTAGATTTGCAGACTGCTTTGCCGTTCACCATGCAGCCCCGCGGAGCTGCTTCTTAGCAACCTGTGGTCCTGTTTATAATGTGATTAGATCCTTATAACCCAAACCAGCCGTGCACCTGGAGTCCCCCGCCCCCCATGCTAGGTGTGTGACTTTTGCGTGACGCTTGGACCCTGACTGGTGTGTTGGATGGGGAATCTGTCTCCCCAACACCTTCTCCGTGGCCGGAGCTCTCCTGAAGCCCACCCCGGAACACTCACCTGCTCTGGGCTGTGCCTGTCACCGGCCTGGCACTTGCCAGTCACTGCCGGTGTGTGGTTATTTGTGCACAGCGCTTAGAATAAGAACGGCGTTTTGGAGCATTTTGGAGCTCCACTTTGTGGCTGACCCTGTTCTAAGCACTTTGTGTCTCATGGAATCCTCAGGACAGCCCCATAAGGAAGATATTATTATTACCCTTATTTCACGAATGAGGTGACTAAGCAGAGTGATGGAGCAGCTCGTCCAAGCTCCTGCAGCTGACAAACAGAAGGGCTAGTGTTGGCCCCCGGCAGCAGCTCCCCCGAGTTCTGGCCGGAGCCTCTGCCCTTTCCCCAGCTGCCAGCACGGTGGATATTTATTGACATCGTTACCGCAGGGGCAGAGGGTTAAAGAATTAGTTATCCAAAGCAATGAGGCTGAAAGTGTGTATTTTCAGAATGGAAAGGAAGATAAATTTTGTACCAAAAAAAAAAAAAAAATACCCCCAAACCCACAACAAACTGTTTGATTCTAAAGGTTGAAACTCTCAATCTTCTGTTCCTTGGGTTCCCGGGGGCCCAGGAGATAAAACACCATGGCAGAACCTTGTTTGCATGGTGTCCTTTATTTCTTGGAAACATTTTCACATCTCTGTCTCCATCTATTACCTCATTTCCAGCCCCTGCCCAGGAAGGCAGCTCCCCATTATCCTGTACTCATTGTCTTAACCTGGGCCTTCGCACCCCTGTTTTCATTTTTCACTTGATAATAAGCATGTCCTCTCCTCCAGCCAGACATATCTCGCTCTGCTTTGGGAGAAGGTTTCAACAAATGGCAGTCTCATTTGTCACCAGAGCATAAAATCTGCTTCCCTCCCCCTTCTCTAACCTTTTCTGGCTTCAAAATACACTCTTATCTTCTTGAAGGATAAGGTTTATTATTTTTTTTAGAAAGTGTTCAGAATTGCTTGCTAGCCCTGGACCAGGGGAGCACGTCAGTGGCTTTTCTGAGATGGGGTATTATCTCCCCACTGGACTCCACCACTCCGTCCCCCACCCCACCCAGCCCCACCACAGCTCTTCCACCAGACTCTGTCCCAGGCCCCACTCCTACCCCCAGGGCTACCTCCTGATCCCTGTCCTGGGCTGGCCCTCGCCACTTCCCACCTCCGCCTTCCTCCCTCTCCTCACCCCCATGGGCCGGAGACCTTGTTAGCAGCTTTTGGTTCACCCTGGGTCTCTAGTCTCCAGGCGGCTGAGGTTGGTGGGGTAACTCCGGGGAAGGGAAGACAGCATCCGAGTCCCCCTGGGCGGCACCTCCGGAGCTGCCCAACCACCTGTGGTCCCTGTGCTGGAGGTGCACACATGGGGGCAGCTCCTCCAAAGGCATGACCATAGCCCACTCCCCCAGCACGGCCGGGGGCAGGGAGGTGACTTCCTCAAGGACCCCCAGTGAGCTGCTTCATCTCATGCCTCAGCAAGATCTAGCAATGTCACTGTGCTGCCAGCTCGCTTAATTTTTTAAAAAGTCCTTTCTGATTTTAAGGCTATTCAGTGAGCTGTATCATTATTGAAAAACTTAAATATTTAGTTAAACAAGGGGAAAAGTGGCCCCCTTACTCAACCACCCAAAGGTAATGTGTTGGTGATATTTGGCAAATTTCCTTCTAGATTCCCCCCAACATATACCCAGCTGTGTGTGTGTGTGTGTGTGTGTGTGTGTGTGTGTGTGTGTGTGTGTGTGTGTGTTTTCCTGGTGCCAGGTGTTTTAAGTCTTCACCAGGTTTCCACCAAATCCTGGTGGGTGGGTAGCAGTGATCCTACCTTTCCTGCTGCCCTGCACTTCTTCCTTGGGCCTCTCCATTGGCTGCTTATGGCTTATGGTCACCAAATGTAGAAGGATGAGGGTGGATCCAGCCTTGCTAATTCTCAAGATCAGGGGTCCCCAACCCCCAGGCCGTGGATCGGTAGTGGTCCGCGGCCTGTTAGGAGCCGGGCCACACAGCAGGAGGTGAGTGGCGGGCCAGCGAGCGAAGCTTCATCTGCCGCTCCCCATCGCTTGCGTTACCGCCTGAACCCTCGCTCACATTACCTCCTGAACCATCCCCCCCCACCGCACCCCCGTCGTGGAAAAATTGTCTTCCACAAAACCACTCCCTGGTGCCAGAAAGGTTGGGGCCGCTGCTCTAGATGACTTTCAGAAGCCCAGGAGAGAAGAGCCAAATCCTGCCCTCTGACATGTGACTGGCGAGTGGGCCAGGCAGGGCATCACTGGTGTCGGAGTGCCCCAGGGCTCTGGGCTAGATGCGATGATCCTGGCAGTGTGCCCTCTGGTGCTTCTGGCAGCTGCGTTTCTCATTCCACTCTCTGCGGATTTCCTGCTACTCAGTTGGGCTTGGCAGGTAGAGGGTGCAGAAGTGGCAATCCATTTTGACCTAGCTACCCATTTCTGCCTGTGTATTTTTATACTGACCGGAAGTGGACTGAAAACAAACACAAAGCCTTCTCAACTTGTCATGTTTTGAGTTGCATCTTCTTATCAATGGCATGTGCACCTGCCTCAGGCAAGGACGTGCTTTGTGTGAACTTCCCAGTCCTGGTGAACCTGGGAAGTCAGAGTTGCAGGATTGGAAGGGAATGTGAAAGTCAGTGAATCTGCCCCCAGCAATTCTCTTTCAGTGTTGTGTTACCTCTCGGACAGATGTAGTTACTCCATCCCGCTTAAACACCTCAGAGGACAGGGCCTCGACTCATTGTGAGGGTGTCCACTCATGTTTGAACGGGTAGTACTTCATACATTCGCGTCCATTATCTGTCTAGATGTACCTGCAAGGCAGATGAAGAAGGGCCTACAAATATACTGCCTTGTAGATGTTTTAAGTCAGGCTGGTTGCCTAAGCCTCTAGAGCTGGAAGGTGGAGGAAACAGGACTCAAAGCCAGGTCTTCTGACTCCCAGTCCGGCTCTTTCTCTCTTATCTGTTGTAGATAGAACATTCTTAGTTCTGCTGAGCTAAAGTTTCTTTCTCTGGAGCTTCCACGTGGTGTTGGTTCTCCTTTATGGAGCCATAGAAAATAAATCTTAGTTTCTCTTCCCAGTGCAGTCTGAAGTGTTTGAAGACAACTAGTGTGTTCCCCATGTCTCCTGGTTAGACACCTCCAGTGCCTTCAGCTATTCTTCTCTCATTCCCTTGTTGATTCAGAAAGAGTTTATTGGGTATCTGCTTTGTGTTAGGCGTAGGAGGTAGAGAGAGAATCTAGAGGGAGCCCCATTCTTTAAGGAGAGAGACAGTAAAAAGCGTAGTTCAGGCATAGTGCCCTCTTACTGCTGTGCCCAGCTCTGCAGGCCTCTCCAGAAAGCAAACTTCCTGCTGTCCACTGAGTGGGAGAGGGGCACCCACCTGGCTGCTGGGGAGACGGACAGGATCTGAGGGCCCCCCATTCAGCCCCAGGCCACAGCCCTGCTTTAAGGGGGTCCTCCTGGCCCTTCGGAGCCTTTGCATATTAGGGTGGTTCTTGGGCCCCTGCCCCCTCTGAGCACCCAGCACCTCAAGTTTCCACCCTCTAAGAAAGGCAGAAGTTTTTTGCTAAGTCGGCTTTCTAGCCTCTAAATTTGCACTGACCTCTTTTTCTCTCTTTGCTGTTGTCTTCTTCCCTGTTCTTTTTGCTCCTGTGGGTTCATACTTTTCTTTTTTAAACTCTTGTACTGTTATTTTAGTGGTTTTGGCGTATGTCCTCCGTGTTTAACTAGAAATTTCTCAGGCACTTTCATATGCTTGTACTGCTGCTGAGGCACGGCGTCTCCATTCTGTGTGTATATTCTTGCTGGATTTTTAAAAATTATTTTAATCTTAGAATAGATTCCTTTCACATAATTAAAATAATTTTTTAAAAGATACTTAAAGATTACATTGAAGTTTTCCTTTTATCTGGTTCCTCCATCCTATTCTCCCTCCTACCCCCTAGAGGTAACAACTTTAATTAGTCCTTATGCAGATAACACGCAAACATGAATAAGTATTTTTTATCTCTCTCTATTTTATGCAGAAGTTAGCATATCATGGCCTGTTGTGTATATCCCAGCAGTCTACCCACATCAGAGTGTAGGGGAGCTTCTTTGTCCTCCTTTACCACGCTCAGCCCTCCATCGTGCAGAAGGACTGCAGTTTACCTACCAAGGGACACTGCGTTCTTCTAGTCTTTGCTATGACAAATCATCTACAATGAATACCTTAGAATGTACGTAATCTTGCATGTGTCCAGGTGTATTGGAAAGATAGATTCCCTGAAGTGGAATTGGTGATGTTTTCAGGGATTGGTGTTTTGAGCCCCGGTTTTGGAACCTAGGTTTCTTGGTGTTGGTCTGGGACCGTTGTCTGGCTGGTGACTCATTCTAAAGCTTGACTTTGCCATCAGCGCTACCTGACATTGGATGTGCACGGGCTCAGAGTGGTTTGCCCTCTCCCTGCCACTTCCCATTGCTTCAGACCAGGGTGGCTGAAGGCACCAGTGGGGCCTCGTCCAAAGCACCAGAGAGGGCTTCTGAAGGTGCCGTCAGACCCAGGCTCTGCCGTGGGGTGGGGCTGACAGGTTCCACTGTGTCAGCTGCATGGGAGGGCTGCAGATTCCATTGCGTGGGCAACATTGGTCTCATGAATTCTCAGCCCTGGCTGCTGGAACTTTACACTTTTTTTCTACTGTAAGCTCTCAAAGGCAGGAAACAATGGTTGTCTTTTCACATTTGTCACCCTAAAGCATTTTTTCAAAGTAGCGATTAAGGTGCTCTGGCAAAGGTGTTCATAAAGCATCAGGGAGTTTGTGTCACTAGCAGCCTTATCCTCAACTTTGGAGCAAGAGAGGCCAGCTGTGAGCCTCCCGCATCACAACTGCTGGTGACGTAGAGGTCAGCACATGGCTGTCCCAGGTGGAGGCAGGCTCCAGGGAGGTTAAGCACCAGCCTGAGGTTTTGCAGCTCGTGGTGGCAGAGCGCGGATTTGGACTGACCTCTGAGCCTGGCCCTTTCTGCTCCAGCATTCTGCCTCTGGAGAACCAGCTAACTTTGTTCCAGTCTCTAGGAAGGGTTTGTGATGTAGCCTGGATACTGTCATAGTTAGGATGCCTTGTTCCCCTGGGCCCCACTCTTCCTCGTTACGACCCTCCTCCCACGCTGGTCGGTGAACGCCTTGCACCCGCCTCCCCGCCCCCCAGCCCTTCCCGGGTATTTGGTCTTTCTCAGACACCTGGCCTCTGCCTTTCCTCCTCACCACCACCCCTCCCTTCTAACTCCCTCTCCCCGCTCCCCACCCTGTGGGCACCACGCAACACAACAGTTAACTTTGCCAAAGCTCACTCTTTGCTGTTGCTGTTTATTCTTGCCAGTTGGCTGAACGTTTGAAAGAGCTTGAGATACTAACGAACACCCCCGATTCTAGGGAGGAAGTGAGGTTTCTTGATCTGCCCAGAGAGCTGCAGCTGAAACCACTGTTTGCCACAGGCTATCCGCTGAGCACCTCTGGGCTCTGAGGGGACGGCGGAGGTGGGCAGGGCCGAGGAGTCCTGCTCCGCTCCTCCGGGGGGTGGCGGTGCGCCCCTGAAGCAGGCCGTGCGAGCCGCTGGGGGTAAGGGCTGCGCGGGCCCCGGCGCGTGCTCTGAGCTCTGCCTGTTTTTGGTCTTCCAGTCCACAGCCGCCACAGCCCCAGGTCCCCGAGACTCCCTGGGCAGATGAGGGCGGCTCCGTTTATCACCTGACCGATGAAGACTTTGACCAGTTTGTGAAGGAACACTCCTCTGTGCTCGTCCTGTTCCACGCCCCATGTGAGTGGAACCTTGCTCCTCTCTGCCACAGCCTCCCTCCCTCGGGCGCTGCAGGGCGGGCGCCGCTCTGAGCCTTTAGATATTACCTAGGACGGCAATCATCCCTCAACTTGCAGGTGGGGAAACTGAGGCCCCAAGAGGGCCCGAATCTTGCCCAGTAGTTGAAAGGGCACAGGGAGGCCAGGGCTGGAGACTCAGACACCGCAGCATCTAGAACAGCTTCTTTCTGCTTCAGCTGGCGTCCGTCACAGCCTGAAGCAGCCTTGGTGGATCAAGGAAGGAAAACATGTGAATGCTGTAAAATGTGTTTGCAGTATTGGCTGAAAAGCCCTGTAGCTCAGGAGTTTTCTAGGCCAGTGTCCTCCCCGTTCCCGCGGAGAATGGAAAATTGATTGTAATTCGTTTCTGAGAGGGAGAAGGCTGCTTCTGGAAAGGTGAGCAAGGGGATGACAGCCCCTGGGCACAGAGTTCCAGGGAGCAGCTCCTGGGGAAGGTGGGCCCATCCTGATGGGTGAAGAAGGTGGGTCCCCAGCACCCTGGGACAGAGTGCATGTGTGGGGGGTACTCCTCTCTCATAGCTTCTTGCCAGCTCTTGGGCCCAGTGATGGTGGGTAAGAGGGAAAAAAAGCAAAAAGAACTACTTCATGGATCAGTGTCATAATTGCCCAGTCCACAGAGGCATCTGTAGTGAGAGAATACTTTATTAATCATCTTTGTCGTAGAGATCCTCACGCTATTCATTGTGTATTGCCTTACGGTGGCAAAGTGGCTGCCCGCAGGGTCATCTCTTTTTATCTTACCCACAGTGCTGCAAAGCGAATATGATTAGCCCCACTTTACAGACAAGGAGACTATTGCACGGAGAAATGGCACTGCTCTGTGAGCCCTGTACTGCTGAGCCCTGGCCTTCCCGTCTTCCGCTTCCCCTGTCGTATCACATGGGTTTGGTTAATCAGGAATTGTTCATGTACAGACCGCTACTGGGGATTTCCCCAAGTCCTCCTTTCTTGTAAGTGCCAAATTCTTAAGAGAATCCAAAGGAAAATTATTTTTGGCCTTTCTTCTTCTGAATTTCTAGAAAAATGACCCCAAAAAACCTAAAAAAAAAACCCCCCAAAACACGAAGTTTCAAAGGGTCTCCTAATTAGGGGCAATGACAGAGAGGGCCTTAGGAGCACATCACGCCCAGCCCTGCAGGGGCTCCGTGAGGGCATCCCTGTGGTTGAAGGTACCTGATGAATGCCCGCCGGGCAGCACTGCGGTGTGCTCTCCCTGCTGCGGTGTGCTCTCCCTGCTGCG
Source organism: Balaenoptera borealis (assembly GCF_965194805.1). NCBI lineage: Eukaryota > Metazoa > Chordata > Mammalia > Artiodactyla > Balaenopteridae > Balaenoptera > Balaenoptera borealis. The sequence goes on from NC_138862.1 coordinate 68,814,603, forward strand.
GTGTGCTCTCCCTGCTGCGGTGTGCTCTCCCTGCTGCGGTGTGCTCTCCCTGCTGAGGTGTGCTCTCCCTGCTGCGGTGTGCTCTCCCTGCTGCGGTGTGCTCTCCCTGCTGCGGTGTGCTCTCCCTGCTGAGGTGTGCTCTCCCTGCTGCGGTGTGCTCTCCCTGCTGCGGTGTGCTCTCCCTGCTGAGGTGTGCTCTCCCTGCTGAGGTGTGCTCTCCCTGCTGCGGTGTGCTCTCCCTGCTGAGGTGTGCTCTCCCTGCTGCGGTGTGCTCTCCCTGCTGCGGTGTGCTCTCCCTGCTGCGGTGTGCTCTCCCTGCTGCGGTGTGCTCTCCCGGCCAGTCTCAGAGTTGCTGACGGAAGCAAGTCTTGCAGGGAGTCATGCTGCATCCAGGGCTGAACTCACCCTGCCTGCGTCCCTGTCCCAGCAGTAGAAGCAGACACCAGCTCACTGTTTTCAGTTCCCCCCTGGGAACTTCCCCCGCTGTGTGTCAGTCCTTCCAGTCTGTGTCGAGAGAGCCGTCTGGCTCCTGGAAGAGCACAGAGTGGTTTGAGCAGTGCTTTGTGGCTTATGCATCACAGCACGAAGAGTACGTATCCCCTTTGATGAATCCTAACAACATGTACCTGATAGATTGGAATTGTTTAATAATTGTTTATTAAGCCCTTTCTTTATAGAACCCTGGTTGCAGACCCGCAAAAATTTTGGTCTGTGTTCTTTCTTGTACTCTTAGGTTGTAAGCAATCCATTGTAGTACCTGATGCTTGCAGGGTCTGGGCCCCAGAGCCTGGCTATAAATTTTTCCCTGCCCCCCCCCCCCCCTTATAATGCACCCTCCTCGCTCTCTGAACCAGAATGATCATCACTCCCCCAATCCAAGTCACCTCTGGGTATAGAGTAAGGGCTTAATGAATGAGAAAACGAACAAATGAGGTTGTTGAGAGCTAAATTAGAGAATGAGAACTAGAAACCAGATGGCAGCTTTTGTTTTCCCCGTTAGTCATTGTTAATGAGTACACTACCCTTGTTGAGAGGGTTCCGACTCAAATTTAGCAAATGGAAATATCTGAGGCTTCTGCTGGTGGGTGTCTGCCTGTTAGGGACCCTGCATTCTCTGATGAGGTGTCTGTCAGCCCCCCGGCTTTGCCTGTGTGTGTGTGTGTATGTGTGTGTGTGTGTGTGTGTATGTATGTATTTCTGCTGGACTGGCAGAGTGAGAGGGGATCTGGGCAAAAGCCCGAGGTGAAGCTCCCTGAAGAACTGCCTGTTTAAGTTCCCATCCGATGGGAGTGGCTCTGCATTAACTAATCTCTCTACACAGTCCTCCTCCTTCATCTAGGAGCGTGGGCTTTAGAAGGGATGGACTGTACATGGTTTAGAGAGGAATCTGAGCCCAGGAGGGGTGAACTGACAGCAGGGCCCTCTTAGCTGCCTAGCTGGGCATCTCGTGCCGGAGTGCTCCCGAGAACCCACACTGACCAGGAAGCCACTTTTGTGGTGTTTGAGGGACCTAGAGAAAAGGACAAATGTCAGGAGGCCAGAGACTGGCAGTGCCGGCTCATGTTTCCCAAGCGAATAAAATGTGAATTCCGGAAATTACAGTGTTACAGGTGCCGATCCCAGACCAAATAGGGAGTGGTTAAGAAACAGACCATTTTGGAGACCCAGGAAAACAAGTTGGGATCTATCAACATAGAAGACCATAGATTCTACTAAGGATTGCCACATGTGCTTGGTTTGTTTCTTGGGATAGGATTGCTAAGTTGATGAATTAGTGTGTCTTTCTTTTATCAAAAATGAATGAGTTGTTGTTTTCCTAAGTGCAGTAGGGAGAACAGGGCAGGATGAGGCCACCATGAGGGGACCATCCCCTTGGTGCTCTGTGACTGTGAGTCTGGCCTGGTTCTGTCTAGAGAGTGGTACTTGTTTTTTTATAAGCAGTTTTGTTGAAACTATAAAAAACAAGGCAAACTTTCAAATCTGCAAGGGTTAGAGTTGGAAAAAGGAAGCTAGTTAAAATATCGAACAATTGTATTAAGATTTTAAAAGATCCCCACAGACTGAAATAGTGGAGCTCAAACTAAAAAGCTGAATTTATCTTGATGACTTCCTGATAATTAAAAAGGAGTGCGTGTATGTTTTATAAAGGCAAAATATAGGAAAATACAGAGAAGAGGATTAACATTATTCCTGATACAGACTCCCAGGAAGAGCCATGGTCTCTCTTTGCAGTGTGATTTCTGTACAGAGGAAATGCTCACTGTTCGTTTCTTTCCGGGTCCCACTTGCCTGGAACCTTCTTCGGGTGCCTTCGGAGGAGCCGCACTCCTCGGTTCTTGGCAGGAAAGGCACCTGGGCCGCTGGTTGCTGCATATTAGTAAACATCTCCGTTGGCCCCCTGCTTCTTTACCCTCCCTTCCAGCTTTCCTGCTGCTTGAATTCCCATCTCAGCCTTTCCTCCCTTCCCCTCCCAGCTGGAGTCCCTTAGAAACCCCACATAGATTCTTCTGCAGCCTGTACTCCTGGTGCCTGAGTTGTCATTGAACCAATAAGCTCAGCCCCCCAGCACAGTGCGGGGCCCTCCACGTACGTACGTGAGCTCCAGTCCCGACCCCACTCACACCAAGGGAGCAGGGGGAGCCAAGATTCGCAAGCAGGTGTGCCCTCCAGAGCCCACTGCCCGGGATCCTGGGCCTCCTGGGAAGGACAGTGTGATGCGAGCAATGGCCTCCTGCAGGGGCGTGAGCACCATGCGGTGCGAGGGCAGAGCCCGGGCCCCTCTGCCATCCATCTGACCCTCCGCGCGGGGCCCTGAGTGGATGGGGGAGGCCGCAGCACCAGGCCTGGCCCCCTGATCCCACAGAGCACTAAGCGGTGTCCAAAGAGGGCGAGGCAGCAGGACACCAGCGGCCACCGCCCCATGGTGGCTTTTGTGTCTTTCCGCAGCATTCTGAACGAGAAGAGTCACTGTACGTTGTTACTCGTCTTCTCTTGTCACTGTCCGTTTTGCTGCAGTAATGTCTACCTGCTCCTCCCTCTCCGTGTACCTGCAGCCCTGCGTTAGGCCCGGAAGGACATGATGCTGTAATGACCCCCCCTGAGTGAGTGTCACTTACATGGGGAGGTAGAAGGGACAAAGTGGGGCTCCCAGGAAGGGGGACCCTGAGGAGCAGCCTGTCTCTCCCATGCGGGTGCTGACGGGGCAGACAGGGGCCTAAGAAGAAGCTGCTGGGGCACCAGGGCACCCCTGCTGCCCCTTCCCCAGGCCTACGGCGGCCCGTCCACAGCTCTGCCCCTTTCCTTGGCAATGGGCCGCCTGGGATGAGATGTTTCCTTTGCCGTAACTCTCAGCAGCAGGTGTGTGGGAGGCCGCGGGGCCTGGCCTGCCTTCCAGGGCTGGGCTACCTCTCTGGATTCGGCAGCAGGTCCCTGTCAGACTCCAGAATTTCTGCTTCTTACGTCATTTATGTCTTACTCCCAAGTAATATGTGATCTCTATAGAAAATGTAGACGGTACAGAGAAATATAAATGATTAAGGAAAAAAACTACCTATAATCCCATAGGTAGGAACCACTTTCCATTTTTTGTCATCATTCTTTCTAGTCGCATTTTCTTTTATTTTTCCCTTGTTTGTTTTTTTTTTAAATAAATTTATTTATTTATTTATTTATTTATTTATTTATTTATTTATTTATTTATGACTGTGTTGGGTCTTCGTTTCTGTGCGAGGGCTTTCTCTAGTTGTGGCGAGTGGGGGCCACTCTTCATCGCGGTGCGTGGGCCTCTCACTGTCGCGGCCTCTCTTGTTGCGGAGCACAGGCTCCAGACGCGCAGGCTCAGTAGTTGTGGCTCACGGGCCTAGTTGCTCCGCGGCATGTGGGATCTTCCCAGACCCCACGGCTCGCCCGTGTCCCCTGCATTAGCAGGCAGATTCTCAACCACTGCGCCACCAGGGAAGCCCTTTCCCTCATTTTTAACTTTTATTGTTTTAAATTACCGTAAAGTTAAGTTGATTTGTTTTCCTAACATATGTAGATTTGTGTAACCATCTTGCTGTAAAACTCCTTTGTGCTACCACTTTTAATTTTTAATTACACAAATAATTTAAGAACAATGTTAACAACATTCCTGTATCAGCTGTCTACATTGCTGCTAAAAAGGGCAAAGGGGCAACTTGTCCACAGCTCCCTGGCTTCCAGGGGAGGTGAGCATCTTTTCATGTGGTAATCAGCCTTCCATGTTTCTTCTGTGAACCAACTGTTCATTCCCTTTGCCCATTTTTCTACTGGGTTGTCTTTTTCTTCTTGACCTAGAGCTCCATACTTACGGATATTAATCTTTATCTATTTTCTGTGTTCAGATGTTCTCTGTTAGTCTGTTGCTTACTTTAACTTTCTTTATGCTGCCTTTCAGTGTACAAAAGCATTACATTTTCGGGACTTCCCTGGCGGTCCAGTGGTTGAGACTTCACCTTCCAACGCAGGGGTGTGCGGGTTCAAGCCCTGGTCGGGGAGCTAAGATCCCATGTGCCTCGTGGCCAAAAAACCAAAAACATAAAACCGAAACAATATTGTAACAAATTCAATAAAGACTTTAAAAATGGACCACATCAAAAAAAAAAAAAACTTTAAAAAAAAAAAAAAGAGCACTACATTTTTGCAGTCAAACAAAAGCTAGAATGTTTATTGAGCACTTGTTGTGGATCAGGCATTGTTGGAAGCACTTTCCATATATTAACTCATTTAATCTTCACAGCAAATCCTGTGAAGTGGATATCGTGATTATCCCCATTTTACAGGTTAGGAAAGGGAGGCACCAAGAGGTTGAGAAGGTTGCGAAAGGTCACATAGCCAAAAAGGTAGAGCCAGGATTAAAACCCAAGTTCTAGAGGCCACAGCCTCATCACCAAGCCCTCTGCGAGGCTGCCTTTTCCCATCCTGACATCCGGGATATAAAAGTAGTGCCCTGCATTTTGTGATAATATTTTTGTTTTTCTCATTTTGTTTAATTCATCTGGATTTTTCATTTGTTTGTTGTGCCACGTGGGAGGAAGGGATTTCATTTTATTCGTTAAGTTCTTTTTTCCGTGCTTTTTCCTTTACGTTTTTCTTAACATTATCTTGTAAGTATTTTCTTATGTTATTAAAAATGCTTATTTGTACGTACTTTTTGTGGTCACATAATATTCCATTATATAATGGCACCATAAATTACCTAACCAGCACCATAATGTTGAAGGTTTGAGTTGTTTACTGTATTTCCCCACTATAAATCAGGCCGCAGAGAGCATTTTCATGCATAAATATTTGTCCACATGTCAGATTATTTCCTTAGGATAGAAGCCTGGAAGAAAAAATTTTAAAGCTTGTTATCTCCATTTTACACTAACGTAAAGGAAGAAAAAAAATCCCAACTTTCTCTTTGTGCAAGAAGAGGGCTGCGTGGTAGATGAGGCATTCATCAGTGTGTGTCTGCCCCAGAGTGTCTGAGTGTCTACAAGTCCGCTTTGGTGCGTATACAGCGGGAAGCCTCGAAAGAGCCCCGAGGTTTCTGGGGGGCCCATCACGATGTTACAGCATCATTGTTTCTGCTAGCATCTGTAGGAGCCCCACCTCCCTGGCACGCCCAAGCCAAGGTCCAGGCAAGGCAGCAGGAATGTGGGTAGGAAAATCCAGGCTCCTCTTGAGAACCAGGTACTAGGGAGCTTTCCAGAGTAATCTGGTCTCCTGGAAAATTCTGGTTCCAGGAGTCAGGAGAGTCTCCATAGCTGGCCTGCAATAAAATCATAGGTGTAACTGAAGTTAACGGAATCCAGAGGAATCTGAAGGTTTGGGATTGACGGGAGGCCAACATTCCCACAGCCAGAAAAGACTGTGGTCAAGGAACTGACGGGCAGCCTCTTTGCCAGGTCATGAAAGTCAGTGTAAGTGTACTTACACAGCTGATAAAAACCCAACAAGGAAGTTTGGCAGTAAAACTTAATGGCCCATCAAATCACAATCAGGACAGTAAAACGCAGTGGGCTAGAGTCCTGCTCCTGCTTCTGACCATCCTCCTTTGGCTCTCCTGCAGCCCACATTGCCAGGACAGCCTGAAGGCCAGGCCCGGAGGCTGGGGTCAAGGCAGTCACTGCTCGTGAGCCACAGTTCCCCAGGACAGGCGGGTGCCAGCGAGGGAGACGCTTGCTCCGCCAGACCTCTCTCCTCCTTGGGGCCTGGCTGGTCTCCTCGTCATAAACTCTGTTTACAGAGGTTTATTGCTTAGCATTAGTATCTTGTCTAGGGAGCAGAGGGAATTGATGTTAGTAGTGAAAACCGTAACGCTATCAAGAGAACTCTTGGGAATGTATGGGTAACTTCAGAACAACATCCAGAGATGTTGGAGATTTCCAAAGATGTTTTCCAGACCTAGTAAGGAGCAGGGGAAGTGTATAAATGGTGGTGTGGAGAGGAGGGTATGCACATAGTAACTGGCTTGGCTGCTAGTTTTACTAAGTAGAGGTGTTTAGTTAAACTAGCAACTATTTGGTGTGACTTTTGCCCCAAAAGGATTTAGTTCAGTTAAACCTTGTGTGCACAGGTATAACCTGAACAACACAGCCATGAGGTTCATTCATTCACAAAGTGTGTGGGATGCCATCCTCAGTACCAGGGATGAGGTGGTGAGTGAGACGGACATCCAAGCCTTTAGAGAGCTTACATCCACTTGGGGGATTGGAAGTTTCAAGTAAGCAGATTACTCCAGCTGTTTTGAGTACAGTCAAGAAAATAAGCAGGCTATTGGAAGTGAGTGTGATGGGTTGAGGCTTCTTGGGGTTAGGTGGTCAGGTGGTCAGGGAATTTCTCTGAAGAAGTGAAATTTGAACTAAAGCCGGCATGATGTGAAGTGATAAGCCACGCAGAGACCTGAGGGAAGATCGTGTTCCAGGCAAACAGCCCAATAAGAGCCATGGGGGTAGAAATGAGCTTGGTGAGATAGGAAAGCAGAAAGAGGCCACAGGCTGCAGAGTAGAGGACAGGAGGGAGATGGCCTGAGTTGAGGTTGGAGGGTAGGAAAGTCCGATGGTGTGGGACTTGTGGCTGTGAGAAGGAGTTTGGATTTCGATCCACTTGTGATGGGAGCCATTGGAAAGTTTTGACCAAGGGAATTTGATATGATTTATGATTTGAAAAGATGCCCTGGCCGCCCCTAAATACCAAGAGACAGCAATATAATAGTCACAGGGTACTACAAAATGAAATGCCATAGGAGGATATGAATAAGATGTCTTTTGTGAGTAGAAGAGAAATAGGTGGTTCGGTGGGGCTGGAGTGAACTGGAGACTCAAGGGCCAGAGCCCAGGTGGACACTCTGCGTGGAGAGGTCTCATCTATCACGGCAGGGGCTGTGATGAAGTGAGCTGGGTGCTGGGGGACAGAACTTCAGGGAAAAGGTCAGCTCATGTGGTCACAGCTCCAGCCAGAAGATCCACCTTCTAATCCCATCTTGTTTAACGGTGGCCCTGGGATCCCCAGTTTATCACACTATCTCCCAGAGCCGTCATTTCTGATGATCCCTGCCCTGTGTCTCGTGGGGCTGCTGAGATAGTGTGTTGAAGGCCAGTGCAGAGAGCGAGCGCTTTAATTACTTGGCAGAGTCCTGGGAGATGGGGCCAGAGGTTCAGGAGAGAGCTGTGAGTACACGCCAAAGAATCTGGCGCCTCCTGGCATGTCCTCCAGCCACCCATCCTGTGTCCAGAGCAGACATCGTGGGTCGATCACAGCTCTTCTTCCCAGTGAGCCAATTCTCTGTCTTAAGAGTCCATCTCTGGCCCGCCACTGATAGAAGCTGGCAGGTGATGTGGAGTCTATTTGCTTCCCCAGCGGGCAGTTGCATCAAAGGGCTGAGCCTGGCAAAGGTATGAAGGTGAACTCTCTCATCTTCAGGGGTCCTTCCTCATTGACTGGGACATTTTGGAAAGAAACAGTGGTTTTCTATGAGTGGCTTTGTCTTTTTTTGTCTTCTTTCCCCCCACTCCCACCCAGTCCCACCACCCACCTTGACCGTGGGGCCTGCTAGCACTGGCCTGACAGCACCAGTCATAACCTGGTAGAGGAGAGGCTGGTCAGGGGAACATCCCCTTCCTGCCCCTCCCGCCTGCCATGGAGACCACTTGGGGCCTGAAGCCCGGGTCTCCTGAGGCCTGCCCGGGCGTCCTCCCTTGTGCTCTGCTGGGCTGAGTGGCTCTCACTCAGGCCGCTCACTTCCTACTCTCCGGGGGAGACCGAACTCTTGGGTGACAGACCCTCCATCAGCAGGAGAGCCTCTGAGCTTCCTTTTCTCCGTGTCTCTTCACGCAGGGTGAGCTCCCTGTGCCCCTGTCAGGGGAGGTCAGCCTGGGAGCGGGAGAATGGGGAGGTCACCTCGGGGCAGGGTGCAGGGAGCGGTCAGCCTGGAGGCAGGCCTGGGGGGGGGTTCCTTTGAGAGTTGTAGAGCCTCCTGACTGTAAGCCCCAAAGAGTGATTTATTCTTTTTATTTTAGTGAAAATCAAAAAAAAAAAAAGCTTAAGTCTTAATATATGTCATGTTAAGTCAGTAGAATCCTCCTTAGGGTATCCGATTTACTCCAGACATGCGGATCTTCGTGGAAGGATACCTGAGCCTGGACACCTGTGGGGACAGCTTGTTGTTGTTCTACGGCCCCCCGCCGGGAAAGTGACTGCCTCGCAGTCAGCCCTTCGTTGCCTTGGCCTCTTAACCAGGGGTCTATGAGCCGGTCAGGGCATTCGGAGCCCTCTGAAGTTATTCATAAGTATGGAACATATATGCATCAGTACAGGAGGAGTGGGGGAGAAGCTTAAATTCTCAACACTGTCAGTGACCCAGAAAAGCCCAGCGTCTGCCCCGAGCTGAGGAAGATGCTCTCCCTTTGGCTGTTGTGGGCGGCTGCTGCCTGCAGGGAGAGAGGCCCGCTGCGAGTCCCGAGCTGGACCGTGGTCTGTGTGCTTTCCATCTGGGGCACGGCTCAGTGAAATAGAAACAGCACTGCGTGCTCTACATGCTTCAGGTACATCCTGTTAAATGGGCTTTTGTGGTCACTCTCGAGACTCTGCATAGAATCTGTGTATAAGGTTGGTTCTGTGGGGAAATCACATTTTCAGTTCCAAACAAACAATTTACCAAAACAAAACAAAAAATGCTTTTGTAACTCAGTTGTTTAGAAAGTGCAAATGGGTTGTGATAACACTAAGTGTTCATTTCTGGAAAATAATGTTCTTACGTTTTAATATCATGATGACTTTGATACCTGTATGGTTCATGGGGGTCCCAAGTGGGCTCTAGTCAGGCCATGAGCCCACAGGTGTCCCTCCCCCTTGCTTGGGCCCATTTGAGAAGGACCAACATGTTGGTACGGCTGAGAATTGTAGCCACTCCCTGGGCTGGATTCCATCAGTGAGTTTCCTCCACCGAGTCATCTCATGGCTCCCCCAGAGCACTCTGTCCAGAGGAGGGCTTGACAACACTGGCCTGGGTTTTCTGTTATCAGCGTGTGTGTGTGTGTTGAGGGGGGCAGTTAGGGTAGCCACTGTGGGACCCTCTGTCCCTGGGAGGAACAAGTTGAGAATGGACTAAGGAAGTTGGAACAGGCAGGAATGGAACGGACCTGTTTGTGTCTCAGTGCCATGTGGAGCTGAGCTCTGCAGGAATGACCTTGGAGGAGAGAGGAACTTTTGTCCCAGCGAAGTGCTCAGATGGAGGCAGGAAAGCTGTTTACATGGCTCAGTGGCTCCTGGAGGGTGTGGGAGGTCTTCTCTGATAATACTGGTATGTGTCTGTCTGTCTGCCTTCCTTCCTTTGTTTCTTTCTCTTTTTGGTCCAGATTCTTTTTTTTTTAATTAAAGTGTAGTTGATTTACAATATTATATTAGTTTCAGGTATACAACATAGTGATTCAATATTTTTATAGATTGTACTCCACTTAAAGCTATTACAAAACAATGGCTATATTTCCCTGTGCTGTGTCCTTTTTGCTTATTTATTATATACATAGTAGTTTGTATCTCTTCATCCCATACCCCTGTCTTGCTCCTTCCCCCTTCGCTCTCCCCACTGGTAACCACCAGTTTGTGCTCTATATCTGTGAGTCTGTTACTGTTTTGTTATATATATTTGCTTGTTTTATTCTTTTGGGTTCCACATGTAAGTGATAACATAGAGTATTTGTCTCTGTCTGACTTATTTCACTAAGCTTAATACCCTCTAGGTCCATCCACATTGTTACAAATGGCAGAATTTTATTATTTTTTATGACGGGGTAATATACCATTGTATATGTGTATCTATCTTCTTCATCCATTCATCTGTTCATGGACACTTAGGTTGCTTCTGTATCTTGGCAATTGTAAATAATGCTTCTATGAACATTGGGGTGTATGTATCCTTTCAAATTAGTGTTTTTGTTTCTTTCAAATATATACCCAGGAGTGGAATTTCTGGGTCATATGGTAATTCTATTTTAGTTTTTTGAGGAACCTCCATACTGTTTTCCATAGTGGCTGCACCAATTTACATTCCCACCAACAGTGTACCAGGTTTCCCTTTTCTCCACATCCTTGTCAACATTTGTTATTTGTAGACTTTGATGAGAGCCATTCTGAAAGGTGTGAGGTGATAACTCATTGTGGTTTTGATTTGCATTTCTCTGATGATTAGCGATGTCTTTGGGAAAATGTCTGTTCAGGTCTTTTGCCCATTTTTTAATCAGGTTGTTTTTTTGTTAGGGGTTTTTTTGGGGTTTTTTTGTTTTTTTGGGGGGTTTTTTTTTGATATTGAGTTGTATGAACTGTTTATGTATTTTGGATATTAACCCCTTGCCAGTCATATCATTTGCAAATATTTTCTCCCATTCAGTAGGATTTCTTCTCATTTTGTCAGTGGTTTCCTTTACTGTACAAAGCTTTTAATTTTACTTAGGTCCCATTTGATTATTTTTGCTTTTGTTTCTTTTGCCTTAGGAGACAGATCCAAACAAATTTTGCTACAATTTGTCAGTGTTCTGCTTGTGTTCGCTTCTAGGAGTTTTACAGTTTCAGGTTTTACATTTAGGTCTTGAATCTGTTTTGAGTTTATTTTCATATATGGTGTGAGAAAATGTAATTTTAATTTCATTCTTTTACATTTAGCTGTTCAGTTTTCCCTGCACCAGTGCTTGAAGAGACTATCTTTTCTTCTATGTATATTTTGCCTCCTTTGTCATAGATTAATTGACCGTAAGTGTGTGGGTTTATTTCTGGGATCTCTATTCTGTTCCATTGATCCATTGTGTCTGTTTTTGTGCCAGTACCATACTGTTTTGATTACTGTAGCTTTGTAGTATAGTCTGAAGTCAGAGAGAGTGATACCTCCAGCTGCTTTGTTCTTTTTTTCTCAAGATTACTATGGCAATTCAGGGTCTTTTGTGGTTCTGTATAAATTTTATGATTATTTATTCTAGCTCTGTGAAAAGTGTCATGGGTATTTTGAATAGGGAGTGTATTAAATCTGTATAGATTGCTTTGGGTAGTATGGACTTTTTTTTTTTTTTATCTTTGGCTGCATTGAGTCTTCGTTGTTGTGCACAGCCTTTCTCTAGTTGCGGCGAGTGGAGGCTACTCTTCATTGCGGTGAGGAGGGCTTCTCATTGCGGTGGCTTCTCTTGTTGTGGAGCACGGGCTCTAGGCGCACAGGCTTCAGTAGTTGTGGCGCGCAGGCTCAGTAGTTGTGGTTCACGGGCTCTAGAGTGTAGGTTCAGTAGTTGTGGCGCACGGGCTTAGTTGCTCCATGGCATGTGGGATCTTCCGGGACCAGGACTCGAACCCATGGCCCCTACGTCGGCAGGCAGATTCTTAACCTCTGCGCCACCAGGAAAGTCCCAGTGTGGACATTTTAACAATATTAATTCTTCCAATCCATGAGCACAGGTTATCTTTCCATTTCTCTGTATCATCTTCAGTTTCCTTTATCATTGTTTTATAGTTTTCAGAATATAGGTCTTTCACCTCCTTTGTTAAGTTTATTCCTAGGTATTTTTTCCTTTTTGATGCAGTTTTTAAACAGGATTTTTTTCTTGCTTTCTTTTTCTAAGAATTCATTATTAGTGTAAAGAAAACAACAGATTTCTGTATATTAAGCTTCTATCCTGCAACTTTACTGAATTCATTTATTAGTTCTAATAGTTTTTTGGTGGAGGTGTTAGTGTTTTCTATATATAGTATCATGTCATCTGAAAATAGTGACAATTTTATTTCCTTTCCAATTTGTATGCGATGCCTTTTATTTCTTTTTCTTGTCTGATTGCTGCGGCTAGGACTTTCAATACTATGTTGAATGAAAAGGGCAAGAGTGGGCATCCTTGTCTTGTTCCTGATTTTAGAAGAAAGGCTTTCAGGGCTTCCCTGGTGGTGCAGTGGTTAAGAATCCACCTGCCAAGGCAGGGGACACAGGTTCAAGCCCTGGCCCAGGAAGATCCCACATACCGCGGAGCAGCTAAGCCCGTGCGCCACAACTACTGAGCCTGAGCTCTAGAGCCCTCAAGCCACAACTACTGAGCCCACGTGCCACAGCTACTGAAGCCTGCGCGCCTAGAGCCCATGCTGTGCAACAAGAGAAGCCACGACAGTGAGAAGCCCGTGCACTGCAACGAAGCGTAGCCCCCACTCACTGCAACTAGAGAAGGCCTGCGCACAGCAACAAAGACCCAACACAGCCAAAAATAAATAAATAAATAAATAAATTTATAGAAGAAAGGCTTTCAGCATTTCACCATTGAATATGTTAGCTGTGAGTTTGTCATGAATGACCTTTATTATGTTGAGCTGTGTTCCCTCTGTACCAACTTTGATGAGAGTTTTTGTCATGAATGTATGTTGAATTTTGTCAAATGCTTTTTCTACATCTATTGAGATGATCATGTGATTTTTATCCTTCCTTCTGTTAATGTGTTATATCATGTTGATTGATTTGCGGATAATGAACCATCCTTGCATCCCTGGAATAAATCCCACTTGATCATGGTGTATGATTCTATTACAAATTCAACTTCACTACTAGCGATCAGTCTGTTCAGATTGCCTATTTCTTCCTGATTCAGTCTTGGAAGGTTGTATGTTTCTAGAAATTTGTCCATTTCTTCTAGGTTGTCCAATTTGTTGGTATACGACTGTAGTATTCTCTTACGATTTTTTGTATCTCTGATATCGGTTGTTATTTCTCCTCTCTCATTTATTTGGGTCCTCTTTTTTCCTTGATGAGCCTGGCTAAAGGTTTATCAATTCTGTTTATCTTTGCAAAAAACCAGCTCTTGGTTTCATTGATCTTTTGTATTGTTTTCTTGGTCTCTGTTTTATTTATTTCCTCTCTGATCTTTATTATTTCCTTCATTCTGCTGACCTTGGGGTTTGCTTGTTCTTTTTCTAACTCCTTTAGATGGTAGATTAGGTTGTTTATTTGAGATTTTTCTTATTTCTTGAAGAAGACCTGTATCACTATAAACCTACCTCTTAGCTGCATCCCATAGATTTTGGAAAGTTGTGTTTCCATTGTCATTTGTCTCGAGTTATTTTCTGATATCCTCTTTGATTTCTTCATTGACCTGTTGGTTTTTTAGTAGCATGTTGCTTGGTCTCCACGTGTCTTCCTTTCTTGTCTTTCTTTTTCCCAATAATCAGTAGTAGAATTGTGATGCTCTAAGCTCCCAAGCAGTAGCACACCCCATGAGAAGGCCAAGTCACATGTCCGCCATCCATTTAGCCTTGTCTGTGCCCCCCTACCCCCCACTCCGAGCCAGGTTTCCCTTTAGAGTCATCTCCAGCCTGAGCCAGTCTGGTCCTACTCGCCTCACAGCCCCTTCAGCATAGATGCCAGAGAGTACTCTTTCTACTAAAATGAAAGCAATTTACAAATGTCCTGTCATCACCGACACAAAGTGCTTGCTTCCTTTTTAATGTATCAAATGTCATTATTCATAACATATTACTGCATTCAAGTGTTGTAAGGAGAGGAGGGCAAAGCAGTCTTTATCCCAAGAAAATACCATTTATTTGGGAATGACAAGTCAGATCACTGTGCCTGTCATATCATACCTCTTCCCTTATTGGGACAATTGGAACTTGATGTTTTCCCATACTCTTGCTTATGCGAATTCTTATTCCCAGTTCAAGGCCCCGAATCCCTTCTGCCCTGGAGAAGATGATAGTGGTGACAGTAGCATGGTGCTGGGAAGCACACGCTGCCAGTGGCTGTGGCCTCCAACCAGATTGCTTGGGTTTTCAGCCCAGCTCTGTGACCTGTGGCTGTGTATGTAGACTTGGGCAGTCATCCACCCTCTCAGTGCCTCAGTTTTCTCATCTGTAAAATGGAGATAATGTAGTTCATACCCTGTAGGGCTGTTGTGAGGCTATAAAGCACTTAGAGCCATGCCTGGCACACAGGACCTATATGCATATCACCAGTATTGTTGATGTAATTATTTCATTTTTGCCTCTTGTGCCCCTCCCACACTCCCACCCCCAGTGGATCAGGCAAAAGATTTCTTTTCTCTGAGCTGGTGCTGTTCTTCTTTTCTCCTGGGTACCCCTGGTATCTGGGACTAGGACCCAGCTCTCTTCTGGAGGCAGGGGACATCCCTGGAGCCTCTGTGCCATGGACCTGGTTTCTCTTGATTTCTTCCTGCAGGGTGTGGACACTGTAAGAAAATGAAACCAGAGTTTGAGAATGCAGCAGAAGTCCTCCACAGAGAAGCAGATGTAAGCTTCCTTTCCTTAGCTCCTCCACCGCTGTCTCCTGAAGAGTCAGTGATAGGAATCATTACAGTGACTTTCCCCTGCAAGCTCTTTAGCAGCTCTCCTGGTCCCTGGAGGCCTGCGGGACTTCTGTGTCCCTGAGTAGATGTGTCTTAGTCAGACAGCTGGGGCCCCTACCAGGGATGGAGGGGTGCAGGGAGATTAGGGTCACATTCCCATACCCTTCCAGGTGACCTCTGCCAGGTCATGGCTCTGGGGTGAAGCCCCAAGTTTCTCCCTCTTTTCTGTGGGAGCCTGCCGATTGGGAACAGCCACAGTCTACACAGCCTGGTTGGTGGGGGAGATTAAAAGTCATCATCTCAGCCCACAAATGAGAATGATGGACATGCCTGTGTCCAGTTGTTCTCAGGATGTATGAAGTTCCCGCCCTGTGAGGTTTCGGCAGGCCCTTGGTGGGTTGGGGGCTGGCGTCTGGGCTCCTCTTCTGCCAGCACCGCATCTGAGGCTGTCGTGCATGGTTGGCCTCTCCCCCGTCCCAGAGCTCTGGTGTCCTTGCAGCTGTTGATGCCACCGTCAACAAGGCCCTGGCAGAAAGATTCCACATCTCCGAGTTTCCTACACTCAAGTATTTTAAGAATGGAGAGAAGTATGCAGTGCCCGCGCTCAGAACAAAGAAGAGCTTTATTGAGTGGATACAAAAGTAAGTCTGATGGTCTTGATAGCACATCTTGGTCCCTGGCTGTCGGCCACTGGAGAGGGCCTTGAGGAGACGAAGTAAACCTTAGGAGCCGCTGACCTTGGCTCAGGGCCTGAGAGCCAAGACAGCTATGTATTCCCAATCCTGACGCCACCTCTGGTGTGTTGATCACGTGTACTCATCCAGCAGGTCACGGGTAGCCTTTCTGGGTGCAGTTTCATCAGCTCCAGTAAACCGTGTGTTTCTGTTTTTAGGACTCCTTCCCCAGTGTCCTGGCCCCAGGTTTCATCGTCTACATTTTATTCCATTCCCTTTGAGTGAACGAAGGAAACACACAGCTCTTCACATCCAGAGCTGGACTCACAGGGGCCCAAGTCTGGGCCTTCAGTAGTGTCCACAGTGCAGGCTGTGGTGGTTTGGGGTTGAAAGTAAAGGTTTGAAGAGCTCCCTCAGCCTGGGTATTAGTTTGCTAGGGCTGCCACAACAGGGAACACAGAGCCGGTGGCTTAACAGCTGAAGTTTATTTTTTTCACAATTCTGGAGACCAGAAGTCCAAGATAAGATGTCAGGAGGGTTGCTTTCTCTGAGACCTCTCCATGTCCATCTTCTCCCTGTGTTTTCACACGGTCTTCCCTCAGTGTCTGTGTCCTAATCTCCTCTTCTTAAAAGGACACCAGTGAGGTTGGGTTAGGGTCTTCCCTAATGACCTAATTTTAACTTAATTACCTCTCTAAAGACCCTGTCTCCAAATACAGTCACATTCTAGGGTAGTTGGCATTAGGACTTCAACATGTGAATTTGGGGCAGGGGACACAGTTCAGCCCACGACAGCCTGCAAGTCCAGAGAACACGAGGAGCCTTGCAATTGCTCATCCAAGGACCGTGGAACCCACAGTTCTTAGCATTTCCCCCTCCTGTGAGGGGACTAACTGGGCCACCACACAGGTGCTTTCTCCTGTCCACACCCCTCCCCCGAGACACACACAGACACACACACACACACACACACACACACACACACACGCTTGCATCCACACATAACTTGAATATTTGAGAATACTGCCTTATTTCAGCACTGGGGGGGAACATGAAGTAAAAGAAGACATACTCAGCCTTTGCAGAGGCCCCTGGTACATGGTAATGATGTCCACGTGAGAACCAAGACTTTAGGGTCACAAAGTGACGTGAGAACTGTACAAAATGGCAGCATCCAGAAGGAGTCACTTTGTTAGGACATCGGTCCTCAAACCTGGGTGGACGTAAGCGTTACAGGTGTTGAGGTGCTTCTCAAAGTGCAGATGCTAGGACTGCTGTCCCTGAAGCTTTGATTCAGGAGGTGTGAATGAAACCCTCAGCCATGGGGTTTTGAGAAACGCCAGCTTATGGAATGGAATGAACCACCAGGTTCAGGAGAGGCCCGGGCAAGAGGTGAGTGGGCTGGCCAGGTCCAGGTCTCAGCTTCCTGCTGGTCACTGGGGGTAGGTTCTAAGAGTAGCCAGGCCTTGTCTTAGGAACCAGAACGGAGTAGTGGTTCATCTCCAAGAGGGACGAGGTGCTCTCTCCTCCGGGCCTTTGGTGCAGGAGGCAGGTTGCTCTTCACACCTGCCTCTCTGGCCTCGCTCTGGTGCCAGTGCTGGTTTACTGGGAAGGACTGAGTGGGGTGGGGCCTCAGGTGAGGTCCCTGGTGCGTGCACTGTGGTTAGAGAGCTGGGGGAACCAGAGCATTAATCGTTGCTAATCCCCTCTCCGGAAGCCTGGGCACAAATAGCGAGCACGGAGGGTCTCTGTCCATCCCGTCCATAGTCACCACTGCTGAGCGTCTGAAAAGCACTAGGGTAAGAGCATGGACTTTGGAGTCTAAGAGCCCTGCACTCAGATCGTGACCCCAAGCCATTTACTTGACCCTGCTAAGCCCCGGTTTCCCATCTGTGAAGTGGAGACAATACTTTTCCCATAGACTTGTCCAAAGGATTAAATTGGATTATTGTGCTTTAGCACAGTGCATGGTGTGTGGAAATACTCAAAGAGAGGAAGCTGTGTTTATTACTGATTCCAGCTCTCATGCGGCGCTGTAACTGACAGCACCGCCCCCTAAGTGCTAGAACCTTCCCAGCCTTTGCAGCGTGCTTTGAGAGCTGTTGCCCCATTTCATACTCAGATCCTGCTGAGGCCAGAGTTTTTCTTCCTATCTCCTTGGTGAAGAAACTTAGGTTTAGAGAGGTGAAGGGCCTTGCCTGGGGACAAATAGTGGTTCTTTGGGGAGCTCGGAAGGACTTCTCCAGGCAGAGCATAAACAGCAGATGCTCTGAGATGAAGGGTTGAGGTCGCCAGCAGGAGGACAAGCGGACAGTGTCGGGGGAGGCTGATGGCACTTCCAGGCTTGTGCACAGGTGGCCGCGCTTGGGTGACTGAGATGTGCCCGCCAGCAGGCCAGCCCGGGGAGGCAGGATGCAGGGACAGGGCAGAGCAGAAGGTTGGCATCAGCCGAAGAGTCCAGGGTGTTTGATGGGGCACCTGGAGGGCAAAGAAGTGGGGAAGACAGGGAGGGTGGGAGGGGCCGGTCTCGGTCACGAGAGCAGGGGTGCCATTAACCAAAACGAAGAAGTTGGGGAAGAAAGCTGTTTTGGGAAGTGTGGAGGAGAGGGAAGAGTTCTAAGTCTTGTTGGGATTGGGGTGACAGTGGGACCTCCAGGTGGAAATACTGAAAAGCACCTGGAAATAGGGGGCTTGGGTGAGAGGCCAGGACTCGAGTCATCCTCAGCCTAGGGGATTATGGAAGCCAGGCAGATGGATGAGATCTTATGAGAATTGCAGGGGCACGGAGGTAGAACCAGAAGAAGAGAGAAGGCTGTCGGGAAGGTAGGGAAGGGGTCTCTGGTAGGAGGGCTTCTGAAAGGTGAGAGTGGCCGTGGGGTGCCTGGTGCTGCACTCGTGCTGCCCTCGCTGGGTACAAGGCCTGAGGCCTGGTGGTCAGAAGCCAGGTGGTGCCGGCGCGAAGGAGGGAGTGCAGGGGGTGCGTGTGGCAGCACGGGGTCCGGACCGCTCCCCAGAGACACTTCTCAGAGAAGGGAGAGAGAAGTGTGGTTGTAGGGAGGGGGACAAGGGCAGCAAAGGCTTTAAAAGACCCTGGAGATCTATACTTTTGTGAGGCAGAGTGGAGGGAACCAGTGAACAGAAAGAGACTGAAAAATTATAAACCCTTATTGAATGCCTGTCATTTATGAGAGCATAATAGGCTCTTAGCAACTGTTAGTTGCTTGACCGACTAGGTGCTTTACATACACTGTCTCTGCTCTTCATAAGGAGCCCGGGAAGTAGGTCTCAATTGTACTCATTTAGCAGAAAAGAAAATGGAAGCTCAGAGGGGTTTGGTAACTTACCTAAGTTCACACAGGTGATCAGTAATCTGGATTTGAACCCAGACCCACCTCGCTCTGTGGCGCATGCTCTCTCCACCAGAACAAAGGCTCAGGAGCAGAAGATAATGGAGGGTGCTTCAGGGTCCCAGAAGAGGCAGGAGGGAGGGGAAGGGAGCCCAGGTGCAGGGGCTTCTCCCCATGGCAAGGAGACGACTGGAGAGGTCCTAAAAGCGACTCAGGTCTTCCACACCTTCACAAAATGGCTTCTTAATAGGCTCCTTAGAGGGAATCTTTGCGGATGGTTCACACTTCTTCATGTTTAAACTGAGGTTTTAAATTCAGTTTTAGAAAGGATGCAAAGTGATTTTTTTTCTCACGTGCTCCCCTGAGTGGTTGGGGGTGGTGGAAGCACTTGCCTGTACATGAGCTTCTCTTAATGACTGTCTCCCCTCCACCCCTGGTTCTTGCAGCCCCGAGTCCCCTCCACCCCCGGAGCCCGCCTGGGAAGAGCAGCAGACCAGCGTGGTGCATCTGGCTGGGGACAACTTCCGGGAGACCCTGAAGAGGAAGAAGCACGCCTTGGTCATGTTCTACGCCCCTTGTAAGTAGCTGGGGCACTCGCTGAGGGGCGAGGGAGAGGGGTGGGCCTGACTGAACTGAGAAGATTCCCTCCAGGGACCAGGGCAGCCTCAGGCCGACTCTGGGCTGTCTGCTGTGAGCAGGTTTCGTTCCAGGCTGAGGTCCTTCAAAATCCAGGTCCAGCTCTGTCAGGTTCTGTCCTCACATCAGTCCTAAAGCCCTCTGCTTCTGTCTGTGCCAGGGGCCTGCCTTGTAATTATTAAGTCTCCTCAACTCCCTGGAAATTCCCACCCAGCCGCTTCCTCCCTCCTGTCTGTTCCCTCCATCCCTGCAGGCACTGACTTCACCTTTGAACCCTGGAACTTAGCAGCTGGGAATTCAGCCAGCCCAGTTAGGCCTCTGCTTCCCCCATCTTGCTGAGCACTCCCAGCCCAGCCTCCTTTCCCTGACCTTCCCAAGTGGCTGTGAAGCCATGGATTTGAAACTGTGGTAAAAGTACAGCCATTGTCACTCAGAGCTCCTGACCGTGATCCCCGCTTTAATCAAAGCCTAAGTTGAGGGAATGACACGTCTGCTCATGTTGGTGTTTGTGATCTCAAATTTTGTGTATTCCCATTTTAAAGTTGTTCACTGATGCGTAAAGGAAAGGCTCTTGAATTTCTCACTCTTCTGTTGCCCTCTCTCTCCCCCAGGTTACAGCTTAGCGTAATGGAATAGGGATAATAAAGCTGGGCTCCTCAGAGAAGCAGGCAGCTCAGTCGAGTCCTGACCTCCTGCCCCTACCTCTCCAGTGTCAATAATCTGTAAAGTCCCTCCTCAGTTCTCACTGTCCGGGCAGGTCGCCTCCTGGCCCAGCCTCAGACCCCGCCCTCAGGCAGCTGACACTTCCCTCTGTTTTTGCCTTTTCTTCTGCAAGTGGGCCTTGTGCTATGTCGGTTCCTTAGAGAGCTTCTTGGCTGTCCTCCTCTGTCCTTAGAGTAAGCCTGGAAGACTGAGTGGATTTTAAGAAGCTGTCTTCCTTCTGGGCAGAGCTGAGGGTGCAGGACTGAGACTCAGGGGATGCCTGACTTGCCCAAGGCATGGCAGCAAGTCAGTGACAAGAGCCCTTCCTGCAGCCTGGGCTGGTGCTCTCTCTTAGTCACAGGCCCGATTCGGAGGGTGATTGCTTTCCCGGCAGCCGGCGGGAACCTGGCCAGAGAAGTAGGAGTCCTTGACCAGCCGCTGGGTGGATTTGAGAACGTCCAGACTAAATACTTTCCCTAGAAATGCTCCCCCGTTCCCCCCAGACCTCAGGGGACGCCTGCCCTGCTGGGGTGCTAACGACCTGCCTCAAGTAACCGCCGTGTGCTGGATGTTGTCAGGGACCCAGGATACAAGGGAAGGAGGCCTGGTCCCTGCCGGCTTCAAGGGCCTCACAGACTGTCCTGACAAAAATAACTAAACACAGTCCGCACGGGGCCCCGTCACTGAGCGACTCAGCTGTTGGCAGAAGGCTTGGGGCCTGGAGTCTCCCATCGCCCCTGCTGCACTTTCCTGTCCTGAGCTCTGCTCCAGGCTCCTGAGACGTGTGTGTTCATCAGTGGACAGAGGCGGGGAAAGCGGGAACTAGCTAAAGACAAAAAACATCTTTAAAATGTTTTCAATGATAAAAATAATATATCCTTATTTATAATTTATGTAGTATAGAACATATACTTATATATAAAGAACCTAAATACTACAGAAAGGTCGCACACCAGATAAAGGTGGGTATAAAGTTAAAAAGCAAACACCAACCCCCATTTCTCCTCTCCCCCCACTTCCTACCTGCCCAGTTTCTACACAGCTCTTCCTCCTGCTGTTTCATTGTTCTCTTCTGTTCCAAGCCCCCCACATTGCTCTGAATGGTCTGGTCATGGTGACTGCCCTGCTTAGGCCAGCTTGGCTGCGTCTCTAGAATTGGAATTTTCTGTCCTGTCCTTGGTCTTTGTTCCTCTTTCCCCACTCTGGGAGGCTGCTTTCGTTTCCAGTTACACAGAGGTGGTACCTTTTTAAAGAGCCCAAATTAAAAAATCATGCCTCTTCTGGCCCAGCTGACACGTCTGGGAAACATCTTCATGCCCTTTCTAAAACAGCCTCCGCTCTAGTTATTCGTCTGCCATGCTCTTTCTTTTGGATAATGAGAAAATGAGATGTACCAGAAGGCCATTAATCTGAGACCTAGATGCTTTAAATTGATGGCAGCAGGAATTTGCACTAGGCTGACAGTGACCTTTATACTTTCAGTAAGCAGAGAGGTTAGAAAGGAGAAATGAGGAGTGACACCAGACTTGGGGGAAGGGAGTAGCTTATTTCCGGCCAGCCTGATGTCTTAATGGGTGTCCATGTGCCGCTCACAGGGGACCTCTGGGTGCCACAGGGCACGCTTTGACACACTCTCAACCAGCACGCTGTGCTCTTTACACGTTTTGAAAGCTATATACCATCATTCCTTTGTAGTATGATGTTTTCATGAATTTGAGCCATTCTTGCCTCTGTTGGGTCAAATTAGTACAGTGTTTTTGTAATTGCCATTAGCACCTGCCATGAGTTTGGCTCTGCTGGGTACTTTATCTCAGTTCTGGTGTAACACGTAACCAGCCTAGCTCTCTTCTCTGCTCCTGTGATGGATGCTGGGAAAATCCCCTTAAGCCGCCTCCCCATCACCATCCACGCTGCTCTGGGGCCAGCTGGCCACTCTGCCAGCCAGGCCATATGGGTGGTCCCACCCATCTCAGGAACCGGCTCAAGTGCTAAATTCAGATGTAGCTCAGCCTTAATTTGGATTCACAAAGCCCTTTGAAATGCCAGTCATTACTATCTTATTTTAAAAAGGGAAAGAGCAGATGAGCCAAGCTGTCTCAGTTCCCCGCCTGGGTTTCCCCAAGGCCGTGGGAGGGCCGGGAGGCCTGGCCCAGCTGTTTGTCAGGAAGCTGGCTGGAGCCAAGTCTGCCCATGGGGCATCTGGCCTCTCCCACCTGTGTTTTGATCAGAATTAATTACCACAGTCAGGGAACCCCTTCCCTCAAAGCGGTTCTGTTCTCTTGGCAGTTGCGTTCAGTGTGTGGAGAGTGGTTGGGAGGGGTGGGCTTGGGTTTTAATTGGCGAACACTGAGGGAAGGGCCAGGAAAGCGGGTCTGGGCCAGAGTGGCCTGCAGCTTCCTGGGCTTTCTGCTCAGTGGATGCTGCCCCGGGCTTGCTGAAACAGGAGGAGAAAGTGGCCCCACACAGGTCCCAGCCCCGGGCCTGAGACCTGTCATTGGAGCTGGAGGGGCTCAGGGCACCACATACACCTCTGTCCCATCCAGGGCCTCCAAAACTACGGGTCCTCGTCCCTGGGTTGGGAACCCAGGCCCTGAGAAGCGGCAGGGACTCCCGGCAGCTTATCCTCCTCTTAGCCTGACCTTGAGTCTCCCTTTCCTGGATGTGGGGTTCGGGTGGATTGTGGAGCAGGGAGGAAGGACAGCATGAGGACCAGGAGCCTGGTTTGGCTGCTCAGTCTGGGGTGAGGGCTGCTGGGAATGTGGAAGTCAGCGGCAAAGCATGAGCTGCCGGGGTCAGGCAGAGGGGCTGCTCCCAGCCCCCTACTTCCCCAGCCCCACTTTCTCAGTCGTGAAGTGGAGAGATTTGCTACTGTCACTGGGGCGAGAGAAGGGACCTCGTGACAGGCTCAGAGAATCCCGAGCATGCGTCCTCCTTTCTAAGCCCAAAGCTCCCGCTGCACCCTGGATCAGGCTCTTCTGGACCCTGAGGGCAGCCCTGTGTGGAAGGAGCTTGCAGAGAAAGACCACAGTGTCCGTCTCCCTGACCCCCAGCCTCGTGGGTGGGTGTGTGATGGGAGAGTGTGGGGTGGGAGGTCCTGGGCAGGAGTGGACCTGACGCTGGCACAGGCCTCCTGCAGAGCCCTCTTGCCGAAGGCAGACGCACAGTGGAGGGTCTGAGTGGTGGGGTTGATACGTGAACCCTGACAGTGGGGTGTGCAGGGGGTGGGAATCAGATGAACCCCAAAGTCTGTTGGGTGGAGAGAAACTCCTGGATAGGCTTCTCTGGAGGTTCCAGGCAGGACCCCTGGCTCTGCAGCCTCCCTCACGTGTGTAACTCTCTCCTCCCCTCTCACGCAGGGTGCCCGCACTGTAAGAAGGTCATTCCACACTTTACTGCCGCTGCTGATGCCTTCAAAGATGACCGAAAGGTAAGGACCCCCTTCCTCTTCACCCCTCGTCCCGCCTCCAGCTTCCCCCTGCCACCAGTGCCCACACCTTCCTCCCTTCTGTTCAGGTGCCCTCCCTCCCCAGACAGGGATTCCTGGCAACCAGGGCATCCTTTTCACAAGGGAGGATAGAACAGGCTGCATTTATGCTGCAAAATCAACTAAAAGGGATACACTGAACTGTTACAGCCCTTCCTTGGGGGAGGTGGTGGTAAAGGGGTCATTTTGTTTATTCTTCTTTAGCGTTCAAATCTTTTTACAGTAGGATTTGTAGTCATGCATTACTCGTATAATTAAAAGTACAAATTAAAAAAATCCAACAAAAGTCAACTGGAGGCGGCCAAGGTGGAGGAGAGCACGGCCATGTGTGCAGGGC
This sequence comes from Balaenoptera borealis, assembly GCF_965194805.1. NCBI lineage: Eukaryota > Metazoa > Chordata > Mammalia > Artiodactyla > Balaenopteridae > Balaenoptera > Balaenoptera borealis. The sequence continues at coordinate 68,838,602 of NC_138862.1, forward strand.
CTCATCCCGCCTAAGTGAAAGGCTCCTGCAGGTGCTGACTGATGAAGCATGAAATTAACAAGCCAGAGCTGCAGATTGGATTAGAGAGCGGGGAGGGGGCCCCAGGCACATTCCCCCAGGCAGCTCCAGCAGCCAGGGCAGACTCCAAGGCTGAGGGGGTGTATGGCAGGGAGAAGACCCCGGAACTCAGACTGGTGCATCTGGGCTGCTGCTAAACTATGTGAGCTGGAAGACTCTCCAGGCCTCGAGTTCCCTTCTTCTAAAGTCAGGGTGCTGGTCTAGATGGTCTCAAAGGTTCTTCCCAGCCTGGGGCTCCATCATAGGAACCTGTCCCCTGAAAGGCCCCCAAAATGCGCTCACGCACAGCCAAGGCCAAAGTCCGATGCATCTCTGCCTGCTGCCTTATTTTCCCGGGTGGAATTGTCAGGTGCAGCCAGGGCAGGTGGGATACAGATGCTGAGATCACCTTGCATCAGCCCTACGGTGGTGGAGATGGGATGGTGAGAGCTGTACAGGGACAGCGAGTCAGAGGAAGCCAGGATGGGCCACAGGCACGTATGTGAAGACTTAGACTCCAAGCCCCTTCTCTGAACTCGGGGAGTCCCGTTGTCACCCACAAGTCCTGCCTGTGCCCTTGAGGCACCCTTCACCATCAGGAGGGAATACAAGGACCAGAAAAATTTTTCTCCTCTCCCTGCCACTTGGCCTGCATTGAGAGGGGCACGGCAAGAAGGGACTTCCTGTCTTCTGTCTCCCTCACCACTCCACCCGATTCTGCCACCCGGGGCCTGAGCAGAGTGGCTGCTCCCAGTCTGGGAGCTCCGGCACAGCCCAGGCTGCTCGTCCCTGCGGGGCTGGGTGTTGGTTGGTGTGGGGAGGCCTTTACTCCCCGGGGCCACTAGACTGGCAGTCTCTCCATATCAACTCCTGTCATTCTGTACCCAGAACACTTGGTGCTCTGGACACACAGGAGAGTGACAGGTGTGGGGGCTCCCTGCCCCCCCAGATGCTCAGGTCTCCGCGCTCCAGGGTCTGTGATGGGATCGCATCAGTCCCAACGAGGCCAGGCTGGCCGTGCCCGCGGTAGGCAGCTGAGGGCCATTCCTCCTCTTCCCTGTCCCCTCTGCTGATGCACAGGGGTCCCGTTTCCATGGTGACCCCCTCCTTCTCTGAGATACTGATATGCCTTTGCTTAATTGTCTTAACTTGGGCCAGTAATGTTGCTGACCTTTTCCTGTAGTCATTCCCCCTGTTATTCCCTCTGTCCCTCCTTCCAGCTTCCTTTATTCCAAGCCAGGCATCACTCTCACTCATTTTCAGGAACACACTTAACTTCTCTGTCCCAGGCAGCAGGCAGGCCTGGGGTTCCTAGAGGCGGCTCTCAGTAATACCAGGGAAGCATCCTGTCTCTGGTCTGGGGTACTGGTGCCATGATGGCTGGGTGCTATCCTAGAACTATCAGCTCAGAGCCTCTGGGGGATGGTTCCAGGAATGTGTGATTTTTAAGAGCTGGCTCTTCTGCTGGCCACAGGCTGGTGTTTGGGGACCACTGGCCTGTCCAGCCCTCTCCTTCTCCTCAAGCAGATCAAGGCCCAGAGAGGAGCTGCGTCTCTTGCCCAGGGATGCGCAGTGGGTCACTGACAGCCAGAACTGGGTCTCCTGACTCCTGATTCTTCCTGACACCCCGTGCTGCCACCTCTGACCCAGAAATGCATTTTTTTTTTCCACCCAGAATCTAGTCCCTGTTCCTTCCCCAATCAATATGCAGTTGGTTGTTCACTTCCATTTTCATAGCCAAAGTCAATATTAGCTCCTGCAGAGATTTATTTTACTGAATCAATAAAGCCGCATGAGGCAGCTCATATTTTAACTGGGGAGCCTCCCCCTCCCAGGAGGTTACTGGGGACTTTAGCAGTTGACATGCTGGCGGGGAGAAAGGGCTGCACGCTGTTAGTGTTGGAACAGAAGCATTCTGGACGTGGCCATGGAGGACAAGGGTCTCAGGTGGAAGGCTGGTGGGTACAGGTGGGGGTCAGGGGATCACCGGGCTGGCAAAGTGGGGCCTGTCTCTCCCTGTACCTCAAGGTGTCCCAGCCTGGGGGTAGGGGCTGAGGGAACAGCAGTGCAGCACAGCTCCCGGCCAGGTGCAAGGTCGTCCCAGGAGTGGGCTCTGGGGCAGCAGGAGCCCCTCTGTGATTGGCTGACGAGGCTCTGGCCGTGTTGCATGTGCTGTGTATGGTCCCCCAAGTTCCATCAGAAGGGAACGCTCCCTGAGGGCAGGGACCTCGTTTGTCCTTGAATCCCCCACAGTCTTGACGCCTGAAACCTCTGTAAACGTTGACTGGATGACGTGTTTGGTGTTTCCTAAGAGCGCCTCTTCTGCTAGTACTTTTAAAGCCTTATGTTGTGTTGTCCTCACAGTCGTTTAGTCAGCTAGGTATTATTACTCATTTTACAGATGAGGAGATTGACTCTCAGAGAGGCTAAATGATTAGCCCAAAGTTACCCAGCTGGAAAGGGGCAGCATCAGAACTGAAAGAATAGGCATCGTCAGAGGTCTCCCAGATGTGGACTCGGGGCCTGGGACTCTCGTGCAGGGGATTTTGGGGGAGGTGGTCTTAAGAAGCAGTTGAGGGGATGGAGGAAGGGAAGCCAGAGTAGGTGCGTTAATGAGCAAATTACCGCATGGGTAACTAGGCTCAGTCCCTGGAGACCTCGGCAGGGACAGAGCCATCCCCCTCAGAGGCGAGAAAGCCAGGGGGACGTGTCCGCAAGCCCCGTCCACTGTGGGCCTTACTTCTAGCTCCCTTCAGCCAGGAGTTGCAGGTGCCAGTGGCAAGTCAAGTGCTGGGCGGAGGGGACATTGCAGGGCACGACAGCCGCCTACCATGGAACAAATCTAGAAGTCAGTGTACGTTTGGTGCTGTAGGTGAGTCGGTGCAGATCTTGAGTGAGTATAAGGGGGGCAGGCGCTTAGGTGAAATTGGGATAGGTGCGAAGAGGTTTATTTGCTGCCTTCTTTCCAAAGAGTCTCAGTCACTTCCTGTAGAGGGGCCTGTGCTTGTCTCCCCTTCTCCTACAGAGACTGAGAGCAAAGGAGCCTTTGCAGCCAGACGTAGCACTTTGTGTGTGTGGCTGGCAGCTATTTGACGGGATTCAGAATAAGGACCCATTTTTATTTTAGTCGATTTGTAAAACTATACACGACACTTCCCACAGCTCCAGGGCACGTGTACAAATTAAATTCATAATTTAAACTGGATGCAGGGAGAGCAGCGGCCCGGAGCAATGCTCATCAAACACTTTCACAGCCTAGCAGGGGAGCGACGGCCCCTAGCCGAGGGCCGGACACAGAGGCTGCCCCACGTGCATGGTCCCCCCTGGGCCGGCCGCTCAGCACCTGCCCCGAGAAACGGAACCCTGAGGACGGCCAGAGGAGGCTCTGCCTCGCGTTTCTGAATAATTCAGGAGGGGCTTTGGAGGGCAAGCTGGGGTTCTCAGAAGCCTGCAGGGGCTAGCCTGCTGGTGTGCATGGACGCAGGCAAACAGCAAGTTGACCCTGCCTGAAGGGGACAGCTGCCCTTCTTTTCCAGCCACACGTTGCCTGTGGGAAGGCAGGGTAAGTGCCCTCAGATTTGGCTTTTAAAGAGAAGCTGGAGAGCCAAACTTTACATGAAATCTTCCGGCTCTTTTTCTAGGTTGGCAGCTAATTCAGATTTATGTTTTTAAAATATTCTGCGTGGGCCAAATAGAACAGGCCTGAGAGCCAGATAGGGAGTGTGCAGAGTTTGCAGACTCTGCTCTACGAAGTCTCATCACGTAGAACGTAACGTAGCCGAAGCGGTAGAAGGGGGGCATGAGGGCGGGTGAGGAAGGATGAGTGACTGGTAACCAGAGTGCAGGCCGCAACTCACTCTTCACTGCCTATCAGCGCTGCTGCCTGCGGAACGGTAGCCCCGCTCACCTGGGCACAGGTAAGAGACCGGTAAGCGTTGACTGTTGGCGGCCTGCAGGGCTCTCCTACCTGGAAAGGGGGCCTCCATCCAAATGGAAATAAACAGCAGCCAGAGAACTCTGTGAGTCGCGGCTGTTCAGTAGTTTGAAACCTCCAGCGTGGTAGTAGTTCTGCCAGGGCTCCTGCGTGGGTTCCAGCCCTCGGAGGCACCGCGCCCATTCCTCTCCCAGGCAGGTCCCAGCATGGGCTGGTCCTAGCTGGGTGCTCTTTCCTCGGGCCTTCACGCAGCTGGCTGCCTCCTCATCACTCAGGTCTCAGATCAAATGTTATCTCCTTGGAAAGGCCTCCTTGGCCATCGTGGCGAAAGCAACCCCTCTGGCCATGGTCTTATCCAAGCACCCTCTTTTGATTTCTTCAGAGCGTCCCTTGGACTTTGCAGTGATCTCGCTTGTTATGTGTCTGTTAACTGCCTTCCTGCAGTAAGAATGTCAGTCGCTTGATGACGGACTTTGTCAAGGTCACCACTGTCCTCGTAGCATCTAGAACAGGCTTGGCCCATAGCAAGACTTCCATCAGTGCCGCCTCTCATCAGAAGCTGCCGGCCCCTCTTCTGTAATGCTTGTGGATTGCTGTTGCCATTAATTGACCCTCTCCCCTCCTTCCCTGCTCTGTGACCCTCAACAGGAGAAAAGTTTCCCATGTCTGCTTGTTACCCTCTTATTGGGAAAGAACAATAAATAAGGAAAAACTACCCTGCATGTGAAATTTGTTCAATGGGCAAGAATAGGCCAACGGCCAGTTCACCTCCTTCTGGCCAAAAACTGTTTGCTTTAGTCATGCTGAACTCTGTCCCAGTTTCTGGAATGTGCTCCTCTGGCTGGAACCTGCTTCTCCTCCGCCATCAGGCCTTGGCCCAGGTGGCAAACTTTGCAGGGCGCCTCTGTGCCACTCCCTGGGCCGTCTTGGCACCCTGGACTACCTCCACACACCTCCTGTCATGCCTTGGATTCACCTCTTTATCCAACTCCCTGACCAGATGCTGAGCTCCTACTGGGGACAGAGCTTGTGTCCGGGGCCGGTAGGAGTCATTATAACAGCAGCTAACGTGTACTGACCATTAACCATGTGCCAGGTCCTGTGCGCTTTCACCTCACCTGACTTCTCTCACTCAGTCTTCATAATGTCCTGATAGTCTAGGTACTGTTATCTCCATTTTACAGACGAGACATTGAGGCACCAAGAGGCTAGGTAATTTTCCTCAAGTCTTAGTATGCAACCAAGCCAGGAGTTGCACATGGGAAACTTGACTTCAAAGCTCTTATTCTTAACCTTGATACTACCCTGCCTCCCCCAAAAGATGTTCAAGAAATATTAAGTTGATGAACGAATGAGTCCCACAGGGCCTCACAGAAAGCATCACAAAACTTGTGTTTACAGATGCTTTCAAGTCATAATTTCCTTTACAGTCTTGATTTTAAAGGGTAGTCTGAGGGCATTCCAAGCTAAGTCCCCTAACCTCACCTGTCTGCCTGGGGAATTGAAAACAGGCACTCTCAGTCTCAATGGAGCTCTGGGCTGGGGATGCTTTGGTTCAGCGTATCCCTGCTTTTGGGGAGGAGATCGAAAAGCAAATGATGTGGGCCTCAAGTGCAGCCTGGTCCAGGCCTCAGCTCTCAGACTGGAGACCCCCGTGCTGACCCTCCCTTTCTTTGGCCCCGCAGATTGCCTGTGCCGCTGTTGACTGCATCAAAGAGAAGAACCAGGACCTGTGTCAGCAGGAGGCCATCAAGGCCTACCCCACTTTCCACTACTACCACTATGGGAAGTTTGCAGAAAAGTACGACACCAATCCGACGGTGAGTTGCAGGGAAGCACCTGCCCCGAGCTCTGTCTGCTGACGGGCAGGGAAACAGCCACTGAGGAGGCTTCCCGGACAGCACAGAGGTCAGCTGCAATGCTCAGAGCTGAGAAGGCAAGGCTCTGGCCGGGCTGAAAGAAAATCCCAAGGGGTTTTCACACAAGTCCTGGCCCCAGAACTGGGGGGGTGCGGGGGTGCAGTGCGGATTCCAGGGCGTGGGACAGTTTCTTCACCCACTTTTCAGGGCGTCTCTGTAGCCAAGCAGACCCTCCCCACATGGCCAGCCGCCGTGCCACCACCGCCACCCCCCCACCGCCACCCCCCCACCGGCTCACCGGCAACCCCGCCGCCCCCCCACCGGCTCCACCCGGCCCCGCGCCGCCCCGCTCCCCAGCACCCCGGCTCCCCAGCCCCCCGGCCGCCTCTCTGTGTCCAGAGGAGTGAGCACACAGCGGCGGGTCAGGGAAGGGGAGTAAGGAGGCCCGGGCACACATCTGCATCAGGTTAAAGTTCCTTTTTTTTCCTCTTTCCCTCCCCTACAGGAGTTGGGATTTACTAGTTTTATTCGAACACTCCGGGAGGGAGACCATGAGAGACTAGGAAAGAAGAAGGAGGAGTTGTAATTTCTGCCTCAGAGAAAGCTTTTCCATTACACTGTGAACGATACCTGTTTTGTTGTTGTTTGAATTTCCACGTGTTCTGAAGATGAAGTTTTTTATAGCCGCTTACGGCCGTTTTGTACAATTTTGAAATAAAATTAAACCAATTGTTTGGTGGTGTGGCTTATTTCCAGGGAGCCTGTTCTAACAGAGAGATACCCGTGTTCTCCCTCCTTCCACGTCCTCTCCTGGGAGGTGGAGAGCCCCACGCCATGGTCACGTCTGCCCAGAAGGGACTGGGGGGCAGGTGGGTGAGGAGGGAGGCATGGGATACGGGCCCCTATCAGCCACTTGAGAGCAGAACAGGGGAGTCAGACCACAAAATATCCTGTTGGAAAATGACTGATTCTGAGGGGAAATACGTTAAGATGATCAGGGAAAATGGGATTGTGGAGCTGACAGGAACCAAGCATTAGCTTTTTCTGGATCATTGCTTTGGTGTGTTTTCCTGAAATGCATTTACATATTTCTCTTTCTCCGGCTATTTCTGTCTTCTCTTGCTCTCTCCATTCCCTCCCAGTTCTCCCTTTAAAGAAAAGTAAGTCTCCACTTAGGGGTGAGTGCAGCTGCCAAGCGCAGGCTGGAAGGGGCATCTCAGGTGGGCTGGGGAGGGGCCTTTGTGCAGCTGCTTGCTCGGCACACTGGCTGGAAGGGACGGTGTGGGGGACGTGGTGGTCTATTCTCTGTGTGCAGATGCCGGGTCTGTAAACCAGCTCCCCTCGCCCTGCCACAGGAACCTCCACATCTTTGCACTGCATTCTCATGGATGGGCGCCACCCAGGCCTCACTCTGCCTCTGTCATGTCTCTCTCCTGTCTTTCCCACTAGGTCTGCTTTCTGCATCCCTGCATGACTAACACCAGGCCTGTGCCTGGTGCTGCTGCCAGAGCCGTGGTCCTTCTCCATGGGGCGAAGAAGGGAGTAGAGCAGCTTCACTCCCCTGTCTTGACTTCATGGTAAGTGGCAGTCCTAGCCTTGGGCTCCTCGGGGTAGTTCAGAGGTGGCATTGCCAGAGCTGCAGCACTGGGCAGCACACTTTGATGGCCTTACAGGGGAGTTGGCCTGTGGGCACAGCCCTATTTCCTGGACTAGCCCCTGCCTTCTTTCTGATGTATCCCCCAGAGTGGGGGTGAGAGCCGCAGAGTTCCCCAGGGCGCCCTTGATGAAGTGCCACTGCACACAGCTCTGTTAAGTGAGATCAAAGGTTTTGAAAGCCCTTGTTCTGGTGCCGTGTCCCAGCTTCCCTAAGGTCAGCCTTTTCTTTTCCCTAAGCACCTACATTTTTAAGTGGCCCCTGGTCTCCCCACAGGTGAATGGGTATGAAAGAAGCACACGTTTAAATGTCACATTTACTGAGCTCAGCTGGTGCTGTATGCTGTCAGACAAAGAGCCATTTAATCCTGACGCTGAATATCATGTACCCTGTCCTGCAAGGGGCTCATGAGGGAGTGTGTGTGCACATGGGCACACTTAATGGAGTATTTGTGGAGGAACATATTTATTTGTGCCTCCAAAAACGTTGCTGTTTTTTAACTGCATCTTTAATACCTGACAAAATCCACTTCCTGGCAGAGGACCATGGGGGTTCACATTCAAGGCACACGGCTTTCTTTCCATCTGTTCCATAGCCTGGGTTGGCTTCTGTGTGAGGACTTGAAAGCATCAGGAAATGGCACCCTTTTCACTCTATTTGCAGGATTTGTTAATTATGGGGCCTTTGTCGGAAGGTCTAGTGATTACCATGACTTTGGGCATGACCTGAGCAAGTTCATCCCAGCTCTGGGCAGCTGCCTCTGCAGACAGAGCTCCCCTCCTCCACTCCCCCCGTCCCCCACCCCTCAACCCCGTGCCCCAATTCTGGAGCTCTGCAGATTGGTTAGATCATGGCCCTTGGTTAGTTCCATTCCCAGTGGCCTCGCTTGGTTCATTTGGGGTTCACTGATCTTCAGTGCAGACCCCTCCCTAGCCCTCACTCAAGGACCTGCCATTATCCCCTCGGTTCCCCTAGATCTTACCTCTGCAGGCTGATTTCTCTGCAAGAAGCAAGTGTAGAGTTAGGAGAGAACTGATTCCCAGTCTTCGTTCTGGTGGCTTTGGCATAACCTCAATTCCCCGGCTTTGGGTCATTGCTTCTGTTTCCATTCCCCAAGGGTCTGCCTTACTCTGCGTCCCGCATGCCTCTCGCCCACCAGTGATTCCCCATCACCACTAACCAGAGCTCCCAGAGCTGGCCACCCAACCCTTCTCCTCTTCCCCACATGGTGCCCTCCCTTTCTAGAGATGTTTGGCTTCCAGAAACTGTTCTGTGCCAGGCACAGGAAGGTGATGCTCTGGGTTCAGGAACTGATTTGCTCCACCAATGTAAGAAGATGTGGAATCTCATCTGGAAAGCACCGGGCCCTCTTATGTATCAGAGGTGAAGCCTGTGGCTCACGTGACTTGCCCAGATCACACAGAATGGAGGAGGGGCCAGTCCTGTTCCCAAGAGGCTCCCAGTTAGAGTGACTGGGCATTGCTGGTCAGAACTGAGCTCCCTGCCGGCATGCTCTTACTGTTTACCATTATTTTATTATGTTAAGGCTGGAAAGATGAAACTGATATCCTTGAGCTACATGTGAAAATCAAATTACTGTTATGAGCCCACCAAATATATGTCTCCCCCCAAATCCTTTATTTTAGGCCTAGAATATCCAACACAGTGGCCATTAGCCACATGTGGCTATTAAGTATTTGAAATGTAGCTACTGCAACTGAGGAGTGTGTGTGTGTGTGTGTGTGTGTGTGTGTGTGCCTTTTTGTGTTGTAAAATACACATAACAAAATTTACCATTTTCAAGTGTATACAGTTCAGTGGCACTAAGTACATTCGTATTGTTATACAACCATCATTAATATCCACCTCCAGGACTTTTTCATCATCCCAAATTGAAACTCTGTATCCATTAAACAACAACTCCCCATACCCCGCTCCTCCCTGCCTCTGGTAACCACCATTCAACTTTCTGTCTCTATAAATTTGCCTATTCTAGGTACCTCATATAAGTGAAAGCATGTATTTACCCTTTTGTGTCTGGTTTATTTCACTTAGCATGATGAACAAGGTTCATCATGTTATAGCATGTGTCAGAATTTCCTTCCTTTTAAGACTGAATACTATTCCATTGTATGGATACACCACATTTTGTTTATCCTTTCATCCGTCAATGGACATTTGGGCTGTTTGTGCCTTTTGGCTATTGTGAATAATGCAGCTGTGAACAAAACTGTGCAAATCATCTTTTTGAGTCCCTGCTTTCAATTCTTTTGAAAGTGGAATTGCTGGATCATATGATAATTCTATGTCTAGTTTTTTGAGGAATCATAATACTATTTTCAATAGTGGCTGCACCATCTTACATTCCTACCTATGCATGTAATGCACATGGGTTCTGATTTCTCTGCATCCTTGCCAAAAGTTGTTTTCTGGGTTTGTGTGTGTGTGTGTGTGTGTTTTAATAATAGCCATCCTAATGGATGTGAAGTGGTATCTCGTGGTTTTGATTTGCATTTTCTTAATGATTAATGATGTTGAGCATATTTTCATGTGCTTTTTAGCCATATGTATATCTCCTTTGGAGAAATGTGTATTCAAGTCCTTTGTCCATTTTTGAAATGGATTGTTTGTGTGGTTTTTTTGTTGTTGTTATTGGTCCCATGTAGGAGTTCTTTATGCATTCTGGATATCAATCCCTTATCAGATATATGATATGCAAATATTTCCTTCCATTCTGTGGGTTGTCTTTTCACTTCCTTGATAGTGTCTTTTGATGCACAAAAGTTTTTAATTTTGATGAACTCTGATATTTCTATTTTTTCTTTTGTCTCCTGTGCTTTTGGTGTGATTTCTAACAAATCATTGCTAAATCCAACGTTGGAAGTTTTTCTCCTCTGTTTTCTTCTAAGAGTTTTATAGTTTTAGGTCTTACATTTAGGACTGTGATCCAGTTTGAGTTAAGTATAAGGTAAGGGTCCAGCTTCATTGTTTTGCATGTGGATATCCAGTTTCCCCAACACCATTTGTAGAAAAGACTATCTTTTCTTCATTGAACAGTCTTGGCACGCTAGTCAAAAATCATCAAGCTCTAGTTCCCAAAGATTTTCTTCTGTTTTTTTTCCTAAAGTTTTACATTTAAATATATGATCCATTTTGAATTAATTTTTATATAAGATGCGAGACTCAAGTCAGGGTTCATATTTTGACCTGTCAATGTCCAATAGCTCCAGAACCATTTGTTGAAGACTGTCTTTCCTCCACTGCATTGCTTTTACATTTTTGTCAAAAAATCAGTTGGCTGTACTTACAGAGGTCTATTTTGGGGTTCTCTGTTCTATTCCACTGATCTCTATCTATCCCTCCACCAACACCATGCAATCTTAATTACTTGTATCTGTATAGTAAGCCTTGAAATCAAGCAGACTGATTTCTCCCACTACCTTTCTTTTTCAGAATTGTTTTAGCTATTGGAGTTCCTTTGCCTTTCCGTATAAATTTTAGAATAATCTTATCTATATATGAATTTTTTCTGGGATTTTAATATCCTTTCAAATGATTCAGAAAAAATATATATATATGTGCAAACACACACATAGATAAGGCTAAAGAGACAAAATGTAAATAACTGGTGAATCTAGGTAAAGGGCATATGTGACTTTACATGTGAAATTACATCAGAATAAAAAGTGCTTCTCCCCACACCCCCACACCCCCACATCCCCCCAAAAATTACACATGCCCTAAAAAGAGCATGCCCTAAATATATAAACTAAGTGACCCAATTTAGCAAAGAGGGCCTGAGTTTTAACTCTCTCTAGGCAGCCCTGCTTCTTGTCTGGCCAGGACCCAGAGTTCCTCTGTGCCCGCACAGAGGGGTGCAGAAATGGGCTGATAATCTAGGTAATGTGCTTACCAGAAGCTGTCACCTCAGTGAGATCACAGGCTGACCTCGGGGGTCCACAGCACCAGCGGGAATGAGGTGGTACCCCAGCCAGGTCTAGAGAAGGAAGGAAGTGCATGAGCACAGGCTTTAGGAGCAGACAGCGACAGAATACCCCAGAGCAGGACCCTGTGACCCTCAGCAGCCACCACGCCAGGTGCAGCCTTGACCAGCAGGGGGCGCTAGGATCTGCAGGGCCTGGTGTGAATCTAGGTCCCTCTCTCTGACTGTCAGTTTCACTTTGTCCACACCTCGTGGAGAAGAGGGGCTTTGAAAGACTGGACCTTTACCTAGGGAGCCATCCTAGAGTTGCCTAAAGAGAACTTTCAGTTATTGGATCAGACTGAGATAACCACTTCTACTAAATCAATTAATAGGAAAATACACACACACACACACACACACACACACACACACACACACTTTTCTCTATATAAATAGGCAGACTGTAAATATACATCTTCTACATTCCTGATAAAATGTGATGGCCAGTCCTGAACATAAGAGTAAAGGTGAGACCTGGCCAGCACAAGGGGGAGAGGACCATGAATCCCTCATTCCAGATCTTATAGGATATATCTCCATTAATCTAGTCTAAGATTACAGGCTCACTGTCAGCAAAAACCATCAAAACTTTTTCACACTGCTCACAGAAAAGACCAATCCTTGATAATTAATTTTCACTGAATATTTTTCTTTACTTATTTTCAAGGTAATACATGTGTTACAAGAAACTTTGAAAAATGCAGAAAAGCATGCAAAAGAAAATTTAAATCATTCATAGCCCTGCTACTCATCAATTACTATTGATTAGCATATCATCTTCCAATTTTTAAAAATCGCACACAAATAAAATCTCTTAGTATTTTATAACTTAAAAAATTTACAAAATGTTTAAACACTCTCCCGTATCATTTCCTGTCATTATTCTTTCTCCACATAATTTTTAAGACCATACAGCAGAGTTTCTCAACACTATTTCTAGGCACTACTGACATTTTGGAACAGATAATTCTTTGTTGTGGGGAACTTTTCTACACACTGTAGGATTTTTAGCAGTATCTCTGGTCTCTACCCCCTAAATGCCAGCAGCATCTCCCCTTCCCCACAGGTTGTGACAACCAAAAATATCTCCAGACTTTGCCAAATGTCCCATGGGGGCAAAATTATCCCCAGCTGAGAATCACTGCTTTATAGATCTTTATCCTATGTAAATACTATCCTTTACTTATAAATTCATACCATTAGATATATATGTTATATATAGTTATTCTCTATCATAAATAATGCTGGATGGCCATCTCTGGTTTTGTTATTTTATGCATCTTACATATTTTCAAAAGTGGCTTTCTGGGTCAAAGAATATACTTGTTTTTAAGGCCTGTTTTTTTAAGGCCAGTGATATATATTGTCAGTTTTCCTTCAGCAGTGTACCTATTTATACTCTTACCAAGAGTTTATGAAGTAACCTGTTTTCCTAACCCTTGCTAGCTCTGGGATTTATATTTTTATAAAGATCTTTGCACATTTTCTTTTTGATATACAGTTGACCCTTTGACAACACGGATTTGAACTTTGCAGGTCCACTTATATCTGGATTTTTTTCAGTAGTGAATACTATAATACTACACAATTGATCCACAGTTCCTTGACTCCATGGCTACAGAACCACGGATACAGAGGATTGGAGGATGTGGAGGGCCGATTCTAAGTTACACGCTATTTTCGACCACGCAAAAGATCGGTGCCCCTAACCCCCAAGTTGTTTAAAGGTCAACTGTAATTATAAAACACAGTTATTCTAGTTACCTTTTATCTTGAAAATTCTTTATTTTAGCCTGCCAGGATGTTTTAGATTCGGTTTCTGTCTCCGACAAGTTTTCTGTCTTTAACTTCATGTCCCTTGCAAATTGATGAGAATTAAAACATTGCAAAAGATAGAGTGTAGCCTAGACTCCTGTATCAGGCCAATAGAAATTTCCTGTCAGTCTACTAGTTCAGCTTCCCTAGGCACAGTCATTCCGCAAGTTCCTCACTTGTCCCAGCATCTAACTCATATTTTGCAACCTTTCCTAAAAGATACAGTGGAAGATATTGTCAGATGTTTTGTTGAGGTCTGGATATACTGTGTCTACCACATTCCTCTGATGAACCAATCTAATAACCCTGTGAAAAAAATAATAATCCTTTACCTGTGCACAGCCCCTTACAGTTGGGAATCATTTATAGGAGCCTTTCATGCAACACTCACACAACTCCATGATGTTGCGATGAGGAGGCAAAGGCTCCGGCAGTTTAGGTAACTCATAAAAGTTGACAGAGGTGGTAAGTAGCAGAGCTCAGATGTAATGCAGGTTTCCTTCTTTACTGCCATGACCAACAAAACTTTCCATTGGTGATTTCTTCTAGTAATTATTGCTTCCTTTCCAAGCCCCACTAGGCAGTATTGAGCTTCCCAGCATAACGCCAGCTCAGTAAGTCTTCCCTTTCCTGGACTATGACTTAGCCATGTCTCACATTCTTTCAGGACCCTGAGGGGAGATTTGTCTGGGTCAAAAAAATCTGAAATTATTTAGAGCAAGAAAGTGCTTGTCTTCAAACTCTTAACCAGTGTTGATTTTTTACAGTTTTTAAAATTCTATATATCTTCTCTATAAAACTAAATAAACTAATACCTAAATACATATTAAATATATATTATATATTTCTATTATATATAATATATGTATTTAGTTATTAACTTAGTGTATATATATCTACATCTACATGTGTATCTTTCTCTCTCTATATATAGAGAGAATATAAATGGAGAGAGAGAGGAGAGAGAAACTGTCTTACTTTATTGCCCTCCAGTTTCATGCCCCAGAAATAACTTCTGTTAAGTGTGGTGTGTATCCTGCCAAGCATTTTGTCTGGGGCTTTTTTTTTTTTTTTTCTGGTTCATAAACAAACATGTAGTGTGCTTTTTTTAAAAAATATTTTATTTATTTATTTATTTCTTTGGCTGTGCCGGGTCTTAGTTGCGGCACATGGGATTTTCGTTGCCAAATACAGGATTTTTAGTTGTGGCATGCAGGACCTTTAATTGCAGCATGCGGGATCTAGTTCCCTGACCAGGGATCGAACCTGGGCCCCCTGCCTTGGGAGCGCGGAGTCTTAACCACTGGACCACCGGGAAAGTCCCTGTAGTGTGCTTTTTATGTGTGAGTATGTATGTGTGTACATGTAAATGTGTATGTGTATATAGATATATAGATTCAGAAAATTCTTTTCTACTTCAAGATCATATATATACATATATTTACTGGTGCTTTTCTGATATCTGAAAATATACCTCAAATTAATTTTGATATAAGGAATGAGGTAGGAATCCAGCTTTTTGTTTTTCAAGATGGCTAGCCACTTGCCCCATCAACATTTTGATTAATTTACCTTTTCCCCACTGAAATGCCACTTTTATCATATGGTAAATTTCAAAATGTGTTCAGATGCCTTACTTTTCTGCCCTGTTCCACTAATCTATCTATTCCTATTTTATTTTATTTTTAAATCCCATTTTAATTACTTTCTTTTTAAATAGAATTTTCTTAGCTGTTTTGGCTTTTTTTTTTTTTTTCAGTTAAAATTTCTATCTTGGATCTCAGTTCTTTCTAACCAAAGACCATCCTCTCTTTCTCAGTACAGTGATCATGTTCTTTGACAGAGTAAACAGAAATAAAAAGGTGTGGAGTTTCACTTTCTTTTCTCATCCATCACAATTATGCAGTTGGCTCCTAACAGTGAGCCCAGATGTCCCTCCCTGAACCTCTTACTCTAGACTTAATTAAAACAGCCCTTTCTGCTGTCGTAGCTTTTTGTTGCGAGCCTCAGTAGCTAGGCTTTCCAGGAACTCTCCTCAAGGCCTCTTACGTGTGCCCTCCTTGCTCCCTGTGCTTTGTGATCTGTGCTCCTCCCAGTTCAACCGCCGCTGGATTCTTTTATGTAGATCCTCCTTTTCTTTTCACTGAACCACTTCCAGCAATAAAGTCTCAATCACTTTGAGAATGTCCTCATCCTCTTGGCCCACATCTCCGACTCTGAGTATTTAGCTGAGAGGGAGGGCATCCTTTCTATGACAGTTACCTTCACAGCCTGAGCTGAGAGTTGTGCCCCACAGACCCCAGATACCCTCCTATTTCAAGCACTAAGTACCTCATGATGAGGAAAAGGAAATAAGAGGTAACATCAGCATGTTGTCACTGGAAACTGGTAACCCCAGGGGCTGAGTTCCCTGCAGTCACCAGTATTGTCTGCTACTTCGCTCTTTGGGAAAAGGATAGATCACATTCCTGCCCATCTTTTCCCAGGTGCGTCGGTTCTCAATCCTGGCTGCATGATTAACCACCTGGGGAGCTTGAAAAGCTATCAGAGCCAGGGCCCCACCCCAAAAACAACTGAACCTGAGTCTCTGGGGATGGGGTCCTGGCACTGATATGTTTCAAAATATCTCCAGGTTGTTCTGAAGTGCAGCCAGAGTTCAGAAACGGTGGGCTGAGTACGGCAGGTTTCACCAGAGTGCGGTACTTACTTGTATACATGGAACCAAGGCTGGGAAAATGGAAAAATGAAGGGAAAGACGTTTTTCCAACAACATTATCCTCCGAAAGGTTGATAATTTTTCATTATGATTAAGTAATTAAGTTGCTTTTCATCTATTGCTACCTTTAACTCTCCTGAAAATTGTTTCTAAAAAACGTTCACTAGGGAGCTATATATGTAAATCCATCCACATTATCATTGCAATACAGGATCTATGCAGCTGAAATAATCTTGGCTCTAATACTCAAAAGGCAGCAAAGTAAGTGACAGTAATAATACCACCCCTCTATTTTTCCAGACCATAGAATAAGCAGCACGTGTGGAACATGGCGTTTCAAACGCTGCCACATCACTGAGTGTTCTGCGTGGCATCGAGGGTGGGAGTGTGCTGAGCAAATGTCTCCTCTGACAGGATGTTAGAACCTCAGCAG
This sequence comes from Balaenoptera borealis, assembly GCF_965194805.1. NCBI lineage: Eukaryota > Metazoa > Chordata > Mammalia > Artiodactyla > Balaenopteridae > Balaenoptera > Balaenoptera borealis. Next base: position 68,855,055 of record NC_138862.1, read on the forward strand.
TCACAGACTTTAATTCCTTCATCATCTGACTGCTTTCAAACCTTCCACTTTCTGCAGTGTGGAAACAAATTGGTCTGGGTTTCAAAATTCTTCTGTCAAGAAATAAACGAACCCGTGAAGGCATAGAGGGGCTTATCTGAGTGCAAGCAGACCCTGGGTTTTCAGAAGACTTTGACATGTTGAAAAAAACAGAGGTGTCTGAAGAAGGTAAATTGCTGATAGCGGTAGCTCAGAGAATGAATTGGAGTAAACCAAGCTCCATCAGCCAGGGTGATGCATGAGGTGGCGGTGGAATCTGGGCACATAACTTTTTGCTATATGTGTATTCAACCCATCCTCTTGTTTCCAGCATCACTTTCAGATGTACTTGGGGCCCCAAATCTTTTTTGTCTGCGCCCCCGCAGCTAGTGGGATCTTTGTTCCCTGACCAGGGATCGAACCCCGGGCCATGACAGTGAAAGTGCCATGTCCTAACCACTGGACCTCCAGGGAATTCCCGACCCAAATCTTAAACCTGCCCAGAATTATGTAATGTGAATCTGCTTCTGGGCTTTTCCACTGCCAGATTGGGCTTCTGATCTGCTGAGTCAGTGACCACCCATCAGTATGGTGGAGTCTAAGGACTGACGCCCAACATCATTCTCCCTTTAAGAGTTATGTCTGCCAGCCCCCATCGCAGAGAGCACTGCCAGCCACCGATCCACGATTTGTGAGCACTGATGCCTATTCCATTTAGGGGCCCTTTTTAAGAAAAAGAATACAAAATTTGGGATAAAGGCAGATATTTATTTAGAATGAAAAGGAGAGGGACATCCCTGGCGGTCCAGTGGTTGAGACTTCGCCTTCCAATGCAGGCGGTGCATGTTCGATCCTTGGTCGGGGAGCTAAGATCCCACATGCCTCGTGGGCAAAAAACCAAAACACAAAACAGAAGCAATATTATAACACATTCAGTAAAGGCTTTAAAAATGGTCCACATCAAAAAATCTTAAAAAAGGATAAAAAGGAGAAATCTCAAGTTAAACACTTAAAAAGCAGAAATCCACCACAAATAACACAAAATCCAGAAAAAAAATATTGTATTTTTATAATTTTTTTAAATTTGTTTCTTTAGATGTCTGCTCAGATATCATCTCCTTGGGCGCCCCTCCTTCTCTCACCACCCCATACAAAGGAGCCAGCACCCTTTACATTGTTCTCCATCCCCTCGCTCTGCTTCCTTTTTCCATAGCACCTGTCCCTCAGGATGTCATATCTCTTCTTATTTGTTTGCTTATTGTCTTTCTTCCTCACTAGAAAGTAAGCTGTATGAAAGTGAAGGCATTTTCCATCTCCTCTATATTTCCCAACACCCAGAACATACTAAGTGCTCAATGAATATTTGTTGAGGAAATGTTGAAAATTTTTACACAAAATTCAGTATTTTATAAAATATATGTAGAGTATGATCCAGCTTTTGTAACAATATTCATAGGAATAAAGACCAGAAATAAATAGATCAAAATGTTAAAAGTGATTATCTCGGGGTGATTTTCATTTTCTTCATCTTGCTTTTATAGATATTCCAATTTCTTTTCAATGAGATAGTACACATTTTAGATAAATTAGAGGTGAAATGCTTGTGATGAAATATGAAATGAGAAAAGTTAGATACAAAATGTATCTAATAAGATCCTGATTTAAGTTTTTGGTTGTTTTTTTTTTTAATGAAAAGAAGACAAAAGACATACAAGGATGAGTTAATAGTAGTTACCTCTTGGAATAACTGGTGGTTTTCAATTATTCCTACATTTTGTGTTTTTGCAGTCTTTATAATGGGCATGAATTACTGTGATACTCTATGAAAATTAGGACAACAAATATTAATATAAAAAAAGAATAGGAGTTATGAAAAATGGGATAACTAGAGACACAGCTAGATATTTGGTGGTGTTCAAAGAAAGGGCAGGGCAAGACAAGAGGAGGGGCACCCAGAAGGAGGGAATAATGTGGGAATACGGACCTGGATTAGATAAAGATAAAAGAGTAATAGGGAAAGAAAGAAGGAACCAACCACAGGGAGGGATGAAAATAATAATGGAGGAGGGGAAGTGGAACAGAAAAATGTCCTCGTTTTGATTCAAATAAGTGCCCACCCTCAGAGCTTCCTAAATTTCTAAAAAATCCAAAGTTAAGTGGGAAGTAAATGGATATCATTTTGTAAAATTTTTTTTTTGATTTATTTTTGGCTGCGTTGGGTATTTGTTGCTGCCCACAGGCTTTCTCTAGCTGCTATGAGCGGGGGCTTCTCATTGCAGTGGCTTCTCTTGTTATGGAGCACAGGCTCTAGGCGCGCAGGCTTCAGTAGTTGTGGCACGAGGGCTCAGTAGTTGTGGCTCGCAGGCTCTAGAGCGCAGGCTCAGTCGTTGTGGCACACGGGCTTTGTTGCTCCGCCGCATGTGGGATCTTCCTGGACCAGGGCTCGAACCCGTGTCCCCTGAATTGGCAGGCAGATTCTTAACCACTGTGCCACCAGGGAAGCTCCATTTTGTAAACTTTTGATGGGCTCTTTTAAAAAGCAGTGAAGAAAAAATGTATTCTGAAATTGCCCAAAATGCCTTCTTAACTTCGGTTTTTCAAGATAGACATCTGAATCGGGATATTCATGACTTGACTTAATTGTGTATTAATTTCAGGTGGCAATGATTGATCGTAACTGCAAGTTACTGGACAAATTCTTGTGGTCTCCAAGGGCTACCTGAGTAATGGAATCATAATGATAATTAGGATGTGGTGAATCCACCTTCTCACTAAGAAATAGAATGCCAAATAGAAGTAGTTAGTATTCATTGAAAGCAGCGTGTGAATAATCAGATAAAAGAAAAGTACTTAGTGAAGGTACAAAAACACTTAATGAAAATCCTTTAACATTGATTCTGTAGCACAATAAAATAAAATGTGGGTTAGCTTTAAAATTCATAGCTTATCTAAAGGAACTCCTTGGGACTTATTGGCTATATTTAAAATTACTTTAAAGAGAGAAATAGAGGCCGTATTACAAAATGGAGAGAATTCAAAGCTCCTTTTTACTAGAATACACATTGATATGTAAAAGTGCTTTTAATTGGAGATAATTAAAATAATAAACTATATTTAAAATAATACATACTAAAAGATGTCTACAAAATGATGGGAACTTGGCTATAAAATTTTAACATGAGCAATATCAAGATATAATAATACCTTATCTAAATGAATATTTTTTTTTACTAATTTATCTTTTCACCTCACTTGCCCTTCCGCTTAGGGGAAAAAAGACTCTCACTAATACACAGACGCTGATTCAGCAAGTACAGAAGAAATTTACTAGAATTATATCTCTATGGCAAAGTTATAAACATAAATTTACCATTGAAATAAAACTTGAAAGTAGTGGATCCCCTGAAATATATATTCGTATTCATATATCTATAAATATAGATAGCTACATATTTAATATATGACAGGCTTAACTGTGTTCCTCACATTAATAATTAACTTAAAAGGAAATGAAACCAGAACATCCCATATATGTGGGCTGTTTAAGGAGTAATAAAATGAAATGCAAATTAAAACAAGAAGCTTTTTTAAAAACTTAAATTAACAAAGTATTTTTAAAATGATAGTACCCAAAGCATCATCATCAATCATCATCAATAGCATTTCAGAGTGATTCAAATCTTTTGGAAAGTAATCAGGCAATATAATATTGAGAGACAAGAAAAAAAATATAACTTTCAATTTAGCAATTCCAGTTCTAGGAATGTATCTTAAGGAAATAATCCCAAGCATGGAAACAGTTATAAGCAAGAAAACATTAATCTATGCATTACTCACAATAGGAAAAAAAAAAAAAAAAAAAGGAAGAGGGAGAGGTTCCAGAAAAAATGCCAAATATCTAATAAAAGAATAGTTATGTAAATTATAGTACATTCATTTGATATATTCTACAGCTGGTAAAAATGATAGTTATGAAAACTAGGGAGAAACATGGAAGAAATCTAATGGTGTGTTAAATTTTAACAGCAGAGTGCAAATTTGTATATACTGTATGATTGCAGTTCTTCAAAGATATGCTTAAAAAAAAAGCACCAGAAGAAAATACATTAAAATGATAATGATGGGGCTGTTACGGTGATGAGATTATGGGTATTTTTGTTTTCTCTTCTTTCTACATTTTTGTAATGTAATTATATTACTTTAAAAATGAATGTTATTAAATTTTTGGATTGGAGATTTGATTTGCTAGTTTGGGATTTTTTTTTGCAATGTTTTCCAGCATCTTCTTCAATCCCACTATATCTCTGAAGCCTTGATAAAACTAAATAGCATAACCTTAAAGTAAAATTTGGGGGAAGTTTTTTAGGTAAATTACAGGTGAAAATGCACATGCTGAAATATGATGTGAAAAAAAGCTAGATACAAAATGTTTCATCTAATATGATTCTGCTTTGTTTAAAAATATTTTTATTAAAAATAAGGCATGACCTTCTTATATATGACATCAAAAGCACAAGCAACCAAAGAAAAAAAAATAAATTGGACTTCATGGAAATTAAAAACTTCTGTCCTTCAAAGGATACCATTAAGAAAGTGAAAAAACAACCACAGAATGGGAGAAAATATTTACAAATCAGATATCTGATAAGAGATTTGTATCCAGAATATTCGAGGAACTCTTATAACTCAACAATAAAAGAAATAACCCAATTTTAAAAAGAGACAAGGGATTTAAATAGACTTCTCCTTCTCCAAAGAAGATATGAAAAGATGCTCAACCTTACTAATTATTAGGGAAATGCAAATCAAAACCACAGTGAGCTACAACTTCACTCTCAGTAGCTTGGCTATAATCAAAAGACAGACAACAACTAGCACTGGAGAGGATGTGGAGCAATTAGAACTCTCATTCATTGTGGTGGGAGTGTAAAATGGTGCACCTGCTTTGAAAGATAGTTTGGAAGCTCCTCAAAAGATTAAACATAGAGTTACCTTATAAGCCAAAAATTCCATTCCTAGGAGAAATGAAAACACCTATACATGGATGTTCAAAGCAGCATTGTATATAATAGCCAAAAAGTACAAACAACCCAAATGTCCACAACAGATGACTAAAGAAACAAAATGTGGTATATGCATACCGTGGAATATTATCCAATGAAATGAGGTTCTGATACATGTTTAGAAACATCATGCTAAGTGAAAGAAGCCAGTCACAAAGGACCACACATTGTGTGATTCCATTTATATGAAATGTCCAGAATAGTCAAATCAATAGGGACAGAAAGTAGATTAGTGGTTGCCAGAGCTGGGAGGTAGGAGGGTGGGGGAATAGATGCGGAGCATTTTTTGGAGACAAAAATAATCTAAAATTAGATGGTGGTAATGATTGTACAACTCTGTGCAGGTACTAAAACTACTGAATCCATAGACTTTAAATGGGTGAATTATGTGGTATGTGAATTATATTTCAACAAAGCAGTTAAACAGGAAAAAGAATGACACCTTTATTTTGACCCAAAGCTGTTTTAAAAATGGTTGAAGGAAATAGAGCAATAAATTAGTAGCCATTACCTCTTGATAGTAGGATGACAGGTTGATTTTCATTTGCTTCCTATTTTTTGGTGTTAACCAGTATTCATAATGAGCATTGTCGTATAAAGTATATCAGTAATAACTGTTATGTAATATCAGAGGTCCAGCGAGGCAGTGCTGTTAAGAGCTTAAGCAAGCTCTGGAGCAGACAGACCTGGGTCACAGTCCTTGCTCCAGGCTGCTGACAACTAGTTATGCAATCTTGGGCAAGTCACCTAGACCTCTCTGTGCCTTAGTTTCTTCTTCTGCGCAAAGGACATCATGATGATTTCTCCATACTGGGTTGTTTTGAGCATTAACATAGAAGAGTTCGTGTAAGTGCAGAACAGTGCATGGCATATGGCAATCTCAATAAATGTAAGTTAGGGATAGGAGTCGTAATAGTAGTGGTATTAGTACTAGTGGTGGTAGTACTAAGGGATCCACAATGCCAAAAAGAGTTAAGAACCGCCACCCTCAGTGGCAAGGCCCTCTGTCTGCCAGTTGGTCATTCGTTGTAAGTGAGGAGGGCAAGGAGGGTACCTCCCTGACTCACAGGGCTTTTGCAGATTATGTTGAGAAAAGCATTCTTTAGGTGTCCTGGACATTTTGAATTCCTAATACTGGTTATTTTTTTCTGTGAGCTTTGTGGAATCCAAAGGGAGGCCAGGCAATGGTATTTTTTTCAGTTTTGCTGCTATGTACAATTAATTTGCTCCTTTTCTTTCTTCTTTTTAAAATTCACATCCAAATAAATGGTTGAATTTTGAATTTTTTCAACCAAATAAAATTACCTTGTTGGGTTCAAGACTACACTTCAAGAGATACAGAATAATGAACCTTAATGAAATATAGGTTTATTTACTACTATCAGATCTGTCTCAACAGGAGCACCATAAATTCTACCATTTTACTGAGCTTCTGCACAACTAGGGGAAAATTGGGCTGGATTTTTGCTCTTTTTATTCTGAAACTTGCTGTCCAGATCAACCTGAAAAATTGGGATTAATTGTTTTAATGACTAGCATTTTGTGTCTATAAATAAGTGGTCACATATTGTGTATTGTCACAAGCATCAGAAGGTAGCAATTTCTGATTTCTTCAATAATTTTCCTGATACCAATTGTCTGGCAGAGGCAACGCAGGGCGTTCCTCATTCTGTTTGTTCTTCTTGGATGCTGGGGAGCGGGGGGTTCTGCATTTCCCAGCTTTCCTTACAGTTATGCTGTGGGGTCTATGACTGGCTTCTCTGCAGTGAAATGCAGGGGGAGCAATGGAAATAACCTTCAGTCTGACTCTTAAAGCATCCTGTAATGATCCTCCAGCTCTCTCTTCCCTGGGATGCCATGTGTTCTAGATGAAGGAACCAAGATCCCTGGGTCCCCCTTTGGAGAAGAGCTGCTAAGGGAGCAGCCAGAGACACTGGACCATGACATGAGCAATGCGTAAAACTTTATTGTATTGAGCCTACCTTGTCTTATCTAAAACAAACCTGCATTTTAACACAGAAACTCCCGAATTCTCCCATTAGACGGTTGGTGTCATATCACAGTAACTGTGAATAATTTTGGTTTATATATTCTGCTTTAGTAATGTAGCTAGGATCAGATGTTCACGCAGTCTGCATCCTTACATGTTATGTGTAGCATCACCTGGATATTTGCCTTTACATTCTTTTCACTCCAAAACAAAAGAGGGGCTCCTGTTTACCCATGTCAGGGCTGTAACATCTTTCACCAGGCTCACTGTTTTCCCTATGGCTTCTCTCTAACCTGTGTGCCTTAGTTCTTCACTTGTAGCCAAATGTGACAGTTCAAAAGAGATGAATGCATGAAGAATGGTATAAACTATGAGATATCTTCCACTGAATGCATTATGATAGTCTTTCCCCCTTTTTGGAAAAAAATTGTATTGGTAACCAAATTACTAATGCATTAGGGTAACTCATTAAGTGAAAGATTACTGTACTATTTCTTTGGCTAAGAATCCAGAACTTCTTAGCACCTTACAAGCTATCACATTTATATTACAAAATCTTTTTTCCTCTAATTTATAAGCACCTTAAGGTCAAGGGAAGGTCCAGGTTGTTTTGTTTTTGTTTTTTGGTATTTTGAATGTTTTTGTAATCTCAAGTGCTGAGAGCTGGATTAATCTTATTCTTCAATTCATAGCAAATTATTATCAGTCCATATAAGGTCCCTTTCTAGTTTTATATAATTTTATTTTTACCCATTCATGTCTACTCTCTCCCAGATAGTCATGCACCAATGCACCTGATATATGTTTTTAAATATGCATGTATCCTTATGAAGTATGTGTTGTGTTGTGTTGTGTGTGTGTGTGTGTGTGTGTATGTGTGTGTGTAAAATCTTTGTTTCTTCTTCATGGGTATTAAATGACATTGTACAAAGTCTGATGCAAAAGTCTAGGCTAGTTTCTAGAATGTCAAATAAGCCACTTTCTCCACAGACTCTCAGATGATGTGCTGATAATTAGACTGTGCAACTTTATTACATTTATATGGTTTTCAGTGCCCTTTGAAATGTGATTAGTTCTTTTAAGGATCAGGGACCCATATGACACTTAGCTTATAAATAATTAAATCCAATTAATATTCCAGACTAAACCAAACCTAATTTATTTCAAGTTCTGGTTCTTAGCAGAGGAAGCCTTGGTTCACTACTTTCGAAATAATTTCATCTTCCCTTCAATTCATATGAGTAGAAAAATACAGGTGACAAGAAAGGGGAAGTTATGAATGTAGAGTTTATATTAAAATATGGTATTTTCTAATATGTCTTAAAATAATGGTACATTTCCTTGGATTAAAAAAAGTGTGGTATTTTGGCCAAAATAAATAAATAAATAAAGCAACCCACAGTATAAGACCGAATCGTCTCTTCTGTGAGGTTCTATATTAAAGATCAGATGACTAAGATGAAAAGTTCCAAGAAGGAGTTTATTATCCTTTAATCCTGAATTTAATTTCCCAAATTAAATTCATTTTATGTTGCAGTTCTGAGGTATCAAAAGCTTTTCTTTTCTTGATATTATATATTATCATAATAACTCAGTATACCATAGGAATTGGAATAAAACGCCAGCTTTCGTTTCTTAGGAATATACTGATAGTCACTGAAATTCATTTCTTTGTCTCTAAGCTTACTTTATTCTAAAGAGTATATATTTTATCATTAAAAAGAATATTGACAACTTTGACTTTTTTCGAAAAAAAAATGGTATTTTATTAATTTGAAGAAACTTCAAATTCCAGAAAAGTAGAGAGAATAATATAATAAACTTCAAGCCTCTAAATTTCTTCTTTGAAAAATAATTTATTTCATATATATCTATAAAGGCATTAAAAGAATACGAAGAGCATCACTGTGTCCATTCCTTGGTTAGATCTCACAAACACAGTTGAAGGCAACTTCCTGACCCCATATTCCCCTCCATTCTTCCACTGCCAAAACCCCAGCATCCTGAATTTCATGTTTATCATTCCCAGGTAAGTCTTTATGCTTTTACTAATCATATATGCATCTAAAACAGAAGTATTATTTTATAGATTTTAAACTTTATATAATTGATATCATATTCTTAGTATCCTTTTGTAACTTTTTAATTTTTTGGAGATTTTTTTCTTGTTAATGTGTGCAGTTCTAATTCATTCAAATACCACTGTCATCTGTTTTATTACACACACGACTGAAGTTTATTTTTGCTATGACGGACAACGCTGATACGGATATTCTTGAGCACGTCCTCTTGTGTACATGTGAGGGAATTTCCTGAGAATTGATGCTTGGGAGTGCGGGGATTATAGCTTCCGGTGCCCCCTCCCTGGCAGGCCTGCCTGGACGTCCTTGCTCATCCTGTTTCCAGTGCAGCTCCCTCTTCTGTCTCTTGCAGCCACCCAGGCAAGTACCCTGATGAAGGCAGCATTGTGTTGGTGGCTGAGAATTTGGAAGATGACACTGCCTCTGGTTCCCCTTGGCTGCCACAGTTCCTCTGACTGAGCCATCTCTAACCCTGGCACCCAGACTCTCACTGTAGCCTCTAGAAGACCAGTTGGTAGCCCTTCTGTGTGAGGCCCCTGGATCACTGCCTATCAGCAGCCTCTCGGCCTGGCACCCCATCTTGGCTCTGACGTTTTTATACTCATTGTCTCACTCCTTCTGGGTGCACCCTAACACCACCTCCATTCACTCCTTTCCCCTGTCACTGTTTTCTCTCTGCCACCACTCTGCCATTGCTCCCCTGTCCTCACTTACCTTTTTTCCACTCCTACCAATGCTCTTATTTCCTCTGTCTCAAAACCCTCCTTGCCACTGGGTTTATCATTTTCTTATCCCATCACCAGCTTTCTCATCTTTACCACCAGAGTCCTTTCTACTCCTCCCAACTTTTTTTTTCTCTCCCACTCAATATAGGCCTTCTCCCTGTCACCAGGAACCTTTTAGCCACCAGTTCCAATCACGTTTTTTTCTCTCCTTTCTTTCACCCTTCACCACTGGCACTTCTCTGCCACCAAATTACTTAATTCCTTTGGATCCCACATTCTTTTTTCTTTTTTATATTGGAGTATAGTTGATTAACAATGTTGTGTTAGTTGCAGGTGTACAGCAAAGTGATTCAGTTATACATATACATGTATCTATTCTTTTTTCAAATTCTTTTCTCATTTAAGTTATTACAGAATATTAAGCAGAGTTCCCTGTGCTATAAAGTAGGTCCTTGTTGGTTATCTATTTTAAATATAGCACTGTGTACATGTCAATCCCAAACTCCCAATCTATCCCTCCCCCCAACCCTTCCCCTCTGGTAACCATAAGTTCGTTCTCTAAGTCTGTGAGTCTGTTTCTGTTTTGTAAATAAGTTCATTTGTATCATTTTTTTAGATTCCGCATATAAGCGATATCATATGATATTTGTCTTTCTCTGTCTGACTTACTTCACTTAGTATGATAATCTCCAGGTCCATCCATGTTGCTGCAAATGGCATTATTTCATTCTTTTTAATGGCTGAGTAATATTCCATTGTATATATGAACCACATCTTTATCCATTCCTCTGTCAATGGACATTTACGTTGCGTCCATGTCTTGACTATTGTAAACAGCGCTGCAGTGAACACTGGGGTGCATGCAACCTTTCGAACAATGTTTTTCTCTGGATATATACCCAGGAGTGGGTGGATCCCACATTCTTAACAGGTAGTCTTCCACCCCCATCATTTGCCTTTTCTTCTTTCTCCTTGGGGCGTGCTCAGACCTGAAATCTTCGTCACCAGCTAGACCTCACTTTCTGTCACTGGGCCCTTCCCTGTCATCTGGCCCCCAATACACATCACTTTAACTCTGATTCAATCTGACTCAATATATTGACACATCACTTTAACTCTAATCCAATCCCACTGAATATTGTCCCACAGAGCTCATCTCCATGGAATCCCTGTTTGTTTGTTGGCCTGTTCTGTCCCCAGAATCTCAGACATTGACCCCTCCAGGTCAATTGCCTAAGAAGGCGGGCTCCTCTATGCTGATTTCCACATTAGGAAAACAATGTGAGAAATTAATTTAGGAATTCCTTCAAGGGTCAAAGAATCCAAGAAAATGATCAAGGATGAGCTCCTCAGCTACAATCAGGAGATGTCCCTGGATCCAGTGAACTGGGAAACTCCCCAAAGGAAAATGGGTATCAGGGTATTTATACCCAGGAATGCCCTCCACCATAAGGAATGCTGTTGTCATGCCTTACAGAGCAGCTTGCTGGTGATTTGAAGCTCAAATTTGAGATGAAGTCACAGAACCAGTCCCAGGTCTGCCTCTTGGTCAGTTTGGCTTCTCAGATCTCACTGGCCAGAGTGTGCCCAGTGGGGACACAGCAGCTTCTCAGGAACTGGGTGTCCTATGGAGGCCAGAGGGAGCCGCCTGGGACAGTGGGAACACTGTTTCTGAGCTTCTGGCCCTAGTGAAAAGCCAGAACAATTGTTTATCCTCAATGGAAGAGTGAGAGGACTCTAAGAGATCTAATACAGGGGAGCAAGGAGGAGGGCAGGCAGAATTGAGGACCTCCCCAGCCAGAGGGAAGAGCCAACATGCCCAGGTCAGAACAGAGATTCTTGTAAGCAAGACCCCACAACTCCTGGCACAGAATGAACAGATTCCTGCAGAAAGAAAATTGGGGGAAAGGTTGAAGCACTTTTTACAGTGGCTTTATTCCAGGGAAAAAGGCAGGAGGCAAGAAGATGCCTTTCAAAAAGCCAAGTCAGTGTCAGCTTCTGCACCAATCCAGGCCCAGTAGAAACTAGAGCTGACTTTATGGGCGGTGGGGATGCTGAAACTCAAGCGTGCATGACTGTCATGGGCCTGATCCTGAGAAGAAACCGAGGCTTGGGTGTGCACGTCACACATGGAGGGAGGGTTAGGACAAGGAAGAGCTCTGGTCCTGGCAGAGCCTGGAGATAGGCGTTCCCACAACCACAAGGCTTCCTTCTTCCCAGAGCAAAGGAAAGTGATGAATGCCATGTCCTGCAGCCAACAAGAAGGCCTCAAGGGCCAGAACTGTCCCAGCAGCTGTAATAAGTCACCACTAATAAGACATATTGACATCACGTACCCCTCAGTGTATGGTAGACTGAGAAAGACACAACATGACTTCTGGGATATTCTTGCCCAAAGTGCATAAGCTCAACCTGATCAAGGAAACAGAGGGACATTTTACAAAATAACTTGCTGTTATTGTTCAAAAGTATCAAGGTCATGAAAAACAAGAAAAGATTAAGGAAATGTCACAGATGGAGGAGCCTAAGGAGATAATGTTTACTAAATGTAATGTGGGATGCTAGATTGAATCCCAAGACAGAAAGACATTTGTGGGAAAACTTGTAAAATTCTCCGTAAGTCTATAGTTTTTTAGTTATTGCACCAACATTAAATTCTGTGTTTTGATAATTATACTGTAGTGATGTAATTTGTTAGCAGTAGGGGAAACTGAGTGAAGATTATGCAGGAACTCTCTGTACTATTTTTACAACTTTTCTGTAATCCATGATTATTTCAAAATAAAAAGTTAAAAAAATCTAGGCCCCATGCCTTGGGGCATGGCCTTGATTATTGGCCTTGATTATTGATACAATTTTTGAAATTAGTTATTGGTCTATCTAGGATTTATATTCCTTCTCTAGACAATCTTGGTATTTTTTTCTGAAAAATTTTCCATTTCAAGGGTGTTTTCAGGATTATTGACAGGATATTAATTTGTATTATTCCCCAATGTGTTTTGAAATCTATATTGGGTTTATATTTATGTTACCCTTTCCATTAATTCATTTATAACAATATTCATTTGTGATTTTTCTTATCCTGTTTTCCTCTTTGAACAGGACGGCAAGAGTTCTTTATTCACCTTTCAAAGAATCTGTTTTGGTTTTGCTGATCATTCTATTGTATGTTTACTATTTTCAGTAATTTCTGGTTTTATCTTAATTTTTTTCTTCCTTCCATTTTTTTGGTGTTCAATCTATTACCCTTTTTCTAACTTCTTGAATTGAACACTTTGCTCATTAACTTACCACCCCTCTTTTTTCCCAACGTAAACCATCAGACAGTATAGTATTTCTTCTAGTTCTATTTGACTGCCTCACTCAAGTTTTCATAAGGAGCGTTTTCATTGTTGTACAATTTTAATGGTCATAATTTATGTTATAATTTTTCCTTTAACCTATGGATTATTTATAAGTTGCCTTTTAGTTTGAAATATATGAAACAATAATTATTAGTAATACTAATTTTATCTTATTAAAACATAGGCATTCTTGTAGTCTAAATAATATCACTGTCATTTGCCACAAGGCTCACAATATAATTTTAATAAATACTGTCCATCTGCTGTTCCGTCTTCCCTCCAAAACATTTATTGGTTGATTGAAATTAGGAAATAATGTTTCAAAATAACAAAACCAATAATGTTTCAAAGTAGAGTATATATAACTGACTGACCTAAAAGTTCAGATCGGCTCACGCTCCCCACACCTTTCCAACAATTCTGTATACTCACGAAGAGCGGAAACACACCTTTAGCTTGATTTGTGATTCAGTTCATCATCCTCAAACAAATTATAGCCAATAAAAGTTTTCAAATTAGCATCTCCTCTCTGGCACTTGCAGGTATCAATGACATTTGTGTGTGGTTAGAGGTTATGGAGATTTGTGATGGTGCTGAAGAATATAGGTCCAGAATCAGCACTTCTTATTGCTGGTGTTAAAGTATGACAAGCAATATCCTGGTGAATTTATATATTCCCACTGTTAGAAGCACTGAGCTAAGCTGGAATCTGAAGGCAAGGTCAGGTAAGTTACTCTCTAATATGGAACCTAATGAGGTTTAATATACAAGGGAAGGGAGTTTTTGTAACATATCCTATTTTGTGGTTTCGAGCACTCTTTTCTATGAGCCCAAGATGTTAGAAGTAATGCCCCTAACTCATACAGACTAAAAAGGGAATCTAGCAGTAGTTATCCATCACTGCCTGTGTTACTTAGGGTTGTCCAGAGATACAGAACCAATAGGAGAGATAGATGGTTGGATGGATGGATGGATGGATGGATGGATAGATAGATAGATAGATAGATAGATAAAGATACAGCTGTAGGGTGGGCTGGCAGGCTGGAGACCCAAGAAAGAGCCAATTCTGTAGTTCAAGTCTGAAGGCTGTCTGCTGGCAGAATTCCTTTTTGCTCAGAGGAGGTCAGTCTTTGTTCTATTTAAACCTTCCAGTAACTGGATGAGGCCCACCCACATCATGGAGGACAACCTGCTTTTCTCAAAGCCCACAGATTTAAATGTAAATCTCATGCAAAAAACACCATCACACAATAATGCTTGACCAACCACCAAACACTGTGGCCTAGCTAAGTTGACACATAACATTAGCCATCACACTGCCCCAAGAGGACAGGGCTGTCATGGGTGGCTGCTAGTATTTTGGTCCCTGGGAGATAGGGTGCCCAAAAGGAAAAGTGCCTTGACAGAGACTTAATTGCAAGAAATAACCTATCCTCATTGGGAACCATAAAATGAGTTACCTACCCCATCTCTCTCTGAGGAGATATAGTCTTGTTCACTTCTCTTGGGCTTCCTTTGCTATGTTCTAAATGTCTGCTCCCCTGTGGCACTTCGTAGACTCTCTGGCCCACCCTCTAAAAGACCTTGCAGCTAGCTCCATGCACGTGGCATCTGACCAACCCATTCTTTGTGTTTCTTAGGTCAAATTCAGAGAGTCTGATTGATTGCTAGCTAGCTCCTTTGGTCACATGGTCCAATCAGCTGTGGCTAAGTGGGAATGAATCATGTAATTGACAGACTAATCCTTTCAGGAATATGAGTCCAAAACTTAAGCTGAAAGGGAAAGTTGAGAGTAACCTACAACTTAGTCTCTAGTATGGTTTCCTAGCTGGGTCAATCAATGCACCTCAAAGAGCTGTGCCTGCCTTCTACTCCTGTATCCTCAGCTCAGTTTGCCTTTAACTCACAGCAGGCCTCCAGACTTGCACAGGCTGCCTTCTCCCCAAGTGAGAGAAGCCAAGGCTCCCATAGGCCTTTCTGCCCCTGGCTGCCATTTGTCTGGCCACTGGAAAAACTTATCCACTACATTATGTGGCTCCCGATAGACTGCTATGATCCCTGGCATGGACTGGACATCTCTCGTCCTGCTTTTGTATCCCTGTCTCCAGTCTCAGTGGCTTCCTTGGTCATTGCCTTCTCTTCCCTCCACAGACCTGCAGATTTTGAGTGTATTCACACTCCCCTTGCGTGATCTTAGATTTCTTCCCTCGGGATGCTCGTGGCCCAGTGGTTTACTCCACTCCAGGATGAACCAACACATAGATAACATTGGCTATCTGAACTTGCAGAGCTGAGAGGCAAACCCTGACATGGCTGGATCCCTAAGACATGTGAAGTGTCCTAAGATGACAGGCCTAGCACAGCTGGTCTGTCTTCCCTGTTACAGAACTACCAGCTGCAAGTGGCAGCAAAGCGTCACTGTGAAAAGAACCAGCATGTGAGTCAACAAGCCTGGATTTGAATCCTGGCTCTTACATTCACTAACTGTGGGACCTTGACCAAGTTTTCTGAGACTTACTCCTGTAAAACAATAATAATTATAATATTCAAGGCACAGGGTTGCTAGAAAAACTAAATGAGATGGGTGCAAAGTAATTAGCACAAAATAAAGAAATGGTAATAGTTATTTTTAATCATATTATCAGTGTTAATAGAACATTTCCTAGTCCCCAGGAAATGGTTAAAGAGGAGGGATTACTATAGCACACAGGCAACTCCTCATTTCTGAAATAGGCTTTTCTCTCCACTCCGTCTATCCTACAAGGTCACTGCCGTACGGGGGCGGTGAAGAAATGACAGATGTATTTATAGCAGGTAGGGAAACTGTATTTTGGATTTTGAGAACTTCCCCCACCTAAAACCCTCTCCTGTAATAAAAGTTTAAAGTTCTTTCCTTGCAGCTTATTTTTTTCCTTAAACCTCAGCAGCAATGTCACATTGAGGTCTCTCTCTCTGAGCAAGCACTGCTGTACTAAAACATATTTCTTACTGAATTTTGGTTGGAGTGAAAATTATTTCTAAGTCATTTTTTCCTTTAGCCAAGAAGTATACAGTAATTAAAACACTATACGTAAACAGGAACAAGAAATAATTTATAGCTTATGTGCGATCATTTCATTCTTTCATGAACTTACATATTTATGTATTTGAATAAAACCTGTGAATACTAACTGCCTCTTTAGTCCTGCAAACGAGACTGATGGGGCAGTGAACTGAAGAAGGAAAATGTGGGGCATGTAATTGAAAAATAAGATGGAATGATGGACTTGAGATGCATGTCTGCCACTGAATCATTTTGTGACTCTAAATACTACGCTTCGTGCTCTGAGTCTCCACCTGGAAGATTATGGTAATATACCTATCTGGAAAGTATGGCGTAAGAGTCTATTTTTTATAAACATAGAACATCAAAAAGATTTTTGGACTTTTGGATCCAAACAGGCGAACATTCAAAACAAGAGTCTGGGAAATTAGAATCCTTGTTTAACCCGAAACATTTTATCCTTGGTTAAAAGAGTTGGTAATATTTGAAGATGCTTCTTTAAATCTAGGGTTTCAACAGATTAATAGTACTCACACTTTGTTCAGCCAAAGAAACAGATGAATGGGCAACTTACAAAAGATGAAACACATTTGGCCAAGAAACACATAAAACAATTACCATCTCCACTAATAATATAAAAACTGCAAGCTAAACAACGATGTAACTTTTTTTTCACTTTTTGAATTGGAAAAAAATTAAACAGTCCGATGATACAAGTCCAGCTTTGGTGAGTACTGGGGAAATGCACACAGTACTGGTGAGAGTATAAGTTAGTATAGGATTTTTGACAGCAATCTGGTAGTAATTTTAAATCCACATGCCCTTTGACCAGGAAATTCCACTTCAAGGAATCTGTCCTACCTAAATACTCACATATGACAGTCTTCACGATATCAATGTTTGTAATGGCCTGAAAAGGGAACCTAAACATCCATTAGTAGAAAGTGATTCAATCACTTACAGTAATCCATATTACCATCTGCCACTGTGAAAAAGAATGAAGTAAGTCCACAGATACTGACTGGGGTAGAAAGAGGGACTGTGCATGAAATATTGTCATAAAAACAAGTTGTAGAACAATATTTGGAATATCTCATTTTTTGAAAAAGGTTTGTATGGAAGATACTAAAACAGTAAGAAGAAGATTGTAAAAGAAGTTAAAAGTTAAAGGATGACTTCTTTTTTTACTTTATATACATTATAATTTTTTAAACAAGTATAAATTACTTTTTTTGTTAAAATAGTTTAAAATAGCATGTAATTTTACATGGATAGACTCTTACAGCTATTTCTTCCTCCATCTCCCGCATTGCACTGGGCCAAACTTTTTACTGGATTTTCTCTTCTTGTTTTGGGAGGCATTTTTTTTTTTAAATAAATTAATTTATTTAATTTATTTATTTTTCACTGCATTGGGTCTTCGCTGCTGCACATGGGCTTTCTCTAGTTGCGGCGAGCGGGCTTCTCATTGCAGTGGCTTCTCTTCTTGCGGAGCATGGGCTCTAGGCGCACGGGCTTCAGTAGTTGTGGCACGCGGGCTTCAGTAGTTGTGGCTCACGGGCTCTGGAGCGCAGGCTCCGTAGTTGTGGCGCATGGGCTTTGTTGCTCCGCGGCATGTGGGATCTTCCCGGACCAGGGCTCGAACCCATGTCCCCTGCATTGGCAGGTCGATTCTTAACTACTATGCCACCAGGGAAGCCCTGGGAGGCATTTTTAATATACACAAGTTTTCCCTCTAATTATAATAAAAGAATGTCTATTTATTGGAGAAAATTTGCAAAATTCAGAAGTCTGTCAAATAAAATAAAACAACACTAATCTCACTCTCTAGAAATAAACTGTACCTATTTTTCTGTTTGTCTTTTTAAAATAAATCCTTAAAAATTAGAGTTATAGATACGGTATCATACACTGATTTCTTTTTATGTACTGATTTTTAACTTGATGTTTTATTATGAGCACTTCCCCATGTTATTAACCACCTTTGACATAACTTTAATAGTTACATAATATACCATGTTGTAGATATACCATCAGTTATTTCATAGTGAACATTTGATAGTTTCTAATTTTTTACTATGGTCAAGAATACGTATATATATGTATATAAAGTATATATTCCATTATATCTCTTGATTGTTTCTTCAAGATAAATTTCTTATAAAAGGAGGAGGAGTGCAATATTGGCATGAGTATTTTAAAGAATACATATTGTCAAATTCACTCCCAGAAAGGCTGAATTAATTTGCACTTTTACCAGAAGGGGATCAAAGTGAATGAAACTTCAACCATCCTACTCTGACCAGTGGCTTAATTTAAATAAAATATAAAAAGAAACCAAAATAATAAGAAGAAATCTATTTAACAGGTAAAAATGTTTTTCCTTTTTAAAATATGTATTTACTTGTTAGTGTAGCTGAAAAAATTTAAGTATATTTTTTACTTCAGTTTGTAGTTTAAAAAAGAACATTTCCCTCCATAGTAAAAAATTATCATAATAATTTCTTAATATTATACGAATATTTATTTGATAGTTAAATTGCACCAGTTGTCTCAAAAATGTCTTTGCTGGTTTGTTTAAAACAAAATCCAACCCAAGACCATGCGTTGAACTTGATTATTATGTCTCTTAAGATTCTTTTAATCTACAGTTCCTTTTTTTCTCTTTCTTTTTCCCTCTCATTTCTTTCCTTCCTCCCTTCCTTCCTTCCTTCTTTCTTTTCTTCTCTCTCTCTCTTTTCATGTACTGACTTTTGAAGAGATTGGGTCAGTTGTCTGTAGAATGTTTTATTTTTCCAGATTTGTCTTGTTTCCCTGCAGTGCTGTTCACTTTGATCCTCTATTCCCTGTATTTTCTGTAAATGAGGAGCTAGCTCTAAAGGCATGAGATTCAA
Organism: Balaenoptera borealis; assembly: GCF_965194805.1. Taxonomy (NCBI): domain Eukaryota; kingdom Metazoa; phylum Chordata; class Mammalia; order Artiodactyla; family Balaenopteridae; genus Balaenoptera; species Balaenoptera borealis. Next base: position 68,874,213 of record NC_138862.1, read on the forward strand.
GCTAAACATTTTTGGAAAGAATACATCACAGGTGTTGTGTATTTCTTATTGCATCGTATCAGGGGTCTAACCTGTAACATCTTGTGGTCAGTCATTAGGAATGTTCAGGTTGACCCCTGATGACAGTGGTGACAACCTTCTCCCTCCATTGCACAGGTGGGTTTTCCCCTTTGCAACTGCTCAGTAATCTGTGTGGTGCACTTTTGCACCAGAGGAATGTCCTGTGTGCATCCACCATTCACCTACAGACTTTACCACCAATAGTTAATTTCTGCTTAAATCAGTGTTTTCATTCGGGTGGAAAATGATGATTTTATAATTCTATCATTCCTTCTGTTACATTTACTTCCTATTATTTTATTAAATAGAGCTTTCTCTCATCAACTGGGACCACTTGTTTACTCTGAAATACAACTCCTACTAGAAAGGCAAGATATTTATTTTTTTCCCTTTAATTACCACTTAAATATTTGTTGGCCACTTATAGCTCTTTTGTGAATTATCTTTTTAGTCCCTTGCCCATTTGCAGTGAAAATGTTCCTAATTCTCTTGGCATATACTTCCCTCAATTTGTTGTCTGGTTCTTAATTTTATTTGCTTTCATGTACACATTTTATATTTTTATTTAATCTCGTTTCCTAATCTTTTTCTTTGTGGTTTCTTCATTGCTTTCATACTTAGAAATCCTTCTTTATCCAAAGCCAGATCCACCTTTATCTTCCTATAACTGTTTTAACGGTTGAATTTTTTTTAAACTACAGAACATGCTTATTTTTTAAAGCACCATTTTTTTTTTTTTACAATTATAGAATACACTTATTTACCATTCCTCTGCTTAAAATCCTTTGAAGTCTGCAGGATAAAAGTCAAACTTGGCAGCTTGGCATATCAACTCTTTGGAGTCTGGCCTTTCTTTTGGCTTCATTTCCCATCTACACTCTAGCAACCAGAGGCCACTTGCAGTTCCCTGAATTGTTAATGCTGTTCCATGTGTCTATGTCTTTACAAATATGGAGTCCCTTCTCCATTACTCACCACAGCTTGCCTGATTAACTTTTCTTCTTCCTCTTTATCACCTCTTTTTGTAAAAAGTTTTCTGTTTCTCTGCAGCTTAGTTAGTTACCCCTTTGTGATCCCCCCAGAGTCTTCTGGTCATATTTTTATTGACATTTATCTTATTGGATTATCGTTGTCTTTATACATGTTTCTCTCCCCATCTCTCCATTTAATGCCTTAAAGGGGAGGACCATATCATGTTTACCATTGCCACTGCCAGCACACATAGGGCACACAATTTGTTGAATGTGTGAAAGGTTAATGAAAATATAGTTTTGGACAATAAACCAAGATAACAGTTTGCAAAAGCCTTTGCAGAGTGGCGGAAATGTCATTTCAGAATTTCCAAGATACAAATAAGGAGCTTTTCCTCCTCCCTTTCTAAGAAATATGGCTGTCAAAAACAGCGCTAACCTGAAAGAAAAATAACATCATATAAATATGACACCTATGTGTTAAGGATGGCTTTTGATGTGCAGTGTTAGTGACAAAGAAATGATGCTCCAGTGGCAAAGCTACTGATGCAACTGCAGTGCTGGGAAATCCTCACCCTCTGGCTTCTCTAGCCCCTCTGACCTGCAGCTCTTCACTCCTCGTTCTGCAGTGCTGCCATGCAAGACTCAGACACATTCTTACCCTAGATGCAAATCTGCACCTCTTTCCCCACCAGGTCCACCTGGTGTAAGGGGGTCCCTTAGATGACTGGCTGCACAGAGGGTCAACCCCGTTTTTCTGTCCCTCGTTACAGTTAAAAACCCAGGCCTTGCATAGAACTGGCTCACAGACCAATAGTGCAATCTCAGACTAGGGCATGTAAAATTTTTTAAAATATGGGATGGTGAGAGTGCTAGAGATAATCTTGATTTCTGTATTATGAAAAAGTAATGGTGTCAACAGTTCTCTCCAATAGAAATAGAATGCAAGCCACATATAATTTTAAATATTTAGTAGCTACCTTAAAAAAGGAAAAGAAATGTAAACTTAATTATAATATATTTTAACCTCCATATTAATGTTTTATGATTTCAATGCACATAAATTGTAAAGTTCCACATTGCTTCAGTTTTAAAATCTAAATTTAAATTTAACTAAAGTTAAATAAAATTAAAATGATCAAAATTGGGACATTTAGTATAGTATTGATACAGTACTACTATCTAATCCACTCTCCATATTTAAATGTCACTGGTTGTCCAAATAATGTTCTTTATGGCTGTTTCTTCCCACAGTCCAGAATCTAATTCAGGATCAGACATTGCACTTAGTTGTCATGTCTCTTGAGTCTCTTTGAATCTGGAAAATAGTCTCAGTCTTTCCAGACGTAGAGATATTTGAAGAATATGGGCCAGTTGTTATGAAGAATGTCCTTTAATTTGAACATATGATTATCTTCCACATGATTATTTTCAAGTTTTGCATTTTTGGCAAGCATCCCACAGAAAATCTGTGTGTCTGCAGTAGACACAGGGACTCCCTGCTGGGATCCTCTTTCAAGGGAGGACATATTGAATGTTATGGACTAAATGTTTGTCTCCCCCTTTTTCTTTTGTTGAAAACCTACCCCACATGTGATGGTATTAGGAGATGAGGTAGTTAGGTTTCGATGAGGTCATGAGGGTGGTGCTCCCGTGTTGGGATTACTACCCTTATAAGAAAAGAAAGAGACACCAGAGCTCATTCTCTTACTATACGAGGATAGAGTGAGAAGGCAGCTAGCCTTCTGCAAGCCAGGAAGCAGGTCCTCACCAAAAACTAAATCTGCCAGCACCTTGATCTTGGACTTCCTAATCTCCAGAACTGTGAGAAATAAATGTTCATTATTTAAGCCACCCACTATATGGTATTTTGTTATAGCAGCTCGAATAGACTAAGACAAGAGGACTTGTCATGTATCTGCAGGGAGAGTGGTCAGCAGATAGCTGCTAGCCAATAGATTGTTTATTGTCAGCCTCAGTTTCAGAGAGCAACCTTGTGTGATGTCATGTCCACTTCGGGAAGTCCACATCTGGTGACTTGTGAGGCAAGGATATCAAAGCCTGGCCATGTAACCTGACGCTAATAGGCGGTATTTGCTCCAGAACACCTGCTGGGCTGCCTGAGGCACTCCTTTGTCAGGTCTGCATCACAGTTCAACTTATTCCTCTGCCAATACTGTTTCTTCCTCTTCCCTTCACAGGTTTTGGTCCCTAATAAACATTTCATACCCCAAACTCCACTTAGTGCCTGCTTCCAAAGAACCCAACCTGTGATGATACCAGAAATGGAATGATGCAAAAAAAAAAAAAAAAAAAGGCAATAATAAGAGTGTTTGAAACGGAATCATTTACCACCTGGATGGGGATAGATGAAGCATTGACAGCACCACTTCTTAAAATCTTTAGCAGTGGTAAGTTGGGAGGTATATGGGTGGAAGGGAATATATGAGCAGGTACAATGTATCAGGCATTCAAGGTACTGTATACGGAGAAAAGAATAGCTATGAGGGTATATAACCATTGGATGGTTATTGCTGACTGCCATTGAGGTTCTACATAGAAATAAACAGCTAAAGGTGAGTAACAGGCAATTGAAAACCAGGTATGAAAGCTAGAGGACCACTTTGATTACATATATAAAAAGAGAAAATCTCATCTTTAGCAAGAGGGCAGAGAAAGCCAAGAACTTAAAAGGTTAAAAGCCAATCAAGGTAGGACCGTTATGCCAAGGTCAGATTCCTGGTCAGGAAACACTGGTTGGGAAACAGGACACATGGGAAGGGGTCATATGTGTACAGGACCCTGAAGTTTTGGCACCCCCATCTCACTCCTGTCTCCTCTGGACCTTCTGAACCTGCAGAAGTGGCTGTGGCCCAGCCCTCCATATTATGAGCTGGTACCTGGCCCTTACAAGGCAGTATGTGCTCCTGTCCTCACCTATCCTTTTGGCTACCAGGTCTATAATGAGGGCTAAGTGACAGCATAACCCAGCTGAAGACATGGTGAGCCTAGTAAGGAAGGAAAGGAGCTATACACCAAGGGAGCTGCAAGATCTAGACAACAGTTACCAGAAGGAGTGGGACAGTGCATGGGCGACTGGATTCTAAGGCTGCTTAATCTAAGGGGTCAGAGCATAAAATTGGATAGAGAAGAGTTAGACTCGGGAGCATTTTCCTGAGATTCAGGATTTAGCACCCAGCAAGAACCCAAGACCCCAGGAGGTGATGAGAATTCAGTCCTTGGAAGGATCCTTCAAGCGTGGAAAAGTGTGGTCCACACAGTGAAGTTGAAACGCCAGAACTGCCATGGCAGGGAGGAGAGGACGGGATTAAAAGTGGAAGTGAGCATGCTGGAATGGTTACACTGTGTGTGGCTGGAAGAGTTGCCAGATGATATGTTCTCGGGAAGGCCCAGAGGAATGAGTTGTGGCGCATTGATAAGAGGCTCAGCGGGGCTCTCTCGTAAGCCAGGGCTGATGACGGCAGAAGCCATTATAAAATTTGGCTCCCTGGTATTACAAGACCCTGAACAAATAGAGGCCAAGTGTCAATGCTTAACAGCCAAAAGCCAGGGTGAGACCGTTATTATTGTAATGACTGGCAAAGTCAGAGTGACAGCCCACGGGCCTGACTGCAAAGAATTATAAAAATGGTTAATAGAACATGGCCTCCATCGGAGCAAAATAGATGGGCAGCTGACAAGTTAAATATTACTCAGTTTTCACTAACAGAAAACTGAGAGGCTGAAGGTATTCATCCACAAAAAACTCATGATTCTTGATCACGAGTATCATGATTCCTTGTATCCCTAGTAGGAAAAATACATGAGTCTCAGTACCAAGGGGTAGAAGCAGATTGGCATCTCTTATTATGACTCTTAAAGACTAATAGAGGGTCTTCATATTTCTTGTCTCCATAACCCTGGGCTCTGAGGGGTTTGAGTTCCTGGTCTCCAAAAGTGCCACACGTTTGGCAGGTGATACAAGAATCCCATTGGATTATGAGCTATGGCTGCTGCCTGAGCACTTTGGGCTCCTGTGTCCAGGGACCAGGCAAGAAGAGGGTCGCTGTCTTGCCAGGGGTTGTGGAGCATCAGGTGGAGGTTGGGCTGCTTTTACACAATTGGGGCAGGGAGGAACATGTGCGGAATGCAGATGACCCACTTGGGAGCCTCAATCCCCTGCCCAGTTGTGACTGTACAAAATCAGGAACAGTAACCACAGCTGGAGCAGGGCATGTTGACCAGGGGATGAGAGTCTGGGTCACGCCACTGATAAGGCACTGAGGCCAGCAGAGTTGGAAATTGAAGAGGAGGGCAATTAGAATGGATAGTGAAGGAGGGGGATGATGATCACATCAATGGTAGCCTTGAGACCAACGGCATCAGCTGTAGCTCATCTCCTTCCCTTCCTTCCTCGAAGTTTTCCCTCCGGAAGAGGTCCACCATATTCCTGGAGAAGTGGGTCTAAGCAACACAGGCATTGGCTGTGGTAGACATGGAGCTAAGCTGCCTAGACCTCCCCTCCCCCACCCTGCCAGTGAAGAAATTGTTGCCCAGCTTCAATGCGTGAAGACCCTTCAGGGTCCGTATCAGCTGCAGAGTACTGCCTCATCTGGGGTCACACCCTTCCCAGGGCAGCCTGCATCTGGTCACTGAATGAGGTGGGACTATAAAAGACTGGTCATTTTGTCCCATATAGGACACTCTGAGAGGCAATACTCACTCCAGAGCGCCCACTGGATCAGGGAAAGCTTTGTCAGGTCGGAATTGCAGTTTGAACTCTTCTCAATCCTGTTTCCACTCCATTTCCCTTCATAGGTGTTAATCGCTGATACACATCTTGCACTCCAAACTTTGCCTCCAGAGAACTCAATCTGTGACAGTGTCTTTTTCAGTGCATCACATTAGGAAACACACAAAGTCAGTTTGTTCTATTTATTTATTTGTTTATTTATTTTGGGCTGTGTTGGGTCTTCCGTTGCTTCGCGTGGACTTTCTCTAGTTGCGGCGAGCGGGGGCTACTGTTTGTTGCAGTGAGCAGGCTTCTCCTTGCAGTTGTTTTTCTTGTGGAGCTCGGGCTTCAGTAGTTGTGGCTCACGGGCTCTAGAGCGCAGGCTCAGTAGTTGTGGCTCACGGGCCCAGTTGCTCCGCGGCATGTGGGATCTTCCCGGACCAGGGCTCAAACCCATGTGCCCTACATTGGCAGGCGGATTCTTAACCACTGCACCACCAGGGGAGTCCTAGTTGGTTTGTTCTAAAATAGCGACATTACTGAGCCTGCGCGTCTGGAGCCTGTGCTCCGCAACAAGAGAGGCCGCGATAGTGAGAGGCCCGCGCGACGCGATGAAGAGTGGCCCCCGCTTGCCGCAACTAGAGAAAGCCCTCGCACAGAAACGAAGACCCAACACAGTCATAAATAAATAAATTAATTAATTAAATAAAATAGCGACATTAACCTTGGTGACTTGGTGGTGTCTGCCAGGCTTCTCCACTGTAAAATTCCTGATTTTCCCTTTGTTTAGTAGGCAATTTGGGGAGATGTTTTGAGAATATATAAATACCCTGTCCCTCATTATACTTTTGTCTAGTTATGTCGGCATTGGCATCCATTAATAATTTTCTAAGTCCATCATTATTCCTGTATTTATTACTTGGCATTCTACCTTAAGGAAAAGCTTTTCCTCCTCATCTATTTATATTTATCTATTTATTATCTATCTATCTTTTAAATTTATATCAGTATGGACTCATGATTTATTTGTTTCACTCATTTTTATTCCATTCAAGGGGGGCTATAAAAAATTACATTTATTGTTTAGTTTGATACTGTGATATTGTCACAGATTGGATCAGTGGGAATTCCTTCAAGCTAGCTCTTATGTTCTTTGGATACATCTCTGTCATTCTTTGGCACGTCTTTGCTTTCTGGCATAAGATGGCCCAGGCTCCTATTGTTCTTTCTGTGCCCCAGGCCTGAGGTCAACCTTTTTTCCAAAGATTTCTGGTCCCTTTTATTGGAAGTGGCATTTTGCTCTCTTATTTTCAGATAACTCCTTATTTTTAACTCTCTTCCCTGACTTGAGAAACCTGTCTTCCATCATTCTCAGTGTATTGACTTCTTTGCTCAAACCTAGAAAACACAGAAATAGTTTCAGAATTGCTAATTAGACTTTAATATTTGTGACACTTTTTTCTTTTGAGGTAAAATTTACATACAATCAAATGTAAAAATCTTAAGTGTACCATTTAAAGAGTTCTGAAAAATTGACACACCTGTGAAACTCAAACCCCTATCAAGATGACACAACATTATCACCACCCTAAAAATGTCCCTCATGCCCCTTTCTAGTCAATCCAACCACTAGAGGCAACCATTTTTATGATTTTCTTTTTCACTACAGATTAGTTTTACTTGTTTAGACTTTCATTTAAATGGAAAAATACAGAATGTACTTTTTAGTGTCTGGTTTCTTTTACTCCACGTAATATTTTAAAAATTATTTTCATGGCCCAGAATATGGTGTAGCTTAGTGAATATTGCATGTGCACTTGAAAGGAAGGTATATCTTGCTGTTGTTTGCCTTTATTTCACCTTCATACTTTGAAAGAATTTTTGCTGGATATAAGGTTCTAGACTGACAGAGATTTTTCTTTCAGATTTTACTTCATTAAATTCTGGCTTACTTTCTTTCTGATGTGGAGTCAGTAGTACTTCTTGTCTTTGTTCTCTGTATACAATGTGGCTTTTTCTCTGGTTGTTTCTAATATTTTAATTATTGGTTTTCAGCAGTTTTTGTGTAATGTGCCTTGGTGAGGATTCTTTGTGTTTATCCTGTTTAGGGTTGGTTTGATTTCTTGGATCTGTAGATTTATATTTTTCATTAAATTTAGAAAAGTTTTGGCTATTATTTCTTCAAATATTTTAAAATCATCACTCCTGTCTTTCTGGGTCTCTGATTATACAGGTGATATGTAACTTAGTATTGTCCTTCAGGTCACTAAGGCTCTGTTCATTTTCTTTCTTTTTTTTTTTTTTGCCACACTGCATGCTTGTGGGATCTTAGTTCCCCGACCAGGGATCAAATCCATGCTCCCTGCAGTGGAAGCACAGAATCCTAACCACTGGACTGCCAGGGAATTCCTCTGTTCATTTTCTTTTCAACTTTTCTTCTCCTTGTGCTTTGGTGTAGATAATTCTTTTGTACTGTTTCCTCATTCACAGATCTTTTCTTCTGTAATGTCTAAGCTGCTTTTAAGCCCATCCAATGAAGTTTTCATTTTGGATATTGTATTTTTCTGCCCTAGAAGTTCTGCTTGGTTATTTTTATAGTTTTCATTTCTTTCATTATATTTATGTTTTCCCTTAAATTCTTGACCACATTTTTAACAGCTGCTTTAAGTCTTCCAATAATTTCATCATCACTGTCATTTCTGGGTCCATTGACTAATTTTTCTCCTGTTCATGGTTCACATTTTCCTGCTTCTTCACATATATAATAATTTTTATTGGATACTGGACATTGTGGGTGTTACATTGTTTAGTGCCTGGATTTTCTCTTTAAAGACTGTTAAGTTTCATTCAAGGAAGCGGTTAATTTACTTGCAGATAAGCTTTTTTGGCTTTGTTTGAGTGAATCTAGAATAGCCTTTACTCTTGGGCTAGTTTAGCCTTATCTCTAAAGTGTGGCCTTTCTGAGGTCTTTTTACCAAATTCCCCATCTGTTTAATAGGGTTTTTCCATTCCAGTTGGTCAGAACTTGAATGTTTCCAAACTTTATTTAAGATCTAGTAGTTGTTCAGCTTACAGATCCCACAGTAGTTGTTATTTAACCAGCCTCCTGGAGTTTCATTAAACCTACACCAAAGATTCAAGGAGACTCATGCATATTTCTGGAGCTCATAATCTGGTTCTCTGCCCCGCAAATTTCAGTTGCCTCCATCTCTCATATTTCCAATTTCTCTCTCCTCAGTTAGCGAGAGTACTGTATTCTGCTTAGCTTTCCTCTATCCTGTGCTTTGGCAAATACTGCCAGAAAGAAATCTGGGGATAACTTTGGGCTCATCTTAATTGTTTTTCTTCTTTCCTGGATCACAGTTCTACTGTGCCTATTGTCCAATGTCTGAAGACACTTGTTTCATAGATTTGGTTCAGTTTTCTATTGTTTGTGGTAGGAAGGTTAGTCTGGTACCAGTTATTTATTCATGGCTGGATCACCATAACATTTTTAAAATGTAAACTTTCTACTGAATAATAAAATGCATACTGAAAAATTGCATGTATCTTAAGTGTACAATTTGATAAATTTTCTTTTCTTTTTTTTCCTTTTCTTTTTTTTTGTCTGACCTGTGAGGCATGTGGGATCTTCGTTCCCTTACCAGGGATCGAACCTGTGCCCTCTGCAGTAGAAGCATGGAGTCTTAACCACTGGATAGCCAGGGAATTCCCAACTTGATTAATTTTCATTAATTGAACACACGTGTAATCAACACCCAGATCAAACATTATTAGAACTCCCTAAGCCCCCTAGGGGCCCTTTCCAAACATTAATACTACCTAAGGGTAACCAATAGTCTGATTTCTATTACCATATATTACTTTTGTATGCTTTTGAACATTATATAAGTGGAATCAAGTAGTACACAATTTTTGTGTCTGGCTTATACCAGTCGATTTTACGATTGTGAGATTCATCCATGTTTTGCATGCAGTTGTTGATTGTTCATTCTCTTTCCTGAAAACTAGTCCACTATGTGGATTGTCTAAAATTTACTTATCCTATGAACATTCTTATATATGTCTTGTAGCAAACATATGAATACATTTCTGTTTCATATATACCTAGGAGTGGAATTGCTGGGTTAACCCACTCCAAAACCCACCAAATTTATATAATTAGTCCAGACTTACATATCCAAATCTGTTTGACACCTCCATTTAAAGCATCTCAAACTTAACATATACAAAACCATTTTCTCCTCCTTCTAGGTTGGCTTAATTCATCTAGTTACTAATGGAGTCATCCTTAATGCCCCGATTTTCTTTATCCTTCTTGGCAAACCAATCCATTATTAAGTCCCTTGGATTCAACCTCTGATTTATATATGTCTCAAAATTATCCAAATCTTTCTGTCTCTACTATCATTACCTTAGTTGAAGCCACCATCATCTCTGGCCTTGACTAATGTAACTGCCTCCAGACTGGACTTCCAGCAAGCCCTCCTGTCCTCTTCCAAACTATTCCCCACAACAGCTTAAGTGAGCCTTTATATATGTAAATCTGATCCTACTTAACACTCTATTAGCTACCCATTGACCTTAAGATACATTCCAAAATACAGTCCAAAATCTATAATGTGGCCAGTAAGAGCCTGCATAGTCTGGCCTCTCTGCCTCATCTCAGCTCAAGTTGCTCCCTACACCTCAACCACACTGACTTCCTTTCAGTTCCTAGAACACATCAATTTCTTTTATGCCCCAACAACCTCAAACATAATGTTCCCTTGGCCTGCAACATTCTTTAAGGCTCTTTCATATGCCTGGAGCTTAAAAGGCACTTCTTCAAAGAGCTCTTCCCTGATAGTCCTGATTAATCTATCATCGCACCCACTAATTTTCCTTCGTAGAACTGATTACGATTTATAATTATGTAATGATTTATGTTTTAACATCTCTCGCTCCTATCACACTTTAGATCCATCGAGTGTTATGTTCACTCCTGTAACCCATTGCCTAACACTGTGCTTGGCACATAGTATGCAGTCAGTAAGTCCTTGTTTAATAATGCGTGACCGATGCAAAAGCTGGAAGCAGCTGCAGGAACAGCATCTGGCATTTCTTTGCCAAGGATAGGTGCCTCCCAGTGTGTGGTGGTAGGTGGGGCAAGTCTTGTTCACTCAGAGGGGGCTTTTCCCCCTGCTTGTTCGATAAGTGTTTGCTGTAGGGCCGCGTAAGAAACAAACTGCCTCCAGATACAGGCGGCAGGCGGGAGAGATCAGCCTTATGTGTGAGGGACAGCATAATCTGTCACCCGAGGATTTTGCACTCTCTTCACGTACGAGAGGGAAAAACCGCCAACTCCCTTGGAGAGGGCGAGTCGGTGTGTCTTTCCCCCAGAACCGGATTGGCCTGGACGGGCCGAGGGAACGGGGGCGGGGCTTGATCCCGCCGGGCGCCAGCCACGTCTCACGTGGGGCTGCCCGGCGGAACGGCCACTCCCCGGCCCCACAATGCACTGCGGGCCGCGTCACTCGTAGCGGCGGGTTCTGGCTAGACAGGTACGGACCGGCCCCTCCCAGTCCTCGTTTGTCCCTTCTCCGCGTCGTTCGAACCCCTGGCTGGCCGCTTCCCTCGCTCTTCTCGGCCCCCGCCACGGCCCCCGACTCTCGCCCTCGGGACTACAGACCTACCTAACCCCGGGCGGGAACTAAGCTCGTGGCGTGGGGGGCGGGAGCGGGGAGTCGTCGGAGTCGCGGAGCTTTGGAGGGGTGGGATTGCGGGGACTTCGTCTCCTACGACTTGAGGGGTCTGTGGGCCGCGCGAACGGCGGTTGCCCTTCGGCTGACCTGCCCGGATATGGGGCAACTCATAGAATGGTTATAGGGGGCCCGAGGAGGAGGACAGTCGCTCTGGGCTGCCAGCGGTGGGGCAGCATTCCCTGGCGTCCAGGTGTCAGAAACACGGTGATCCTCCTAGGCTGTTTAGGTGGCCCAGAGAGCTTGACGTGGCACTTCCTATTTTTTAGGTAGGGTTACTTTGCCTTTTGTGGGGTTGAATGAGCATTGAACCCAGAATTTTGCCCGCGTTGGCTCACGGAAACCTCTTAAGGCCCTGTTAATGGCACTTTGGGAACGATGTGGCATAAAGGAGACCTGAGCAATTGGCTCGACAGGTGGAAGAAGGTTTCGAAATAGGAGGCTGAGCCTCAGCTGGCTTAAATCTCTCTGAAAGTGAAAACAGCTTTGGCTTTTTCTCCTATTTAGTTTCCTGGATCTTCCACCTGAGGCAGTGGGAGAGCTTGAGATCCAGTTCCTCCTGTGCCTCTTAAGCCAAGGCAAAGCCCAGGGTTACAGTGTCAGCCACCAGGCGGGAGATGTTGGGATCCCAGCCAACAGGTGGAACAGCCACTTTTTGAAACTCTCTGAATCACATTTCGGGTTACTGGCATTTGCTCACGTTCTAAGATAATAAGGAATTAAGCAATACCTTAAACAGCACCTACAGTTTCTGGTGTATGAAGGTTGTAGTTAAGTATTTGAATCTGACATCTGTGACCATGCCCTAACTTAAGGGACATCTGGGCATTTCCTGTGTTGAGAACCATGATCAGTTTAGTGCTTTGTGTGTGTGTGTGTGTGTGTGTGTGTGTGTGTGTGTGTGTGTGTGTGTATGACTGATTCTTAAAAATCTAAGTATATTTTATACTGGTGTGTGAACAGAGCCTAGGTCTTTTCACAGGGGTGCCTGTGACCTCCCTGTCCATATAGTTGAGTAAGAAGCCTGAATATGTTGAGAGGCAAGACTCATAGGGTGGTTAGAATTAGGCTTGACTTTAAATCTGTCACTTGGTAGTTTAGGGATTGAATAAATTACTTTTCTGGGCTTGAATTTCCTCAAAGGTAAAATGGAACTGATAATACCTACCTCACAGGTTATTGGAAGGCTTAAATGAGGTAATGTGTATAAAGTGTCTGGTAAATAGAGAGCAGTCAATAAATAATAATAGCAAACACTTAATATTGCACTTTCAGTCTGCAAGGTGATGTTTCGGGTTCCTTACGTGTTCCTATGAGGTAGATACCATTAGCATTTTAAAAATAACCCTATGAGATAGATACTGTTGGTAGCCACAATTGACAGATGAGGATATTGAGCTTAAAAAGACAAAGCTTGCTCAAGTTTACACAGTTACTACATGGTGGAGCCAGTTTTTGAACCAAGGCAATCTGGTTCCAGAGTTCATCCTGTTATCTATAATACTATACTGCCTCTTAAAGAAAACATAAGCTGTTGTTTAAAATTGTTATTATTATTTCAAAATGAGTAGCTAGATAGTTTCTGTATCACTGGGTTCTTGCCCCTTGTTGGTTATAGGAGGAGCACAGTGATGGAGAGATACAAGAGACTTAGGTTTAAGCACTGTCATATATTAGCAGTGGGACATTGAGAAAGGGCGCCTCAGTTTTCTCCTCTGTAAGATGGAGGTTTTACCTACCTCACTCTTTGTGAACTATGAGGTGTTACACAAATGATTGATGTATTTGTGTATGTGTTGGAGGCCCTCTTCGTAGATGTGGGTATAATCTACTCTGGAACTCGAGGTCTTATACGTACTGTGCAGTACAAGCACCTGTAATAGGAATACCAAAGGCTGCTGGTAAGGTGGGGAGCACAGGCCAAGCTGCAAAATAAACTCTGGTTGTTCTTGGTACCCTTTCCCCCTCTTTTCAAGCTCTGTCTCCCAAGTGCCTTCCTGCTAACCTGTGGCTCTATGAAATCCTTCCCTTTTCACTCAGTCTTGCCCCCAACCCTGTGCATCACAATTAGTGTAGCTTTCTCCACAAGTAACTCCCCAAGTCCCAGATCTCAGCTAGCACTTTTATAAAATAGTATGTACCAAGGTAGTGTTTCCCAAACTTTGGTAACATCAGATAGGTAATATAATTTGAATGATAAGCAGATGAACTTAAAAAAAAAAATTCTCCAAAAATTTACACACACATTTGAATGAAACAAAAGTTCTTTATATGTTTAAATTAGGAGAAGAACCTAACACCTCAAAACTGATTTCACAGATACTATTACTAAGCATAGGGCAAAAAAATAAATCAATTGAAAAGCCTGTATTAGGTAAAAAATAGTACAGGTGAGATGCAGATATGGTAAGACTTCTGAAAACGGTACTTGGGTGACTGAAGTTTGGGAAATAATGGACTAAAATAAAATATGAGTGATTAACCTATTATGAAATTTTTTTTATCTTAAAAGAGGCATTTATGAAAGCATCTTGCTGGAAAGTAGATATAAAATGTACTTATATGTTGGGTTTTGTTTATTACTTTTTGAGAGATTGCCTTCCTGGAACCTTGGGCCTACAGTCATCACCCCACAAGTTTCTGAAGAAGACAGGTCAGCATCTTGTTATCTTGGGTCTAAAAGGCTGCTAACCACTGCTATAGGTGTTTGGTGTTGTGGAAGTTTATTTTCCTCAGCCTTTACGTAAATGTTTACCCAGACCTACCTAGATTCTGCTTTGGGCTTTTTCCTCTAGCAGTTGCTATTGGGCAAAGAATATATAAGCCAGCACTCAGATTTCCCTATGAGTTTTCTGCTGCTGTCTAAAGGCATATGTTATATTTTTTTCTGTTAAAGGTGAGGGAAAATGGACCAGTGGCCTAAAAATGTATCTGTGGCCCCAATAAAACTACTACTGCTCTGGAATCTTCCCATGCAAGTGTTTTAACCTCTTCCTTTCCTCAATTCCTACTGGCTCTTCCTTGGTTTTTCCAGCCACCACCTTGCCTAGCCTCTAAGGGTATCCTAACCCAAGCTTGGCCTTGATGTTGACAGATTCCTTTTTCTACTACCACAGTCCAGATAAGATTGGAGTGTGTGTTTGTTTTTTTAAGGAACTGTATTAAGAATTCAAGGTAAAAAGAAAAAAAGGGGGGATATATTTATTGAGTTGATAAAAGAGAGATTGCTTATCCTAAGGTGATTGAAGTCTATCTACAAAGTAGTCAAGCCTCACATTGTTCATTGGACAGTCATCCCAGTTTCTTTTGTTAGTTCAGTGGTTTGGATGCTAGGTTAAATGACTCTGGAAGGAAGGGATTTAATTTTTTCTCCTCAGAAAAATCCTATCTCCTGATAAATACAAGCAATTCTCTGAAAACCTTTCAAGAATTTAGAAAGGGAATATCACTGCTGTGTTGTGCTTTCCATGACAAGCCTAAAAGTGTGTATTATGAATATCTGAAAGGCAAGTTTGTCTAGCTATAGTTTTCCAGTTAGTAAAGCGGTGGGCAACATAGCTTGTGTTGTATTTGCTCTTTCCATCTGAATTTCTTTAATTCTGGCCCGATGCTTCTCGGTGGTAGGAACTATCTATTCCTAATATCTGAAATAGCCCCTGGCATACAGTATGTACTCAGTAAATATTTGTTAAATGAATGGAACTTATCCAGGTTGTTATTCTTTTTTCAGTATATGTTTTAGGAAGTATGAATCATATCTTTCTGTCTTTTAAGTCATAAAAAAGTAACTTTGAAGATTACATGAAAGTTGGCACCCTATAATAAAGATTATTCCTAATATTTCTGTTGGGATTTTAGAAAGATCAGGCATAAAGAATGCAGTCTGCTTTTAAATATTACTAAGAATATGGATGTTTGGAAACTATAAGACACAACCCTGCTCTCATGTTAATTCCCAGAGTGGTCATTGTGTTGCAGTATACTTCTGGAAAGACAAAGTTTTATATTTAAATCATAAATTTGTAAGGGTATGAAGTAAGACATTTTCCTAATTTCTTACACTTAGGCTAAATGTTCAGTTGTGGTGTAATAAATTTAAAAATGTGGTAACAATTTTTAAAAGAGATTTATAGTATACACATTATCCCTTGAGGGATCTCTGCTTTCTTTTGCTACCGCTTTTAGAAGAAAAAAGAAACTGGTTGAATAGGAAAAAAAATGATTTGGATATGTCATGTTGGAACTTTCGTTCGAAGGTTCCATTATGGTAAAGGCTAATTTAATTCCTGCTGGGTTTTTTTCCTTTTAAATAAATGGAGGAGAAAAATATTAAAGGGTAATGACATATTAATACCTAGCTTTTCTTCAGAGGAAAAGAGGAAAAGGGGGAAGTAAATTTAAAGCATTAGCTTTATTATTTGGATTGATTTTAATGTCAGTCAGTTACCATCATGAATGGGCACTCAGATTTTAACTTGACATAGCAACAAAAACTAGGGACCACTCGTTTCCAAAATTGGTAGCAGTTGATTTTCTTTGTCATTTTTTTGATATTACTAACTTAGTTTTTCATTTTTGGAGTGAGAGCATATTGACCTAGCTGAGCTGGGCAGGTAAGGATTAATTTAGTCTCTGAGATACAATATCTTGAAAAAAGCCTATGAAATTGTTACCAGATTTTTCAGTTTTTACCAGTTGTGCCTCCTGTTAGTGAAGGAGAAGTATTTAGTGGCATTGTGCTCTTTCCTGGCAGGAAAGAGTTATCACTTAATTTCAGACTGTGAACATGTTTTAATTCAGTGTTTCTCAAAGTATGCTCCTTAGATAATAAGCATAGTAATTACTTAGGGAATTTGCTGAAAATGGAAAATTCTCAAGCCCCACCCCATAGTCAATGGATCAGAATTTTTTGGGGGAGGGTGGACCCAGAAATCTGCATTTCTAATCAAAATTCCAATGGTTTTTACACAGGGGACCACTGTGTGTGTGTGTGTGTGTGTGTGTGTGTGTGTGTGTATTTTATTGAAGTTTGACTATTTACCTGATTTCTTTCAGACCTGCGTAGGCCTATGCAGTCCTTTTATCTATTTTTGTAAAGCATGATTAGAATATAATAAAAAAGGTCATTATGATTTGCTTTCTGATAAAATGATTGAGAACAACATTTAAAGTAGTATTCCTTTAGGACTTCCCTAGCGGTCCAGTGGTTAAGACTCCGTGCTCCCAATGCAGGGGGCACGGTTTCGATCCCTGGTGGGGGAAGATCCTGTGTGCCTCATGGCATGACCAAAAAAAAAAGTAGTATTCCTTTAGCTTTAAATTTTATTTTAAATAAAAAGATTTGTTCTGATTATAAAAGTAATATGTGCTCATTGTGGAACATTACAGAAATTTAGGAAATTATAAAATGATAACAATCATCCATAATACTATTTCCTGGAGATAAGCATTCTAATTTTGTCATGTTTCCTTCCAATATCTATTTCTCTATTTATCCCTCCCTTCTTCCTTCTCTGTGTCTTTATGGAAAACAACATATGCAGTTTTGATCCTGCTTTTTTTCTACCTAACATATAAGCATTTTACCACATTACTAAATTATTTTTAACAAACAACTTTTAGTTGCATTATATTCCATCATAGGGGTGTACCATAATTTGTTTAACCATCCCCCTATTGTTGAACGTTTAGGTTGTTTTCAGTTATTTCTATGAGAAAAATGTCTTTCTGTTTAAAATCTTGTCTAATTCTGATTATTTTCTTTAAGATAGGGTTATGTATATAAATTTATTGTGGTCAAAGGGCATAAATATTTTTAAACTCTTGTTGAATATCAACAGATTGTTTTGAGAATGGTTTTTATTCCAATATGTACTTCCACATATACTTCTGGAAATGCCAGAAAGAAGTAAGTATTTTTTTTAACAGCTAATTTGTGAAGGAAAGTATGGTATATCATTGCTTTAATTAGTATGTCTTTGATTATTAGTGAGTTACACATTTTTGCACTGTGTTTATCAGCTTTGGCTTTAATTTCTTTCCTAACCCAAATTGTTCATTTTGTTTTAGGTCTTCTCTGTCAGTTGAAATGTCTATGATTTTATCTGCCTCAGTCATTCGTGTCAGAGATGGACTGCCACTTTCTGCTTCTACTGACTATGAACAAGGCACAGGCATGCAGGAGTGCAGAAAGTATTTTAAAAAGCTCTCGAGAAAACTGGCTCAGCTTCCTGATAGATGTACGCTGAAAACTGGACATTATAACATTAAGTAAGACATCGGTTTGCTCCATTAGAATCATTTGCTTAGTGGTTGTCATTTTAATGAAATTTAAGTGGTCTAAATAGAAATTAGTGTTTGATTAGTTTAGGAGAACTTTTCAAGTCAAGAATCATGTGGTTCTGAACTTATACTAAATAGTATTCATCATGTCATCACCCTTTTTATAGTTTCTCTGTGTTTATGTCTGGCTTTAGAAAATTTTATAGTTTTGCAGATTACAGATAGTCTATCTTATAATTGATATTAGATATTTATTGGTGTTCTTACATGCCCAGGAAAACTGTCATGGGAAATATAAAAAGTCATACCTGATATCTGCCCTCAATGAATTTAATAAGTTTACATCCTAGTGAGGGGATGGTGCTCATCACTATTTGTTGTAAATAAAGAAAGTAAAACTGGGCAATGGAATAGTGACTTTTTGGTGGTCAAGGGCCTCTCTGAGAGGGTTACATTTGAACAGAGACCTAAAAGATGTGAAAGACGGCAGTCTTAAGAATGCAGTGGATGAAGGTCAAGGCAGAGATGATAGCCAGTGCAGAAAGCCTTCACTACAGATCAAGGGATGGAAAGAAAACCAAGACAATGAAGCAATACGGACAATTAATAGAGTGGTGGAAGGTGAGGTTAGAAAGGTAGGAATGGGACAGGTTACGTAGGGCCTTCTAGGCTATGATAAGGGGTTTGGATTGAGTTTAATGTAATAGGAAGCCATTGGAGAGTTTTAAGCTGGAGAGTTATATAAAACCTAATTTTGGGTTTGAGTAGATCATCCTGGCTGCTATATGAAGAATGAGCTCTAAGAGTGGAAGCAGAGAGATCATTTAGGAGACTCTTAGAGAAGTTCAGGTAGAGGTGATGCTTATAACTTGAATAAGAGGGGTAAGGATGAGAAAGGGTTGGATTTGGGCTGTATTTTGGGAGCAGTACCAACAAATCTTCCTAATGGATTGAAGTGGAATGTGAGGGAAAGAGAATAATCAGAGTTACCTCTAGATTTTTGGCCTAAAGAATGTCCGTAATTACTTGGATAATGGGACTGAAATGAGCAAGACTGGAGGATATGTGTTTCAGTGGTAAAAATCAAGAGTTCTGTTGGACTATTAAGTCTGAGATGTCCATTAAACATCCAAAGGGGACTTCAGGTAGGCAGTTGGATGTATAAGTCTTAAGTTTAGTGAAGAGAAGGACAAGTGTGGAGATGTAGATTTGGAAGTCAGCTTACAGTTTATAATTAAAACCATGGGAATAGATGAGACCAAGTGGGAGAGCATACACATGAAACAGAGAACAATTAACTCGAGCAATTTGATACTGATTGTGCATACAGTGGGAAATCAGATAAGAACAGAGTCCATATGTGATGTTAAGGAGAGGGCTTCGTTACTGAGATGAGACATGAGCCATGTCCTGGAGAATTAGTAAGATTTGGCTAAGGCAGAGAGGAGGGCAATTCCAGGTGTAAAGAGGAGGTGGAAAAAGTAAAGACTGTGACTTAGCATGGTAGGTGCATTAACCTGCTTGGCCTGGTGTAGTGAATGGTGATTTAGGGATAGTTATGGGAAATGTGAGATACTTAGCATGGGACCAGATCCTGGATTTCCCTGCAAGTTCAGGTTGAGGGATGTCACTTTGATGATGTAATAGGTTATAGGAAACTCCTACTGCAGGACTGAGGGAAATGACTTGATAAAAAGCAGTGCTGAGACGGTGAAATAGAGGGTGAAATGGAAAGTCTGAGGAGAGGAGAGGCGTCAACTTATAATTAGGGCCTGAACTAGTAACATACAAGTGCAAATGAAAAAGAAAATGCCAACCAGAAAGACGCTTCAGAAGAAGAAACGGTTGAGCCTGATAAGATAGAATACCAGAGATGAATAGAAGGAAGGGACAAAGATGACTTGGAATTGGAATTGGACAGAATGAGATCTTTGGAAAGGATTGCTTATGGGGTAAGGGAGAAGAAGAAGACAGTGAAGCTCCATTTTGAGCATTTTAATTGAGGTTGTGACAAGGTGTCCAGTTGAGGTGGGATAGAGATTTTGGAATCATTCACATAGAAATTGAAACTGTGAGGGTAGAAATGCCCACTGAGTTTCAGAGAGGCCCAGAATAGAACCTTAGAGAAGGTCCATATTTACTTGGATTACCTGGGATAATAGGTATTATCTTTAATTGGGTTTTCTGAGAGTTTTAACTAGAAAATGTGGTGGTGGTCATGGTAGTTAAAATATATCTAAAACGATGTCTCAGTGTACTTCTATTTTTTGAAGAAAAAGCCTGAAGCATTCTGATATTTAATAGGCTCTTTTAGTGCTCTGGGTGTAGTGTTCTGAGTTTCAGTTATCGTATAGTGTTGTAGACAGATACCAGCATTACAGAAGATTGGCTTGAATGTGTATTAATTCTGGCAGATATCCTGGACTTTAAAAAAAAAAAAAAAAAAACTTCTTTGCAAATGTTTTTTGTTCCTCTACCTGTTGTCTTAAAAGTAGAGTAGAATGTAGTAAAGTGTTAACACCCCTCCAGTGCCCAATGCTGTTTAATTGTTGTGAATTCTAGATTTTGTATTATTTATTTGCACCCCATGTTATTCCACAAAGGATGTGAGGCAATTAAAAAAAAAATTCAAGAGTACAGGTAAGGGAATCATGTGAACGAAAAAATAAACATAGAATAATAAACTGAAGTAACATTTTTTTCTGGAGATGCAAACTATGTAGTTTGTTCATTTTTTAGAAAAGGGCTACAAACATTGTTCTGAACTTCCTTGGGACCAAAACAAAGGGGGATAATGGATCATTTATAGGATTCACAGTATCCATTGGAAAAAAACGTTGCTTTTCATGTTACTGAAACCTGATATACATAAAGAGAGACAGAATTCGGATAGCATTCTTCCAGGAACCATAACAATGAGCTTTTTATGATTTTTCTTATAATATTCCTTAGTGTAAACAAATAGCATGATGCAAAAAGCAATTTATTAGTGAATTTAGGAGTGGGGTGAATCAGCAGAGGTCTAATCAGCCTGATCTAAGAATACAATTTAGAAATGTCTAAAGGATTAAATAGATTACATGGCCGCCAGAACCACACATAGAAAAGCCTCTTTGTGTATTTTTGTAGACAAGTTTTAAAAAAGGATTGAATAACAGAGAATTTTCAGTTCTAGTTCCTGACAAGAACCTGGATTTCATATATTTTCTATTATTGATTGGAAGTCTTGTTAGTTGGTTTCTAGTTTATTGAGGTTTTTATGCTATATGACAATAAATTCAGCCTGAAATATATAAAATTGGGAATTTATGTGTTACCTGACTTATTTAAAATTCTCATAGGACACCTCTTTTTTTTAACCACCATGAGTTTGCCAGATAAAACTCACAGATCTGCAGTAGTTGTTGTAGCACAGCATGAAGCTGGCACCAATCTGCTTTCTCAGCCATGTTTTTAAATGCTTCTCTTTCTTTCAAAGCCCAGCTTATAGCTTGTGTCTTTTGAATCACCTTCTGCCTCATTACTACTATTTATTGGGTTGGCCAAAAAGTGCCTTCAGTTTTTTAAGCGAAAATAAAAGACTCATTTTCACCAAGAACTTTATTGAACAACGTATTCACCCTTTTGTTCCACTACCTTCTGTCATTTTTTCAGGCAACTTCATAATTCCATCTTCACAAAACTTTTTATCTTTCTGAGCAAAGAACTGTTCCAGATGCCTTTTATGGTCTTCCAGGGTATTGAAATTTTTTCCATTAAGAGAATTTTGTAAACACCTAAATAAATGGAAATCCGAAGCTGCAACGTCTGGTGACTACAGCAGATGAATCAGAACTTCCCAGCCAAGCCATAACAGTTTTTGCCTGGTCATCAAAGAAACATGCGGTCTTGCGTTATCCTGATGGAAGGTTATGCGTTTTCTGTTGACTAATTCCGGACGCTTTTCGTGGAGTGCTGCTTACCGTTGGTCTAACTGGGAGCAGTACTTGTTGGAATTAATAGTTTGGTTTTCCAGAAGAAGCTCATAATAGAGGACTCCCTTCCAATTCCACCATATATATACAACATCACCTTCTTTGGATGAAGACTGGCCTTTGGTGTGGTTGGTGGCGGTTCATTTCGCTTGCCCCACGATCTCTTCCATTCCACGTTATTGTACAGTATCCGCTTTTCATCACCCATCACAATTTGTTTTCAAAACAGAACGTTTTCATTATGTTTAAGTAGAGAATTGTATGCAGAAATACAGTCAAGAAAGTTTTTTTCACTTAACTTTTGTGGAACCCAAACATCAAAGTGATGAACATAACCAAGCTGGTGCAAATGCTTTTCAACACTTGATTTGGATATTTTGAGTCTGTTGGCTACCTCCTGCATGGTATAATGTTGATTATTCTCAATTAATGTGTCAATTTGATTGCTATCAACTTCAACTGGTCTACCTGACTGTGGAGCATCGTCCAGTGAGAAATCTCTAGCACAAAACTTCGCAGACTACTTTTGACGCGTCTGATCAGTCTCAGCACCTTTTCCATACGTTGCACAAATCTTCTTTTGCATTTCGGTTGCGTTTTTACCCTTCTTGAATAATAAAACAAAATATGCTGAAAATGGTGCTCTTTTTTCTTCCATCTTCAATATTAAAATGGCTACACAAAAATTCACCAACTTTGATAAGTCTTTCTTTAAATGTACGCTGATATGACAGCTGTCACACACAACCTAACAAAATTGTTTCGAATGAAGTTAAAGACAACTAAGTGCTACTAGAGCCATCTTACGGAAAAAACCAAATGGAACTTTTGGCCAACCCAATAATTTCTTTAGTGATCTTACTCCCTTCACGGATTGCCTGTAGAACTTGTTGACTGACTTTTTCATCATTTTTTTCTTAATATTTTTTAAAATTTCTATATCCACTCTCTACAACTAGGTTGTAACTCATTGAGATAGTTGATGTGCCCTGGCTTATATTATTTTTGATTCCTCATCTCTTAGCATTGTGGTTTTCAAATTTGTACAGAAATTGAGGGGCTCTTTGCAGAATACCTCTGAGAAGCAAAGCTAAGTGTCTGATTATGTGCTAAATCAGATGGTACCTCACATTAGATTCTAGTTGAATTGGTAAAGGAAGTCCAAAGTTTTAAGAAAAAAAAAATAGGTAACATTTAAAATTGCGAAAATTCCTTTAATTTTCTCCCCCTATGTATTGGGAAAAAGATGAATTTCATCAGATTGTAGTAGCTGAATAATTCAGTTCAGCTAATGGAGCACATTTTGTGGAGCCTGGCTTTTGCTGGCACAATGCCTTGCATATATCATAGTAGCTGTTACATGAGGGATGGTTGTTTGTGGGGTATGTCAGGATTCTGAGTGCAATGGAGTTAAGTCTTCATTTTCTCCAATATTCTTCAACTTGACTTATTGATTGGGGGTGGGGGTGGGTGGATAATCCAGTTTTGTGATTTCTTTTCACATTACATAGTGATATTATAATTCTCTGTATAAAATTTTAAGGAATTCATCTGTTTTATTAGTTGAAGGATACTTAAATTGTAATAAATGTTTAATAGATAAACTTATGTTACTACTTAGGAAACAACAGTGACTAAAGCAATAATTATGAACCATATGAAAATTAAGTTGTGTCTTATGAGATCTTAAAACTTAGAGATTGGTTTTAGGTGTTTAAAAATCATAGTTGTACATTTTGATAAATGTTGAGACACTGATCTTATGAAAAGACAAACACTTTGGGAGCTCAGTCATACTCTGTTGTGAGTTCTAGTGCAAGAAGTGAAATTCCTTAGTTCTTTCACAGTAAATTCATTTGAAGTCTGATAATGGCTGTGAGCTTCATAGGTTCTCTCCTTACCTGGGGAGTCACTTTCTTCATATTTGTCCCCAGACTGCTACCTGCAGCCAGGAATGCTGTTTTAGACTTACCTGCCTTTTGGTTTTTGTTTCTGGCTTTCCTTTCACTCTTTGGTGGTATTTTCTGATTACGGGAGTAACAACTTCAACAAGGACCCAGTTATTAAGTACCTGCAATGGCCAGGCAGTTTAGTTACTTTTCATTAAATTTTGCAACAGCTCTGTGAATGGCTTTTAAATAGAACTTTTCCCCATTGCCAAGGGCAAAAACACAACTCACACTAGCTTAAGCAAAAAAAGGGTATTGTGAAGGATAGGCCTTTTACCTAGTTGGCTGGAGCCAGGGAATCAGATGTTAACAGGAATCTTTCTCTCATTTCTCCAGTCTTTCCTTTTGCAGATAGATATTCTGCACATATTGGAAGACACTGCACAGGTAGCTCCAGGCTTACTTCATTCCAGCTGGGCAACCCCACTGCCTCCATGTTTCAAGAAAAGGACTTCAGTTGGCCTTGCTGTGTCATGGCCCATTTCTGGACTAACATTGTGGTTGGAGGGCTAAGGTACTCTTAGTTGGCCTGGCCTGGATTACATGCCCACCCGTTTGATGGGCAGCTTTATCAAAGCCATATAGAATAGGTGGTGGGGCTGGAAATAGTTCTCCAAAGGGAAGGGGAGAAGGGACGCTGGGCAGATAGCCATTATAGTACTACCACCCCTATTTTCAGATGAGGGAACTGAGACTTAGGGGTGTAAAGAAACTTGTTCAAAGTCACAAAGCTACTAAATGGTATATCTGACATACAGTCTTTTTTTTTTAATAAATGTATTTATTTATTTATTTATTTATGGCTGCGTTGGGTCTTCGTTGCTGAGCGCAGGCTTTCTCTAGTTGCGCCGAGCAGGGGCTACTCTCCATTGCGGTTCGCGGGCTTCTCATTGCAGTGGCTTTTCTTGTTGCAGAGCACAGGCTCTAGGCACGTGGGCTTCAGTAGTTGTGGCACGCAGCCTCAGTAGTTGTGGCTCATGGGCTCTAGAGCGCAGGCTCAGTAGTTGTGGCTCACGGGCTTAGTTGCTCTGCAGCATGTGGGATCTTCCCAGACCAGGGCTCCAACCCACATCCCCTGTATTGGCAGGCAGATTCTTAACCACTGTGCCAGCAGGGAAGCCCCATACAGCCATACAGTCTTTTTGCTTCAGCATTCACATTATTCTCTGGTAAAAGATTGAGTTACCTCCTTTTACCCTTAACCTCTTTCTTGACAGGGTGCATTCCTAATTCTCCTAATTCTTTTCATTTTATGGACAGCGAAATTAACCAGTGAAACTACCCTCCCCCCTTTTTTGGTTGAGAAATGATGAGGAACAGAGTATGTGTGAAGTCTAAAATTGATGAGATAGCATTGTCTCATTGAAGACAAGGTGTTTGGTGGGGAGTGGGTGTGACAGGGGAATGCAACCCACCAGTAGCTACCAGACCACTTGAGGGAAGAATGTAACCTGTGTTTTGTCTCATTATTAGCATCATATCACTTTTCTACCATTTATTATGGTAAAATCCACAGCTTTTCAGCACCACATATGTTAAATAGGCCCTTATGAACTGGTCTAGGAATCTAATTACTCTTACAATATAGTTCTGTAGGTGCAGTAAACTTCTGGAATACAACTAACAGGCAAATGAGGGACTATCTACGATTGGTTATCTAAAAAAAGTCAGGATCTTTATTCTCTGGTGTGTGAAGGTGTGAAGGTATTAGGGTTAGTGGGAAAGGGTGAATCAGGAGATTAACTCTGCAGAAAAAGAAAATGAAGGATGTCAAAGGCAAATTTTGTATCCAAGGTTTTGATGGTGTAATCACCTTTGGCTGCTTAAAATCATCTGATTCTCCTTTAGCTTACTGTTATAAGTTGCTATCACTTGGCATATTACATATTTATACATATTTTCTTATTTAATGAGGTTTAAATTAGTGACTAAAATGGGTCTTTTATTTATGGGATAATGTATTTAGCTCTTCACCATTGGAGGGTAATTGAAGGTTGGCTACCTAAGAGAGGAAAAAGTGAGAAAATACGAAGTTCCTGGTAGAATGCTGCTCATGGCAGACACTCAGTGTTACTGAGTTCTCTTTCTGGTTCTTATCACCTTACTGTCCTACTGATGGCGAAGTCTTGTTTTCACCTTGTTTCTCATCAGATGTATTTGGTGATAATAAATTCATAAGGTATACTGACTTTCATAACATCAAACCCTTTTTTTTTTTTTGAGATATGGATCTGTGTTTTATTTTTTGAAAAATCCCCCCATATTTTTAAGCAAGAAATAATACGTCTTTATACAAACAATTTCCGCATGCCAGGATAGATTGAAAGAGTTAATGTACTTGCAGAACACTATTAAGAGGCCATCAAACCCTTTTTTATATTTAAAAGTGTAAACGCTTTATTTTAGGGAATGGAGTTCAGTATGGAAGGTTCCCTTTCGAAAATAAAATTTTTCTTATGCTTAGCAATTTTAAGAGTAGATTAGAGATTTCATGTCCTACTGGAGAACTTTTCTTCACCCAGGAAAGCTATTTACTGGGTAAATATGACTACAAAGGATAAGCAGATTTCCAGTGTGCCATGATACAGTAGCAGAATGAAAACTATATGTAATACAAATATTATTGCTGTTTCAATTTATAAATAGTTTGCTGTATACTTTGTCATTTGGCATGCTAAAAAATTCAGTTTTGTTTCTTTAATCTTGTTTTGTATATCGTTTTAAGTGTATTCCCAGTAGCTAATTGTAGGCGCCTGGCAGGCAGGGACTTGGTCTTTGACATCAGAACCTATAGAGTAGAATGCTGGACATATGCTAGGTGCTCTATTATTTGCTGTGGGGAAGATCATCGTTTTCACTTATTATTTAGTTTGGTACAGCAAGCCATCAAGTCCTAATAATGTCGGTGTTTAATTGGTGATGTCTAAAATTTTTTTGATGTTTCATAAATAAAATTAGATACCAGGAAAAGTTTAACGTCTTAAACCACTTATTCGTTTTGTTGGACTTTAGGAATCGCTTGAGGTATGGCCTGCTTGGATACATGATAAAATTAGCTTTTAAACAAAGTGATTGAAAGAGGTAAATCCTTCTTACCTGGAGTTTGAACTTCCACCAGCTTTACCTGTTCAAGGCACACTTGATCTTGGAAGGCCCTAAAGAAGTTCCTAGTGTGTGTGCTGTGGAGAGGAACCAAAGATGTAATGAGGTTGGATAAATTCCTTGGCCAGAAGAAAGGCAGTAGCTATAGAGATCAAATCCCATTGGTCCCAAAGCACAGAAGTGGAAGGAAATAAAAAAGAAAAAGAAAATTAGAGCAAAGTAGGAAGAAAACAATGGCAATTTAAGAATTGTGCTCAAGGTGGAGAAAAGAAGACTTCTTATTGTTGTGGGATTAGTAATGACAGTGATAAAAGGAAAGCAGACATACTTGTTAGACCTTTATAACCATCTGGAGGTACTCACTGCAGAGGTGAGTAATTCTACATGGTCCCTGAGAACAGCCCTGTGTTTTAAGTAGGGGGATGTTGAAGACTCAGTGATCTGAACTCAAGCCTTCAGGTAACACTGACCTGGAAGAGCAGGTGAAGTTCTACTCTCTTCTGTCATTTGTCAAGTATTTATTGATCTTCTTCTTTGTGTAGATACCACTGAGCTGTGCAATTATCTGTGCACAATATACTAAACAAATTAGGTATAAATGAGTAAATGAATGATGCCTTCTGTGCACTCATTTATTTACTAATTTACTGAGCACTTATTGTGTACTAGACATAATATTCTGGATGCTAAGAATACAGTGGTGAACCATAAAGAAATCATCCCTACTCTCATGGAGCATAGATATTAGTGAGAGAGACATTACAACAAACATACAAATATATAAGTACGAGCTGGGTTAGTTACATGAAGAAAAATAACAGGTGCTTTGTTTACAATAAAGTAAGAATGAAATTAGATAAAATATGTAATACATTTAGCAAAGGGCCTAGTTCATACTAAGTGGTCAGTAAACCGTACCTGCTACTGTTACTATTACTACTACTTCTTTTCTTCCTCCTCATCAAGGCAGAAGGATAACAGCCAGATTGTCTATAACAAGTGAACTAAATGAACCTGATGGACAGGCTAAAGGCTGCACAAACTGGCATGCCTCTAGTGACGTTAGACTATTTCATGTGAGTAGTCCTCAGTGCGATGGTAGGAGTCTTTCAGTTTGTCCCAGTGATATGAAAAAGCAGAACTTTTGATAACAAAGGTAAATCGACAGAGCTGTATGTACTTTTGGAAAACTGGCTTTGCATTTCAAATAAAGACAGCATTGTAAAGGTAAATTCACTATGAAAAGTCATAATACTATAGAATATAGCGTTTTCAGAGAATATCATGCATTTATAGAAAAATAAAGACTTTGGAATAAAGACTTTCTGAAAACGTTAACATACAATCTTAAAAACATAGGATTTTTTTTTTTTTAATTTCACAATAAATTCTCCAGTTAGATTGAGCGCAAGCAAGAAAAACCATTTGGGATAAACTCACGTAGGTGTCTGTGGTTCACTCTTATTAATATGGAAGTACAGTAAAACCCTGTTATAGCACAAAAGATGGAGTCTAAAAGCGTCAGTCATCTTATTGAAGGACAGTGAAATAACTCCTAGCTAGCCACTTAGAAGTTCCAAGCGTGTAGAAGCCAGTCACCAATTGTGTTTTATCCCAATTCAAGTTATTGTAAGATATATTTGAATGCTAATGACATGTCAAAGAATTTTGATAATGACAGTGAAGATTATTTTGGAAAGGGAAAAGTACTTGGGAAAATCATACTTTGATTTTTTATTTAGTTGTCAGTTTTGTAGGAAAATACAGTATGTTATGGCTAAACTTTTTTGACTGTGACCCATAAGAAGAGATGCATTTTACTTTGTGACCATTACTTAACATACAAATAGGATAAACAAAAGTTTTATGAAGCAATAAACATTCCGGTATTTTCTGTTATATTCTATTTCCATTTTTAAGAAAATGCTGTGTGTAATTCACTAAACTAATTTTATCATCTACTAGTGGGTCACAACTTGCAGTTGGAAAAACATTGCATGAAATGACTATGTGTTAACCTGGAATTCCTTTCTGAAGTTTCACTTATTCCAGAAGCATAAGATCAGCACAATTTCACTAGTAGTATATCCCACACTGTTAATAATAGACGATTAATAGGTGCCAACCCCTCATCATTTGACTGCCTTGGATGGTCTTTTAAGAAAGAAAGATATATGTACATTTGCTTGCATATGCATAAACTCTCACTGGAAGGATACATACGAAATTAATAATAACATGAGTTGCCAGAGGGACAGAGAACTGGCTATCTGTGAGCAGAGGGGGGAATAAGACTTCAAGTATAGTATTTCCTTTCATTTTTCATTCTTTTAAAATTTGAGTCATGTGAATATATTTATTTTAAAAGTTAAATTAAAAATAATAAATAAATTCTGCTACTACAGTATTAGAGAAAAGAGGGGAGAGGGGGACTCCAACATGGATCAGGGTTTGGCAGTAAAAATTGCTGTGATAGATTAGCAGTGTCTGGCATGGGAGTGGGAGTTACAGCCTGTATGCTCTGTTTGCTCCCCTTGATCTAGACCAGAGCTATGTTGGTAGTACCATGAAAGAATGTTTAAGTGACTCGTTAAAAAGGGTTAATTTTTGTCCCATACTCTGCTTGTTACAGGGGAGTGTATACTTTATTTTAGAAAGTTTTTTTTTTTCAATAGAAGATGGTTAATTTAAACATTTTTGTTTTTAATTTTTAACTTGTTATTTAGAAATACTTTCAAACTTTCAGAGAAGTTGTACAAATAAGAAAATTACAAATAATACTTGTTCCCAGACTCACCTTTTGTTAACATTTTACCCCGTTTGCTTTATTGTTTTATCTGTCTACCTATCTATCTGTCTGATTTATTTTTGTCTGAATCATTTGAGAGAAACTTACAAATACCATGCCCCTTTATTCCTAACTACTTCAAAGTGTATTTTCTAAGATTAGGGATATTCTCTTACTTAACTATAGTACAGTTATCAGGTCTATTAAATTTAATATTGATACCATACTTTCACCTAAACTACTGTACTGCCTGTTTTCCGTTTTTGTCAGTTGACCCAGGAATATCCTTTACAGCATTTTTTCCCCCTCTCTGGCACAGGATCCAGACTAGGGTTAGGTATTACATTTAGTTGTGTCTCTTTAGCCTCCTGTGATCAGAAATATTTCCAAAGCCTTTATTTCTTTGTTTACAACATTGAGGTTTTTAAAGAATACAGCACCCCCATCCCTCTTTAAAGAAAATAGAATGTTGATTATTCTGATGTTCCTTCATGATGTTCCTAGATTCAGACTGTGCATTCTTAGCCAGAATACTACATAGTTGACATGTCTTACTGAGGCACAGGAAGCCCATCTTCCCCTCATTAGTGATGTTAGAGTACTTGGTCAAGGTGTTGTCTAGTTTCTACTGTATAATAAATACAGTAGAATTCCCTTACAGCCAATAAACAATCCATGGGAAGACATTGTAAAGCCATGCAAAATTTCCTGTTCCTCACCAAAATATCCACCTAGATTTAGCATCCATTGATTATACTTGCTTGATCCAATTTTTACTCTGTGGGTTGCAAACTGCTGATTTTTCCAGTCCTAGCACTGTCTCCACATTTAGCAGGTGTCACTCAGCATTCTGCTGTGAACAAGAGTCTTCCTCTCTTCCCTTTTGTTTGTTGTTATGAACTCTTAAATTCTCTTCTTTTCCCCTAATGATTCATAATTCATTATTATGTGAGTAGAGGATTTGATTCTGGGGTCAGTGGATGACTTTAGGAGGTCAGTAATCACCTGTGTGCCAAATTCTGGGTTGTTTCTGGGGAGAGTGTCCATAACTTTCATCAGAACCTCTAAAAAGTTCTTGATTCAAAAGTGTTAAGTTCCACTAGGTTGAAGGGTTGAAATGTTAAGCTATCTGTTACCCTTATCTGTTTGAATAGTCTTTCTTGATTTCTACCGCAAGTGATAAGTAACTGAAGTTTTAGAATCATAGTATGTGTTCCTCTCTAGATACATTCCACTTTTTTTAAAATTAATTTTTATTGGAATATAGTTGATTTACAATGTTGTGTTAGTTTCTGCTATACGGCAAAGTGAATACATTCCACTTTTTTGTCTACTGTTTTTAAATTACAACTGAAACTAGTATCATATTTTGGTTCCTTTAATTTTTTTTGCTGAAATATGTAATAAATGTTAATATCGTCATTGCCTCTGTAGCAGCAGTTTATGGTGTATAGAGCCAGTCTTCTGAAGTAACGCATTACCTTGATTTAATTTGAAATTTTAAATCCAATGTTTTTTACACTGTAGTTTTATTAGCTCTATGGGAGTGAGCTACATGATGTTGTGCACTGAAAATTACCCAAATGTTCTGGCCTTCTCTTTCCTGGATGAGCTTCAGAAGGAGTTCATTACTACTTATAACATGATGAAGACAAATACTGCTGTCAGACCATACTGTTTCATTGAATTTGGTAAGGGCCTGATTTTTTTTTTCCTTTTCATTATCCTGTCTCCATTCAGTCGTAAATGATTTTTCATCTAATACTGAGGGGCAGAGGGAAAACTCAGAAAATTCTGCTAGCTTGCTTTTGACAGAATAATTTGACAAATGGTCTATAAATTATGGCAACTTCTTCATTTAGGTGCCTATTAAAAAAATTCTGTTTGAGCTGTGTAGAGGATCATGATGATTGGTTGAAAGAATTAATTCCAGAGGATAATTTTTCAGTGAGAAATTTATAAGCTAGAGGTTCTGAGTTTTGTGTTCATGTGATAGTATTTTTAGGCTGCTTAATGTAGAACAGAGGTTGGCAGACATTTGTTGGAAAGGACTAGATAGTACAATTTTAGGTTTTAAGGATCATTTGGTCACTGTCACAGCTACTCAGCCCTTGCTATTATAGCTTGAAAACAGTCATAGGCAATACATAAATGAATGAGTATAGTTATATTCTAATAACATTTTATTCACACACAAAAAAATCAACAGGCTAGATTTGGCCTATAGACATTAGTTTGCTTGACTCCTGATGTAGAAGAGGGAAAAAAAGTAAATTCAAGGTGTAAATAGTGAAAATAAAATTGGAAGAAATTTAGGAAATGTCTTTTATTGTTTTCATTAAATTTATTCTTTAAAACATCTGTTCCAATGGTGTAAGCAATAAATAAGAAAACAGATTTATATGAACATGCAATTTAAAGTGTATGTTTTAATGTAATTAATTTATATAATGTAATGTCATGTAATGTAATTACAACTGGTAAATACTGACAGACTTAACATTTTATGAGATCTGAATCCCTATAAAAATGAAGACTTTGGTTTAAATTTAAAGGAAGCTGTTTTTAGTTTTTTTGTAGAAGCTCAAAGTAATTCCTTGAAGCGGATATAGTAGTAGAAATATTCTCACAGTCATGTAATATTAAATCCTTAGTATATTTATAATTATTAATTTCTAAAGTATAATTTCTAGTGAGAAAAACTGATGATGCCATGATATATTAACCATAAACATAAATAATATTAGGACATTCCATGACAGATTGAACAGTTTGGGATAGCAAATTAAACCGTTTATCGCAAAATTTACTGTCCATAAACATAAACATCACACTTTCAAATGATTTAATTAACAAATGACTGCAAGGAAATTTATTTTTTATTTTACATAGATAACTTCATTCAGAGGACCAAGCAGCGATATAATAACCCCAGGTCTCTTTCAACAAAGATAAATCTGTCTGACATGCAGATGGAAATCAAGCTGAGGCCCCCTTATCAAATTTCCATGGGTGAACTGGGGTCAGCCAATGGAGTAACATCTGCATTTTCTGTTGACTATAAAGGTGCTGGTAAGATTTCTTCTGGTGAGTTCTGGATCTCAATTACTTCATTAAAAAAATATTTTCTAAGAACCGAGGAGCTCTTAAAAATGAATTAATTTATTCTAAAACTTTAAAGTAAGTACATGAGAGAATGTAGAAGTTCAAAGTAATCATTTCTCCCAGTGTTTTATATAGTCGTCTCTCAGATATGTGACTAATCAGCAATCTCAATCTCAATTGCTTTTAAACAGCAATCTCAAAGGAACTCTTTGCTAGGGAAACGTTCAAAAAGATTTCTTGGTACACATTCTTCTAGAAAAGAATAACAATTTGTTTGTAATATATACCTATAGGCATGTAAAGTGCTTTGCATTATGTAGAAATGACTACATTCAAGGTTAGGGTTCTTGACTGTCACAGCACATGTGATCATCTACTCAGACATCCCCTCCCAAACAAGGAATACAATTCTCAACAGTTGGGACATGTTGAAAATTTCTGCTTAAAAGTGGAACCCTTGCTATTTTATAAGGTAGCATATGCCGTTGTTGAATTGCTTATTTTAAAAATTCTTTCTTGTATTTTGAGCTAAAATCTGTTCCCTATAATGCCTACATTTGTCTAAGTTCTGTGACCTCTCCCTCCCTGACTTCAGCTGTACCAGAACTTTGATGTCAGCAACTCTGTGTCCTTTCTATCCTATTAGTCTGATTGACTTCATATAAAATATCCCCAGTTTTCTTAGCCTTTGGTAATTTGAAACCCTCCTCATCCTGGAAGCTTCCTCTTTATATGCCTTTGTTTGTTGGTATTCTTTAAAAAATGGCATTCAAGGCTGAACAGAACGCTTCATATTTGGTTTGATTAATACAAATTATGGGAGAAAAGAGGACGCAGATTTCACTAAAATGATCCAGCTAGTCAGGAAACAAGTAAACAAGCAAATAACAGTAATAAACCCTGGGGGAGAGGAGGTGGATCAGTACTTAGAGTTGTTAAAATATGTTATCTAAAATGTCCAGCTTCCAATAAAAAAAAAAATTACAAGACATGCAGAAGAAAAGGAAAGTATAATTCATTCACTGGGGATGGGGTATGGTGGGGAAGGCAGGCAATAGAAACTGCCTGTGAGAGTGATCTGATGTCAGATTTAACAGACAAAGACTTCAAAGTAGCCATTATAATTTTCTTCAAAGAACTAAAGAAAACCATGATTAAAGAAGTAAGGAAGGTATGATGGTGATGTCACATCAAACAGACAGTATTAATAAAAGATAGAAATTATAAAGAAAAAGAACCAAATGGAAATTCTGGAATTGAAAAATACAACTGAAATAAAAAATTCACTAGTTGGGCTCGACAGTAGATTTGAACCGGCAGAAGAAAGAGTTAGCAAACTTGAAGATAGATCGAGAGAGATTATGCAAGTAAAAGAGCAGAGAGAAAGATGAAGAAAAATGAACAGAACTTCAGAAAAATATGGGGCACTATTAAACACACTAACATATGCATGATGGGAGAACCAGAAGGAAAGAAGAGAGGGGAGCCGAAAAAGTATTTGAAGAAATAATGAAAAGTTTCTGAAAAGTTTCCACTTACTCAAAAAATGTTAATCTTCTACTCCAGGAAGCTCAAAGAATTCCAAATAGGATACATGCAAGGGATACACAAATAGATGAATCATACTAAAAATCCTGAAAGACAAAGACAAGGAGAAAATCTTTAAAGCAGCAAGAGAAAAACAGCTTGTCATTTACAAGGTTTAGCCCAACAAAATTAACGACTGGTTTCTCAACAGAAACAATGGAGACAAGAAGGTGGTGGGATAACATGTTCAAAATACTCAAAGGAAGAAAAAAAACCTCAACCAAGAATCCTGTATTCAGCAAAGCTCTCTTTCAAAAACAAAGGTAAAATAAAGATATTTGCAGATAAGCAGAAGATGAGAGAATTTGTTGCTGGCAGACTCACCTTAAAAAAATACTGACAGTAGTTCTTCATATTTGAAAGCAAGACCTAGACAATAATTTGAATCCGTACCAAGAAGAAAAAAGAAAAATCAAAGAGCAATGGTAAAGGTAATTATAAAAGACAGTAAAAATTCATTTTCTTCTTTTCTGCTAAGTGATTTAAAAAGCGATCATATAGAACAGTGTATATATATCATCTCAATAGATGCAGAAAAAGCTTTTGACAAAGTTCAACACTCACTTATGATAAAAACTCTCCAGAAAGTGGGCTTAGAGGGAACCTACCTCAACATAATAAAGGCCACATTCAACAGATCTACAGCTAACATCGTACTCAGTGGTGAAAAGCTGAAAGCATTTCCTCTAAGATCAGGAACAAGACAAGGATGTCCACTCACCACTTTTTTTCAACATAGTTTTGGAAGTCCTGGCCATGGCTATCAGAGAAGAAGATAAAAGGAATTAAAATCAGAAAAGAAGAAGTAAAACTGTCACTGTTTGCAAATGACATGATACTATACATAGAAAATCCTAAAAATGCTAATAGAAAACTGCTAGAGCTCATCAATGAATTTGGTAAAGCTGCAGGATACAAAATTAATAAACAGAAATCTCTTGCATTCCTATACACTAACAATGAAAGATCAAAAGAGATTAAGGAAACAATCCCATTTACCATCACATCGAAAAGAATAAAATACCTAGGAATAAACCTACCTAAGGAGGCAAAAGACTTGTACTCAGAAAGCTATAAGATACTGATGAAAGAAATCAAAGATGACACACACAGATGGAGATATATACCATGTTCTTGGATTGGAAGAATCGATATTGTGAACA
Source organism: Balaenoptera borealis (assembly GCF_965194805.1). NCBI lineage: Eukaryota > Metazoa > Chordata > Mammalia > Artiodactyla > Balaenopteridae > Balaenoptera > Balaenoptera borealis. The sequence continues at coordinate 68,909,667 of NC_138862.1, forward strand.
TGACTATACTACCCAAAGCAATCTACAGATTCAATGCAATTTCTATCAAATTACCAATTGCATTTTTTCACAAAATTAGAACAAAAAATTTTACAATTTGTATGGAAGCACAAAAGACCCTGAATAGCTAAAGCAATCTTGAGAAAGAAGAACAGAGCTGGAGGAATCAGGCTCCCTGACTTCAGACTATACTACAAAGCTACAGTAATCAAAACAGTATGGTACTGGCACAAAAACAGAAATATAGATCAATGGAACAGGATAGAAAGTCCAGAGGTAAACCTATGCATCTGTGGCCACCAAATCTATGACATAGGAGGCAAGAATATACAACGGAGAAAAGACAGCCTCTTCAGTAAGTGGTGCTGGGAAAACTGGAAAACTACATGTAAAAGAATGAAATTAGAACACTCCCTAACACCATACACAAAAATAAACTCCAAATGGATTAAAGACCTAAATGTAAGGCCGGATACTATAAAAAAACTCTTAGAGGAAAATATAGGCAGAACACTCTGACATAAATCACAGCAAGATCTTTTTCGATCTACTGCCTAGAGTAATGAAAATAAAAACAAAAATAAACAAATGAGACCTAATTAAAGCTTTTGCACAGCAAAGGAAACCATAAGCAAGATGAAAAGACAACCCTCAGAATGGGAGAAGATATTTGCAAACGAAGCAAGTGATGAGGGATTAATCTCCAAAATATACAAACAGCTCATGCACCTCAGTATAAAAAAAACCAACCCAACCAATCAAAAAATGGGCAGAATATCTAAATAGACATTTCTCCAAAGAAGACATACAGATGGTCAACAAACAAGTGAAAAGATGCTCACCATGACTAATTATTAGAGAAATGCAAATCAAAACTACAATGAGGTATCATCTCACACCAGTCAGAATGGCCATCATCAAAAATTCTACGAACAATAAATGCTGGAAAGGGTGTGGAGAAAAGGGAACCCTCCTACACTGTTGGTGGGATTGTAAATTGGTGCAGCCACTATGGAGAACAGTATGGAGGTTCCTTAAAAAACTAAAAATAGGGCTATCATATGACCCAGCAGTCCCACTCCTGGGCATATATCCAGAGAAAACCATAATTCGAAAGGATGCATGCACCCCGATGTTCATTGCAGCACTGTTTACAATAGCCAGGACATGGAAGCAACCTAAATGTCCATCGACAGAGGAATGGATAAAAAAGATGTGGTACATATATACAATGGAATATTACTCAGCCATAAAAAGGAACGAAATAGTGCCATTTGCAGAGACATGGATGGACCTAGAGATTGTCATAGCAGCTAAAAAGTAGAAATAACCCAAATGTACATCAACTGATGAATGGATAAACAAAATATGGCATATTCAAGCAATGGAATATTACTAAGCAATAAAAAAGGAATGAAGTATTGATACATGGTACAACATGGGTGAAATTAAAAACATGAAAGAAGTGAAAGAAGCCAGATACAAAAGGTCACATGTTTATAATTCATTTATACAAAATGTCCAGAATAGGCAAATCCATAGAGACAGAAAGTATATTAGCAGTTGATGGGAGCTGGAGGGAAATAGGCAGTGATAACTATTAATGGTTATGAGGTTTCTTTTTAAGGTGATAAAAATGTTATGGAATTAGACGATGATTGTACAAGTCTGTGAATATACTAAAAACTTCTGAATTGTACACTTTAAAAGGGTGAATTTTATTGTATTTGGATTATATTTCAGTTTTTAAAATCAGTAATAAATGAAGGGGTTATTACTTTGAAGACTTCCAGTAATGATGGAATAGGTAATTCAGACCAATAGTCCCGCTGAATACATGTAGAAAAGCTAAATGGAATGTATATATTATATAGAATATATAGGTCTAATATAATACAGAATTTAATCTAAAATATAATCTTCCTGAAGTCTTTGGAGATCCAACAAGATTACTAAGAATTACTAGGATACAGGGGAGAATGGAGGCTCAGGGTGATGAGCCTAATGTTTGGAGCTACTTTTCCTTTTGGGGCTTTTACCAGTACTGAAGGGAACTGCTGACGGCCGCTCAAGACTTGGGAGACAGGGATTAGAGCAGAGCCCACCAAAGTGGTGAACCTCATGAGCAACCCTTCAGCTTTGGCTTACGATTTTGCATGTTTGCACTCTAGGAGTATGGGTAGACAGGAATACGAAGTAGACAGGCTTTTATCAGGACTACAGCTTAGTTTTGAATCATATTGGTCTCTAGAATTAGATTGAGCTGATTACACAGTGCTTTGTTCCAGAGATCCTGGCAGAAGCAAACAAATTTCCTGGAAGAAATAGTCTCCCAAGCTTAAATTATGTCTACAACAAGATTTTGAAAATAGAATGGCAAACAATCATAAATAACCAGGCTCCTGAAGAGACTAGACTGTGTGAATGCAAACTATTAGGAACACATACGCATGCGTGTGCACACACACATGGTCTCGGGAACCATGGAAGCCAGAAGACAATGATATCTTCTAAAGGATAAAAGAAAATAACTGCAAATGTAGAATTCTGTGCCTAACAAAAACATCCTAAAAGAATGAAGTAGCAAGAATGGATATTCTTGCATTGTTCCTGATTTTGATGTTACCAGGGAAAGCTCAGTCTTAAAGAGTTAAGTATAATATAATGTTAACTTAGGGTTTATATTGATGACTTTTTACCAGGTTGAGAAAATTCCCTTATATTCCCAGTTTGATGAATTCGGTTTTTATCAGGAAACGAAGTTGAATTCTGTCAGATGCTTTGTCAGCATGTTTTTTGTCTGCATTTATTGAGATGATTGTCTGATTTTTCTTTTTAAAGTCTTTATGTGGTAAATTACATTGTTATCTTTTCAAATGTTAAATAAACCTTGCAGTTCTGTGATAAACCCCACTGGGTCATGATGTATTATCCTGTTTATATATCGTCAGATACAATTTGCTGAAATTTTGTTAAGATAGTGTATCTGTATTCATGAGGGAATTGGTTTGTAGTTTTCCTCTTTTGTGATGTTTTTTGTCTGGTTTTGCTATCAGGAAAGAACTGGCCTCGTAGAATAAATTGGGAGGTATTCCCTCTACTTCAAAATTTGAGAAACGTTTCTGTAGAATTTTTATTTCTTCTTTAAGTGTTTAGTAAGTGAAGCCTTTCGAGCTTCTGGTTTTCTTTGTGGTAAGGTTTTTAACCACAAATCAGTTTCTTTGGTGAATTTAGGGTTATTCAAGTTATCTGTTTCTTCTTGATTGAGTTTTAGTAGTTTCTTTAAAGGATTCTGTCTGTTTCACCTAAGTTATTGAATTTTTTGGCATAAAATTTGGCATCAGTCTTACTAGAGTTTATAATTTTTATTGATTTTCTTAAAGAACCAGCTTTTGCTTTCTTTGACATTTTATTGTTTTTGGTTTCTGTTTCATGATTTATGTTCTGATGTTTATTACTTCCTGTCTTTTGCTTCCTTAGGGTTTAGTTTGCTTTTGTTTTTCTAGGTTATGAAGGTAGAAGTTGAGGTCATTTATTTCAGAACTTTCTTTTCTAATACAGACATTTAGTACTATGTATTTCCCTCTAAATATTGCTTTAGCTAGATTTCATACATTTAAATGCATTGCATTTTCACTTTCAGAATGCTTTTTAATTTCCCTTTTGATTTCTTTTGCTATCCATGGATTTGTTAGGAATGTGTTACACAGCTTTAAATATTTAGAGATTTTCCAGATGTCTTTCTGTTAACTGATTTCAAATTTAGTTTCATTGTGGCCAGATACCAAATTTTGTATGATTTTAATCCTTTTACATTTATTGAGACTTGTTTTATTCCCTCAGAGTATAGTCTATCTTAGTCATTTTTCTGTGTTCATTTGAAAAGAAAGTGTATTCTACTGTTATCGGGTAGCTGATCACCCAGTATAATATCAGTGATTAATATCGTTTAGACCAGGTTGGTTGATGATGTTCAAGTCTTTTATATCTTTCTGATTTTTCTGTCTACTTCATTAATTATTGAGAAAGGGGTGTTGAAATTTCTGACTATATTTATGAATTTATATTTTTCTCCTTTTAGGTCTATTGTTTTTAATTTGTATATTTTAAATCTTGTTAAATATTTAGTATTGTTTCGTTCTCTTGGTGCATGCACACCTTTGTCACTTTGAAATTACTTTCTTCGTACCTAGTAGTATTCTTAGCTCTGCAGTCTACTTTATTAATATAGCCATGGTATCGTCTTTTTTTAAATTAGTGTTGGAATGGTATGTCTTTACCATCTTCTTTCTTTTAACATTTTTGTGCTTTATATATATATTTTAAATTTATTCTATTGAAGTATAGTTGATTTACAATGTTGTGTTAATTTCTACTGTACAGCAAAGTGATTGAGTTTTATATATATATATATATATATATATATACACACATACATACATATACACACACACATTCTTTTTCACATTTTTTTCCTTTTTTTCACAGGATGTTGAATATACTTCCCTGTGCTATACAGTAGGACCTTGTTGTTCATCCATTCTATGTATAATAGTTTGCATCTACTAATCCCAAACTCCCAGTCCATCCCTCCCCCACCCTCCTTCCACCTTGGCTACCAGAAGTCTGTTCTCTATGTCTGTGGGTCTGTTTCTGTTTCGTAGATATGTTCATTTGTGTCATATTTTAGAATCCACATATAAGTGATATCATATGGTATTTGTCTTTCTCTTTCTGACTTACTTCACTTAGTATGATAATTGCTGTAAATGGCATTATTTCGTTCATTTTATAACTGAGTATTCCATTGTATATATGTACCACATCTTATTTATCCATTCGTCTGTCAGTGGACATTTAAGTTGCTTCCATGTCTTGGCTATTGTAAATAGCACTGCAGTGAATGTTGGGGTGCATGTATCTTTTCGAATTATAGTTTTGTCCGGATATATGCCCAGGAGTGGGATTGCTGGATCATATGGCAACTCTGTTTTTAGTTTTCTGAGGAACCTCCAAAATGTTCTCCAATTTACATTCCCACCAACAGTGTAGGAGGGTTCCCTTTTTTCCATACCCTTTCCAGCATTTGTTACTTGTAGACTTTTTAATGATGGCCATCCTGACCCCTGTGAGGTGGTACCTCATTGTAGTTTTGATTTGCATTTCTCTAATAATTAGCGATGTTGAGCATCTTTTTACGTGCCTGTTGACCATCTGTATGTCTCTTTGGAGAAATGTCTGTTTAGGTCTTCTGTCCATTTTTTGATTGGGTTGTTTGTTTTTTTGTTATTCAGTTGTATGAGCTGTTTGTATATTTTGGAAATTAAGCCTCTGTTGGTCGCATCATTTACAAATATTTTCTCCCAGTCCATAGGTTGTCTATTCGTTTCGTTTATGGTTTCTTTTGCTGTACAAAAGCTTGTAAGTTTGGTTAGGACCCATTTGTTTATTTTTGCTTTTATTTCTGTTGCCTTGGGAGACTGTTGTGTCTTTATATTTAAAGAGGTTTCTTTTAGGTATCAGGTAGTTGGGTCTTTGGAAAAAGAAAATCCAATTTGACAATATCTGCCTTTTTATTTAGGTATTTATATCATTTATATTTAATGTGATAATTGATATGGTTGGTTTGAAACCCACCATCTTGGCTATTTTTTTTCTTTTTGTCCTTTCTGGTTTTGATCACTTTTCTCTTTTCCTGCCTCTTTTTGTATTGGTTACTTTTGATCTGTTTTCTATTCTTTGTTGGCTTACTTTACCTCCTTATTTCATTTGTTTGCTTTTGTGGTTGCTTTGGGTTTTATAGTATATATCTGATATTTTGTGGTAGGGTCACTAGGTTCTGCCATGGCTAACAAGCAAGCCAAGAATTAGTTCTCAAAACGAAAACAGGTTTTGCCTAAGGGCCGTGTCATTGCTTCAGAATACCTGGAGCCTCTTTTATGATTCTTCTTTCCAGGTTTGCAGCAGGCTCGAAACATCATCCCTGTTTTCCACAGGTATTTTGAGCACCATTGGATCCATGGGTCATAGGCATTGAGTGGCAGAATGTCCTGTATTGAAGTCTGGATCCTTCTGTTGCTCTGGGCCCTCTTCAACCATTGTCATTTAGTAAACAAGTTGGAGCATCGTACTGAAATCTAGAAAGGCATATGTTTCCAGAAGTATGTTTTCTTAGTGGTATGGGTTGAAAGGTGCAACTTGATCTTTACTTTCAGTGTATTCTAGACCTTTACCTGAAACTTGACTGAGGTTGTAGACTTTTCTAATTTTGTGATTATTTTTCACTCTCTGGCATATACATGTCATCCCAAGGTATCTAATCTAAGGCATATACTGTCTGTTCTTCAGGTACTATCAGCATGAGGTCATCAATAAAGTAGATTAATATAATGTCCTATGAGGTGTTAAGGTGTTAGGTCCTTTGTAAGCCAAGAGTTAGCAAACTTTTTCTGTAAAAGGCCAGGTAGTAAAGTTTTTACAGGCCATATGGTCTGTCTTTCAACTACTCAACTCTGCTGGTGTAGTATGAAAAAAAACATATACATTATGGAAAAGAATAGGTGAAGCTGTGTTGCAGTAAAATTTTATTTACAAAAATTTGTGCTAGGCTGGATTTGGCCTATGGGTCATGTCTGGCAAACCCTGCTATAGACTAATCCGTGGCACATAGTTGATATAACCTGGTGGCAATATCATAAATGTACTGATATCTCTACTAAGTAAAAGCAAAATGCTTCTGATATTCTCTGTTTATTAGGATAGAGAAAAAAGTGTTCAAAAATTAGTACCTATGTGCCAGGGAATTAATTGATTTGTTCCACATGGAGACCACATCTGGAAAAGCATGTGCAATTGGAACCTACAGTAATCTGTTGTCATCCTCTAAGATGCACCCATTTTGGAGACAAACTAGAGAGTTAAAAAGGAGTATAATAGGAATCACCATACATGCATCTTTTTAAACAAGCCTTGGATGGTGGCACTGATCTCTGCAGTTACTCTAGGGATTAATATTTTTATGATATTTGGGTTGGGGGAGCTCCAAGACTTCCATTGGCCTTTCCTTCTCAAATATTTTTAATTCCATAGGCTTGGCAGTTGCTAAGAATATATGTCCATTAACATACACACTCAGGATCCAGGAGAATTACCATAATTTGGGGTAGGGGTCCAACTTGACCTACTAGGAGGCAGACTCTATTAGAAACTCCTTGTATTACTTGACTTCCGTAAGTCTCCACTCTGACCTGTAGACTGCAGTGGTATCTTGGATCACCAAATAGGAGATACTTGAAAAATGGGGAGAATCTGGGATTTGTTATGGTTTTAAGAAAGAGAGAAAATTCTAAAGAAAGAGAAGTTTTTAAAGTAATTCACAATTAGAAATTATTTTAATATTAACTTTAAATTTGTTCTTAATTCAGACCAGGCCTGCATAATATTTTCTGTAGTCTTCCAGTTTAAATATACTTTCCTGTTTTACAATTTTCTTTCCTAAATAAATTTACTTTATTTTGGAATCTGGTTAATAGGTATTTGATAAACCTTATTTTGCAGACCTTTTTCTCTATTACAATATCTTACTTTTGATTTCTTTTTTCTTGTATTTCTTGACATTTTTTTTTCCTCTTCCTAACCTTGTGACCTGTCTTTCCACAGTCTGGCATAAATTTTTATTTTTATTTTTTTGCCATATTATTATTTTCTGAAGTCTACAGATGTTCTGCTGGGGTCAATATGTTAAATACTATATCCTCTTTTATTTGTTTTCTTTTTTAAACATTTTATTATACAAAAATTTAAACATATATCAAGTAAATAGAAAATTATAACTAACACATCACCCAACTATAATAACTATATCAACATTTTGACATTCTTGTTTCATCTATACCTCCATTCACTCCCCAGTTATCCACTTGATAATTTCTACAGTTCTTTCTCTTTTTCTTTTTTAATTAATTTTTTATACAATTTATAAAGGTTACTTTCCATTTGCAGTTATTACAAAATATTGGCTATATTCCCCATGTTGTGTAATACATCATTGAGCCTGTCTTACACCCAATAGGTTGTACCTCCCACAGTTCTTTCTTTTTTAAGGGAAATTTGCACATATTGAAATGTATAAATATTTGCTATATGGTTTCAACAAATGGATACAGTTGTATAAACCACACTCTGTTTCAAAATGTAGATTTTACTGTTATTCAAGTATGGCAAGGCCAACAGATAAGGAGGCAACAGCTGTTGAAAAGCTAGTTTGTTATACTCATGGATCCCAAGAGAAGGGAGCACACCACCAGGAGCCACGTGGGGAAGTGCCAGCGAGGGTCAGGAGGCAAAGGAGCAGGAGGGAAATGTGGGAAAGAGCCTTTAGTGTGATTTCCCCAGGAAGGAACTGGAGAGACAGAGTAAGCAGGTTTAGAATTGGCTAGTTTGAATACTTTTAGTGAGCTGTGGGACATAGGCTCTTTGTCTGATACCTGACCCTGCCGTGATTTGGGCAGGGGAATAGTGGCCCTGAGTGTGAGAACCCCATAGAGCAGATAGTTAGAAGTGTCAGCTCCAGATTAGGGGTTTGCTTATGAAAGGCACTCTTGCAGGAGAGTTGTTTGCTATCTCTAGGAATTAGAAGTCCTGGGACGGGCAGTCCTCTGATGTCAGCAAGGCCCCAAGATGTCAAAGTACCAAAAATACAGAGTAAAAAACCATGATTAGTACATTCCGCTATCACAGTGTAGACCATTTCCATCTCCCCAAAAGTTCCTTTGTGTCCCTTCCCAGTCAGTCTCTGCCCCACTCCAGACAACCACTGTTCAGATTTTTTACTTTAGTTTTATTTGTTCTAGAACCTGATATAAACAAGATTATATCATGTAATTCTTGTGTTCCACTTCTTTTGCTCAACACAGTGTCATATGTATATGTTGCTTGTCTCTATAGTTTGTTGCTCTTTATTGCTGAGTAGTAGTCACTGTGTGAACATACCACAATTTGTTTATCCAGAGTGGATAAACATTGGACATCAGCTTGTTTCCAGTTTTTGGTTATTGTACATAAACCTATTATAAACATTCATCTTTTGTTGACATATGTTTTCATTTCTCTTGAGTAAGTTTTAGGAGTGGAATTGCTAGGTCAAGGGTTAGGTGTATGTTTAACTCTTTATGAAACTGCCAGTTTTTTGAAATAGTTGTGCCATTTTACATTCCCACAAGCAATGTATGAGAGCTTTGATTGCCCTGTATCCTCACCAACATTTAATGTTGTTATTCTTTTAAATTTTATATCCTTTAAAATTAAAAAAAAACACTTCCTGAAACCCTAAACTTAATACACTTTTCTTAGGTTCTTTGACACTTCTATTTTTAAGATAAATACTTGGTTAATCAGCCTTTTTTCAATCTATATAATTTTCTAGATAATTTGTCAGTTGCCTGCAAATGCTGCTGTATTTGGCTGATACCCCACAAGGCAAGTAGATTTCCCAATCTCTTTCTCTTACACACACACACCCCCCCCCAATCTAACAAGTATTTATTGCTTTATTTTCTCCAAAGTATTATGCTAAATATTGTAGGGCGTTTTATAAAGATAATAAGCACATTTTCTGCTTTCAAGATGGGAAAAGCAAAAGTCAATAAGTAAAATACAAGGTAGAATGCAATACATGCTCTAAAAGAGGTAAAAAGAAAGTAACACTTTTAGGCCTTGGAGCCTTGAAGGACATGCAGGTTTTGACAGGTGGTGATGATAAGAAAGGGCCTCATAGTGAAAAGAGTAGTGTGTTTTTGTACCATACAATTAGTCTCATTTAGTCATAATTTAGTAATAAATTATGCTCATTTAGATAGAACTGACTTGAAATCTCTCTCTAATGTTCTAAAACCTTTTTCTCCAGATATTTTGGGTACCATTGAATAACTGCACCTTCTGAACTTTATCTTTGACTCAGAGCGTAGACACTGGTATTAGGATGAGGTTTGAGGGTTAGAATGGTACCATCTTTTTGAATCCTCATTATGACTGTTCTGGTACTCTGTTTCACCAATTATTTTTCCTTTCTCTTGATTCTTCTATTTCATCTTCACTGAATTTTGTTGTTACACCTATAAATGTATTAAAATCTCCCTCCTCCACCCCATTAGAGGGGAAAAATAACTATTTTTCAGTCCTATTGTATCTGTCAAGCTGTCATCCTGTTTTCCTCTCCTGTAACTGCAGAAGTGTTCACTTACTGCTTCTATCTCTTACCTTCACCAGTTATTTAACCTTTTGCTGTCTGAATTTTGCCTTCAGCCACTCTTCTGAAACTATTTCATGAAGGGTTGAAACCATCTCTTAGTCAATAAATCTAATCTTTTTTTTTTTTCTTTCTTGTTCAGTTCAGATTGTCTTTGGCCTGTCTACAGGCTTTGTAAGCCATGTCTTTCTTCTTGATGGTCTCCCCTTCCTAGGCTTCTGTGGCTCTTTCCTCTTCTGGTTGGTCTACATCTGTCTTCCCTGCCTCCTCTTCCTCCCTGTAAAGGTAGTGTTTACCAAGGATTTGCCGTTGGCCCACTTCTTTCATTGGTAATCTCATCCAAACCCATCCCATCATATGCAGACCTCATCTGTTTCTCCAGCTCACTGTTTTTACATTCTTCAATTGCTTATTAAACATGCCTCACCATCACTTCAAGTTTGATATGTTTAAAATGTCTCCATTCTCGGATCAAACCTGAGTTTCTTCCACTGGGTCTGTTAATAGCACCCTTATCTTTCCAATCACCCACACTTCAAACCTTGGCATTTTCCTTGATTTTTTTCTCTTTTGTTTCCCACATCTAGTTAGTTGCCAAGCCTAATAGTTTTAGCCTCTGTAATCTCTCTCCCCTCTTTCTTCTCCACTTCTACTGTCACTATCCTAATTTAGGTCCTCATTTCAGTAAGTCTTTTGCAATGACTCCCTCACAAACTTCCTAATACAGAATTGTAGAAAGAGCATGGGCTTTTAAGACCTAAGTGCTAATTGTGAAGATGGCACTTACTAGCTGTCTGGCTTAGAGCAAATTATTTAACCTCAATTTATAGATGAGGAGATTCAGACACAGAGAAGTTAGTCATTCTAAACCTCATGAAGTACTGTGTTTTGAAGGATAAATAGGACAGTGTATACCTAGTGAGAAGGCACTAAAAAAATATCATTTCTCTCTCCCTACTTTTAATCTCTTTACAACCCATTAACAGATTAATATTCTTTAAGCACAGCTTTAGTCATCAATCTCTTGCTCTTCCGTGTTTCCCCATTGTCTAATTTGCCCATAATTTTTAGCCTCGTGTTTCAGACTGTTAATTTGCTTCAGCCTCCCTTTCTGACCTTATTTCTTCCTACTCTTATAAACATCGTTTTGAGCAAAACAAAACCAGTAGCAATGCCCAATAGCAAAGTGGTTAAGAGCGTGAGTTCTAGAGTCAGGCTACCTAGATTTAAATCCCAGTTCCTTTACCCAATTTGGGCAAATTTCTCAATCTCCCTAAACCTTAGTTTCCTGTCTGAAAAAACTGGGATAACTATACTGCCTACTGCATTGGGTTCTTGGAAGGATAAAATGAGATTATGTATATAAAGCACTTGGTGCCTGGCACATTGAAAGCAGCCACTATTAGAAGGATTAGTAGAAAGAGTAGCAGTAATAGTTTTTGTTGATGCTGTTATTATTTGCTTCTTCCATTTCCATCTCCAGGCTCCTCATATTCTTTTCTCTGCATGGAATGCAGTTCTTCCCATTTGTACCTGTCTAAATTTTAACCATCTTTAAAGATCTCCCTTGGTTCTCTTACCACTTTTGTGTCACCACCTTTCCCCTAGTTATCTTTCCTTTTCAGAATTCTTTAACTCTTTTAGTTTAGAATACTTATTACTTTCATGTGCTTATCAGTCCATTTCCCTTTAAATGACTAGAAGTGCCTTGAGGGCAGATTGTGTAATTCATTTCTTTTATCCTCTAAAACACAGCATCTTACACAGAATCATGACAAAAAGTATTTGCTTAATAAATATATTAATTCACTATAACCAATAGCCCTTTTGTTCCAAAGGATTTACTCTTATTTCTTTAGGAATTTTTGTAAACTCTCCATTAATCGTTGGTACATAAAAATTTTAATTTTGTCATGAAAATGCAATTACTGGGCTCAAGGAGACTAATTAAAGAAAACGCATTGTAGCAGAAGACAATAATAGCAAAACAAAACAAAAACTGACCAGGTGACACTGTTTTGAATTCAACAAAATTATTTTTTTCTACATCTCCTCTTATTTCTTCATTTCTTACTGTTCCACATCTGCTCTGTACCTAATAGTACCTACCATGGTGCCAGATTGAGGTGTGAAGTAAGCATTTGTGGATAACAATTGATATAAAATCTGTTTTATGAAATAAAGAATATCATATAACATAATACATTAAAATGTGATTAAATATCTCATTCAATTTGTTAAAATGAGAAAGTGTCACCCTCACATTCTGTGCAGATGGAGTTTTTTCTTAGCATTCCCACAGGTCTTAGGAAGGGGGTAGGGTGGGAGTAGGGGAATCTCCACTTGAGAATTTCCTTTCTCACAGTGATTTGGCACTTCTCCAGCCTATCCTTCAGCATAATGTGTGCCTTGTCCTTGTTAAAGGAGGCTTGTCATTTGCTTTCATGTCTTTAAAAATATTTCTGGTCATTTGAAGTAATTAATTTATAAATGGTATACTATTATAAAAAGAGTGCTCCAAGGGCAAGAGGCAAGTGTTAGCAACTGAGTAAATATTTAATTTGTATAGACATATTATTTATTTCTTAAACAGGTATTGATCAACACATTAAAATGGTAATATTTTTCCGTTCAAGAATGGCCATTCCTAACTTGACCACAAAAGGCTATGGTTCTTAATTACAATACAGAATATTGTTTGATTTTTTTGTAAGGTAAACTTGTTTTGTATACTTTAGAAATATTATTTCTATAATCTATTTAATTTTCAGGTGGCTTTATGCTTGAGGCCCTTGTTAAGGATCTCTTCTTTACTTAGAGCCCAGTTCCCCCTTACTACTCAGAGGGAGTGGGGAAGCATGGAGGGAGGGATGTAAAACATGACTAATTGGTAGACCAGTTGGATAGATTTTTAAAGTGTGAGATTTTTTTCTGTAGTGATAGAAAATTTGGTGTCAGTACTTTACAAAGGCATTTATTTTTTTGTTTTCATATTAAAATCTCAAGGAAGTTGATTGGGAGACCAAGCAGTCAGCTCGGGCACAGAAGAAGTTTAAGAAAATTTATCCTGTATTAAGTGGATTTTCTGCTGAACCTGAGGAATAAATACTTTTTTGCAACATATGGGTTTTCGTGCTTTTATGAATTGTTTAGGGAAGCTTTTCTGCCGTAATGGCTGAATATAAGTTGCAGAGATTTAAGCCCTTCCTTATATTAATGTTCCACCTCATTAACTTCATTGTTAGGGCTTTTACACTTCAGTGATTTAAATAAAATGATCTAAATGTAGTTCTGTTGTCCTCTCTTTCTCTCTCCCTCCCTTTTGAGGTCTAGATGATTATGTAGTTTTGTGTTTTCATTTAGACTCTATAGTTAATTCTGTTAACCACAAGATGATGAAGGGAAGCTGTTGTATATCTAAATATCTTATGCTGCAACTTCTTCAACTGCTGTTTTAGCTTTTTTACTTTCAAGTGGTCTTCAGAGACCAGGAACCTCATAACTATAAGAATCCATTCTACTGTAGAGTTAAGATCGGTGATTATATAGATGAGCTTTCACATATATCCTGTGGTATTTATAGACCTGGAACCCAAATAAGGAAGAGCTTTGCTTAAAAGCAAGCTATGTTTATCCTTAAAAATGTTTTCTAAGCATTTTCAGAAAAAGTAGGAATTAGGCAGTGAATTTCTGAGCAGAGTCACCTTTGCAAATATTTGCAGCTACTTGTAAATGGTAGACATATTTAGGCATAAGGGTTTTTCCTATATGATTTACTGCCAGATATGAGGACACCTTAGCCTTAGCACTATATACCTCAAATGCAAATTAGGTGTCTTTGTTAAAAGTGTAGAGAAAAAGAAGTTAATTTGAGTTCAGGGGAATGAAGCTGTCATGTCAGACATTTTGCATTTTAAAAAATATTTAATTTCTAAGGTGCATTATTAAATAATTTTATGAAGATTCATCAGTATTTGACCCCTTTAAATTGAGCAGTGAATTTCATTTTACATACATGTAGGTATTGACGTGAGATATTGATGTTTATTCCTAATCACTTCTTTTATTTTCCAGCTCACCAGCGACTGGAACCAGCAACTCTGTCAGGGATTGTGGCATTTATCCTTAGTCTTTTATGCGCAGCTCTGAATTTAATTCGAGGCTTTCATGCCATAGAAAGTCTCCTGCAGGTACTGTGCTATTTTTGCAATTTCAGGCGACTATGCCTTTTGATTCTACTTGTTACACAATTGATTTAAATTGATTTGGGTATTAGTACAACTTAAAATGCATGCTCAGGTTTTGTATTCTTTATACCTACTGTAGTTTCCCCTTCCTCTAAAAACACTGATTTCTAGTGGACTTCTTTGACCTAATTAACACATATTTATTTATTATCTACTCTCCCAGGAGGTACTGTTTAGAGGTATTCTGGGGACACCAAAATATGTGTGACGAGGGCGCTGCAGTCTCAGACCCTGATTGAATTGGGGAGGCAAAGAAGTCCACAAACAAATGTCAAGTACAGAAAGTTTGGAAGAGGAGTGGTCAGTGTGAGTCAGGATAGGCGAAGGAAGCTCTGTGGTGAGGGAAACTCTGGGAGGGGTGAGCAGGACCTAGAAGGATCTGAGTGGACAAAGAGGAGTGGAAGAAAGAAGAGGGACTTCATGGGCAGGTTTTTGTCCTACCGCTGGGTATTCCTACCTAGTTATCTGCTCCTTTTCCTTTTTTACTGGTGGCTGCCTGTGAAATCACTAATTTCTTCAGATATTGCCGACTATTTTGTTTTCCAGAGGAGTTTCTTCCAGATACTAAAGCTACCAGAGTATACTTTTTCTCTTATTCTTTTTGTAAACTTTTGAAACTCCCTTTCTTAAAGTTAAGCACATCTCAGCCTTCCTTTCCCTGTTTCTACTCACTTTCTCTGAAGATTTTTTTGACACTTCCACGTTGTGAATTAGTTCTCTTTTTTTGGCCAGTATTAAGCCAAGAATATCATTTGTAAAAACCCAATCAAGACACCTTCTATTCTGTTTTTAAATAGCTGTTAGTTTGGGGGAATATTCAAGAGAGTGCCATTTTGAGTACCCTCTGAACGTCCTCAGCCATATGAAGCCAATAGCAGAGGACATCACAGGTTCCAGGCAGCTGAGCTTTGCCTCCAGGGGGTTGGGGGTCTTCTCATGACTTCCGAATTCCTCTCCCGAACATCCTGGGCCTGCAGGTAAAGCCCCTCTTCCCTTTCAGGCACAGGACAGCTGTCTACTGTCTCTTGTCATTCCTGCCCCTGTTTCTTAGCCAGTTAGCTTTATTCCAGCAGGATTTCAATTTCGAGCTAGTTAAACAACCTGCCAAAAAGAAATAGGCAATTTGGAGACTGCTGACTGAAAATACTAATAAATAAGATCCTCTCTTGCCTTTTTTTTTTTAACTTGATGTAGTGGAAAGAACAGTAGCATAGGAGTGTGAAGAGTTGATTTTTGTTTGTGGAAGAGAGCGAGAGAGAGGGTTGGCTCCAGCTGAGCTACTGATTAGCTCAGTGACCTTGAGTAGCTCACCTTACTTTCTGGTCCTCAGTTTCATTGCTTATAAAATGAAGGAGAAAGGTGGATTTGATGAGTATTTCTCTAAGTATAGGACACATTTACACCTGGTTACACAGTAGATGACTTTAGGTGGTAGAGAGATAAACATTTTTAATTTTAAGAGTTATGTATTTAATGTATATTAATGTATAGTGTCTGTGTTTGTTAAGGGATACTAGTTTCTATTAATGGTAGAGATATAAAAATTTCCTTGTAAAAGAAAGTAATTTTAATAGAAGCCACCTTTATGACATATCTTAATAAATAATGGTATAATTAGTATTTAGAGTTGTCAAAAATTATGAAGGTGGTTCTGCGAGGTTAAAATTTTATTGTTAAAATAATTCTCTGATTGTTTGAAATTGGGAAACTAATAAGGGGAGGGAGCAGGCCTGGGTAGAGGAAAGGAGAGCCTTACCATCCCTGACTTAGAAGACAGTACATAAGTTGCAGAACCTGGGGTTTAGGCCGCATGATTTTTAAGTTAAAATTCAGGCAAGGCTGTCATATCTCACAATTTTTTCAGGCACTCATATCCTATCCCTTCTCTTCCTGGACTATTTCTTTCCTCTGATTCACAACTTCAAAACTAAGCAAGTAGTATAGAATGGATGAACAACAAGGTCCTACTGTATAGCACAGGGAACTATATTCAATATCCTGTGATAAACCATAATGGAAAAGGATATTTTTTAAATGTATGTATATGTATATCTGAATCACTTAGCTGTACAGCAGAAATTAATGCAATATTGTAAATCAACTATACTTCAGTAAAATAAATTTTTAAAAAAACTAAGCAAGTAGTATAAACTACAGCTTTTCATGGCTTTTGAGCTGCTATCCCCAACTAATGCCTGCCTTGATTCCTAAGTGTTTCCTGTTCTCCCTCTAATCAGTAATGTCTTTGCCTCATCACCGTTGAGATTTTCAGAAGAATGGTAATCTGATTAAACTACCACCTATGTGTAACTGACTGATACCTCTGAGATTTCTCAGCCTACTTATATTTTAAAAAGGCAACGTTACAAACCAGTATCTCTCATGAACATAGATGCAAAAACCCTCAACAAAATATTAGCACATTGAATCCAACAATGTATAAAAAGTATTATACACTACAACCAAGTGGGTTTTATTCCAGTTTTGCAAGGCTGATTCAACATCTGAAAATCAGTTAATACAATCTATCACATCAACAGGCTAAAGGAGAAAAATCATATGGTCGTATCATGCTTTTTTGTCAGAAAAAGCCTTTGACAAAATCATGATAAAACTCACAGCAAACTAGGAATAAAGGGGAACTTCCTCAACTTGATAAGGAATATCTACAGAAACCCTACAGCTAACATCATAATTGATGAGAAACTAGATGTTTTCTTCCTAAGATTGGGAACAAGACAAGGATGTCCCCTATCACCACTCCTATTCAACATTGGAAGACCTAGTTAATGCAATAAGACAAAGAAAAGAAAAAGTATAGTTTGGGAAGGAGGAAATACAGCTGCCTTTATTCATAGATGGTATGATTATTTATATAGAAAATCCCAAAGAATCAACAAACTCCTAGAACTAATAAGTGATTGTAGCAAGGCCACAGGATCCAAAGTTAATGCATAAATGTCAATTGCTTTCTTATATATCAGCAGGGAACAATTGAAATTTGAAATTAAAATTACAATTCCATTTATATTGGCACCCCCCCCCCCAAAATGAAACACTTAAGAATAAATCTAGCAAAATACATAGATCTATATGGGGAAACCATAAAACTCTGATAAAAGAAATAAAAGAAGATCTACCATGTTCATGGATAGGAAGACTCAAAATTGTTAGGATGTTGGTTCTTCTCAACTTGATCTGTAGATTCAACACAATCCCAATCAAAATCCCAGCAAGTTATTTTGTGGATATTGACAAAGTGATTTTAAAGTTTATATGGAAAGGCAAAAGACCCAGAATAACCAACACAATACTGAAGAAAACAAAGTCAGAGGACTGATGCTATCCAATCTCAAGACTTAGTTAAGATATAATTAGGGCTTCCCTGGTGGCACAGTGGTTGAGAATCTGCCTGCCAATGCAGGGGACACAGGTTCGAGCCCTGGTCTGGGAAGATCCCACATGCCACAGAGCAACTGGGCCCGTGAGCCACAATTACTGAGCCTGCGCGTCTGGAGCCTGTGCTCCGCAACAAGAGAGGCCGCGACAGAGAGAGGCCAGCGCACCGCGATGAAGAGTGGCCCCCGCTTGCCACAACTAGAGAGAGCCCTCGCACAGAAACGAAGACCCAACACAGCCATAAATAAATAAATTAAAAAAAAAAAAGATATAATTAAGACAGTGTGCTACTGACAAAAGAATAGACAAATAATTTAGCCAATGGAACAGAATAGAGAGCCTTGAAATAGACCCACACAAATATAATCAACTGATCTTTGACAAAGCAACAAAAGCAATTCAGTGGAGAAAATTTTCTTTTCAACGAATGGTACTGGACAGCTGCACATCCACGTGCAAAAAAAAAAAAAAAAAAGCTAGACACAGATCTTACACCTTTTACAAAAAAGTTAACTCAAAATGGATCACAGACCTAAATGTAAAACACAAAACTATAAAACTTATAAAAGGTAACAGGAGAAAACCTAGGGGACCATGGGTGTGGTGATGAATTTTTAGATCAATACCAAAAGCATGATCCATGAGAGAAAAAATTGGTAAGTTGGACTCAATTTTAAAACTGCAAAGGACATTTTTAAGGGAATGAATAAGATAAGCCATAAGCTAGAAGAAAATATTTGCAAAACACATCTGACAAGGGCTTGTATCTAAAATATACAAAGAACTCTAAAACTGAAGAAAGCAAACAACCCAATTAAAAAATGGGCTAGGGCTTCCCTGGTGGCGCAGTGGTTGAGAATCTGCCTGCTAATGCAGGGGACACGGGTTCGAGCCGTGGTCTGGGAAGATCCCACATTCCGTGGAGCAACTGGGCCCGTGAGCTACAACTACTGAGCCTGCGCGTCTGGAGCCTGTGCTCTGCAACAAGAGAGGCCACGATGGTGAGAGGCCCGTGCACCACGATGAAGAGTGGCCCCCGCTTGCCGTGGCTAGGGGAAGCCCTTGCACAGAAACGAAGACCCAACACAGCCAAATAAATAAATAATAATTAAAGGTGCTAATAATTAAAAAAAAAAATGGGCTAAAGAACTGAACAGACACCTTAACAAAGTAGATATACAAGAGGCAAATAAGCATATACAAAGATGCTCAACATCATATGTCATTAAGAAAATGAACATTGAAACAGCAGTAACATACCACTGAACATCTATTAGAATGGCAAAATCCAAAAAACTGATAATACCAAATGCCAATGAGGAAATGGAACAATAGGAACTCTCATTCATTGCTGATGGGAAATCAAAATCATACAGTCACTTTGGAAGACAGTTTGGCTGTTTTACACAAAGCTGAACATAGACTTATCATATGATCTAGCAGTCATGCTTCTAGGTATTATATACCCAAATGAGTAGAAAACTTACATCCACACAAAAACTTGCGCATGAATGTTTATATCAGCTTTATTTGTAATTTCAAAAAGCTGGACACAATTAAGATGCCCTTCAAAAGGTGAATGGATAGGGACTTCCCTGATGGTCCAGTGGTTAAGACTCCGTGCTTCCAATGTAGGGGGCGTGGGTTCAATCCCTGGTCGGGGAACTAAGGTCCCACACGCCATGTGGCATGGCCAAAAAAAAAAAAAAGAGGCGAATACACCCAAATAAATCCATCATTAAAAAAAAAAGTGAATGGATAAACAAACTTCAGCAATCCATACAATGGAATATTATTCAGTAATATATGAAAAGTGAGCTATCAAGCCAGAAAAAGACATGGCTAAACCTTAAGTTCATATTGCTTAATGAAAGAAGCCAGTTTGAAAAAACTATATACTATATGATTCCAACTGTATGACATTTTGAAAAAGGCAAAACTCTAAAGACAGTAAATGAAAAGATTTGGAGGGAGAGAGGAAGGGATAAATAGTAGGAGCATGAGATTTTTAGGGCAGTGAATCTGTTCTGTATGTTACTGTAATAGTGGTTATGTCATTATACATTTGTCAAAAGCGATAGAACGTACAACACAGAGTGGGCCCTAATGTAAACCATGGACTTTAATTAATAATAGTATGTCACTATTGGCTCATCAGTTGTACTACATTAATGCAAGATGTTAATGATAGAGGAAACTGGGTAGGGGAAAGAATGGTTATATGGGAACTCTGTACCATCTGCTTAATTTTCTGTAAACCTAAAACTGCTCTAAAGATAGCAGTCTATTCACACACACATACATACACACACACACACACACACACACACATGCTTCTTGCCTCTGTCTTAGAATCTACAATTTCTCTAGAAGCTTCAAGGTTTTTTTGTTTGTTTGTTTGTTTGTTTGTTTTAAATAGTTCCTTAAAACTGGTGGTAGGGTGTGAAAGCAGCATGGGGTACATTATGAATGGGGAAAAGGTTAGAGTGGTCTTTTTCATTAGTAGATCATTTATAATTTGGGCACTCTCTGGAAGCTTGTATCTTTGAAGATGTGTCTTTCTGATGGTTGATACAGAATTCTTTCTTTTTCACTGTCGTCCTAGACTAAATTCACCCCAACAGCACTGCTTTCTCACTTGACCCAGGGAACTGTAAATTGGTCCATATGGGATTTTTAGCTATCTGGGAACTAGGGGCACCTGGTTATGTTGTTCTCTTAGCATTGTTTTAAATCTTTGTTCTGCCATAACCCACATACACTCATCAACTCATCAACAGTTGAGGTTCCTAAAACAGTGATGCTTTAAGAGAGCAGTGAGGAAACAAGAGTGCAAAGTTGGGGGAATGTAGTCCGCAGGTACTTTGTCACTCATAGGTAGTTTTAAGGTGTTTTCCAGAAAATTCTGATCCTCTCACCTAAATGAGAAATACTGCTTTTGGAAATTCACTGGACCAAAAGTAGAGATCCCATTGTTCCAGTTATTGGGGATTTTACATCTGCATAGAGAGAATGTTCTGGTAAGTGACTGGTGCTTGGAGATATGTTTCCTTGTCTTGTTATGAGAATAATGAGGAAGTACTATGTAGTGTTGGATTCCATGTCCTAAAAGATGGAATGGACCGTAGGCAAACAAATGGAGATGAACGTCAGAATGCAGAGGGCACTGTGATAAACTTAGACCTCTTAGCAGGATAGGATTAGGGGTGCAAACTAGATTAATTTCAGCGAGTACATCCTTTATAGCTTGAATTAACCTGAAAGAAGATATACACAGAATTAGGGACCTGAGTTCTCTCCCTTTTAATTTTCCCACATTAGCACCTATTTTATCATTGTTCATGACTTGTACTGGTTAAAAGGTCCTTTTTATTCTCACTAAAGCCATTGAACTTAAGACATACTCTTAGCCTTCTCTCTGGTTCATCATTGTACTTTGTGTTAGGAATAATCTCTAGAGTCGCTATAGATAATTTTTGGTCAGTGAAGTAGATCTTTTCGAGGTAGTCTGCTGTGTAGACTTGAATGCAAAATCCAGGACGTGGGGCTTAAACTTTTATCTGTTCTGAAGTTACCTGTATTGGTGTTAACTCAGATAGATCATGGTGGTGATAGAGGAGGTGGAAAGACAGTACCTAAATTAAGTGGCCTCAACATTTCTTTAATACTTGATTTAAGAGCAAAGGATTTATTTGGGGATCATATTTTTAGATCTAGTTGAAAATGTGTAGTGTATTTCCTGAGTGTGAGCATTGTATCGATATTAAAGTTTGCTTTCTTAAGGCTGTGAATTCTAAATACTCTTCTCAAATGCTAAAAATGATTGCCACGTTTATCTTCTAGTATGTAGCTTGGTGCCTGAGGCACATTTAAATTTCAGAACCCACATGAACCAATATTCCTGTATAATGTTGTTTGAAGATTCAGCACAAGTTTGTTTCTTCTAGATTAATAACTGCCTGGTAGGGTGATAAGGAGGGATTTATTAAAATGTGTAGTGCTGAAGTTTTTCTTTGGTATCTGAGTTCAGACTGAGGAGGTTTAGGATGAATACAGTTTTTTTTTATTAAGTTGGTAAATTTGATTTGGTGTTCACAGTAATGTGTAAATTAGATTATTTTCACTCATTTCCATACTTTGTTCTGAGTTTAGAGATGTTAATAAGTTTATTGTGAATTGACACCTCACAAATGTATAAGCTTTTATCACATTGGGTTTATTTTTCCTGTGTTCCTTTAAGGATCAGGCTTGAAGCAATGATCTTAATTAAGCTGATGCCAACCTAGAAGTAATTCGCATGTGGTACATTAGGAAAAAATTTGAGTATTCTGATACAGCAGTAGATATGCTGACCTGGAAGTCAGAGTACCTGGGTCCCATCTGCCAGTTAACTAACTTTGTGACCTTAGATTGGTTATTTTATCTTCTTGGATCTCATTTTTCTTTTCTGCAAGAGGAAAGTTTTAGACTACATAGGCTCAAGGACCACTTCAGTACTAAGGTTCTAAGACTCTCTGATTCTAAAATTGTTTGTAATGGATACTACAACTAAAAGTAATCAACTTGCTTTTATTCCTTGAGTTCTTTATTTCCAGTAGATTTGTTACTACCTTTTAAAGAAATTACATACCTATTAAAGCTCACTGGAAGTTTGGATTTATTTAGTAGCGTAATATCTATGCTAAGATGCATTGCTTGCTTTCTTCTAAAAAAATAAATGTATTTTTCCTGAGTTCTATGCTCATTGTTAAAGAACTGGGGGAAAATGTATAAAGAAGAAAAGAAAAATCCCAAATTTTCTTATTTTATTAATATATACCATATATATACATATCATATCCATTATGTAACTTTGTGTCCTTTTTTTCACCTAAGATTAAAAAGTGAATTTTTCCCAATTATTACAAACATTTAAATAGTATCATTCTAATACATTGTATGGCTATTATATGAAACTTCTGCTTACCTCTTTATCCTCACCTTAAAAAAAATTCTTTCCCTTTATTTGTTATTTTTCAAGCAATATTGGTAATCTAGCATCCTCTGAAGGTGAATGTGATTTTTAAAAATTTGAACTCCTTACCTCAGCCCTTCCTTCCCCGCCCCACCTTTATCCCTTCTCGTGTCCACCCTGCGCCCACCCAACTCCCACTTCTGTCCATTCTCTAAACTTCTGCCCCATGTTTCCCCAACCTCTAGCTATTCATCTGGTTTTCATCTGCTTCCTCTCCACTGGCTCTGTTCTCTCAGCTCATAAATATGTTATAGCCTGCTGATCTTTAAAAAACGAACAAAAAAACCTAAAAAAACCTCTTGATGTATGTTCCCTTCTAATATTTTGAAAGCATAGGCTATGCCTGTTGCCCCCGTTCCCTTACCTCTGTTCTCTTAGTTTACTGTGATCTCTTTCCACCCTCATAATTCTTTCAAACATCGACCATTAAGTTCACCAGTGTCCTTCTGGTTGCCAAATATTGCAGCCACTCTTGAGGCCTTGTTTGATGTGTCCTCTCTGTCTCATCTCACACACTGTTCAGTTCTTCCTTTTGAAAATAACTCATTGTTTAAATTCAAAAATAATGTTTATTTTAGAAAACTTAGAAGCAAATGAAACAGATCACTATTAATAGTTTGATGTGTTACATTTTTCTTCTTGACATTATCTCATTCCTTCAGTTCTGTGAAACAATTTTCTCCTGTTGTATTTTTTTCCTATCTCTTCTTGTTCCTCAGTTTATTTGGTAAACTTTCTTCCTCCACCTGTCCTTTAATTTACTTATTTAGTTATTTATTTTTGGCTGTTTTTGGGTCTTTGCTTCTGTGCGAGGGCTTTCTCTAGTTGCAGTGAGCGGGGGCCACTCTTCATCATGGTGTGCGGGCCTCTCACTATCACGGCCTCTCTTGTTGCGGAGCACAGGCTCCAGACGCGCAGGCTCAGTAGTTGTGGCTCACGGGCCCAGTTGCTCCACGGCATGTGGGATCTTCCCAGACCAGGGCTCGAACCCATGTCCCCTGCATTGGCAGGCAGATTCTCAACCACTGTGCCACCAGGGAAGCCCCCACCTGTCCTTTAAATAGTAGCGTTTGTGTCATGTCCTGGGCTTTATATTCTTCTAACTCTATACCTTCTCCTTGGATATTTTCATAACTTAGAGTTAATACATGTATATCCACAAATATCCACAGTCACGCATACACACAGTAAAATGTGTACATGGTAAATTTCAATGCCTTTAATTTTCACAGTAAGTAATTCTCTTCCCATTTCTCCTCCCCAGAGTCAACCACTGGTGTATCCTTCTAGAGCGATTATGTGCATATGCTAATACATATGTATTTATATATTTACTTATATAATTATTCTTTTAAAATTATTCCTTTATAAATGGCGGTATACTGTTCATAGTGATTTGCATCTTTTTCCACCTGACAATGTGTAGATCATTTCATAGCAGTATGTAGAGATTCTTTTTAGTGACTGCATAGCATTTTTATTTTCATTTGGATCCCTGTTTTCCCCCACCACACAACAGTTTATTTTGAAAGAATTCAAACTTACAGAAAGGTTTAAAAAAAAATACAATTAACATCTACCTGTATACGTACCTACCTTTCTTCCTTTATCTCTTTCTTTTCTTTTTTTTCTGAATCATTGGAAAGTAAAATTGTAGGTATTATGACATTTTATTCCAAAATTATTCAGTATGTCTGTCTTAAGGACTAGGACATTCTCCTGCATAATCACAATACCATTCTTACACCAAAGACATTGAAGATCAGTGCAGTATTAGCTAATATAAAATCTATATTCAAATTTCACAATTCAAAATTGACCCTGAATATCCTTTATATATACTTTTTTCTCTCTCCAGTCTATCAACCAATCAAGAATTAAGCTTTGCATTCGGTTGTCATAGTCCTTTATTTCATTTAACTACTATTTAAATATATGACAACTAAACTAGAGCTCTAGGTTAAACTGTTCCCTGAAGCTGACTTAAATGTCTACTAAACATAATTATTTGGATATGTCACTAGCAACTCCAAAATACCTTGTCCAAAATGAACTCAGTTTTTTCTGCGCCCAGACCTACTTTTCCTCCTATATCCCCAGCTTGGTGAATGGTATCATTTAAATGTTGCCTGAATAGGAGACCTTGGAGTCATCCTAGCCTCTTCCTTCTTGAAACTGCACAAGCTACTCCCTTTGCCTGGAATTCTCTTCCTACCTTGTCTACTAGTCCGTCCTTCAAGATGCTAATTAAGCTTTATTTTCTGTGCCAAACCTTCCCTGATCCTTTTTTTCTCCAGGTAGAATTAAATGTGTCTCCAGTAGGCTCCCTTAGTACCCTGTACACACTCCTATCCCATCAGTTACCACTTCAGGTGGGAATTGTTGTTCTTTGTATCTGCCTTCCTGGTTAGAGTTGAGCTTCTTGAGTTGGTGTTGACTTGTTTTCTGTCCTTGGTCTAGTGACACAGTACTTGGCCCATAAGTGTTTAATGAATGACTATTTATTGAATGGAAGAATATGTTTATAGATATTCTCTTTAGCAAGGGGAAATAAAGATTTTTCAAAGCTGAACTCAATTTGTCATGCATTTGTTGGATTCCTACTATGTGCACAGTTTCACGCAAGTAGTTAAGATTTAGTTTCTGCCCTGAAGGAAGGTTAGGATCTCATTGAGAAGACAAGGCCAGTACATTAGAGATTTAAACAATATTGAAAGGTAATCCTAATTATCTGATGAATGATGCAGACAGTAACCTCTGGGAAAGAGAAGTTAGAGAATGTTTTTGAATACTTACTGTGTGTCAGTTACTGTTATATTTTTGCCAGTGTTATTTCATTGAATCTCTACAACTTTTATTTTCAAAAAAGGGAATTGAAGTTAAATAAATAGTCCATGATCGTACAGCTAATAAGTAAAGATTTGAACCGAGATCTGGTTGAGTCCAGAAACATGCTTTTAAGTGTTCCAAAGGCAATTAAGAGAGTGTAAAGTGATAGTGTAAATTTAGGGAAAATACAGTATTCAATTGTAAGATAGTAATTAAATTATTATATAGTCCCACAATTAAAGGTTATATAATTATTACAAATTAAGTAGTTGAGAAATATTTAGTATTTTGAGAACATGTTTATGATATAGTGTGAAGTACTAGAAAGCAATATGTAAAACTATGATTCCATTTTTTTAATGTACATATATTTTTGTACAGAAAGGATTGGAAGGAAGTACCTAAATGGTTAACAGTAATTCTCCCAACGTTGTAATATTATGGACTATACGAGTTTCTTATTTGTAACATTCTGTTTCAGATTCTCTCCAATGAACATGAACTTTTATAATCAAAAAGGATCATTTAATGGACTGAAGAAAAAACAATCAAGCAGAACTTATTTAAAAGTCTTAGAATCATTAAAGTAGAAGGGTTTTGTGTTGACCTTCCCTGCCTCTGGGATTGAACTGGCCTAACCATCCCAGACAGATTAATGGTTTCTATTTTAAGATCCTCACTAGGATAAGCCCCTCTCCCTCTGCCTTACAGGCACTTCTGTTGTCCAATAGCAAATGGAAAAGCAATTTTCTCTTTATATTATTTCCTGAAGACATGGTCGTGAGAGACACTCCCATGTCTTCTGGACATTTTTATTGTATAAAGAGATTTTTTTCTAAAATAAGGGCCAAATTTAATGTTTCTACCTAGAAGATAGAAATTTGATGCTCCTGCCTGGGCTTTATGTTTTACTTCATAAAAACATTGAAAGAAATGATAAATATAGATATTTAAGAGGAATCAAAAAGGAATAGAAAAAAAGGGCTTGTTACATGTCTCTATTAGTTTTCTTTTAAAAGAAATATTCTATGAATAATCTATCTCTGTTTTTCCTCTGGGTGGTTTTTTTTCTAGCATAGCATGTATGGCTGAATTTCCTCATTGAGATTTAGCACACTCTAGTGGACAGTAGCTTTTCAGTTTGGGTTGTCTTTTTTTTTTTTTTTTTTTAAATCATGCCAAAGACTTTATTGGACAGTTCCATAATGTGCTTACTAGATGGTAAAGTTTGTCAATATTTATTTGAGTCAAATAGTAATCCTAGCAAGCAGGCTTAACTTTATAGGCCACTGGGGTGTTGTACTTTTTTTTTTAAATTAATTAATTTATTTATTTTTGGCTGCATTGGGTTTCCATTGCTGCATGCAGGCTTTCTCTAGCTGTGGTGAGCAGGGGCTACTCTTCATTGCAGTGCATGGGCTTCTCATTGCAGTGGCTTCTCTTGTTGCGGAGCACGGGCTGTAGGCACATGGGCTTCAGTAATTGTGGCACGTGGGCTCAATAGTTGTGGCTCACAGGCTCTAGAGTGCAGGCTCAGTAGTTGTGGCACATGGGCTTAGTTGCTCCGCAACATGTGGGATCTTCCTGGACCAGGGATCAAACCCATGTCCCCTGCACTGGCAGGTGGATTCTTAAACCAGTGCGCCACCAGGGAAGTCCCTGGGGTGTTGTACATTTTTATTTGGTTTCTTTAGTAGCGAGAAGAGGCCCTTTTTACATTACATGGAAATTTGTTTCCATTGGCTTTCATCTTCTCTTGGATAAGATATAACTGATGGGGAGGCCCAGACATGGAGGAAGACTGGTAGCCTTCCTCTACCTCACACTCCCTGGTTCTTATAATGTATTTTATGTTTCTATTTTAGGACTCTTGAGAATTTTTATATGCCACTTTTGAAAATTTTGACCATTTGTGCGTAAATGTTTTCATAGCCTATCCCAATGGATTGTTTTTGGAAATGGGCTTGCACCAGAAAAAAAAGTAATTTTTATTTTGTTTTTGCAGAGTGATGGTGAGGATTTTAATTACATTGTTGCATTTTTCCTTGGAACAGCAGCCTGCCTTTACCAGGTAGGTTCTCTCCGATTTTAAGAAACATTTTCCCATTATTGCTTGTTTCAGGTATCAATTCTAATAATTTCTTGTGCACTTTAAATAAATAAAAATAATGTCTGAGTTCTTTGCCCCTTTTTAAAATTTGAGCCTCTGTTAGCTTTGTGACCCTTTTGAACGGACATAGATCCCAGTGAACTCAGTGTTAGCCCTCTCCTGTGCTGGGGCTTCATTGGCGGCAGGTCCTCAGCCTATGGCAGTAAAGACTATACTTCTAGATATTCTGGTGACTTACTGTTTAGCTTCCAGGCTCTGCTTTTACTCCAGGTTGAGGATTTTGTACTTTGGGGAAAGTCTTTGAAGAGGGAACAGCAAAAGCAGGCTTTTAGGATATTTAATTTAGCACTGATGAGTAGGATGGATTGTCAGAGCAGAGAGACGATAAGCAAGGAAATGAGTTGAGAGGCAGAAGGTAATGAAAGCCCAAACTAATGGTAATGGCAGTAGGGATAGGAAAAGAAAGGACGCTGAGAAGGAAGACTCACTAGGACTCAAAGACAGAATAGATCTGAGACTTTAGGAGGGAGGAGGTTTTGTACCTGAGTGATAGGGAGATACATACTCCCATTTCCAAGAACAGAGGAAGCACAGATGTGTTAGGGAAGGGAGAGGTAACCATGCCAATTACCCAGATTCAAGAATGTCTTTGCTAAAACACGTTAGAGCAAACAAGGCATTTTGACCTAACTTTTATAAGTGACACATTTCTCTGTCTTGCATAGAAAAACATTAGAAAGATTCAGGACTGCAAATAAAAGACTACCTAAAACTCGGTAGAAGTCTTTAGGGAAATAAATATACATACATATATATATAAAATACACATACACTTTTTTTTGACCACGCTGTGCGGCATGCGGGATCTTACTTTCCCGACCAGGGATCGAACCCGTGGCCCCTGCATTGGGAGCACAGAGTCTTAACCACTGGACCACCAGGGAAGTCCTGGGAAATATTTTAAATATATGCATTTGACTTTTATGTAAAGACGTATTAGAAATTTTAGTTTCAGTGACCACATTTTTAAAAATATATATTTATTTATTTATTTGGCTGCTCCAGGTCTTAGTTGCGGCACACAGGATCTTTAAAGTTGCAGCACACGGTCTCTTAGTTGCGGCATGCGGGATCTAGTTCCCTGACCAAGGATCGAACCTGGGCCCCCTGCATTGGGAGCGCAGTGTCTTAACCATTGGGCCGCCGGGGAAGTCCCAGCACCATTTTTTTTTCAGTCCCCTAATTTTTCTTAATCATTTATATTAGCTTCAGAAATTTTTCCTGTAAAATTTGGCAGATTGAATTTAATTAATGACATTTCATGCAGGAAATGTGAAAGCTTGTATTCGTTGATGTCACAAGTACTTTAATTTTATGAAATATTCTTATGTAGATTTTCTACTTTAATCTCTACAGTCCTATCACACAGGGTATATATCCTCATTTTTGAAAAGGAGAAATCTGAGACAGTTTCAGTACTATCCTGAGGTCACATAGCCATTAAGTGGTAGAGTCAGAACTCTGAGTCTTCTGATTTTCAGTGTCATATTCATTCCACTATATCATGCTGTCTCTAAGCAAAATTCCTGTATTTACATGATTTTTATAATGCTATAAAGTTATAATTTAATAACTTTTATATGCATTATTTCATATGATTCTAAAACAGTGTGAGGTAAATATTAACTTTAAAATAATTTCCTGAATGATTATTCTTATAAAATATACTTTTATCTGTTTTGCCTTAATGAAATAATTTTAAATTCTAATAATAATGCAAAAATGTGTTGAGCTCTTGCGTTGTGCTGAGCCCTTTGCTTTCCTTGTACCATTAAATCCTCAAAGTAAGCCCCACACTAATCCTATTATTATCACCATTTTTCACTGAGGCCTAGACAGTTCTTACAGCCAGTCAGTGACTTGAACCCAGGCGACTCCAGAACCAGTGCTCTTGCCTATAGATAGGCACACCTCTGTTACCTTTCTCAGAACAGCTAAAAGTAGTTTTTAGAGTTGCCTCATGGTGGAGCAGTGTCACCCAGGTGACCTTTTAACTTGAGAAAAATAAACAAATTCATGCTTTAAAAAAGAAAATCAAAAAACCAATTTCCTTCATATTGACAGGCATGAAACTGCATGCTTTCCAAATATGCTGAGCAGAGTGATAATAATGTTGTTTTTCCCACAGTAAAAACTAAGTGATTACATTTTACCATATAACATGCTCTATCTCCAATTGTCAGGATATTTTTTCATCTCCGTCAGTTCAGACCTCAAAGGCCACTACTACATGGTTTGTTGCCTTTTCCTCCAGGCCATGGGTACTTATGGAATCACAGCGTTCAGCCAGATAGAGATAATCTTGATATGGAGCATTTAAAATAGGAAATCAGGGAATTCCCAGGTGGTCCAGTGGTTAGGACTCCACGCTTCCACTGCAGGGGGCATGGATTCGATCCCTGGTCGGGAAACTAACATCCTGCAAGCCACGTGGCATGACCTAAAAAAAAAAGATAAAATAGGAAAGCAGAGAAAGTCTGAAGAAACTAGAGACTATTACTTTTCCTTCAGTGTTTTATTTTGAAAACCTTCAGACTTACAGAAAAGTTGAGAAACTGGTACACCTAGAATCACGAATTGTTAACATTTTGCAGCACTTTATCTCATTCTCTCTTTGTATGTTTGTGCATATAGTGTGTATATTTGTTGTTTATAGTTTAAGTTGCAGATAAAATGAATGTATAAAGTTGTTTTTCTTATTAAACTTTTTATTTTGAGATAATTAGACTCATGTGGAGTCATAAGAGAACGCCTGTATAATGTTTACCTGCTTCCCCTCAATGTTCCATCTTGCAAAGCTATAATACAGTATCACAACAGGATATGGATATTGATGCAGTTAAGATATATAACAGTCCTATCACCATAAAGACTCCTCATGTTGCCTTTTATAGTTCCCTCCTGCCCTAACCCCTCCTTAATCTCTGGCAGCAACTAGTGTGTTCTCCATTAATATAATTTTCTCATTTTGAGTATGTTATATGAATGGAATCATATAGTATGTAACCTTTTGTGATTGGCATTTTTTACTCAGCATAATTCTCTGGAGATTTATCCAAGTTGTTGGATGTGTCAATGGTTTGATCCTTTTTATTGCTGAATTATATTCCATGGTATGGCTGTACCACAGTTTGATCAGTCACTCATTTGAAGGACATCTGAGTTGTTTCTAGTTTTTGGCTGTTATAAATAAAGCTGCTATAAACCTTCATGTGCAGGCTTTTGTGTGAACAAAAAAGTCTTCATTTCTCTGAGATAAATGCCCAGAAGTGCAGTTACTGGGTTATGTGGTAGTGCATAGTAGTTGCATGCTTATTAAGAGACAAACTGTTTTCCAGAATAGTATACCATTTTACATTCCCACCAGCATTGTGTGAGTGATCCAGTTTTTCTGCATCCTTATCGGCATTTGGTGTCGTCTCTATTTTTATTAATATTTTAGCCATTCTGATAGGTATGTAATGATATCTCATTGTGGTTTTAATTTGCATTTTCCTAGTGGCCAATGATGTTGAAAATAATTTTATGTGCTTATTTGTCATCTGTGTATCATCTTGGGTGAAATGTCTGTTCACATCTTTTGCCTATTTTCTAATGAGATTGTCTTAAACTGTTGAGTTTGAGAGTTCTTTATATATTCCAGATATTAGTCACTTGTCAGATACGTAGTTTGCAAATATCTTCTCCCAGTCTTAGCTTGTCTTTTCATCCTCTTAAAAGAGTCTTCTGCAGATCAAGCATTTAAAATTTTTATGCAGTTTAATTTTTCAATTTTTCCTTTTTTTTTTTTTCCTGTACTGAATTGCTTTTGCATTAAAAAAAAAATCAGTTGGGCATGTTTATGTGGGTCTTTTTCTGGGCTCTGTGTCTGTTCCATCGATCTATGTGTCTGTCCCTCTGCCAGTACCATATAGTTTTGATTACTTCAGCTATTTAATAAGTCTTAAATTCAATTTTCTTAATAGTTATAGAGCTATTCAAATAATGTTTTATAATGGGTGAATTATGGTGGTTTGTGTTTTATGAAGAAGTGGTCCATTTCACTTAGGTTATCAAATTTGTGTGTCGAATGGTTATAGTATTCCCTTACTATCCTTTTGATGTCTGTAGGCTATGTAGTGATATTTCCTGTTTCAGTCCTCATATTGACCATTTGCATCTTCTCTTTTTCTTTATCTGTCTTACTTGCTAATTTCATTGATCTTTTCACAGAGCCTGCTCTTGTTTTATTGGTTTTTTCCTATTTTCTATTTGATTGATTTCTGCACTTTATTATTTCTTTCCTCATGCTTGCTTTGGGTCTATTTGGCTCTTTTTCTAGGTTCTTGAGATGGGAGCTTAGATGATTTGATTTGAGAATTTTCTCTTTTTAATGTATACATTTAGTGTTACAGATTTCCCCCTTAGCACTTCATTAGCTGTGTTCCATAAATTTTGAGCTGTTGTATTTTCATTTTCATTTAATTCAGTGTATTTAAAAAATTTTTCCCTGGGATTTCCTCTTTGGCCTATGGATTATTTAGAATTGTGTTGCTTAGTTTCCAAGTGTTTGGATATTTTCTGGTTTTCTTTCCATTATTGATTTCTAGTTTGATTCCATTGTAGTTTGAGAACATATTCCGTGTGATTTCAGTTATTTTACATTTGTTGAGGTTTGTTCTGTGGCCCAGAATATGGTCTGTCTTGGTATATGTTCCTTGGGCACTTGAACAGAATGTGTATTCTGCTGTTGTTGAGTGGGTGTTCTATAAATTTTGATTAGGTTCTGTTGGTTGATGGCATTGTTCAGTTTTTATGTCTCCTTGCTGATTTTCTGGCTAGTTCTATCAATTGCTGAGAGAGGAGTATTGAATTTTTCAACTATAATTGTGTATTTCTCATTTGAGTTCTATCAGTTTTTGCAGTTCTGCTGTTTGGTTCATACACATTTAGGATTGCTGTATCTTCTTGGTTTATTGATCCATTTATCATTTTTTTAACATCTTTATTGCAGTATAATTGCTTTACAATGGTGTGTTAGTTTCTGTTTTATAGCAAAGTGAATCAGCTATACATATACATATATCCCCATATCTCCTCCCTCTTGCATCTCCCTCCCTTCCTCCCTATCCCACCCCTGTAGGTGGTCACAAAGCACCGAGCTGATCTCCCTGTGCTATGCTGCTGCTTCCCATTAGCTATCTATTTTACATTTGGTAGTGTATATATGTCCATGCCACTCTCTCACTTCGTCCCAGCTTACCCTTCCCCCGCCCCGTGTCCTCAAGTCCATTCTCTATGTCTGTGTCTTTATTCCTGTCCTGCCTCTATGTTCTTCAGAACCTTTTTTTTTTTTTTTAGATTCCATATATATGTGTTAGCATACGGTATTTGTTTTTCTCTTTCTGACTTACTTCACTCTGTATGACAGACTCTAGGTCCATCCACCTCACTACAAATAACTCCATTTTGTTTCTTTTTATGTCTGAGTAATATTCCATTGTATATATGTGCTACATCTTCTTTATCCATTCATCTCTTGATGGACATTTAGGTTGCTTCCATGTCCTGGCTATTGTAAATAGTGCTGCAATGAACATTGTGGTACATATATATCTTTTTGAATTATGGCTTTCTCAGGGTATATGCCCAGTAGTGGGATTGCTGGGTCATACGATAGTTCTGTTTTTAGTTTTTTAAGGAACCTCCATACTGTTCTCCATAGTGGCTGTATCAATTTACATTCCCACCAACAGTGCAAGAGGGTTCCCTTTTCTCCACACCCTCTCTAGCATTTACTGTTTCTAGATTTTTTGATGATGCCCATTCTGACTGGTGTGAGGTGATACCTCATTGTGGTTTTGATTTGCATTTCTCTAATGATTAATGATGTTGAGCATCTTTTCATGTATTTGTTGGCCATCTGTATGTCTTCTTTGGAGAAATGCTTATTTAGGTCTTCTGCCCATTTTTGTATTGGGTTGTTTGGTTTTTTTTGATATTGAGCTGCATGAGCTGCTTGTAAATTTTGCAGATTAATCCTTTGTCAGTTGCTTCATTTGCAAATATTATCTCCCATTCTGAGGGCTGTCTTTTCGTCTTGTTTATGGTTTTCTTTGCTGTGCAAAAGCTTTTAAGTTTCATTAGGTCCCATTTGTTTATTTTTGTTTTTATTTCCATTTCTCTAGGAGGTGGGTCAAAAAGGATCGTTCTGTGATGTATGTCATAGAGTGTTCTGCCTATGTTTTCCTCAGAGTTTTATAGCGTCTGGCCTTACATTTAGGTCTTTAATCCATTTTGAGTTTATTTTTGTGTATGGTGTTAGGGAGTGTTCTAATTTCATTCTTTTACATGTAGCTGTCCAGTTTTCCCAGCACCACTTATTGAAGAGGCTGTCTTTTCTCCATTGTATATTCTTGCCTCCTTTATCAAAAATAAGGTGTCCATATGTGCGTGGGTTTATCTCTGTACTTTCTGTCCTGTTCCATTGATCTCTATTTCTGTTTTTGTGCCAGTACCATACTCTCTTGATTACTGTAGCTTTGTAGTATAGTCTGAAGTCTGGGAGCCTGATTCCCGCAGCTCCATTTTTCGTTCTCAAGATTGCTTTGGCTATTCGGGGTCTTTTGTGTTTCCATACAAATTGTGAAATTTTTTGTTATAGTTCTGTGAAAAAGGCCATTGGTAGTTTGATAGGAATTGCATTGAATCTGTAGATTGCTTTGGGTAGTAGAGTCATTTTCACAACGTTGACTCTTCCAATCCAGGAACATGGTATATCTCTCCATCTGTTAGTATCATCTTTAATTCCTCTCATCAGTGTCTTATAGTTTTCTGCATACAAGTGTTTTGTCTCCTTAGGTAGGTTTATTCCTAGGTATTTTATTCTTTTTGTTGCAGTGGTAAATGGGAGTGTTTCCTTAATTTCTCTTTCAGATTTTTCATCATTAGTGTATAGGAATGCAAGAGATTTCTGTGCATTAATTTTGTATCCTACTTTACCAGATTCATTGATTAGCTCTAGTAGTTTTCTGGTAGCATCTTTAGGATTCTCTAGTATAGTATCATGTCATCTGCAAACAGTGACAGCTTTGCTTCTTCTTTTCTGATTTGGATTCCTTTTATTTCTTCTCTGCTGTGGCTAAAACTTCTAAAACTATGTTGAATAATAGTGGTGAGAGTGGATAACCTTGTCTTGTTCCTGATCTTAGAGGAAATGGTTTCATTTTTTCACCATTGGGAACGATGTTGGCTGTGGGTTTGTCATATATGGCCTTTATTATGTTGAGGAAAGTTCCCTCTATGCCTACTTTCTGGAGGGTTTTTATCATCAGCAGGTGTTGAATTTTGTCGAAAGCTTTTTCTGCATCTATTGAGATGATCGTATGGTTTTTATCCTTCAATTTGTTAATATGGTGTATTACGTTGATTGATTTGCGTATATTGAAGAATCCTTGCATTCCTGGAATAAACCCCACTTGATCATGGTGTATGATTCTTTTAATGTACTGTTGGATTCTGTTTGCTAGTATTTTGTTGAGGATTTTTGCATCTGTGTTCATCAGTGATATTGCCCTGTAGTTTTCTTTCTTTATGACATCTTTGGTTTTGGTATCAGGGTTATGGTGGCCTCATAGAATGAGTTTGGGAGTGTTCCTCCCTCTGCTGTATTTTGGAAGAGTTTGAGAAGGACAGGTGTTAACTCTTCTCTAAATGTTTGATAGAATTCACCTGTGAAGCCATCTGGTCCTGGGCTTCTGTTTGAAGATTTTTAATCACAGTCTCAATTTCAGTGCTTGTGATTGGTCTGTATATATTTTCTATTTCTTCCTGGTTTGGTCTCCGAAGGTTATGCTTTTCTAAGAATGTGTCCATTTCTTCCAGGTTGTCCATTTTATTGGCATATAGTTGCTTGTATAATCTCTCATGATCCTTTGTATTTCTGCAGTGTCAGTTGTTACTTCTCCTTTTTCATTTCTAATTCTATGGATTTGAGTCTTCTCTCTTTTTTCCTTGATGAGTCTGGCTAATGGTTTATCAATTAATGTTTATCTTCTCAAAGAACCAGCTTTTAGTTTTATTGATCTTTGCTATTGTTTACTTCATTTCTTTTTCATTTATTTCTGATCTAATTAATCGTTATGATTTCTTTCCTTCTGCTAACTTTGGGAGTTTTTTTGTTCTTCTTTCTCTGATTGCTTTAGGTGTAAGTTTAGGTTGTTTATTTGAGATGTTTCTTGTTTTTTGAGGTAGGATTGTATTGCTATAAACTTCCCTCTTAGAACTGCTTTTGCTGCATCCCATAGGTTTTGGGTCGTTGTGTTTTCATTGTCATTTATTTCTAAGTATTTTTGATTTCCTCTTTGATTTCTTCAGTGATCTCTTGGTTATTTAGTAGTGTATTGTTTAGCCTCCATGCGTTTCTATTTTTTGCAGACTTTTTCTTGTAATTGATATCTAGTCTCATAGCGTTGTGGTCAGAAAAGATACATGATACGAATTCAATTTTTTTAAATTTACCAAGGCTTGATTTGTGACCCAAGATATGATCTATCCTGCAGAATGTTCCATGAGCACTTGAGAAGAAAGTGTATTCTGTGGTTTTTGGATAAAATGTCCTATAAATCAGTTAAGTCCATCTTGTTTAATGTATTATTTAAAGCTTGTGTTTCCTTATTTATTTTCATTTTGGATGATCTGTCCATTGGTGAAAGTGGGGTGTTAAAGTCCACTACTATGATTGTGTTACTGTCGATTTCCCCTGTTATGGCTGTTAGCATTTGCCTTATGTATTGAGGTGCTCCTATGTTGGGTGCATAAATATTTACAATTGTTATATCTTCTTCTTGGATTGATCCCTTAACCATTATGTAGTATCCTTCTTTGTCTCTTGTAATACTCTTTATTTTAAAGTCCATTTTGTCTGATATGAGTATTCCTACTCCAGCTTTCTTTTGATTTCCATTTGCATGGAATACCTTTTTCCATCCCCTCACTTTCTGTCTGTATGTGTCCCTAGGTCTCAAGTGGGTCTCTTGTAGACAGCATATGTACAGGTTTTGTTTTTGTATCCATTCAACCAGTCTGTGTCTTTTGGTGGGAGCATTTAATCCATTTACATTTAAGGTAGTTATCTATATGTATGTTCCTATTACCATTTTCTTAATTGTTTTGGGTTTGTATTGTAGGTCTTTTCCTTCTCTTGTGTTTCCTGCCTAGAGAAGTTCCTTTAACATTTGTTGTAAAGCTGGTTTGGTGGTGCTGAATTCTCTTAGCTTTTGCTTGTCTGTAAAGTTGTTAATTTCTCCGTTGAATCTGAATGAGATCCTTGCTGGATAGAGTAATCTTGGTTGTAGGTTTTTCCCTTTCATCACTGTAAATATGTCCTGCCACTCCCTTCTGGCTTGCAGAGTTTCTGCTGAAAGGTCAGCTCTTAACCTTATGGGGATTCCCTTATATGTTATTTGTTGTTTTTCCCTTGCTGCTTTTAATATTTTTTCTTTGTATTTAATTTTTGATAGTTTGATTAATATGTGTCTTGGCGTGTTTCTCCTTGGATTTATCCTGTATGGGACTCTCTGTGCTTCCTGGACTTGATTGACTATTTCCTTTCCCATATTAGGGAAGTTTTCAACTATAATCTCTTCAAATATTTTCTCAGTCCTTTGGTTTTCCTCTTCTTCTTCTGGGACCCCTATAATTCAAATATTGGTGCATTTAATGTTGTCCTAGAGGTCTCTGAAACTGTCCTCAATTCTTTTCATTCTTTTTTCTTTATTCTGCTCTGTGGTAGTTATTTCCACTGTTTTATCTTCCAGGTCACTTATCCATTCTTCTGCTTCAGTTATTCTGCTATTGATTCCTTCTAGAGAATTTTTAATTTCATTTATTGTGTTGTTCATCATTGTTTGTTTGCTCTTTAGTTCTTCTAGGTCCTTGTTAAATGTTTCTTGTATTTTCTCCATTCTACTTCCAAGATTTTGGATCATCTTTACTATCATTACTCTGAATTCTTTTTCAGATAGACTGCCTATTTCCTCTTCATTTGTTTGGTCTGGTGGGTTTTTGCCTTGCTCCTTCGTCTTCTGTGTGTTTCTCTGTCTTCTCATTTTGCTTAACTTACTGTGTTTGGGGTCTCCTTTTCACAGGCTGCAGGTACGTAGTTCCCGTTGTTTTTGGTGTCTGCCCCCAGTGGGTAAGGTTGGTTCAGTGGGTTGTGTAGGCTTCCTGGTGGAGGGGACTGGTGCCTGTCTTCTGGTGAATGAGGCTTGATCTTGTCTTTCTACTGGGCAGGACCACGTCTGGTGGTGTGTTTGGGGTGTCTGTGACCTTATTATGATTTTAGGCAGCCTCTATGCTAATGGGTGGGGTTGTGTTCCTGTCTTGCTAGTTGTTTGGCATAGGGTGTCCAGCACTGTAGCTTGCTGGTCGTTGAGTGGAGCTGGGTCTTATTGTTGAAATGGAGATCTCAGGGAGAGCTTTCGCCGTTTGATATTATGTGGAGCCGGGAGGTATCTGGTGGACCAGGGTCCTGAACTCAGCTCTCCCACCTCAGAGACACAGGCCTGACACCTGGCCAGAGCACAAAGACCCTGTCAGCCACATGGCTCAGAAGAAAGGGGAGAAAAAAGAAAGAAAGGAAAAAATTAAATTAAGTTATTAAAATAAAAAAATTATTAAAAATTTAAAAAAATTTAAAATAATGAAGAAAAAGAAAGAAAGAAGAGAGCAACCAAACCAAAAAACAAATCCACCAATGATAACAAACACTAAAAACTGTACTAAAATAAAAAAAAAAGATGACAGACAGAACCCTAGGACAAATGGTAAAAGCAAAGCTATACAGATAGAATCACACAAAGAAGCATACACATACACACAAAAAGAGAAAAAGGAAAAATATATATATATCTATATATAAATAAAAGGAAGAGAGCAACCAAATCAATAAACGAATCTACCAATCATCATAAATTCTAAATACTTAACTAAGATAAACATAAGACCAGAAACAAATTAGATGCAGAAAGCAAACCCCAGGTCTACAGTTGCTCCCAAAGTCCACTGCCTTAATTTTGCGATGATTCGTTTTCTATTCAGGTATTCCAGAGGTGTAGGGTGCATCAAGTTGATTGTGAAAATTGAATCCGCTGCTCCTGAGGCTGCTGGGAGAGATTTCCCTTTCTCTTCTTTGTTCGCACAGCTCCTGGGGTTCAGCTTTGGATTTGGCCCCCCCTCTGCATGTAGGTCACCTGAGGGCGTCTGTTCTTTGCTCAGACAGGACGGGGTTAAAGGAGCAGCTGATTAGGGGGCTCTGGCTCACTCAGTCCGGGGAGAGGGAGGGGTACAGAATGCAGGGCGAGCCTGCGGCAGCAGAGACCAGCATGACATTGCAACAGCCTGAGGTGCGCGATGTGTTCTCCCGGGGAAGTTGTCCCTGGATCACGGGACCCTGGCAGTGGCAGGCTGCACAGGCTTCCAGGAGGGGTGGTGTGGATAGTGACCTGTGCTTGCACACAGGCTTCTTGGTGGCTGCAGTAGCAGCCTTAGTGTCTCATGCCCATCTCTGGGGTCCGCGCTGATAGCCGCGTCTCACGTCTGTCTCTGGAGCTCGTTTAGGCAGTGCTCTGAATCTCCTCTCCTCGTGCACCCCAAAACAATGGTCTATTGACTCTTATGCAGTTCCAGACATTTTCCCGGACTCCCTCCTGGCTAGCTGTGGCACACTAGCCCCCTTCAGGCTGTGTTCACACAGCCAACCCCAGTCGTCTCCCTGGGATCTGACCTCTGAAGCCCGAGCCTCAGCTCCCAGCCCCCACCCACCCTGGCGGGTGAGCAGACAAGCCTCTCCGGCTGGTGAGTGCCGGTTGGCACCGATCCTCTGTGTGGGAATCTCTCTGCTTTGCCCTCTGCACCCCTATTGCTGCACTCTTCTCCATGGCTCCGAAGCTTCCCCCCCGCCCCCGCCCCCCCCATCTCCGGTGGGTGAAGAGGCATGCTACTGTGTGGAAACTTTTCCTCCTTCTTCCCTCCCAGAGATGCAGGTCCTGTCCCTATTGTTTTGTCTCTGTTTTTTCTTTTTTCTTTTGCTCTACCCAGGTATGTGGGGAGTTTCTTGCCTTTTGGGAAGTCTGAGGTCTTCTGCCAGCGTTCAGTAGATGTTCTGTAGGAGTTGTTCCACATGTGGATGTATTTTTGATGTATTTGTGGGGAGGGAAGGTGATCTCCCCATCTTACTCCTCTGCCATCTTGAAGGTCTCTCCGATCCATTTATCATTATATCCCTCTCTGTCCCTGGTTATTTTTACTTTCTTTGAAACATTTTTATTTATTTATTTATTTTAAGTTTTTATTTTTTGGCGGCGTTTTTATTTTTTGGAGTGAGGGACTCCTACCATCCAGTGGGAATCAAAGTTCTGGCTTCCCACTTGCCTTCTCTGAAGCCGTGGAGTGTTAGAACATCTCCTTAGAGCATTATAGGCTCCCCACATAGGCTTTGATGGGGTGGGTGTGCGTGGTCACAGTTTTTTTGTGGGTTTTTTTGGTTTGTTTTGGTTTAGTTTGTTTTGTTTTGTTTTTGGTGGTGTTTGGCTGGAGTAGAATAGTTATTATGTAAAACTTCTCTGTCTTGGAAAGGTGCCCCTCTCATGGTCTTCTGGCTAGAGAGAACAAGATTTTACTGAGTGTTTTTTTGTTTGTTTGTTTGTTTTGTTGGTGTGCATCCATTGGTGTTTCTAGTTGCCAGCTTCTTCAGCTCCAAGTTTGGGATATATGAGGCAAAAAAAAAATGTCATTCCCTGGGTCTCAAGGTCCTTAGCCTATCTGCCTTCTTCTCTTCATCATCCAGAGTCATCTTATGCTTGATATATAATGTCCAGGGTTTTTAGTTGTACTTAGTGGGAAGAATAGAGGAAAGTGAATCAACTCCATCATCCCAGAAGCAGAAGTTCCTGCACAGTTGTTT
The DNA here is from genome assembly GCF_965194805.1 of Balaenoptera borealis. Lineage (NCBI taxonomy): Eukaryota > Metazoa > Chordata > Mammalia > Artiodactyla > Balaenopteridae > Balaenoptera > Balaenoptera borealis. The sequence continues at coordinate 68,950,515 of NC_138862.1, forward strand.
TTAAAATAAGTTACAAACATCAAGATATTTCACCTCTAAAAACTTGAACGTGTGTCTTTTGAGAACAAAGACATCGTTCTACGTAGCCATGATACCTTTATCACACCCAAGAAATTTAACATTGATACAGTATTATCTAATAGAGGATTCATATTCAGATTATGTCGTCTCCAAAATGTTCTCTATAGCTTGTTTCCTCTGATTCCAGATTATGCAAACCTATTTCTTAAACCTATTTCCCTTTTAAATAGGGAGTGTATTAAAGATACATTGAGTGTATAGCTGAGTGTATTAAAGATATTACACTGTCTTATCTGTAGTTGAAAAATCCCCTTTTCCACTCTCATATTTTACAGCTTTATAGTAGAAGCATCTGTTTCTTCTCCTGTAACCCTAATCATCTTTCATTTTTATATTTTCAACAGTGTTATTTATTTGTCTACTACACCGGCTGGCGGAATGTCAAATCTTTTTTGACTTTTGGCTTAATCTGTCTATGCAACATGTATCTCTATGAACTGCGCAACCTCTGGCAGCTTTTCTTTCACGTGACTGTGGGAGCATTTGTTACACTCCAGATCTGGCTGAGGCAAGCCCAGGGCAAGGCTCCTGATTACGACGTTTGACACCATCCTTCAGACGTGTTGCCTTGGCTTCAGGGGAAAAAGGAGGGAGCATATCTTAACTACCACTGTGATGAAGAAACTGTTCACCACAAATGAGAAGCTCTGCTGTCTTTCTCTGCAGCTGTCCTTTCCGTTTTAAGTCAGCATGGCATGCCTATGAGCATGCCGTACCTGCTACGCAAACTCCTCTCAGCAGAATGTTGGCCATGAGATTATCGATCAGAAGGAGATGAGGAGACCTCTCTGCAGGGCCATGGCAGTGGAAGAACAGTCAGATGCCATTGGAAGACTTGGCCAGCAGCCCTGAATCCTGGCTGGAGAGTTCAGTCAAAAATTACGTGTGGTACTTGCTCTGAGAACTAAGCAGGAGCTCTACAACCCGGTTTGCCTTTGTGAGGCATTAGTGTAGACCAAATAAAAAGATGCTGCAGTGAATAAGAAAGTTTATGTGTAAAACAAATTACTTGCTAAATATTAGATTTTGCACATTTATGGTACCAGTTTGTGAAGTCCAGATTGGTGTGGAATGGGTTCTTTTTCCTTTTATATTTTTGCTTGAATCTTAACTCTGGAAATCGCCCGATGTAGGAGAAGGCTCTGGTGAGCTCATCCCTGGAGCATCGCAAGTATTGAAAACACAGTGACACATGTTTCTTTCCTAGGCCATGTTTATACTTTCTTTTGAAATCACTTTTTAAAAATATTTGTTAGGCTATAGCCATTGTTTGCCAAACTTCAATCACTTGAGTATTACATATGCTATTATTTACTTAATATTTATCTTTTAAATTTTAAAATATTTTAAAAAGAAACTAACCTCTATTCCAAGTAGAAAACCAGCATCAGTTTGCCATAAAAAAAAGATAACTACAAAATAAATAAAAATAAAACAAAGATGTTATTAAATTCTAGCTGGATACTAATGACTGCCAAGGCTCTGAATCCAAAAAGCCTGCTCTTTCTTTGTTGCAGTGAGAGAGACGTTACCCAGCACCAAAATGGGGCTCTCTCTGTGGAATTATCAGAAGTTTAAAAGAAAATTATAAAGGGAATGCCATTCTCACTGTGATTCAGCATTATTTAATTCTGTGTTGTGTATCACCTAAAATCATCTTGCATGCCACCAAGTGGCATGGGTCCTGCACTATGGAGACACTGAGCTGTTCTAAAAGAATCAGAAGGTGACTCTTCTCTCAGCACTTCTTATTATTCCTCTTATTATTTTATGGCTTTGAGGAGTTAAGCACCTACTATCTTAGAGAACTTACTTGCTTTTTGATAACTTTATAAAGATTGTTTAAGCAGCTTTGAATTAATAATAGAGGAAGCATAGTTTGTTTCCATTAGCAAAATCTACAGCTCTTCTGGTTTCGAAGTCATCTTCATGAGTGATTTTCTTGAGAAAAGATTCCAATTAAGGAATTCATAACGTACTGAAATTGGATATCCAGAAAAACAGTGGACCCATTACATATAATTTATGTTCTGGGTATATTAATTTTGCAGAAGAAATTGTCCAGAGAGGTAAAGTCACTGAACTACACTGTTTCCAGAACCAGTATACATAGGTATGTCTACAATGAGAAATCTTGCTTAACTAGAACCTTTTTGCTACACTCTTCTTTCAGGAGAACGAGGCAAAAGAAGACAGTAAGCTTACGATTTCGGGGATTTATTTAATGCAAGAAACTCCAGTTCCCTCCAATTTTCTGCCTGTAACAAAACCACAGAAATTATGAATATTCTGAGAGATATCCCAAGGTACCACATGATCCTAAATCATCAAAATAAAATTGATTTATGTTTGGCGTTTTGTAGTTACTGAGCCAGGAAAGTAAAGTGGTTCAATTTAGAAAGTATTTTTTTCTAAACTAATGGTTAAAGCAAGAAGAGTTTTCTTGTAAATAGTCGATTAACCAGGAGATTGGAGTATTCTGGTTCATTGTGATTTTGCTGTGTATTGATATTTTATAGCTCTTTTACCAGTTTGGTTCTCCTTATTATTGAATTATAATATTTGGTATTTGGATACATTGAGCAAGGACACTTGAAAACTCACCAGCTATCTTTAAAGGCTTAATTTGTTTTTTGTTTTTGTTTTGCTTTTTCACCAGCTGTTTTGGATAAGGGGATGTTTACATTTTAATGTAAAAAATGAAAACAGGTATAAATAATGTTTTATGTATAGAAATGCTTTCTTTCATTATTTGGTGCCTGCATCTCTCAGTGTTTATACAACTTCTCTGCCTCTATCATGTTGTTGCCAAAGAAACTATGAATTTGGAAAGATAAATTTTTGCCATGAATGTAAAGAAGTTTTTAAGCTCTTGACAGAGAATCACTTAGGCTTCTAATGTGTATGATGGTAATACGTTGTGTTTATATTGCAATTTTACTTCTAAGAGCAAGTCCGCCTTTACCTACCTAATCATAATGGATTTTGTAGTGTCGGGGAATAGTATTTGCTCTCCTATTAGGAAGGAGGACACTAAGGTAATCAGATGGTAATGACTTACCTAGGGTAAGAGCAAAACACACACAATTTCTAATCTTTTAGCCCAAGGTTTTCCACTAGAGTGGAAAGTAATGAAGATAACTAAGATTATATTCAGGGAATATGTCCTTGATAAAATTGAGGTACTGGAGACTTCTTAAAGTAATGAGATTTAGCCTGCTACTGTCAAATCTAGGTGTATATTTTCTTCCTTAAGGTAATTCTGAAATACTGCTTTTGATTAAGGTATGCTATGAGGGCAAGGATACTGCTTTTATATCCTAAAAGTAATTGCAATAGTTGCTTGCTTTTTTTGGTCTGTATTTGAAGTGTATTTATACCTGGGCTCTTTCCCAAAAGAATTCGAAGCAGCATACCCAGAAAAGACATACCCGATAATGTTAACAAAATGTGAACTTTAAGGGGAGAAAAGCAAGACCAATGAAACTGGAAGGAAGGGTGAACACGTTGCTGTTAGTATAAAATTTGATTCTTGAACTTCTTGGAAGTCAAGGCTAGAAGAAGGAAAACAAGTTTTGCTTTGATCTATATTCCGTAAGTCAAAGCATGTTTCTCAGAGGAGACGTCTTCCTGATGGATTCAGGTAAAAATGTTTGCTCTCGGGGGTCCTGTGAAGTGCTAAAATGAACAAAATCCTCAATTGTTTTATACACATTTCTGTATTACAATTGTGTCTTGGATCCTCAACTTTGTACCAGCTTTCAAAGGCTTTCATTTCAAGGTTTTTTTGTGTGGTTAATAGAGGATTTTGTTCCCATGAGAATTCTGTTCCTAAGCTAAAGACAAGTATCCATGTTAAAGCTTGAAAATCCATTCAAGACAAATGCCTTGAGACATGGAAAACCTTTACCCAATTTTATAATTTTATAACTTATGTAAAATGAATCTGCTATCCCTGGGTTAGCACGTTTATTTGGTATTAAATATGGTCTTTTTCATAGTGGAATGCAGTCTGGAGGAACACGTAGCTCCATTTCTGTTGGGCTATGTCTGGAATCTCATTAGATTCCTGATTTGTCAAGGCTCCACAGAGACCAGCTTTGTCAGGTGAGCCTTTAACCCCCATGTCACAAAAGGGCTTCCTCCTGGGGCTAGCTACCTACCAAAAAGGCAGTCGCTTGGCTTTTATTCCAAAAGGTTTACTGAGTAACCCAAGGACCCACTCCAGGCTGTTGGATTTCCAAGAGACACAGCAAAGTGTGTGTGTGTGTGTGTGTGTGTCTTCACTTTTCTTTTTGCTATTTTAACAGACTTTTTGTTCACTTTAAAAGTTAGAGCTGTAATAGAGTATGTGGTAAAAGAACAAATAAATTATTTCAAAATCAGCCACCACTCAGGCCAAATTGAACACTTAGCTTTACCACACATTATGGGTCACTCTTCAGGGCTGCATTCTTTGTCTATGGTCAATTTATATTTTTCTGCTTTATTATCTCTAAGGAAATGGAGTCTTTCTATCTTAAAATGCTGTGGTAAAATCAAACCTGATTTTTGGTTTAAATTGGCTTTAGGAATACCCAAGCCTAAAGTTAATGGAAGAAACCTCTCCAACTCCAAGGGTTATGAATGAGTTGTGTATAGAAGCCATGTCAGCTGAGGATTTTACTCTTCTAGTCTTACTGATTAGGATGAGGTGTCTGCTCATCTTCATCAGTGTTCTAAGACTGCTGTTGAATGCTGGCATATCGCAGCCTTCTGTTTGAGCATTGAGCTTTTCAAAGAGAAGTGGTATCTGTGGCTGCCACTCTTGTAATATCTCTTCCTTGGGTGGCCAACCTTTCTAGGTTTCTTTATTCAGCAGATGAAATCACAGTGTTGCAGCATTGCATGGTTGGAAGCCACATGGCTTGTATCCTCCTTGCTTGTTTACAGTGAGTGGCATTGACACATGTGCACATGTTTTCTCCTGTATTGGTGGTGCTGGTGTGTAATGAATAGTCTAAGCACAGTGGAGGCCGTAGGAAACTCAAGGAGAGAACAGGCTTCATTCTCAGAGTTCCTGAAATCAGTGCTGTAGCCTTATGAATTCTTCCTGATGTTTTCTTGGCAACAAACGGCATTTTCAGCCCAAACCCACCCACGGTTCACATTTGCCCTTTTCTCCTACATCCCACAGTACAGCAGTGCAGCATCGCCCGCAGAAGCACGTTCAGGCTCCATCTAACAGGAGGAAAATAGGGCTCGTATGTTTTGTTTCCTATCTGGTCCCAGCAGCCCCTTCCCAGCTCTGCCTAGGTCACTTGCCTCCTCTGGGCCAATGCTTTTCTTTAAGGCTGGGTTGTCAAGGGGACCTTGCCTGAAGGTGAACAAAATATTTTGCCCTTGCACTTTGAATTCCTCCATACCTAGAACTAATGTAATAAGAAAGCTTGTTAGCACCTTTTGCGCCAGTGAGGACCTCCTACATAGTTAATCCTTATGGCAGCCTTACGGTGGTGGGGATGGGCACTATCTAATGTTCACTTGAGGAAACAGGCTCAGGTTCAAACCTGGGATTCAGGATTAAACGACTCGAAAATTGGTGCTCATTTTTCCATGCCAACAGAGCCTTTCAGAGAGAAAGTTCTTTGCGTGCTGGCAACACTGGGCTCTTACTGTTACAGCAGCTGAGAGAACAGATGAAGCCAACAGGGAGGGGAAAATAGCACTGTGTATGCTAAGCATCCTCACAGGAAGCTTTACGAAGGCTTTCTGTTTTATAGATGAAGCACCTGAGCCCTAAAGAAGTTAAGTGACTTGAACACAGTCACAATCTACCCTATGTGGTGGCACCAGGATTTCAATCCAGATCAGTCTTACTCAGAACTCACACTCTTTAACCACCCTGTAATATTAAGCTAGGAAATATGTTGAAATATATAAGGAATATATATATATATATATACACACACACACACAAGTAACACACATTGCTTTTAAAATAAAAGAGATCAGGTCACTGCTAATTCCTGCAGTATAGATGTCCTAGACTGAATAAAATTGTTTCCTAAGATTCCTACATCTATAACAGTCACATAGGACAGATGGCTGCCATAGGTATGGTGAACCTTAAGTGTGCCTTAGATTTTAGGGCAACGAGGTATAAAGTTTATTCTTTCTCATAAAACTAACACATGAGTTAATGATTCTTGATACAGAATGTTAAAGCTTCATTGGTGATTCATGTGTTACAAATATTTACTTTTTCTAGCTGAAGGCCAGCATAGATTGATTCTTTAATATGAAGTAATTTCATGAGAATTCTGCTTTAAGTAGTCCCTATATCTGAAAACATTAAACAAAAGATAGAAGGTAACTATTTGCTTTATCGAATAGTGATTATGAGTTTAGAGCCAGACCCCTGGCTCTCCCCGCCACTGGCATTGTGACCTCGACAAGTCATGTAACCTCTCTGTCTCAGTTTCCTCATCTTTGAAGTAGAGATAATAGTGCTTTGGGCAAAGTGTTGTTGTGAGGATTGAATGAGTCAATAAATGTAAATCACCTAGAGCCTGGCACAGCAAGTGCTAGGACAGCATTAGCTACCTCTTTGTGGTCTCTCTGGTTGGTGTTACTATTACTTTCAAGATAATAGGAGTCTTTTAAATCACAAATGCCCCCAAAGATATCATTGCACGTAGCTTTTCAGAAATTGTGAATTAAGAGAGGATCCTGTTGAAATATTTAGTAGGCAGGTGCCCTGCCCTGGCAAGCTCTTGTGTGAAGATTTCTGGGCAGTGCACCGGGGATGCATTCAAAGACAGAAGGGAATTGAGGGACTGACATTTGCCAAATGCCTGCTGTACATCAGGTGTTTTACATACAGGCTTTATGTGAGCTTAAATTCCATCTGAGGTAAGTAAACAGGATTAAGTTGTCACTTAATCCAGTGCCACTCAGCCTGGAAGAAGTAGACTGCTCTCCAGGACCCTGCAGTCTCCTAGGTACTGGAGCACTGCTGTCACGTGGGGAAGGTGCCTCTGGGAACCTCGCCTTATACAGTGTGGCACCGGCACTATGGCCCCATCATCCTTTGCTTTGAACATCCAATTTCGGTCTATTGGGTATTCCTGGATGGCTGCCGCCTAATGTCCACCACTCTATAGGGCCCCCGTGGGTATGCATGTGCATGTGGTCTGTGCATGGATGGGAGAAAGGGATGGGGAAGGCAACCAGCAGCCCTCAAGCGCAGTATGGAAATACATAGATGCTCAGGACGTGAGAGCTCAAGGCACTCTTAAAAAGCGCAAATGCAATGTGGCTCTCAAGAGAGTAATCTGAAGAGAATGCACCCCTCGCCCCTCCAAAAAAAAAAAAAAAATCCCATGTGAGCCAGGGAAATGCCACTTTAGCTAACAAACTCAAAGCAGAGAAGCAAATTTTGCAAAATTGGAAAATAGTCGAAGTTAGAATAACCAGAGATGCTGACAAACTAGAGATTACAGGCGGGTCTAAATTGGAAATTGGCTGGGAGGGAAAAAGTGATGAGGCTCCTAATAGATTCCAGTGAAACTTATTTATTTTTTTGAATTTTATTTTTTTATACAGCAAGTTCTTATTATCTATTTTACACATATTAGTTATCTATTTTATACATATTAGTGTATATATGTCAATCCCAATCTCCCAACTCATCCCACCCACCCCCCCCCCCCGCTTTCCCCCCTCGGTGTCCATACGTTTATTCTCTACATCTGTGCCAGTGAGACTTCTTTAAATTCACAGGCCTAATAGACCAGCAATGTGAAAAGGGCCTTGGGGATGAATATGCACTCACCAAGGGAGAGGGTAGCTCAGCTTTGCTCACTAGAAACAGACGGTGAGGTTTGGGGCAGGCAAGCCAGTGGGGACAGGATGCCTACTTACCCCTCAGCCCCAAAGAATCCTTTTCCTTCTCTTTGTCTTCTCACCATCATCCTGCCTTTCTGGACCTCTGATTGCTCTGTGAACCTAGGTTGACCTCCACTTACCTCTCCCCACTCCATGGATCAGGGCCCTTGATAGAAAAGGGCATCCATCATGCATCGCTGCTGCTGCTGCTGGCTGGGCAGGAGGAGGACAGAACAAAGACTGCTTCCAACTTTGGTCTGAAGGTAATCTTCCCACAGATCCCCCTTGGCAACATATTTTCATCCCATTTTTCTCTCTGCTGTTGACTCTAGCATCTTAAAATCCTAATTGGATTGTGATGATGTTTTCACCATCCATGTAGTCTGGCATGTGAAGATAGGATAAAGAGTTGCACAAATATTTAGAGTTAGGGAATGCCAGAGGAGGAAGAAACCTTGGAGGTCAGCCATTCTAATGGCCTCACTTGGCTTTGTTCGTGTGTCTGTCTTGTGAAGCAGTGACTTTGCCGGTGGGAAGGAAAGATAAGTTAGAGGAAGAGAGCAAATATATTTTTCCTCCCAAGACAGAGAGGAAAAAACCCACCATAGGGCCTTTTTGAAAGTTTGGAAAGATAAAAGCTATATAGTACCACAGGAATGGGATCTCATTTCATCTATTGTCAACCTTGAAGAGTGGCGAGCCCTCTGTTCCTGCCAAGATCATTGGTACTTAGCCAGGTGGGCCCAATGAACAGAAGTGCCCCTGGGCTAATGCCACAGCTTTTGTCCCCAAGTATCCAAGCCACTGCAGGAGCTGCACCAATTTCTCCCACTGCCTCCTAGGCCTAGGGGGAAGCACAGTGAGAAAATGTACGTGAAAGCTCTTTATTCACTGGGAAGTTCATCCAAATGAGGGGACATGGTATCCTCTGGTCGTCTGTCCCCTCACCCCCAGCCCCACAGATAACACCAGCGCTTCCAACTCTCCTCCTGACACCTGTGTTCCATGTTGCTTGCCACAGCCAGCATGGCCCAGCCGTGTCACTCCTCCCTTCTGGACATGATGACCTGTACAGTATTCTCTTCATTGTGGAGTTGTTTCGATCTAGACAAATTCAAAAGCTGTGGGTTTTCATAGTGTGCTTGTCCCTACCCGTGCAGTTCTCTTGTTCAGGTGGCAGTGAGTCTGCTCAGCACTACTTTTGGGTGTGTACATCTTGTGCCTAAGAATGCTTTCCTGCCCTACGACAACATGAACTCAACATCTCTTGCAGGCTCTGGGAAGCTCATTTTCTATCGATTAGCAACTCATGGCCAGATTGCATATGGAAACACCCATGTTTTATCTTGTAAAGTCTACAGTTCTGAGCATGATTTATCTATGTGCCACTCAGGTGAAACTTGCTTTAGGAAGAGTTCTGTAAATGTATTTGTAATTTTGAAAGTCTTAACGTAACATGGCTACCTGGCGAATATTTAGCTTCAGCTTTCTCAGTACACCAAGGTTCAATATGCTTTCCCGCTAACATTGCTATCTCCCTACCACCATCAAGTCATCCCCCTGTTGGGTGAAGTCAGATCTTGGTTTTAGCAGTCTTTGCTTCTTTGTTGTCAGTGGGCATTAAAGTGGTGTTCAAAACTCACTCTACATAATAATGGTGGCCTTGGCAATTAACATTCTAGGTATGGATGTGCTTTTGAAAAAAAAGTATAAATCTCTATGGGAGAAACGAACATGTTCTCTGGGATTAGCTCAATGGAGATGGGGATGGGAAGGTCTGAGATGTGTCCTTTGTTGTCGCGGTGTGCCCTGGGTGTGCATGTGCCTGCGTGCGTGGTTTCATGGGCCTGCCTGAGGCTTGGTCTCCACTACCCAACAGCAGGGTGGGAGTGTTAACTGAACCAGGTCCATTTTGCTGGATGTGCAGCAAGACAAAATGCTGTGATGCTGAGGTTTGCAGCAAAGACAGGGTTTATTCACAAAGCAGTCAAACAAGGAAACTACAGAACAAATCTCAAATCCGCCTCTCCAAAAGCAAGGGACTTGGGGTATTTATGGGATAAAGAAGCAGGGCAGACTGCAGCATGGGGAGTGTGGGGAAAGATGATTGGAAAAAGGTGTGGTAATTGACGTTTTGTGCAGGCATAACTAGGCTACAGGCCTCTGCGTTTTCTGAAGATGGAGTTTTCAGCCCTCTGATGTCAAAAGGTCACTGAGAGGATGCTTGCACATGCCCAGTTGAAGGATTGGTGGTCCTACCTAGTCTTAACCAGCTCAGCTTGAACTGGACACAGTTGACTCTTGGCTAAGCTGAACTAGACACAGCCGCAAACATCTTTTTAGGCTCTGTGCCCCTTGGAAGACATGCAAGTCTTAAGACTACCTTGATTAGTGAAAGCAGGTGAAATGGATTTAACCCATGGTTTCAGTTCCCCCTAGCTTTTGATCATTCCTCAGTCATGGGGGAAGAGGGGCTGTTACTGAACAGAACTTAGGTCTGCTAGCCACAGCACAGCAAAGCCAATATACTGACACCTGGCTGTGGTGGATAGTACAGCGTTTATTGAAGGGTGCCCAGTAAGGAGAACAGGCAGCTTGTGCTCAAATGACCCAAACTTACTGATGGCTTTCAGGGGAAGGTTTTTAAAGGCAACATTTGGGGTAAGGGTTGCAAGGGGCATGACCTTCTTCTGATTGGTTGGTGGTGAGGTAACAGGGTAGTGTTTCAGGAATTTTAATCATCAACCTTCTGGTTCCAACCAGTCTGGGTTCTACTGCTTGTGGTCAGCATGTAGTCACTATCCTCCACCTAGGTGGGGGTCTTAGTTTCTGCAGAACAACTCAGAGATATGCATCAGATTGTTATATATATATATATGTCCCTTGAGGAGGAACTAGGAATGTTTTGTTTAAGCTATCATTACTTGCTTGACTGCTTTTCCTTGGTTTCTGCATTCTCTCACTTCCCTAATTAGTAACTGCTTGAGTCTGCTCTTTGGAACTCAGGGAAGGCCTAGGAGACTAAAACCTTTTTTCTACAAACAGGAAACAGGGAACACAAAGGGGCTTTTGTACCTGGAATGGCCCTGCAAGGTCCTGCTCAGTTTCAGTCCCCCCTTTTCTTTGATACTCCTCAGTCCTGAAGGGAACAGGGGAGGGATAAGAAAGGGAATACAGTTTGGGATAGAGAGGTTAATCATAATCTTGGCAAAGGAACTTGGTTTTAGGGGAGCCCTATTTTAGGGCACTGACCATTCTGGCTACATCCTGCTGATAAGGGAGATAGACTAGACCTCATGAGGGCTTAAGGAATGAATCTGTTTAGCACTCATTTGAAAATATTCTCTTGTTCCCTGCTTCAAGTTAACATTTTGACCCTGTTAACTGAGGAAAAGCACACCACCTAAAAGTTGTGAGTTAAGTTTAATTTGGGGACCTTACTGAGAACTATAGCCTAGAAGACAGTCTCTCAGGTATCTCTGATGAGCTGCTCTGAAGAGGTAAGGGAGCAGCCAGTATATATATGATTTTTTTGCTGGAAAAAAAATGTAGTTAACCATCAAAACTTTACTCCTATTCACAAAAAAAAACAGACATCTCAAGTTAATGATTTTAGTCCTTTTCTGTGTATGGGAAGATGCAAGAGTTTGGGCTTATTGAAATTATTCCTTTGATATGCATCTTAATTGTATAGGGCCAGTATTCAAAATACAGAATGCTTCCTGTGTTTCTCCCTAATGGATTCCCCTCAGGGTGCACCATCAGGGGGCAGCAGTGGCTGTTGGCTTGATCCTTGTAGAACTGGAATGGCAGGCAACATTCCCTTTCCACAGGGCCCCCTCTTTGACCAAGGTTTGGAAGGCATTTCATGACTTATTTATCCCATGGTGCCATGAATTTTCATTCCTAGGACAGACGAGGATTTGGTTGATAGTCCATGCAATGTGTTATTTTTGTTTTGCTTTTTCAACTTTTTTAAAATTTATTTTTAAATTTTTAATGTAAAGGTTACATTCTATTTACAGTTATTACAAAATATTGGCTATATTCCCTGGGTTGTACAATACATCCTTGTAGCCTATCTTACAATAGTTTGTACCTTCCACTCCCCCACCCCTACAGTGCCCCTCCTCCCTCCTCCCCACTGGTAACCACTAGTTTGTCCTCTATATCTGTGAGTCTGCTCCTTTTTTGTGATATTCAATAGTTTGTTGTGTTGTTTAAGTTCCACATATAAGTGATATCATACAGTATTTATCTTTCTCTGTCTGACTTATTTCACTTAGCATAATGTCCTCCAGGTCCATCCACATTGCTGCAAATGGCAAAATTTTGTTCTTTTTTATGGCTGAGTAGTATTCCATTGTGTAGGTATACCACATCTTTATCCATTCATCTGTTGATGGACACTTAGGTTGCTTCCATATCTTGGCTATTGTAAGTAATGCTGCTGTAAACATTGTATCTTTTCAAATTAGTGTTTTTGGTTTTTTTGGATACATACCCAGGAGTGGAATTTTTGGGTCATATGGTAGTTCTGTTTTTGTTATTTGAGGAACCTCACTCCTGTTTTCCACAGTGGCTGCACCAATTTACATTCCCACCAACAGTATACCAGGGTTCCCTTTTCTCCACATCCTTGCCAACATTTGTTATTTGTGTTCTTTTTGAGGATAGCTGTTCTGACAGGTGTGAGGTGATACCTCATTGTGGTTTTGACTTGCATCTCCCTGATGATTAGCAATGTTGAGCATCTTTTCATGTGCCTGTTGACCATCTGCATTTCCTCTTTGGAAAAATGTCTAATCAGTTCTTCTGCTCTTTTTTTTTTTTTTTTTAGTTGTTTTGTTTGTTTGATTTTTTATACTGCAGGTTCTTATTAGGCATCAATTTTATACACATCAGTGTATACATGTCAATCCCAATCGCCCAATTCAGCACACCACCATCCCCACCCCACCGCAGTTTTCCCCCCTTGGTGTCCATATGTCCATTCTCTACATCTGTGTCTCAACTTCTGCCCTGCAAACCGGCTCATCTGTACCATTTTTCTAGATTCCACATACATGCATTAATATACGATATTTGTTTTTCTCTTTCTGACTTACTTCACTCTGTATGACAGTCTCGATCCATCCACTTCTCAACAAATGACTCAATTTCATTCCTTTTTATGGCTGAGTAATATTCCATTGTATATATGTACCACAACTTCTTTATCCATTCGTCTGTTGATGGGCATTTAGGTTGCTTCCATGACCTGGCTATTGTAAATAGTGCTGCAATGAACATTCGGGTGCATGTGTCTTTTTGAATTCATTAGGTCTTCTGCTCATTTTTTAATCAGGTTTTTCTTTTTTTGATATTGCATTGTATGAGCTGTTTATATGTGTTGGAAATTAGTCCCTTATCGGATTATCATTTGCAAATATTTTCTTCCATTCAGTAGGTTATCTTCTCATTGTCTCAAAGGTTTCCTTTGCTATGCAAAAGGTTTTTAAGTTTAATTAGGTTTTTAAGTTTGTTTAATTAACAAAGAGGTTTAAGTTTAAAAGGTTTTTAAGTTTAATTAGGTTTTTAAGTTTGTTTAATTAACAAAGAGGTTTGTTTATTTTGCTTTTATTTCCTTTACTTTAGGAGACAGATCCAAAAAACAACATTACTGCAATTTGTAAAGAGTGTTCTACCTATGTTCTCCTCTAGGAGTTTTATAGTGTCCAGCCTTGCATTTAGGTCTTTAGTCCATTTTGAGTTTATTTTTGTATATGGTGTTAGAGAATGTTCTAATTTCATTGTTTTACATGTAGCTGTCCAGTTTTCCCAGCACCACTTATTGAAGAGACTGTCTTTTCTTCTTGTATATTCTTGCCTCCTTTCTCATTGATTAATTGACCATAAGTGCATGGATTTACTTTTGGGTTTTCTGTTCTGTTCCATTGATCCATGTGTCTGTTTTTGTGCCAGTACCAAACTTTTTGATTACTGTAGCTTTGTAGTGTAGTCTGAAGTCAGGGAGCCTGATTCCTCCAGCTTGATTCTTCTTTCTCAAGATTGTTTTGGCTATTCAGGGTCTTTTGTGTTTACATACAAATTTTTTAAATTTTTGTTCTAGTTCTGTGGAAAATGCCATTGGTATTTTGATAGGGATTGCATTGAACCTGTAGATTGCCTCGGGTAGTCTAGTGTGGTCATTTTAACAATACTGATTCTTCCAATCCAAGAACACAGTGTATCTTTCTGTTTGTGTCATCTTCCATTTCTTTCATCAATGTCTTATAGTTTTTGGAGCACAGGTCTTTTGCTTCCTTAGGTAGGTTTATTCCTAGGTATTTTATTCTTTTTGATGTGATGGTAAATGGGATTGTCTCCTTTATTTATCCTTCTGATAGTTCATTGTTAGTGTATAGAAATGCAACAGATTTCTGTGTATTAATTTTGTATCCTGCAACTTTACCAGATTCATTGATGAGTTCTAGTAGTTTTCTGGTGTTGTCTTTAGGATTTTATATGTTTAGTATTGTGTCATCTGCAAACAGTGACAGTTTTACTTCTTTTCCAATTTAGATTCCTTTTATTTCTTTTTCTTCTGTAATTGCCGTGGCTAGGACTTCCAAAACTATGTTGAATAAAAGTGGTGAGAGTGGACATCCTTGTCTTGTTCCTGATCATAGAGGAAATGCTTTCAGCTTTTCACTGTTGAATATGATGTTAGCTGTGGATTTGTCATATATGGACTTTATTATGTTGAGGTATGTTCCCTCTATGCCTGCTTTCTGGAGAGTTTTTAATCAGAAATGGATGTTGAATTTTAGTGAAAGGTTTTTCTGCATCTATTGAGATGATCATATGGTTTCGATTTTTCAGTTTGTTAATATTGTGTATCACATTGATGGATTTGTGGATACTGTGTCCTTGGGATAAACCCCACTTGATCATGGTGTATGATCCTTTTAATGTATTGTTAGATTCAGTTTGCTAGTATTTTGTTGAGGATTTTTGCATCTATGTTCATCAGTGATATTGGCCTGTAATTTTCTTGATTTTTGATATCTTTGTCAGGGTGATGGTGGCCACATAGAATGAGTTGGGAAGTGTTCCCAATTCTTTGGAATAGTTTGAGAAGTATAGGCTTTAACTCTTCTCTAAATGTTTTGTATCATACATCTGTGAAGCAATCTGGTCATGGACTTTTGTGTCTTGGGAGTTTTTAAATTACTGATTAAATTTCATTACTGGTAATTGGTCTCTTCATATTTTCTGTTTCTTCCTAGTTCAGTCTTAGAAGATTGTACCTTTCTATGAATTTGTCTATTTCTTCTAAGTTGTCCATTTTATTGGCATGTACTTGTTCATAGTAGTCTGTTATGATCTTTTCTATTTCTGTGGTGTTGGTTGTAACTTTTTCATTTCTGATTTTATTGATTTGA
The DNA here is from genome assembly GCF_965194805.1 of Balaenoptera borealis. NCBI lineage: Eukaryota > Metazoa > Chordata > Mammalia > Artiodactyla > Balaenopteridae > Balaenoptera > Balaenoptera borealis. The sequence continues at coordinate 68,965,892 of NC_138862.1, forward strand.
GCCCTCTCCCTTTTTTTCTGATGAGTCTGGATAAAGGTTTATCAATTTTGTTTATCTTTTCAAAGAACCAGCTTTTAGTTTAATTGATCTTTTCTATTGTATTTTTAGTCTCTATTTTATTTATTTCTGCTCTGATCTTTGATTTTTTTCCTTCTACTAACTTTGGGTTGTGTTTGTTCTTCTTTCTCTAGGTGCTTTTAGGTGTAAAGTTAGGTTGTTGACTGGAGATTTTTCTTGTTTCCTGAGGTAAGATTGTATCACTATAAGCTTCCCTCTTACAACTGTTTTTGCTGCCTCCCATAGGTTTTGGATCATCATATTTTCATTTTCATTTATCTCTAGGTACTTTTTAATTTCCTCTTTGATTTCTTCAGTGATTCATTAGTTGTTTAGTAGCATATTTGTTTAGGCTCCATGTGTCTTACAATTTTTTTCTTGTAGTTGATTTCTAGTCTCATAGCATTGTGTTTGAAAAAGATGCTTGATATGATTTCAGTTTTTTTAAATTTACTGAGTCTTGTTTTGTGGCCTAGCATGTGATCTATCCTGGAGAATGTTCCATGTGCCCTTGAAAAGAATGTGTATTCTGCTGCTTTCAGATGGACTGCTCTATAAATATCAATTAAGTCCATTTGGTCGAATGTGTTATTTATGGCCTGTGTTTCTTCATTGATTTTCTGTCTGGATGATCTGTCCATTGATGTAAGTGGGATGTTAGTCCCCCACTATTTTTTTTAATTAATTAATTAATTATTTATTTATTTATTTATTTATGGCTGTGTTGGGTCTTCGTTTCTGTGCGAGGGCTTTCTCTAGTTGCGGCAAGTGGGGGCCACTCTTCATCACGGTGTGTGGGCCTCTATCGCGGCCTCTCTTGTTGCGGAGCACAGGCTCCAGACTCGCAGGCTCAGTAATTGTGGCTCACGGGCCTAGTTGCTCCGCGGCATGTGGGATCTTCCCAGACCAGGGCTCGAACCCGTGTCCCCTGCATTGGCAGGCAGATTCTCAACCACTGCGCCACCAGGGAAGCCCCCCCCCCCACTATTATTGTGTTACTGTCAATTTCTCCTTTTATGTCTGTTAATATTTGCCTTATATATTGAGGTGTTCCTATGTTGGGTGCATATATATTTACAATTGTTATAGCTTCTTCTTGGATTGATCCCTTGATCATCTTGTAGTGTGCTTTGATTCTTGTAACAGTCTTTATTTTAAAGTCTATTTTGTCTGATATAAGTATTCCTACTCTAGCTTTATTTTGATTTCCATTTGCATGGAATACCTTTTTCTATCCCCTCACTTTCAGTCTGTATGTGTCTCTAGTTCTAAAGTGAGTCTCTTGTAGGCAGCATATATACAGGTCTTGTTTTTGTATCCATTCAGCCACTCTTTGTCTTTTGAGTTGGAGCATTTAGTCCATTTACATCTAAGGTAATTATCAATATGTATGTTCCTATTGCCATGTTGTTAATTGTTTTGGATTTGTTTTTCTAGGTCTTTTCGCCCCCTTTTTCTTTTTGTTCTTTTCTCTTATGATTTGATGACTATCTTTAGTGTTATGTTTGGATTGCTTTTTCTTTGTTGTGTGTATATATATTATAGATTTTTGGTAGGAAGGATCTGTATAGCTGTCTCTCTCTCTCTCTCTCTCTCTCTCTCTCTCTCTCTCTCTCTCTATATATATATATATATATATATATGTATATATGATTGTTTTAAGTTGCTGATCTCTTAATTTCAAATGCATTTTAAAAACCCTTTATTTGTACTCTCCTCCCCCCAATTACTGTTTTTGATATATTTTACATCTAATTGTTTTGTGCATCCCTTAACTTCTTATTGAGGAGATAGATGATTTTTACTACTTTTGTCTTTTAACCTCCCTACTAGCTTTGTATATTGATGATTTCCTAACTTTACTGTATGTTTGCCTTTACTGGTGAGCTTTTTCATTTCATAATTTTCTTCTTTCTAGTTGTGGCATTTTCTTTTTCACCTAGAGAAGTTCCTTTAACATTTGTTGTAAAGCTGGTTTGGTGGTGAACGCTTAGCTTTTGCTTGTCTGTAAAGATTTTGATCTCTCCATCAAATCTGAACAAGAGGTTTGCTGGGTAGACTATTCTTGGATGTAGGTTTTTCCCTTTCATCATGTTAAATAATCATGCCACTCCCTTCTGGCCTGCAGAGTTTCTGCTAAAAAAGTCAGCTGATAGCGTTATGGGCATTTCCTGTATGTTATTTGTTGCTTTTCCCTTGCTGCTTTTAATATTCTCTTAATCTTTAATTTTTGTCATTTTAATTACATGTCGTGGTGTGTTCCTCTTTGGGTTCATCCTGTATGGGACTCTCTGCTTCATGGGTTTGGCTGACTGTTTCCTTTCCCAGGTTAGGGATGTTTTCAGCTATTATGTCTTCAAATATTTTCTTAGGTCTTTTCTCTCTTATCCTTTTGGAACAGCTATAATGCAAATATTAGTGCACTTGATGTTGTCCCAGAGATCTCTTAAACTGTCCACATTTCTTTTCATTCTTTTTTCTGTTTGATGACAGCAATTTCCACTACTGTCTTCCAGCTCACTGGTCTGTTCCTTTGTATCATTTATCTATTATTGATTCCTTCTGTGTATTTTTCATTTCAGTTATTGTATTCTTCATCTCTGGCTGGTTGCTCTTTATATTTTCTAACTCTTTATTGATAACTTCTAACTTACTGCTCTGTGCATTCATTATTTTCCCAAGTTCTTTGATCATCTTTATGATCATTACTCTGAACTCCTTCTTGGGTAGATTGTCTGTCTCCCCTTCACTTAGTTGTTGTTCTGGGGTTTTAGCTTGTTCTTTTGTCTGGAACATGTTCCTCTGCCACCTCATTTTGCCTAAGTTGCTATTTGTATTTTTATGTATGTGTAGGTTAGCTATGTGCCTCAACCTCGGAGAAGTGGCATTCTGTAGGAGACGTCCTATGGGCCCCAGCAGTGCACTCCCCTCTCGTCACCCAAGGTATATGCTCTAGGGGTTCCCCCTAAGAGGGCTGTGTGGGTCCTTCTGTTTTGGCAGGTGACTAGGTGGGCATTCTGGTAGGCTTGGTTGGCCCTTTGCATGGTTGGTTGCCAGTCCCTTCTGTGGGTGGATGCTGCTGGCTGTTGCTTAGCAGGGCCTGGTCACAAGGCAGCTGGCTGCAGAACCCTAGGGGGCCCTGGGGCTAGTGCTGGCTCAGTGGTGGGCAGAGTCAGGGTCTGGAAGATTCTGGGGCTGTTGCCCACCCACTGGTAGGTGAAGCCAGATCCTGGGGTTAGTGCTGGACTGCTGACAGGTAGAGCCGGTTCTTGGAATCTGGCTGCAGGGCCCAAGGATCCCAGAGCTCATTTCAGATTGTTGGGGTGGTGGATGTTGTTAGGGCAATTCCTGACACAGTTGAGTGTGGGGTTTGGGGTGTCCTGAAGCTTGCATTGGTCTGCTAGTGGACAGGGCCCAGATGGTCACAGGGTACCGTCTGGCCTGCTGTGGGTAGCTGGGTCTGCAGGCTGCTGGATTGTAATTTTCCTGTGTCTGGTGTCTGACCCCTGGTGGGTGAGGCTGATTTAGAGGCTAGTGAAGGCTTCCTTGAGAGTAGGGCCAGTGCCTGCCCAATGGTGGGTGGAGCTGGGTCTTGGCCCTCTGGTAGGGAGGGCTGTGTCTATGGATGTGTCTAGAGGTGGCTATGGGCTCAGGAAGCCATTAGGCAGCCTTACTGCTGATGGGTGGGACTGTGTCCCTGCCCAATTGGTTGCTTGGCCTGAGGCATCACAACACTGGTGCTTACAAGTTGTTGGATGGGGTTCTGTTTTCTCCGCATTCTTGCCAGCATTTGTTCTTTGTGTTCTTTTTGAGGAGAGCCACTCTGACAGGTGTGAGGTGATATCTCATTGTGTTTTTGATTTGCATTTTCCTGGTGGTTAGCAATGTTGAGCATCTTTTCATGTGCCTGTGGGCCATCTGTATATCTTTTTTGGAAAAATGTCTATTCAGGTCTTCTACCCATTTTTTAATTGGTTTTCCTGATCTTGAATTGTATAAGCTATTTATATCTTTTAGATATTAACCCCTTATTGGTCATATCATTTGCAGGTATTTTTCTTGCATTCAGTAGGGTCTTCTTTTCGTTAATGGTTTCCTTTGCTGTGCAAAAGCTTTAATTAGGTCCCATTAATTTTTGCTTTTGTGTCTTTTGCCTTACAAGACAAATTGTAGCAAATTTTTTTTCAGATCTATGTTAGAGTGTTCTACCTATGTTCTCTTTTAGAAGTTCTGTGGTTTCAGGTCTTACATTTAGGTATTAATCTATTTTGAGTTTTTGTAGATGGTTTCAGAAAGTGCTTTAATTTCTCTTACATGTAGCTGTCCAGTTTTCCCAGTACCACTTGTTGAAGAGACTCTTTTCCAGTGTATATGCTTGCTGCTTTTGTTGTACATTGACCATAGGTATGTGGGTTTATTTCTGGGCTGTCTATTCTGTTCCATTTATCTGTGTGTCTGCTTTTGTGCTAGTACCATACTGTTTTGATTACAATGAAGCAACAGTATAGTCTGAAGTCAGGAAGTGTGATTCGAGCTGTTCTTTAAAAATTGTTTTGGATGGATTGGTTCAAGATGGCACAGTAGAAGGACATGCTCTAACTAACTCCCTCTTGCAAGAGCACCAGAATCACAACGAACTGCTGAACAATCATCAACAGGAAGACACTGGAACTCACCAAAAAGATACCCCACATCCAAAGACAAAGGAGCAAGCCACAATGAGATGGTAGGAGGGGCGCAATCACAATAAAATCAAATCCCATAACTGCTGGGTGGGTGACTCACAAAATGAAGAACACTTTTATACCACTGAGTCCACCCACTGGAATGAAGGTTCTGAGCCCCACATCAGGCTGCCCAACCTGGGGATCTGGCAACAGGAGGAGGCATTCCTAGAGAATCAGACTTTGAAGGCCAGCAGGATTTCATTGCAGGACTTCAACAGGACTGGGGGAAACAGAGACTCCACTCATTGAGGGCACACACACAATAGTGTGTGCATCAGGACCCAGGGGAAGGAGCAATGACCCCATAACAGACTGAATCAGACCTACCTGCTAGTGTTGGAGGGTCTCCTGCAGAGGCGGGGGTTGGCTGTGTCTCACCGTGAGGACAAGGACACTGGCAGCAGAAGTTCTGGGAAGTACCCCTTGGCGTGAGCCCTCCCAGAGTCTGCCATTAGCCCCACCAAAGAGCCCAGGTAGGCTCCAGTGTTGGGTCACCTCAGACCAAACAACCAACATGGAGGGAACCCAGCACCACCCATCAGCAGACAGACAAGCAGATTAAAGTTTTACTGAGCTCTGCCCACCAGAGCAACAGCCAGCTCTACCCACCACCAGTCCCTCCCATCAGGAAACTTGCACAAGCCTCTTAGATAGCCCATCCACCAGAGGGCAGACAGCAGAAGCAAGAAAAACTACAATCCTGCAGCCTGTGGAACAAAAACCACATTCACAGAAAGATAGACAAGATGAAAAGGCAGAGGGCTATGTACCAGATGAAGAAACAAGATAAAACCCCAGAAAAACAACTAAATGAAGTGGAGATAGGCAACCTTCCAGAAAAAGAATTCAGAATAATGATAGTGAAGATGATCCAGGACCTCGGAAAAAGAATGGAGGCAAAGATCGAGAAGATGCAAGAAATGTTTAATAAAGACCAAGAAGAATTAAATAACAAACAGAGATGAACAATACAATAACTGAAATGAAAAATATACTGGAAGGAAGCACCAGCAGATTAAGACAGAAGAATGGATAAGTGACCTGGAATACAGGATGGTGGAATTCACTGCTGCAGAACAGAATAAAGAAAAAAGAATGAAAAGAAATGAAGACAGCCTAACAGGCCTCTGGGACAACATTAAACGTAACAACATTCGCATTATACGGGTCCCAGAAGGAGAAGAGAGAGAGAAAGGACCTGAGAAAATATTTGAAGAGATTATAGTCGAAAACTTCCCTAACATGGGAAAGGAAATAGCCACCCAAGTCCAGGAAGCACAGAGAGTCCCATACAGGATAAACCCAAGGAGAAACATGCCAAGACACATAGTAATGAAACGGGCAAAAATTAAAGACAAAAATTATTGAAAGCAGCAAGGGAAAACAACAAATAACATACAAGGGAACTCCTGTAAGGTTAACTCCTGTAAGATTTCTCAGCAGAAACTCTACAAGCCAGAAGGAGTGGCATGACATATTTAAAGTGAGGAAAGGGAAGAAGCTACAGCTAAGATTACTCTACCCAGCAAGGATCTCATTCAGATTTGATGGAGAAATCAAAAGCTTTACAGACAAGCAAAAGCTAAGAGAACTCAAACCACCAAACCAGCCCTACAACAAATGCTAAAGGAACTTCTCTAAGTGGGAAACACAAGAGAAGAAAAGGACCTACAAAAACAAACCCAAAACAATTAAGAAAATGGTAATAGGAACATACATATCAATAATTACCTTAAACGTGAATGGATTAAATGCTCCAACCAAAAGACACAGGCTCACTGAATGGATACAAAAACAAGACCCATATATATGCTGTCTACAAGAGACCCATTTCAGACCTAGGGACACATACAAAATGAAAGTGACAGGATGGAAAAAGATATTCCGTGCAAACGGAACTCACAAGAAAGCTGGAGTAGCAATACTCATATCATAAAATAGACTTTACAAAAAAGAATGTTACAAGAGACAAGGAAGGACACTACATAATGATCAAGGGATCAATCCAAGAAGAAGATATAACTATTATAAATATATATGCACCCAACACAGGAGCACCTCAATACATAAGGCAACTGCTAACAGTTATAAAAGAGGAAATCGACAGTAACACAATAGTGGGGGACTTTAACACGTCACTTAAACCAATGGACAGATCATCCAAACAGAAAATTAATAAGGAAACACAAGCTTTAAAAGACACAGTAGACCAGATAGATTTAATTGATATTTATAGGACATTCCATCCAAAAACAGCAGATTACACTTTCTTCTCAAGTGCGCATGGAACATTCTCCAGGATAGATCACATCTTGGGTCACAAATCAAGTCTCAATAAATTTAGGAAAATTGAAATCATATCAAGCATCTTTTCTGACCACAACGCTATGAGATTAGAAATCAATTACAGGGAAAAAAATGTAAAAAACACAAACACATGGAGGCTAACAATACGTTACTAAATAACCAAGAGATCACTGAAGAAATCAAAGAGGAAATAAAAAAATACCTAGAGACAAATGACAATCAAAACACGACGATCCAAAACCTATGGGATGCAGTAAAAGCAGTTCTAAGAGGGAAGTTTATAGCAATACAATCCTACCTTGGGAAACAACAAACATCCCAAATAAACAATCTAACCTTACACCTAAAGGAACTAGCAAAAGAAGAACAAACAAAACCCAAAATTACTAGAAGGAAAGAAATCATAAAGATCAGAGCAGAAATAAATGAAATAGAAACAAAGAAAACAATAGCAAAGATCAATAAAACTAAAAGCTGGTTCTTTGAGAAGATAAACTAAATTGATAAACCATTAGCCAGACTCATCAAGAGGGAGAAAACTCAATAAAATTAGAAATGAAAAAGGAGAAGTTACAACAGACAATGCAGAAATACAAAGCATCCTAAGAGACTACTACAAGCAACTCTATGCCAATAAAATGGACAACCTGGAAGAAATGGACAAATTCTTAGAAAGGTATAACCTTCCAAGACTGAACCAGGAAGAAATAGAAAATATGAACAGACCAATCACAAGTAATGAAATTGCAACTGTGATTGATTAAAAATCTTCCAACAGAAGTCCAGCACCAGATGGCTTCACAGGTGAATTCTCTCAAACATTTAGAGAAGAGCTAACACCCATCCTTCTCAAACTCTTCCAAAAAATTGCAGAGGAAGGAACACTCCCAAACTCATTCTGAGGCCACCATCGCCCTGATACCAAAACCAGACAAGGATACTACAAAAAAAGAAAATTACAGAGCAATATCACTGATGAATATAGATGCAAAAATCCTCAACAAAATACTATCAAACAGAATCCAACAACCCATTAAAAGGATCATACACCATGATCAAGTGGGATTTATCCCAGGGATGCAAGGATTCTTCAATATACACAAATCAATCAATGTGATACACCATATTAACAAATTGAAGAATAAAAAACATATGATCATCTCAATAGATGTAGAAAAACCTTTGACAAAATTCAACACCCTTTTATGATAAAAACTCTCCAGAAAGTGGGCATAGAGGGAACCTACCTCAACATAATAAAGCCCATACACGACAAACCCACAGCAAACATCATTCTCCGTGGTGAAAAACTGAAAGCACTTCCTCTAAGATCAGGAACAAGACAAGGATGTCCACTCTCGCCACTGTTATTCAACATAGCTTTGGAAGTCCTAGCCACAGCAATTAGTGAAGAAAAAGAAATAATAAAAGGAATACAAATTGGAAAGGAAGAAGTCAAACTGTCACTGTTTGCAGATGACATGATACTATACATAGAGAATCCTAAAGTTGCCAGCAGAAAACTACTAGAGCTAATCAGTGAATTTGGTAAAGTTGCAGAATACAAAATTAATGCACAGAAATCTCTTGCATTCCTATACACTAACAACGAAAGATCAGAAAGAGAAATCAAGGAAACAATCCCATTCACCATTGCAACAAAAAGAATAAAATACCTAGGAATAAATCTGCCTAAGGAGGTAAAAGTCCTATACTCAGAAAACTATAAGACACTGATGAAAGAAATTAAAGATGATACAAACAGATGGAGAGATATACCATGTTCTTGGATTGGAAGAATCAATATTGTGAAAATGACTGTACTACCCAAAGCAATCTACAGATTCAATGCAATCCCTATCAAATTACCAATGGCATTTTTTTTTTACAGAACTAGAACAAAAAATCTTAAAATTTCTATGGAGACACAAAACACCCTGAATAGCCAAAGTGGTCTTGAGGGAAAAAAACAGAGCTGGAGGAATCAGACTCCCTGACTTTATACTATACTACAAAGCTACGGTAATCAAGACAATATGGTACTGGCACAGAAACAGAAATATAGATCAGTGGAACAGGATAGAAAGCCCAGAGATAAACCCATGCACCTATGGTCAACTAATCTATGACAAAGGAGGCAAGGATATACAATGAAGAAAAGACAGTCTCTTCAATAAGTGGTGCTGGGAAAACTGGACAGCTACATGTAACAGAATGAAATTAGAACACTCCCTAACACCATACACAAAAATAAACTCAAAATGGATTAGAGACCTAAATGTAAGACTGGACACTATAAAACTCTTAGAGGAAAACATAGGAAGAATAGTCTTTGTCATAAATCACAGCAATACCTTTTTTGATACACCTCCTAGAGTAATGGAAATGAAAACAAAAATAAACAAATGGGACCTAATGAAACTTCAAAGCTTTTGCATAGCAAAGGAAACTACAAACAAGACAAACAGAAAACCCTAAGAATAGGAGAAAAATTTGCAAATGAATCAATGGACAAAGGACTAATCTCCAAAATATATAAACAGCTCATGCAGCTCAATATTAAAAAAACAAACAACCCAATCCAAAAATGGGCAGAAGACCTAAATAGACATTTCTCCAAAGAAGACATACAGATGGCCAAGAAGCACATGAAAAGCTGCTCAACATCACTAATTATTAGAGAAATGCAAATCAAAACTACAATGAGGTATCACCTCACACCAGTTAGAATGGGCATCATCAGAAAATCTACAAACATCAAATGCTGGAGAGGGTGTGGAGAAAAGGGAACCCTCTTGCACTGTTGGTGGGAATGTAAATTGATACAGCCACTATGGAGAACAGGATGGAGGTTCCTTAAAAAACCAAAAATAGAATTACCATATGACCCAGCAATCCCACTACTGGGCATATACCCAGAGAAAACCATAATTCAAAAAGACACATGCACCCCATGTTCACTGCAGCACTATTTACAATAGCCAGGACATGGAAGCAACCTAAATGCCCATCGACAGACGAATGGATAAAGATGATGTGGTGCATATATACAATGGAATATTACTCAGCCATAAAAAGGCATGGAATTAGGTCATTTGTAGAGACGTGGATGGATCTAGAGACTATCATACAGAGTGAAGTAAGTTAGAAAGAAAAACAAATATTGTATATTTACGCATATATGTGGAGCTTAGAAAAATGGTACAGATGAACCGGTTTGCAGAGCGGAAATTGAGACACAGATGTAAAGAACAAACGTATGGACAGCAAGAGGGGAAAGTGGCGGGGGGAGGGTGGTGGTGGTGTGAAGAATTGGGAGATTGGGATTGACATATATACACTAATATGTATAAAATGGATAGCTAATAAGAACCTGCTGTATAAAAAAAATAAAATAAAATTCAAAAATTCAAAAAATAAAAATAAAAATAAATAAAAATTGTTTTGGCTATTTGGGGCCTTTTGAGTTTGGGCTCATTCAAATTATTCCTTAGATATGCATCTTTACTATATAGGGCCATCATCCAAAGCACAACATGCATCCTGTTTTTCCATACTGAATTCCCCTCAGTGCACACCATGGGAGCAATGGGCAGTGGCTGTCGTGACTGGTAGCTTGATTCTTGAACTGGAATGGCAGGCAACATTCCCTTTCCACAATCCCAGTAATCAAATACCACCTATGTGCCAGCTGTCAAGGCATTCATAGGCCCAAGATTGGTAATCAAAGTGTAGACAAAAGACATATCCTGAGGGGGCACACAGAATGCCAGACTTCTTATTAAACTTTTAGGACATGGTCAAGCTAGGGATCAGTGTCTTACCTTTACAAATTGGACTTTCTCAATCATTCTTAGTTTGGGTCACTTTGATATTAAATATGGAAGTGACGTACGCTGGGAAAAATAGGTACTGTTTCTACAATATCCTAAGTAGAACTTTGACAGGGGTAGACACAAAGGTCTTTTGTTTGTTTGTTTTGTTTTAATCTGAGGGCCAAATTTCAACTTAGTCAAAAAAACAGGGGACAGGAAATTCTGTTGATTAGCCTAACCTGATATGTTACAACCGAGGACTTTTAATTTTAAGTCACAGTGACGTTAGGGCTGGTTGAAAATTCATGACAGGCACAACCCAGGGGTCAGCATGTCAAATGCAGAAAATAGTTTTGGATGACATATCCAACAGTTAGAGAGATTACCTGCTTTTGCCAAAGTATGAGAAATCCTCATTATTGAATTGTTCTTCCAAGCTTGGGAAGTTAGAAACAAAGCAGAAGCATAATAAAAGAAAACAATCATTCTGGTAACCTAACAAGCTATTGATATTTAAATTGCCTTCTGAAAAGTTTTACTTTACGAAGTTACCACTGCAGCAATTCTGTTCACCTCAATTTCTTTCCTGCAGCTTCCTTCTGAAAAGCAACTTAAGAACTGTTAGGGGTTCACTTGCCCACTTGGAGAAGCCAGTGTCAGGGTCTGGAACCAGCCATGTTTTGGATGATCTGTCAAGGTTCTCTCCTTCTACATAGTTTCCATTTCCTGTAGACAGATGTGTGGCTCTGTCGACCTCTGCAAGATGAGCTTACCGCGAGTGTAATGAATCCATGTCTTTATTCCCTTCTGCTTCACTGAGGAATGGGTCACAAGTAGCACCTCATAAGGTCCAATCCAGCAAGTATGGAACGGGTCCAGGAAGTGCAGAGAGTCCCATACAGGATAAACTGAAGGAGGACCACACTGAGGCCATGTTAATCAAATTGACAAAAATTAGAGACAAAGAGAAAATATTAAAAGCAACAAGGGAAAAGCAACAAATAATATACAAGGGAATCCCCATAAGGATATGAGCTGATTTTTCCACAGAAACTCTGCAGGCCAGAAGGGAGTGGCACAATATATTTAAAGTGAAGTAAGTCAGAGAAAGACAAATACCATATGATATGACTCATATGTGGAATCTAATTTTTATAAAATGATACAAATGAACTTATTTACAAAGAGAAATAGACTTACAGATATCGAGAACAAACTTATGGTTACAAAAGGGGAACCGTGGCAGGGCGAGGGATAAATCAGGAGCTTGGGATTAACGTACACACACTACTATATATAAGATAACCAGCAAGGCCCTACTTTATAGCACAGGGAACTCTACTCAATATTCTGTGATAACCTATATGAGAAAATCTGAAAACAAATGAATATATGTAATATGTATAACTGAATCACTTTGCTGTACACCTGAAAGTAACACAACATTGTAAATCAACTATACTCCAATAAAAAAACAAGCAAAACTAATATATGAGTAAGGAGTCAGTAGAGTGGCTACCTTTAGGGAGGGAGATTAGTTGATGGGATGGTATATGAGGTCAATTTCTGGAGTTTTCTTGTACTTGATTAGGATGGTAGTTACATGAGTATGTTAACTTTGTAAAAGTTCTTTGTACATTCATGATTTGTATGCTTTTTCAAATACATGTTACATTTGAATTTTAAAAGTTTATTAAAAGAGAAACAAAAACACAATGATCCAAAACCTATGGGATGCAGCAAAAGCAGTTCTAAGAGGGAGGTTTATAGCAATACAACCTTACCTCAGGAAACAAGAAAAATCTCCAATCAACAACCTAACCTTTCACGTAAAGCAACTAGAGAAAGAAGAACAAACAAGAGCTAAAGTTAGTAGAAGGAAAGAAATCATAAAGATCAGAGCAGAAATATTAATAAATGACAGATGAAGAAAATCGAAAAGATCAATTAAACTAAGCTGGTTCTTTGAAAAGATAAACAAAATTGATAAACCTTAAGCCAACTCATCAAGAAAAAAAGGAGGGAACTCAAATCAATAAAATTAGAAATGAAAAAGAAGTTACAACCGACACCACAGAAACACAAAGGATCATAAGAGATGACTGCAAGCAACTATATGCCAATAAAATGGACAACCTAGAAGAAATGGACAAATTCGTAGAAAGGTACAATCTTCCAAGACTGAACTAAGAAGAAGCAGAAAATATGAACAGACCTATCACAAGTACTGAAATTGAAACTGTGATTAGGAAATTTCCAACAAACAAAAGTCCAGGACCAGATGGCTTCACAGGCGAATTCTATCATCAAACATTTAGGGAAGAGTTAACACCTATCCTTCTGAAAGTCTTCCAAAAAACTGCAGAGGAAAGAACACCCCCCAACTCATTCTATGAGGCCACCATCACCCTGATAGCAAAACCAGACAAAGATACCACAAAAAGAGAAAATGATAGGCCAATATCACTGATGAACATAGACATAAAAATCCTCAAGAAAATACTAGCAAACCAAATCCAACAATACATTAAAAGGATCATACACCATGATCAAGTGGGATTTATCCCAGGGATGCAAGGATTTTTCAATATTTGCAAATCAATCAATGTGATATACCACAGTAACAAATTGAAGAATAAAAACCATAGGATCATCTCAATAGATGCAGAAAAAGCTTTTGATGAAATTCAACACCAATTTATGATTTAAAAAAAAAAGTCTCCAGATAGTGGACATAGAGGGAAACTAACTCAACATAATAAAGGCCATATATGACACACTCACAGCTAGCATCATACTTAATGGTGAAAAGCTGAAAGCATCCCTTAAGATCAGGAACATGACAAGGAGGTCCACTCTTGCCACTTTTATCCAACATAGTTTTGGAAGTCCTAGCCACAGCAATTACAGAAGAAAAAGAAAAGGAATCCAAATTGGCAAAGAAGTAAAACTGTCACTGTTTGCAGATGACATGATACTAAACATAAAGAATCCTAAAGATGCTACCTGAAAACTACTAGGGCTCATCAATGAATTTGGTAAAGTTGCAGGATACAAAATTAATACGCAGAAATCTCTTGCATTCCTATACACTAACAACAAGAGATCAGAAAGAGAAATTAGGGAAACAATCCCATTCACCATCACTTCAAAAAGAATAAAATGCCTAGGAATAAACCTACCTAAGGAAGCAAAAGACCTGTGCTCCAAAAACTGTAAGACATTGATGAAAAATTGAAGATGACACAAACAAATGGAAAGATACACTGTGTTCTTGGGTTGGAAGAATCAGTATTGTTAAAACGACCATCGTAGACTACCCAAGGCAATCTACAGGTTAAATGCAATCCCTATCAAATTACCAATGGCATTTTTCACAGAACTACAATAAATTTTAAAATTTGTATGGAAACACAAAAGACCCTGAATAGCCAACGCAATCCTGAGAAAGAAAATGGAGCTGGAGGAATCAGGCTCCCTGACTTCAGATTATACTACAAAGCTACAGTCATCAAAACAGTATGGCACTGGCACAACAACAGAAATATAGATCAATGGAACGGGATAGAAAGCCCAGAAATAAACCCATGATCAATTAATCTATGAAAAAAGGAGGCAAGACTATACAGTGGAGAAAAGACAGTTTCTTCAATAAGTGGTGTAAAACTGGACAGCTACGTGTTAAAGAATGAAATTAGAATATTCTCTAACACCATACACAAAATAAACTCAAAATAGATTAAAGACCTAAATGTAACACTGGATACTACAAAACTCTAAGAGGAAAACATAAGCAGAACACTCTCTGACATAAATCACAGCAGTATCTTATTTGGCCCACCTCCTAGAGTAATGAAAACAAAAAACAGACAAATGAGACCTAATTAAACTTAAAAGTTTCTCTACAGCAAGGAAACCATAAACAAAATGAAAAGGGAACCCACAGAATGGGAGAAAATATTTGCAAATGAAGCAACTGACAAGGGATTAATCTCCAAAATATACAACAGCTCATGCAGCTCTATATCAAAAAAACCAAACAGCCCAATCAAAAAATGGGCAGAAGACCTAAATAGACACTTCTCCAAAAAAGACATACAGATGGCCCAACAGCACATGAAAAGATGCTCAACATCACTAATTATCAGAGAAATGCAAATCAGAACTACAATGAGGTATCACCTCACACTGGTCAGAATGGCCATTATCAAAAAGTCTACAAACAATAAATGCTGGAGAGGGTGTGGAGAAAAGGAAACCCTCTTGCACTGTTGGTGGGAATGTAAATCGGTACAACCACTATGGAGAACAGTATGGAGGTTCCTTAAAAAATTAAAAAATAGAACTACCATATGACCCAGCAATCCCACTACTGGGCATATACCCTGAGAAAACCATAATTCAAAAAGATACATGCACCCCAATGTTCACTGCAGCACTATTTACAACAGCCAAGACATGGAAACAACCTAAATGTCCCTAGACAGAGGAATGAATAAAGAAGATGTGGTACGTATATACAATGGAATATTACTCTGCCATAAAAAAGAATGAAATAATGCCATCTGCAGCAACGTGGATGGACCTAGAGATCATCATACTAAGTGAAGTCAGAGAAAGACAAATACCCTATGCTATCACTCATATGTGGAATCTAATTTTTTAAAAATGATTCAAATGAACTTACTTACAAAACAGAAACAGACATACAGATATTGAAAACAAACTTATGGTTACCAAAGGGGAACTGTGGGTGGGGGAGAGATTAATCAGGAGTTTGGGATTAACCTACAGACACTACTATATATAAGATAACTAGCAAGGACATACTGTATAGCACAGGGAACTCTACTCAGTACTCTGTGATAACCTATATGAGAAAAGAATGTGAAAAAGAATGGATATATATATATGTAAAACTGAGTCATTTTGCTGTACACCTGAAACACGAAATTGTAAATCAACTATACTATAAAATAAAAATTAATTTAAAAAAAGACTTAAGGACACAGTTAAAGACTTGATTACAATGCAACTATCAAGGGAATTTGGGTATTTCTGTGCCATACAATATTTCAGATAAGACATTTATATTAATGACATTTACCCATAAAATATAATCAAATGTTTACCACTCATTTGACAGTGCTTCCCATGTAATTTAACATATCATATAATCCTAATTAGTTCAATATCTTTCTTTGCTACAGAGAGAAAAGAAATCTCTTGAG
Source organism: Balaenoptera borealis (assembly GCF_965194805.1). Taxonomy (NCBI): domain Eukaryota; kingdom Metazoa; phylum Chordata; class Mammalia; order Artiodactyla; family Balaenopteridae; genus Balaenoptera; species Balaenoptera borealis. The sequence goes on from NC_138862.1 coordinate 68,982,029, forward strand.
ATGTTCCAAGGACCTTCTGGAAAACCCTAAATAAAGTTTTGCTAGAGGTCAAACAAACTTCAACTAGAATTTTATTCTTTGGAAGTTTATTTTTAAAATATCTGAAAAAAGCTTTAAAACAGTTGGTCAAATAGGCTCATAGGTCACTGTGAAATTATACTTATTCACTTAAGTGACAATAAGAGATTTCAAAGACTTCAAAGACAGTATAGAAAGTTACAACAGATCACTTTAAAAAGGTAAAGAAACGTCAAATCTGTTACCAATAGCAGCTCAGTATTCAAAAAAAAACTTTGTTCTCCTGAGAGAGAAATCAAACTCCAGTCTCATCGGTTTTTAATAAAAATTCATTCACCATTGTATTCAATCCAATCTAACCAGCCCTGACCATGCAAAAAACTCATCAAGGTTCCTTTTCTACAAATTGTCCATAAATTTCTGTATCTGTTAGTTAATCCCTTATTTTCTTTCCTATTTTGAAATAACCAGCTTTAGGACAAAATTACTTTCTTTTCCCTTAACACAATAGATTTTCATTCCTCATACTTTTTTACTGGACACATACATCCTACTTTCTTTGCATACTGAACCATTTCCCACATTTCTAGTAATTTTAATTACAATTTAACCCTTTAAAACCTTCATCTCCAGCAAAAACCAAGAAGTGAGTAATTGTGAACTGTCTGTCATACCAGCATTTCCTGATTAACCAACTTATGAACATATTCTATAGCCTCTAGAAACATTTTCTCACAGCATAATTTCTTTCCTCAATGTGGTACAAGAGGTGTGTCTGGTAAACCCAAACACCTTGAGTTCCTCTCTAGTAAGAGGACAAAAAGTAAACTTAGATTTGTTTAGCAATTAATGTTCTAACGGTATCTTATTTGAAATAATCTGGATATTTAATGAATTTATTTAACTTAACTTAGCAAAACTCTGAAGCGTCAAGTTACCAAAATCTGTAGAGACTATTTTTAGACATTCCAAAAACATAGTTATTCCTGAAGAGTTCACCTAAAAACCTCTTCGCATTTACATTTAATTTTCTTAAGTTTTATCATACCAAGTTAATTTTCTTGTTGAAACATTTTGTAACAGAAATATGAACTTGACATAGTAAGTCTAGGTACAATGAAAGTATTATACTTAATGACTCTAAAGATATGTCTGTATTAAATCAACAACTTAAACTTGTTATTCATTGAAGAAATCCTAGATCATGTGATCCTTTTAAAAATTTAGGTTAGTTTCTGTTGTGTTTTAGGATTCATATAAACTTTAATTTCCTTTAAGCCAATTAAATAGAGCTCATTTACAAGTTAATTTTGGTAAAATCCAGAGGTAGACATATTTATAATTGTACACGTAGACATACATACATCCCTATAGACACAGACAGATCTCAGTTTTCCTCCTTGAGTTTAAAAAGGCCTCTTTTTCTCCTCTCATCTCAGGACTTGGAGATAGTCTAAATAAGAGTAAGACAGGAGTTCCTGAGAGTCCTGGTTGAACACTGACATCTCAAAGGCACAGGGATAGAAATGCAAGTTCTTCCTAGAAAGACTTGTTTCCTTAGGGTCAGAATTCTGAAAATGTTTTAATCAAGACAGCTTTCTCTAACACATACACAAAACCAGTTTTGGAATGTCAAAGGAGCCCCATCTTGGGCATTTTTCTCTGGAATCTAAAGAGTATTGTGGCCATGCAGTGTTACAAAATTTTTTCCTTTGAAAGTCACCCAATTGTGGAGAATGCTCCAAGGGGAAAATCGAATTAACATTTCTCATTTTGAAGAGGTTTTTCCTCGAGGTGGCCACAGCAACAAAGTTTTGCTACTGTTGCAAAGGAACTCAGCCCCCCAACAGACTTTTTTTTTTTTTTTTTTTTTTTAAACAACAGAAATTTATTTCCTCATAGTCCTGGAAGCTGGAAATCCAAGATCAAAGGGTCACCAGGTTTGGTTTCTTTTGAGATCTCTCTCCTTGGCTTGAAAATGGCCACTTAGTCCTCACATGATCTTTCCTCTGGCTAGACAACTATTTTTTTAAAAAATTAATTAATTAATTTTTGGCTGCGTTGGGTCTTCGTTGCTGTGCATGGGCTTTCTCTAGTTGCGGCGAGCAGGGGCTACTCTTCGTTGCGCAGGCTTCTCATTGCAGTGGCTTCTCTTGCTGTGGAGCACAGGCTCCAGGCGCGCGGGCTTCAGTGGTTGTGGCTCATGGGCTCCAGAGCGCAGGCTCAGTAGTTGTGGTGCATGGGCTTCGTTGCTCTGCAGCATGTGGGATCTTCCCGGATCAGGGCTCGAACCCGTGTGCCCTGCACTGGCAGGCAGATTCTTAACCACTGCACAACCAGGGAAGCCCCAAGACAACTATTGATAACTAAGACAATCTGACATAGATGGACATGAACAAGACCAAAACAAACAAACAAAAAACAATCCAGAGGCCCGAGGCTTTAACCCAGGTACTGAGTACCTCAGCAGCTGTAACCTTTCATATTGTCTGCCAAATTCTCACCAGGTGGGCCTCCAACCCAGGACCTGGACAGGATTGCCAAACAATCTTGGCACAGGGACATTTCTTTAACAAGGTTACTCACCCAAAAGACACCTTCCAACCCAAACCCCAAACTGTTTTTTCACTGCAAAAGAAAATTAAGTGCCAGAAGTCTGCAGTGCCTCCCGGGGGAATTCCAGGGGACGGTCCCTAGAATCAGGGAACTGCTGAGACTTGTCCACAGGCTCTCAATACCAGCAAGGGGCCGACAAACCATGGGCAAAAGCTCCATCTGGAGGTAACCTTCTGGCTGGCTTGCCAAATTTGTTACCAAACCTAGGTTTGTTTTGCCTGTCACACAGCAAGCCAAAATGCTGAGATAACTGTTTACTGCAAACCTTGTTTATTCACAAGGCAGTCAGGAGAGGTGACAGGAGAACAAATCTCAAATCTTCCTCCATGAAGGCAAGGGGTTCAGGGTATTTATGGGATGAAGAATAAAGAAGCAGGGCAGTCTGAAGCATGGGGAGTATGGGGAAAGGTGATTGGAATAAGGTGTGGTAATCCACGTTCTGTGCAGGTGTAACTAGGCTACAGGCCTCTGCATGTTCTGAGGGTGCAGTTTTAGCCCTCAGATGTCAAAAGGTCACTGAGAAGATGCTCGCACATGCCCAGTTGAAGGGTTAGTGGTCCCACCCAGTCTTAACCAGCTCAGCTCTATCTAGACACAGCTAACTCTGGCTCAGCTGAACTAGACACAGCTAACTCAAGTTCCTGGAAAACTCCAGCAAACATCTTATTGTTTAGGCTACATGAGGCTTGGAGGATATGCAAGTCTTGTAGCAACAATTAGAATGACCTTGATTAACAAAGGCAGATTACAGGTGAAATGGAATTAACTAATGTGTACCCACTGTTTCAGTCCCCTGTATCTTTTGATTATTTTTCAATCTTGAGGGAAGAGGGGTTATGACCACTCTGGGCTACTTCCTGCTAAGTAGCATAGCCCTAACAAGGGCTTTAGGAATGAAACTGTTAAGCATTCATTGAAAATACTCTTGTTCCTGGTTTCAAGCTTAACAAGTCTTGGTACAGCATTTAAGAGCACAGTTTATAGCTAAATACCCAAATAAAAGGATAAGAAGTATAAATAAACCAAGTTTTAATAGTCTCTGACATATAGATCTAATCTCTTGGAGAATCCAGGAAAATAGTCCTGAAAACCAGTCTGGACCCAATACTTCTGGGGATACTTATAGCCAGTTGCCGAATTGTCTATACTGTTTTCTGTTTCAGCAGAACCATTAATTTATACACAGGAGGTATCACCAATAGCATAAATCCTACTCTGTTGAGCCAGAATATAATCTAGAGCTATGCAGTTCTCTAGGATTACTTTGGCTAATGAGTCAATTTCTCTTTGTAGGCCAGTCATAGCTAAAGCATTTTCATTTGCTGTTTCAGCTACCCTAGGGGTAAGGTTTCTGATCACGTGATCAGACTCCCCAACGTGGCAAAATTGCTCTATCGATCATGTACCAAAATTCATCTTCTTGATACCCAAGCAAGTAGGTAGTCCTTTTTATTCTAGAGAACAATTTTCAAGACCTAGTCCAATGTTGGGTCTCATTTGGATTGTGGACAGAAAGGAGGTGACTAAGTATCCCAGTAAACAAATACTACCTATGTACCAGCTGTCAAGGCATTCATAGGCCTAAGATTAGCAATCGAAACCACAGACAAAGATGTAGCCTAAGGGACACAGAATGCCAGATATATTGTTAAAATTTATGCTATTTTTAGGAATTTTATCTAGGACACAGTCAAGCCAGGGATCCGTATAAGGCAACATCCACGAGGAGTCATTTAATTCACAAATAGGCAGAGGCGTGGGCAGCCCTTGAGAGTATGTTTTTTCTTGTTTTACCTTTTATATATTGAAATGTCTTTATTATCAGTTTGGGTGAAACACTTGGATATTATATATGGAAGGGACATAGACTGGGAAAAACAGTCCTGTTTCTACAATATCCTGACCAAGGAGAATTTTGACAAAGGTAGACACCAGGGTTTTGTTTGTTTTGGGGGGGGGGGTTGTTTTTTTGTTTGTTTTTAGGACAGGAGAGGACCAAATTTTGGCTTAGTCAAGAAAAAAAACGGGGCAGGAAATTGTTGATTAGCCTAACCTGGTTATATCTGAGGGCTTTTTATCCTAAGTCACAGTGATGTTAGGGATGGTCACAAAATTGACAGGCACAGCCGAGGGGTCAGCATGGTTAAATATAGAAAATGGTTTCGAATGACATATCCAACAGCTAGAGAGATTACCTGCTTTTGCCAGAGTCTGGGAACTCCTCATCACTGAGTTGTTCTTCCAAGACTGGGAGATTAGGCTTTCTGTTCCTAACAAAAGGAAAAAAAATCATTCTGGTAACCTAACAAGTTATTAAAGTTGCCTTCTGAAGAGTTTTGCTTTACAAAGTTACCATCGCAGCAATCCTGTGCACCTCAATTTCTCTTGGCTTCCTTCTGAAAAGGAACTTAAGATCTGTTAGGGGTTCACCTGCCCTCTTGGTGAAGTCAGTGTCAGGGGTACAGAACCAGCCAAGGTTTGCATGATCTCGGTCATGGTTCTCTTCTGCAGCGTGGTTTCCATTTCCCATTGCTTTCCTGTAAACAGGATATGGTGGCTCCGTTGATCTCTGCGGGACCAGCTTAACGTGAGTGTGATGGATCCATGTCTTAATTCCCTTCAGCTTCATCGAGTAGCACCTCATAAGGTCTGGTCCAGTAAGGATGGAACTTGTCTTGTTTATTTTCTGAGATTTCAGCAGGACTCAACCTCCAGGACAGAAGTGGTGCAGCGGAACAGCCGTGGGAAACATAACCTGCTAGGCGAAACATGTATAGCTGTTAGAGCAGTTCCCAATGATTGTACACATCCAACAGTGTCTGGTTTCTTGATTCAAGTTCCCTCCTGGTCTCCTAAACCATTTCTGAAAAATAGGAAGGGTCTCCCATACAACATTCCATAAGGGCTCACTCAGAACTTGCTTCTAGGGGCTACCCTCACTCGAAGCAGGGCAACTGGTAGGGCCTTATTCCAGGGGATTATAGCTAAAATCTGTCAAGAGACTAGTCTTTTTAAGATTGTGATTCATCTTTTGTTTTGCCAGTAGATTAGAAATTACATGCTTCATGGTAACCCCAACGAAGGTTTCAAGCTCCAGATGCTTGAGTTACTATAAAGGCCCCTCCACTGTCACTCTGAATGGACAGTTAACCCAAACCTAGGAATTATTTCTTTTAGTAGGGTTTTTACAACCTCAGAAGCTTTTTTTCAGACCAACAGGGAAATGCTTCTCACCAGCCAGTAAAAGTGTCCACAAATACTAGTAAGTACCTAAGGTTTCCGGTGGCTCTTGGCATCACAACGAAGTCAGTCTACCAATCTTGGGGTCTAGCACCTCCAGTCTCAACTCCTTTGATTGGCGGTAGCCGAGGTTTAGCATTATTTTTAGCACATACCATGTATTTTTGTATCACCTTTTGAATTGTCCTTTGCATGTTTGGTCCTATAGTGAATTTCTGAATCCACTGCAGGGATTTTATGTAAAATCCCTGTATATAATTTATTAGATCTTCCATAAGGTACTCAGGGACAAGCACCTTGCCTTGTCTATTCTAAACCCACCCTTCCTTGGTGTACCTTAACAGTCAGCCTCCTGAGAATGGCCAGGACTCCAGTCAAATCCCCATTCACTGGCCCTTTCTAAGTCTTCAGAAGACTACTTTGGATAGCATCTTGTCAAATCCATATCAGAGGTAAGGGCCAAATTGGGAACCCAGGTGTTTTAGTCCTGACTGCTAGCTTTGCCACTTGATCTGCTAGATTATTCCCTCAAGCAGTCAGACAACCTGATTTCTGATGTCCTGCACAGTGGACAATAGCCAATTCTTTTGGCTCCATGACAGCTTCTAATAAGTTTAAAGTTTCTTGGCATGTTTAGTTTCCTTCTTTTCTACAGTTTACAGTCCTTTTTCCAAACAGCCCCATGGGCATGGACCACCAAGAAAGCATATTTGGAATCAGTGAAAATAGTTATTCTCTCATCCTTACGTAGGTGGAAGGCTCTCATCAGGGCTGTTAAGTTCCACCTTTTGTGCAGAGGTGCCTGGGGAAGGGCTTCAGCTTCCAGTGTCTTTTGATGAGTCAGTACCACATACACAGCCTTGCATTGGCCCTGGTCCCTAAAGCTGCTTCCATCTGTGAACATCTTGTCAACTTAAAAATTCACAACCTGAAAGTTGAGAATTATGTCTTATTTGGTGCATTACTGAGGATATAAGCCCAGGATACAGCCTCTTGGATAGCTCTGAGGGACTGTACTGAAGAGGTAACGGAGGAGCTAGGATATAGAGGAGTTTTTGCAGGAAAAAACAAAAAAACAAAAACAAAACAGGTAGTTGAACATTACTGCTAATTAAAGCAACAGACATCTCAAGTTAATGAATTTAGCGCTTTTCTTTGTATGGGAAGATGCAAGAGTCTGGGTCGTTGAAATCATTCCTTTGATATGCACTATAACAACCTATCCCATTTCTCTCCATCCTGAATCCCCTCAGGGTGCACTGTCAGGGGGCCTGCAGTGGCTGCAACATTCTTTGTTTACTGATACGGCAGGTGACATTCTGTGTCCAGAGTAGAGACTGCTTTCAGAGAAACATTAGGATTATCCAATAATATGGCCTGATATTTTTCCCCGTCTTCCTGAAGTTAACCAGTATTCTCCCTTCTGTTCTAGGAGGGGAAGTACACAGTGAGGGGCATGCACAGTGGTAAGTTCTCCTAGCGTAAAATTCTCTGCTTCTTATAGAAGATCACAGGTAGCTGCTGTGGCCAGAAGGCAAACTGGCCATCCCTTAGTGACTGTATCTAAATGTTTTGAGAAATATGCAACAGGCCTCCTTATGCTGCCCAGGTTCTGAATTAGGACTCCAAGGGTGATTCCTTGTTTCCAATAATAAGTCAAAGGGCTTTATGATATCTGGAAGACCTACAGGCAGGGCAGTTAGCAGTTTCTTGACCTGGAATGCCTTATGGCATCTCCAGTCCAGTTTAGAGGTTCACTGTCTACTCCTTTAAGAGCTGCATAAAAAGGTTTTGCTATGAGTGCAAAGTTAGGGATCCAAATGCAGAACACGGCCATTTCTAGAAATCCCCACAATTGTCTCTTGTTAGTGAACTGCAACCCTGGCGAGACCTTCCCTTCTGTCAAAGATTAAGTCTCTGTCCTTGTGAAAGTTCAAAACCAAATATTTAACAGAAGGCTGAGAAATCTGTCCTTTTTATTAAACACCTCATAGCCTCGTTCAACCAAGAAGTTCAAAGTCAAAACCGTATTTTGGTCTGAGGTGTCCTTTGTCTTATAAGAAAAGAGATTATTATCTACACACTGGAGCAGGGCTCCCTCATTTAATTGAGGGTCCCTCAAGTCTTTTGCCAAGATTTCTCCAAATATCATGTGGATTTTTAAATCCCTGATAGGGACAGAGTAGGTGATCAAATAGTTAATTCCATTAGGGGACCATATATAGAGAAAAAAGTATGGGAGACCCCTGTAAGTTAATGATCACTCAAGAAAGCAAGCTTGCTTAACGACTAAACCAAGCAACAGAAACACGAGACATGCCCCCAAACAAAACAATGGTGGAATGAGACCCACATCCTGCCCGGTGAAGTCAGCAAGTTAATGAACGTTGAGAAGGGGCTTTTTCTGCATGTACTAAGAGGAGAAATATAAGTGAAAGGAGACATTATACTGAAACCTGAGATGATTTACCATGTTTTCATATATGTTACTGCCTTTTTGCTCATTTCCTTAGCACCGTGACAGTGCCAGTTTGACTATGTAGGGAAAAGAAAACTCCTCTGCCCGAGATGGAGAAGGAGCTGATGATGGAAGTCTGATGTCTACTCAAGAATGAGGAAGAAGGTGGTCTTCTTCCCCTCCCCACTTTTCCTTTGATTATAAACCTATAGCCCACTAAGTTCTCGGGGTGGCACTCCCTTGCCTGCCTGTTTGTATCTCTCACAAGCGTCTTATACTAATAAATCACATCTTGCCTGTCCCTTTGCCTCTCGCTGAATTCTTTCTGCGCTGAGACAAAAGAACCTGTGCTTCATTAAGCCCTGAGATGAGTTCTGAGTTTTCAGCAACTTGTGCTCTACTGAGTCCCAAGACAAGTTGTACAGTTTCATGAGGAAGTACTGTCCAACAGTACTGTTTAATTTTTGTTTAACTTTTGTATCTAGATCTTGCCATTCGAAAGCAGATAACTCTTGTGATTCAAAACTCAAGGGTACACCAAAAAATGGCATCTTTCAAATCCAAAATGGTAAACTAACAAAAATCTCTAGACAAATTAGTGAGCAGAGTGTATGGGTTAGGCACTAGATGAATATCTTCTACAGTTTGATTAATTGTTTTTGGTTTGTGCACAAACCAATATTCATCTGTGTCTTGTTTCTGACTGGTAAAATTAGAGTACTAGAAGGTGAAAGGCAGGGGTGTATTAAATCATATTCAAGGAAGGCCATTAGCAGGGGTTGAATTCCATGCTTTCACTGTTTCTTTAATGGGTAATGCTTTTAAGTGTGGAATTTTTGCCCCAGGGCAAAGCCTAACCTGTATAGTATAACTGTCTTTGTTCTCCCGGGTCTCACATCCACCCACACCTCTGGGCCTACCTTCTGCCATATCTCTCCTCGGATGGTTGCTGGATGTTCTCTTCAGGGTCACAGCAATAGAACCTGCAATGTGTAAGCCTGCTCTGGTGGTATTTTAATGTCCATTCATCTAGGTGCAAAGGTACCTTTGGCATTTAATTCAGTAAATCTCACCCCAGAATGGGATGGGGCCTTCAGGCATGTATAAAAAGCCATGCTTTAGATGGGTGTCCCCTATCTGACTGTCTAGCATCTGGAGAAAAGGCTTTTTCAAGGTCTCTCCGGATACCCTAGTCTCAGAAGACAGTTTAGAAAGCCGGGTATTTAAGACTTAAGTGGCCTCGGTATCCATTAGAAAGTCCAGAAGTTGACTTCCTACCTGGGGTTCCATATTGATGGATGCAGGATGTAAAGCAGCCCCTGGTCCCTGTCACTCTTAGTCACTGTCATTCTCAGTTCGCACATCTGATGTGCCTCCTGTTTACCTTCAAGAGTCTTATTTAGGATGTGACAGTCTCTTTTCCAGTGTCCCTCCTGTTTGCAATATGCACATTGGCGGGGTCCCACTGTTGAGTGCCCCATTCGAGTGGGAGTTCGGGGCTTGAGGCCTTCTACCTTTTGCTGAGTCCCTTGTGAGGGTCCTCGATTTGATCTAGCTCTCCCCTGCGTTAAGGCAGCGGCCTATTTCGCTCTCCACTGTTCCCTTTTCTCCTGAACCTGGTTTTTGCCATGAAAAACTTTGAAGGCAATTTCAACAAGATGAGACACAGGCATCCCTAGAGCCCCTTCCACCTTCTGCAGTTTCTTCTGTGTATCGGGGTTGCTCTCACCAAAAGTCATTAAACATCTTTTAAATTCTCATACCCACCAGGGAGCTACCCAAACTCAGGTAGGGCAATCCTACCTGGGTCTTAGGGTCTATATCTGCATGTTGCCTATAGGCTTTAAAGACCCTTTCTAGAAATTCCGAAGGATCCTCATTCGGTTTCTGTTTTACCTCCCGTACTCTAGTAAGGCTTTCTTTGTTTTGGCACCCTCTTCGCAATCCTGCAAGAATGCAATCTCGATAATGTTCAGCATTCTTGTCCCAATTAGGGTCCGTTGTTGGTATAGCTAGCTACACTTGCAGCAGCCTGTACTGGGTTACCAGGGGCTTCTGTATGAAGCCCATCTACTTCCTCCCTAGCTTTATCCAGCACCATTCTATGTTCTTCTGAAGCGTGGAGGGAATTTAATAAACTTTCAACATCTGCCCGGGTTGTGGGTTTCAGAAATCAGAAAAACACTTTCCATTTTCTGGGGGTCATCTCTATAAATTGGCGTATTGTTGTTTTTGTTTTGTTTTGGCTGTGCTGTGCGGCATGAGGGATCTTAGTTCCCTGACCAGGGATCGAACCAGGGCCCCTGCAGTGGAAGCAGGGGTCTTAACCACTGGACCGCCAGGGAAGTCCTGGCATATTGTTCTTCTAATTGATTAAACCTGAAGTTGAAAAGGGGGCGTGGACCCAGATCAATGCCATTGGCTGCCCAGTCTCAGCATTTATACCCCCAATGAGGATTTGCCTTGACGGTAGGTTTGTCCTACCTGAGTTTGGGTAGCTCCCTGATGGATATAAGAGGGGGAGACCATTCCTATTTCTCGATCCTCAGAGACAGGGGGGAGGGGGGCCTGAGACTGTGGCTCAGGTGCTGGCAGGGAAGGAGCAGCAGCCTCATCATATGGGGGTGGAGGAGGAGCAGGCAGAGTGTTCCACTGAATTAACAGCAAGTCGTCCTCCTTTTCATTAGGATCAAGTAAAACAGGTGTCTTTGCCTTCCCTTCCTATTGGATTGTAATCTTATTTTCTTTGCAAAGGTTTACTCTGATACAATGACATAAAAAGACTGTACATAAGGTATTTCATCCCACTTTTCTTCCTATTTACAAAATAAATCTAGTTGCAAAATTGAATTGTAATTTAGACAGAAAGATAGACAAGATGAAAAGGCAGAGGGCTATGTACCAGATGAAGGAACAAGATAAAACCCCAGAAAAAAAACTAAATAAAGTGGAGATAGGCAACCTTCCAGAAAAAGAATTCAGAATAGTGATAGTGAAGATGACCCAGGACCTCAGAAAAAGAATGGAGGCAAAGATCAAGAAAATGCAAGAAATGTTTAACAAAGATCTAGAAGAATTAAAGAACAAACAGAGATGAACAATACAATAACTGAAATGAAAAATACACTAGAAGGAATAAACAGCAGAATAACTGAGACAGAAGACTGGATAAGTGACCTGGAAGACAGAATGGTGGAATTCACTGCTGCGGAACAGACTAAAGAAAAAAGAATGAAAAGAAATGAAGACAGCCTAAGAGACCTCTGGGACAACATTAAATGCAACAACATTTGCATTATAGGGATCCCAGAAGGAGAAAAAAGAGAGAAAAGGACCAGAGAAAATATTTGAAGAGGTTATAGTCAAAAACTTCCCTAACATGGGAAAGGAAATAGCCACCTAAGTCCAGGAAGCGCAGAGAGTCCCATACAAGATAAACCCAAGGAGAAACACGCTGAGACACATAGTAATCAAATTGGCAAAAATTAAAGACAAAGAAAAATTATTGAAAGCAGCAAGGGAAAAATGACAAATAACATACAAGGGAACTCCCATAAGGTTAACAGCTGATTTCTCAGCAGAAACTCTACAAGCCAGAAGGGAGTGGCATGATATACTTAAAGTGATGAAAGGGAAGAACCTACAACCAAGATTACTCTACCCAGCAAGGATCTCATTCAGATTCGATGGAGAAATCAAAAGCTTTACAGACAAGCAAAAGCTAAGAGAATTCAGCACCACAAAACCAGCTCTACAACAAATGCTAAAGGAACTTCTCTAAGTGGGAAACACAAGAGAAGAAAAGGACCTACAAAAACAAACCCAAAACAATTAAGAAAATGGTCATAGGAACATACATATCGATAATTACCTTGAATGTGAATGGATTAAATGCTCCAACCAAAAGACACAGGCTCACTGAATGGATACAAAAACAAGACCCATATATATGCTGTCTACAAGAGACCCATTTCAGACCTAGGGACACATACAAAATGAAAGTGACAGGATGGAAAAAGATATTCCGTGCAAATGGAACTCACAAGAAAGCTGGAGTAGAAATACTCATATCCGATAAAACAGACTTTAAAATAAAGAATGTTACAAGAGACAAGGAAGGACACTACATAATGATCAAGGGATCAATCCAAGAAGAAGATATAACTATTATAAATATATATGCACCCAACATAGGAGCACCTCAATACATAAGACAACTGCTAACAGCTATAAAAGAGGAAATCGACAGTAACACAATAATAGTGGGGGACTTTAACACGTCACTTACACCAATGGACAGATCATCCAAACAGAAAGTTAATAAGGAAACACAAGCTTTAAATGACACAATAGACCAGATAGATTTAATTGATATTTATAAGACATTCCATCCAAAAACAGCAGATTACACTTTCTTCTCAAGTGCCCACGGAACATTCTCCAGGATAGATCATCTTGGGTCACAAAGCAAGCCTCAGTAAATCTAAGAAAACTGAAATCATATCAAGCATCTTTTCTGACCACAACGCTATGAGATTAGAAATCAATTACAGGGAAAAAAAACGTAAAAAACACAAACACATGGAGGCTAACAATACGTTACTAAATAACCAAGAGACCACTGAAGAAATCAAAGAGAAAATCAAAAAATACCTAGAGACAAATGACAATCAAAACATGATGATCCAAAACCTATGGGATGCAGCAAAAGCAGTTCTAAGAGGGAAGTTTATAGCAATACAAGCCTACCTCAGGAAACAACAAACATCCCAAATAAACAATCTAATCTAACCTTACACCTAAAGGAACTAGAGAAAGAAGAACAAACAAAACCCAAAGTTAGTAGAAGGAAAGAAATCATAAAGATCAGAGCAGAAATAAATGAAATAGAAACAAAGAAAACAATAGCAAAGATCAATAAAACTAAAAGCTGGTTCTTTGAGAAGATAAACTAAATTGATAAACCATTAGCCAGACTCATCAAGAAAAAGAGGGAGAAGACTCAGATCAATAAAATTAGAAATGAAAAAGGAGAAGTTACAACAGACACTGCAGAAATACAAAGCATCCTAAGAGACTACTACAAGCAACTCTATGCCAATAAAATGGACAACCTGGAAGAAATGGACAAATTCTTAGAAAGGTATAACCTTCCAAGACTGAACCAGGAAGAAACAGAAAATATGAACAGACCAATCACAAGTAATGAAATTGAAACTGTGATTAAAAATCTTCCAACAAGCAAAAGTCCAGGACCAGATGGCTTCACAGGTGAATTCTATCAAACATTTAGAGAAGAGCTAATACCCATCCTTCTCAAACTCTTCCAAAAAATTGCAGAGGAAGGAACACTCCCAAACTCATTCTATGAGGTGACCATCACCCTGATACCAAAACCAGACAAAGATACTACAAAAAAAGAAAACTACAGACCAATATCACTGATGAACATAGATGCAAAAATCCTCAACAAAATACTAGCAAACAGAATCCAACAACATATTAAAAGGATCATACACCATGATCAAGTGGGATTTACCCCAGGGATGCCAAGGATTCTTCAATATATGCAAATCAATCAATGTGGTACACCATATTAACAAATTGAAGAATAAAAACCATATGATCATTTCAATAGATTCAGAAAAAGCTTTTGACAAAATTCAACACAATTTTAAAAAAAACTCTCCAGAAGGTGGGCACAGAGGGGACCTACCTCAACATAATAAAGGCCATACACGACAAACCCACAGCAAACATCATTCTCAATGGTGAAAAACTGAAAGCATTTCCTCTAAGATCAGGAACAAGAAAAGGATGTCCACTCTCACCACTATTATTCAACATAGTTTTGGAAGCCCTAACCACTGTAATCAGAGAATAAAAAGAAATAAAAGGAATACAAATTGGAAAAGAAGTAGTAAAACTGTCACAGTTTGCAGATGACATGATACTATACATAGAGAATCCTAAAGATGCTGTCAGAAAACTACTAGAGCTAATCAATGAATTTGGTAAAGTTGCAGGATACAAAATTAATGCACAGAAATCTCTTGCATTTCTATACACTAATGATGAAAAATCTGAAAGAGAAATTTTGGAAACACTCCCATTTACCATTGCAACAAAAAGAATAAAATACCTAGGAATAAACCTACCTAGGGAGACAAAAGACCTGTATGCAGAAAACTATAAGACACTGATGAAAGAAATTAAAGATGATACCAACAGATGGAGAGATATACCATGTTCTTGGATTAGAAGAATCAATATTGTGAAAATGATTATACTACCCAAAGCAATCTACAGATTCAATGCAATCCCTATCAAATTACCAATGGCATTATTTTTTTTTTTTTTAAAGAACTAGAACAAAAAAATCTTAAAATTTGTATGGAGACACAAAACACCCCGAATAGCCAAAGTGGTCTTGAGGGAAAAAAACAGAGCTGGAGGAATCAGACTCCCTGACCTCAGACTATACTATAAAGCTACAGTAATCAAGACAATATGGTACTGGCACGAAAACAGAAATATAGATCAATGGAACAGGATAGAAAGCCCAGAGATAAACCCATGCACCTATGGTCAACTAATCTATGACAAAGGAGGCAAGGATATACAATGAAGAAAAGACAGTCTCTTCAATAAGTGGTGCTGGGAAAACTGGACAGCTACATGTAAGAGAATGAAATTAGAACACTCCCTAACACCATACACAAAAATAAACTCAAAATGGATTAAAGACCTAAATGTAAGACTGGACACTATAAAACTCTTAGAGGAAAACATAGGAAGAACACTCTTTGACATAAATCACAGCAAGATCCTTTTTGACCCACCTCCTAGAGAAATGGAAATAAAAACAAAAATAAACAAATGGGACCTAATGAAACTTAAAAGCTTTTGCACAGCAAAGGAAACTACAAACAAGACAAAAAGACAACCCTCAGAATGGGAGAAAATATTTGCAAACGAATCAACGGACAAAGGATTAATCTCCAAAATATATAAACAGCTCATGCAGCTCAATATTAAAAAAACAAACAACCCAATCCAAAAATGGGCAGAAGACCTAAATAGACATTTCTCCAAAGAAGACATACAGATGGCCAAGAAGCACATGAAAAGCTGCTCAACATCACTAATTATTAGAGAAATGCAAATCAAAACTACAATGAGGTATCACCTCACACAAGTTAGAATGGGCATCATCAGAAAATCTACAAACATCAAATGCTGGAGAGGGTGTGGAGAAAAGGGAACCCTCCTGCACTGCTGGTGGGAATGTAAATTGATACAGCCACTATGGAGAACAGGATGGAGGTTCCTTAAAAAACTAAAAATAGAACTACCATATGACCCAGCAATTCTACTACTGGGCATATACCCAGAGAAAACCATAATTCAAAAAGATACATGCACCCCAATGTTCATTGCAGCACTATTTACAATAGCCAGGACATGGAAGCAACCTAAATGCCCATCGACAGATGAATGGATAAAGAAGATGTGGTGCATATATACAGTGGAATATTACTCAGCCATAAAAAGGCACGGAATTGGATCATTTGCAGAGATGTGGATGGATCTAGAGACTATCATACAGAGTAAAGTAAGTCAGAAAGCGAAAAACAAATATTGTATATTCACGCATATATGTGGAGCTTAGAAAAATGGTACAGATGAACCGGTTTGCAGGGCAGAAATTGTGACACAGATGTAGAGAACAAACGTATGGACACCAAAGGGGGAAAGTGGTGGTGGGGGGGTGGTGGTGGTGTGATGAATTGGGAGATTGGGATTGACATATATACACTGATGTGTATAAAATGGATAACTAATAAGAACCTGCTGTATAAAAAAATAAAATTCAAAAATTCAAAAAAAATAAATAAATAAAAATTGTTTTGGCTATTTGGGGCCTTTTGAGTCTGGGCTCAGTCAAATTATTCCTTAGATATGCATCTTTACTATATAGGGCCATCATCCAAAGCACAACATGCATCCTATTTTTCCATACTGAATTGCCTTCTGTGCACACCATGGGAGCAACAGGCAGTAGCTGTCGTAACTGGTAGCTTGATTCTTGAACTGGAATGGCAGGCAACATTCCCTTTCCACAATCCCAGTAATCGAATACTACCTATCTGCCAGCTGTCAAGGCATTCATAGGCCCGAGATTGGTAATCAAAGTGTAGACAAAAGACATATCCTGAGGGGGCACACAGAATGCCAGACCTATTATTAAACTCTTAGGACATGGTCAAGCTAGGGGTCAGTGATGAATTGGGAGATTGGGATTGACATGTATACACTGATGTGTGTAAAATGGATGACTAATAAGAACCTGCTGTATAAAAAAAATAAATAAAATTCAAAAGTCAAAAAAAAAATTGTATCGTAATTTAAGGATCCATTTTCAGGCCATTTTGGTCTTAGGCCCAAAGCCATGCAGTGTTACCAAAAAATAGCATGTTTTTCTTTTCCATGGATTCATAACTGAAATCTCCCCAGTTTTGGAGAATGCAGCCTAGAAGGCTGCAAGAGGGAACTGAATTAACATTGCCGATTTTGAAGGTGTTTTACTGCCAGGCGCTCACAGCAACAAAATCTTTCTGCCAGTCCTTGATATGGTCACCAAGAAGCTCAATCCCCAATAGCCAGTTCTTAATAAGTAAGACAACCCAACATAGACATGGACAAACAAGACCAAGACAAAACCAAACCAAAACAAAACCGGGAGTCCCAAGCCTTTAATCCAGGTACAGGGTCCCTCAGCAGCTGTAACCTTTTACCTCATCTGCCACAATCCCGCCAGGTGGGCCTCCAGCCCATGATCTGGTCAGGCTTGCACAGGTATGTTTCTTTAAGAAGGTTTCTCATCTAAAAGACATCTTCCAAACCGTTTCTTCACTGCAAAACGAAACTAAGCGCCAGAGGTCAGCGGCACCTCCCCGGGGAAATCCGGGGCGGGGTAGGGTGTGGGAGAGGTGGCCCCTGGAACAAACGGCCCAGGCAGCTACTTGGACTTGTCTACAGGCTCTCAATACTGGCAAGGGGCTGATGAACCATGGGCAAAACTCCGTTTGGACTTACCTTCTGGCTGGCTCACCAAACCTGTTAGGGAACCAGGTTCATGCTCCCCGAAGCACAGCAAGCCAAAACGCTGAGACGCCAAGGTTTGCAGCAAACAGAGGGTTTATTTGCAAGGCAGCTAAGAGAGGAGACGGGAGAACACACCTCAAATCCACCTCCCCAAGGCAAGGGCCTCGGGGTATTTATATAGGATAACCAATAAAGAAGCAGGGCGGTTTGAGGACTGGGGAGTGTAGGGAAAGTGATTGGAAAAAGGTGCAAAAATCCTTGTTCTGCGCAAGCGTAACTAAGCTACAGGCCTCTGCTCGGTTAAAAGGTCACTTGCGCATGCCTAGTTGAAGGGTTGGTGGTTAAGAGTCTTAACCAGCTCAGCTTGAACCAGAAGCAGCTGACTCTAAGTTTCTGGAAAACAACTCAGGCCAATATGTTATTGTTTAGGCTACGTGCAGATTGGAGGACAAGCAAGTCTTTTGTAGCAACAATTAAAATGACCTTGATTAGTGAAGGCAGGTTACAGGTGAAATGGAATTGACTAACAATTACCCACGGTTTCACTCCAGCCTGAAAAGATCTTTGAGTTAAACTTTAGCTCTATGCAATTACATCCTTCACCACGCACATTTGAATTCCTAATGATGTCTATTCTCTTTGGGGCAGGAGGCCTGTCTAGGACCAGGACTACCACATTTGTGGCCATTGTTGCAATGAACCCCAGTGAAGTGTCTTTCAACGGTTCCTTCATTTTCACTTGTGTTCAATTTAATTTGACCAAGCCCCTCTGGTTTTATTTCCTGAACCCAAATATAACCCTGCATTTGATGGGTGCAGCAGCTGGGAATTGCTGAAAAGTGTCCCCTGGCTTCCTACCACCTTTCCCTTCCTCTCAGGTGAGGAGGAGTCCTGGACACACGTGAACTTACTTCCCTGCGTGGGCTTACCAGACAGGCCCGCTTTAATCTCATCTGTTAATTACCAGCTGTGTGGACTTAAGCAAGTAACTCAGCCTCTCTGTTTCTTCATCAGTGAAATGCAGTGGCCAGGACGATTAAATGAAGTCATATTTGTAGGGTGCTTATCCCATGCTCTGGCACACAGAGTGCCTAATAAATGGTAGCCCTTGTTCTTAGCTATCCAGGTCAAGTCAGTTCACCTCCTGCCTACATCTCCCCCACTGCCACCTACTTGGGTCCTTTCGATGATCTGTGTTCCCCCTTGTATTTTCAATTTTCATTCCCTTAGCAAAGAAACATGTTTGGCTCACCTGTTTTAAAACATCCTCCCCTTGACCCTGGATCTTTTCTGGTTCCATCCTCCATCCCTTGTCCCCTTCACCCCTGGCCCCTCTCCTCATCTCTCCATCCCTCAGCCTCCTGCACCCTGGCATGTCAAAGGTCACCAGTCCAAGGTCACCAGCGTTCTCCCACCTGCTGCTACAACGACTGCAGTCTTCAGCTGACATTCTCGCCACAGCAGTGCGCTGTGCCCACTCAGGGGCGCTCTCCACCCTCTGAGGCTCCCTCTGCAGTGCCTCTCCTGTGCTGGGTACACTGTTCTTCCAGCTGGAGCCAGGCCCACGGCCCAAGATGCAAATCAGACCAGGACACGTTACCAGTGAAAGTGTTTAATAGTTAAATTAGTTAAATAGACTTTTCAATTTCCATGGGAAATCATAATTGTATTCATTTTTGCAAGAGCAGGGATAAAAAGTGTGCACACCCCTTGGAGGGAATGAAGAGCTAGCACTACACGTTGTCACCAGTCACTGCCGGGATGGAGAGGATGGGTCCCCACAAGGCCAGGGAGGCCATGACCAACAGGGGAAACACAGGAGAAACTCAGCACACACATTACTCAGGTTGGGAGCAAAATGAAAACCCAGCACCACTGGCGGGCCATATGGAGGGGTCAGGGACTTGAATACAACACCATGGAGAGAGCCAGCCCCTCGTGACAGATGCAAGAGGCGTGATGCAGAATTCAGAGGCTGGAGCAGCAAAAGCACAGAGAGACTAAGGCTGCCAGTTTTAGGTCCATAAGCTTTGCTTCTCAGAGCTGTGTTCAAACTGGGGTGGGAGACAGTGTGTGGAAAGGGGAGGGTGGTGCTAGTGTCCAGTGAGAGGTGCTGCAGGTGGGCATCAAAGTAACATTTCACAGCTGGCATATAGCTGCCTCCTCACCTCCTTCCAGCCCATGTTGGAGGAGAGAATAATGCTGCCCTGAGAAGCAACAAGAAGATCTGGGCACAGGACCAAAGGATTCTGTTTGAATATGTCTCTGTAATAGTATATCATTTCCCAAATGCCTCCCTCATAGGGTATAAAAAATAGAGCTTTTTCTTGGTATATTTGACTGCTCCCTCCCCCCAAAACAAAAATCAGACAAAACGAGATTTCTGCTAGCTTTGCCCCATGGACTCTGAAGCTGGCCTCTACTCTTTCCTCTGTCTGGTTTGCAGGTGGAGAGCAAAGCCACCGCCCTTTCCTTGCCTGAGGGCTGCACATTACATCCCCAAGTCTGAGGGATCATCTCCCGAGAGAGCCACCTGCACCTTGGCCAACAGAGGAGCCGGGCAGGTGAGGTTTCCTCACACTCCCAACGCCAGCTGAGCTCTCACAGTTGCAGGAGCTGCCTCTCTGCAGGCAGCAAACACTGACATCTCAGGGAGTGGAAGGCTGGAGGGTGGCCGAACTGTCCACCGCAGGTTGAGGCTGCTTCCCTTGATTCCAACTTGGCCTGAGATGGGAAAGAAGCTTTTGTTTTCTTTTCATTTTGTTTGCATTTTACTTAGGGGAAGTGTGTGTGTGTGTGTGTGTGTGTGTGTATGTGTGTGAGTGTGAGAGAGAGAGAGGTGGGGTAATGTGTGCATGCATCTTCCTACCTATGGTACCCCGAAAGGACATGCTCACTGTTCTGGTTGGACCTGGGGAAATCTTAAGTGAGGGAAACAGGTGTCCTGAATGAGACCAGTTCCGCAGCATAAACACACACACACACACTGCAGTACATTGACATACGTACAGTACAAATGAGCACAAATGCCCTGCTGTGCACAGCTGTTTTCTAATATAGAGAATTTACAAAATATAGAATTTGGTATATTTGTTAGATCTCCAAGGTTTTCAATAATACAAAGTAAAAAATACAAAAAGACAAGTTGGGGTCCCCGCCCTCCCTCCCCAGTGGCATCCTGCTTTGCCTGTGGGTTTCTTACACGCATACAACTAGCATAGTCTAAAGAAGGGCACAGAAACGTGTTTTGTTTTGTTTAATAAATATTTTCTTTTTCTCAGAACCACCACTCCTTGCTCCGAGGCCTCTGGCCTCCCCCTCGCAGTTCTGCCCCCTCCAGGGGGCACCGGCTGTGTGTGTGGGTGTGGGAGGAGCCCGCGAGGAAGGCCTCGGTCCCTCCAAAGCCAGCACTCCTGCCCGGGGCCCCCTCCGCCACGGAGCAGGGCCGCAGCCTCGCTCTGAAGTTTAAAGGCTCACATAGAAAAGCAGCCCCAGGGCCCGGGGCCAGGTGGCGCCGCCTCTTGCCCGCCGAGGCCGTGCTCCCGCGGCCCCGCACACGGGGCTGCCGCGCCCAGGCCCCTCCAGCGGCGCCTCTCCGCCCGCGCACGCGCCGCAGCACCCGTTAGAAAACGAGATTCCGATCGAGTCTGGCGGCGTCTACTACAGGGGGAGACATCTTTGGTCAGCTTGGTGCTCGCAGGACGCTGGCACCCCGGGGCCTGGGACGGAGACCGTCCGCCCGCCAAGGCAGAAGCTGCTTCTGGAGTCAAAGTGGAAAATCTCAGGGCGGCCTCGTGGGCTGGAGCGAGGCTTCCGCCGTTTCTCTGGAGGCCAGGCTGCCTGGCGTCCGCGGCGGCTGCTAACTGGGCGGGGGCCCTCCGTTGAGGAAGTATGTCATCATCTCGCCTTTGCCCTTGACCTTGACCACACCCCGGCACTCCAGCTGGTACGTGTTGGCGGCCAGCACCTGGTACATGTCTGTGGTGACCTAGGAGGCAAACGAGGAGAGAGGACAGGCCATCCATGACCTGAGCCCTGACTGCCTCCGACTCGGAAGGGTGGGCGGCGTGCCCCTGCGGGGCAGCTCGTCCGGCGAAGGGCCTCAGAAACCGGAAGGATGGCAGCGCCCACCCCTGCTGCGTGGCGTGGCGAGCACCTCACGCCTGCGGCCCGCAAACTGCCTGTCACCGTCCACAGTGGGAGAAACGCAGACGCTGAGGGGAGGCGCTCAGGAGCTCACAGCCGTCTGACTCCCCACAATCAGTGCCCAAGGGTTTACCAAAGTCTCACTCCTGAGTGATCAGAAAGTTCTAGAAACCGGTTTTTCACCACAGACAGTTGGAGAACCACTGCTGATCTCATTTTATCCTTCTGTGAGGTAAGAACTATGACCTCAGGCTCAGAAAATCTAAGTCACTTGCCCGATATTACGTAGCTAATAAATGCTAGAGCCCGGATTCACTTCAGATGGTGCTGCCTGTCTCTGCTTTGGCTTTTGGAACAAAGAGGGGGAACTCACAGGTGGTTTCAGTAATGACACAGCACTACTGCAGGGCGAAGGGCCAGAGCAGGGGGCACAGGAGGAGCAGGACAACTAATGCCTCACCACAAGGTGATCCAAGAGCCATTTCCGAGCATAGCCAGCACCCGCCCCCCGCCAGCGCCCCCATCACACGCCTGCTGTGGGACCAGGGAGGAGGGGGCAGCATATTCCGTGAAAGGTAAGCCCCACGCAAAGGCGAGGTGCTGGGTTGTCGTGCGGTTACTGACTGAGCCCCTCACACCTGTCTGTGGGCGGGGTTGGAGGCTCTGTAAACACTCATCCTGTCTCCCCATCTCCCTTCAGGACCCCCACTCCCATCCTGCTGTCCCTTCCCCCGCCCCCCGCTTTGGCACAGGGATGGAGGTGAGAGAAGGCCATCTGGCCAGGGCCCTCAGGCAGCACCCACAGGCCAGCCAGGGCTGTGCTGGGGTCAGCCCCTTTGTTCAGAGGCCCCCCAGGGGAGAGAAGTTAGGGGCCAGTTAAGCAGCGTCAGTGTGAGCAAGGACCTTAACAATGGCCCAGTCTGCACTTGGGAAAACCAAGGCCGGGGAGGCTAAATGACCAGACACAGCCTCACAGGGACCCGGGGGTGCCAGACTAGAGCCCAGTCCAGGGCCTCTCTGTGTCAGATTGGAGCAGAAAGAATCAAGGAAGGCCTGAGAAAAACAAAGAAAAGCAGCTGAAGAGCGGCAGGCCTGGGAATCACAAGCACCAGCCGCAAAGGATGAAGAGAGGAGAAAGTCTCCAGGTCTCGGGCCAGGCACCTTGGCTGTTGAGGCTGGTGGGAGCACCATCCCGGGACCAGTGGTCTCGTCTGGTTCTCAGAGCGAGGCCCTGAGTGCCGTGGGCTCCATTTGGCAAGACCCTGCTCGTTGCGGCCGCCTCGTGTCCGCTCTGCATGCCTGGCTTGGCATCTGCAGCTGGCTGCCCTCATTCCCCCCCATTCCTTCTGTGGCCAGTAAGAGGGCTTTGCACAGGGTAGAAGATCTGTCCAAGGTACTGACGGACCAAAACACAATTGTGTTCTCCAAGCTTCCAAGATACCAGCGCCAACTGCCCCATCACCCTCAAATTTGGCTGCAGAAATTCTGACTGGGAACAGTGGGCGGCCTGCTGGAAGACCACTTAGCATCACACAGAGGTCCCCACGTGGGCACTCCTGCACTCACCTGGATGCGGTCGGGCACGCCGGTGCTGTCCATGCGGCTGGCCACGTTCACTGTATTGCCCCAGATGTCGTACTGAGGTTTGCGGGCCCCAATCACCCCAGCCACTACGGGGCCGATATTGAGCCCTGGAGGGGACAGAAGTCAGAATGCTCATCAGGGTTCAGACTGACGCTTGCCCTGCCCGCCCTCACTACCGTTCCTCCCTCGACACTCGGCAGATTCTCCGCCTGACTCTTGGCCTGAAGACACCCAGGGTCCTCCCGCCCTGAGGCTGTGCCTAACCCCACAGCTGCCACTGCTCTGCTCCTATTGCATGCTTGCTAACTTGAGACGACAGGAACCCATTCACATAGCCACTGCTCCTGTGTCCTCGCCACCCAGGCAACGTTCAGCTCCTGCAAATCCACCGCTAGACTGCCCTCTTCAAAGTTTCCAGTTAACCTCTTGCGTTGTCTGATTGCCTTTCCTTAATTCCCCCTCTCTCGGTGGCATTTAAGTTTTCACCTTCAATTCACACTCAATATACCAGACTCGCCATTTTCTTCTTCCTTGCTCCTCTGTTTGTTTCAGGGGTGCCACCATTCTCGTTCTTAGAACCTACCTCCTAACCCACCTCCCTGCCCCCAGAGTCTCCTCTCTCCAGGTAATCCTCCCTCAGGCCTCTGAGCCGGGGCGGTGATGCCGCAGCACCGTCCACATGGGCTCTCCCTCTCCATCTCTCTCCTACACTTCTGCTCCGGTCTGTCCGCCTTCCCAGTCCCGCCCAAGACAACACTGGGCAACCCTGCCCCTGAGCCTCTGCCGTGCTGGTCTCCACCTCAAGTGTCCTTTCTCCTTCTCTCCTGGCGAAGTCCTTCCTGGACACATCTGCCTCAACCGGCATTCGCTAGACATGTCCTGCCCCATCTCCAAGCCCCAGGGTGCTCCCTCCTATTACATAAACTGTCTCTCACACTGGGCCTTATTAAGCCTCACTGTTGCTTAACTATTTCTTGTGTGTGAGCGGCAGGACCACAAACACAGCAGAAGCTCCCACATAACACCCCTTGGTCACTCACTAAGTCAGAAATGTCATCAGTTTTCAAAACTGTTCCCTCCACGACCCTCCTCTTTGGTCCCATCAAACCACATGTAGCTTATTACCTCACGTGCTATTCCCAGGCTGGACTGTCGCCCTCACTGGCCAAAAGCCACGCTCCCCAGGGAAGACGTTCCTGAGTCTGTAGGATGGGATCTGCCACACAAGGCTCCCAACTGCCTGCCCAGCTACTTATCTGCCTGCCACTCAGTCCCCAGTCCTGGTCCAATGAAGGAGCTGGGGCAGCTCACAGAAATAAGTACACACTGGGAGAGAAGTGCAGATCAATGCGGGTGAGGGAGATGGGGTGAAAGGAAAATAAGAATGGCAACATCACAGGAAACCAAGAGTGACATTAACACAGAAGCACAGGCTGCCCGTCAGTTAAAGCAGGCCCCCAGCTGGCTCTGGTCTGGCTTTCCAGCAGCCGATGCAAAATGAAAACCTGGTCCAGTCCATAGGCATGTGTCCACAGGCCCACACGGCCAGCTCCTCAGGGAAAGCCCAGTTCCCAACACTTGGGCCAGAACGAAAGGTCTCCTGAGGACATTCATGATCACAATATTGACTTTTAGGAATCCAATATTTCAGTCTAATGTGCTAATTTTTAGAATTGAAATACCAGTATTTTTGTTGGTGAATCTCTGTTCCTTTTTTAAAAAATTTGAAATCTGAATAATTTTTGGCCTGAGATATTTCTTGGAGGGGGGGTCGATCATACATTAAAATTTTGACAAGAACAAAGGCCTGCTCTTTTGGAAAGCATTCTTTACCTCCACCATCCTCAGAAGGAGGAGAGAGCAATGCTCGACAAAGCAGTTTCTTCTGAAAACGGAACTCTTACTCTGAAAGCCTGGGCATCCTTGGCAAGATACGTGCTAAAAAAACAAACTGCTGAGACACCTTGAACCTTATCAAGCAACACAGTCAGAGCTGTGATTCTGAGATCATTTTGTGGATATAGTAGGGGAGCGAACAGGCAAGTGTGCTGATGTACGCGGGTTTACCCTGCGCTATTCTTTCAGCTCTTCTGTAGAGTTGAAACGTGTCAGAATAAAAGGTTGGGGTAATAAAACAACAAAATTGAATACCAAAAGGTGTACGGCACAGGGAATATAGCCACTATTTTATAATAACTTTAAATGGAGTATAATCTATAAAAATATTGAATCACTATGTTGTACACCCGCAACTAATATAATACTGTAAATCAACTATACTTCAATTAAGAAATAAAATAATAAAATTAATACAAAAAATGAAAAAAATTATATAGGGTTTTGGTTCGAAGATTTTCTGAACAAGTAGAGTATGGCTCTGCCTGTTTTGAAACTGACCCAGGGCCTCTGCTCAGAGCTCCCCACTCTCTCCCGCAGCGGCCCTGCCTCCAGGACACCACAGCATCTACGAAGCTCCTCAAAGCCACCCAGCGAGGGCCAAGGCATTTGACAAAGAAGGGATCCAGGGAAGATACGTGGACTTATCTCCACATCCTCACCGTTTCTTTCCCCAGTTTGCGTAGACCAGAAGAGCTTTCACAGCACCTAGAAGATCTTGCTCACGTGCGCACAGAAACCACTTGGAGCTCAGCGATAACCTCTCTCTGAGTTCCTGCCTCTCCCACCGGGGGCCCCTCTGCCCTTGGCACACAGCAGCCCCCTACAAAGCCTTTCTGGCAGGCACAGTGAGTGGGAGAGGCGGGAACTCAGAAACAGGGTGTCCAGTGCTTACCACCATGCAGAGGAGGCACCTCCAGGCCCTGGGAGAACTCTGCTGTGTGATGGGGCCTACCCCCACCCCTCGGGCAGCGACACACTGCAGTGTTAGCCTCTGCTTGGATCGGGTCATGGTGGCGGCATGGGGGATGGTGGGTGGGAGTCCCAACAAGCCCTCGGGACTCCGGGCCGGGCTCACCAATCTTCATCTGGAAGTTGTTGAAGGAGTGCTCGTTGATGTACTTCATTTGGTCCATCAGCTTCATGGCGAAGTCAGCCAGAGCTTTGATGTGGGTCTTGCCCACCTTGTCATAGGTGGAGTCATTGAGGCCCGAGGCGGCCATGTAGGTGCTGCCGATGGTCTTGATCTTTTCCAGCTGCCTGAACCGATCCTCACTGATGATCTGGACAGACGGAGGACAAGCTGGGTCACCCCCAAGTTGGGCACCGAGGTCTGCAGGGAAGTGTAGCAGCAGGGCCCCCTCGTGTCTCCCCAGTTCACAGAGGGGGGCCCATTTCCGTCACCAACTCAGTGCAAAGCCCTGGTGCTCCCCAACAGTCAGGCCTTCTCCAGCACTTACCCTGTGGCTGTCTGGTGGCTGTGGGCTACGAGCCCAGCCCCATACAAGAGCCCCTGGGGCCAGGTCACTAGTCAGCTCTGGGGCTCTGTCCCCCGACAGGGATTGGCAGCCATTTTCCCCTTTGCTGGCTCAGGTCTCCATCCCTCCCAGGGAGACCTCCTCACCATTGTCCAGCAGGACGCTCTTCTCCTGTCTCCAGGACCTGCCGGAAGCCTGTCCACACCCATTGCAGCCAACTCCAGTTACCCCACCGCCCGGGAGTCTCGGGGCCTGCTTCTGACACTGCCTGGTCCCAGCTCCATGCCCCAGCCCCTGTATTCCCGCTGGGCTCGTCCCTCTCACACTCACTACGCGGTGAGCGCCCAGCCCCGAGACTGCTCTACTGGTCACAGTATCCCCAGGGCCTGGCACACACTGGGTGCTCAACAAGGGAGTAATAAACAAAGAAGAAAATGTCTTTGTTTCTGCCTCTGCTGTTCAGGGCTTTGCATCTTTGTCCTGCCTCCTCCTTTAGCCTGGGAACTCCTCCTCCCTTGGACTCTCTCAAATGCTGAGTCCCAGCCTGGAGCCCCATCCAGCCCTAGATGGCATGAGAGGAATGGCGGGTGACGGGGGTGGGTCAGCCAGGCGGGGCCGCGATGGGGCAGCCAACGTGCACAGACTGCAAATTCAAACAGCTGGGCTGAAACCCCAGCTCTGCCGCTTGCAGGCAGTGACCCAAGGCAGGACGTTTAACGTGCGGGGGCCTCGTCCTCCCCATCGTGACGTGGTGATGGGGTGGAAATGTATGCAGATGCCTGTGACAGTGCCTGGGACACAGTCAGAGCGCCTGACGCCTCTGCTCACATCTGGTGATGGGAGAGGGGGCGTCGGGGCCCGGCCGCACCTCGTCAAAGTCGGCGATGATCTCGTTGAGCAGCCGCAGGCACTCGACGCCCTCATTGTTGGCCTCCAGCTCCACGTAGAACTCGGAGAAGTTGGCGATGGAGGCGAACATGACGGCCACGCACTCACACGACTGATAGTAGAGCTCATCGTTGCGCCGCTCGCGGGCCAGGAAGTGCGCGGCTACATCCTTGGGCAGGATGTTGTGCAGCAGCCGCCGGTTGTAGGCCTGCAGCTCCTCCATCTCCTCCTTCTCCTCGGTGGCCTGGGACAGAGGGCTCGGTCAGGGGGAGGGCAAGCATCGTGCTGCTTAGAAAAAGGCAGTGCAATCCGCCCACGTGCCAACGCAGGCCCAAGATTTCAGCAAGTGCTGACTTTGCATCCTCGCTGCTGTCTCTACTTCCTGGTTTTCTATAAAGAGCATCTCTTACTTTGACCAACAGAAAAGAGAGATCTGTAGGTAGCTAACTCTTCCCGCCTGCCTCTTGGAAAGCGACGCCTATGAGGGCATTGATCCTGAAGGAGGGAACCCTGAGTGGACACAGGTCCCGGAGGAGAGGCCGGAAGGATCCTGTCTGCCCCAGATGAGGAGAAGGCAGGAGGGTAAAGGGATGGTCCAAAACCACATGCAAATGGCCCTCCAGCCACCCAAAGGCTCCTCGACTTTCCATTTTCCCCTTCATATCGGGAAATGCGATCAGAAAGACAGTTTGAGAAAAATCACTTTAGCAGACTGACCACAGAGAAAATGGCTCGAAGCGCTGCCCGTTCTCCCTGGTTCCCTGAGAGCTGACTCACCCCAGGGTTAGATGCAACCCGCAGGGCCAGGAGGTGCAGGTACCCCGAGGTTGCCACCTGGGCGGGACAAGGACATCACTGATGACTTTGGTTCTCCCCTAGCTTGGGTCCTGGGTCTGGGACAAGCTCACTCTCCAGGATAAAGGGACAGTGCAGAGCCCTCGGGTCAAGAGGCCAACAGCAGCCCACAGGCTGAAGCACAGAGGTAGTCCTGCACCTCGGCATGTGAGGAGCCAGCTGACCAGAGTGTTCAAGGAACGCGGGGGTACAGACTGGAGTCTGCTGGCTTCCTCCCCTCAATGGCAAACAAAATGACCCCCTGAACTGGGGGTGACCGTGTTGGTAAGGCAGGCAGGCAGGTAGGCAAAGGATCACTGGCAGGGCTGTTTAAAAGATCTAGCCAGCCTGCCTGGGCCTTCCCTAACTACACATGGAGGCCTTTCTGTTCACTGCAACTAGAACATCCAAAAGGGCCAGGACTATTTCTCAGGGCCCCGGCCCTCCCGGTAGGCGCTGGCTGCCTCCAGGGAAGGAGCTGGCACACCCACCAAGCCTGCAGGACTGGGTCCAGCAGGGAAGGAGCTGGCACGCCCACCAAGGCTGCAGGACTGGGTCCAGCAGGGAAGGAGAAAGCTCAGGGACCCTGAGGCTCAGGGTCTAAGCCTTGCCTCGGAGATGAGAGGACCCACTTCATTCCTGGAGCCACTGGAAACGTGGCCACAAGGATGGGGATCACACCCGAGGAAGCTCCTGGACCCTCAGATGCCTGGGGGCGGTCCAGCGGGCATGTGCTGTCTTCCTGCCAGGTGACCTCTGCTCCTATGAGGTGGGACAGTTTGACCACCCCCCTCCCCATAAATAAGTGGCACCTGCTCCTGCTCGGGAACAGGTGTGCCAGAGGGAGAAGGCTGGAGTGGGAATCCCTGTACTTCTCGCCTGCTATCCCGTGGAGGAGCCCCAGCTGGTCCATCTGCCTCTGAAAATGCACCAGACTGCCCCAACTCCTGCTCCTACTGCCCGCTGAGACCACATGCCTGGGGACCCTGGAGCACGTCAGCTCCTCTGATCAGCCTGCAGGTGGCAGAAATGTGACACGTGCCTTCCCAGAGAGCCTCTGCCCAACGTGGCAGGCAGGGTGGCTGTGGAGGCTGTGGGTGGGGACTCAGAGAGCAGAGACGCGGCTGGGAATGCATGCCAAGCGCAGAGGCCCTGGCCAGGTATGCCTGCCACATCTGGGGAACTCTGCCCAAGACATGCTGGCAGCTGCCAGCATAGCCAGCTGCTTCTAGGGCTGGGCTCTGCCCAGGCAGGATAGCTTAGGGGGTCCACAGACGCTTGCTGGTCCTAGTAAGTTCCAAGCTGTGGGAGGGGACACGAATGGGCTCTCCTGAGAGCTGAGGCCGAGTGGAGGGGGCCTTGCAGGTTAGGGTGTGTTCCTCGTGCAGGTGCTTCAGGGAAGCTAAGAACCCCAGGCTCCCCACCTCCCCGTCAGCACCGCACCCACCCATCACGACCACAGACCCAACAGCTAAATGGGCTGCTGCATGAGACTGGTCGTGGGGAATGGACCATCACTCACCCATCCCAAGGACCTGCTTTCAGGTTATTGTTTATCCCTCCCCAAAGCCCTGGAGCACAAGGGGAGATGGAGGGAGGTGGACGCATCATGAGCCTGTCAGAGAGCTTGAGTGGAGAGAGGCTGACGCACCTAGCAGGTAAAGACACGCTCACCTCACCCCACCCCCTGCAGACACACACACAGTGTGCATGGCCTTCTTAATTGTTTTCAAAATGGGAAGTGGTCAGCCACTTCCCTTCCAATTTTCCCTTCCTTCCCGCCCTTGTGCAGAGCCCTTGGTGCCTGAAGAAGGAAGTGATCAGAGGAAGGGGTGCCACATGTGGTATGTTCAGTGTGCAAGGAAGCAGGGCAGTGAGGGGGAGAGGGCATGGTAGGGCAGAGAAGGGGGCTGGGGTGGTTGGGAGGTCGGTTCCATCGAGCAAATGAGTAAATATATGAAAGGAATGGAAGGGGAGGTTCTCACTGCCAGAGATGATATCTGCATGCATGGAAGGGAGAAAGCTAGAAAGAAGCCTGAGGTGTTGCATTGGCAATGGGTGTGCTGCTATAAACTCATGGTTTTAAATATCAACAGACAGATATTGGAGCAGTATCCATCTATATGTATGTGTGTATGTGTATGTTTGTTTCTATGTTCCTACGTACCTACATACATTTCCTAGCTTTGTCCACAGAGAGGACCTAGAACAGTGAGTGCCCTGATCTGGGTTTCTAAATACCATTCTCCACTAAAAAGAATTGGGGCACTTTGAAGGGAAAGTACATGATGAGCCCCAGACATCATCTTGTGCCAGAAAGTAAGAAGATGCTCAAAGAACGATGGACCCAACTGAAGACACACCGACCAAAGCCAGGACAATTAAAGCATTAAAATAAATAATGAGAGGAGCAGAGTAAACCCCATTGAATTCGATAGGAATCTATGAGTCTATGCTGATGTAGATAAATGAATGACCAAGTAAATGAGAGGGGGAGAAGGAGAGCTCTGCCTTACAGGAGAATGCCGATTAACAAATGCAGAAGGAATGACAGACATAGGTCATCGCTACCTGGCAGGCAGGAGTCAGCAGTGGATGCTGAGGCTGGTGGGTGAGGTTTGCTGGAGATCAGAATATTGGCCTAATACCAGAGTATCTTTCCACAAAATGCTAATTGAGTACAAAGGGGAAGATGGGGACCTGACAGTGGAGAAGTCTGGCGGACGCCCACTTGAGTGGGTGATCAAGGTAAATGTCACCAGGGGTGGGACAGGCCAACATAGAGGAGTCCCCAGGCTGATGCTCTGAGAAGTGCACAGTGTCATTTCCATGGTTTTCCTCCAAGAAGGCATAGCCTGAGTCTGGACATGGGAAACATCAAGGGCTCTAGACTGAGGGTCACAGAATAAGGACCTCTTTAAGACTGGCAAACATGAGAGGAAAAGAAAGACAGGAGACATGACAGCTAAATGCATAGGGTACACCAGATGGGATCCAGGGCCAGAACTGGGACAGTTGACACAACGTGAACAGCTCTGTGGGTGGGATGGTATTGTGGGTGGATAGTGTTGATTTCCTGACTGGAAGTTCGCACGGGGATAACGCAGAGAGTGTCCCTGCTTTTCGGAGGTAGACACCAGAGAATTTAGGGGGGTGATGGGGCATTGTTTCAGAAGAGAGAGAGAGAGGGTGACGGAGCAAATGTAGACAAATGGCTGGGGAATCTGATGAAGGGACTCGTGGAGTTCTTTATACTGTTCTTTTAACTATTCTGTAAGCTTAAAATTATTTTTTAAAACTTCCTCCCATAAAAGAAGATAAAAATGGGGGTGGTGGTGCATGGGTGTGGGGTAGGAAGTCAGGGAGGAAAGATGAAGAGTGGAAATAACCTGTTTCTGCAGCCACATGTGGAGAGGAGCACTAACAATACAAGTGCCTGACATCGACTGGGTCTCCAAACCTCCCCAAACCCTCAGCGCAGCTGGGGTCGGCGGGGGGATGGATGGGGGCGGGCTGCAGCTGGGGACGCAGGAGGCAACGGGAGTGCTTTGGGCAGATGTTGGGGCCTCAGACCAAGGGGACTGGAGGAAGTCTTGTCCACAACACACCCCTTTTTCCCTGGCTGTTTTGGTTCGGGGAGGTTCACCCTGGCTGAAAGCTGGAAGGCTTCAGCTCTCTGGGAGAGACAGGCACCCCGCCTCATGGCTCCTCCAGGTCTTCCGGGGCTACGAGAAAGCTGCTGTTGCCTGGGCACCGGGGCTCCAGGCTACTCTGCTCAGCAGGCAGGCGGCCTCGGTTTGACCCTGTGCCCTCAGGAGCTGGACAAGGCCCCGGGGTGCGGGTCAAGGGGCAGCTGGTCACAAAGATGCGGAGTGGCAGGCTCACCCTCCCTGGCCTCCGCCCCTTTCTCGGGGCCTTTGGAACACAACAGGGTCACCCAACAGCAACCACCTTGGGAGGGGCTCCCTGGGCGCTCCTGGGGAAGGCGGGGGGTGTGAGCAGAGGAGTGGAGGGGCATTGGCCCTGGACCCCACAAAGCCTGGTCAGCCCCCAGGAGAGAGCTGGGGACCTCCTGGGAGCTTCCCCAAGAAGAGAGGCGTGAGCAAGTCGGGAGGAGGCTGAGAGGCTGCTCTCCGAGAAGAGAAGGTGCAGCCTCACACTGGGTACCCCCGAGGCCCCTCCCAACCCAGGGCATTCCGCATGGAAAACACGCTCCCTCAGCCTCAGGGCATCCCCACCGGAGACACCCAATAGCAGGGGCAGCCAGATGCCCGTCTTCACTCAGCATCCAGCGAAAATCCAGGGCCTCCTGCCCCGGCCCGAAGACTTTAATCTCAACGTTACTAGGAAGCGGAGGATGCAGGAGGCCTAAGCGAGTTGCAGATGAGCTGAAGAAGTGGTCTGCACACAGGGGCAAGGCCAGGGGAGGCGAAAAAGGCCGGGGTAAGTATGCCTTGCAAGCGGCTGGGCTGGAATAACAGGTCTGAGCCCCATCTTCACTCCCATCTAAGACCAGGTTTTCTCTTGGGGCTTCCCTGGTGGCGCAGTGGTTAAGAATACGCCTGCCAATGCAGGGGACACGGGTTCGAGCCCTGGTCCAGGAAGATCCCACATGCCGTGGAGCAACTAAGCCTGTGCACCACAACTACTGAGCCTGCGCTCTAGAGCCTGCGAGCCACAACTACTGAGCCCGCGTGCCGCAACTACTGAAGCCCACATGCCCAGAGCCCGTGCTCCGCAACAAGAGAAGCCACCGCAATGAGAAGCCCGCGCACCATAACAAAGAGTGGCCCCCGCTCGCCGCAACTAGAGAAAGCCCGCGCACAGCAACGGAGACCCAACACAGCCAAAAATAAATAAAATAAAATAAATTTATAAAAAAAAAAAAAGACAAGACCAGGCTTTCTCATGGGCCCTTGGGTGCCCTCTCCTGCACCTTTTGAGGTGGTCCAGCAGGTCGGAAGGGGCCACAGGGGCTGCTGCTGTAGCACCTGGAGTACCCTGTGCATGGCCCAGCAGCACCCCTCCTGCAGGTGGACACAATCAGGGCGCAGGGCACAGAGCCTGGAGGGCAGAGTGCTGGCTGGATTCCAGTCCCACCTGGGCACCCAGCACCCAGCACCTCTGCCCCTGCCTGGGCCACCTCTCATCAAGGCCAGGACACAGCCACCTGGCTGGACTTCCTGTCGACGATCTTTGATGCCCCTTCCAGCCATCTTCCCCTGGAGGGGTCTTCAAGCCCAGTTTAGGTCACATTGAGCCCTGCTCAGAAGCCTCTGGCACCAACTCCTGCACTAAGGCCTCCGCGGCCCCAGGACTGCACTCCCCCTACTTCTCTCCTCTCCTCCTGCCACTGTTTTCCCCCTGCCCTCCTGACTCCTTGCTGCCTCTGCCACAAACTGGGCCTGTCCATGCCTCCCCTCTGTCCCGGCATCTGGATGCCCACGGTCTTTGTGACTGAAGAGCCTCTCTCCCAGGCCCATCAGAGTCCCGGTACCAGGCACTGTCAAGGGTGGGTTTGTCTGGAGCGCCAGGGTTTTGCCTCTTGGCCTCAGAGAGCAGGGAGCAGACTCGCTGGGACGCGGGGCACCGGTCAGCTGGTGAGCAGGACACCTTGTCAGTGCAGAACCCAGGCCCAGCCCAGCCCAGCAGATGAACTGCTCACTCACAAAGTGCCATGAGGCCTGGGGGCCCCGCCCCACCCTTCCAACCCCACCTCCGACCCCCCCCCCAGCCCAGGGCCACCCACCTGCAGTTTCCAGAGGAAGTCGAGGCGGGCGGTGGACTCCACCTGCTGCGCGTGCAGGTACAGGGCCAGCACAAAGACCGAGATGATGATGGGCGTCACCACCTTCAGCGCCACCTTGGTCGCGTGCTCAGGGCTGCAGGCGGGAGGTAGATGTCCTGGCACTTCATGCCGGGCTCTGAGGCCCCTCAGGCCTTTTTTTCTACCTCCCACTCCAGCCCCCCTATCCTCACCCTCCTGCTCTAACTGCCTGAGGTGTGCCTCCTCCAGGAAGCCTTCTCGGTGGGCAGCCCCTGCTCAGCCTGCAGCTCAGCAGGCAGCACTCTTCTCCTGATGGCTCCCTCTCCCCCATCACTGGCGCGCTTCCCTCTGGTTACATCAGGGGATGAACGAGGCCCTTGTAAAAGGCAGCGTGTACATCTCAGGTCTTTCTCAGTTGACAAGACAGGGGTTGTAACAGGGGAACCAGGCAGGCCATACTGACCATCTCTGGGCAACCTTGGGCAAGTCCTCTTAACTTCTCTGAACCTTAGTTTCCTAATTTGTAAAATGGGATAACACCCATATTTCAAGATTGTGGTAAGAATTACAGACACTGTATGTAAACTCCTTGTACAGTGCCTGACAAACAGTAGAAAATCCAAAACTGGTAGCTATTATTATCTGACTATATTTCTGTTAACATTATTAATACTCTCAATAAAAACAGCTGTTCCTGACCCTGCTCCTGTCCCAGCAAAGAGCCCAAACCTTGAAGGCTGTGTAGACTCCCTGCCCAGGAGCAGCCCCGAGGCAGGGCCTAACCTACACACCCTGCAGGCCTCTCCGCTGCTCCTCTCCTCTGGGGGCAGAAGGGGCACCTGTTCTCGTGTGCCAGGATCTCATGCATGCCCCTGGGGAGAGCTTGAGGCCTGTGGAATGACCTGTGGATCCTGATGACCTTGGTCACTGAGTCTATAAATCATCTTGGGGTGGTAGAGAGATCATAAAAGAAGGGCACCTACCCAGTGAGGCCCCCTTAGTACCTAGGGAGGGGAGGGCCTCCTCCTTCATCACCCACCTTGCCACCAAGGCCCCCTCCCACCTGGGCACTGCTGCCTTCTCTGCTGGGCTGGTGGCCTGAGCTGGTGGCCCCTGGCTGCTCGGTGCCAAGGGCAGGCAGGGGTTGTATCAGGGAACTCGGAGAAACAGCTTCAACTCACCACTGGGAGGTCCCGTTGTTGTTGAAGTCTCTGTGAACAGGAGTTGGGGAGGGCTGTTCAGGGCTGCTCCCTGCATCAGTAGCCTCCAAGCCTGCTCTGCTGCCCCCCACCCCCTGCTGTGCCCCTCTACACCGAGCTCTGCTTCCCCGCACCTCCTACTTCTGCCTCCACCACTGCTGCTCCTTTGCCACCCCCCCGCCCCCAGCACCCCTCTTCCCAATCCAAGGTCACTTTCAGGATGGGAGGCTTGCAGAAAGGCCAGCCCCAATTAGCATCTGGTCACCATGACCACAAATCACCCAGCCCTTACCTGGGACCCTGGGGCCCTCCCAGCACATCCACCTGGGCAGAAGCCTGTGCCCTCTCCCACCCCAGCCAGTCGCTGCCACCCAGAGGAGAAACACTATACCTGCACTGTCCAGTATGGTAGCCACTAGCTACATGTGGCTACTGAGCTTAAATTGTGGCTAGTACAGGTTAAAATGTCCTGTAAGTGTAAAATAGATACTAGGTTTTGAAGAATTAGTGTGGAAAAATGTCAAGTATTCTATTAATAATTTTAAACTGACTATATATGAAAATAATATTCTGAATATATTGGTTAAATAAATACATTATTAAAATTAATTGCTTGTTTTGCCTTTTTAATATAGCTACTAGAAAATTTTAAATTACATCTGTGGCTTGCATGATTTATCTAGTGGACAGTGCTGCCCTAGAGCCACGCCAGGGTCTCCCAACACAGAAAGGACCTCCATTCTCTGTGGCTGCTTCAGCAGGAGGCGTGGAGGGGCTCTGGGGAGGGGCGGGGCAGGAGAGAAAGAGGAGGCAAAGTTCTCAGCTCCCGCCCTGATCCACAGGGAGAAGGGTCGACCTCCTCCCTCTCCTGTCCCCAAGGGGCTGCAGCCTGCCCCGCTCATGATGCTACAGCGTCTCCCTGTCATCTGCCCACAGCCCTGCACAGCTGTGGAGAAGTTCTTCCTTGCATCTGACTTAGATCCTTCACAACATCTTCATTTCCTCAGGCGACACTCTGCACAAGAAGGTAACATTTCTGACCCTGGAGTTATTGCCTATTTTATCCATGACTGTACCTTCACTGCCAAGCTCAGTGCCTGGAACAGGGTAGGCCCACAATAAATATTTTTCAGTGAATGGATAGATGGATGAATGGATCCCTTCCTCTAACTCAGAGAAAGTACAGTTCGCTGCATTTTCTCAGGGGACACAGACCTGTCACTCACGTGTTTTGCTCTTCCTGATGTATGTATGTGTGGGGGGGATGGTAATGGGAAGAAAAAGGTACTACATATCAGGCACTTTACATACATTTTACTACTATAGGTATTATTATTCCCATTTCACTGGGAAAAAATGATGAGATTCAGGAAAAATAGCCAAATGTGTGTCTGAGGCTGAGATTCAAACTCAATTTGACCCCAAATCAGAGCTCTTTCCCCTCACGGAGCTACCTCCCCTGGAAATCTGACATCTGTCACTATATGACCAGGCTGACTGCCAGCTAGATAGCCTGGGGCACAACCCCCATACTTGCCACCTCTGGGCTGTAGGATTTAATTGCTCACCATCACAGCCAGGAGCCTTTGAGCAGTGCACAAACTACCCAACCGTCCAGGGTGGCCCTGCCTACTTTGCTGAGTTGCTATGAGGATGAAAGGGATAAAGTATGTCCAACTGCCTGGCTCGAGGCAGGACAAGTGCCCACGAACAGCAAAGGCTGTTCCTTTGCTCGCACACACCTTGCTTTCCAGCTCTGTTGGACCTTGACCCCTCTGCGCCTGAGGTGCAAGGGCAGTTAGGTGAAAATAGGTCATCAAAGGCTGCCCTGGACAGATGAGGAACAATTCACTGAAGCCTGAGGTCAGGACTGAGTAGGAGACCGGAGGCAGAGGGACAGGGGACCTAGTAGCCCTGAGGCCACCCTCACCACTGGGGGAGGGATGGAGGGAAAGAAGCAAGACACTGTGTTGCTTTGCCCCGGTGGTCAGAGCTGGGAGCAACAGAACACTCCCCTGGCAAGCCCCCTGCGGCCCAGGAACCCAGCCTCCCGCTCTTCCTGCCTCTCTGCAATGCCCCAGACCCCGTGCAGAGCGCGAGGCGGGTGCCACCTACATGGCATTGGCTGTGACCAGTAGGTCGGCATTGTCAAAGAGCGTGACACCGGGCACCTCAACGACAAGCACGTAGATGAGCTCGATGGCCAGCATGAGCACCAGCTTCCCGATGCAGCTGATCTGCAGGAACACGGAGCAGGCCAGCAGGCTGAGCAGCACGCTATAGGTGAAGTACTGTGGAGAGAGGGCAGCGGCTTCAGCGCCCGGGTCCCGCCCTCCCCCGGCCCCGCCCCCGGCCCCGCCCCCTAGCATCCCTCCAGTCTGAGCTGGCCTCAGGTGAAACCGGGGGTCTGGGGATGTTTCTGCTGATGCAGACTTGTACTGTGGTGTGAGTGGCTCTGGGTAGGAACCAGGAGGTGGGGCTCCAGGCTGAGGAGGACCACTACCAGCAGTGTGGCCCAATGGTTAGAGCAGGGATCCAGGCTCAGGCAGACTTGAGTTTCAGCCCTGATTCATTATGGACTGTTTGTGTGACTTAAGCCATTTATTCAACCTCTCTAAGCCTCAGTTTCCCCATATGCAAAACCTTCTATCTCATGGGCTTACTGTGATGATTACACAATATGAAGCCCCTGGCACAGTGCGTGGTGCCCTCCATTACTGTGAGAGCGCAGGCTTCAGCCCCTGATCTGCAACATAACAGGTGGTGGCAACATCTGAACTGACCTTATTTGGTGGCCAAACTGACCTACTGATGTGATGCGAATTATCACCTTTATCCTGCTTCCTGTGACTATTCATACATTTTGCTGCAGAAATATTTCTGTGTTTCATTATCAGGTGCTGCCCATACTGCACTGGGGTGTGAGGTAACCTTTTAAAACCTGAAAAATTCCCAAGTCTAAGACGTATCTGACCCAAAAGGTTTCAGATGAGGGATTGTGCTCTTCCCTGTACTGTGGGGAAATCCTGGTCTCTGAGCCTCAGTTTCTTTCTCAGACAACCAAGGGGCCAAACCAGGCGATCTCAGAGGTCGACTTCTGCTCTGTTGTCCCCTGACACTAGTCCTAGTCATGTCAGCATCTACTATTTTTCTCTTTTAGATTTAGCATTGTTATTTCTGCATCAGGCAGAGCGACTCACTGTTCGCTGCCTCTGCCTTGGGCTGGAGGCCAAATTTGGTGGCTGGCAGTGGGGCAGTCCCTTCTGCCTAGGCCTTCAGGAACCCAGAGAGGGACTGCAGAGGCCCCTGGCGGTTGGAAGTGGGAGGGACCAGCCTCAACTCAGCAGCAGGAAAGGGGCAGAGGAAGGAGTAGGGAAGGCACAACCCGATACATCAGCCCTAAGGATAATAGTCCTGTCCTTGGGGGGTGGGGAGGGGAACCCAAGCGCCAGCCTGGATTCCTATTCAGACCCTGGGCCCAGACATCCAGGAGGCCAAGGCTTAATACTGAGGTCCACCTCAGGGTCTGTGAGGAGTTGCTGAATCAGAACAACACTTGTGGGATGGGGTCAGCCCGAGGGGTCTGTAGCTGGTAGGGCCTGGGATCTGAGGGCCTGAAATTGGTCGGGCTGGTGAGAGCTGAAGTCTGTGACCAACCAACCATCTGCCACAAACGAGGAACCAGAACAGGCCCTGACACCACTGCTTTGTTCCCTCACTCTCCCATGGAGCAACCACCAAGGGGCATGTGCAAGACCAAAAACAGCCTCTGCTTCTCAGCGAACAGCCCTCAGGCAGCAGCTCCTGTGGGCTGTCGGCCAGATGTGAGAGGGAAGAGAGGTGGGGAGCAGAGGGTGGGTGCTGGAGCATGGCTGCCTGGGCAGAGGGAGGGCTTGGCGGGGGCCCAGGGACAACTGGTCTAGGTGAGCACGGGTGAGGGTGAGCCCTACCCCTCACTGAGTTTCCCTTGCCCATGTGTACAGGGGAGTAGGATCAGGTCCATTCCCTGGGGCAGGGGAGGGAGGCCAGCACTGTGACAGCCCACGGGGCCCTCACTGCAGTTCTGAACCCTTGTTATGAGTCATGGGCCCTTTGGGAATTGGATGAAAGCACGGGCTTTCTCCCCAGAAAAGGGCAAAAACTGCCATCATCTTACAGGTTTCACGTGAGCCCCGTCAGGGAGCCGGGTTGTGGGAATCACCCAATGCTTGGAGCAAATACCCTGGGCTGGAAGCCTGGCCCTGCTGCTCGCTGCAAAACGGCTCCCTGAGGAAGCACGGCAGGGTGAACGAAGCACCTCACGTACCGTAGGCGCTTAATGCACGCTGCTCTCGAAAGGTTCTCGCCAGTTTTTAACCCCAATAACCTGTAGGTACATGATTTCTTTTTGGGGTGATGAAAATGTTCTAAGATTAGATTATGATGATGGCTGCAAAAGTCTGTGAATATACTAAAAACTACTGAATTATACTTTGAATGGGTGAACTTGGTGGTAGTACTGGTTTGGGATTGAGTTCCCTTTCCTCCCCTCTGCTCTGTGACCCACAGCAGAGGGGTCAGACAGGTCCTCCTGAGGCCGTTATCAGGTATGCTGCTGAGGCTGAGGGTTGAGAAACAGCTCTGCCTTCAGGTTAAGAGCAAGAATTCTGAAGCTAGGTGACCTGGGTGGGAGCTCTGGCTCTGCCACTTACTAGCTGTGTGACCTTAGGCAAGTTACTTAACCTCTCTGTGCCTCAGTGTCATCTGTATAAAACAGTATCTTTGTCATAGGGTTGCTGTGAGGATTAAATGAGTAAATGTGAAGCCCTTAGCACAGTGTCTGGCACATGGTAAATACCATATAAACAATAGCTATGCTATTATTGTTGTTACTGCTATACTGAGGAGGTCGGCCTTGTTCACTGGTGTCTGGCACAAAGAGTGAGAGAGACTGAGGGGGAAGGAGGTCTCTGGAATGGCAGTGAGCTTGAGGGCCCCTGACTGTCCATCAGAGTAGCCAAGGACAGAGAGGGCTGGGGTGGCAGGTCCCCAGCCGTGTCCAGTCCCTCCCTGCCCAGTACCTCGGGGAAGTTGCAGTTGGGCCAGGGGCTGCCGCAGAAGCCCCGCTCGTCACCCAGGCTGTAGTTGCCGGCTGACTCCGCCACGTGGCACGCGTTGACCTGGCTGGCACTGATGTTGTGTTCGTCCGCCAGGCAGCCAAACAGGTCCTTGGAGTTGCACGTGAACTGGTGGGGGAGGAGAGGGTCAGCCTGTGGGGACCAGGCCAGGGTAGCCCACCTCCACAGGCAGCAGGTGCCCATCCCGCCTCGCCTCAGGTGCAGCCTGACACTGGCCGGGACAGGAGAGGAGCCTGGAAGAGGCCGAGGAATAGGCAAGATTTGCCCAGCTACCCAGGGCAGGGCTTGTAAACCTCCCCTGGGGCATACTTCCCTGAGTCTTTCTGGCTCCTCCAGCCTCGAGAGTGAGGACCAAAGGCTGTGTGAGAGGCTTTAGGAGCTAAATCTGATCCCAGACCCGAGGTGAGACCCAAATAAGAACTTCCAGGGCCTGGGGGAAAGTCTCCTCCCGGCCCATGCTTGTGAGGTACAGGGCTCCACTGGGTTTCACCCAATGGGCTGAGGAGGCGCTGGGGAGGTGGAGCCACCCACCATGTTGACGAAAGCCGACAGGAACACCAGGGTGATGGTGAACACGCCCACCAGGGTGCTGTTCATCTTGGACCGCACGATCTTCCTGGAGAGCCTCTGCAGCGGGGCCGGGAAGAGCTGTCGCGGGGCAGAGGGAGGACAGAGATGGAACAGAATTCAGTGGACTCCGCACACCGCCACAGAGGAGCTCGGTGGAGGCCCTCCCCACCTTTGTCTCTCGCCAACAGAACCACAGGGGCTTTCCTGACCTCCTCCCTGTGGGCGAGCCTCCAGCCTCGCACCATTGCACCCCTGCTTCCAGGCCAACCACAGCACAGATTCTGCAGCTGGCCAGGAGGGGGTCCACCTGGGGAGCTCACAGGTAAGAGAGGTAGGACGAAAGGAAAGATGCTACCTTCACCCCAACGGGGAAGCAGAGAAAAGAGCACATGTACCCGCTGGGTGAATGCTGGGCCGCTTGGAGTTACAGTCAGGGAGGGGCAGGAGGTGGGAGTGAAGGAGACATGGAGGTGCCCAGAACGTTTCCAGGGAGGGCCAGCAGGCTTCAGGGAAGAAGTAGGGAGCTGTGGGTCTGAGGGCTTGGAGAGAACCTGGGGTCTGGAGGAAAGGGATGGGCACGTGAGAAGGGGGCAGAGCAGCGTGTAAGCGGACAGTGGGGCCCCAGTCATGTGAATTAAGTGAGTTTTCTTCAGCAGGATTCCCATGGATCTGCCATTTCCCTCACCTAATCCTCCCTATATTTCCTTCAGCTAGACAAACTGTATGTCCATTCAAGACCCGCTGCGGTTTTGGTAATTAAATGATTGGGTCTACCAAATCTGATACACTTGGCCTTGGCCCCCATGTGCTCTTCATCTCCCAAGCAACCTAGACTAAAAAAGAAGTTGACAGACCCCAGAAAAGTGAAGTAGTGGATTCGTGCTTCCCCCATCCTACCTACCTTAATGCCTCCTGGTAAGGCTGATCTGCAAGCATGCCATGTGTCCTTTGGAAACGCCTAAGGGCAGACGAAGGTGGTGGAAAAAGCACTCGCCAGAGCCTGGAGGCCAGGGTTCTAGGCGTGGCTTTTCCTGTGTGACCCCTGAGCACACCTGCACATTCTGGCTGAGTGTGCCAGACTGCAAGGCTTCTCCACCCTATGATACAGAGCATTTCTGTAGCTGGTCACACAGACAGCTAAGTAGGCAAGGGGACACAGTGTGACCACGGTGTGACTGCTCATTCCCAGTGTGGAGAGGACTGGCTTGTGTGCTACGATGTTTAAGGCCAGCAAGTACCGGGCCCTTGGTCCAGTGTTCCTCAGCTGTGACCCAAACTCACTACATGCAGGGTGTCTACATGGGCCCATCAGGTTGCCCCCATGGGA
The DNA here is from genome assembly GCF_965194805.1 of Balaenoptera borealis. Classification (NCBI taxonomy): domain Eukaryota; kingdom Metazoa; phylum Chordata; class Mammalia; order Artiodactyla; family Balaenopteridae; genus Balaenoptera; species Balaenoptera borealis. Next base: position 69,024,275 of record NC_138862.1, read on the forward strand.
CTTTGGGAAACCAACACAAACATGCTGATGATTGTGCTGCTTGCTATGCTGTGAGTAATACAGTCTCTTGTCTCTGACCCAGGAGTCTCGTGACGTCTGCCAGTATCTATGAAAGAGCAACAAGCTAACTTACTAGCTTGTAATTAGGGTAAAACCAAATCTCAGACCCTTCATAGTTCTTGACACCAAGAAAGTGCCCTGCTTACCCCCTCAGTCTTTGGCTTTGGGCTGGGCATGCATGTAGGGAAGCAGTATATCTTTCCACCCCAAATCCTCCTCCACCCTTCCAACAAGGCCACTTCCTATTCAGCAGAGGGAAAGAAGGGACCACAGAGAAGGAATGCAGCAGTGGCAGAGGCCTGCAAGCCATTCAGGCTCCAGGCTGAGTGATGAAGACCTTGGACCTCCACGTCCCCAGCAAGGGTGCCTCTCAGATGTGTTCATGGATCATCAAGTCTGTGGCATTCTTCTGAAAAAACAGTTCCTTCTGGGGTAATAAAGGAGGCACTCTGACTGAACCCTCTAACATGGCAGAAGAAAAGACATGTGTGATTTGGAGAACATAAGCTTGGATTAAAATATTGCTTTAATAGACATAGAGATCAATGGAATAGAGTGAGAGTCCAGAAATAGACCCTTACCTTTATGACTGATTGATTTTGACAAGGTAGCCAAGAAAATTGAATGGGGAAAGAATAGTCTTTTCAACAAATGGTGCTAAGACAACTGTATCTCCACATGCAAAAGAATGAATTTGGAGCTTACCTCACACCATATACAAAAATTAACTTGAAATGGATCAGAAATCTAAATGTAGGAGCTAAAACTACAAAACTCTTAAAAGAAAATATATAAGTAAATCTTTGTGACTGGATTAGGCAATGGTTTCTTAGATATGACACCAAAAGCACAAGCAAAAAGGAAAAAAACGATAAGTTGGATTTCATCAAAATTTTGAAAATTTTTCCTTCAAATAACACCATCAAGAAAGTAAAAAAGGTGTTGGTGAGGATGTGGAGAAATTGGGACCTTTGTTTGTTGCTGGTAGTTATGTAAAATGATACAGTTGCTGTAGAAAACAGTATGACGATTCCTTAAAAAATTAAACATAGAATCATCATATGATCCAGCAATTCCATTTCTGAGTATATGCCCAATAGCAGCATTATTTTCAATAGCCAAAAGGTTAAAGCAACTCTACTGTCCAGCTATGGATGAATGGATAAACAAAATGTGGTATACATACACAATGGAATATTATTCAGCCTTGAAAAGGAATGAAATTCTGAAACACGCTACAGCATGGATGGCACCTTGAAGACATTATGAAAGAAGCCAGTCACAAAAGGACAAATACTATATGATTCCACTTTTTTGAGGTACGCAGAGTAGTCAAATTCATAGAGACAGAAAGCAGAATGGTGGTTGCCAGGGAAGAGGGCAGAATGGGAAGTTATTGTTTAATGAGTATAAAGCTTCAGTTTGGAAAGATAAAAAAGTCCTGGAGATGGATGGTGGTGATGGCTGCACAACAATATGAATGTCCTTAATGCCACTCTACTGTAAGCTTAAAAATAGTTAAAATAAAAAATTTATATTATGTATATTTTACCATAAATTAAAAATGATCATGAAAAGGAAAATGAAAAGACAACCCACAGAATGGGAGAAAATTGTTGTAAACCATATATCTAATAAGGGTCTTATAACCAGAATATACACAGAACTCTTACGACTCAACAAGAAAAGACAAATAACCCAATTAAAAAATGGACAAACAGGGAGTTCCCTGGTGGCCTAGTGGTTAGGATTCCAGGCTTTCACTGCTATGGCCTGGTCAGGGAACTGAGATCACACAAGCCACGAGGCGCGGCCAAAAACAAAACAAAACAAAAAAAGCCCACAAATACTATGAATAGACATTTCTCCAAAGAATCTACACAAATGGACAATAAGCACATGAAAAGATATTTGACATCAATAGTCATCAGGGAAATGCAAACCAAAAACAAAAGCAACCACTTCGCATCCACCAGGATGGCTATAATCAAAAAGTCAGATAATAACAAGTGCTAGTGAGGATGTAGAGAAATTGGAACCCTTGTACACTGCTGGTGGGAATGTAAAATAGTGCAGCGGCTTTGGAAAACAGCTTTGCAGTTCCTCAAAATGTGACCCAACAATTATACTCTTGGGTACATACCCAAGAGAACTGAAAACATAAGTCCATACAAAACCTTGTACACAAATGTTCATAGCAGCATTATTAATAACAGCCTGAAAGTGGAAACTACCCAAATATCCATCAACTGATGAAGGAATAAACAAAATGTGGTATATCTACACGATGGAATATTACTTGGCCATAAAAAGGAACAAAGCGCTGTCATATAGTACATCATGAAGGAACCTTGAAATACGCTAAGTGAAAGAAGCCAATCTCAAAAGGCCACATAGTGTATGATTCCATTTATACAAAATGTCCAGAACAGGCACATTCATAGAAACAGGAAGTAGATTTGAGGTTGCTAGAAGCTGTGGGGATAGTTGCAGAACTTTATGAATATAGTAAAAACTACTGAATTATAATTTTATAACCTTTATAAAGGTGAATTTGATGGTATGTGAATTATATCTCAATAAAGCACTTATTTAAAAAAAAATCCTGCTCAGCTTCTTACTGTGTGATCCTGGGGAAGTCATCAAGGGCTCTGAGTTTCCTTATTGGTAAACAGGGAATATCTACCTTCCAGGGTGGGAGATATTCCAGGGTGGTTATGAAATGATGCATTTGAAAGTGCTTTGAAAGCTGTTAAATTCAATAGAAAATTTACTTAATATTTGCATTTTAAAGAGCTATGTTGCCGATAAGAACAAAAGTCCTTGTTTCTCATTAAAGGAATTTTTGGTTTCACAGCTGTGGAAAGTGTTTTGGCACTAGCATGAGGATCTTACTCTGAAATGGTAAGACAGATGGCTTCTAATCTTTGCCTGCTTAAAATTTTGCCATTTCATCCCCCCATCCCCCGTGCTGCTTAAACCATTTCAGTCCTGATCACCCTATCCACCAATTGAATGGCTTCTTTCATCGCCAGTGTAATGACTGATTTAGACCACACTTATTAGAAGATGGTAAAGCCTTTATAGAAGGTGGTTGGGGAACAGTATATGCACACAGGCTTCCTGGTGAACCTGGGACCAGGAGCCCCATAGGGGCTACCCAGAGAAGAACTGCAGGCTATTAAACAAAATCCAACCTGGAATACTATAGCTCAGGGGTCCCCAACCCCCGGGGCTGTTAGGAACCGGGCCGCACAGCAGGTGGTGAGCGGCAGGCGGGCGAGTGAAGCTTCATCAGCCGCTCCCCATCGCTCGCATTACTGCCTGAGCCAGCCCCCCACCCCCATCCCGTCCGTGGAAAAATTGTTTTCCACGAAACCAGTCCCTGGTGCCAAAAAGGTTGGGGACCGCTGCTACAGCTCTAACATCTAATGAGTGATTACCTCAATGCATTGGCTTTTTACAAACCATTTTCCCTTGTCACCCTTTCAAAAGACCTGCTCTTGACTTAAAAGTCTCAGCAGGAACCCAGGAATTGCTGCCTTTTTGAAGTCTCCAGAAGATTTGACATCCTGCCCTGGCACTGCTTTATAGAGTATCTCATCTCCTGTAACAAAAAGTTCACCTGTATGTTGACCCCAAATCCCACCTTTACTAACCCCGGTGTGGACAATAAAATTCTTCACCTGGAGTAGAATCTCCTCGCAGGGCTGCTCTACAGCTGCATACAGATCCTGGAGAGCATTTTTCTGGAAGGATAATTGTGTCTGTGCAAACCAATTGCTCAATGCCTGTTCACCATCAGAGCTCAGAAAAAGAATCAATTAAAAAAAAAAGTTCCAACCCCAATATGATTAATTCAAATCAATTCAACTTGAAAAATGGGAATGGCGACACAATTAATAAACCATGACTAGGGTGAGGGACAGTTTTGATCCTGGCCTCTCAGAAAGTCTCCAGGCAAATCAATGACCTCCCTGGGGTCCTGACTCCCTGTCTGTCATGTGGGACCAGGGTATTGCAGGAATGAAAGAAGGTGATGAAATCGGACAGCAAAAAAATGTAAGAAAACAGACTTTCTGACAAGGAGCTAATAAATGAAGCAGTGGCTCCTACTTCAGAAAAATAGTTTTAAAGATATGAAAACTTCAGAACAAGACAGGCAGATGCTGACAGGTAGTAGACGCTGACTATTGCTCTTATCACCTGGCCTTTCAGCGGTCAACTGGACATATTAACAAAGGCAGTGTCCTGGAGGGGAAGGACTGTGGGCTCTGGAGTCAAGAACCCCAGCTATACCACTTCTTAGCTCTGGGACCTAGGGAAAGCTGTCTAACCGCTTGGAGCCTCATTTTCCTCATCTGCAAAGTGGATATAATAAAAGCCACCCTAAAGGTTTGGGAAACGCTGGTCAAGGTGGCATGGCTGGGCTCTGGACCCAAGATGGCTTGACTTAAAAGCCACGGGAGGAACCTAAGATCTCCTTCCTGAAAATGAAGCATTCTCCATCCCCAAACGAACATGTGCCTAACAGCAACACATCCTCTTCAAGTGGACAAAGTGTGACCCCGAGCCTCTGCAAAGGGGAGTGTGGGGATTCTGAAGTCGTCACAAGACAGAAGCCAGCTGGGAGGTGAGAGGTACCGGTTGAGGAGTAGGGCCCTGTTTTAGAAGCTGTGGACGGGAGTCAGGAGGGCGTGGTAGGAAGGAGAGCTGGCAAGGCGGGACTTGGCTAGCTTCAGGCTTCGGAGAGAGGAGAGGAGGCTTTTAGGTGACTGCACAGAGCAGACAAGGGCCTAGAGGAAGCCCTGGTCAGTTTCCAGGAGCTCAGACAATCAGGTCCAGGAGGTCGGTGGGAGGCAAGCCAAGAGGGTGCCAGCAGCCTGGAAGATGAAAGAGATTTAAACATACATACACACACACACACACACACACACACACACACACACACACACACACACACACACACACACACGCGGCCCTGTAGCTGAGTACTCCTTCTGGGCCTATCTGTACCCAACCCCCAAACAGCAGGAAAGCAGAGTTTGGCCTTCTGAGTGAGAACGTGCTAATGAGCCACAGGAGAGAAAGGGGGCCCAGTCAAGTTGGGGGACAGAAGGGAGCCACTCTCTTCCACCCACTTGGGCGGTGGCAGCAAAAGTGCTGGCAATGCCAGGGGCAGGCCTGGGCTGCCTCACAGGATGAGGGGGCAGAAGCCACAGGGGGACTGACGGAGCAGTCAGAGCTGGCCAAAGAGGGAAGGGGCTGCACTCAGAGACGCGAGTGAGCTCGCCATCCCTGGAGCTGACACGGCAGAGGCTGGCCCACCGCTTGCAGGGTTATGCAAAGGGGTTCCGGCCTCAGGAGGGTGTCTGGGCTGCCTCACTGTTCAGGCCCCTTCCAATGTGAGATTCTCTGAGTTTTTGGACCACATGTGACGGCAAGAAGGGATTTAGCATGGTTTTCTCTGTTGAAAGCATCTCTGGGGCCCAGATGAGCACCGATGCCAAGGGAAGGCAGGAGTGGTGCATGCAGATGTTCAGACTGGCCCTCTAAGACAGTTTCCCCAGAAGGACGCGCTCAGGGGATGATCCTTAGGACAAGGCATCCCAAAGACAGAGGGGCTCCAGAGGGCAGCTGATGCTGAGAAGCGAGACCAGGACTGGGGGACAAGATGAAGACCAAGGCACAAAATGACCCTCACTGAGAAATCTAGGTGTGTGTGTGTGACCTGGGCCAAGCTGTGTCAGGAAAAGATCATACAGGCCCAAGATGGAAAAAACAATCAGAGCCTTCGGTGAGCAGTACATTTCAGAAAAACAGAAACGACCCAGGAGTTGCTCCCTGACAGACAGCTAAGACGACTACGTTGACTAACTCAGACTACACTTTCTTCATGTTTCTCTCTTCAAAAAGGATAAAATATGGATGATTTAAGAAAGTAAGTCCAAGTTGTTTTGGGGAACTGGAAAAGTAAATGAAACAGAGAAAGAGACCATGTCTGACAGAACCGCTTGGCTTTGGATCTGCAGGAGCCCATAGCAGGCAGGTGTAATTTAGGAACTGCTGTATCTCGTCGGAAAGCCACTAGCCATGATTTCTGAGAAACTGTGGAAATCAGATGAAAAATGTCTGAGTTCTGGCAAATCTTTTCACAGGGAAAAACAGAAGGACACTGAAAATTCCAGTCCAGTCAGCTTCACGGCAGTACCTGAAAAGGTGATACCATCAACTTTCAGTCAGTCGGCCTGCAGGCAGTGTGACAGGGGAAGGGGGGCCAGGCCGCCCTGCTGCAGAGATGCCAAAAGGGAGACTTACCCCTTTCACATCTTACTATGCAGTTAATCCACAACACAAAGAGGAAAGAAGACTGATTATTAACTGGAAGAGGAGTGCATGCCACACACAATTGCTCAGGTCGGGGTCTACTTTCCAGAAAGTGGATAAATGCTGAGAAGATGGCTTCTCAGAGGCTGTGAGAGAAGCACACAGCTAGGAGCCCAAGAAAGGTATTAGTGTCTCTTCAACTGTTGGTCCAGATGAGCAGGTTTCAGGCTTGGTAAGTCACAGAGCACTTTTTTTTCTAAACAAACTCCTTACAGAAGCTCTATATCTGCAAGATGGAAGAAGCAGCTCCTCTGGTGGAAGGGTGTGGGGAGGTGGGCGGAATGGAGTCGGGGCAGGAAGGGAAGGGTTCCATCCACCGGCCTCCTGCTTAGAAAACTGAGGCCTCAGAGCCGTCAGAAAGATCACTGGGCTGGATGAAGGAATTGAGAACAAGATTATTGACTGTGACACTGATTACAAAATAGGTAGATTCAATAAAACACAAGGAGGCAGGAATGACTTTTATAAATAATCTCTAACAGTGGCAAAAAGAATTCACTAGACCAAGGAACTAACTTAAAATGGCCAGTGCAGGCGGGGCCCGTCCCCTCCCCTCCCCACCTCCTCCCCCACCAGCAGATACACATGCAAGTCAGGGAACACAAACCAAATGAAGTCCATGAAGCTCAGGTTCACCAAAGCAGCTTATAGAAAAGAGAGAAGCTCGGTTCCAGTTTAAAAATTGTAAACAACAGATAGCTTTGATTCTGATTTGAATAGCCTAATTAAGTGCCTCAGATGAACAAACAAAACAATGACTTTGCCTCAGTTTATGACTTAAGATTCTTTTTGAGTGTTCAGCAAAAGAATGTTTAAGAGGGCCTTTTAGCTATGGTATGCTGTTTTTAGGTTGTTTTATTGCGGTAAGATATATATAACATAAAATTTGCCAATTTAACCATTTTTAAGTGTACAATTCAGTGGCATGAATTACCTGCACAATGTTGTGAAACTATCACTGCTATTTATTTCCAAAACCCTTTCATCACTCCAAACAGAAGCTCTGTACCCAATAAGCAATAACTCTCCACTCCCCCTCCCCCAGCCCAGGCTATCCTATAGTCTACTTTTTGTCTCTATGAATTTGTCTAGAATAGATATTTCATAGAACTGGGATCATACAATATATGCCCTTTTGTGTCTGGCTTCTTTCACTTAGCATAATGTCTTCAAGGTTCATCCATGTTAGAGCATGTGTCAGAATCTCAGTCCTTTTTATGGTAGAACAATATGCCATTGTACAGACATAGCACTTTTGCTTATTCGTTCATCTGTTAATGCAGCGATCCCCAACCTTTTTGGCACCAGGGACCGGTTTCGTGGAAGACAATTCTTCCACGGCCGGGGTGGGGGGGGATTGTTCAGGAGTTAATGCAAGCGAGGGTTCAGGCGGTAATGCAAGCGATGGGGAGCCGCAGATGAAGCTTCGCTGTCTCACCCGCCACTCACCTCCTGCTGTGCGGCCGGGTTCCTAACAGGCCGAGGACCGGTGCAGGCCCGAGGCCCGGGGGGTGGGGACCCCTTTGTTAATGGATACCTGCGTTTTTTCCACCTTTTGGCTCTTGTGAATGTACGGCGTGCTTTTATAGCCATGAGAGGAAGAAAGTGGGACTGCCCACTGGGGGAAAAGCAGGCTGGGGGTGCCTGACAACGGCAAGACCAAAAGGCAAGAGGGACTGAACACAGAGCAGGAGGGAGGTCACAGCCTTGAGGAAGGAGCTGGTGGAGAGGCAGGGAGCCAGGATTAACCCCTACGATGCAGCGAAGGAACTGGCTGAGCACACTGCCCAACTTGCCGAGCGACCCCGGCCGGTCCTGCCCCTCTCTGGGCATCCACTTCTGCACCTGCTCAGGGGCACACTGCAGCACACCAGCTGCTTCTAAGGTCCTTCCAGTTCTGACGATCAGTCCACCAAGATCTTGACCATCAGGTGATCAAACAGTTTACAGCCTAATGAAGGACTCTATTTGGAGGATGGAGCGAGAAAGGGGACTTTGGAGATGACAAAGGTCCAATCCCCCAGGAAGGAGAACACGGTGCCCACCGCAGAGGGTGTAGGGAGTGCTGGCAGGGCCTGGGCCACCCAGGGGCTTGGCTCCAAGTGAGTGCCAGGGAGGAGCAGAGAAATGGTTATAGCAGAAGCTAGAAAGGGCTTGTCTCTGCTGGGACAGAGAGGTTTCTGGAACCAGGCTGGCCCCATCAGGGAATTCTTTTTTTTTTTTTTTTTTAATGTGGACCATTTTTTAAGTCTTTATTGAATTTTTGTCACAATATTGCTTCTGTTTTATGTTTTGGTTTTTTGGCCGTGAGGCACGTGGGATCTCAGCTCCTGGACCAGGGATCGAACCTGCACCATCCCCCGCCCCGCGCCTGCCCCTGCCCCTGCCCCCGCCCCCACGCCCGGCATTGGAAGGCAAAGTCCCACCACTGGACTGCCAGGGAAGGCCCATGGGAATTCTTAAACTAGTGGTGAAGGAACTGAGCAAGAGGCTTGGTGGGCAAGGCAAACAGGAACCTGAGTGATTTCTACAACAGACCCTAATGACCTGTGGTCAGGTCCCCTTGAAGGACACAGCTTGGATGGAGACACAGCATGCCTAAGAGGCGGCGTGTGAGAAGAACACAGAACAGGGTCTCACGCCCATGCTATTAGCTGTGTGGCCCTGCCTGAAACAATGAACCACTCTGGGTCTCCCTGTCATCTATATGATGGGCAGCTCAAAAGCCATAATCTCTATGGCCTCCCTCCAGGGCCATTTCCAGGGCACATTGGAACAGAGAAGGGGTGTCGAGAGCGATCCCTTTCACACTCATTCTTTCAGCAAATGTTTACTGACCACTGCTCTGTGCCAGGCATTGTGCTACGTGCCCTTCCTTTGGCCTACCTGATACCCAGGGGACAGAAGGAAGAGGCAGCAACAGTATCTTCTTGCAGAGATTTGCAAAGGCTAACTGAAACAGCCAGTACAAATAAGGCCCCTCAGACAAACTACGCCCCCTGCAGTCTGGCCTGCTGCGAATGCCAATCAAGAGTTGTGATCCAGCATCAGGCACCTGGATCCCAGGTGTGACTCTCCAGCCCCTGGGAGGGGCCCTATCAGTGGGCTGGGAAGGGAGGGAAGAAGGCGACTGGGGTTCAAATATAAGCTGGACTCACCTTCACGCAGGAGTAGATCACGGACACAAATACCACCAAGGTCAGCAGCAGGAAACAGGTCAGGTAGAAACTCAACATGAACACGGAGCTGGAAGGAGAGAGGAGGTGGGGAATCCTGGGGCTCTGAGAGGCCCTGCGAAGGGAGCAGAATTTGCTCCATTTCTCCTGCACCTCCTGCCCAGTCTTGGGTGCCTGGCCCCTGACTCACTGAGGAGGGATTACAGAGCCTTGTGAACCGATTCAGGACCTGCCTCCATAGAGGTCTGGCTCCTGCCCTTCCTCCCGGTCTCGTCACTTTCCTGGGGAAGCATAGCCCACACAGGAGCCAAATGAAGAACGGGGTGACACCTGCCCAATATTTTGCCTAATTCTTAGCTATCCATAGACTCACTTCATTTAGCCTGGAAGGACCCATTTTAAAAATCACCTGGTTGTTCCCTCTAGGTAGTCACTTATGGCCTGACAAGTAACTGTGAAGGCTGAACACTGGTTTGACAAATGGCCATCATTTATAGAAATGCATTTGTCAACAGCCCAACCAGCTACTCTGAGAAACAGCAGTGATGTGTCCCTTTGGAGGGCAGAGTCCCTAAACCCTGTCCCCTTCCTACTGCCAGGCCGCACAAGTCCTGTTCAGTTTCTGTTCCCCTATTCCCACCCAGCTCAACAACAGCTGTAAAAACTGCAAGGATCTCCTGCTGTCCCTCCGCACAGAGGCAGGTCACTGGGGAGCTCAATGTTCACAAAGGGCTAGTATCCTCGGGCGAAAGAACTGCAAGTGACTTTCCATCCGCAGCCTGCCGTGGCCCTCCTGGGGCAGGGGCTGGTCGAGGCACAGCACTCCCTTACCAACCACAGGAGGCCCCAGAAACTCCGTCTCCCTTTCAGGGAGTGAGACAGCCTGACATGACAGGTGTTGTCAGCAGGTTAAAGGCAAGTGGAGGACATAAGAAGGCAGGCGAATGCCTCTAGGGAGGCATCTTTGTTCCAGGCTCCCCCAGAAGCCAGCACTTAAGCTGCCTGAAACAAACAGAACAGGGGAGAGAACTCTCTTCAGAGGGAAAGAAAGACCTTTAAAGTAGCTTTTAAGGCTTCCCTGGGGAGAGGATGGCCAGAGAACGACCTCCATCCATGCCTTAGCAGCTCGGAGCTGTGGCCAGAGGAGGGAGTGAAGCCACGGTGGGCAGAGCAGGGATCTGGAATAACCCAGCCCCAAGCCACGCTACAGAAAGAGAGAAGCAGCAAAGAGGCAGGATTATGCACCCAAGTGAAGGAGACTCTCAGCTGCAATGGGATGGAAAGTCTAGGTTGCTTATTATACCTATAGCTCCATTTCAGTACAGAAAATGAGTCCTATGCCAGTAAAGACCCACAATCCCACCAGCTCTGCATGGTCTCAGTGCAGGGGGCAACGGACATTAACTGCATAACCAGGGTGCAGCTGGCTGCCAGTGTCTGGTTTTCACCTGTGGTATCCTGACAGGGTCATAGCAGACACAAACGCAAGGGCCATCTCTTCAACGATAAGTGCCATTAAAAATAAAAGGCATTGGGGGAGGGGTGAGATGTGACAGGGTGAGAGAGTGTCATGGACATATATACACTACCAAATGTAGAATGGATAGCTAGTGGGAAGCAGCCGCATAGCACAGGGAGATCAGCTCGGTGCTTTGTGGCCACCTAGAGGGGTGGGATGGGGAGGGTGGGAGGGAGGGAGATGCAGGAGGGAGGAGATATGGGAACGTGTGTATATGTGTAACTGATTCAATTTGTTATAAAGCAGAAACTAACACACCATTGTAAAGCAATTATACTTCAATAAAGATGTTTAAAAAAAAATAAAAATAAAAAATAAAAGGCATTGAGTAATAAGACATGCCGACGTCATGTACCTCCTGATATGATGCCCTGAGAAGGACACATCACTTCTGTGGGATTCTTGTGAAAAATACATAACCTCCATCTAATCATGAAAAAACATCAGACAAATCCAATTTGAGAGATTCTACACATTAATTAGCCAGTACTTATCAGAAGTGCCAAGGCCATGAGAGATAAGTAAAGGCCAAGGAAGCATCACAGATTGGAGGGGACTAAGGAGATACAGCAGCTAAATCCAATGTGGGGTCCAGGCCCAGCTCTTGGAACACAAAAAGGACATTTGGGGGAATGCTGATGAAACTAGAATACAGCCTACAGATTAGTTCATATATCATTGCAGTGTTATTTCCTGATTTTGATGACTCTACTGCAGTTATATAAGTTGTCAATAGCAGGGGAAACTGGAGGAAGGATGTACAGAAACTCTCTGTAGTACTTCTGTAACCTTTCTCTAAGTCTATAATTATTTCAAAATGAAAAACAGAAGGTGTTGGAGTGAGGGGAGTCTTCCAGATTAAGTTAGATTTATGAGACATAACCAAATGCATCCAGTGGATCTTGACTAGATCCTGGCTATGAATAAACTAAGAGTAGAAGACATTTAGGGGGACAATTTGGGAGATTTGAATATAGACTTGGTATTAGATGATTGTAGAGGAACTGGAGTTAGTTTTGTTTGGTACATAAAGCATTGTGGTTAAGAAGCAAAATGCCATTAAAACAGGTGTATATTGATGTGTTTAGGGGCAAAATGTCCTCGTGTCTAAAATTTACCTTAAAAAATCAGAAATGGGGCTTCCCTGGTGGCGCAGTGGTTGAGAATCTGCCTGCTAATGCAGGGGACACGGGTTCGAGCCCTGGTCTGGGAAGATCCCACATGCCACGGAGCAACTGGGCCCGTGAGCCACAATTACTGAGCCTGCGCGTCTGGAGCCTGTGCTCGGCAACGAGAGGCCACGATAGTGAGAGGCCCGCGCACCGCGATGAAGAGTGGCCCCCGCTCGCCGCAACTAGAGAAAGCCCTCGCACAGAAACGAAGACCCAACACAGCCAATAAATAAATAAAAAAAAAAAAAAAAAAAAAAAAATCAGAAATACACCTGAAACTAACACAACATTCTAAATCAACTATACGTCAATTAAAAAAATCAGAAAAAGATAGATAAAAAATTCTTGCAAAATATTAACAATTGTTCTGGGACTTCCCTGGTGGTGTAGTGGTTAAGAATCCACCTTCCAATGCAGAGGACACAGATTCAAGCCCTGGTCTGGGAAGATCCCACATGCCGCGGAGCAACTAAGCCCGTGCGCCACAACTACTGAGCCTGCACTCTAGAACCTGCGAGCCACAAATACTGAGCCCACGTGCCACAATTACTGAAGCCCGTGCGCCTGGAGCCCGTGCTCTGCAACAAGAGAAGCCACCACAATCAGAAGCCCGTGCACCGCAACAAAGAGTAGCCCCTGCTCGCCTCAACTAGAGAAAGCCCGCACGCAGCAACGAAGACCCAACACAGCCAAAAATAAATTAATTAATTAAAAAAAAGAACAATTGTTCTATCTAGGGGATGAGTGTTGATTATATTAATTACTTTACGTTTCTGTATGTTTGAAATATTGCATAATAAAAAGTAAAAAAATATGTGTATATATATATATATATGTGCATATATACATATATATACACACACACATACATACACGGAGCGGTTATCTTTCTCACTTAGCTGTGACCCTACTGTGAATGACTACTTAACAAACACTTCATGTCCAACAGCCCATTTCAGAGTGGTCCCCTTGGAAGCCACAGGCCTCTCTTAGTGACACAGCCAGTCCTCAGAAGATTTCAGGAACATCTCTTAGGGAAAAGTCTTCAGAATCTGAAATCCATTCTTTGAAATATCTGGAGTAGCATAAAACCCTTATTTTTTGAAGATACACTGTTTTTTTGCAAGAACCAAAGGTCACGCAGAAACCAGCTTGGTGAATACTTTGGGTGACTCAGTGGGCAACAGTGGTCTGCGTTAAAATGGGATGAGAGGATGAAGTGGAGAGAAGGGGTCTCCCGTGCGCTGGGCAGTGCCCAGACAGAAGTTTTCCACCTGCAATGAGCACATGGCCCACCCATCATGGGGGAGGCAGACTCTTGGCTTCCTGGTCTCCCTGAGGACAAGACTGTTAACTTTTCTTCCTGCCTGAGCAAATTCAGCTCAGTCTCCCACATCTGCTCTCCTACATGACCTCCCCTCCCACCCCTGGAACCCCTGCAGCCAGAGGAGGGAGCCCGGGAGGGATGGGATACTTACTGGGGCACAATGGTGATCTGGACAAAGCAGATGAAGAGGAAGACAAGCGAGGCACATGCCACGTAGGCACCGAATCGGTCATCCACCTGCTTGGAGTACTGAGAGGACAGGGGCAGGGTGAGTGGGCGGAGGCACCTGGCCCTGTCTGCTCCAGCCCCCCTCCACCCCAGACATACCCGGGACAGCCCACTCCCAAGACTTGGAAGACCCATTCGAGAACCAGCACTAGCCTTAGCTCTCAAGAAACCAGTCCACTCACTATATGGTGGTGCCTGTGGGGAGGGCCGTTGAATTATGTTAAACCAGAAACTCAGCAGGTTGGGTCACCATGAGAATAATTCATAATGATCACGGCTCACATTCCTGAGCACCAACTACATGCCAGAACACGTGCTGGGGCTTGCAACCATCACTGCACATCCTCACAAGAGCCCCAGGAAATAGGCACAGGACTGCTGCTGTTTCTACTTCAGAGATGAGTGAACTGAGGATCAGAGAGGTCACTCGACTTGTCCAATGTCACAGAGCTCATCTCCAAGGTCCTGACTCCCAGCCCCTACCCTTCCCACGACACCAACCAGCTGCACAAATGGCTGTGCTGGCAGAGAGTCACCCAGAGAGGGTAATCCATGAGTCAGTTCCATTTATGCTGGTAAACAGACTAAGTTCCCTTCCCATAATTCTTCCCTCCTGATTAGGTGTGCCTCATTTGACCACAGTGTGAGTTCACAGGAGCCCATGTTGACGGAACACAAGGGAGACCCTGTGACATGTAGCAAAGACCCTGGACCAGGGTCTCATTCTGGCTCTGTCACTACTTCACTGGGTGGCCTAGAGCAAGTCACCCAGCTACTCTGAGCTTTACTTTCTCAGTCACAATTTAAGGAGATAGGACAAAGAGCTCTTGACTGCCCCTCCCAACTCTAATACTTTGAGTTTCCAGTGTGCCAAAGGCAGCTGGATGGTCCATTGGTAACTATAATAATAATAATAATAACAATAGCAATAAAAACAATACAAATAGCAATGTTTATTGAACATCTACTATGTGGCAGGTACTGTTTCATGTGTTTTACATACATGGATGTGTTTAATCCTCACTCTGACACCATGAGGTAGGTATGTTAAAAATCCCCATTTCCCAGATAAGGAAACTGAGACACAAAGAAATTAAGATGTATCCTTTTCCACCAAGGAAGTCTCCCTAAAACCCCCATTTCCTGGGTAGGGCAGCATCAGAGCCGGGAAATGGAAGTGACAAGAAGGAGCTCTTTCCAGGGTGGAGACAGGGGAGAGAGCCGTCCTGTTGCCTCCTTCCCCTCCCCTTGGTGCTGGTTCTGCACCGGGGTAGGGGTGGGGGGTGGTCCCCCCCAGGGTGCTGTACCTTCTTCTCTAAGTCAGGCTCCCTGAAGGTCAAGAGGAACTTGCGAACATGCTCAGATCGTAGCCTGTCGATGCTCCTGGCGTCAATGGCACGGCCCAGAAATTCATCCACTTCATCCTCAGGGTTCGCACTTTCCTGGGCGTTCCTGGGGAGCAAGGGGGCGCAACACAAGACAGGCTGACCACCAGGGGGCGCCACTAGGGGCCCGGCTCAGCCCGTGCACCCGGACCCATCAGAGGGGCTTGATCAGCTCTAATAAGGGGTGGGGAAGCTGGGATTGACACCAGGACGACCTGAAGCCCAAGTACTCACATGCGCAGAAAACTGCCCAAGTCTCAGACCC
Organism: Balaenoptera borealis; assembly: GCF_965194805.1. NCBI lineage: Eukaryota > Metazoa > Chordata > Mammalia > Artiodactyla > Balaenopteridae > Balaenoptera > Balaenoptera borealis. The sequence goes on from NC_138862.1 coordinate 69,039,794, forward strand.
GCAGGCTGGTGGGCCTCACTGACAATGAGGATTTTCTAACCCTATTGATGTATTATTAAATGATAATGATAATATGAATTATTCTCAAGGGTTTGTTTTTCCCCTACAGGTAACAGTCTCTGCTCTTCACTCTCTAGCTGTACTGTCACCCTGAATTGAAGGCTGAGACCAGGAGGCAAGCCCTCTGCCGCAGGGCCTGGGAGCCACCTGGCTGCTCTCGCCTGGCCCAGGGGACTCTCTGGGAAGCGCGTTTCACAATCTTTGGGTGCTGAACTAAACACCCTACTTCTAGAGTGGAGCCCAGTCCTCGAGTGGGATTTCTGACAGCCCCTGAGACTGGGGAGTGGAGGAGAGAGACAGGCACATTCCTTCAGGGTGCTGGGACGTGGCCAGGCGCTGGCGACCAATGTGCAAAGCCTGCATCTTCCTGGGAGCCGCATGTGTGTGTGCGCGCGCGCACATGCATGTGCGGAGTGTGTTGTGTGTAGTTGTGTGTGCACACGTGTGTGTGTGCGTGGAGTGGAGATTATAAATGGGGGGCACGCAGGCCCAGCCTCTCTCGCCAGGGACCTGGGCTCCCGGGCTGCTCGTCTCTCAGGTGCAGTGGGCTCTGTTCACTCCCAGCCAAGACTGCGGGACCTGGGCTCATTCTCCATGGAGTACGGAAACTGAGCTCCAGGCAGACTTGGAGACATCCCCCAGGCCGAGGGAGCTGAAGTGAAGAAGGACAGGTTACTCACTTGTCCTTGGGATCTTCAAAGCCCTGAAAGAGAGGGACGGAGAGAGCAGGAGAGGAGGATGAGAACCAAGGGGATGAAAGCGGGGAGGCTGCAGCTCATCCCCTCTCCACAGTTCACCAGGAGCTGGGACACAGAGGGCACTGTCACCCAGTCATCCCCTCCTTCCTTCATTTGGCAAATACAGCTGGGTTTGGGACAGGCTCCGTGCTAGATGCTGGGGGCGCACTGTGATTTTACTTCATCCGCTGGCAAAATCCATGAGTCTAAGCTCGTCCTGTCCCCATACCCAATTCCTTGTCATTCCCCAAACCTTCCCTCACCCTCCTCCTGGACCCTGGGCTTGGTGGGTCCCCTCCCAATTCTGCCACTTACTCAGACGAAAATAAGAGAAACTGCCAGGCCGATCAATCCCCACACGCCCGTGCACACCTGTGCCCACACACAGCTCATGCACACTCACCCCCCCAACTCCCGCCAAGCACACATAAAATCTCCTGGGACTTCACAAGTTTTGAGCTTAAGAAAACTAAACTCTGGATACCTGCAACAGCTTTTCTGGTATCCGAGAACCAATGTGCTCTTATAAGGCTGGAGCTGGCTGGGGACCCAGGAGGTGAGGAACCTGCCTGCCCCGGTTTGATTACTGTTCTGATGTTCACACACACAGGGCAGGGGTGAGGGTGGGAAGGGCCCTTACTGGTTGCCAAACTCAAGGCCCTACCTAGAGTTCATCTATAAAGGACAGAAGTGTGTCAGGGTCTGACCAACTGTGGCAGAATGGAGGGAGGGGCCCCTAAAACGGGAAGGGGTGGGATCTGGGAGGCAGTGGGGGAGGCACAGCACCCCAGGACAGGCAGCTTCAGGCTGCCAGGACAAGGACAGAGGGTGGCCTCTTGTCCCTGTGGCCCAGCATGGAACACACTGTTGGGCAGCCAGGGGCTTGGCAAATGTCGGGGGAACCCAAACCCCAAATGAACACAGCTCTCTTCATTCCCACTGAGGAGTGGGGTTTATGATGATCTCCGCGAGCCGGAGCTGCCGGGCTCCGAAACAGACGTGGGGCCCGTGGGCACTGAGGTGCTGTCTATTCTCCCCACCAGCTCAGGGCTCCCAGGGGCCTTGGCAGCCCCTAGTGCCACATCCAAGTGCCCAGCCGTGGGCTCTGAGCTCCTCCCGGGCTGCCCAGTGGTTGTCTTCCTTTCTCCTCGTCCTCTGAGAATCACCAAGCCCTCGGTCCAGGCTGCAGGGCCCCGCCCACCTCACTGTCCCCACTCGAGGCTAGAGGAGTTGGGGTCTCTCATGTGAGTGCCCCATCTGGGGGCAGGCAGGATCTCTAGGGCACAAGCTCGAGTGGGCAGCGGGGAGTCCGGACAGGCCAGTCTCTGCAGACCATGGCGAGGGGCTGGCCCACTGATCTCCACCACAGGGGCCGGCAACGATTTTACTCGGAGGACATCCAAGCCCTGTTATGCCTACGCTGGTCTCTACAGCTCGGAACTATACCTGAAATGTGTCTAATGAACCTGTCTCTGACTTCCTCCAGTGCTCCTTTGGTGGTTTGCGGGGGCTGGTGTTGGGGGCCAGGTCCGCTCTAGGCTCCCTGGGTGCCGGGCTGGGGTGGTGAACTGACCGCAGTCAGCAAACACTTTGGTGGATAAACCACGGCAAAGGGCCTTTAAGAACACAGGCCAGCAGACTGGGTTCCAGTCACCTGACCTGCTTTCTAGTCCTAGGACAACGGTCCTCAGCCGGCAAGGAGGACCCTCAGACGGGTTCCTGCCATTGTGCCTCAGCACTTCTGGGGAGCAGCTCAGCTCAGTGTTTCTGTTTGGTCCCCGAGTCCTCTCCTTCTGACCTACAGCAAGAGCAGAGGCCGTGGGTCCCTCTGCTCATCCACACTGAGGTGCAGATTCCGGTTTGCACGCCTGCCCTGGCGAAGCTGTGGGGAACACTTGGGGCCAGCCTGCCGCCTCTGGAGGATGCACAGCTTACCCAGGCCTGCTTAGATGAGCAGGAGTCCACGTACAACCTCCCGTCAACCTTTTTATTAATAAAGAACCTTAGAGGACTTCCCTGGTGGCACAGTGGTTAAGAATCTGCCTGCCAATGCAGGGGACACAAGTTCAAGCCCTGGTCTGGGAAGATCCCACATGCCATGGAGCAACTAAGCCCGTGCGCCACAACTACTGAGCCTGCACTCTAGAGCCCGTGAGCCACAACTACTGAAGCCCGCGCGCCTAGAGCCCGTGCTCTTCAACAAGAGAAGCCACTGCAATGAGAAGCCCGCGCACCGCAACGAAGAGTAGCCCCTGCTTGCTGCAACTAGAGAAAGCCTGCCAGCAGCAACGAAGACCCAACGCAACCAAAAAATAAATAAATAATTAATTAAAAATATAAATACATAAAAATAAAAATAATTTAAAAAAAAAGAACCTTAGAGACCTTACAACACTCGCGTCTAAACTCATTTAGGCACTCATGCCTATATGAGCATAGCTCATTACTACATCTTAAAAGCTGAGTAAAAGTTGGAACAAGATTTAAAGAAATAAACTGCTGACTATGAGTTACTCCCCTCTAACTGCTCTCAGTCACTGCTTAATCCAATCCCCTCCCCTCCACCGCATCTTCAGTGGAAGTCGGGGTAGAGGCTTTCTTTTTGCCTATCTTTCCCAAGGGTTTCTGGGCGAGTTTAACACCAAAAGCCAATGGTGTGCCTGGTGGCTGCCAGATCCTAGCCCATCCTTGGCCTAGACACTGGGCAGGCAGGGGCCCAGGGGATGGTACTTTGATGCTGGCCCCTCGGGTGACTGTGCCCAGCGAGGACGGGGATGGGGAGCCTCTTCTCTCCCTCTACAGGGGTGTCCCCGAGCCTTGTGATCACTTCCCATTCCCTCCCCACTGGGCGAAGCAACCAACACCACGGAGGAGCCTTTCCCACAGCCAGTCTCCCCTGAGACTGCTTCCCCAATTACGGCCCTTCTGCTAATTCTTCCAAGGTTTCTTGTCCTAACAATGATTAATGTCTGCCAAATCGGTGCTTATAGCCCAAACTGCCCCCTTGGAGACTCTGAAATACCTAAAGAGTCCACCTACACCAAATATCGCTAAAGAAAAAAACTTGCCAGAGATTTTAAATGGAGAACGTACCGGCAGGCACCTTTCTGGCCTGCTGGTGGTTCCTCCTCTCCACCTCTGTCCTGCCCCATCTTTTTATTCCCTGCTCTCTCTCATCTCCTGCTCCCCCCACCATCTCCCCCTTACCCCCTTTGTCCTCCCTCTCTGGTCTTCCTGCTCCCCTGTCCTTCTCTTTCCTCCCACCTGGATGAGAGCCTCCCTCCTTGCATCCTGCTCTCAGTCTCCCCCCTTTCCTCTCACTCCCTCTCTCACCTCTTGGCCGTCCTGGTCATGTGGGTACAGAGTCCACAGGAGATGATGCAAGAACTGGGGTGAGAACAGGGGGGATCCAGCAACTGCTCTTGGCTTTGGGGAGGGGCCTGGAGGGAGCGGGAGTGGTGCCGGGAGCCCTGGGTGGCACTGACCAGGTCTGGGACGTCTAAGTTCAAAGCCCTGGGGCAAGGCTGACCTTTCCCACTCTTTGTCGCTTAGGACCTTGGTGTCCTGCGAGTTGTTTCTTTACCACCAACAGTTAAAATGGTGATCTTGACTCAATTCACTTTTTTCTTCTGTACATTTTCCTTAAACCTTTGTCATCTGCGATTTGCTAGCTGGCAAGGAGCAGAATGACTGGTCCCTAGCCTGTCCCCTCCCTCAGACCCCTGGATCTGTCTGCCGACTCAGCTGGACTCCCATGGAGGCTCTCTCTAATCCCTGCTGCTGCAGCTTAAACCCAGTCTGATCCACAGACCCCAACATGGGGATCCTAGTGTCGGCATGCCCCCCATTCCTCTACCTGGATCTGTGGGAACTCAGTGGACACACACACACATACACACGGCTTCCTCGCCCATCCCTCCCTCAGAGTGGGCAACTCCTGCCTGAGTACCAGGCTGCCCTTGACCTGAGGAATGTGCTCAGGTGCAGAAGCCAAGATCTCAGATAAAAAGAAAGAAAACACTGCTGCTGCAGACTGACTTCTTGTCATCCCTCATTCTCCTCTTCCCACCCTCTGAAGTCTCCTTTCTAGCATTACTGACAGAACCCAGGCAGGGCATCCTGAATTCGCCCGTCCCTGCTGTGTGCGGGGGTGGCTGAGGGTGTCTGTCCTCTGAGGCCGGCAGGGTCCCTTGAGATGGAGGCAGCACCCCTACCACGGCCTCTGCTCACTCAGCCTGCATGCTCCCACAGGAAGACTGGAATTAGCAGGGCGTTTCTCAGCACAGAGGGCAAAAAGACCATCACCTGGCACTTGCCAAAAAGCACTGAGATGGTTTCTGAGCGACCGGGCCAGAAGATGTGTTTCAACTGCCTGGGAAATGCAACAGATGCTGGAAGGTGTCTGACAAGCCTGTGCCCACCCAACTCCCCGGGGCTCCCCAGACAGTGCCAAGAGGCCCTGGAGGCTCTGTTTGGACCCTGAGTCCAGCCAGATGGGTCTGCTTCCAGCCTACACCAGCAAGGTCTGCCAAGCGGGAGGGAAGAAGGGGCTTCACCGCTCTGCTCCAAAGACAAATCCGGCATGCCGAGAGATGGTGGGGCCCACGGAGAAAGCCCAGGGCCGGAAGTTAGGCGCTCTGTCTCCTGGTCCAAAGTCAGGGTGAGCCCCCTTCCAACGATTCCTTCTGTGGCTCTCCAGATTCCCTGGGTAACAGGAGGGGCCTGGCCCAGTCCTCACACCCACAGAAGGCCCTAGCCCTGGAGAGTGCGGCCCACACACTGCCCTGCCAGCTACTCACCATCCGTTTCATCTCCTTGGACACCTGGTTGCCACCCAGGTGGTTGTAGAAGGGGCGCTCGGCCCCCCAGTGTGGTGGGTTGTGCCCGATCGAGTTGGTTCTCTGGCGATTCATCTTGGCAATCATGGCCTTCTCTTCTTTCTGGGAGAGCAACATAGATGCATCAGCCTGTGGGCAGGGCCCATCAGGTGAGCCCAAGTAGGGAGTTTCTCATTCCTCCCAGGTGCCTGGCCAGGTAGGGGTTAAGGCAGTGCCTCCCTCCCTTCTCTGCACAGCCTGGAGCCCTGAGGTCTGCCAAGATCCTAAAGCTCACCCAAGAAAGCACCCTAAATCCCTCCAAACTCCCCAACGCCAGCCCTGGCTGGGAGCTGGGAGCCTCAGGTGGGAGTAGCAGAGCAGCATGATGAGGTTTGTCTTGCTAGAAAGCCAAGGGGCGTGGGAACATCTGTCGCTGGCATAGAATTTTAGATGTGGGCAGAGCCTGGGTCTGAAGGTGCTTGGGGGGTGATGGACGGAGAGGAAACATGAGATTCCAATTTCCACCCCAAAACAGGCATGTTCTAGCAGAGCGGGTAGTAGGACAGGCCCTGCAGCTTCTGGAGGTTTGGTTCATTAGAATGTGAGATTCAAGGGCTGACGCGCATTGCACAAATACACCAACAGGGCCTCAGCCAGCTCTCCATGTGCCAACCACAACCTATCTGTCCATCCATCCAAACGAGCTCGAGGTGGAGGGTTGGAGAGGCCCTGGGGGGACCTGGGTGGCCTTCCCTTCAACTCCCTCCCTGAGCCTGGGAAGGGAGCTGGTCATATCAGAGGCAGAGGGGAGGGGACACAGCCTGCTTCAGCAGACACTGCTCTGGGTCGGGGCTCGGGAGGGGGGTGTCCTTTTCTGTCTCCGTTTCATCTTTTCTGAACCACTTGTCAAGCTAGAAGAATCAAGACCCAGAGAACCCAGGGCAGAGGGTAACCCTTCAGCCTGGGCGGGGCAGGAAGGTGAGGCTAGAGGTGCTATGGGCCCCGCAGAGAGGAGGAGTGTGGGAGGGGGCCTGGGAGGATTTCGGTTCATTTATACTCCAGCCAAACAACAAGCAAATGCTTTAAAATGAGTCAATTAAGCCACTAAGTGCTTTCCCCAGAGTACCTAAATCCTCCCATCCCTCTTTCCGGATGTCTGTGGCAGGGCCTGGTACCGCTCCCTCAGAGGCACCCCGTAGCCAGGTCCTGTGTGCTGGGATATGCTTCTGTGGGGGGTGAGGTGTCCCTCTGATGTCCCTCTCAGGGTGGACACCTGCCTCGAAGAGCTCTGCCCACCTTGAAAAATCTACTTTTGCTGTCTCCAAGACTTTCTCTGAACTTTTCTCACAGCTTAATTTTGTCTTCAGTCTAACTCCTTAGGAAAGAAACAGGGAAGCTTTTCTCTATCAAAGGGCTCTGACCAATAGATAAATTCAATTGAAAGATTTATAAGTAAAAGGCATTTTAATCTAAGGAAAAATGTAAAATATAAAATGTTCTCCTCGTTTGCTTTAAAAATTAAGAACATGGAACGTGACACTATTAAAAATAGAACACTGAAGTCTGCTAATAATTCAGTTTTATATTTTGGCAAGTGTGGGCTGAGACAAAAGAAGGAAGAAGAACGACTGGAAAGTGCAAGAGGGGAAAAGACAGAGTTTCAAGAAACAGAGGTATATAAGTACAGGCAGAGAGAGAGCGAGATCCACCTAGTTTAGGCAACAGACAAGGGATGAGATGGAAATAAAGGGCGTGGTATGCACAGAGTTCCCTGATGCTTCTTTTCCATCTCGTGGCCTTCTGCTGTATTGTTACTAACCGATCTGAGGTCTGTTGCTTTTTCTGCAACAGAAGCAAAATGAAAACCTCCCCTCTTTGCCACCAGCCTTTACAAAGCCTCTGTAGCTCTCATGTCCTTCCTGAGATGCAGGAACCACGACTGCATAAGAAATTCAGGACTTGCCTCAAGGAAAGAATAAGAAGAGAAAGAAGCAGCAGCAGGCTAAGAAACATTCCTCCCCAAAGAATGAAGCCCTCCCACTCCCCCCCCACCCCAGCCCTCGGTCCCCGGACCCGCTTCTGGGTGCAGCGCAGGATGAGGAAGGTCTCGATACTGTGCTCTTTGAGGTAGGCGTTGCGCTCGCCCCCACCGCCCGGCTCCACTTCGTAGTCGCCATTCAGGTAGTTGAGTGTGGCCTTGGTGATGTGGATGCGTCTACGGGTAGGGGGGGAAGCAGGGAGAGGAGGGCAGCAGACATGAATTCAGAACCCCTGCTCCCATGCAGAACCAAACTGCAACCAACTCAGTCATCATTCAAATCCCAGGGCCCCAAACTCTGGCTCAAATGCTAACCCCTACCTGGATATCTCAATGGACTGTACCCCTCCAACCTCATCCAGATGGCACGGTGGGCCCCTCCCCAGCTCATGTTCACCGAGACCACACCGCATCACATCGGCATCATGTTATTATAGTAATGTAACACATCGGCCTGCCGGGAGAGCACGGCCTCCGTTCTCACAAACTTTGCACACCTGCTCAGAAGCCAGCAGTGGCTCCTGCTGACTGCAGGATTGCGTCCAAATTCCCCAGCCTGGCATGCATGTCCTTAACACAGGCACTGTTTCCCCCACTGGTTCCTAAAAGGCCATCTGCTCTACTTGCATTCCTTGGAAGTACTGTGTTTTCCTCTACCTGTGCCCATCCTCAGCCTGGCAGTTCCCCCGACCCTCACCTTCCTCACCTGTCCCCATCCTGCCCCGTCTGCCGGGCCAGCTCACCTTCCACCTCCTGGCCACCCCCGAAATTATCCAGGGTTCCTCCCTCCTCTAGAAGTCTACCCTGACCTCCTGCATCTCACAACAGGCCGCCAGGTCCTGTGTAAATATTTTCTGGGTGAAGACTGGGTGAAGGTTGGGGCCACGCTCCCTACAAGTTGCCATGTGTGGCGTCAGTGCTTGGTTACTAGAGGAATTCCATTTAAATTCTGCCAACCCCAGAGCTGCGGCTACCCGGTCCTGCCCACCCTAGCCCTTTCCCCATGACAGCCACCTGGGTGGGCCGGGCGGGAAGCTGCCCTCACTCACTCACCCCGCCTTGCCTCCAGCCTCCATGTGGTTGGCCAGCGTGACGTCGTTAGACCAGACGTCGAACTGCCACTTCCTGAGGCCAAGGACGCCACAGTGCACTCGCCCGCTGTGGATTCCCACACGCATGTTCACGTTGACACCTGTCACCTCCCGGACCAGCCTGGGGATGGAGTAGGGGTAAGGCCGGGAGGGGGTCAGGGCCACGTGCAGAGAGGTCAGGGTGCATGAGAAGGTGCAGGGGTCAAAGAGTCATTTCTCTCCAGGCCAGCCCAAATCCAGAGTCTGAGACTGTGCATCCTGAAGGGCAGGGCTGGGCCCTGGTGCTCAGGGGCTGAGGGTTGTGAGAGGCGCTGTTTCCCAGCTTGCCCGCAAGGTGGCGCAGTGCCTCACACTACATCCCAGGCCCACTGCTTCTCCCCAGCGAGGGCACCTGAGCCAGCGCTACCCTCGGTCAATAATTAAGTTGTGTTCTGAAAATGCAAGCGCACGTTAGTGCCGATTTGAGTCGACAGGAAAGTTATAGTCACTCCAAACCCCATTCATATAATTCTCGGATTTACCCACATTGCTGCTTCTTCGACATGAGCAGGATAATGGAGAAAAAGAGAACACAGGCCCTGCCCAGGAAAGAAGGGGAGCTGGGGCAGGTGCAGGGGGCCAGGGATGCTCCACGTGCTAGAAGACAGTGCCAACCCCATCACATGCACCACGCACGTATTCGGGGCGGGCCGCCTGTAGGAGGGGGAGTGGGATGGAAGCCCTACAGCTCTGGGTATGCGTCTGGGGCCCGGGGTCTGTGGAAGAGGGAGCCGGTGCTCTGTGGGGAGGTTCACAGTGTGCACTTCTTAGGGACCTGGACCCTCCTTGGCTCCCTGGGGATGGACCCACTCAGCCAGCCATGGCGCCGGCAGTCCGACTTGGCCTGGTGGGCGGGACCACCACGTGGACTCCAGCTCTCACCCCACCCCACCACCGAGAGGCTGACACCTACCACAGGGAATATTTATGTCATCCATCTATTTCTCTCGTCCTGGGATCAACTCTGCAAATACCTCTGCTGGAGCTGTGCCTTCCATCCACAGGGCCTCTGGCCACTTGCTTAGGTTGATATCTCTCATTCTACCTTTTTGGCTTCACTCCAAGGCCACCTTCTTCATGAAGCCTTTCTGGGTCCTCCCAGTGAAATCAACTGCCCCCTCCTGGGCCCTCCCACCGCAGTTTGCCTCTCTTACCTGATGGTGTCCACTGGGCATGCCTGCTATCAGAGCAACGGGAGTCCTGGCCCCTCAACAGGCTCTGTGCTTCCGGGCAAGGGACCCCCTGTCTAGCCCGGGCACACAGGGGCACTCGGCAAACACTGCCGAAAGGAACTGAGCCAAAAAGATGGACCCGGCCACCTTCTGGACCAGTTACTCTGACCTCTGACCTTGCCCACTGTGGCTTTTCCTTTGCCCCACCCAGTCTACTTCTAAAGCTCACAGTTATGGAACCTGGACGCAATCTCTGGCCTACTCCCTTGGCTGACCTGTAAGCTTGGATTATCCATGTTGCTTAATGACTGGGGCTCCTTCTGTGGTCAGCAGCGACCAAGAATCGGCCAAAGATCCTGGCTGCTATTGTTCCCAGGGAGGATGGATTTTCTTAAACTGGAACACCTGTGTTTGCATCCACCTGCCTAGCAGTATTACCCTGGGGAACCGTTTAGCCTCTGTGAGCCCAACCTTTCTCATCTGTGAAGAAATGGGACCGGTGACTTCTACCCCTGGCTGGGTGGTTGTGAGAAGACATGAGGCCTGGAGTGCAAGGCCCTGCCATGGCACAGGGCACAGCACAGCTGCCAGCCAGTCCTCCTTTCCTGGAGGAGTCGCTCCACACCTCCTGCTGCCCTGGAGTCTGCAAAGCCCTCCCTTCTTCCAGGACGTGTCCCTCTGTGCAGAGCTTCCCAGGCTGCTATGGGCACAGGAGCCCGGGAGAAGGCTCAGAGCCTGGAGGTGTGAATCAACCCTCCGGTGTGGCCAGGGTCCTTGGGAGGTGGCTTTGCCCCACTATTTCCCTGCTTCCATCAGTTCAACATGAGTCAGTTACTCGGGCTATGGGACAGTCCCCCTGCAGATGGGCAGTCCCCCTGGAGATGGACAGTGTCCCCACAGGCGGGCAGTCACCCTGGAGACAGGCACTTACGAGATGGCCTCAATCATGTCCATGCCCATCTCCACGCAGCAGTGGGCATGGTCAGCCCTGGCTTCAGGCAGCCCTGAGACGCAGTAATAACAATCTCCCAGGATCTTAATACGTAAACAGTGATTCTCCTGGAAAGCAAATTAATTTTAAAAATTAAAAATAGTAGGAAAGAGAAGTGGGAGAGAAAGAAACAGGAAGCAAACAGATTCACCCCATGCCTGGAATAACTTGCCTTTTAGGGCAGCGAGCACAGACCCAGTGCCGGCATGAGGTGTGGCCCCAGCCTGGGGACAGGCTTATCGGGAGCCGTGGGGGACGGAGGACAGGCTGAGCCGCCCTAGAGAAGCATTCCAGCCACCCCAGGCTCAGGAACTCACTTTTATGGCCACAGCTGAGGCCCAAGAAGAATACAGCTGGTCCAATGTGGCAGCGAACGGGGCAGACTCACTGGTGTGAGAGGCCCCGAGCTGAGAGTGAGGGGCCCATCCCACTCCCAGGCCTGGGACACGCTCCGACTCTTGGCCTAGGGTTCTACTAACAGTTTTATGACTCTCCTTTTATGAAAAGACTGAAGCAGAAGTGAGATTTAACCAAAGCTCACCTGACCCCCTGCCTGAGATTTTTATCCAAGACAGTTCTGCTAAGCCAGCAAGCACGTGCGTGCTAAGACAGCCACAGAGCGGAAGCACCTGTCCGCTGCAGGGTCACCCCGCAGGCCGCAACCGATGCATAATTGGGATTGAGATGGACTGTCATTAATCACCAATTCTGAGCTGTCCAAGTCTGCTTCCCAAAGGTTATTTCATGAAGCTGGTACGCTGGGACCCCAGTATCTGTGTGCCCTGGACTCTCCTTTAAGGCCCTTCCAAAACCCAAGGGCCGAGCATGTCCCCATTCACCTCGCCCACATTCGGTAATAAAATCAGTGAGGTGTGAGGCCCACCATCAATGCCCTCGGAGGCCCTTGGCACCGTCTCTCATCCATGATCTGCCTGGTGTCCTGTGACGGCCCAGGGGACGTGTCCACCTCTCGGTGGACATTGCAGTAAGTGGGCCCTGACATAGGACTCTCCAAAGGCACAGAGCATCGCTCAGAGCCACAAAGGCTGGGAAAGGACGGCAGAGTATAAACAGGGACTAACGAACGTGTGTCCTTCACCACTCCATGCCTGGGGGGGGTCACTTCCAATCTGTCCCAACGTGGAAGAGTCCTCTTTCCATAAGTCTCTTGGGTGACACACAGCTGTCTGCAGGCCAGTTGAGATTCAGACTCATTTATTTATTTATTTTTAATCACTCTGGCCACCCTCATCAGCAAAGTGGCTCTGTGGCACCGAATTTGCTCCTCCAAACACAAATTCCCCAAATCCAGGGGTCAGGGCAGCATTTCCTGCAGGCCTCACCACCCCTTTCCACTTGTGACCGGTGACACTGTGAGCATCTCTGAGTGTGCTGCGGGGCTGATGTGAGGCGTGAGGACTCGCAGCCACAGCCTGTACGGCCCCGCCTCCCCCGTTCCCGATGGCGGACTCCGCAGCACCCTACCCCGGGCAGCCCAGATCAGGCCACCCTTCCGGCCCCGGCTCGGGCACACGGGGTCCCCAGGGCAGTGGGCAAGGTGACTCACTGCAGCCAGCTTGTCGAAGCGGGCGAAGAGCTCGTTGAGGGTCATGACAAGCTCCTGGGCAGTGCACTGGGACGCCAGGCTGGTGAAGCCCTCGATGTCAGCAAACAGGATGCTAGAGAGACAGGGGGGAAGACCCCCGTGAGGAAGGAAGGTCAGGGGGACACAGCTGGGGCCACCCTCCGCCTTAGGAGGGCTGCCAGCCAGCAAGAGTCCTGGGAGCTCCAAGCGGCTGCTGGGGAGGGGAGAGAGAGAGAGCTGACACTGGTGGTCTCTCCCAGCTGGTAGGGAAATGCTGGGCCAGCCCTCCTTTCTGTATCTCCCTGCACCCTCGCTCCCACCCAGGAGGAAAGGAGGGCCGAGGCGCATGAGGCCTGGGGGCGTACGTCTGCCTGAGGCCATGCAAACAGCGCCTGCTCCCCTCACCCTCAGCCACCTCTCAGGCCTGCCCCCCGTTTGACTCCTGAGCAGTCCCCTCAAGGTAGCTGGGTCCAGGAGAAGGGTCTTTGGTTCATCTTGTCTGGAAAGTGTTTCAGGCCCTAAAGGCGGCCGTACAGAGGTCTCACTTCCCAAACCCATACACAAGGGAATCCAACCCCAGGCCCTCCATACCGAGGGAGTCCTCTAGAAGAGACAGAATAAAGAGGCCCAGGGAGGAGGCAGAGGAAGACACAGCCAGTAAGCGTCTCTGGAAGCCCCCCAACTTGTCCTGCCAGCTCCTTCGTCCTCATCCCCGGGGCCCTCAGGTGCACCCGCTGGTCCCTGCATTGCACACTGTGATCTTTCATCTGTTCCCGAGATTGAACGTGTCTTCCTTTTCTTTCAAAACAGACTACCAGAGGTGAGGCCCCAGGGCCAGAATGAGTAAGGGCCCCAAAAGTTTTTTCTTAAAATGGACACCGAAATGTAGTAACTCTTGCGGGCTGAGATGCTCCTGGTGGCTGGGCACGGGGGCTGGGGTTTCCGACCTGCCACCTCACTGCGCCCTCCAGGCAGCCCTGAAGGAGGGCCCGGTGTCCCCATCCCAAGACGAGGAGCCTCGGGGAAGAGCCACGGACGGTAGCTTGGGGGCTCTTCCCACGGCCTCTGCTCTCTCCTCTGATCCACGCGGCTCCAGACCGACAGTCTCGCTTCAAATTAGAGTGTAGAACTAAACATGCCTTGTCATTTCTTTTGGAAAATGTGTGTTCATGCATTAAGCATATCTTTTCATTCTGCTGTCTGACATCTGGGGTCTTCCTGACCTGGGGAGCCTGCCTCTCCCAGGCCAGCCGGCTCCTAGAGATGGTCAACCACGCACCTTGGAGTCCAGAGCCTCCCACCCCAGTCAGGTTCCCACACCTGGCCCACCACTCCCCTGCCCTAATCACCCCAGGGACAAGTGCCAGGTAACTCGGACAGTCCTGTGCCTCAGAGCCCACCGACATTATCCAAACTAGCCAATCCCAAGCCTGCTTACCCTGCCTCATCCATTCCTTCCTGCAGAAGCCACAGTAGAGGCTCTTGCCCACGTTTCCCCTCACGCTGCCTCCTCACTGACCCCTGTGCTTCCCCGTGTGCCCCCCAGCCCATGGCGTAACGCATCCTCTCCTCTTGGGACCTGTGAGTGACAAACTATCTTTTCAATGGTAGCCGTCTCCCGATCTGTTGGCCTCACCATACCTGGATAATAATAACACCTACATTTTAAAATAGTTGGACATTGTTCTAAGCACTTTACATGTATGAACTCATTTAAGCCTCACAACCATCCTTTGAGGTTGGAATCCTTTCCGAGGTAAGAAAACTGAGGCACAGAGAGGTCGAGTCACCTGCCCAAGGCCACACAGGCTTGTGTGGGTCCACAATCCAGGAGTTAAGCCAATAAATACTATGCTGTCTGTTGGCCCCATAGTCATCTTAAATGAGTAAAAGCACAGCTCACTGGTCTGGCATTGTATACAGGGCAGAGGGAGGTGGAGGGACAGGTGTGGGCTGCCGTAGGCAGGCAAGTACAGGACTCCGTCATGAGGGGACACGCTCTGCACCAGCTTGCACGAGGGGAAGTGGGAACGCATCTCGGGGCTTGGGCTAGGCAAGTACAAGAAAAGTACAAGAGGGCAGCCCCCAGGCCCCGAGCCCAGTGCTGTTTCCCGGCTTCGAGGCTCCTCCGGCCACCCTGATCCCAGTCCGGACCAGCAGACAAGTGCAGGAGGAAAGCCAAAGAGGGTGGGAGAAATGGGGGAGCTGGCAAGAGAGGAGACAAATGAGGGGGATGGAAGAAAAGGTAAGGAGGAGGAGGAGCAGAGAGGAGAGACTGTCAGCCCACAGGACTCAGAAATCAGACAAGCTGCTCCAGCGTGGCAGCCACGGGGCAGGGGCTCAGCAGGTGAAAGGGAGCCGGAGCCCCCACCAGGCTTTGATGCCTGGTGTCTGGCAGACAGGCTCAGCACGCCGCCCGGGGGAGTCTGTGGACATCCACACTGGTGAGAGGGAAGCGCGTGAAGGGAAGCGGCCGTGCTCCAGACGCTGACCCCTGCTCCCCAAGCAAGTTCAGACCCCTAGCCCAGCCCACCAGCCACCTCCCTGGCTCTCAGTCTCTCAGGAGCCCCACCCCAGCCGGGAAGAAGGGAAAGGTCTCTCCTGGTCTACGTGAAAGCACCATGACATAGTTGTTCTGGAAATTCTTCTTTAACTCTTAGATAATCAAAGCCAAGGGGAGTTGGGGTCAAGATCAGCTGCTCCAGAGTCACGAACACCTTTAATAAGTGTCAGTATTTCTAATGCAAAGCCGGCAGGCACCAGGCCCAGCAGCTGTTCCACACTGGGTCCCAGGCTACAAAGCGGAAGCCTGGCTTTGGGGGATGACGAGACCCCCACATGGTGGGAAGGAAAAAAAATCCCCAAACCCGGCAGAGGCAGGAACACTACTGGGCAGGGTGACCCACAGCACCAAGCCAAGGAGAAGAGGGAAGGAGGAGAAGAACGGGCCGCCCCTAGAAGCACTAGGCAGACGTGTGTGGACCAGGGCTCGGGAGCCTCGCTTCACTGAGCCCTGAGCCCTGCAGCTGCCTGAGCTCACCTAGCCACTCAGCCAGGACGGCCTCTGCCTGCCACGTGTGGACATGCGCAGGCCTGCAACCCTTCTTCTCCACAGGGACCTGGCTGGGCCTAGGAGAGCACTTTCTCCACTGCAGCTTTCATCTGCTAGACCTGTGGTTCTCAGAGCTGGTGTCCATCAGAATCCCCCTGGAGCTTTCATATGGAGAAGTCCCGGAGCCCCATCCCCAGAGATTCTGACTTCATCGGCCTGGGGTGGGGCTCTGCTATTGATTGGTTTTGTTCTGTTCTGTTTTATTGTAATCTTCCCTGGTGATTCTAATACGCAGCCAGGGTTGAGAACCAGGGTACTAGTTTAAATGTCACCTTCTCAAGGCTTCCTCCACCCTATTTAAATCTACAACCCCTCCCATATGTCTAAGTCCCTTCCCGACTGTATTTTTCTCCATTGCACTTTTCACCATTTAATGTATTATTTATTATTGTTGTTGTTATTTATTATCATGCTCCTGTCTGCCTCTGCCCACTAGAACGTAAAGTCTTTGAAGGAGGGATTTTTTGTTGTTGTTTTGTTTTTGGCTGCGTTGCGTCTTCGTTGCTGTGCGCGGGCTTTCTCTAGTTGCGGCGAGTGGGGGCTACTCTTCGTTGCGGCGCGTAGGCTTCTCATTGCGGCGGCTTCTCGTTGTGGAGCACGGGTTCTAGGCATGCAGGCTTCAGTAGTTGTGGCACACGGGCTCAGCAGTTGTGGATCGCGGGCTCTAGAGCGCAGGCTCAGTAGTTGTGGTGCACGGGCTTAGTTGCTCCGCGGCATGTGGGATCTTCCCGGATCAGGGCTCGAACCCGTGTCCCCTGCATTGGCAGGCAGATTCTTAACCACTGTGCCACCAGGGAAGTCCTGAAGGAGGGATTTGGTCTATTTCTTTCAATACCACATCCCGGCCCCTAGTACAATGTCTGGCACACAGAGGAACTGCTCAATAAAATTTGCAGTGGAATGACTGAATGAATGAGGACAGGGCACATCTACCTTGCCCTCTGCTCTGCCCATCCCCCTCCACACACACACACACACACACACACACACACACACCCAGCACAATACCCAGCACATAGTAGGTGCCTGTGTTAGTTTCCTAGGGCTGCTACAGCAAAGTACCACAAGCTGGGCGGCTTAAGACAACAGAAATTTATTCTGTCCCAGTCCGGGAGGCTGGAAGTCTGAAGTCAGGGTGTTGGCAGAGCCACGCTCCTCTGCGACTCTGGGTAGAACCCTTCCTTTCTTCTTCCTGCCTCCGGTGGTGGCTGTCAATCCTGGTGCTCCTCACCCTGCAGCTGTGTCACTCCAATCTGTCTCTGTCCTCATAAGGCGTTGTCCATGCGTATCTGTGTCTTTGCATGGCATTTTCCTCTTCCTATAAGGACACCACTTATATTGGATTAGGGGCCCACCCTCTCCAGCATGACCTCATCTTAACTTGATTTCATCCACAAAGACCCTATTTCCAAATAAGGTCACATTCACAGATTTGAGGGGTTAGTACTTCAACGTATCTTTTAGAAGGGCACAGTTCAACCCACACAGTGTCTAATATATATTTGTTGAATGGAAGAGAATATTCACAGTGTAAAGCAAGGAAGAGGCAGGACCAGTAACTCTAGTAGCTCTTCCTTCTACCCCCCTGGGCCTCTTGAGGTCCCAAGCACGTGATCTGAGACACGAGTGTGGGGAGCCCCGGGCCAGGCACCCAGCAGATACCCAGCAGTGTTCATGGAACAAACGGGGGAATAGTGATGGAGGCCAGGCATCTTCCCGCTCTGCGCCAGAGGACGTCGGAAACAACATCCGTGTGGACGGGACCTCCAGGTGCCTTAGAAAGCCTGACCCTCCGGGACTTCCCTGGTGGTGCAGTGGTTAAGAATCTGCCTGCCAAAGAAGGGGACACGGGTTCAAACCCTGGTCCGGGAAGATCCCACTTGCTGCGGAGCAACTAAGCCCGTGGGCCACAACTACTGAGCCTGCGCTCTAGAGCCCGTGAGCTACAACTACTGAGCCTGCGTGCCACAACTACTGAAGCCCGCGCGCCTAGAGCCCGTGCTCTGCAGCAAGAGAGGCCACCGCGATGAGAAGCCCGTGCACTGCAACGGAGAGTAGCCCCCACTCGCCGCAACTAGAGAAAGCCCGTGCGCAGCAACGAAGACCCAGTGCAGCCAAAAAATTAATTAATTAATTAAAATTTAAAAAAACAAACAAAAAGAAAGCCTGACCCTCCCTCCAATCTGCTGGGACCTATTCTTCCGTAAAAGTTCTTTCAACAGCTGCTGAGGAATCAGGGAGGGGCAGGTTGCTGGTTCCCTTCCCTCAGGTGGTGTGACAGCGGCCAGCAGCCAGGGGGGAGGTGGTTCCAAGCAAGGCTTCTAGCTGGTGCGGAGCTGGGACAGGTCCCACGTCTGAGCCCCGCAGCCCCTGCTCCACGCTGACGGAGACTCTGCCACCTCCACATTCCCCCACCTCCCGTCACAGGCAAAGTCACACGCCTCTGCCGCCTCGGGGGAGGATTCTGCTTCGTGTCTGTCACTTCTGGAGGCTCCTCTGTTTTACGAGGTTTACCCAACGGCAGGCTGTCTGTTCTGCTGGCCAAGATCGCCTGATCTGCTCCTTGGTAATTCCGAAGGCCATTTTACAACAGCGCGGGGCCCAGACACGTGGCAAGGTACTAATTCATCGATTAGCTCCCACTTGAGAGCTTGTCTTGGCAACGTGATCAGGCCCTCGCGGTGGGTCTGCGGAGGCTGGGTAGGCCCACTCCGGCTGTGCGCTCCTCCCTAATTGCCTGCCATCACTCATGGTCGCCTGCATTCTGTTCCAGAGGCAGGAGCGGGCAGGCTCTTCATCCCAGTTCCCACAACAGGCCCTTCAGCTCTGTCACAGCTTCAGCTCAGCCTCACCATGTACAGTTTTGGTCAAGTGCATTTCCTCACTGTTGATCCCTCTCACGGCCAACAGGCTCTAGGACTTACGGAACTGCCGGCATCTGATCCCGTTGCTGTGCAGAAGCCACGACCCACAGCATCTCTGAACAGCCAGGAGCTAGGGGCCTGGGCGGGCAGCAGCACGAGAACCCACCCGTCTGAACTCCTGCACTCCCTGCCTGGCACGGGGAGGGAACTTGAGAAATGCCAAGAAGCAAGCCATCTGTCCAGGTGGGCCCAGGAAGAGCAGGGGCCTGGGGAAACAAGAGATCATGGGGTGGGGGCCGGGACGGGAGCATGGCAAGGTCTCAGCCCAACTCCTGGGACTGTGGGCCCAGAGGGAGCGGAAGGTTCTGGGGAAGCAGGGCAGGAAGTGCCCTGGAGGCCCCCAGTGTGTAGCTTGGGGAGGCCCAGCCACAAGCCAGGGGTCTCTTCTGGACCAAGAGGGCTGCCACCTCAGCATCGCTCCATTTGCTCCAAGCCCTACCACCCAGAGAGCCACCCAGGTCCATGGCCCCTTGTAAGATAAAGGAGGGTCAACGGGCCACTCCCATGCCCTAGGTGAGCAACACAGTCAGGTGTGGTCTCATTAACACCCGGCTGAGAATGGGCTCCAGATGACGGGGCATTTTCTGAGGGGCTCGGTGGAAAACATTAGCGGGGCATCTGAACTGGGAGCAGCCAGAGGACAATCCGAGGACACAGGCTGGGAGAGGCAAAGGGGGAAAGCCAGGGAGAGGGTGCTGAACACACTGGGTGTCTGTCGGCACGCATCCACCTACAGGGAGAATCTGCCCTGGGACAGCCGTGCCCTCTCCACTCCCACAGAGACGGGACACCTTCCTTCAGGAAGCAGAGGGTTCTGCGACAAGCCTGACCACCAGGACCGGGTCCAGGGGGTCTGGGATCAAGGTATGTCCTGGGATCCCCACTGCCGGCCTCAGGGCCTCCTGCAGACCCCATTCCAACGCCCCAGCGCCTCGCTCTTATTTCTGCCCACCGAATCCTACTCCCCCCCACCCAGGCAATGAAGCCTCCACAGCACCTACAGGCTTTCTGTTTCCAGAGTCTGGGGAGAACTGGGGAAATGCTTCCTAAAGGAGAAACACTGAAGGGAGGGGAACTGCCCCAGAACCAAGCCGTAGTCGGGACCTCTCAGTGGTGAGAAGATGGGTGCTTTTTATTTTCATCTCATGCTGCTCGTATTTTCCAATTTTTCTATAAAGAACCTACATCCTTTGTAAAATAAAAATGTTAATTTTTAAAAGATGGAAAATAAATCGCATTCTTCTTTTAGGCCCTGATTCTAACCCTTCCATCTTCACAATGTCTTCTTTGACTCACCCTGCCCAGAATCAGCCTTCTTGTGTCTGAATTCTTATTAGAATCAGAATCACAAAGCACAATTGATTCCAGTTGTTTCAAAGACAGCCTGACATGTTTAACTGGTCAGTGACCCTGTGCCCCAACTTCTCTCTCTTCTAGTTTCCCCCAGGGCCCCCCATTTTGAGTCCAGACCGGTGCTGGCTCCATTCCCCACTGATCCCCATTCTGTGTCCCAGGACAAACTCAGGTCTGTTGTCAAGACCGAATCCCAGGCAAGGATGTGAAGAAACTGGAACCTTTGTGCACTGCTGGTGCAGAGGTAAAACCGTGAACCACTATGGAAAACACTATGGGGCTCTTCAAAAAGTTAGAAATAGAATTACCATATGATATAGCAATTTCACTTCTAGGCATATACCCAAAAGTGTGAAAGCAGGGACTCAAGGAGATATTTGTACACCCATGTTCATAGCAGCACTGTTCACAACAGCCAAGAGATGGAAGAAGCCCAAGTGTCCATCTATGGATGCATAGATAAACAAAATGTGGTAAATACATACAATGGAATATTATTCAGCCTTAAAAAAGTAAGGAAAACATGATACATTCTATAACATGAGTGAACCTTGAAGACATTAAGTGAAATAAGCCAGACACAAAAGGACACATACTGTATGATCCCATTTAAATGTGGTACCTGGAAATAGCCAAATACATAGAAAGTGGAATGGTGGTTGCCAGCGGCTGGGGGAAGTTGAAGAATGGGGAGTTAGTATTTAATGAGTAGAGTTTCAGTTCTGCAAGATGAAAAGACTTCTGGAGACGGATGGTGGTGGGTGATGGTTGCACAACAATGTGAATGTTCTTAATACCACTGAACTGTACACTTAAAATGGTTAAAATGGTACATTTTATACTATGTACATTTTACCACAACAAAAATAATTAATTAATTGATTGACTGATTGAAAGAAAAGACCCAACCCCAGTGGCTCCAGCTGGGTCGTCAGCCACGTTCCCAGAGCACCAGGCTCAGCCCTACCTCACCATGAGGGCTGGATATTCCCTAAGGGGCAAGCATGGTGTCTTTTCCATCTACTCTGAGTCATGTCTGGCACATAGTAGCAGCTCAATAAATGTTTGTGGAATGAATGAGAGGATAATATAAGACCACTTATATCTATAATTGATACAGAAGATGACAAGAATACTTTTCTTAATATCAGGTTGGAGACAGGAAAGCTGCATGTTTGTGGGCCACACCTCTCGTCCATCTGCTGGCTGAGGACATGGGGAGGTAAACATTTTCAATCTCTGCCCACAGGGTGCACAATCCGCCCACGGGTATCAGAGCATCGCAGACATTGCGGAGTGGTCATTATAATTCAGAACCATGCTGTAGCTGAGCCAGACGCCGGAGTGACCTGGGGACGCAGCCAAGCCCTTGAAGAAGACAGGAGAGGAGCCGATAACCTTAAAAGGGGGAGGTTGGGGAGAGACAGGGAAAGAAGGGAAGGGCGGGGGAAGGGCAGCCCTCCCCAGACCCTGCTACACACCCCCTGTGTAGGGTGAAGGTGTAACCTCAAGTCCACCCCCGGGTCAGCAGCTCCTCTGCCAGGCCCCTAGCTCCAGCCCCACAGGGCTCCTGGGTCTCTGAGAATGAGGCTCTCATTCAAGCCAGTGAGTCAAGACCGCACCTCGCCCGGGCACTCCTTCAGCAGAGGACCAGCGCCCCCTGGAGGAGGTGGCCTTCTCTTCACTCCCACAGAGAGCAGAGTCTGGAATGATCCCACCATCTGCAACCTGTAAAACCTAAGGGCTCCAGCGTACTGCCCAATCAAGTGCAGGTCTTTCTCATTCAGCAGGGACCCTTGCGGAAGCAGGGAACCCTTCAGTACCCTCTCAGGCCTGGCTGGGTGTTCCCTTCCTCCTGAAACCTCTGGGGTTACCTGACCTTGACTCTCACCTGGTCGCCTGCCCAGGAGCCTGCTCTGCTTCCGCAGGGCAAACAGGGTGCAGCCACCTCCTGGGCCCGGGGCTTTACACACTGCACGCCGTAGCTGCCCTACCCTTCCAGCACCCCTGCAAGAAGCCCCAGGGCCCCGCTCCTACAGGCTCTGCTCCTCAGTGACTGAGAGGTGGGTTGTCTAGCACTGTATTCTGCCAGAATGCAAAGTCCATGTCGCCAGGTCACTACCCCCACTCCCCATGTGATACATCCCCAATTTACTAATTAACCTGTTGTTTGTGTGTCCTCCCAAACAGAAGGGGAGCTTCCCCATGACACAGACAGTGTCCCCCCGCCAATTGCCAGCACAGTCCTGCCTCTGGTTAAGTGTCTGAGAGCACAGCTGGTGATTCCCAGCGATGGAGGTAGAGGTGAAACCTCTGCTGAATGGATGAATGGAAGGACATCACCATTCCCATGTCACAGATGAGGAAACCGAGGCTTAGACTAGGTGACCTGCCCAAGTCCCCACAGCTACTAAGTGGCAGAGTGGGGTGTGAACTAGCCTGCTCAACACAGACACTCATCTACCTCCACAATGATGACCTCTTGGCAGGGGTAACCCGGTGGCACCTGGGTTCTGGCTGCATCAGTACCTTTACTCTGCTCCCCCATGTGGTACGTTCTCTGGGTGTCCCTTCCTCCAACCCCCATCTGCCTCCCCCCAGAGCAGAGCACCAGGAGCCCCCAGCCCAGAACAGCCTCCGATGACATGTCCTGGAGGCCCTTGTCCCAGGAGTAGGGACGGCACGACCCTCCTCTCACCCTGGCACTGTGGCTGCAGCAGGGCCAGATGTCTGGGGGGAGGTGAGGGTAGGCAGGAGGGCTCTCAAGTCACAGGTCTGAATCCAGCCATGGCCCCAGCCCCAACTGAGCTGTCCAGCAAGAGGGGCTGAAACATCTCCACCCGACACATCAGACAGGAGAGGCATCTGGGGGGCTCCACGAGGGTCTTGAGGGTTCCTTGGCCTCTGGCCTGCCTCAACCCACAGCCAGAGGTGGCCCAGCACCAGAGCATCCAACAGGCTCCCCGGAATCCCGAGAATTGTATGCTGTGCAATGATCCTCCTCGGGGCCTGGGGAGAATGAGGCCACGGAAAGTGATGGGGGGCTTCCCTGGTGGCGCAGTGGTTGAGAATCTGCCTGCTAATGCAGGGGACACGGGTTCAAGCCCTGGTCTGGGAAGATCCCGCATGCCACGGAGCAGCTGGGCCCGTGAGCCACAACTGCTGAGCCTGCGCGTCTGGAGCCTGTGCCCCGCAACGGGAGGGGCCGCGATAGTGAAAGGCCCGCGCACCGCGATGAAGAGCGGCCCCCGCTTGCCGCAACTAGAGAAAGCCCTCGCACGAACCGAAGACCCAGCACAGCCAAAAATAAATAAATAAATAAATAAATAAAGTAGCTATAAAATTAAAAAAAAAAAAAAAAAAAAGAAAGTGATGGGCACCTGTCTGTCCCCCTTCCCTGCCCAGGACAAACTCTCTGGCCACCCATTAGTCTCTTCTCTCCCTTAGATCCAGGCCCAAACTGTCACACCTCAGAGTTGATTTATTTTTCTTGTGGCCTTGCTCTCAGTGGGGTTAGAGAACAGCATGTCATCACCCTGTCTAAATATTACAACTCCACAGAGAATTGACGAATGTGACTCATCACCCTTCCACTCCAGATCGAGAATCCCCAGGCCTTTCTTTGCTGATAGGAGTGTGGTAATAATCATAATAATAACAGTAACAATAATAGCTGCTCCCAATTAGTGAACACTTGTTCTGTGCCAGATATTGTGCTAAGCGCTTTCCTCATATTATTTCATTTACTGTTTTTCTTTTTTTAAATAAATTTATTTATTTTATTTTTGGCTGCGTTAGGTCTTCGTTGCTGCGCGCGGGCTTTCTCTAGTTGCAGTGAGTGGGGGCTACTCTTCGTTGCGCAGCACAGGCTCTAGGTGCACAGGCTTCAGTAGTTGTGGCTCACGGGGTCTAGAGCGCAGGCTCAGTAGTTGTGGCGCACGGGCTTAGTTGCTGCGTGGCATGCGGGATCTTCCCGGACCAGGGCTCGAACCTATGTCCACCGCATAGGCAGGCGGATTCTTAACCACTGCGCCACCAGGGAAGCCCTTCATTTCCTCTTTAACAAGCCCTGTTAAGTAGGTACTTTTCCTATCCTATTATGCAGATGAGGAAACTGAGGTTCAGAGTGGCTCAATGCCTGTAACTTGCCCTGGTCACACAGCAGAGCCAGAATGACATGAAGGGCCTTGCCTAGGGCCCCAGGGCTAATCACTGGACCATGAGCCAAACCCCAAAGTGCATTTCTACACTGTGATGTCATCCCTCCACCTACTACTCAACCCCCAACCCAAGCCACAGGTTCAGCCCCAAACCAGAGACCAGAGCAAGCAATGTGTTTCCACCAAGAGCAGCACCCGGAGGCTGATGAAACAGGGAAGGGGCCCCAGCGGGATATTTGCATATGATTGCTTGCGGCTGGCCTCTGATGTGTACCAGCCACCCCTAGTCCTGGCAATTTCAGAGCCAGAATTATGTCTGTCCCCATGAAAATGATGGCATCTTAGCTTTTCTGTCCTTTCATCTCTTTCCTGATTGCTGTTATTGATCCTGAGCACATTCTAGAACAGACATTCCCCACCCCCCATGGCTGGGGTCTGATTCTGATTCTTGCCGTGCTGATGCTCTAGCCACTCTTGTGATTCTTGTATTGACTTGAAGTCACAGCCTTTGTGGGAGTGGAGGGGTGAGGGGGTGTCACCCAGAGGGTGGGCCACTCCGTAGGGCAGTCACTGCGGAAGAGGCCTGAGTCAGCCTCTCTGACCAAACCCTTTTGCTGGAGGGCTGCAGGCCCAAGAGCCAGCAACAGAGGGATGGGAAGTGAGATGAAGTCCCCCATTTGGGAGGACAGAGGGGTGAAAAGGCAAGGTACTGGACAGAGATGCAGAGGAGGCCAGACGTGGCAGATGTGCCAGCCAAGCCAGGCTGAGAACCTGTGCCTTGAATGCCAGATGGTTTCTGAGTGGTGAATTTTCTGGTTTTCCTTTGTGTTCCACTTTATAGTTTAGTAAATCTGCTGAAAGCTCTGCTGTGCTAAGAGCAATCGAGGAAAGCACCTTTTGTCCATGCTCTGCCTGGAACAGAGCAATGCCAGGGCCAGCGGCGTGGTGAAGACAGGACCAAGAGAGAAAATTCCAAAGGGCGGAGCTCAAGGGTTTGTATGTGTTGGGACCACTTGGCGGGTCACTCCTTCCCACCAGAACTTTGGACCTCTGGGACTTGTTCTGATAAATAAGGCTGTTTCTTTACATGTCCTAAGGTGGGGCCCCCCAGATTTGAGGGGTAGCCATCAGACAGGTAAGGCCCTGTGGCTCCTCAGTCACACACACGCAGGTGGGAAGCCAAACCTCTCTCCTCCTCTCCTCTGAGTCCCCTCTTCCCTGAGGGCTCCCCAAGCCTCCTTCCTACAGTCATCCACGAACCCCTTCTGCTGGCATATAAAAAAAATCTGTCAAGTAGTCAGACCAGGTAAAAACTCCAATACCAAAAAGCTTTCTGGGGGCAATTCCCTCACTTAACTAGTTATGGATCTTGGACAAGTTAATCTCTGTGCCTGTTTATTCACCTGTTAAAAGGAGATAATAATAGTACCAACCTCTTGTGTTTGTTGTGGGGATTAAGCGAATATAACAAAAGCGCTTAGAACAGTGCTTGGGTTAAAGAAAGCTCTATACAAGCATTAACTATTGCCAGTGATTACTCCACCATGTGAGGACAGAGGCGGGTGTGAGGGGCCCAGGAGGGAAACCTCGCATCAGCACCACCTACCGAGGCCTGGACCCCACCTCCCTCTCGAGGTGAGCCCGCAGCCCCTCAGGACACCTCCTGGGCGTGGAGACTCGGCCAGGGCAGCTTTCTTCCTGAGAGTCCAAGGCTGCTGCTGGCCACACTCTCCCTGCCTGACAGTGGAGTGTGGGCGGGCGTCATGGGGGTGGGATACTCTGAAAACTGAAGACAAATATATTGTCCAGGTACTATTTTCTCCCAAAGGCTTCAAACCTGTCTTGGGAGTTGGGTGGAGGACACACGGGCAGAATCGGCAGTGTCGGATTCCGGGGCACACTGGGGACTGGGCAGCTCTGTCCACTCTGCAAGACTACACATGCCCTCCCCACTCCTGCTGCCATCAGCCTCATCTCGAATGTGTGTATTTGTGTGTGCGTGCACGTGCACCCACGCACAATAATTTGTATTATTCTCTTTAACCCAAACTTGAAAATTCAGCCCAAACCTCCAAAATGTCCTCTTTACACCAACCTTAGAGGACTCATGGGTCCTAGGAAAACTCGCCCAGGGAGGAAGCAACCCTCTCGAAGGCAAACACAGCAGCTCCTTTTCTGGGCATATGGGAGGATTAGCAGGCTCTCCAGGAAGCCACGCTGGATGAAGGCCTCTGTATCGCTTCATGTCCCCATGGAACACAGAAGCAGATTTTGCACTCTGTTAATCTACATCTGTTTGCCTGTCCCCGCTGACAGAGCTTCCGTCTAGGGAAGCCGCAAACATGCACTAAAAGGAGCATGGGCTTCAAGGTGGGCCGACCTGGGCACACACCACTTTACTACTCCTGGCTGAGTGACCTTGGGAGGGGGTCTTAGCCATTCTGAGCTGAGTCTCTAGACAAGGGATGTTAATAAGGGTCCCCACCCTGCAGGGTTATCAGTCTCCTGACAGGATGAGCAATGCGGTGGATAATGCCTGGTACAGTGACTGGCACACACTGGCTTGGAAGGCATGGAGGCTGCTGGACGGTGGTGAAGATTGAGACGATGATGGTGACATGTGGGTCCCAAGTCTGTACTTTCTGTCTCCCTTGTTAGGCTAGGAGTTTCCCCAAGAGCTGGTGGTGTTGCTTTCTCCTTTCTCCTCCTTGCTGCAGCCTCACCTCCTCCCCACCAATACTAATTCACTTAACAGACCTAGAGGGGCGGGGCTGGGGTGCCCCAGACAACACACATTCTAAAGCCACCAGACCACCCTGTTGGGCTGTGCCCTCTTGAAGGGGAGGGAAGGGACATGTCACCTCTTTTGGGGTTCAGTCTTCCCACTCTGCCTTTGCCCCCCAGCCTCACCCCTACCTCACGTTGTCATGTTTCTGGATGTAAATTTTATGGAACATCATATCCTCCTGTTTGGCATTGATGTCTGCTTTCATCTCCATGGCAACGTGACGGGGAAGGACAGACAGCAGGAGCCGCTCCTGGGGAGGGAAGCAGATGCTTTCATCACAGCTCCTCCCCCTGCCTGGCAGTCCCCTCCCCTCCCCAGGCTTCACTCCTCCCCACCTGAGCCCCCACCCACAGGGCCCTGGAAAACTTTTCAGGCTCTCCTGAAATTCATGGAGCTAACACTTGTGTGTGCTGGGTGTGGAATCATGCCCCAGGGCTACCTGGCCCCCATCTCCCTGGGACACCTCCTGGTTCTTCCATGCACATGGGGAAAAGTACTCCTGGTGAATCTGTAGTACCAGGCACCTCGGGTCAGAATCCTGGGTGTCACCTGAGACTTTGGGCAAATGACTGAACTTCTCTGAGCCTCCAGTTCCTTATCTATAAATAGGGATGGGGTTGTTGGGAGCTTTAGATGAGATTCGTTCAGTCACCAAATATTCACTGAGCACCTCCCATGTTCCTGGCGTCATGCCGGGTGCCAGGAGTGATAACTGTGAACGAGACAGGCAAAGTTCCTCCTTCACAAATTCCCAGTCTTGTGGGGCTACAGGTGCTACAGGGCACTGAGCAGGGTGACCTGACGTAGGCTGGGGAGAAGGAGGGTGGTCACAGAAGGCTTCGTGGGGACCAGAGGATGACGTGTGAAGGAGGGGGCTCCATTTCGACGTAGGGGATGGTGGCCCAGGAGGATGGGAGAGCTTGCTGACTTTGAGAAACCAAGAAATTAAGACCGGCTGAAGGGGAGGTTGGAGAAAAGCCAGGAGAGGGGCCAGGGCCACCCTGTGAAGTTGGGTAGGGTCATGGCAGCCCTTGATGGGGTCTGGACTTGGCCCCCTTTCTGTGTTCTCCTCCGGGGCCTGCCTGCTCCGAGAGGTCCAACCTCTACCTGCACCCTCTGTAGCCCCCGCCCCACACCAGGCGCTCTGCCAGGCTCGCTCACGAATCCTCTCATCTGGAACCTTTCCTCCTGGCTGTCTCCAGCCCTCCTCATTCTCGCTCCACTCCTTCAGCACTGGAAGCTGGGCCGCTCTCTCACGTGGCCCTAGGACTCTTCTGCTGCTCCTGCATCTGTCTAGTTCCCCTCCCTCCTCCTGGCCTCTGGGAGCAAGGTTTCCATCAGCACCTCCACTGCTCACCTCCCACGCCCACTCCCTCGTCCGGTTGCCCGCCTATGTCTTGCCACCAGCACCTGACATCATGCCCACACCATGCTCACCATACTCTCGATGGTTCTTCTTCTCAAGTTCCCTGCCTTTGTCCATGGCACCCCCGTCCTCCTGATCACGAAGGTCAAGGCCTTGCTCCTCAACTAGAATCACCATCCTCAAGTACTGCTGCTAACCTACCTCAGGCTCAGCCCCGTCCCAGGAGGAGGGTCCTGGCTCCAGCTTCCGGCATCCCCTCGCCACCCTGGGCCTTCTTATAGAGCCCCCGATCACTCTGCATTTCAATGTCAATGGTCTGTTACTGGGGTCTCCCTGAGGGTGGGAACTGTGTCTTGTTCAGCTCCAGAGCTGACAGCCTTATGCTTAGGAAACTCTGGTAGACTAGTGAGGAATGGTGCTCTCTGTGGGCTGGTCTGGCCTCCCCAGACATCAGTGCACACGGCCATTAAAGGCCATTTCATATTTACTGAACTCTCAGTGAACAGCTACTGGTGATAAAAATATCAATATAAACTAAAGGACAATTCCGTGGAAATACAGGATGACTGGGAGAAAGTGTGCTACAAATTGTTTAGATTCATGAGAGACCTTCCTACATTTATAACTAGCTCCGGGGCTGAGGGCCAGGACGGGTGGGCAGGGGGTGGCTGGGGAACAGTGCTGAGTCCCCTCATCAGGTGGCACCTAGGCGCATCCTCAGACCTAAGATCTTTTTCTGCAGAGGGCAGGGGAGGCTTGACTCTGGGCCCCGGCTAGGTGAGGAGTGCCTGTCCCCTGGAAGCATGCCTCCCCTCCCCAGTACCTTGGCCTGAAACATGGTATGACAAACATATTTTCTCCCCCAAATCCCTGTGGATCTTCTGGAATGTCCAGCCTGGCCAGGGCCAGTGCAAGTAAACTGTGAGGCACTGTAAATGCTAATTTTACTGGAGAAGGGACGAGGCCCAGGAGTGAGGGGGGGACACTCCCTAATCCAGAAGGGGAAGGAAGGTATCCTGATCTCACGTGAGAGATGCTGGGGTCTGGAACAGGGATGAGAGGGGGGCTTTTGAGGCAGGTGGGAGCTTGGGGGTGAGCAGGGTGCAGAGAGGTGAGGTAAGCTTGTCAAGAAGAGACAGTGGGAAGACTCAGGGACACCCCTGGGAACAGGTTGCATTCAAGAGGCTGGACCTGGAGCCCAGATGGGGCCAAGAGAGCACATGGGAAGGCCAGGCCTCAGACTGGACAGCCTGAGCTGGGGACTTAGCCAGGCACAGCGGCCGGGCGCGGGGCTGGAAGGGAAGCAGGGGCAGGTGGTGACTGGGGGAGGGCCTGGAGAGGCTCAGCAGAGCTCTCCCCCCGGCTCAGCCATCTGGATGTCACCAGCCGTGGGCTGAATCCAGACAGAGGCAGAGAGGCCCTCACACTGCGGCAAACTCTGTGCTCGTGGGGTGTCCACAGCGCACAGGCCGTGCTGGGCAGGAGCGCACAGATGACTACTGCCGTCCAGGCCTCCGGCTCCTGTCCTCACGATCGAAGGCAGACCTCCGTGTTTACACCTGTCGTCGGCCGACACAGTGTGCAGCACAGAAGAGGACCTCGCCAGTGTTCGTGCAGGGTTTGGCGAGACACGAACCTAAGAAGATAGGGAGGCCCCTCCGCTTTGGAGTAACCTTGTCTCTGAGAGCCGGGACGAGTCCAGGTCCAGTGGGAACCCCAGCACCCTGCTGACCTGCCCACTCTCCCCCTGGGGTCTCCCTCCGGGCCTGCTGTCTGGGAGCCAGGCGCAGTCTCAGAGATCCCAAGCTTCTATCTGGTTCACACACAGGAGAAGACACAGTGGTGAGCCAGCCAGACCTGAACCCCAAACAGGACACCCCCAGGATGCCAGGCAGGGAACCCTGACAAGTCCTCAGTCCCTGCCCCGCCTCAGCCAGAGGATACACAGGGGCAGGTCCCTCTGCCCAGGGCTCACGGGGAGAAGCCCCCGAGTCTGTGAGCTGCATGAATGGCTTGCCTCCTGGCCCAGGAGTCCTCTGAGGGTGAGGTTTAGGGTGAGACACAGTCGTCTTCCTTTCTCTGAACTAACCAAACCCCAGAGCTCATCACAGAGGAAGTGCCTAGTGAGGGTGTCACAGGGGCTGACAGCTCGGTCTCCTCTCCTCCTCCCTCCCCCCTCGCCTGGCGGGCACCTTAATCCCAGGAGGGAATGCTGACGCTCTCACCACCCCTGGCCAGCTGCCCTGAGCACAGCTGGTGGGCAGGCAGCAGCTGGGCCGAGGCGGGCTCCCTGCCAGCTGTGCAGGGCAGGAGGGCCTCACTCACCTGCTGCTGGTTCTCCCGCTGCGAGTGCAGCCGAGCCTGGATGCACTCCCGGGTCTCCTGGAAGGCCTGTCTCTGGGAGACCTCAGCCGGGTAGTGGGTGCAGACGCCCACGATGTTGGTGCAGGAGAAAATGAGGACATTGGAGACGAGCTGCAGAGGGAGAGACGAGGACACGGAGCTCAGGCCTGGAGCAGGCACCAGGCACTGGAGCCCCAGCCATGACCCTCCCAGGCCCAGAGCTCGGAGCCCCCAGGCCCCACGGTAGCAAACGCACACCTAGCTGCCCGCAAACAAATGCCAAGGGCACCCACCCGCAGCCAACTGCTGGGAGTCACCAGGTGTCATCAGTCAGGCTCTCTGATGTCCTCAGAGCCTAAAGCTTGGCTGGCCTGGGACAGAATATGGCCCTAAGGATGCTGAGTCACTGAATACTCATACTGGCCATGTCCACGGTACCACAGGCTAAAAGCTTAGGTGTCTTGGGGATGCTGTGACAGAGCTGTGTGTGTTGGGGGCGGCAAGGGCACTGCAGGGAAGGCTCCTTCAGGGGGACAGGGTTTCATTGTTTGAAAGTGCGACAGGGTCCACATAGGACAAAGGGCTGCTCTTCCACAGAGAGGCCTTAGCTGGCTCTTCCCCAGGGATCGGCTCCAAGAAGCAAATACTTGCTGATACCCAGCGCTGTGTGAAGTCCTCTGGGGACTGAGGGAAGGATGAAGTCCCTGGCCAGCAGGGATCAGTGTCCACACAGGTCCCATCTCCTTCTCTGCACCAGCACCAGGGCCTCCTGACGACCCCACCAGCACACCTGCCGGCGAGCACCCACCATTACCCCCACTCCTCACGGATGCCCTCCTCTGTGCTGACAGAGATGTGTGTGGAGAAAGGCCACTGTCCCTCGGGTCAGAGACAAGGCTGGAATTCTTTTGAAAGCAAAACTTACTCAAAAGCTAAGGGAAAACACAACTCAACCCACAAAAGCAGGGTTGACATAGCACATTCCAGGGCCTGGCAAAGGTGCTGTTTGGTCAGAACTTCCCTTGGCAGGTACAGCTCCTGGGGTATCTGGGTAAACAGATCGTGGTCCTGCCCTTGCCTCAGGCCGTACCGGACAGAAGCCACACAAAGAGGCTCAGCTTTCTAGGCCTCAATCACTCCCTCCAAACATTTAGTTCTTAGTCCCAGCTGCAGAAGGGGAGCCCAGGCCGACCCCTGCACCTTCCGCTGTGGCTCCTCCAGCCCCCAGGAGCCCGGCATTGGTCTCTAGTCCACTTGTCTATTTGGATCCCAAAGAGCCTCCCTCTGGGACTTCAGCTGCCTGGCAGTGACTGGCAGCAGCTCCCACACTCTTCTTCCAGGGTGTCTCTGGACCTAGAAGTCCTGTCCTTGGCTCTGCTCTGCGTTCTACCTGAAGGCTTTCCCCAGCCCAGCTCTGAGGTGGCCCTGACCTCCACCCAGGCTCTCAGGCCCAGAGCCATGTGGGCTCCATACCGGATGTGGTGCCACCTTTCCCTGGAGACATCCTATACCATGTCTGTCCCAGTCCGTGCACAGAAAGAGACCTTTCCTCTCCCATCTGAGTCTTGTTCTCTCCTCGGCTACACAAAAAATTCTGGTTTTCTGGCTGAAGGACACTGTGGGCTCCGCTCAAGCACCTCCTGGCTACCCTCCAGATGCCTCCCTGAGGAGCCTTCAGGGAAGGGGCAAACTCAGATTACCAGCTCCACCAGCTCTACCAACTCTGCTGCTCACTCACAGCCCCCCCACCCCAACCTCAGCCACCCCCGAATCCTACCACTGTCATCTTATGTAAACACACTGCAGAGAAAAACCCAACCTATTTATCACAAGCAAAGAAAACCCCTGCTCTACGGAAGCTTACAGTCCAGTTGAGGAGATAAGCGGTCAAGACTGACAGAGAACCAGCAACAGGAAGCAGAAACTGACTCATGCCAAGCAAGAGGGAGCGGAAGAGAGCACCGAGTGAGGAGAGACCCCTGGGCGGGCCCGGGCGCCCTGGGCCTGCGGTTAGGGGCATGTTTGCCGAGGCTGGCAGACATAAGAAAGGGCGTCCCTGGAGAGAGCATCCAGGAAGCTCAGGCTTGCGAGGTACTCAGGGTCCTTGAGTAAATAACCCAGGCTCTCTGATCCTGAGGGAAAGTCCACAGAGAGGAGATGGAGCTGGAAAGGCAGACTGGAGCCAGAATGAAGAGGCATCTGAATGTTAGGCTGAGAAGTCCTGGCACAATCCTACAACAGGAGCCACGAACACTGCTGAAGCAAAGAACGGCAGGATGAGCACACGGCTTCAGGAAGATTCATCAGGGGCAAGAGTAATGCAGGGAGTTGAGAGATGGGTCAGGAGGCTACCACAGAAGCCCAAAGTATGAGGGAACAAAGACCTACATGAGGCTGGGGGCTGGCAAGGCAGAGCTGACTCAGAAAGAAGAGCCCCCAAGAGCAGGGAAGAAATAGACTGCAGCCTGCAGTATGAAGCAGTGCAATGACTGTGAAGGGAGACCCCGAGGACACACCTCCTGGACGTCGCTGGGGACCACTGAGAGAGGGCTAAGGAGAGAGAATGAGATGAGGAGGTGGAGGCTGAAGGTGCAGACTACAGGGAATTCTGAAGAATGTTCTCTTTAGGGGATATCTTTTGAAAAGTGAGAGGAAGGTGCCAGACGATAAAAAAAGGAGTGAGGAGAAACTGGAAAGGAGAATATGAGGAGTTACCCTCAGACAGAATAATGCAGCATGATAATGCAACATGGCCAAGTGGGGTTTATCCCAGGAAAGGAAGGCTGTTTCAACATCAAAAATCAATGTAATTCACCATATTAACAGACTAAATAGAAAACCATATGGTTATTTCAATAGTTACTGAAAAAGTATTTGACAAAACTTAACATCTATGCAAGATTTTTAGTTTAATTTAATTTTTTTATTTTTTTGGCCGCACTGTGCAGCATTGGGATCTTAGTTCCCCCACCAGGGATCGAACCAGCGTCCCCTGCACTGGAAACATGGAGTCTTAACTGCTGGACCACCAGGGAAGTCCCTATACAAGATTTTTTTTTTTAACTCTTAACAAATTAGGAATAGAAGGGAAATTCCTCAATCTGATCAATGGCATATGCAAAAACCTATAGCTAACATCATACTTAATGGTGAAAGACTGAATGTCTTGCCCTAAGACCAGGAACAAAGCGAGATTGTCCTCTCTCATTACGTGTATTCAACATCATATTGGAGGTCCTAGGCCATGCAATAAGATAAGAGAAAAAAATAAAATACATACAGATTGGAAAGGAAGAAATAAAACTGTCTATATTTGCAGATGACATGTTTGTCTATGTAGAAAATCCCAAAGAATCTACAAAACAGCTACCAGAATTAATAAGCAAGTTTAGAAATACAAAGATACTGATCACAGGAAACAAGGTCAATATACAAAAAAGGAACTGTATTTCTACAGGCAAGCAACAATCAGAAGTGAAATTTTTTTAAAGTGCCATTTATATATCACTAAAACTATGAAATATTTATCCATAAATCTAACAAAATATTGCAAACCTGTTCACTGAAAACTATAAAACACTGATGAAAGAAAATTTAAAAGACCTAAATAAATGGAGAGACATACCATGTGCATGTATTGGAAAACTCAGTATTGTTCAGATGTCAATTCTGCCCAAACTGATGTATAGATGCAACATAATCATAATCAAAACCCAACCAGGGTTTTTAAAAAGAAATTGACAAGCTGACTCTAAAATTTATATGGAAAAGCAAAACAACTAGCATAGCCAAAACAATTTTGAAGAAGATGAACCAAGTTGGAAGACTCACACTACTCAATTTTAAGACTGACTATAAAACTACAGTAATTAATCTAGTGCAGTACTGGCTAAGGATAGAAATATAGATCAATGGAATAGAATTGAGAGTCCAGAAATAAACCTTTACATTTATGGTTTGCTGATTTTTAACAAGAGTACCAAGACAATTCAATGGGAAAAGAATAGTCTTTTTAGCAAATGATACTGAGATAACTTCATATCCACATGCAAAAAAATGAAGTTGCACCTCATAACTCATACCATATACAAAATTAACTCAAAGTGGATCAGAGACCTAAACATGAGAGCTACAGTTATAAAACTCTTAGAAGAAAATATAGGAATAAATCTTCATGACCTAGGATTAGGCAATGATTTCTTAGACATTACACCAAAAGCACAAATGATAAAAAAAGAGATAAACTGCCCTTCATCAAAGTTAAGAAGTCCTGTGCTTCTAAAGGAACCATCAAGAAAGTGAAAAGACAACCCACAGAATGGGAGAAAATATCTGCAAATCATTTATCACACCTTTATTTTTGACAAATATACAAAGGCAACTAAATGGAGAAAGGATAATCTTCTCAGCAAACGGTGCCAGAATAATTGGATACCCATATGATTAACTCAAAATATACAAAAATTTACTCAGAACAGTTCATAGGCCTAAATGTAAAACCTAAAACTATTAAACTTCCAGAAGAAAACACAAGACTTTGGGTTAGGCAAAGATTTCTTATATACCACAGCAAAACATGATCCATAAAAGAAAAGAAATGATAAATCAGACTTCATCAAAATTAAGAACATTTGCCTTCAAAAGACACTGTTAAGAAAATGAAAAGGCAAGCAGCAGAATGGGAAAAATTATTTGTAAATCATATATCTAATAAAAAGACTTGTATCCAAAATTCATAAAGAGCTCTCAAGTCAAAAATAAGAAAACCAACAACCCACTTTTTAAAAGAGCAAAATATTTAAGTAGACAATTCACCAAAGAAGATATAAGGATGACAAATAAGCACAGAGAAAGATGCTAAAAATCATTAGCCATTAGGGAAATGCAAATTTTAAAAAAACAATGAGATACTACTAAACACTACTAGAATGGTTAAAATAAAATAAAATAGAAAATGAAAAGAAAAGAAGAAAGAACTGCCAACACTGGTACAGGTAAGAGTGTGCAGCAACTGGAACTCTCATACCTTGCTAGTAGGAATGAAAAATGGTACAGCCACCTTGGGAAACATTCTGGCATTTCTCATACTTATGCCTGCCATATGACCAGCAACCTCACTCCTAGGTATCTGTCCAAATCAAATGAAAAGTTATGTTCACACAAAAATCTGTGCAGGAATGTTTATGGAATACTACCCATCTATAAAATGGAACAATCTAGTGATAACACACAACATGAACGAGTCTTAAATACATTATGCTGAGTGAAAGAAGCCACACTCAAAAGGCTACATACTATATGATTCCATTTATATGGCATTCTGGAAAAGATAAAACTGCAGGGACTGAAAACAGATCAGTGGTTGCCAGGAGGCAGGGGGAGAGGTTGACTAAAAGGGGCAGCAGGAGGAAATCTTTCCGGGTGATGGAGCTGTTCCATATCATGATTGTGTTGGTAGTTACACATCTATATGCCTCTGTCAAATCCACAGAACTGTACACCAGAGAAGCTGAATTCTACTGCATGTAAATTATACTTTAATAAAGAAAGGACAGGACTAAGATCCAGGAGGGACTAGCAGAGAGAATATGAGGAGCCGGCTGGACAGGGAAAGGGCAGACTTTCCTCTCTCTGAGGCCAGAAAGAGGGACCAGACTCTATTCTGAGACATGATCTCCGAAGTAAATATCAACTGGCCGATGCTGTATCTCAGTACTAATCCTCCTGACCTCTCCTGCTGTAACCTTACTCCTCCTGCAGCCAGAAGGCCAATAGCAACAGACGGAGCAAATCCAGGTAAAATGACGCGCCGTAACCCAATAGGGTCCAAATGGCTTGGCTAAGCTTAGCATGCCTCAGTGTTCCTCTCTCCCATTCACTAAACACACAATGGGGGGAGCAGGAAGAGAGTGCTGGGTATGACAGAGGGGTCTTGAGCAAGGCCCCACTGGGAAGGGTGATTTCAGCAAATGGACCTGAGAGTGAAAGAGATTAACACATCAAACAAACACACACACACACCACACACACTCACACACACACACGCCACCCATCAAAAAAGCAGGAATCTGTGTGCCAGGTTTTAATAGATGCTAAGGCCACTGTGCGGACACTAAGGTTATGAGTGGAGAGGAAACGTCAGTAAAATCTGATGGAATTCTGCTTACAGCCTTCCAGGAAGGAGTTTGTAGCTTAAAAATGATCTCACACCTCAGGCACAAGGGTCTAAATGCTGACCAGCTTTCTTCTCTACTAAAAATAATTATCAAATATTGAGCCCCTTCATATGTCCTTATGTAAAATACTTAATTAGTAAATAATAGCAGGTATCAGTCACAACAAGTAAGCAAGGCCTAATTAAGGGTTTGTTGGTTTTCCTTGTGCCGACCTCACAGGACACGTCCAACCACATGGAAGATGCGTGTGTGTGTGTGTGTGTGTGTGTGTGTGTGTGTGTGAAGGGATACCTACATTACACCAGGTGGAGTAACAGGGACACCTGACAATACAGCAAACCTCAGCCCTGGCAGTGGCCTCAGCATTTGCTTTTTAAAACCAGGCCTGCATATGGTTTGGGTCTGGGAGGTCCCAGGACCACATCAGGAGAAAACCCTGTGAGTGGGGAATGTTTGGAATTCTGGTCTCCTAGTGGAAACCCAGAGGAGATGCCTAGGCATATGTACAACTCCACTGGCATTTCTAAAACCCCAGCACTTCAGAAACCCAATCTTTGGCTGTCTGTAGGCTGCAGGTCTGATTTGGCCACAAGTGAAGTGACAGTCCTCAGTGTATGCAGTGTCTCCATGGCAAAGGTTGAAAGGACTCCCAGCAGCTTGCCTTGGGCACTGCCACCCTTGCTGCCTCTTCTCTCTGAGTTTTCAGGGGGGACCCAAGGGCCCACTGCCATAGGCCTACTACTAAGCAGTCCTGAGAAAGGCACAAGGCAAAGAGGAATGAGGAATGAACGGTTTGGAATAGAAGGAAATAAGTTGGGGAAGACCCCCTCACAATCTGCTATTTTGCATGAATTCTGTTCTGGACAAGTCAGCTTG
This sequence comes from Balaenoptera borealis, assembly GCF_965194805.1. Lineage (NCBI taxonomy): Eukaryota > Metazoa > Chordata > Mammalia > Artiodactyla > Balaenopteridae > Balaenoptera > Balaenoptera borealis. Next base: position 69,077,422 of record NC_138862.1, read on the forward strand.
CCCTTGCAAGGTGGTTCACAGGGTGGATCTGGTGGTGGTGGTAGGAGATGGGGAATCAGAATTCCCCAGGGAGCCAGATTTGGTGACTGGGGAGAGGGGGCAAGATGTTCAGTTATATTTGAATTTCAGATACACAACAATTTTTTTTTAGTATAAGTATGTCCCATGCAATATTGGGGACATACACGACAAAATTATTTGTTTATCTGAAATTCAAGTTTAACTGGGCGACTGTATTTTCACTGGCAACCCTAACAGGGAGCCCTTTCAAACCTGCCCTCCCCCAGCTCTGACACCGCCCACCTTGGCTGAGCCCCAGCACACTAAGGGTGACCCAGCTCCCACTCCACGCCACTTCCTCTTCCAGATCCTCTTCCACTCTCAGTGGCTCCTGCACAGATAGACTACAGTAATTCCTCTTCACATCAGGGCCTGAAATCACCCCACTTAAGTGCAAGTCAAAGCTGAGATCTAATTTTCCAAATCCACCCACCTGGACCCAGGGGGCTAGACCACCTCAGGGCCCTGGGGGCTGAGGACCAGCTCCCCAGTACTCTGCAGCTGTGACCTAGGACTCCAGCCTTAAAGACAGGCAGTTTACAAACACACAAAACCAGCAACCAAATGAGTCCCAAATAAAAGGAGCTGACAAGCAGGACAAGGGTTCCTTCTGCCTGTCCCAGATTTCATTTCTCCTGCGTGGTGCTGGTGGGAAGCTTGGGGGACCTCGGTGGAATCCCATTATGATGTAAAATAAATCAAGGAAGGATAATCTTAAATTATATACTGAGAAGGCATATCAGCAGGGTTTCTTGTATACTGTACCATGCTCGATTAGGTGCTAAATGGCTTTTTAAAAATATTACATATTTTAACTTTTTTTCATCATAGTGATGCCTCTTTTAAAATTTTTCCTTTACAGAGAATGAAGATTGCTGTACTTGTTTTGGTGATCAAAGCCACATTATCTCTGCCTGAGGGTTCCTGTGATGAGGTCCTCTTTCATAGAGGTGGCTGGCCCATCTCAATGGCTCTGGACAAACAAGACCAGAGTCTCCACTCACTTCATTCTTGCTAGGGTTCTGCCCAGGTGGCACCCCCTCCTCCTCTCCATTCCAGCCAGGATCTAGCTGCTCAGTGCTTGTCAATCTCTCCTGCACTGGAACCCTCTATGCAACTATCCTCTATGTCAGAGATCCTCATATCCCCTTATATCACGACACTTTCCTGCTCAAAAGCCCACCAGTAAAATAAAGCCCACACTCTTGTGCTGGTATTAAGATTCTACAAGTCTCATCGTGGGCCACATTCCCCTTCTCCTCACTACCCCAACCATATGGGCTACTCACTGCCTCTGGAAATACCAATCTACAATTGGTTCTAAAAGTACAATGTTTGGGACTTCCCTGGTGGCGCAGTGGTTAAGAATCTGCCTGCCAGTGCAGGGGACAAGGGTTCAATCCCTGGTCTGGGAAGATCCCACATGCTGTGGAGCAACCAGGCCCACGTGCTGCAACTAATGTAGCCCGCGTGCTCTAGGGCCCACAAGCCACAACTACTGAGGCTGAGTGCTGCAACTACTGAAGCCCCCTCCTAGAGCCCGTGCTCCGCAACAAGAGAAGCCACCGCAATGAGAAGACCACGCACCGCAACGAAGAGTAGCCCCCTCTCATCACAACTATAGAAAGCCCGTGCACAGCAATGAAGACCCAACGCAGTAAAAAATAAATAAAATTCTTAAAAAAAAAATAAAGTGTGCAATTCAATGGTTTAAAAAAAAGTAATCTATAAAAGTACGATGTTTATTTAATACAATTTTACTATTATTAAAAACAAATCAATAATTAGCAACTGCTTAATCCATGTTTAGGAAAGACAACGTAGATTAAAATAGGAAAAAAGACAAGTATCTAGGAATGATGGGGGTCAGCAATTTACAGCCTTCAAAACACCTTCACAGGTAACATTTCATTGCATCCTCATTGCATCCTTCTAAGATAAGCAAGTTGGGTGGCATCACCCCCTCCTGCTGATGTGGGAACTAAGGCTCGAGGCAGGGGCCTCATCGGCAGTCACACAGCAAGGCGGCGGCAGAACTCAATCAGATTCTCATTCCGAGTTCAGAGCTTGTCCTGCTCTACTGTACGAAGCTGTTATTTATCCCAACTTAATTTAGGTCCACTTTTGTTTTATTCTATTTAATAAAGAAACACTCAACTTTCTTTCACCCTCGTCCTAAGTGCCCCAGGCCTTCTTCATAGATCCTGGTCACATAAAATGCTGCTGATTAGGGCCCTCCTCCCAGCTGCTGCCTCCAGCCCAGCTCTCTCCCAGGAACTCGCCACTGCGGGTGAGAAAGGCCCATTGCCTGTCTTGTGAGGCCAAGCCTTACCCTCGTAGAGTGTCCTTTAATTATGTTTTCAGCGAGATACAATTCATATACCATAAAATTCATCCGTTTAGAGTATACATTTCAGTAGCTTTTAATGCAATCTCAAGGTTGTGCAACCCTCACCACTAACTCCAGAACATTATTAACAGCCCCCCAAGGAAATCCCACACCCATTAATCCTCGCTTATTTCCCCCCGCAGCCCCACCCCCAGCTCTGTCAACTACTAATTTACTTTCTGTCTTGATGGACTTGCCTGTTCTAGACATTTCATATAAATGGTATCATGTAATAGCCTCCCGTGTCTAGCTCTTTTCACTTAGCATAATATTTTCAAGATTCATCTCTGTTTAGCGTGTATCAGTACTTCACTCCTTTTTATGGCCAAATAACATTCCATAGTATCGATATACCACATTTTGTTTATTCATCCATCAGTTATAGACATTTGGGTTGTATCTACTTTTTGACTGTTATGAATAATGTTGCTATGAACATTCATGTACAGCTTCTTTCAGAGACATCTGTTTTCAATTCTCTTGGGTATATACCTAGGAGTGGAATTGCTAGATGTTATGGATTGAATGTTTGTGTCCTCTTCCCCTAAATGCATATGTTAAAATCCTGACCCCCAGTGTGATGGTATTAGGAGGTGGGGGGCTTTGGGAAGATGATTAGGTATGAGGGTAGAGCACTCATGAGTGGGATTAGCACCCTTACAAAAGAGATCTCATAGAGTTTTCTAATCTCTTCCACCATGTGAGTACACAGTGAAAAACTATGAACCAGGAAGTGGGCTCTCACCAGACCCAAATCTGCTGGTGACTTGAACTTGATTTCCCAGCTTCCAGAATGTGAGAAATAAATGTTGTTTAAGCCACCCAGGCTATGGTATTTTGTTATAGCAAACTGGATGGACTAAGATGCTGGTCACATGGTAACTCTATGTTAAACATTTTGAGGAACTGCCCAAGTGTTTTCCAAAGTGGCTGCACCTTTTAAATTCCAACCAGCAGTGGCTGAGGGTTCTGACTCTACAATCCTCCCCAACACTTGTTTTGTCTGTCTTTTTTATTACAGCCATCCTAGTGGCAGTGAGGTGGTATCTCATTGTGATTTTGATTCCCTTAACATTTAAAGCAAATAGTGATAATAACATGTAAGGTAGTTTACTCTGTAACTTAAACAGCTGTGCCTTTAGAGAGAAATGGCCACACTGTACACTTTATTTTTGTCATCTTTGGTCACTTGTTCCTAGGAAGACTCCAGACCTTGTGTACACAGCCAGAGAAAAACAACAGCTTTCATATAACAGTACTTATTTGAACAGGACATCCTCTTAATTCATTCAAAAAGCATTGACTAAGCATCCAGTGCAGAGCACCACGCTGGGGCACTGGGGAACCTTGACCCCGGCCACCCAGCCCCTGCCCTCCAGGACTCCAGGTCTGGTGGTGGAGGAAGGCATATGCACAGAAGCAGCTGAGAGGACACAAACTCTGCAGGCCTTGCAGTCGCTAACCCCAAGTCAGTTCCACAAGCGCTCAACAAATATGGCAGAGGAGATAATACTCTTACTATACGAAGTGGTTTATAAATTAACAAGGAATAAGTAAAATATAACAGAAAAATGGATAACGTAGATGAAGAAGCTTTTCAAAGAAGTAAAATTACAAATGACTTATAAACACATGATATGAAAAATGTGAACCTCACCAGTAAGCAAAGAAATACTAATGAAAACAATATTTTGCCTATTAAACTAGCAAAGCTTCTTTTCATGGTAATAATGATGGCAAGAATGCAATAGAAAAGGCACCATACCATCAGTGGGGATGTGAAGGCACAACCCTTCTGGAAAGCAATCTGGCCATGTGTATGAAGAGCCTTAAAAATGTTTATACTCTTTGACCTAGATTCAGTCTCCTCTCAGGAATCTGTGCTACAGAAACTCAGTAGCTTGGGCAGGGCTTTATATCCAAGGAGAATTAGAAAACTTAAAAATGGGGAACAGATAAATGTTGAACAACTAGAGGATAGTTAAATAAATTATGGTGCTTCAATACCCTGGAATATGTCAAGGCCTTTCAAATGTTTTATTTGAAGAAGATTCAACATCATAGGGGAGTTGGCAAAATATAATGTCAAGTGGGGTAAAAAGAGAATACAGAATTGCATATTCAGCATGATCCCAATCTAAAAATATATGTATGTCAACAGTGGTAGACTGTCCCTAGGTGGTAGCATTATAAGTATTTTTACCTTTTTCTTTAGACCACTGAATAGTTTCCTACTTTTCTACCCTACGTATGAATCTTAAAAGAGAAAAATGATGAATTTATTTTAAAAAGAGGAAAAATTTACATGCTTTTACTCTGAGCATGGCAGGCTGAAGGAACTTCGTATCTAAATTGAAGAGATCAGAATTCAAATGCTTACAAAACCAGCCAGAATAAGTCAAACGGGAAAAGAGATTCGAACAAGAAAAAGAAGTCACGTCTGGGCAGTTGGGACCAAGAAGGCTAGAAGTGTCTGGAGATGGAACCTGCAACGTGGGCAGCATCTGGGCAGCCAGCAGGACAGGGGAGGGGTGTCCAGCTGGCAGAAACAACCTGAATAAAGGGGTGGAGGGAGACAGGTGCAAGGCTGCCTGTGGAATGCGAGCAAGTCAACGCTGACTGGGACAGAGCCAGCAAGGGGAACTGGCCAGAGACAGGGTGGGGTTCATGGCTGGATCACGAAGGACATCCATGTCAGGTAAGGAGCTGGCACATGACCCAGGAAGCACTAAAACCTCTTGGTGGCTGCATTTCCCAAAATAAAAAGTATATTAACTTTTCAACTTATAAAATGTGCTTTCATTAGAGAAAATTTCAAAATCATAGGAAAAAAATCAATTTACCCCCCCCCAAAGACAACCAGTGCTGTCTGTTTCCTTCCTTCCTTCCCTCCTTCCTCTCTAATCTACTCACAGTTTTTTGTTTTTGCTTTTGTGAAGCTAGGATCTTACTGTTTCTATGATTTGGTATCCTGCTTTTTTCACTCAACGCTATAGCGTAAGCAAGTTCCCCTGTTATTACAACTTCTAATGCTGCAGGCTTTCAACAGGGAAATGTGATCAGAGATGCACTTCAGAAAGATTAATTGGACAGCTGGGAAAGAGGTAGTCAAGAGGAAGGTGCTAGAGATGGAGAAACCAAAAGGAGAGGTGGGGAAATGGCACAGATGAGAAAGGCCAGGGCCTGAGGGGGGCTAGGGGCCTGCAAAGGGAAGGGGGAGCTGTGTTGGGAGGTCCCAAGCAAGACATTTGCCAGAAGTGGCTCTCCAGGGGAAGGGAAGTTTCCATGGTGAGTGGAATGAGTGAGGCAGTGTCACGAAAGCTAACTGGAAGAGAGAGATTAAAGGAAGAGTTGGAGGGCCAACAGAGTCAAGTCTGTGGAAGAGGCTGACAAGGTCTCGTGAATCAAAGGTTGTTAGGGCCCTCCCACAGGTGACCGCTGAGGGAGATTGGGTAGAGAGGGGTCCAGACTGCAACGGATTAAGTCATAGGGGCTGTGAAGGTGGCTCTTTCGTAGGATGCTTGAGAGGGAGCGTGGAATGAAGGGAAAGGCGGGAGAACCAGATTTATCCAAAGGCAGAGGCAGGGGAGGAGTACAGGGGCAAAGAGGGACAGAAGTCTATTGAGCTGCAGGAGAGCACTGTCCACAATGGCAGCCGCCAGCTGCACGCAGCTGTGAGCGCTTGAAATGTGACTAGTCTGAACTGCGGTGTGCTGTAAGTGCAAATACACATCAGAGTTTGAAATAATTTTTTAATTACTTGTTTAAATGATATACTAGAGATACTGGGTGAAGTAAAAATACACTATTAAAATTAATTTCACCCATTAAAAATTTTTTTAATTAATTAATTAATTAATTATTGGCTGCATTGGGTCTTCGTTGCTCTGTGCAGGCTTTCTCTAGTTGCGGTGAGCGGGGACTACTCTTCGTTGCGGTGAGTGGGCTTCTCATTGCGGTGGCTTCTCTTATTGCGGAGCACGGGCTCTAGGCGCGCGGGCTTCAGTAGTTGTGGCACGTGGGCTCAGTAGTTGTGGCACATGGGCTCAGTAGTTGTGGCTCGCAGGCTCTAGAGCGCAGGCTCAGTAGTTGTGACGCATGGGCTTATTTGCTCTGCGGCATGTGGGATCTTCCCGGATCAGGGCTCGAACCCGTGTCCCCTGCACTGGCAAGCGGATTCTTAAACACTGCGCCACCAGGGAAGTCTAAATTTCACCCATTTTTACAAACTTTTTTGGCCACTGGAAAAGTTAAAATTATGTATGTAGCTCTCATTGTATATCTGTTGGACAGCAGAGCTGTAGAACAAAAGGGAGGCAAAGCAAGAGGGACTGGGAGCACGGCAGACATGGGACAGACCACAAGCCGATTTGCAGAATATCAAACTGCTGTTTTTGAAAACCTGACACTCGGTGAATTGACCTAGAGCCCCACCTTTGGGCCACAGAGGGACTGGCCTCCCTCCCTGCCCTTTAGGGGGTCATTTTCCAAAGACTCAGATTCTTTCATCTACTAGGCTCAGAGCAGACTTCAGATGGTATGCCCCAAGACAGCCACTCTCTCTGGCTTTTGGGAGCATGAAATGTGCAGGAGAAAAGGGACAGGTGTCTCTGGGTGCTGAGGCTCAACCATAAGGTCCCAAGAGACCAGAAAGTCTCTCACGGGGGGCTCAGGTATAGACTGAGGTATTAAGACTGTATTAAGACAGGATGTCAACGTTTCTAGCATGTCATGAAACTTGGGGGCTTTGGGAAAGTATATGAATTTAAAACCATGGGGAGAAGGGGCAGCCCGAGAGCAATGAATAAATGTCTGGAAGCAGCACAGTGTAAAGAAAGTACTAGGGACTTAGGAGGCTAAGTTCGCATCCTGGATTTGCCACGGGGGGGAAAAAAAAATAGCACTTTGGCTCTAAGCAAGTCACTTTTCCTCTATGGGCCTCAGCTTCCTCTTCTATAAAACTAGAGAGGCAGTGGGTGATGGCCAAGGTCTCTGCCACCTGGGACAGTTCATGGAGTGGCCGTGGCCTGGGGCTCTGGCAGAGCAACCGTCCTGAGCACACCACTATGAATGGAGACACCACTTACAGGGTTTTCTGGGAAATCTGATTTCAAATATTCTGTCCCATGTTCTTCTGAAATGTAATCAAATGCCCAACATTTCAGCATATAAGCTGCAGCTTCAAGACAGCTGGTCACACCTGGAAGTCATACAAAAGTCTCCCGTCTGATCCATGCTGAATCTGTGGGGAATCCCAGAGGAAGCCGGAGTCCTTCAGAACCTATGCCAGTCAACGACCCCCCTCACGCACCCCCAAGGTGTGGGAATCACACGTACAAAGCAGTGTGGAAATGCAGATACGTTCCCACACAAACCAAGGCTATGAGTTGGGGCAGAGGGGTCAGGGGTGATGGACAGCCTGGCTCGGTGGGAGTGCCTTGGCAGGAGTTTCTAGAGAAGCTGGATGGGGCTTTGCCACCCATGAACTGCTTCCCATGCAGTTCTCTGACCTCTGCAGTAAGGGAAAGTTTGCTCTGTGGCCTGGCAAGAAGTTTTTGTGGGCTAGAAGTTTATTTATAATCTGAGTGCAAATGAAGTTTCTCTCCTCCATCTTGGAGAACAATTATCCAGCCCCACCTCCCCAAGTTCCTCCACCCTCAGCATCCTCCTCCCCCTTCCAGGAAAATCAGACAAGCCTTCATTGTTCTAGGTGAGCAGTGGTGACAGCTGAGGATGATGCTGGGCTGTGTAGGTGGAGGGAAGGGGCTGACAAAATGCTGGAATCAGATCCCGCGGGAGGGAAACGAGCAGCCCCTCCCCAAACACTGAATTCGGCTTTCCACCCTACACAGGTGAAGCGCGGCTTTCCCTCGTGCCTTCCCTACCCACACCTCCTGCCTCCCTCCAGTCCTCACCTCCAGGGGCCCATTTTAGGTCTGCTGAATTTGGAAGGAAAAAAGAAACACTAAAGAGAAAGTGAAATTGCCACCAAGCTGCTTACCTAACCTCTACTTGAGTGCAGAACCTGTATGGGGCTGTGTCTGTCTGGACAGACCCACAGGATGGAGGGTCACCCTGCAGCTGCTCAGGACAAGGCAGGCTTGCCCAGCTCCGTCAGGTACCGCAGCAGGGATTCAGGGGGCTCCAGAGGTTACCCCAGAGGTTGCCTGGAGAGAGAGGCAAGGAGATACCACGGAAGGAGTGCTTTGCTGGGCGTCAGGGGACCGGGACTGACCTTTGCTGGCCTTGTGACTTTGGGCAAATCACATAACCTCCAGAGCTAGCTCTGAAATGGAGCTATGGATGCCTGCTGATTTTACCAATGCAAACACATTACAGGTGTAAAGCAATACGAGTTGGTCTAGAGATGCCCTGAGTGGCTGGGAGGGGTGAGAACTAGATAAAAGCCCTCCAGGGGCTGGCCATGCCTCCCTCTGCTCACTAGTACATCCTCATCCTCCAGGACAGGCTGATACATATCAGGCACCAATAAACACTTATTAAACGAATAAATGGATGAAAAGGATATTGAGGGCTACAGGGCACTTTCAAGGCCTTGAATATTCCAGCTCACGTCAGAAGACAGTCCAGACCCCCAGCCATCTTTGCCTCTGACACTGAGCACCAAGCACAAGGCAGGAGAGGGGGTTACAGGACCCCATCCATGGGAATGCAAAGGCCTGAGTTAGAATTAAATAAAACACAGATGAGGCCAAGAAAGATGGACAAATGAATGTGGCACTAACTGCCGTGGCTGCTAAGGGCTTGGAGATGGTTTCTACCAGACAGATGAGCCAGGAGGCAAGTCTATGTGTCCCTGTGGGTGGGTGCACAGCTCTGTTGGGCTGGGACCTGGCAGACCCAGGTGTGGTCTTGGTGGGTCCCTGACCGGCTGGCTGGCTTTGAGCAGATCAATGGGAAATCCCTGGAGGCTGGACCTGGGAGGAGAAATGAGATAATGTGGAAATGAGGCTTGTGAAAAGGCTTGATGAACAGTGAGGACCTGGATTACTGCAGGGCCTGCCCTTCTCCTCACAGGCTGGGCTGCCTCAGCAAGTCTGCTGGGTCCCATGAGGTTTCTTCTTATGTAAAACAGGAGAACACGGCCCCACGTCTCTCAGCTGCTTCACAAGGGCCCTGACATCCTAGGACTTGGGGGGCCTTCTCTGTGATGTGACTCAGCCTCCCAGAGAGAAAACCAAGAGTTGGCCCCGGTTGCCACTTACTCCCAGCTGCCCTGCTAACGAGAGGTAGGAAGGTTGACTGGGGCTGGCACTGAGACTAAGAGCCCAATTCTTGGGTTGAAAGAGTTAAAAAGAGTTAAGTCTTCTTCCTCAGGAGACACGACCTGGGTGCCAAAGGGTGAGCCATTAAACTCAACCATTACTGATGCAAGTCTATAAAGAGCACCTAGTGGAAAGAGTGCAGCAAATGTTCTTTTGCAAACTGACTCCCCAGAAACGTACTTTCAGCTCGAGGGCCATCTGATGGACTATAGATTATCACACTACCACCTCCCACCATGTCCCTTTAGAGTAGATAATTAGGATTTACCTTTTTACTTAAAAAATAATTTTACATTTGCAACAACATGGATGGACCTAGAGATTGTCATACTGAGTGAAGTAAGTCCCACAGGGAAAGACAAATATCATATGATAGCGCTTATATGTGAAATCTAAACAAATGGTACAAATGAACTTATTTACAAAACAGAAATAGAGTCACAGATGTAGAAAACAAACTTATGGTTACCAGTGGGAAAAGGGCAGGGGGAGAGATAAATTGGGAAACTGGGATTGACATATACACACCACTATATATAAAATAGATAACTAATAAGGACCTACTGTATAGCACAGGGAACTCTTCTCAGTACTCTGTAATGACCTATATAGGAGAATAATCTAAAAAAGAATAGATATAAGTATATGTATAACTGATTCACTTTGTTGTACAGCATAAACTAACACAACATTGTAAATCAACTATACTCCAATAAGAACTAAATTGAAAACAAATAATAATTTTAAGGGCCATGACAGAGACTGTTAGTTGTCCACCTAAATGCATTCTCCCCTTCTTCCAAAACATTACAGCGCAGCTGTACACATGTCTGCCCAGCGAGAGTATTTTTCAGCCAACGTTGCAGCTAGGTGTGGTCATGTGGCTGTGCTCAGGTCAAAGGGGTGTGAACAGAAGTGATGTGTGCAACTTCTGTGCCATCTCCCTCTCCATCATCAGACGAGCCCCTTGCCCTACCTGGACCAGCATCTTTTTTCACTTTCTTCTAGGCTGGAACATGGATAGCCCCCAAACGCAGCTTTGACGATATAGATGAGGATAATGGCCTTGTGGGTGGTGGAGCAACCTCATGGGACCAGACCAGGTCACTCTGGGACTACTACCTGAGAAAGGAAGAAACTCTCATCTTCTGAAAGTGACTGTATCTTGGTGTCTCTTCGTGACACTAACATGCCTGCAAACAGCAGAGGTCCATAGATTGGAGCGTCCAATGACAGCCTGATCCCGTCCTTCCCCCTCCTCTCCCATCACTTCCTCCAGTGCAGAAGGGAGAAACCACAACATGCAGAGCACAGCAGATGTGGGAAGGCAGGATGGGGTTGGAGGTGTGAAAATGGAAGCCCACTTCAAAAACAGTGGAAGGTTTCCGAGGCAGTGGTCCTGACAAGAACTGGGCCTGAGCCCAGAAACCAGACCAGAGACAAAGCAGACAGACTGGCTGGATCCTCAAGGGCAGGAGGAAGTAGAGTGGCTGCACTCCACAAGGTGGGAAACGGAGGCCCAGAGAAAAGAAGGAACGGGCTCTGCATTATCTCAAGGAGATGAAGCATGGTGTGAGAAAGAACATGGGACCTGGTATCAGAAGACCTGGGTTCAGGTCCTGGCTCAGTTACTTATGAGATGAGTGGTGTGGACTGAGTCATTTCACCTTAGAAAGCCTCAGATTCTTCTCCTAGAAAATAGGGAGATAGTATCTACTTCTCAAGGACTATTGATAAACTAAATAGGGTAATAATATAAAATGTCAGAGGGCTTCCCTGGTGGCGCAGTGGTTAAGAATCCGCCTGCCAATGCAGGGGACACGGGTTTGAGCCCTGGTCTGGGAAGATCCCACATGCCGCGGAGCAACTGGGCCCGTGAGCCACAACTACTGAGCCTGCGCGTCTGGAGCCTGTGCTCCGCAACAAGAGAAGCCGCGATAGTGAGAGGCCCCGCGCACCGCGATGAAGAGTGGCCCCCGCTCACCGCAACTAGAGAAAGCCCTCGCACAGAAACGAAGACCCAACACAGCCAAAAATAAATAAAATTAAAAAAAAAAATGTCAGAAAAGCAGTTATTCTCCCACTGCCTACCTGGTTTAGTTATAGTGAAAGAAAGTTATACTGAGAACCGCAACCAACCTATGCCCAGTCCCAGCGTGGGGAGGATATGAACATCGATTAGTATTTGTCGGGCGTCTTGAAGCACCAGGAACGGGGCTGGGAGTGTTTCTCAGAGCATCTCCCAGGGAAAGGGACACGTGGCCGACCACCCGAGAGTTCTAGTCTGGAGCCTCAGGACCCTGTGCGCAGGCAGCCTGGCTTCTCTCACCCACGCCTGGAGGACCAGGCAAGGGCTAGGGCAAGGCTGTCACTCCCACAGCCCTGGGGGCAGAGGCCGCCAAAGATGAGAGGAGCTGGAGAAGGGAGCTCCTCTCCTCCGTCCAGTGGCCACTGCAGGCTCTAGCCTGGAGACGACAGGCCTTGACTGGGAGTGAGAGCAAAGGGCAAAGCTTCTCTTCTCAGGGGGCTCTCAGCAAACTGTCAGGCATGCACCAGCAGAGGCGTCTGAACCTTAGCTTCCTGCCTGATGGTCACTTGGCATTTCCACGCAGAGAAGCACAGGAAAGCAAAAGGCGCCTGAGGGCCGCACCTCGGGAGCAGCTGGGCCTTGGGCTGCTCCTCGGCCACATTGGGGGAAGAATGAGGGAGTTTTGAGAGGGTGGGGCAGCAAAGTCTCTGAGGTCTGTAGTGAGACTAGAAAGAGGGCCTGAGACCCCTGGCCCAGTGGTTCCCTTCTCATCTTTGAGCCCTTTTTCCTCCTTCTCTTCTAATTTTATTTTATTTTTTTAATTAAAATACAGTTGATTTACCATGCTGTGCCAACCTCTGCTGTACAGCAAAGTGACTCAGTTATACACACGTAGACATTCTTTTCCTCCTTCCCTTCTACAATCCAAGCTCTTTTCTTTCTTCAAAAAATTATTTGAGTTGGTGGAGAAAAGTGCACTCAAGCTCAGCCCTCTCCCGGTCCTGGAGGGGTCCCTGATACCCCAGCACCACCATCGGATGACCATCCTGCAGACTTTGCCTCTCTGTCCTGGGGTGCGTCCAGGAGCCTTGAAAGGTGAGCTGCCACGCCAGCCTGACGCCTCTTCTCTTGCCTCGGTTTACCCCCATGCTCCCTGCTAGAATACCAAGCCTTCTCGGTCCCACCTGCTCACACCTACTCCAGCCCCAGCCCCGTCGTGGCCGGTCCTCCTCACCTCTCCCCAAAGACTGGGCAGCAGTACTCTGCTCTGCCCCCCAGAACACAGGCAGAGAGGGCATTTCCCAGGAACACCGTGGGATCCGGAAAAGCATCACGATGCCCTGTGGGGCAGGATACCAACTCCCGAATGGTACTCCCATTCTGAGAGGGCCCCGGGTGAGAGGAGCCAGGAGAGTCCTTTCTCCTCTTCATCTGGGGGAAGCAGAGTCCCTCCCAGGGCTCAGAGGTGGATGGAGAGAGCCCGAGTCCTTGGAAAGGATTCTGAAGTGGAACCTGAGCCAGCAATACCAGATGCTCTCCATTCCCCGGCCACGTGCATGTGCCTGGAGTGACAGAGCGTGAGAACAAGAGAGGAGAGGAACATAGCAGCCGGCCTCCCCACCACCAACCCTCCCCGCCCCCCCCCCCCCCGCCCTGCCCCACGCCAGCAGTGAGGGCAGGAAAGCCCAACCAGGCTCGTGTCTGGCAACAGAGCCATGTGACAGTCCCCTGTGGCTCAAGGTCTGCACCAAGGGAGCTGCCGTGGTAAGGTAGCCTAGGGCGCACCCTATCTGAAGCAAAGGGCCACTCCCCTAATAAATCAGCTTTGCAAGCCTGGATGTTTGTCAACTGCGCTCTCTTAAAGAGGGCCACAGCTACAGCAGAAAGCAGAGTCTGGCAAAGCCACCTTGGACCCCAAGCAGCCTGAACCCTGACAAGCAGAGGCTGGGGCAGAGGTGCTCAGAAAGGTGGACACTGCACCACTCGGCCTCCTGTTTTCTCCTGGTCAGCTCAGGTGCTCATCCACTGTGGGAATTATCCACAGCAGGTTACTAGCCAGGGTCAGCCAGGCCTCTCTCTGGGCACAGGGACCATATCTCACAGAGCCTCCGCACCCCACACTGTGCTTAGCATGCTGCAGGAACTTGAGAAATGCTGGGTGAGCAGGAGAATGGGAAAACACATCAAGGAATGACTGGCTCGTCCTCACCACAGCCATTTCCAGGCAGCGATATGTACACAAGGAATACAGACTGATCTGACCTCAGCATGAGCCCAAAATAATTAAGAGAGGAAGTCTGCTACAAATCATCCAGTGCATTCCAAACTATCAAATGCATTTAGAAATCCTCTGCTGTTTGGTATTATCCATGCCTCTAGCTTCCTAGCTTAATGGAGCTAACTGGATGAACACTCAGAGGGACAGAGGACTCTCTTGGAGCTGACCAGTCTCAGCTGGGCTGCTCCAGCAGCCAGAATGGGACTGGGAGAATGAGGGCTGAGGAGGGCACAAGATCTCCCCACCCCAACCCCATGGTCTCACAGCAGTGACCCCCCTGCCCTGAAGGGCCCTGGGGAGGGAGTTGGGGCAGGAGTCCTGGTGAGCACCTCAAGTGCTAGCACAAGCCAAGTAAGCTAAATTGCCCTGTCAAAACAAACCACTGCAGGCACTTGCAGGGCCGGTCCCTGCTTTCATCTCTGCCACTTGCTGAGCTGTGGAATTTGGCCAAGAAGCCAAGAGCCCCCAGGTAACGAGGGATCAGGCCTGAGGGAATACAGGACCTGGGCTGGAGTCCAATCCCATTTCATCTGCAATGGTCACTTGGGAACTTTAGGATACATTTCTTGACCTTTTGGCTCCTATCAAATCAGGATAGGACTTCCCTATATTTGATGGACAAGTTTCTACTGATCATTATGGTCAACTCCCAACTCTCCACATTAGGGGAGTCAAATCAGTACGTGGCTGGCCCCATGAGACACGCTGCAGACATTCAAGATGTGGCCCCTGCCTTCAAGGCGCTCACACTTAGGTGGATGACATGGGAGAAACCACAGGAATAGATGATGGAGAGCAAGATATCTGGGTTTAGACTGCAAACACCTCTGTGGGCCACAGAGGCCAGGACAGGCTTCAGGGAGGGGGCGAGGTTTGGGTGGGGAGCTGACTAGGGTTTGGATGGGGAGGGGAAATTTTCAGATGAAAGTGACAGCCCTGGAAAAATCCTGGCGTGGCTGGGGCGGTAAAGAGACTGCCCAGCAGGATGAGAGAGTGACCGGTGATAATGCTGCACCCAGCTGTGGCCCAGGTGCGAACCAAGGTCTACCAGGATGGAAAGCTTGTCTTGGGGTCACAAGCAATAAGGAGCCACTGAAGGTTGGTGGGGGAGGGGGGAGTTTCATGATGAAATGATTTTTAATAGCAACTACTGTCTACTGAACGACTACAATGTGCAGATATAACCTCCTATAATCCTCAGGACAATCCTAGGAGGTGGAGGCAATTAGAATTCCCATCTTACAGACAAGGAGACTTGTGAGGCATGGCAAAGTTAAGCAACGTGCTCAAGTCCACACAGCTGGGACGTGGCTAACCGCTATGCTACCTGGCCCCCGAGAAGGAAGAACACACTGTCGGCAGTTGCAAAGAGGCATGGAGATGGCAAAAGGGAGGAGTCGCAGCATCCATCGGGAACCTGGGTCTGCAGGCCAGGAATACCGTTACGTTAGGGAGATGAGGATAGGGATGGGGCTGGAGAGGAGAGCTGAATCCAGGAGATTCCATGAGGAAAGTATTGACAAAATTTGGGACAAACCCATACCAAGCCTCAGGGAGACTCAAATGTTTAGGGGACCCTTGACAGGAATGGAAAAGTTGAGAAAGGCACCAAGTATGGGGCAGATGATGGGTTCAGTCTGAAGAGTTGTGAGTTGTCCACAGAGTGGACACTGCCGTCTCTCTCCTCGTTGAGTTCTTCTCCCACATAGCCTACCCTTCACCTGCAGCCCAGGTTTTCACAAGTCACCCTCCAGGGGACTGACGCTCCCACCTTCCCTCATCCCTTCCACAGGCCCCATCTCAATGACACGTCCACCTCTACCAGAGTCCCTTCTCCAGGGAAGCACATCTATTCCCGGGGGAAACGGACAGGATCTGGTTAGTGTCTGTTCACTGCCACGGAGTCCAAAGGGGGGACTTATTATTTCCAAGGCTGTGCGTGTGAAAGCATGCAAGCATGTGTCAAGATCCTGCAGATATAAACAGCTCTGCCTCCAAGAAGGAAGCACACTCTCATTTTTCCTCAGTGGACGACAAACAGAGATAAACCAGGCACTGAGCTTTCCCAGGTCCTGCTGCCAGTAATCTCAGCCAAGAGGGCTCTCCATAGGGTGTCCTTCCTGAAGACTCTGGGCCCTGACAGTCAAGTGTCAAGGCATCACCCCAACAACCAGCCTACCCCGCTCTGGGCTCAGCCACCCATCTGGGACAGGCCCCTCTGTTCCCAGTTTTCAGAGAAATCTGGAGAACGAAGGATATTTACAACCCAAGGTCAGCAGGTGCCATCTTGCTTTCTTGAGAAAGAATGTCTGCAGCTAAGAGTTTGCCCCAAGAATGCATGAGGGGTCAGAGGGATATGAGGCTTCTGGCAGGCCAGTCATTCTAAGAGCTGGTTTCATCCTTCAGTGTTAACTGAGGGGTCCCTGTGTGCCGGGCACTCTGGCATCTGGGGAAGCTGGACAGGGCACTCACATAGCAGGCGAGAGCTGGGAGGCTGGGAGGGTGACTTCAAAGGCCTTGTTTTAACCCCGAGAAGCGAACACCTTGCTCACCTGTCCACATCAGTGTCTGTCCTGGCGATTCTTAGGCAACCACAGTGAGGAAGCCAAGCAGAGCCCCACCGCTGGGCTCCAGGCAAGCCTTCAGAGTGGTGGTGACAGTCATGATGGTGATAGTGATACGGGGTTTTTAAGCCAAAAGCTGAGTTCCTTCATGGCTGTTTGGGGGCATGTGTGCAGCAGACCTGGAATTCCTCAATCTGCCTGCTCTCTAGGGCAAGGGGCTACAGTGGGGTGAGGGGAGACTCAAGGACTGCTTGGCAGTTCTGCTTATCTCAGCAGGACTGTGGCTAAGGTGGTCTTTGGTTTGGGGGCCCACAGGATAGAAGAGCAAGGAAATGCCAAGAGTGTAGCCGAGGCGGTCACAGTTAAGCTAAGGGGTCCAGGGGCAGGCTCTGGACCTTGGCACTTCCATAAGAGAAATCAGAATTTCTTCTGAGGACTGTAAGTTCTTTCTGCCTGGGGCTTCCCAGTCCAGGCTATATATTTTTGAGAAATGTCTCATTAGAAGGAGGGGACACTTGTTCCTAGAGGCCTTTCCTGTACTCGAGGCCTCAGGACATAACCTGCTAAGTGAAAATCACGATCAGCCCATAGCCAGTCTGCCCACTATTTTGATGCCCAGGGAGGTCTAAAATAGGTAACAATGGGAACTCCCCTGGTGGTCCAGTGGTTAGGACTCGGCGGGGCCCAGGTTGGGGGTTGGGGGACTAAGATCCCGCAAGCTGCGCAGTGCAGCAAAAAAATAAAAAACAAAAAAATAAGTAACAATAAACCCCTCATCCTTAGCTCCAGAGCAGAGGGGGCCGGGTGAGCTAAGAGGATGAGGAGAGGCTGGAAAAGAGAGGTCTGGGCAGGCAGGAGGGAGGAACCAGCACCAAGCCCTCAGGAAGGAAAGGTCAGGAAGAAGAAGTTTCACTGAAACATTCCCAAAGCCTAATTTTAGACAATAGTTCCTTTCTCCACCAGCATTCTTCGCAGAATTAGGATCTGCTTCTGGTAAATTCCCGTCATTCCCTGAGGAAGTTTCATCCTCTGGTGTTTCAAGCATGGAACTCATCTAATCTGTGCTGAGGCAGCCCAGGGTGAGATGTGCACCAGCAAGAAGCACGCAACCCTGGACTGAAGGCTTTGTAAAATCACATGCATGTTCCACCCTCCACACATACACCTGTTCACCTGCAGTTGACGAGGGCAGAACAGACAAGAACTGGAGCTGTACACGGCAGCCAAGGTGATCTTTTCAAAACACAAATTTGATCGTGTAAACTACACCTCCTCTCCCACTTCAAACTTTGATAACTTCCAAGTCTCTTGGAATAAAATCCAGTCTCCTAACTCAGCCCCCTGGGCTCGTGTCATCTGCCTCCTTCTGCATCTCCAGCCTCATCTCACATCACCTCTTGCTATCACTACCTTAAGTTCAATTCCACTCCATCTGGCCACAGGGCTTCTGCATATGCTGGTCCCTCTCCCAAGAAAACCCCATTCCCACCCCTCTCTACCTAGTTACCTCCTACTCTTCTTTTATTTTTTAAAATATTCATTTATTTATTTATTTGTTTTGGCTGTGCTGGCTCTTAGTTGCGGTACACGGGATCTTTGCTGCGGCACGCCGGCTCTTAGTTGTGGCACGCCGGCTCTTAGTTGCGGCATGTGGACTTCTTGGTTGCGGCATGCAGACTCTTAGTTGCAGCATGTGGACTCCTTAGTTGCATCATGCATGAGGGATCTGGTTTCCCGACCAGGGATCAAACCCAGGCCCCTGCATTGGGAGCTCGGAGTCTTACCTACTGGACCACCAGGGAAGTTCCCCCTCCTACTCTTCTTTTAGACTGCAGCCAAATATCCAATTCCTCTGAAAAGCCTTTTCTGACCTCCCAAAGTGATGTCCCCCCAACAGCTACCAAAGCCCATGTCTCTCTCCCTTTTGTGTCGAGCATGGCTGGAATTTTACCATTACCAGTGTGATTTCTCATCAGTGTACAACTTCCCCACTAGAGTGAGAGCCCCATAAGGGTAGGACCTGTCTGCTCACCAGCAAAACATCAGCACCTAGCATGGTGCCTGGCATGTAATAAATGCTCAAGAAACTTTGCATGAATGAATGAGTGGATGAATGAATGAATGGACAAGAAAATCAAATCACTTACGAGCTGGGCATTCTCCAAAGCTAGAGCCATCCATAATTCCACCTGAGAATAAAGCTGAGAAACAGCTTGGGCATAGCAGCCACCTGCCCTGCCTTTTCACCCTGAGCCCAGGAAACCTTCCTTCTCCAGCATGTTTACTCAACTCTGATCTTCACAGCCTCTCCAAATTTCAGACCCTGAGAGGGCTTGACGCTCTACTTTTTCAGATGAGGAGCTGGGTTCAGTGCCTCAGATCACACTTTCAGGCAGCAGGACAGCAGGACTACTTCAGGCCCCTTGATTCTAATATGCTGCTGTGTCAGAACAGGCAAGGCTATGCTACAGGAACGAATACACCCCGGCAACTCCAGCACTTAGCTCCGTACAAGTTGAGTTCTGGCTCATAAAAAATGTGATACAGGCCACATTTGGACCATGTGGAAGGTCCATGTCAGGTCCCTGTGGAAGGGGCAAAGAGAAGGCACTGGGTATTTTCACAGACCAGGCCTGGAGGTGGTACACATCGAGCTGTACGTGGCTTTCGCCCACATTCCACTGGCTACCACTCAGTCACTTGGCCCCAAATTAATTGTGAGGGAGGCTCAGGAACACAGTCTTCCCAAGTACCCACAAAAAGAGAATGATGTGGAGAGCACATCTCCACACTGCTGTGTGGCCCTAACTAGGGCTAATTCTGTCCAGAGTCCTGAAGAGTCCTGCAGCCTCCACTGACCTAGTGGCCCCATGTCCCTGCTGGGAGGAAAAAACCTCCTATCCCAAGATGACATGCTGACTAGGAGCCCAATTTCCCAGAGCACAGAGCCCCAGGCAGAGATCAGCAGGTGTTCCTCCCGACTGGTGTGGGAGTTGCGAGGGAAGGACTGAGGTGATAGGGAGACCACGCCCTCCTGCTCCAATCACCCTGACCTCACTCCTCAGAGGCTCCAGAAGGTCCAGCTGGTCCCATCCTGCAGGAGGGCAGCATGACACTATCCTAGGGAAGCCGCACCACCGTGTTGAAATGGAAGCCTCTTATCCCTGTCATCTGCCAGAGATGCCGAGGGCTGCTCTGATTGGCCAAATGTCTTTAGTTGTGTCTCTTCGTGCCTTGGTTTCCCCAGAGGTAAAATGGAGATGCCCAGCACCAACTCCACCCTATCATAGCCGAGGGTTAGTGTGTGGATTCAAGAGGAGAGGTGAGGAATGATGTTCAGATGAACGTGACATCGGTTACTATAAACAGAGAAAGTCCTCTAAAGCTCCAAGGCAGCTCCTTCTCTTTGGCCATCCTCTCTGACTCTGCAAAAAGGCCCATGTTGTCAATGCCCTGTCCCACGCTCTCATTTTCAGGGTACACGTCCCCGGTTTCCAGGAACTCAGGCTGAAATTCTCCAGGTGAAATGAATTCCTGGTACTGGCTATTGTCCTATGGTCCTTGGAAAGAGCATCAGGCGCAAATGTTTACTTTCCTCCATGCTTCACTCGCCCACCCTCTCACAGACAGGTTCCACCATCTCCAGCCGACGGACACAGGACCACTTGCGGCACTGGACCGTAGTGCCTGGTCTTTTGCTGGCAGAAGTTCCGGTGTTGGAGGGCAGGGCTGATAAGAGAGGACGAGGGGTGCGGTGGGGAATGTTCGAGAACCCCAGGAGGCTGAGCCTGGGGCACACTTTGGCTTCCCTGGGTCGAGACCTCCCATCAGCTCCGCTCACGGAGGACTTCTCAGGCAATTCTCTTTGCCTGTTTGAAATAGCACTGGGTCTCTCCACTCTGGGGAGAGGGAGTCTTATGAGGTAAGAAAGGAGCTGACACAGGGCAGGAGGCGAGAGGCTGCAGGCCCACAGAGCAGGTGGGTTTGCAGGAACTTTGAGAGAATCCAGGACAGCAATTACTGCGGGGGGCGAGGTGGGGGTGGCTTGGAAGTGGGGGCAATGGGAACGGGGCGGGGGGGAGAAGGTGTGAGAAGACAGTGGGCGAGGCAGACAATGGAGGCTGTCAGGAGCAGCTCTGTGACAGCACAGAGTGTGGGAAGGGTGTGTGGGTGAGGGTAGGGTCGCCTCACGGGGGCTCAGAGACATGGGGACTTCAGAGCGGGGCGGGGGGAAGGGCGGAGTGTCAACGGCAAAGTTGAGAAGCCCAACCGGAGGCCCCAGGTCTCCGCCAACTTCTGATCAGACCTTGTCTGAACAGCAGAGAGACTCTGTGCGAAAAGCATTCCCAGAACTGCGTTTCTCCTTCCTGTTAAGTATCTCACCCCAGGTCTCTACAGCAACTTGAACAGATTATCCTAATTTTTGCAGAAGAGGAAACTGAGACTCAAAGGAGAAACCAACTCAACCCAAGGATACGCAGATAAAATATTAAATGCAGGGTGAGAATTCAAGTCCAGGTCCTTTTAGCCGAAAGGACACAGCCAGACATCTGGGTCTGAATTTCCTCTCCCATCAATAGGCCAGACTCTCTTAGTTAGGACTACTTCCCTAATTAGAAGAAATTAGGGGACTTCCCTCACCTCTCTTCTGAGAAAGAGTGAATCCAGGCTTGAGTACATTTTGGTTTCCCAGGAAAAAATAAGCCAGAAAAGTCCCAGTTACAACTACCAATGCCTTGGTATAATTATCAACCACAAACATTTACAGGGAGCCATGTAAATGGGGAACAAGCTGAGTAGAGGTGGGTGGGAAAATAACTATACTACCCTCTGCCGTCAACAGGATTCTGGTCCTGTCAAGCAAAGCCAAGGTCTGAGCAGCATCTGGGGGATTGTGAATCCTGGGCCCCAGAGTGGGGAGTGCAGAGAGAAGAGGTGAGACCTAGGTGAGCTTTGTCAGTTCACTTACCAACCAAAACCATGCGCTGCAAACTGCCCCCCACCTGCCCTCTTTATAAACACGAGCACTGCTGGCTCCCTCTCTTGGAGTCAGGATGCCCCACAGGGGCCCGCCTCCCTAAAATTAGGGTGGGCACATACCCACAGTGCCAGGCATGGGGTCACCACCACGGGCCCTCCTCATATCCCATTCTTCCCCCATGAGAAGTGAAAACAGCATGGTGCCCCTCCCGTGGTGCTTCACCTCTACCCATGGCAAGTACCTGACTGTGCCTCAGTCTTGTCTCCTGTGAAATGGGGACACCTTCTAGGTTAGCATGAGGATTAAATGAGTTACTGTATTATAAAGTGCTAACAGTGCTAATAAATGTAGCTCTCATCCCACTCAGAGTAAAAGGAAGGGCCAAGTCGTGACAGTGGTCTTGAGGCCTTTCACAGTCTACACCCTCTCCTTCCCTCACTGACCAGGCACATTCTAACCCCAGGGCCTTTGCTCTGGCTGTTACCTCTGCACAGGACACTCTTACCCCAGATATCCTTCCCCAAACAGAGGACCAAACATCCCTTTCAAGTCAGAAAAGTTCTCTAAAATCATACCTATCCCATTGTCCCTAAGCTGGACTGCACTTAATCCAGCCTTTAAAAAGCATAGAGTGTTGGTGAGGATGTGGAGAAACTGCAACCCTTGTGTATTGCTGGTGGGAATGTAAAATAGTGCAGCCCCTGTGGAAAAGAGTATGGCAGTTCCTCAAATAATTAAACATAGAATTACCACCTGATCCAGCAATTCAACCTCTGGGTATATACCCAAAAAAATTGAAAACAGGGACTCAAACAGGTATTTGTATACCCATGTTCACAGTGGCATTATTCACAATAGCCAAAGGGTGGAAACAACTCAAATGCCCATGGATGGATGAATGGATAAAAAAATGTGCTATATACATAATGTAATATTATTCAGCCTGAAAAAGGAATGAAATTCTGACACATGCTACAACATGGATGCACTCTGAGAACATTACGCTAAGTGAACTAGGGCAGACACTAAAGTACAGGTATTGTATGATTCAACTCACACGAGGTACCTAAAATCAGTAGAATTCATAAAGACGGAAAGTAGAATAATGGTTACCAGGGGCTGGAGAAGGGAGGAATGGGGAGTTATTGTTCAATAGGCATATAGTTTCTGTTTAGTATAGAAAAAGGTATGGAAATGGAAGGGGGTGATGGCTGTACAACATGGTGAATGTTTAATGCCACTGAATTGTACACTTAAAAATGGTTAAAGTGACAAATTTTATGTTATTTATATTTTGCCATGATAACAAAAAGTCGAGGAAAAATCATGAGGTTAAAAGACTCAATTGCATATGGAACCATTCTGGACCTCGCCCTCCCTCCTGACCCCCTCGGCCTCCTCCACACCCGGCCCAGGGTCTGATGCTGCTACCAGGTGACACTGACCATCATGCACAATGGGTGGCCGAGTGTTGCCCTGCCCTGGAGAGGGAAGGGGGTGCTCCCGGTCTGCTGCATCCCCTAGTGATACCCTGTGAGGGACGCTCAGGCACAGATACACACGGGAAGTCTCTTGCCGAGGAGATGGGGCTTTGTGAATGGGTGGAAAGTGCAAAGGGAAAGGCAGTCGCTGGTGAGGCATCTGGGGGCCTCTGACTCTGCCTCCAGGACTGTGGGCTTCAGCAAAGCCAAGTCAGGGGCAGGCATGGCCACAGTGTGTGACAGAAGGAAAGGAGGAGCCCTCCATCCCCTCCACAGCCCAGCCCGCTGCTGCTGCAGGGATGTGAAGTGGGTCGGCGCGGCCCTTGCACTCGGCAAGCTCTCAGGCCCACTCTCGGCTCCCCCTTTGGCTTTACCAGCCATCGGTCAAGGCCGAGAGGGGAGAGACAGATTCTGTTGGTCTCCAGGGAAGTTTGCAATGCTCACAGTTCTGCCCCAAAACCAGGGTGGGGCTGCCCAGCTGAGCTCTAGGCTCCCACCTTCTGGAGATGGACAAGCTCTTTAGGGAGAGGAAAGCCAGATGGAAAAGTGCCTGCCCACAGGGCTAATTTTAGGCTCCACGGCAGCAGGGACAGCTCCCTGTGCAAAGGCTCCTGTTAAAGTCAGCTAGGGAGGTTTACACTATGGGGCCACCCAGAAGGGCAAGAAAATACACACACACACAGGCACGCATGGACCCATGCACGTGCACATGCAACCATGTACACGCACAGGCGCCCGTGCACATGCACGTGTGCACAAGCACACCCTTCCTCCCCGTGGGCCTCATGAATTCTCCTTCCTGCCCTGTGAGAGGAAGGGAATCTGTCACTCCTTTACTCCCTGCAGTTCTGAACCCAGTAAGGCCCCACTACGTAGTATTAACCACGTGACCATACGACTCCCGGGTCAGAGGTGGCTAGGTCCCAAGAAAAGACCCTGAGGGAGATTTAATAATAAACAGCCTTTAGACCGCAGCTGCAGATGGGACCAGCTGTCTCCTCTGAGAACAGAGCAGGACGGCTCAACAGTACATATTATCAAGGAATTTGGTTGGACTTGAGGATGAACCGTCCAACCAAGGGAAATCTAAAACACTGAGTCACGGAGTCTGGTCCCGGAGCATGAGTGCGTCACAGAAGGCTGCCTCTTCCCTCGGGCAGGGTCAAGTGCGGCCCACCTGTGGACGAGGGGTGGCGTAGATGGCCTTTGGAGCCCTTGACCACACCAGCTGTAGTTGCGCCCTCACTGGCTGTGCCCTTCCCATACATTACCTCAGAGATGCTGAGAGCCTTGCCTCAGGGCACACAGTGCATAAGGGCCAGAGCTGGGACTTGAAGCCAGGTGTGTCCTTGTAAAGCCTGTCCACTGTCACATGCACTGCCCTTTCTCTGACCCCAGAACCGAGCTCCAGGGGCCATTTAAATTCGCTGCCCAAGAAATTGCCCCTTCTTTGCCTCCTCCCCATTAAAGCCACAGGAACTGTGCCCAAAGCCCGAGGGCACCTCTTCTCTCCCAACCTCCCACTCTGATGCTCGGCTCTGGGACAATCTGTGAGCCCCAACTTTTCTAATTTGAGGAGCATAGAGGCCACCAGTAACCATCTTGGCCTCCTTGCTGCTCCTAAAGCCACCACTCCTTCTGTGACCCTCAGCTCCGAAGGAGTGGACAATAGGACTTCAGGGATGCAGTCACCAAGTGCAGGACCAGCCCTTCGGTCTCCTTGAAGTCCCTGGGACCCCACCCCGCTCCTCCAAGTCATAATATTTACAGGGAACACTGCAAAGCCAGCCATCCAGCAGCTCCGCCTGGCTGGCAAGTTACAGCAAACAGCAGATGTCTCTGAACAATGTGAACACAGCTCCCTCTCCTTATACTCCGCACCCCACCACAGCCCCGGTAAACAAACAAACAAGCAAGACGCTGGGGCCAAGCTAGCTGCCCTTCCCGCAGAGGTCACCCTGGAGCCTGCGTTGCACTCCACTCGAGAGCACATCCTTCTAGGGGCAAAAAATGTCCATCGCAGACGTACACACACACACACACACACACACACACACACTCACGACCAGGGTTATAATCTGTGTGTGTATGTGTCTGTGTGTGTGTGTGTCTGTGTGTGTGTGTGTATGTGAGAGAGAGAGAGGCAGGGGTGGGGGAGCAGTGGAGAAAGGAGAGGGAATGTCAATAGAGCCAAAAGGCTTATTTTATTAAAACCTTTTATAAATAAGTCCCACTTAGCCCCAGCCAGACATGCAGTGTCAGTGCCAGAAATCATGAGTCCTCTACTTTCTGGAGACCTAGCTGGTGAGACAGAGGTGTGCACAGGGTGGGAGGGGAGACCTGCCAGCGTTCTGTCAGAACCCCGAGTTCCAGAGAGAAGGACGCCCACAGGATCCCAACTCGCACCCCAGCGTCTCAGCTTCCCGCTACACTGCCCGTGATGCCCCAGTCTGCCTGGGGTGCCCTCTGGATGGAACTGAAGAGCTCCCAGAGCAGGCCTGTCTTCCATTCTGTTCTGATTTGCCCAGGACAGTCCTGGTTTATGCCTGATGTTCTGGAGCAATTATTCACAGTGCTTCCTCCCCTTTAACCGCCAAAAGGGTCCTGGTTTTGATGCTAAATTATATGGACACCATACTCTGACTCCCCACGCACAGCTCCTGAGCCCTGGGCCTAAATCTGCCCTTAAGGGGGGCACCCCACCGTCCTTGGGCAGTTCCAAGGACCTTTAAGAAATGCCCCTGACCAGCTTCCTTGATTTTCCAGGCTCTAGAAACTTTCTTCCCACACTGCCTGCCAGCCACCCATGCCTGTGACTTCTAGAAGGGGCCCAGCTGGGCCTTCTCAACACCACATAAGTGACCAAAGGTCATAAGCCAGCAGAAAACGGCCACTCCAGAAGAGAGAAAGGAGGCGGCCAGAAGTATCACCCAGCACTGCTCATGGACGCACTAGGATCCATGAGAAATCACTGTTATCTTCAAGAAGAGAAACAGATACTCCCTCAAGCTCTAGTCTGTTTGTTTGTTCATTCATTCAACAAAAATTGATTAAACATCAACCAGGCTCAAGGCTGTGTCCTATAGTCAATGGAACCAGAACCCACAAAATTAAAGTATGTATACAACCTATAGAATTAGGATGGAGATACACACACATATGCATATATAGATTTAGTTATCTGTGCTTGTGAGTTGTGAGCTATCCCAGGAATCTGAAAATCACTGGAATCAGGCTTTGAAATGCATTAGGTGATTTTTTTTTTTCAATACTTTTACCTCATTGATTATGTTTTAGCCCATATGATAGTACATTGTTATTCAAATGAGCCTGGATTCCCAGACCTCTTCTACCTTCTCAGAAAATGCCTGGGTTTGAGGAAGCTAGCCAGGGGAAAAAAAATCAGTTTGGCCAAATTTATCAATCTGGAAGTATGGATTAATTGCCCAGGATGTGACCAGCATGCAGGAGGCTGGGGGTAAACCAAATGCAAACATAAGGCGAGAATAAAAAAACATGCAAACCCAACAGCCTGCAGAGAGAAGCCTGAGGACAGCTGAGGAAGCCTGAGAGAAGCTGAGGAGGACATTGATCTCAGCCCAGCTCAGTCACAAATACAGGACATTCAAACCAAGTGACATAGTAACCTCCTTTAAAAGGGTCTATTAGCAGATGCAAGAGAGAATTTATCTTCATACAACATTAATTAGACAAACATGTTCTGAGGCCAATGGCAGGCCAGGCACTCTGCTAGGGCTGGAGAAATCAGCAATAAATAAAGCCCGATCTCGGATCTTGAGACACACCTAGTCTAGGGGGAGAAAGATAAATAGAACCAGGAAGGCACAACAGCTGGGTGAGTGTGGTCAGAGAGGGGTCCCAAGGAAGGAAGGAAAAAGCCTAACCCTGCAACTTGGGGTATGGCCCAGGAAGGCTTCCTGGAGGAGGTGAAGTTTGACTTGGATTCTGGAATGCAGATGACTAGTGGCTGAACAAGAAGCAGTTGGAGGGACTGAAAGCCTTCCAAGAAAGCTTGGAGAGGGAGCTATGCGTGGCAGGTTGTTGGGGGGAGGGAGCCAACATGCAGAGCCAGAATGGCCCGGAAGTGATGTACTCAGTCCTGAGTTATGGAAATGCAGCATTACAGCTGTGTGGAAGGTGCGCCAAAGAGGGAAAGAGCCGAGTCAGGGTACCCCGTTAAAAGGCTGTTGCAGTGGGGTAGATGAGCGATGATGAGGGCTAAACAGGGCAGGATGGGAGGCGACGTGGGAGGTGGAGGAAGGGCGAGAGGGTTTTCAGAGTCACAACCATCAGCACCAGATGACCAGGTGAAAGTGGGAGGCGAGGAGAGGGAGTGGTCAAGGATGACTCCCAGTTTTCAACTGGGCACCAGGGGAGGGTGATGCCAGAAAACAAGATGCAGAAGAGAGGTGGAAGAGAAGCTGGCCTTGTCGGGGAAGTGGGGTGGATGCATCAGGCAGTGCCACGATAGGTTTCTGAGGTACCCAGGGACAAACAGCCTGGGAGCAACAGACAGCTTGAAATCTGCGAGTGGATCTCCAGAGAAATCGGGGCCAAAGGGACAGATATGGGGGACAACTAACTGAATCACAGAGGTAGGCAAGATCAGCCAGAAGCGGGCCCACTGCGGAGCCTGGGAAACACTTCAGTGTTAAGGAGGAAGGAGAGGACCGGAGGCCCAGATTGGAGATGGAGTGAGAACCAGGAGTGTCAGGAAGGAGGCGGGGCCAGGTTGACGAGAGACAGGAGACCAGCAGCTGAGGGGGCTCGACCACGTGGTAGCCAGGAGACCCCAATATGTGAAGCAAGGGCTGCCTTCATCATCGGGGGGATTGCTGAGTTTAGGGAAAGCTACCCCATTGAGAGGGCTGGTGGTGACAGAGAAGAGAGAGAACGTGAGAGGTGGAGGCCTGAAAGAGACTGAGGGTGGGTTTGATGCGGGAGAACCTGTGTCCTCACTACCATCTGAGGGAACAGAGGCTGAATGACACTAGAAATGATGGAGTGGGGGGGTTGCCGAAAGAGCAGAACAGAGGCCAGGCCAGTGGAAGGAGCACCCTGGGCAGGAGAAGGTCAGGGCTGGCTCTGAGAGGCCGGGAAGGGCACCCAGGAGGGGCACCCAGGAGGTAGTTGAGACAGAGAGGGACAGGGGTTGAGGGGTCCTCAGTGAGGCAGGAAGTTCATCTGCAAACAATGAGGGCTTAGTGGTGACACAGGACTGGAAGCCAGAGAGAGACAGTGGGGAGCGCTCCAGCTGGCCACTCTGGGGAGGAGGGTATGGATAAAACTGTGAACCTCATTAGAAAATCCTTGCAAGAAATTATGGCCCTGGAGGGGAAGGGAACTGGTTCAGAAAAATTAGGAACACAACTTAAAGAGTTTCATCCGGACTAAGATTTATAGTCTTGTCCCTAAATTTTTCAGTCCCTTTTCCCCAATACCAGTAGGGTCCTTTTGCACATGGAGAGTTTTCACAAAGGACAGCTAACTGGGGACTTCCCTGGTGGCACAGTGGTTAAGAATCCGCCTGCCAATGCAGGGGACATGGGTTTGATCCCTGGTCCAGGAAGATCCCACATGCTTCAGAGCACCTAAGCCCATGCGCCACAACTACTGAGCCTGCGCTCTAGAGCCTGTGAGCCACAACTACTGAAGCCCGCGCGCCTAGAGCCTGTGCTCCGCAACAAGAGAAGCCACCGCAATGAGAAGCCTGCGCACCGCGATGAAGAGTAGCCCCTGCTCGCCGCAACTAGAGAAAGCCCGCACAGAGCAACGAAGACCCAACGCAGCCAAAAATAAAGAAAAGTAAATCTTAAAAACAAACAAACAGGGCTTCCCTGGTGGCGCAGTGGTTGAGAGTCTGCCTGCCAATGCAGGGAACACGGGTTTGAGCCCTGGTCTGGGAGGATCCCACATGCCGCGGAGCAACTAGGCCCGTGAGCCACAACTACTGAGCCTGCGCGTCTGAAGCCTGTGCCGCACAGTAAGAGAGAACGTGACAGTGAAAGGTCCGCGCACCGCGATGAAGAGTGGCCCCCACTTGCCACAACTAGAGAAAGCCCTCGCATAGAAACGAAGACCCAACACAGCCAAAAAAATAAAGTAAATAAATAAATAAATAAGTCAGGAGCTCTTAAAAAACAAACAAAAAAACAAACAAACAAAAGACAGCTAACCGCCACCCCCCCCCGCAACTCCCTGCACACCACAGCCGGGACTCAGTCCAGCACAGGCCCACATCTGTTTCTTGCTCTTGGTGACGCCCCCAGCACAGCACCACATGCAGAGAGGCATGTGACAAACAGATGAGAGGGACACTAACCCTGAGGTTAGAAAAACCTATAACTTTCCCCCTCGCTGACCACAGGGTCAGTCAACTCTCCCAGAATAAGTGCTTCTCAGTCCGTGGTTCGGAGCAGGATAAACTCCAGCGTGAAGTGAATACGACCGGAACCTAATTGCATGGAGGGTACACAGATGTCCAAAATGGCCCGCGTCCTTCCTCAAGAGCAGGGCCAGGGTGGGGGAGTGTACAATGGGGGCAGAGCCAGGGGAGGGGCCTGGGGAGTCGTCCTACAGACGGCTGGACACGGGGACAGAGCAGGTGGCCCTAGGCAATGGGGGTGAGGGTGGCTGCCAATCCCTGGGCCATCAAGCTTCCAGCTTCAGTCTCAGGCTGGGAAGCTGGACAGACACTTTGAACCATCGGCTCAGAAAACAGAACCCGTCCCCTACTGCTCGTCCCCAGCAGACACAGCTCACAGCCAAGCCTGACTTTTGTGCTGCTTGTAGAAAAACGGGGAAAGAAGAGGGAGCTGGTGGTCCCTGAATGCTGTCATCGTGGCAGAAGCAGAGGAGCCTTCAGAATCTGCTTGACCACCAGTTGGGCATCAGTCTAGTGCTTACTCGCGAGGTCTCCCACTGCATCTTCAAGCCTGTTTCCCCCGTGCATGCTGGTGGAATGGGCCACGGAGGGCCAGCCTCTCTGTGAGATCTGGTTAGCAGGGGCTCTACCTGAGGCTTGTGTAGGTGGTCTTCAGGAACCCAAGTCTCCCTAAAATGGTACATTTCCCTGCAGGGAGGGTTAATAGCCTTCCTTAGATTTTTCTGAGGGGCTGAGACACAAAGGAGGATAAAAAGTTGCTTCAGAGAATTAAGAGGTGCTGTGGAGTACGGAACGAGGGCTGGTCCTGGACTCCTGTGGATGTGGGTAAAGCACCCTCCTCATAATCCCCTGGTGGTCCTGGGCCATCAAGGTGAGGCCACCCAGTCACATCGTTGGAACGGACTTGTCCTGTTCCTTCTCTCCCCTTCACCTGCTCAGGACAGCAGGCTGGAGTTTGCATCCACGAAGGTTCACTTCTGTGGTCTGTCCCCTAAAATCTCTACCTGAGAAGAGAGTATTTGTTCAACCTTCAACCCTGCTACAGAGACTTGGGGCATGAAGGGTGCATTTCAAGCTGTCTCTCCTCCCTGGAATGACTTTGGAAAACCAGAAGCAAACACTAAAGCACTTTGCGCTGATCCAGCTTTGGGTGGGGGGGGGGGCCAGCGCACCTCCCATCCGCCCCTCCAGGGGCTTGGGGGCCGCCCAGCGCACCTGCACACGAGGACCAGCTGCCCAAACAGACTGGCCGCGGTGCGTGGAAGCTTGAAGGATGTACAGGCACACTGATCCCTCCAGGTGGGTGAGATGGGAGGATATGGACGGGAAATGAAGCGAAAGTATGTGGGTCTGAGATGAGAAAAGCGAGCTACATTCTGAGAATTTCAAAGCATGTGCCACCCCTGAGGCCGCTGGGCCACTAAACTAGGCCAAACCCACCCTTGCCGGTCGGTTCGTGGGGCCACTGCGTGAGGACCACAGACTGTCTAAACACTTCCAGATGTCCTTGAGGGCCGTACAGGGGACAGCAAGTGCAGCTCAGACAAAACAAAGTGAAAGATCATCTCTTGGGAAAGAGAGGCTATAAATTACAATTATGACTTTCCACTCAGGAGGGAGAGACCCCGGGGCTGAGGCCTGAGGGCAGAAGATGGGTATGTCCTTCCTGAGAGGAGGCAGCCTCCACCCAGCCCAGGAGGCTGAGAAGCAACAACGCCTCCGAACAACCCCACCGGGGCTATCCCTGGTCTCCTTCCTCCAGCCCAGCTCCCCGCCCCAGCTCCCCTTCCCAAGGTCCAAAGGCCATGGGATGGAAGCACAACCGAAATAACCTCGCCCTGTGAAATGTGCTGAGCCATTTCCAGGGCCCAGGGCTCCTATTAACTCGCAGGAGTGACACGGGCAGTCCCTCGGGCTTTGGTACAACCTCTCATTGCACAACTCCAGGGGGCGCCACTCATAATGCAGATTATGTGTGAACAGCTCCCTCTGCAGCTACAGGGCTTTGTCCCATAGCCCTGCAGGCTAGCGGGTGGCCAGGCGCCCCTGTAGTTCCCGCCATGGCACCTCTGTCATGGTCAGCCCCGGCAGACCAGGACTCCGAGGCTAAGGGCAGGGCCACAGGTTTCCAGAGGCCTCAGAAGCGCAGCTGCTGACACAGGCCGCTGAAGGGCAGCCAGCTCCACCTCCTCCTCAGGTCTAATTTGCTTCACATAATTAAGAAAGATGCACTGTGTAGCGGCAGGAATGGGGGAAGCAAGTTACAGAACAGTATATCCTGTATTATACTAATTTCAGTTTTAAATGATTAGAAGGAAGTATCAAAATGTGTAGAATTAAGGGTGATTTTCCATTTTCTCCTTTAAACTTTTTTTTAATCTTCCAGATTTCTTCAAAGATATATATAGCTTTTATGGTGAGAGAAAGAAAGCTATGCATGCAGTAAAGATTTTATTCCTCAGAGAAACCTTGAGTGGAAAATTCTGTGAGTTCCAGGTAGGACAAAATCTGTCGGGTTTGTAGAAAGTCTGAGGAGCGGTGAAGACGGGCTGGTGTCTGCAGGTATCACAGGTGAGGGCGTGTTCCTTGAGATTCTCATACACCACAGAGTTAGAGAGACCAAGAAACCATTTCCAACTCACTCAGCTTATGACTGGTTGCCCGAGGCCCAGAGGGCACGAGGCTGGCCTAAGGTCGGTTAGCCAGGAGGTAGCGGCCAAGTGGAGTCTGAACCCAGGCCTCTCAACCCCCAGGCAGAGAACATTGTTGTTACCCTGCTCTGCATCTCTCTGTCTCTGTTTCTCACACACACACACACACACACACACACACACACACACACACACACTGCCCTTACCTATCCCACTCCCCCAATAGAACAAGCTCTTTTTTCGTGTTTGTGGGAGGCCACCAGTCTCCCCCACCCCAGGTGGCTCAAGGGACATGTGACTCTAAATGCACTGGGCCTAGACAATGGCAACCAGTAGGAAGACTCAGGACTTCAGT
Organism: Balaenoptera borealis; assembly: GCF_965194805.1. NCBI lineage: Eukaryota > Metazoa > Chordata > Mammalia > Artiodactyla > Balaenopteridae > Balaenoptera > Balaenoptera borealis. The sequence goes on from NC_138862.1 coordinate 69,109,902, forward strand.
CCCTGTAATCAGGCCACATACCAGGCACACGAGCGAGTAGCCAGGCACAGAAATCCACACACCTTCTGCCTGAATCGCCCCCCACCCCACCGTACCGACACGGGCCTTGGTTCAAGCTGTTTCACTTAGAGCTGAGCTCTGCGGCTGTGGGCATGTTAGTCCTCTTCTCTGAAACCCCGTGTAAAACGAGGACAAGAACTTCAGCTCCTAGGGGCGTGGTATCACATGAGAACCAGATAACATGAGCAAAGTGCCCATTCGAGTTGGCCTGGCCAGGTGCTCACTAACTGGCAGCTACTGTCGTTATGAACTTGGGCCTTCTGCAGACCCACCTTCCACCCCCACACCAGCCCCAGGCCCGGGCTGGCCCATTCCCAGTTTTCCCTCCTTCCCTCCAGCGCCAGCTGCTGAGGACCCTCAGGGACTATGTACAACAACAACAACTAATTTTAAGATAGTAACATTTTAAATTTACTTTTCTAGCTTTAAAAAGTACATACCTTGTCTTTATTCTCTTAATTTGATTAAAAAATATTTTTTTCTCACCCGAATCAGAAATAATAAAGGATGTTGCCTCCAATATTTAACCAATCAACTGTTTTCTGTTCCCTTCCAGGGACCTGACCGTTTCTGAATGAATAAAAAGAATGCGTATTTACACTGGCCTTCTATAGCACAGCTGAGAACCCAGAAATAGCCAAAAAGATACCCTATATGGGACAAAACAAATGTACTTAGACTATGCACTCACATTCATGAAGTTTACCCATGAGTGATCATCTCAGGTTATCACTAAGTACCTGGTAACTGTTAGTTTCCACAAATTCTAATAATATAGTTGCCAAGCTCATGAAGTTTAGAAATAGCAAATAAGGGGCTTCCCTAGTGGCGCAGTGGTTGAGAATCTGCCTGCCAATGCAGGGGACACGGGTTCGAGCCCTGGTCTGGGAAGATCCCACATGCCGCGGAGCAACTAGGCCCGTGAGCCACAAGTACTGAGCCTGCAGGTCTGGAGCCTGTGCTCTGCAACAAGAGAGGCCGCGATAGTGAGAGGCCCGTGCACCGCGATGAAGAGTGGCCCCCGCTTGCCGCAACTGGAGAAAGCCCTCGCTCAGAAAATGAAGACCGAACACAGCCAAAAATAAATAAATAAAAATAAATAATTAAAAAACAAAAAAAAAGAAATAGCAAATAAGAAGTGGTGGTGGGGTAGAGGTGGGAGAGGTGAAGAGCTGCTTGGGCAGGCGCTGTGGTAACTTTGAGAAGTGACAAGTGACAGTCTATTAACCAAGGAAGAAGACAGAAAATGATTTTTTTAAGTATGAATAAGTTATCAAAAAAACCCACTACTTGGACTATTTCATGTAAGAGCAAACATCCCTGCAACCCCCAAGCAGGTCTGCCCTGTATTATAGCAGAAGACAATAACTTACACAGTGATGGCTGGAGTTATCCAGAAAAGGTTACATTGTATCAGTGACTATTTAAGGAGGGGACAAAGTACATATTTTAGGAAGATTTCCATCAGAAATAGTTATAATAATAAATGCAGCATAAATACTTAATTATCTGGAAAAGCAGGTCACATGGAATGGCGTACTCCCCAAGGGTTCTGGAGAGAAGGGGGTTACTGTGCCAACTTCATTTTGTAAGTGAATTGCCCCTCAGACTCTCCCCACTTTGAGCAGCCTTGTGTGATGAGCAGAGGGGCGCCCCAGCTCTCAAGGCCATAACACAGACTACTCCCCACTCAAAGGGCCCATCCCGCCACTGCCCAATGTCCAGGCGGAATCTCAGTCTATGCAACATCCCCAAACTGGGCTCCGCTGAGGCCCCGGGAGGGCCTACAGTACCCACGCTCCAACCCCAGTCTGCCTGCTCTCCCCTGATCATGCCCACACACCCTCACGCTGCCGGCCGCGTTTGCCCACGGTGTTCCCTCACAGAGCCTGCCACCGCTCTCCCCATCAAAGTCCCACCTGCCCTACAAATCCTCCTCACCCTCGCATGCCCCGGCCTGGGCCTCCCCTCGAGCTCCTTTCCATCCTGTGTTGACTGGCGCTGCCTGCACACCCGCCTCCCCTGCTCGGCTTGACGGTAAGCTGTGTGCAGACAGCACGCAGCCTGTTTGGGTCCCCACAGCTGACAGCACACTCAGCACCTCACGGGCGTTCAGTAAACTTTTGTCAGATTTGAAGACCCGTGTCCACACCACAGCAGATCAGGGGCCCTGCTTTCTGGAGCACACACGGGCGTGCATGCCTACAGGCACCCTCACACACATGCCTTCCCACCACTTTGGGGAAACTCACGGAGGATGTGATCTCCTGGAATTGGGAAAGGATGACAGGAGGTCTAGCTGGGAAGGAATTCCCTCTTGCCCAAGAAGGATTTTATGCTAATTTTTTTCTCCATAAACTCTAAAAAATAGAAGGGCTAAATTTGTCTCTGTCCTGGTGTTCCTGGGAATGGGTGGAACTAGGTGGAAGGGAAGGGGGCCCTGCCAACAATTTCCTCTGTGCCTTGCCTAACTGACTTTTTCCTTACTGTTTGCTGTGGCTTGGGGTGGGGGGGGGGAGGAATAAGCACAGAAACATCCAGAATCACGCAGCCCCTCTTTTCTCCTACTTGACCAGGCAGGAGTCTCCCCTGTGCTCAGAGACTGCTGAGAAAAGGAACAACTGACTCATCCATTCCAGCACTTAATCGTCAGGTCTGGAAGTTCTTCCTGACATCTAGCTTAAACCTCTTCTTCTGTTCTGTGGGAAGGATCTTCTTTCCCACTCTCAACCATTTTTTTTCCCCTCTGATCTTAAGTGGTGGGCTTTTCAAACCAGAGATGAAGAGGGATGAGGAAAAGGGGGCCTTAGTTAAGTGTATCTCTGGCTCAAACTAAAACAGTGAAGGGGGTATGTGGGGGAGACCCGGCACAGAGAGGCCACTGTGGAGAGCAAAGAAGAGGGGACAGGAGAAAGTAAGAAGGAAAGCTTAAGGGTTAACCCTCCTGTTGCAAAGTCTAGCTGACTGTTGGGCACCAACAAAGCTGCTCACAGGTATCTTGGGGTTCAGACACCTCCTCATCTGGGTTCCCCACCTCCTCAGCCTTGTAGCACCCAAGCAGCCGTCTGCTGCCCTCCTCCTCAGAGCACTGCCAACCTGTGCCCATTGCCATGGCAACCAGCTCTCCTAGCACCTGGAGAGCGGGGCTCATCAGCAAAAAGGCCCCCAATTGACCTCTAGCAAAGCCCCCTTCCCTCTAAAACCAAGGGCTTTACCTGCCCCTCAGCTGGGACCCACACACCCTGGCTACACAGTGATGGGAGAGGCCAGTGTGCACCCTAGCTCAGGACATTCGTACAGGCCACCACATGGTCTAGGGGGCCTGTCTCAGGGATCCCCAGGCTGAGGTGACACAGGGATACTGGGAGGTGCTCAGTTCTCTGAGATTTTGCAAGGATGGATCCGAATGTACCTTACCATCCATCATCACCACACCGTCTACCGCCCTCATTGCCTCTGGTCCAGATTCCAGGCCAGTCTCCGGTGTTCCAAACCATCGCGCTCACAGCTACCACCACCAGGATAATCTTCTTCAAGTACCATTTTTACCCAATCACTCCTCAGCTCAAGCGTCTAAAATAGCCTGCCCCAGCTTATCAGATCATATCTAAACCTTTACACTATGCACACACCCACACACTCCAATCCCAAATCCAGGGCCTTGCCTTTCCAGCCACACCCGTCTCTTCTCTGTCTCAATTTTCTTGTTCCTGCCATGTTTTCTTTGCTCATGGCATTATCCCCCTCCTGCCATGTCCTTGCATCCTGGCTCACATTCCTCTCCTTCAACAAGCCGTGCTGTATCCTGTCACTATAGATACTTGCATCTACCTTGATGTTGCTATAAATGGCCATCTGATTGTGGCTTCCAAATTTCTAACTTCATTGCAAACTCCTCAAGGGGGGATCTTCCTCTTTCATTAGGCTGCGAGATCCCCCCGTTAGACTAGGGGTTCCCAGAGGACCCACAGAGCTTCCTCCATTAGACTGGGCACTCACTAGACAAGCAACGCAACTATCCCATTAGCATTCCCCAGGGACAGGGCTTGGGGAGCCATCTCTCCGCCTCCCCCAGGCCTCAGCCCTTCATGGGCTTCTCTATATCGCAGCCATAGCTTCCAAAGCAAGGCGAAGGGTGAAAGTGTAGAGCAGTGCTATTCACTGGAACTTTCAGCAGCAGTGGAAACGTTCTGCAGCTGAGCTGCTCACCAGTTGCACGTGGCTATTGAGCACTTGAAATGTGATGAGTCTAAAATGAGATGTACTGTAAGTATAATACAGACACCAATTTCAAAGACTTAGTAAAAATGCAAAATATCTCACTGATAATTTTCTATATTGGCTACATATTAAAATGATAATACTTTGGATATGTTGGGTTACATCAAATATAGTGCTAGTATAAATCTACCTGTTTCTTTTCTTCTTTTTTTTTTTTTTTTTGGCCGCGCCGTATGGCCTGTGGGATCTTAGTTCCCCGACCAGGGATTGAACCCAGGCCCTCAGCAGTGAAAGTGCCGAGTCCTAACCACTGGACTGCCAGGGAATTCCCTGTTGCTTTTCATTTTTTAAAAATGTGGCTACTGGAAAAATTTTTAATTACACATGTGGTTAATGTTATGTTCCTACTGGGCAGTGGCAGTCTAGGGAGCTCTGGGTGTGTTTACTGGTCTGTACCTTTTAGTTAAAATAGTCTCTCTTTGACCTCTGAAGGGTATAATGAGTGTTCCTTTTGAACTGTCCCCATGTCTCACTTTTCTTTCTCCCTCTCCATATTGCTTAATGTGGTAAAAACCACATAACATGAAATTACCTTTTTAAACAAAATTTTAAGTATACAGTACAGTATTGTTAACTTTATGCACTTTGTTATACAGCATCACTTTTCTTAGTTTTATTTATCTTCATGTAGACCCTCTCTGATAGATGCCTCATATTCTCTCTGGAACAAACTGGTATTAAAATGAGTTAATTAAGTTAGACCTTTAGTGTCCTAATGCTGAATCTCCCATCCCAGGAATACTTTCAGAATAACCATAATCGTAATAGCATGTTTCGTTTGGATTGTTCCTTACTGTATTGTGGTGCTTTCTGCACCCTGACCCTGTGAAGCAGGCAGGTCAGGCACTGACAACCCCGGAAAAGAGGTAAGGGAACAGAGGTCAGGGGGGTTAAGTCAGGTGTGTGCAAAGGTGGTGTCAGGACTAGGACCCAAATCCTTGACACCCAGACGCCTTCCAGTGCACACATGCAGGAAGGGCAGTGGACACGGTCCAGAAGCAGCAGAACTATATGCTCTCCTTGCTTCCATAGGAAAGACTAGGACATAACTCAAAAAAAGGAAAGGAAACATTATCAAAACAGGAGTAGGCAGTGAGGACAGTTAAGAGGTCTAAAGTGGGAGTCTAATAGGGGTCTTGATTCCAGAATCACCTCTGCTCTCAAGGAACTGTGCGTCCCTGGATCACCACTCCCCTCACATCTCTGCACTTCAGTTTCCTCATCGGTAACATAGGAGCTGGATGCTTCGAGAAGCAGCTAGATAGGCACCCGCTTACCCTGCTATTGGGAATGCAAACCGGCTCAATCCTTTTGTACAGCAATTTGGCAATATGTGTCAAGAGCCTTAGAAATGTTCAAACTCTTTGACCCAGTAATTCCACTTCTGAGAACCCTAAGGAAATAATCCTAAATAAGCAAAAAGCTTTATGTGCAAGGACTTTGATCTCAGCACTACTTCTGACACTAAAATACTAAATGAGCTAAAGTCTAATAGTAGGAGAATGTCTAAACTATGATATGGCAATTTCATTTAATGAAATATTATGCAATTATTTGAAAAAACAGAGCACTGACATAGAATGTGCTTTTGGCCACAAGAAAAAAAACAGTATATTAAAAGGCTGGTACTGGTATTGTATAATTGTAATTAAATTTTTTTAAAAAAGAAGTTTTGCACCCCTATATGGGGCTGCAACACCTAATATGTTCACAAAAACTCAAAGGAAATTCACCATAATGCAAATAGTGACTATTTAGACTGATGGGACTATGGGTGCTTGTTTTTTTCTTCTTTTCTCAGTTTCCAAATGTGCATAAATAATTTTGGGAAAAAATACATGATCAGGGTCCTGATTTGAAGTTCTCCAAGAGTACTCATGGCTCCAACAGGTGGCTGGATCAGACATATGGGGCGGGAGGTTCGGACGCTAAGCCCAGGCACATGCCTGGGTTGGTCAGGGGAAACCCAGCGCCTGAGGACTCCTTCTCAGGAAAAGCAAAACACCGTGACACCAGGGCAGCATAATTCGTGTGCAAGTGGGGAACTACCATCCCGATCCCACCCCTCTACTTAAAAAATAAAAAGACCATTTCGTGGCTATTGGCACTTAGGGTAAATACAAGCATATGTCTGATCACTCTACAGCCTAGAGCAGATGATTTTCAACCTGTGCTCCTTGGAGCCCAGTTAGTGGCTGGGGTCACGGTGGAGGAGCTGGGCAGAGGAAGGGGAGATGGTTACCTAAATGATTATAAACTGTTTTTCCCAGAGAGACCTATATAAGATTTCATTGAAACACATGGTGGCAAGATCAAGGCAACTTTTCCTGAGGGGGCGGGGAAGAAAGCTGGGATCATCCTGAGCCCTGACCTCTCTCTCTGGTCAGCATTCTTCATGGCAGGAACAACTTTTTCCCAAACTTTCCAGCTGTTCTCTGGGGCCCCTGCTGTGACATGTGGCTATAACAAAACCAACCTAGAAAACGTGGCCTGTCTCAGAAAGGGCCTTAGAAACATATCAGGAGGGACTTCCCTGGTGACTCAGTGGTTAAGAATCCGCCTGCCAATGCAGGGGACACGGGTTCGATCCCTGGTCCGGGAAGATCCCACATGCCACAAAGCAACTAAGCCCGTGTGCCACAACTACTGAGCCTGTGCTCTAGAGCCTGCGAGCCACAGGTACTGAGCCTGCGCACCACGACTACTGAAGCCCGCGTGCCCTAGAGCCCACGCGCTGCAACTACTGAATCCTGTGCCCTCTAGGGCCCTTGTGCCGCAACTACTGAGCCGGCGTGCTGCAACTACTGAAGCCCACGTGCGCCTAGAGCCCGTGCTCCGCAACAAGAGGAGCCGCCGCAATGAGAAGTCCGCGCACCGCAACGAAGAGTAGCCCCCGCTCGCTGCAACTAGAGAAAGCCCGCACGCAGCAACGAAGACCCGACACAGGCAAAAAAAAAAAGAAAGAAACATATCAGGAGACTGAGATGACCCCGGATGACCCCACGGTGCCTGCCCCTGCCCCAGAATCCACAGGCAATGCCTCAGACAAGGCCTGGCCAGGCTGAAGCAGGTCCCCAGGGGAGAGCCGAGTAGACAAGGGCTGTGAAAAGGCGGACTTTTTGTGCACCAGCTCCTCTAAGACCAGGGCTAAATGCCCCTGAGAGCTTAAAGAAGCACAGTGAGACATAAGAAGGAAGTGCGTTCTACCAAGCTGGACGGGAACCCCTGGCCCCCATCTCTCTTAAGAGCTGAGATAGGCTGAAAACAGAACAGGCTCATGGAGGGTTCAGATAAATTAAGAGAAGGCAGAACCACGACTGGTTATCAAGGGACTTGAGGGATGCTTGGACCACAAGCAGGACCTTTTAAGGCTGATGGCAAGGAGGACAGCCCTCCACTCTCCAAATATACAGCTTGGGCTAGGCCCAGAGGTGGAATGCTGGGGCTTCAGAGCATGGCTCTAGCCCAAAGTTACTATTCTTGGGATCAAATCTGGCCGCTGGACAGCACTGGACTGCTGGTAACCCTGGTGACAGCGTGACTGACAATGCTGGCAGGATGTTAGAAGGCAGGGGTTGCGGGGGAGGGCTTGTAATGCAAGCAAGGGTGTCTTCCAACCTCTCTATCCCAAGGCAGAGCAGCTCATAGGACCATGGTTGGGAAAAGTGTTCAAATGGGGCTCTAGCCACATCTACAGTTTTTCCTTTTTGGCAGGGGAGACGTACTTATATTTATTATCTAATTAAAGACTGGCAATAAAAAAAAAAGAAACCATTAAAGCATCCCTCAATACAGATGCGATGAACAATGAAATCAAAAGCTTTCTTTACCATGTCTTGCAGAGTCTTGGGTAGCATGAAGAGCACAGATTTAGAGCCAGAGAGACCTGGTTTTGAATCGTGGCTCCACCACCTACAGCATATGTGACTTGGGTTCAGTTTTCTCGTTGGTCAGATGGGGATGGTTGTAGCATCCACTTACCAGAATCACTATGAGGAAAAACTCAGGCAATGTCCCAGTGCAGTGAGGAACCCACTCTTAGTTCCATCTTCCTAAGGACGCCAGCTTCTCCTCCTCCCAATCCACCCCATACGACCACCAGGTGAATGAACCAACCACATCAATCAAAAGCTCCCAAAGGGTTCCCGCTGTCCATGAGATTAAGAGTGAACCCCTGAGCCATCCCTTCCCAGCCCACGGGGGCCTCTCCTCACACAGCCTCCCTCATGGACCCCGGGTCCCTCCTTCCTGTGTGTCCTTGTCACATTCCTCCTTCTATCCTTCTGCGTTCAATCCCATCTCTCTGTGGAATCCGTACCCATCTATAGTCCCTCCTCCGTGAGGTCTCCTCTGACACTCCAGCCAGAAGGGAATCTCTCTCTCTCCCACCACCTTCTCACATGCTGCTTGATTAGAGTCAGCTACGTGGAGGTGTTCACCTTCCTGATTTAGCAAACAGTTTGAGTTTGGTTAGTTTACAAGAAAGGAGTAAGACCCACTCCTCGTCCCTCAAAGAATCTGAAACACAGTGAGGAAGTACAGAGATATGCCCACCCAGGAAACACCGAATGAGGCAGAACAGCCAACTGCAAAGCGCCAGCAGAAGTGACACAATCGGCACTGTGTCTGAGTCACAACCCTGCCCGCCCCAAGCAGAGAGCCACTGCTGCTGGCTTCGGGAGGGGACTTTTAAATACACCGTGAACCCCGGCTGGTGAACAAGCACTGCCAAGCACCCGAGTGCTGAGAACACAAGACCCCAGTGAAGACACGGCTCCTCTTCCCCTAGCTTCTGACCTTGGACAAACACTGCCCCTGCCAGACCCAGGGGATGGACATGGTCACTCTGGAGCTGCCAGTCAGTCCTGAGCATCAAGCAGAGGGCCTCCTGGTACCTCCAGCCCTTGACTCACCACCCCCCAGCCCGGACTTCGTGCTCTACCGAGGCCTGGTTCCTGCCTTGCCCTGTCTCTCCAGCTGTGTTCTGGAGAGAAGAATGTGTACCACGCCCAGAACAAACACTTGCACAGGCCTCCCAGGTGGGAAGGCAGCTCGGAAAAGTGGGAGCCTCCACCCCCATCAGACAAGGGCTCCTGGCAGCTCTGTGGGCTGCGTGTATGTCACCAGAGCCACTGAGTTCAGCTCTAGGGGGTTTTCAGACCAGACGGAGCATGGTGGGAGAGTCACACAGCCAGGGGTCCCCGGAGGAGTCAAGCAGAACCTGGACTCGTCTGGGCATGGGTCCCTCCCAGCTGCAAGAGAAGGTGGCTGACAGACAGATTTCTGTCTTATTCCATCTTTTTACACTCCATCTCCAACTGGCTCTCAAAGAGAAACCCTGTCCGAGGGGTCTGGTAAATGTGTTTGCTTTGGGGCTTGGGCCCCCCATTCTGGCCTCCTCTGAGCCTCCATTTTCATGTACCACAGGGGGAACTAGACGGACCCTCCCTGCCTCTGGGGTGCTGCTGGGACAACACGGAGACGACAGAGAGAGGGCAGCAGGGAACGAGCATGCCAGAACCACCAGAAATGTGACCTATGACGGTTGCTGCTGATCGGCCAGAGCAGCGTCTGAAAGAAGAGCTGCCTGGTAAAGGCCTGAAGGCCAACCAGCGCCGGCTCCCAGGCCTGCCTTCCTGCTGCCGTGGCCTTGATTTTGTGGCCAAGACCCAGACCCTCAGAGGCCCGCAGCGCCCCACCCCTGCATGCTCCTCCTTGCGCCCCTGGGTGAGGGTCTGAGCGCCAGCCTAGAGCTGACAGAGCTGGACGGGCAGACACCAGTCATCTCGGGCCGGAGCGTGAACATCTTCCAAGTCCTCTTCTCCCTGGAAGGCAAATGCTCCCAAGAGTCCACCCAGGCGGAGAAGAGGACTCCAACTTTCTTCTCTCCTTCGGTGCCTGAGAGAGCTACGAGAGGCAAGGAGGAGAGCAGGGTGTGACGGGGGACGCACCCCTGCCAGGCCTGAGTAGGACCGCGCTGAGAACAAGGTCCTGAGGTTCCCCACTGTACCAATCACGCCTTTTTATTTTTCTGTATTTCAGACGCTTCCACACCTTGGGGCTTACCTAGTCAATTCGGAGAGATAGTAAATGACTTGCCTCTTGCCTGTGTGTGAGCCTTCCATATGCAAGCCAACCAATCCAGAGCCCTACCCCCAGACACCTCCTTTATCAAGCTCTTACACTCCCACACTCCGGCCCACCACTCCCCTGCCTTACTCACCCCAGGGACAAGTGCCAGGTAACTCGGACAGTCCTGTGCCTCAGAGCCCACCGACATTATTCAAACTAGCCAATCCCAAGCCTGCTTACCCTGCCTCATCCATTCCTTCCTGCAGAAGCCACAATAGAGGCTCTTGCTCACGTTTCCCCTCACGCTGCCTCCTCACTGACCCCTGTGTTTCCCTGTACGGCCCCCCATGGCATAATGCATCCTCTCCTCTCGGGATCTGTGAGTAACAAACTATCTTTTCAGTGGCAGCCGTCTCCTGATCTGCGGGTCTCACCAAACCTGGATAATAATAACACCCACATTTTAAGTGTTTTAAACTTAAATTTAAAGTTTAACCCTATGGTTCTTCAGTCAGTTACAAAGATAGTTGTCTGGTGCCACTGACCAGCAAAGTGGTGTTTCATTTGAGGTGGAGGGACTGAGGGGGAGAGGAAATGGATTTTTTCCCTCCTGAAACTGTGCTCTTGAGACTCAGGGCTATTCCATTTCTCCCATGATCCCTCAAATGGCACAAACAACGGTCTAATCAACACTGACTGTTGTAATGCTGGGAGGGACAAGGACGCCCGGGTGACTTGGGGTTGAGCAAGCTGGCATTCCCACAACTCCGCCCAGCTGGGCTCCTTATAAGGCCCCGCTCCTCTCCTGCCCCACGCCACTCCTCTCAGGGACACGCTGCCATGCTCAGCCAGCCTGTCACTCCCACACCCGCCCAGCAGACCAGGCCACAGCTATTGCTCCTGTTTCCCAGGAAATCCAGGACCTTTTCCATCTGGGCACGAGGTCACGCCTTGGTTTTGGATCAAAATTCCTCAACTTGAAGCCATTCACATGCAGGCTTGGGGACATCGTTGGAGTTCAACCACCACATTTCCCTGAACTGACTACTCCTCTGTTCTAGGAATGTGACACCCCCTCAGCTGCCCCTCCATGCCAAGCTCCATCATCCTGCTCTGCCCCCTTGATCCCTCAAGGGTACATACCCAGTCCCAACTCTGACCACCAACTCTACCTTCTCAAGACTCCCCACCACTCTCCTGTGTCCCATGCAGCCCCCATCAATAAGCTCCTCTTGAGACCCCCCTCTCTTCTCAAACATTAGCATCACACTCCAGAATCCAGCATTAGCCCTTGGATTTCCCTGGTTACCAAAAAGAATGGGATTGGATAAACAAAATGTGATACATCCATGCAACTGAATATTATTCAGCCATAAACAGGAACGATGTACATGATATATGCTACAACGTGTATGAACTACAAAGACATTATACTAAGTGAAAGAAGCCAGACACAAAAATACACATATTGCATGATTCCATTTATATGAAATATCTGGAATAGGTAACTCCACAGAAGCAGAAAGCAGACAAGTTGTTGCCAGGGGCTGGGGGAAGGGGAGAATTAGGAATGACTACTAATGGGTATGGAGTTTTCTTGGGGGTAACAAAAATGTTTTGGACTAGACAGAGATTGCACAGCATTATGAATGTACTAAATGCTATTGAATTGTACACTTTAAAATGGTTAATTTTGTATTATGTGAATTTCACCTCAATTTTTAAAAAAGAATCAGATCAAATCATCCATGATATACAGTGTACAGTGGGCACGTAAAAAGAAATATAAGAGGTGGTCTGGGATGGTACAAAGAGCCCTGGACCTATAGTGAAAACTCCAAACACCATTTCAATGTTCATGATGCTTGGGAAACATTTAAGCAAACCACAGAACATCACCTCCATGGGATATTCTACTCCATGAATACAGTCATAATACTTACCTTCAGTGCTGTTTTGAGAATTAAATGAGATAATATAGGGCCATCACACAAGACACTCATTTGTACACTCAGCAAGAAAATTAATATGCAAAATGTTAAGTTTAAAAAAAACAGCAGACAAAATTCTAGCTATGCAGACTGCATTTACATATACACAATGCACCTCTGTAGATATAGGAAAGACTTAGAGAACTAGATGGTGTTTTAAGCTTATGAAATTTTTTTTGGTAAAACTGCCTACACAGAGAGTATACAGTAGGAGTCCAAGAAGCCAAGTTCTAGTTCTGATTCTGCCCCTAACCAGCCTAGGAGGCCTCTGTGCAATGCTCTCCCCAACTGAACCTTGATTTCCTGGTTTTGAGAACGGCTTAACCATGACAATGGTTCAATTTAACCAGACCCACTCTGCCCCTAGTTCCTCTATGCGCCAGGGCCTGTGCGAGGCACCACAGGGGCCCAGGGATTAGTGAGAGTGACTCCCAGTGTTCAGGGAGTGTGCAACAGCACTGTAAAACCAGGCACGATAAGGTTTGTGGACAATGAGGACAGATGGCCCAGTACACGTGGCTCTCAGTGTGGCCATGGGGGAAGGTGTCCTTTGAACCAGGGCCTCAAGGCAGGACGTGGCTTTCTCAGGTGGAGAGGGTGAGTTCCGAACCACAGACCCGTCCAAGCAGCAAGGTGGGGTGAGGGAAGGGTAACCATAAATTCTCATTTGAGTGTCTAGCACCACAGCTCTCAAGGTGGGATCCCCAAGCCAACAGCAGCCGCATCACCTGGGAACTGGCTAGAAATGCGGATTCTTGGGCCCCATCCCAACCTCGGGAATTGGAAACTCTGGGGTGCCCCCCGCCCCACCCTGGGAAGCCCTCCAAATGGTTGAGGTACTGCTCCCCTAGCACCTGCTTTCTTAACAGTGTAGAAACTGCCCCTGAAAGACACTCCTTCCTGGCCTGGCCCCGCCCATCCCCCAGGCCCCAGCCGGCTGAGCTGAGAAAGTTTCCTGGGCTCAGAGGAGCTAATCTATCAGCTGGATATAGATTAACTCTTCCTCTCTTCACCAGCTCACTGGCCTGGGAAATGCAAACACCTAAAGGGAGAGCCATCATAAATCTGTCTGCTGTCACACAGCCCCAGCTTTTTCCACAGCCCTTCCCACACCCATTCCCCCACCCCCAGACCTATGCTCCCCAGGGCAGCGGCCGCATAGCCCGGAGGTCCCCAGACAGGAGGAGGCAAAGGGACATTCCGCTGTTCTCCCCACACAGCCCAGGACCCCGATCCTATCAGCTCAGCAGGAAGCCCCCATCTGCCCCCAGGGCTCCCTCCAGAGCTGGGAGGATGAGGGAGGGAGGAATGGGGGCGGGAACACAGCTGATCACCCTTTTTTTTTTTAATTAATTGATTTAATTTATTTATTTTTGGCTGCGTTGGGTCTTTGTTGCTGTGCGTGTAGTTGCGGCGAGCCGGGGCTACTCTTCATCGCGGTGCGCCGGCTTCTCATTGCAGTGGCTTGTCTTGCTGCGGAGCACGGGCTCTAGGCGCGTGGGCTTCAGTAGTTGTGGTGCACGGGCTTAGTTGCTCCACGGCATGTGGGATCTTCCTGGACCAGGGCTCGAACTTCGTGTCCCCTGCATTGGCAGGCGGATTCTTAACCACTGCGCAACCAGGGAAGCTTTTTTTTTTTTTTTAATTTTTAAAAAATTTATTCAGCTGATCACTCTTAAGGGCGGCAGAGTGACTGGGAGTTTCCTCTAGAACTCCCCAGAAAACAGCTCGCAAAGACTCCCTTCCGGGGCATCTCTGCCCTGTGGAAGAGTTCTCCTCCCCTCCTCCTCCTCCTTCTCCTGGAAGGAGCAGCCTGGGACCACCGCCACCTCCCAGGTGTAAGCTCTCCCTCCGTTATTCCAAGGCCCTTGGCCACACCCTGCACCTGATCTGGCTTTGGAATCACACTTCCAACACCTACTAGTTGGGTGACCTTTGAGACTCGGTTTTCTGGAAAACCAGGATAACAATACCTTCCTTAGAGGGCTGCGGGCGAGGATGGAATCAAAGGACACAACACAAAGCACACATAGGAAAGGCTCAATAATGGAATCACTTACATTCATCATCTCCATCACGCCCATCCTTTATTCAAACACCTTCAATGGCTAATCATCGCCTACTGGGTAAAGCTCAAATTTCTTAGCACCCGCCATTCTGGCTCCCAATCCCCTCCAAACCAGCAGCAACACAAAGACATTCTTGATTTGTCAAATATGCCTTTCACTACCAAGCCCGACCTTCATGACCTTCCCGGTCCTGTTTGTCAGAGAGCTCTTCTTTCCTGCCCTGTGGCCCCTCTCCCCATTCCCAGCATTCTGCCTGGGCCTCCTGGTGATAAGTGCCTGCTTTGAGGACAGCCTGTTGTCCATCATGGGGTCCCCTCACAGAGGGCTGAGCAAGCAAAACAGATGTTTGGAAAATTGAATGGAGTCCTTCCAGGTTCAGAAGAGAAAGCAGAGCCTTAAATACACAGGGAGCAAGTGGATGCCAGCCGAACTTCTCCCATTGCTGTCCGAGTAGTTAGGTGATTGCGCTAGAAGCCCCGTCCTGGGCACCTGGGGTGGGGATCACATTCTGAGGCCATGTTCTCAGAGCTCCCAGCCTGAGGCAGAAACCTCCAGAGACAACAGACGCTGACCCAGCTCCAAGGGGACAGAGGACAACGGCCTGAGCCCAGCGCGGAGTGCCAGTGCCTGCCTGCTCTCCTCACCCGGCCCCCCCATCCCTGGGCTGACGCCCACCATCCAGAGTTGCTTTAAGTCCTGGCTCCCACAGAGTACCAGCCCAGCACTACCTGCTCTGCCCCCAGGACTCAGCCCAAGTCCTAAAAGCAAAGCAGGGAGGGGGTTCAAGCTGTTCCTGAACTCAGACTCTAGCCTGGGGACCCAGGCCTCCAGGCTCCGGCATGCCTGCCCCCAAACGGCTCAACCTAAAGGTACAGCTGGGCTGACATGTCAATACAGGTGAGGGAGCCCATGCACGGCTTTCAGCCCATGTTGACTGCACAAGAGAGTCCCAGGTGGACAGACTACAGCCTTCATCACCCTTCCCCACACACGGCCCAGTTCCTGTCCCTTCAGCCTGTGGGCCCACTTAGCAAACCCACCCAAACAGAACTTCCCATCTTCTGGAGCACGCCCTCCCCCCACCCCCACAAAGTCCAGCAAAGCTTCGGAACCCCAAGCCAGGAGCTCGGGATACCTGCCCTCCTCTCTAGAAGGTGCCAAGAAGGCCCCCACTCACAAAAATCTTCCTCCACTTAGGGAAAGATCAGAAGAAGAGACAACAAGAGGGAAGGAGGCTAGACTTCGGGGAGACTTCCTGACCAAAGGGGAATGCCACGGAGGAGAGAAAGCAGCTTCCCCTATGGGCTTTCCTGGGCCAGCCTAGCTGCCCTGTCTTCATTCAGATTCCTGCCAGCAGGCGCTTAGAGAAGACATTCTCCCCACTAGGAAATGGGGGTGATGGGAGGGATAGGACCAGAGTGACAGAGAAAAAAACCTGATAGAACTGTCCCCGTGTGTCTCCCTCTGACTCCAAATAAATGTCAAATAAGGCAACCACCATGTCCCCCACATCCAGGCACTCCCTCAAGAGTGATTCCCAAAGGGGCCAGCGCCCCCGGAGGGCTCTTGGGATGACGGGTTAAGGCAATGACGATGGCAGTTCCAGTGCTAGTGGAAGAGAGCTCTGAGAGAAGGTAAAAACGAAAACCTAAGAGGGGGACATACTCAACAGTCGGGCTGAAGGTGGGAGTCCAGTGCAGAGGGAATCTGAGCTCCCATGGAAGACAAATTATCAGCTGGTTATCTGTTATGTGGGAGGCTCTGGGACCCACCTTCCCTGCATCCATCATTTCCTATCTCTGGTCTTCAGCTTTACCACGAAAAATATCTGGAGAACTAGAAACATCTGGATCCTTCCTCAGGCTAACAGAACAAATAAACAAACAAAAAAGGGCAGTCATGGTCACGTGCTCAGGCGATGATTGCCCTAAACAGCCCCGTCCATACACACGCCTGTCACAAAGGCTGAGGACCATCACTTGCCAGTACAGAGGCCCAGTAGGGCCTCCAGAGCAGGCCACCAGAGCTCAGACTTGGACTTTGTTTCCTGGTTAAATCCAGATTTGTGAGAAATCACTGCGCCCCCAGAGACGTCCTCGGCATCCGAAGCAGACTTCACGACACAGGCTACGACACAGGCTCATCCAGGAGACGACGAGCCTCTCTCCCCTCTTCTGTTTTCCTGTTTTCATCTGAGAAATGCTGCCAGCCTATGGGAGAAAAGCTGCAGACCTTGCTTCCCGGCAGATAGGCCAAGCCCAGGACCAGGCTGTTTTCTTAAGCAGTGACCTTTCCGAAGGCAGGCGCTGAGTGTGCCTAAAACACGTCACATTTCCCCAAACCCTAATCGCACACAGGCAGGCAGGAGCACTTCCCGTCCCTGATGAGATCCCAGAGCTATGAGCTCAGGCCCACGGGTGGGCTGGGGCCCGAGGAAGGTTGTCTTTTCCTGGGAGGCGTCTGACCTCAGTCCGAGGAGGGAGGGAGATGTTCCCTCCCAGAGAGAACTTGTGGAGTAGAACCCCAGAAAAATGCACATGGGGAGGGCCTCCCGTCAGAAACTTGAGGCCTGAAGTTGGGAGGCCAAGTCAGGGGTCAGGTCTGCAGCCAGACCTGCCTAGGATTCCTCCAAACCACCCCCAAACTAGTGTGACTCTCAGCAGAGGGGACGACTGAGTCCACAGTCTCCGGAGACTTGGGCAGCAGGGCCACCGCAGGAAGCGGACCTGCCTGAGCCCACTGTCAGTCTAACCTAAATGCCTCTGGCTGCAACTTGAGGCATCTCTTGTTCTCGCCTCAGAAAGGACAGAGAAAGCAGTTCCCTTCCCCTTTGATTTGCTCGATGAGTATTTATTAAACATGATTGTGTTGGGTACGTGAGACAGGAACCCCAGGCTCTGTCCCGAAGGAGCGTAGAAGCAGCAAAGACCAAGGAGGGGCAGGGCCGTGTAGTGGACAGAGCAATACCTGGGAGTCACATCCCAGCCCCACTGGGGACTGTGTGCCCCTGGGCATGTCATTTCACCTCTGTGCACATAGCCTCACTCTCAGACAGAGCTAGGGGAGGTGACCCCCAAAGTCCGTCCCTGTCAGCTCTGGTTCAAATAAAACAAAACTCAGAGAGGAAGAGAGAGAGAGAGAGAGAGAGAGAGAGATTGAAAAATGGTCCAGACAGTATATTGCCAGCTAAAGGCATACAAATTGCTGGAGGATCTGCCCAGGATGGGTGAGTGAAGACTGACATGGGGGGACACTGAATCTTCAAAGGCCTGAACCACTTCTCATTCCACCCCCAGCCTTCTCTGCTCCCAGGTGGACAATCCTAGCCCTCCGGCCACTCGACACCAATTTCACCCACTAGCCTGTGCCGCACCTGAGCCCCACCTCCACACTTACTGTGCAACTTTGTACAATCCTCTTATCCTCTCTGAGCTTCAATTTTCAAATCTACAAAATGGGGATGATGATAATAATTCCTACTTCATTGATACTCCAATGAGATAATGTATGGGAAACGGTCCTCAGAAACTGTATCAATAATTTTATTTATTTATTTATTTTTTGCCAATAATTCCCTGCGTCCAGTACCGAATGCCAGAGGGACATGGGAGCTCCAGGTCAGCGGGGAGAGAAAGCAGCATCATTTCTGAGGACCAGTGCTAAGCTAGGGATTTGACTTGACAACTCATCTTTAAAGCAACCCTTCCGAGGATTTACAAATGAGGAAACTGAGGCTATGCAAGGTTAGGTAACCTGTCCACGGTCACATGGGTAACCAAGGCGGGAAGCAGGATTTGATGTGGGTCTGTCTGACTCCAAAGCTTCACCACAGCAATCTCTGGGACCCCCAGAGAGAAGAGCTGAGGGGTGAGCCACAGCGGGGCCTGCAGCCCCCTCCCAGTCAACAGGGAGGAGACCTGCAAGTCCTCCCACGGTCTCCACTGGCCCTTGGGTCTGACAGGAACTGTTTATTCTAGACTCTGATATTTTCTGTAAACACAGCTTAGGTTGCCAAGAGAGGGAGAGAAATTCATTTGTTAGAGAGGAATGAGACGAAACCATTAAACTTCCTTTGACTCAGCCCTGGACAGAACCCTAAGCAGCCTCTCCCCACCCCTGCCATCCACCAGTACACCTCCACGCCACGTGCCAGTGTGCCTGGGGTCTCGCTGGTCGGGCTACTTCTCACCAGAGCCCTGGGGAGATCGTCATGGTACAAGATAAGATGACCCAGATTCTGAGCTGGGCCACTTGTCCTCCCGGGGGTGACAGCGGCCCCTGGGAGGACTAATAAGCCTCTCTTCAGTGTCTGTGGGACCGTTTAGAAAATGATTACTTTTCCTGCGACCAGAGAGAGGGGGTGGCACGTCCCACAGCCGCCTCTGTGGCCTTAGGGAGGAGCTCCAACCAGGGAAAACGCAGTCTAATTACAAAACCCAGGTCTCAGGTTTAATCTGGCGCACCTTCTTACTACACTGTTGTTCTTTTTAAGTTCTCCTTTATTTTACCCAATACCACACCCTTCGGAAAAATTCACAGTGAAGAAACTGAGCAGTGAGGGCATCACTGACTGACCGGGGATGGCGCAGAGAGGCAGAGATCAAATTCGGATGCACATTGTTTTTTCAGAAACACTAAGTATATACAGGTACATGGACATGATGGTTGGAATTTGCTTTAATAGATTTCAGCAAGAGGAAAAAAAGAATAAATGAAGCAAATGTGGGGAAAATCA
Organism: Balaenoptera borealis; assembly: GCF_965194805.1. Lineage (NCBI taxonomy): Eukaryota > Metazoa > Chordata > Mammalia > Artiodactyla > Balaenopteridae > Balaenoptera > Balaenoptera borealis. Next base: position 69,129,110 of record NC_138862.1, read on the forward strand.
TGCTAATTGTCGAATCTGAATGATGGGTGTGTGGGAGCTCACTATTATTCTCTCTACTTTGCCATGTTTCATATTAAAAAAACTTGAGACAAAGGCCCCACCCAAGGGCAGGAAGTTATAATGCAGGACCCAGGTGAGGTGCCCAGGGAGGGCACAGGGAAAGGGAGACGGAGGGACAGAAGGAAGGAAGAGATGGTGCAGGGGGGCCAGAAGCGGAGATGATGTTGTCCCTCAGACAGTGGTGTTCTCCAGGACCCGCTGTCTTGTTGGGCAGGTCACCTCCCCCCCCCAACACCTCTCTGAGACTTCATTCTTCAGGACTCACTTCCAGACTTTTCCTACAAAGGGCCAACAGCAAGAATCTCCTTCTCTGGAACTTTTATCATCAGGGCATTGTGTCCCGTTGGGTTGGGGTTAGACACCAGGCTGCCCCACAGAGAAGTGGCCTAGCTGGCCTCCCAGAGATCCTCCCTGACCCCAATCTGATTGGGAAAGAGGGGAGGGAGTTTTAAGGACGAGGGACACTCAGACTCTGCCTCATCATCTGAGGTAATTGACAGGATGTGACAATTCTCTCACAGAAATTTGTAGAGACCTTGAGATTTTGAGCAAATTTCCTACCAATCAGGTCTTTCACACCCATGGACAGGGCACCCTGATGATGAGGAAGATACAAACCCATGGCTCTCATTCGCAAATCTTTTCTGTTATGGACTGAATTATGTCCTCCCAAATTGATTGGTCCCCCCCAGTGTGACTGTATTTGGAGATGGGGTCTTGGGGAGGTAATTAAGATTAATGAGGTCATAAGGGTGGGGCCCTCATCCAATAGGGCTGGTGCCCTTATAACTAGAGGAAGAGACATCTGAGATCTCTCTCCCCCCAAGCTCATGCACAAAGGGAAGGCCATGTGAGAACCCAGCAAGAAGGCAGCCATCTGCAAGCCAGGAAGAGTTCTTACCAGAAACCAAATCTGCTGGCACCTTGATCTTGTACTTCCAGCCTCTAGAACTGTGAGAAAATAGATGTCTTATTTAAACCAAGTCTGTGGTATTTTGTTAGGGCAGCCCAAACTGACTAATCCTTCCCCTCAGAGACACGAACCCCAAAGGCACACTGTGGTTCCATCTGACCCAATAAGCACACCTGTCTGGCTCAAGTGCCCCTGATTTCCTAGCATCTCCGAAGGTACAAGTTCCCTCCTTCCTCCTCGTCCCACCACACATGATCTGGGCCAGGAGGCATAGAAAGGCCACAGTGAGTCAGCCTTTCCAGGGAAGAAAAGGAGTTGTACCAATGAGAGGCGCCCCCCCTCCCCCTCGGTCCTCTTCCCAGGCTCACCACAGGGCAGTGAGGGAAACCATTGCTTGATGGCCAAGCCAGCCAGAACCAGTAAGCCCTCCTCCCTCACACACCATGGGGGGCTTCATGAAGGAGCCTCTGAGGCCCCAGCATTGCTGCAGGGGGCGGTGAAGAAGCACAGTCCTGGAAGCTGGAGCGGGCAGGGCGTGTCTGGTACACTGAGTCTTCCCAGTGACCCACGTGCAGGGTCCTCCCTGGGGCAGGCGGGAAGTGAGGCCTCACATACTGGCCCGAGGCGCGTCTGTATAATGTAGCCATCAGAGGGGGTTCCTTGGGGTTTGTGGGCACGGGCACATGGTTTAGGCTGCACCTTAGAAGGGAGTGGACAAGGAGAGTGTGTGGGGTGGGGAGCACGTAGCCGGGGGTGCCCTGGAAAGAGGCTGAAGCAGGTCTGGGAGAGTGGGATGAGCCCTGACGCAGGTGAGGGAGCAGAGTGGGAGTGGGAAGAAAGAGTGAAGGGAAGACTTTTCTCTTGGAAAATTGACAGAATTTGGCAAGTGAGGAAGAGGAGGCATGGAGGATGAGCCAGGGTGAAGGAATAGTGTTGCCATTCAAAGAGGAGTGGGTGGGAGGGTGCCTCCCTGGCCTTGGCTCTGTGCCATCCACCTGTGCAGCACCGGGGCCTCTGGTGTGGTAGAGGGCAGGTCTCTGGGGAATCACTGTGGGACAAGGGGGATGCAGGGCCCTCTCTGGGGTACCCGGGATGGAGGGAGCACAGAGCAGGTGGTAAAGTGGGATCCTGGGGTGAACATGTGCCACTGGCCTTTGTGACCAGCGTGGGTCCTGGCTCCTGGGCCCCTGGGTGCTTGTGGCTCAGACCTGCCAGTGGGCCTAGTGGCCAGGGCTCTTCAGGGAAATGAGCCCACTCTGATTCCTGAGAGGAGCTATCTCCTTGCCCACAGAAGAGTTGGTGGCCATGGCTAGTCCAGGGTCTTACCGTGCTGGAGGACTGCTCTGCATCTCCCTCCATCCCTCCATGGGACAAGACGCCCCCGACTGCCTGTGCTGAGCGCCTCCTCCTCCACAGCCCCCCACCTCCACTCTCAGCTTGCCCTTCTCCACCCTCCTTGTTTTATTCCCCTTGGATTAAGAGTTATTTTGTGCTTGTCTTAGACGCCCACCCGCCCCTCCGCCCCCACAAATGACAAGCTCCCGGAGGGCAAGGCCAGCACCTTCCTCATCGCTGGATCCCCATGCCATGCAGACAGAGACACATAAGACCTGTCTGTTCCCTCAAGTGATACTGCACAGCCCGTTCTCTGGAGGGAGCAGGCAGGGGCGGGCTGCCGAGGTGTGCCTCGGGAGCTGGCATCACCCACCCCAGGGACAGGTCTCCTCCGTCCAGCGCAGCCTGATTGTGCATTCATGAGTCATGGTCACGAGGCCCACAGAAGCTTAATGAGGGACATTCTCAGTACACACACTCACACACACACACACATACACACACACACGGATACACCCCAGACAGGCAGACCATTTCCCAACTAGAGATCAAAGCTAAAGTTCCAGGAGACAGGCGAGGAGAGGCGCAGAGATGTCCAGGCCTACATCCCACTGTGGCTTCTCCTCTCCAGGGATTTATTATCTCCTTTCTCCATTTCCTCCTGTCTGGAGCAGGGGTGAGGTAGGGAGTGCTCCAAGAAGCAGAGGCAAGAGGCAGGAAGGCAGGGTGGGAGGCGAGGGGTGGGCTATCTGCACCCCAGGCCCTACGAATGGCTCCAGCTCCATTTACCTGCATGGCCAGAAGCCCAGGTCATCTGAGATGCCACATCCTCAAAGCCAGCCAAAGCCTGACGGCAGGCCCCGGACCCTGGCCTGCTCGTCCCACCCCCATTCTTCTCCCCTGCAGGTGGCAGGCAGCTCAGGGGAGCAGTGGGAAGCAGTGGGCCATACCCCTATCAGACCCTGCCTTCATTTCCTAGGGCTGCCTTAACAAAGGACCGCAAACCGGGTGGCTCAAATGACAAAAAATAATTGCCTCACAGTTCTAGCGGCCAGAAGTCCAAACTCAAGGAGTCAGCAGGGTTGGTTCCTCCGAGAGCTGTGAGGGAGACTCTCTCAGGTGTTCCTGGCTTGTAGATGGCACTTTCCCTGTGTCTTCAGGCCATCTTCCCTCAGTGTATATCTACCTCTAGGTCCAAATTTCCCCTTTTTTCTAAGGACACCAGTCATATTGGATTAGGGCCCTCCCTAATGACCTCATCTAACTTGAGTATCTGCAAAGACCCTATTTCCAAATAAGGTCAAACGTACTGTGAGTTAGAACTTCAACATCTTTTAGGAAGACAATTCAATGCATAACACATCCCAAGGGTGGGAGCTGCTGAAGGTACTGGTATTGCTCTTACTGAAAGAATAGTAACTGAAAAAGAGCTGACCCTCATGGGCGTACCATGTCCCACATACCATTATAAGCATGGATAAGAACACTATGAAGTTACTTTTATTACCTCCACTTCCTGAGGCCCAGAGAGGTTAGGGAACCTCCCCAAGGTCACAGAGTTCATGCATGACAAAACCAGGATTCTAATGCAGGTGGTCCTCAGCCGTTGCACTATAATAATCATATCATACGATGTAAGCATTTGTGCCAGTTCTGGGCAACACAGATATCATCTCACTCTGACACCTTGTCCTAAATCCAGAACCTGGGTGTGGTACACTCTGGCCATTCGATTGAGCCATGGAGAGTTCTCACAGGGTAACTGCCCCCTGACCCTGGCTCAAGTCGCCACCCAAGAGAGCAGACAGACCTGCAGTGGGGCAATACAAAGGTGGGAGGAGTTCCGAGTGGGTGAGTGAAGAGCAGGGGGCAGGGGACACATAAGTCAAATGGAGCCCACTGCCTCCCTTTCTGGGACATCCCCACCCGTCTCTAGATGGGCATAGGACCATACTGTGCTCTACTGGAAGGAACTTATTGATTTGTCCAGAAGGTTTGTCTAGAAGGCTTTTTCTTTAATAGGGGAAGGCTGTGGGAGAGAGAGTTGAGCATGAAAACCCTGAAAGCTGCTGCCTTCAAGCCCCACGGCCATCCCTGGTACACGAACCGCAGCCCTGGCCTGGAGCCAGGCCCTCAAGTCTCAGCCTTCTCCATAACTGTGTGTGCTTGTCGATGTTGTTGCTGTTATTATTACTGTTGTACTAATCATATTACTCCGTGTTTCTTCCCTGGCTACTCTGGGGACAGCACAGACATTAGCTCATAATAATGCAGTCTTTACTGGGAGGCAAAAAACCGTGCAGGCACTGGGACTGCCAGCTTCCTCCCTGGCAGAAAGGGGCCCTCGAAGGGTTCTGCCCAGCTCCTAATATGGCCACACTCTCTCCCATTCTCTCAGCAAAGTGGCGCCAAAGCTGAGTCTAGATTTAGATGAGTAGTTAAAGCAGCCAGAAGTTAAAGTACACAAGACCGGGCTTCCCTAGTGGCGCAGTGGTTAAAAATCCGCCTGCCAATGCGGGGGACACGGGTTCAAGTCCTGGTCCAGGACGATCCCACATGCTGCAGAGCGGCTAGGCCCGTGAACCACAGCTACTGAGCCTGCACTCTAGAGCCTGCCACAACTGCTGAGCCCACGTGCCTAGAGCCTGTGCTTTGCAACAAGAGAAGCCACCGCAACGGGAAGCCCGCGCACCACAGTGAAGAGTGGCCCCCGCTCACCGCAACCAGATAAAAGCCCACGCGCAGCAACGAAGACCAAACGCAGCCAAAAATAAATAAATAAAATAAAAACGTAAATAAAAATTTTAAAAAAGTAAAGTACACAAGACCATGGAAAAATCAGGGCAGCACAGTGGCCAGAGGAACTAGACATCTCGTTGACCCACCTCCTCCCTCGGCCTGTCCGTGGGATTTCCATGGGCAGTGGGGAAGGTCAGGGTGTTTTATACAGATTAGTGCACAAGTCTCTAAGTGCAAAAGGGCACTTAGTCTTAAGGCCACCAGGGGCACCAGCCCAGGCCCTCCCTGACTGCCCACCTGTTCCACACCCGTGCCTGCCTCTCGGACTGCCCTGAGCTTATTAGCACAAGTCTCACAGCAGTACTGTGCCGTGGAGAGCGACAGCCCCAAGTGGTCAGATGGGGACACTGAGGGTCAGACAGCTGTGGCCACTCATCCAAGGTTATCTGTACACAGGTAGGCGGCAGAGCTGAGTTTCAAATCCAAGCCTGCCATTAAACCACGCAGCCACTGAGTCATGACCTGCACATCAGGGGCAGTGAGCTCAGCTCACAACCTGGGGGCTGCAAACCCCCTGCCCCCGCCCCCACCAGAACGCCCAGCCAGGAGGACCCACCTCTTCCCAGACCCTAGGACACTGGCTTCCAGGCGGGGCCCACCAGCAGCAGGCTTGGTCTCCCTCCTTGTGCTGCTGGGAGCCCTGAGAAGCCACTGCACTCCAGAAGAGACCAAGGGTTGAGTCCAGGAGAGGGGCGAGCACACAAATTAACGAGATGGTCCCTTATCAAGTAGGGGAGAAAGACAGACACAGATACATCAGTCTGTCGGGGCTTGGCACAGTCTGGATGCACAGACCAGAGAGGACTTCCCAACCGTCCCTCCTGGGGAGAAGCATCGGCACTGACCTCGAGGACAAGGAGATGATATTTCCCTGCACCTCAGAGGAGGGGACAGGCCAGTTACCGGGGCTGTCCTGGCCCTCAGCTCAGGAGTAGGTCACACGAGGCAGCAGCTCAAAAGGGCACTCAGTCTTCAGGCCACCAGGGGCACCAGCCCAGCCCTCCCTGACTGCCCACCTGTTCCACACCCGTGCCTGCCTCTCGGACTGCCCTGAGCTTATTAGCACAAACCTTTAGTGCCCAACTGGCTCTCAGGCTTGTGAAATCCTGCCCCCGACCCCAGCTATAAAACCCATCCCTACCCCACCCCTGGGAAGAAGGGGAAGTGGAGAGAAGCTCCTGATTAAGGGGATGGAATTCTTGGCTCTGACTTCCTGCAGGGAGATGGGAAGTTTCTCATCTTCCATGTCCCCAGCTAAGGCCGTGTGGCTCCTCAGCATCTACCCTCTTTCCAGGCACCCAGGCGCACCTTTGTGTCCCACAGCCGGAAACTGGGTCCTGAGTGGTGGAAGAGGGTCCTGATCCCATTCTCAGGGAGCTCCCAGTCTGATGGGGGAGATACGGTCCTTGTCCTCAGGAGCTCCTAGTCTCAACGGAGGAAATGCAGCCCCTGGCCTCACTCCCAGTCTGATGGAAGGGGCAATCCCCTTGCCCTCAACGAGTTCCCTGACTCTGAGAAGGGCTGGCATTGAGTCCCAAGGCAGAAAAGCCCCACAGGACATAGCCTGGCAGCTGGCAGTCTCTCTGCAGTAAGTATCCAGTCCCAGGAGTGCAGTGTCTTCCTGAGGCCAAGAAAGGGGTCCTGAGGATGAAGAAAGTGGATGGCACGTGCCCTAAGATGGGAAGGGTGGGGTTGGCCAGCTGAGTGGGAGAAAAGAGGGAGCCATCCCGGGACTCAGGCCTGGTCGCCACCACTCCAGCCCCCGATCCCCTCACTCATTGCCTTGGAGACGGCAAAAGCATCATTCGCAATTCTCCCAAGCACAAACCAAGGCCCAGGTAAGGCACCAGGCAGCTGAAGGAAGCAGGAAGGTCCCTATTGCTCGTTCTATTCTCCTGTTGGCTCCATGCTGGCCTTTGGGAGCCCCAGGGTCAAGGCTGTTGGGGGAAGGGAACATGGCCAGGGCCCCAGCCTCAGAGCAGACGAGCTGGCCCTGAGGCAAGGAGACTGGACGCAAGTGTGGGGATCATCTCACACCCTGCACACAGTGCCCTGCACACAGGTTGTGTGGGTGGCGGGGCTGGCGCCTGCTCTGCTGCCAGCAACCTGCTCTCAGAGGGATCCAGTGGTGGTCAGGGCCATGTGCACGTTGCCCCTCAATGGAGGCCGGTTCCTCCTGATGCTCTCTGCTCTCAGACAGTGGCACCTGTTCACCTCACGACCAGAGCCCAGGGTTGTCCCCACCAGGCTGGGAGCTCTCAGAAGGCAGAAGCCAAGTTTCCCTCCTCTGGAAGGTGAGAGTTTGGTGGAGCAGGGCAGAAAAGCAGGCCTCCTGTAGGAAGGAAGCAAGGGCTCTCCTGCCTCCTAGCAAGGAGCCCTTAGATCTCCCAGGTCTCCCTGCTGATTTCTCTGGAAAGATGGTTCAGGCAGGATCCACAATCCCCTCACACGTGGCTCCTTCCCAGGGCTGAACACCCCTGAGGGCAAGAGAAGGGGAACAGAAATGCCTTGGGGGTGGAGGTGTTTCTGGGGAATGATGAGCGTGGGGAGGTCGCTGCCTCCCATCACCCCCACAGCCCTTCCTCCACCCTGACTCAGAGAGACCATCTTTAGGTCATTTCCCCCTTTTGCATCCCATGTTCAGCCTGGTGGGCGCAGGCTGGCTTTTCCAATGGGCTCTGGGTTGAAGGGTGTGTGTGTGTGTGCGTGTGCGTGTGCGTGTGTGTATGCATGCGCGCGCCCATCTGTCCTGGGGAGCAATAATAGTTAATAAATAAGTGAATGGCAAAAATAGCCTCAAAGGAGCTGACAGGCAGAAGGCCAAAGTGGTCGGGCATGGGGCCAGCACCCTGAAATGCCAAATGTTAATTTAGCCAAAAAGAAAAAAATGTCCATTTCAAGACCGCCTCCATTAGCCAGGATCAGGGGCTGTTGCGGTTTCTGGCTCTGGCACAGCCCCTCCCCACACATCCTAAGTGCAGCCCAGGCGCAGGGGGCCCCTCGCTCAGTGTGAGGGTAACAGCCCTGGAGAGAAGGGGCCCAGTCAGGGGCACACAAGATTACGGACGGGCAGAAAGCCGGCAGGCCACGTGCCAGCAGTCCTCCTACGGTCCACCCAGCTGGCCAGCCCTGTGTCCAGTCCCAAAGGTCCAACCAGCTGGGGGAATGTTCTGGACATCATCACAATCTCTTGCCCTGGGCGTGGGCCCTGCCCCACCTAAACACTCACTTGGGGGCGAGGGATTTGACTCAATATCCTGGTTGTCGCTCGGTCTCGGCCAGATCCCTCAAGGGTCTCATCTGATTTCTCTCAGGCCCTTCTCTAGGCCTCACCGGCTCTGAGCGTTCTCCACCCTGAGGCCTCTGGGGTCCATGGGTGCTTTTGTTGTCCTTTGTGCTGGGTGTGCATGTCTTAATGAAGTTACAGAAGGAAGCACATCTGGGAAAAGCAGATGTTTGCCCGCTCTCTTCCCTAGTGGTTCCAACCCTTTCAAAACCGTCCTCAGTTTATTTACTGGCCTCTCTAGAACGGTCCTTGGAGAGGATGCTGGTCACATCCTTGCAGCCTCCCTCAGCTACAGCCACCCCCAAATTCAGGGGGACCTGGCTGAGCCCACCCCCCATTCACACTCACCCAGGGCAGTCCTGGCTCCAGCTCTCAGGCTGGTCCCAGTCAGTTCTAGAGGCCGCCTCACTCCTGGACAGTCTGTGCTGGACCTTGGTGGCCAGCAGCCAGCATAAGGATGGGGCAGGGGTGGGGGGAAAACCCATGGCCCAGGACCTAGTCCTTCCTCCACTCAGCCTTCTTTGCGGATGTAATGCAATTTTCTCCTACCCTGTCTACTGCTGTCCAAACACAAAGGCCTTCAAGAGAAACACTAGGCTCTCCTGTAATGTGTGGGAATTTGAAAGCTTATACGTAGCCAGGACGGACCTCAGGTCATTTACGGAGGGCGTTTTTCTTGGCAGTCCCTGTGCTAAGTGCTTTGTATACACCATCACACAGAATGGTCAACACAACCTTCAGGGGCAGCAATTCTTATAATATCCCATTTTGTGGAGTACACCGAGGCTCAGAAAGGACAAGGAGCCTGCCAGGGAGAAACAGCTGGGACATGGCGGAGCTGCGATGTGAACCGTGTAGGCACAGAGAACACAGCCATGAGCGTGAGGAGTCCCTGCCTGGGGAAGCTGACGTTCTAGTGGGGGAGGGGGAGCGGGCAAGCAATGAACAAGGGGCTTAAATGTGCACTTTGTCAAGTGGCCCCCGAGAAGGGGCAGTGCGTGGAGGGTGTCATATTGGGTCTACAGGAGTGCCAGGAGCTCTGCTGGGGGTCAGGGTGGCCAGGATGCCAGTGGCCCAGAGAGAGATGAAGTTCTCAGAGACTTGAGATCTCTGGGCAACAGAGCTGGTTGGGGTGGGGGCTCCCGGGTTCCAGAGGGAGGTGGAGCTCAGAGGTGGAATGTTTGGGCGCTTAACACCTAGATAAAGGCAGAGCCCCGGGCATTTGAGGAGAGGAGGCTGTCATGGGATATTTAAAGCCCAAGAAAAGGTAAGGAGGAGGGCCCTCAGGAGCCACCTCAGGTCCCCAGGGAAAAAGATGATATCTAGTTCCCGGACGCTGGGGAGCTGGTCTCCTAGTTAGGGAGCACAAGGCTGTGGGTTTGGCACCACTGGTAACCAAGGCAAGGAGAAACTAATAGGTAAATGCCCAGATGCACCCTGTGACCCGCCCCCTCTTGTTGAAGGCCCTGACCCTCAACTGCCCAGCACCCCCGGGACTTCTCCAGCCTCCCCAGACGACGGCAGCAGCCTCTGCACTCGGCGCCAGCTCTCCCTCTTCCAAGAGGCTGCTCCCTCCAGATCCACACACTAGAGCCACCTTTCCAAATACAGACGGGGCCATGAGAACCTTCTGGAGATCCCCACTGCCTCCAAAAAATGCAAGCCCCTTGGCCCAGAAATCTATACTCTTCCCAACCTAGTCCACATACTAGCAGCCTCACCTTCGCCACGTACCTCTTCCCGTTCCCTCCCTGGTATAGGCTGCATGCTATCTCTGCTGCTAAAACCGCAGGTGTCATGCTGCGCCCAGAGGGTGTGAGTGCCCGTCTGTCCGCTGCACTTGGGAGGTCAGAGCCCAGACTGGGAGCCAGGCTGCCCGGTTCATTGTGTGAGCTTGGGCCAGTTACCTAACCTGCCAGTCTCAGTGTTCTCATCTGCAAAAGGGGGGTGACAACAACATTGTTCACCTCCTAGGGCTGTTGTGGGGATTAAATGAGTTAACAGAACAAAATAAAGCACTTAGAACAGAGTCAGGCGTACAGGAGGCACAACGCACAGGCTTGCTCCTGAGGGCAGGGTCTGCAGCTCTTTCCTCTTGGTTTCCCACTGCCTAACACATGGTAGACATTGTTAAATAATTCAGTCCGGCAAACATCTAACACCAATACCTAGGCAAAGAGAGAACTGACATGACAAAAATAAAGCCAATTTAGGGATCATGACGAATTTTGTTTGGGGACATGCTGAGTTCGAGGAGCTGGAGGGACTCTGACCCGGAGGATCAAGGGACAAGGATCCAAGAGGGCCACGCACTGTCCGGCCATGCGACTCTCAGTCCCCCCAGGGTTGTATCATTTTCGTCCCCATTCTGCTCCCCACCCGGGCCTCTGGAGTGAAGTCCTTTCTCATTTGGGCCCAGTGCCCCTGTTAACGTACACACTGGAAGGACCTTCAGAGAATGTCTGATCTGCGTTGTCCAGATGAGGAAACTGAGGCAGAGGCAGATGTCTCCCGGTCAAAACTTCTGTGCCTGCAGTGTCACAGCCGGTGTCCCTGCCGTCATCTGAGAATCCCTTTGTCTGCCTCCTTTCTCTGGCCGTTGACATGTGCTCTCTCCCCGACCACTTCCCAGCTCCCGCCCCCCAGATTACAGTCTCTCCCTCAGCTCTTCCAAAAGCCTCCTCCAGCTCTGCCCCCTGAGACCCACCAGCACAGGCTCAGCAGAAAGGCACCTCCTACCCTCAGTCTAACCATCTCATTCCGCCTTCCCCAGCTACCTCCTGGGGAAGTCAACACAGAAACCTCTGTCTCTGCGGGTGGCCGGGCACTGCCCCCCATCACTTCAGCCTCAATCCTTTTTCCACCTGGGGAGGCACTAGGGTGGAACTGTGTCCCTGGGGCACCTGCCTCAAATTTTAGGGTGCCTACTTAAGATGTAGATTCCTTGGGCTTCCCTGGTGGCGCAGTGGTTGAGAGTCTGCCTGCCAATGCAGGGGACGCGGGTTCGAGCCCTGGTCTGGGAAGATCCCACATGCCGCAGAGCGGCTGGGCCCGTGAGCCACAATTACTGAGCCTGCGCGTCTGGAGCCTGTGCTCCGCAACAAGAGAGGCCGCGACAGTGAGAGGCCCGCGCACCGCGATGAAGAGTGGACCCCGCTTGCCACAACTAGAGAAAGCCCTCGCACAGAAATGAAGACCCAACACAGCCATAAATAAATAAATAAATAAATAAAAATTTTAAAAAAAAATCTTCTTAAAAAAAAAAAAAGATGTAGATTCCTGGGGTCCACCTGAATCTTACTGGATCAGACTCTCTTGACAAGGGGCCCAGGAATTGATTTTTAAATACACTTCATGGGGAATTCTTGCACACACTAGTTTGGGAGCTGCTGGTGTACTGGCGGGGAGCACGAGCTCTGGAGCCCGCTGTACCGCTCTCTAAACGTACAACCTTACGGGAGCCACTTACCTTCTCCGGGCCTCGATTTTCTCATCTATAAATTATCCTCTTTAAAAAAAAAAAAGCAACACCTACCTAAAGGGAGATTACGAGGATCAAATAAGTTACCAAGTGCTCAGCGCCTCCTGGCACACAGTAAGTGCATGATAAATGGTAGGAATTAGCAACACTGTCCTGTCTTTAAGTTGGGGATCTCAGAAAGGCAAAAGATTTCCATCAGACTGAACATTCCCCCAGGGGAAGGACAAAGTCCCCTCTTTCCTCCCCATGCCCAGGGCCCCAGGGGTTCATCAGGACTGCAGCAAAGACTGGTGAATGGAAAAGAAAGAGATGCTGTTCCCAGTGGACAGCCCACCCTACGCCAGGCAGGCTATCAGGACACCTCCAAGTCCAGAGGGGTCCCCAGAGAAAAGGAAGAAGGAGGAGTGTTCCCCTCCCCAGGGAGTGCCTGTGCTCAGCCCCTCCCCAGCCCTGGATGGAGGCAGATCACAAAGCCCTCCTCTCCTCAGAGCAGGAGCCCAGGCACCTGGCCCCGCCCACTCCCACCTGCCAGTAAGGTAGGTTCCCCAGGCTTTTCACTCTGGGGGCCTGGAGAGGTCAGAGTTCACGCAAACACGAAGGGAGGCACTTCTGAGACCACCTGATACCCATTCCCTGGAAGGGCGGTGCTGCACGAGGGGGCAGGAACAGGTGGGAGAAGTCAGGGTGGCATATGGCACCTGCGTGTGGCTGGCCCGGTGGCTTCTTGGCTTCCGGGAGATCCAAGGCTCTGAGCCTCTGTGCCCTACTCTACACCTGCACTCAACTGCAACAGGTCCTCTGAGCTCACCTGCCCACAGCCACTGCCCTACTCCCTCCAGGCCCCGAGTTGTCCCTCTTAGATGAATTACAACTGGGGGTGTTAAGATCCAGCAGAAAATGCCCCGCACATCACTCCAGGGCCAGCCTTGGCCCTTCTCCCCACCTCTCAACTGAGTTTGCAGGGATGCCACCTCTGTCACCTCTCCCAGTGCCTCCTCCCGTCTTCCACCCCCTCACAGTACAGAGGCTCCAGCGTCTGCCCTGAGACCCTCTTCCTGCTCCACAGTGGAACCAGAGATGACCCTAGGGGAAGTGGGATGGAACAGTCCATATTTTTTTTTTTTTTTCAGTCCATATATTTTTGATCCCTTAAAAGAAACCAGGTCTGTTCTTTAAATACAGGCTTTGGGTGATTTTCCTTTTACTCCCTGCAGACTATACAGAGTAAAATTAAAGAACAAAAAAACTACTGGAGAACTCAGGCTGGAACCAGTCTTACAGACCTGGATGTGGCAGGGTAAGGCCTCACCTGGATGCCATCGCCCCCTCCAAGGAGAAGCAAAGAGCAGCGCCAGGGGCCACTCCGTGTCACCCAGGATCAGAGCAGAGGATGACACCACTTAGATCCAGCAGGACTTCCCTATAGATCTGTTTGCCAGTGAAATCACCCCACAGGCCCCCGAGGGAGAGGATTTAAATCAGCCCCAGAGACATCAGGTGGGAAAGAAGCAGGGGCAGCAAACACCCCACACGGGGAAGATGTCAGATGGTGACTAACTGGCTTTTCTAGGCCATTGTCACCAATGCCGGAGAAATATTCTACTTTAAAAATAAATGTAAAGCAAAATCCAAAATTAACTCTCCCCAGATAACCCTTTTCCAAAAAAGACCACGTCGTAATCCACATGTGGCCTTTCATGGAGGATTTAACCCAAGGATGTCTCTCGCTCCTGGATAGGGATGCTTCGCAGGCCTCAGCCCACACATCTGGTGATTTTCAATCCTTCCAGTCCTCAGATGGACCCTGATTTCATGTGCATCTCTCAGTCCTCCCAGAGCACAAGGGCTACAGCAGGATCCTTGCACCTTTCTAGCCAAAGGTGCTAGGAAAGAAGTAGCTTCAAAGTGCACAGGAAGGAAATCCTTTCAGGGTGCAAGCTCCATCTCTCCATCACCCTACACATCACCTTTCTTTACTCTTTTAGTCTTTGCCACACAAGCTGATAACAATACGTGCAAATGGCGAGTCATTAACTATATAATTCCTTACATATTTCATGAGTTTAAGAGTCGAAGAAAAAGTAACGGCGGTATTAGTGCTGGACTCACATTGCTATTTACCTGCTGCGTAACTCTGAGCAAATTCATTCATTCCTTTAACAAATATTTATTGAGCATCTACTACAGACATTTTCTAGTTTACATTCTAGTTGGAGGGAGACTCACAAAGACTAATGTACAATTTCTCCCACTCAAAAGGGAAATACCACATAAAAAAGAGAGAAGGGAAGAGCTCACACTGATCACTAGGCATTTGTTTGTAGCTAAGAGGCCGTCAGGAACGTTGAATGAGATTTGCTGCTCTGCTAAGATGGCTCCGCTGAACACATGGTATAGCACTCATTTTCTAAAATATCCTTGCAGTTATTATAGCACTGCACTAATCTATTTATTGAACCATGTTTGGGGCTAATTGCTGGTGATAAGAGGAACATAAATATACTGAGCCACAGCCTTGCCTGACAAGATTTTATACACCAACCACCAACCAAGTTTTCTTCCCCTATTACACGTCTGCAATAATTTTTAGTGGCCGTCACTCTTTACTGAATCACCACAATAAACCCCTTTCGATATAAGCAACTTGCCTTTCAATATAGCCATAAATCAGACTCGGCGTCATCCTTGTGAGCCCTCTGCTGATGAAGGGTGGCTCAAGGCACCCTCATCCCTGGGCATGTCAGAATCAGCAGGAACATTCCAAAATGCTGATGCCCAGGCCCGCCCCAGATGAGCCTGGATACCAGGGTTATGTAAAAACTCCTAGATATGCCTTCACTCCCCACGCCTTAAGCTCCGTAGGGTGACTGGAGGTTAACCCACCCCAAAAGCTGAAGTCTCAGCCTTGGGCGTTTGAGGTGAAAAACGGAGCTGACACATGCACTGTAATACAGGGCAATCAACCATAAGGAAGTTTATAACGCACGGTGAGAACTGCTGTTTCATGGGATTGCTTTGAAAAGAATGAAGAATACTGTTTGGAATTTGTGTAGTTATCCAGGCTTATATTTATTGTCCTTACAGTTGAACTTGCCTCCTGGCAAGTCTCTGAGGTCTTTCCCACATCTTATAGCTGGAAAGAGGGAAGTGGCAGGACTCGGGAGGAGGAAAAAGATACCAGAAGAAAGCTGAGAAGAAGAAAGGGGACCAAGGATGGGAGAGAGAGGCAAATGGGGGCAACAGGGACCCTTCCTGACATCACCCAACAGACCAGTAGGGAACCCAAGGCAGGGAGGGCAAAGATGGAAAACATTGTCTTCTAAGACCACACCCCCAAGTCCAGAGCCCCTTGCCAGTGGAGGACAAGCTTGCCTTGGTCCAGGGAGGGAGCACCATGAGGGACCCCTGGCTGCCAAGAGTCAGCATTCCCTGTAGAACCTGAGAATGGGAACTGTCCACCTTCTTCCCACAGTGCTGGGCAGTAGGGGTCGGAAAGTCAGTAACATTCAGTAAATATCTAAGTATTCAAACAGACAAGGCCCCTGTCCTCAGTCAGCTGACTGTCAAGTTGAAAGACAGATAGATCAACCTACAGAGATAAAATTACAAACCAGTATGAGTGCTACAGAGAAAAAGAAGAGGGAGTTTCAGAGTGACTCAGATGTTAGATGCAGAGTGCCAGATGTTGCAAAGGCAGGGCGCCTCTCCCTCGGCAGGGAGGGGTACAAGCCTACCCTGCTCACCTGGGATTCAGTGATGATCCCTCTCCGTCGGCAGCCTCCTTGGCTGAGATGTCAGAGCCAAGGCACTTCCGAGCTGGTGTTACCCGCTGGGAGCCTGTCAGGATGGCTGGGTCCCTCCCAGATGGCGTGGTGAAATGCTTACAGGAAAAGGGACTTGGCCAGAGGAAGACTGGGGGCTTGGGCATGTTAAGTGAACAAATAAACAGCCTTCCCATCCCCAAAAGAAAATGCGAAAATAAAACCTTGAAAATCCACTTAGCAAAAGAATGGCACTTGGGTAGGAGTTACATTTTCCTTTAGTTTTCTTGAGAAGAGTGACAAGGACAGAAGTGGATTTGAAGCAGGATGTTTGGGGTACTTTTTAGGATGTTGATGGTTGTGGGGAGCTGGGCTCTAAAGACATCCTAGAGGGACTTCCCTGGCGGTCCGGTGGTTAAGGCTCTACCCTTCCACTGCAGGGGGCGTGGGTTGGATCCCTGGTCGGGGAACTAGACTCCTGCGTGCATCACGGCGTGGCCAAATAAATAAATAAACGAAATAAAGACCTCCTAGAGTAAGCGCTAAACTGCGCCATCTACTAGATGCAACTCTACAGAAAGACCCCAAGTCTGACCTCCAAGAAGCGATCCTGACGTGTGTCCCCAGCCACCTCCTTCCCACCCCTGTTCCATGTACACCACCAGAAGCCTGGACACGAGGCAGCCTCACACCCAGACCTAAGCTATCCCAGCGTTGAGTCTGACCCATCTCCTGGGTCTCGGTCCCTCCTCACGCATCCAGAAGACCACTCGGGGGCTCTTCACAGGTAAACATCTGATCCCAGGTGCCCCCTGAACACTTCAGCGCTGCCCCCGCTCGCAGCATGACTGCAGGCTCAGGAAATGACAAATCACTTAACGCCCATCTGAGCCAGACACCACGTAGGAAGGAAGGCATCACAAATAAGAAACCACACGTTCCACAACCACCCAAGACGACTGCTTGATAGCAGCTGTGCCTTCTAATTTAGGCACCATGGGATGGACTCAGGGCTGGGTCCAAATGTGAAAAGAGCACTGGATTTGGAGTCAGAGATCTGGATTTGTATAGCAGCTCCTAGGCTAACTGGCTGTGTGACCTGAGTGAGGTCACTCAACCTCTCTGAATACCTACTTCCTCCTCTCCAACACAATACCAGCAGCACAGGTCTGTAACTATGAGTACTCTTGCATGCATTACCTTATCTGGGCACCCAACAACAGATCCTGTCAGTCAGGGAACTGACTGAGCGAGAGTAAGGCAACTCAGCCAGGACCATATAACCAGGAACTTCTCCTGGGCCCCTGGGCCCAAAAGCCAATGTCTGCACCTTCTTAACTCATCACCTCCTCAGAGCCATCATGAGAAGCAAGTAAGATCACACGTGGTAAAGTCCTGTGTCCTCTAAAAAAATGTTAATCAGATGTCCAAGTATTTGAGTCTTTGGCTGATATTTGAGCCACTGTCTAGGGGACAGAAAGTCATACATCTTTAAGAAGCAGAAATTAAATATATATATATATATATATATATATATATATACAAAAAATATGTATATAGTTTTAAAATTTTCACACCATTCCACTAGTCCAGAAACCACTCTACTGGTGACAAAATACGTTATCAGATAGGAGTGAGGGGCCAGGCAGGACTAGGGTTCCGAGTCTGCCACAGGGTTCTGCACTTGATGCATTTTGCCCTAGCAAAGCGGCCACTCCCCTCCCTAGTGTTCAAGTCAAACCCAGATTAGAATTCCAGCTTCTCCACTCTCAATTTGGATTGTCCCTGGAAAAATATCCTGAGACATGGATTTGAAAGAAATGGTTTACCTGGGAGGTGACCCCAGAAAACATTAGACAGAGAATGGAGAAATGAGACAAAGAAGGGAAGAAAGAAAAAAAAGAAAGGGAGGAAGGAAGAGAGGGAGGGAGGGAAAAAGGGAGGGAGGGAGGGATGGAGGGAGGAAGGAAGGAAGGGGAAGAAAAGAAAAAAGAAACGTTTTCACGCCTATACCACTGTGGGCAACCAGAGCTGAATCCTTCTGCAGGACTAGGAGACAACAGAGAAGGCTTGTCTCAAACGTATACTCCCCCCACACCGGGGTCGAGGGAGCTGGTATTTATCCACCAGCTCCCAACAGTCATTGGTTGAGAACTGTTCTAGGGATGGGCACTCCCTCCCCAGCACTTCTGACCTGTCCCACAGACAGGCAGAGAGGCTCAGGGCCAGAGAAAGACCTCAGGTCCTGACAGCTGGCAGTCTGTCTGGCAAGAGCAGAAAGGTACATGCCCAGGGAATATGGGCGGGCGCTGAACCATCTGCTAAGCTCACTCACTGAGTGACCTTGGGGAAGTTACTTACCTTCTCTTATCCCATTTTCTGCAGCCCTGAAATAGGGATAAAAATATCTTTCTCAAAGGGTTGATATTAAGATTCAATGAGGTCTCATATGTAACGGATTAGCCCAGTGCCAGGCTGACAACAAAAACTCAATATATACTCAGTGTTCATAATCAATATTCTTTAAGGTCTTCCTCCTTTTGGAGGGTAAGGGTGCAAAGGAAACAAAGAAAATTTGGGGAAGAAGGATGCTCTGAAATGGCCCATCACGACTTCTCCATGGGCAGCCGTGCCCTCAGTGCAGGCAGCCCAGCCCCACCAAAGGTCATATACAGAGCCCAACAGGCTCCGATGTCTAATGACAGCAGAAAACCCCTAAAGGAAACTGAAACTAGATAAAGGAGGCATCTCGCTGGTCCCTTCCAGCCCCATCATCTTACTTTATAAAGGATTTCAGATGCAGATGGGGAATGAGACTTTAAAACAAGTAGCCAGCCAATGCAAGCTGGGTAATCTCCTTCTTGAGGGAAGAAAGCCCCCAAGCAAACAAATGCCCCCATCTAGATGACTTTGCCTAGGCCTACCCCAGAGGCAGGGGGCTGGACCCTGAGAAATTTCAAAGATTCTCCCAGCCCCTGAAGCAGTGTGTCCCAAAATGAGTTCCAACAAACACTAATGCCTCTGTTATGTTCCTTCAAAAACTGGTTCTGGGGTCAAATATGTTTGATAAAGGCTTCATGCAATAGCCTCCTCTTGGCAAATTCCACTGCATATTAACATATTAAAAGCTTTAAAGTTCTACAATAAAGAATTCTGTTTAACCCAGTATTTCTTAAATTTATCTGACACAGGACTGAATGTGTGTATGTGAAACATCTATTAACATCCCTCCAAAGGACAGTCAGTGGGAGCATCTGGGCTAAAGGCAATGCTGGGTGCTGGGACCCAGGCTGAGTCATTTTTGGACCCTCATGGTCTAGCACAGTGCCTGTTACACTGTAGGCATCTAATAAACGGTTGTTGTCTGAATGAATGGGGAAAAGGCTGAAAGAATGACTTAATAATGGTTTTCAAATCTGTGAAGGGATATAGTACCGGCAGTGCCAGGCAACAGCTTTCTGTTTCCAAGAAGGCACACGTTTTAAATTGCAGCAGGAGGGATTTTGGAAGCCCTGCTCAGAGTTTAGGATAACAATCCACCAAAATAGGCTTCCAAGCCGAGCTGTATCGCTTCCTTCTGTGGAGGTGTTGGTCTAGCACTTCGGTACAGCTGAGAGTCTGCATGCAGCGGTCCACCCACCCCACCACCCGTTCATTCATTCATTCAAACTCTCACCGAGCACCTACTACGTGTCGCGCACCAAGGTCCCTCAGGACCCCTTCCAAGAGCCAAGAGGGACTGTGGTGATCTGTGTGATAACCCCTAGGGAGCCCCTAACGGGAAGGGAGAGGAGACCACCCAAGTGTGAAGTCAGGATGCCTCAAGCCCAGAAGCAACAGCTCATAACCCTCTCAGAGCAAGAAGTGTGTGTGGGAGTCAGCGGGGGGGCGCGGGGGGGGGCGGGGGCGGTGTCCAGGCTGACACAGGAGGCTGGGCTAGAGAATAAAGCTATTACTGTCTCCCCGGTGTTTGTTTGTTTACCCCCCTTTTCTGTGACTGTATCCCATTGTTCCCAGAGAGCATCCCTGCCCCCACTTCCAAGCTTTTCCCCTCCCCATACTCACAGCTCCAATCTCCTCTTCCCTTCCTTACAGCCTACTCCTCCTCCTTCAAACCATCTCCTAATTCCCGACCTCTTGCCTACCCCCTGATCTCCCCACTTTCCACGTTCTGTATCATCCACTGTGGACCTGGGGTATCCTCAGTGCTTTTCATATTCACTTACCAAATGAATGAATAAACCAGGAGTCAAACTAAGGTCCATTTTTCTGCTGACCACCACCGCCACCAGTGCTGAGCCACAGACTGCTTTGCCGCCAAGATGAGTGGGGGGATGGGGACAGCTGGGAGGCAGGATGAGAGGAGAATATGCGTCCAGGTCTGGGCCATCCTTCCCACCCTATGTCACCATTACCAATCGCCTTCCAGCTCTGCATCCCACATCAGTCCACTTGCCAGCCCCACCTGGACATCTCCTCATGGGCCTGCAGGTCTGCAGTGACTTTGTGACTTTTAAACAGAGGCTGAGCTGGGCATGACGATAGGACACCCCAACAGATTGCAGCAGGCATTCATGCTGTGGTAAGACGCGAAACCACAGAATCCAAGGGTTGGGTGTGACCTGAGCGGCTATCTTAGCCAATGATCCCAAACCTTAGAGTTGATCAACAATATCAGCTGGAGAGCTTGGAAAACTAAATCCATGCTGTTGAAAAAATAGATCCCTTCCTGGGACCCACCCCAGACCTCTGGAAGCAGAGCCTTCCATTTCCTCAGTAACAAGCTTGGCAGTCAGCCATCCAGTCTCCCCTTGAACACCTCCACTGACACAGCTGGCTACCCGAGGAGGCATCTGGTTTGATGGCTGCAACCCCAAAGGCTAGAAAGATATCTTCTACCTGGAGCTGAAATCTGTCTACTGTTTCCACCCATTTGCCCCAACTCTGCCCTCGGGAGTAACCAAAAATAAATTTAGTCCCTCTTCTAACATGTGACAACAGAGATCCCAGCAATAAATAACACTTTGCCCATGTCTCTGCCTTCTTACCTTTGTACAGTCTGCTGTCTTCCCAGCTAAACATCTCCCACCCTTTCAAGTGTTCTCTCAGAAGTCAAGGTTTCCAGTCCCCTTACCAATCTGGTACCCTCCTCTGAATTCTAGAATCAAACATAGTATTTCAGATCTGGCCTCAATCTTCCTATGAACCGGATAGGCCCATAAGCCTAACCAAGACCCCACTGGTCTTTTCTAACAGCCAGACCAAAACGCAGGTCCACATGAAGCTCACAGCCCATTCACTAGAAACTCCCAGATTTTGTTCACAATGTTATAAAGAGAGATCTCCCCTGCCCCGCGTTTGGACATTGCCTGGAGAAAATGTGGGGGGGTGTGGGCGGAAGTAGGGCTTTCCAATCGTCTTCATGGAGTTTCGTGATTGGGAGAGAAAACCAACACTAGGACTTGCCTAGTGCTGCAGTGGTTAAGAAGCCACCTGCCAACGCAGGGGACACAGGTTCGAGCCCTGGTCCGGGAAGATCCCACATGCCGCGGAGCAACTAAGCCCAAGCACCACAACTACTGAGCCTGCGCCCTAGAGCCCGCGAGGCACAACTACTGAAGCCCGCACGCCTAGAGCCCGTGCTCTGCCACAAGAGAAGCCACCGTAATGAGAAGCCCGCACACCGCAACGAAGAGTAGCTCCCGCTCACCGCAACTAGAGAAAGCCCGCGCACAGCAACAAGACCCAGCGCACCCAAAAATAAATAAATAAATTTATTTAAAAAAAAAAAAAAAAAACCAACACTGATCCTGCCCTCCACTAGCGAGCTCCCCCCACCTCACAGGCATGGATGAAAGAAGGATACGATACGCCAAAGCGTGACTTATGTAACTGCACCCAAAGGATTTATGGGCACCAGCACGTCGGAGCTCCTGGGGCAAACTGTTTCCATTCCCAACACAGGCGACGCTCCTAGGAAGTAATCGACCACGAACTGGACCCACCACAAAATAAATAAAGGTAACGGAGGTGCCAAGCGGGCAGCCGTGGACAGGAAGTCACCCAGCGAGAGACTGGTACCGTCGCAGAGAGGCGCCCACCTCGGTCCCCTCCCCCAACACTCACCCCACCCCTGGCTGGAACCGAGGTGGGCGCTCCATCCGCACCTCTCGGGAGAACACAAGGCCAGGCCCACCAAGGGCCACAGCCCTGCTTCTGCTGCCAGCTGCACCCTCTGACAGAGTGACCCGCGGCCAGGGCCTGTCTGCACAGGAGAGCTTCTGCCCAGGCCTTTTACACTGATATTTAAAACTCTTCTGTGAGGCTGGGCAGGTTTCCGAGCTGGGGTTTAATACATCGTCTGTGTCCTCTTTATAGACAAACACGAGCACACTGTTCCGTGTTGCACAGCACAGAGACCTCACGCTCTTGCTCCAGATCAAAACTTAGACTGAATTATTAACAGTCAACATTGCCGCAAGTACAGCAGATGATTGTTCTGCTCCTTGGCGGGGTCTCTGCCATTCCTGAAGTCCTCCCCGCAGGCATCGAGGCACCCCTGAGATCCACAAGATGACCCTCCATCTAGAAGCTCTGCTCGACCCCCACCCCAGAGGCTTCTGCTCCCCTCCAAGCACCCCCTTCCCGCTGCATAGAGAAGGAGGCAACATAATTGAAAACAATTAGCAAATATAATCGGCAAATACAATTAGCGTTGAGGCAAGACAAGCAGACCCTCCCCGGCTACAAACTCAGAGCCAGCCTCCCACCCCAGCCTGCAGTTGCTGCTGGGGTTCACTATGGCCAGATTTCCCTCTTCCAGAAATGGGGGGTGATGGGGGAAGTAACTGGCAGCAGACGATTCCCGGCGTCGTGGTGAAAGTGTGTGTCCTCTTCCATACCACCACCCTGTCCTCCCACTCCTCCGTGGGCAGGGAGGCAGTGGCTGGAGCAGTGCACACAGTAACCCACTGCACAGGCCTCTGGACCAAGTTCCAGAGCAAGGGGCCAGCTCTCCACGGGGCTCACCGGATGGCTGAGTGGGTGGGCAGCTTGCGGTTTTGAAAGGGAAGGGTGGGACTCCATGGAGTGGGCTGACCACTCGAGTCTAGCCCCCAGCCTCATTATGATAAGGGGGGGTGTGTGCATCCAGGGTATTTCCCTGAGGAGCCAGAGGTCAAGGTCGGAAAGTTAATCAAGGCCCAGAATCAGAAATGCAAACAGCCATAGGAAGCCAGCCACCAACCGAGAATAAACAGGACAGAGCTGTGATGATCTCTTTTCAAAGTCGACACAAAGGCTTCCCTGGGCCCCCCTCCACCACCCAGGCCAGCCCACACTACAGACAGATAGATACACACACACACACACACACACACACACACACACACACGTACATCCATATGCACATGCATGCACGTACACACTGGGGCCAGCCCACGTGACAGACACACTCCCACACATGGACCCAGGCACCCCCCCCTCAGCAGCCACAGCAGTCACTTCTTGGTCTGCTTCCCCAGCCCCATCCAGCCCCAGACTCCTCAGTTTAGACACTCACACGTGCTCATGGTCACAGAAAATCACCCACACAGCACCTGTGCCTTTCTGATCTCTGGAACAACTGGTGACAGTTGTGTGTTCAAACAGGCACAAAGGCAGAAATGCAGGAAATCACTGAGTTTCTCCAAAAGGGTTAGGGGGAAGAGAGGAAGGAGCTAATGATGGCTGGGGAGGGATGGGTCAGCCCACACCGCAAAGGCAACCTCTGACAGCACTCCCAAGCTCACGGGGACCCACACAGGGTCAGAATCTTCTTTTCAGAAACCATGTCAGGTGGGTTTAATGTGGCTGCAGAATAATAATACCCCACATTTGAACAGGACTCTACTTTTCAAAGAGCTCCTGCATCCATTATCACCTCCTAGAGTAACACTGGACAAGCAAAGACGTTCATCTCCTTGGCCAAATGACTGCCCGCCCCCATGGGGCCCAAAGATGTTTTCTCCAAAATAATCTCTAATAGTTAAGCATGTGTAATAGTTGTGTGAGTGTACTTGTTTGTGTGTGAGTGCATGCAGAGGCTTTAAGTAGCAGAGTGGGATACAGTCAAACAAAAATGAGGTTGCCATGGCAACAGGCTCCAGCATCATTGCAGCCTATTAACACAAGTGAGGAATGTGTTTGGCAGATGCTTGAGTGTTATTTATGGTATGGGTGTAGCAGAGGGACTTCTAACAGGCAAAGAAGGAGAAAAAAACAACCCGTGACGCTCCTACTGTACCCCACCAAGGAGACGACAGTGAGGCGAGCACAGAAGGCGAGGCTGAGAGGCTGCAAATGGGAAGTGAGAGATGGGGAAGCAGAAAAGCAGGCAGGCAGAGGAGAGGAGAGGTAGGCAGAGAACAACAGGGGACTGGAGGGGGAGGCAAGAGAAAGGAAGGGACAGAAAAAGAGCAGGGGGAGGGGGATGAATACCAGGGGAAGAGCTAGATCAGGAGATGTAGCAAAAGGAAGAAACATCATCCCCCAAAAGGGCTGCCCCACCTTGCCTCTCTGCTCTCTCAGGAGGCACCAGATGAGATACTAGATGTTTCTCCTCCTAATTGGAGCAAATGGAAGAGCCCCAAAGAGAAGAGGGGCCAGGGAAAAAAAAATCCAGATCAGATACTGATGTTGAAGATCTAGGCTGTAGGAGCAAGGGGGCCAGCCTCTCAGGAGAAGTGGAAAATGCCAACACAGTTTCCTGAGGGCCCACTCTGTGTCCAAGGCCCCATGGAGGGAAATTCCCAAAGCTCCCGCATTAGAGACTGCATACTGCTGCCCCATTTCCCTGGATGTGTATCTTCACCAAAGAAAATAACAAGGCATCTAACACAAGCCATCTTCTAACACCTGCTGCTCTGGGGTAACCTGAGGCAGAGGATAATGCTTGACTGTCCCACTAATATTTCCCACCATCCAATAGGGTTTGCTCAAGAAATACAAAGTTTATATCAGACATAAGCAGAAAGGCAAATCAAATACAAACCAAAAAAGATACAGTTTTCTCTGAAGTCAAATAGAAAGAATGCTTGCATTCTGTTATCGTGGACCATTCCTAACAAGAGCTGCTATACTCAGCAGAGTAGGTCATGAGAAGTTAAGTGCAAACCCACCCGAAAGCCTACAGACAAGGGAAGGTCTGAGGACCACAATGGGTAAAAGAAGCATGGGGTGGGAGGTGATGGAGGTAGGGAGAGAAGGGAGAGGGACCGGCCTGAGGAACTAGATGGGGAAGCCAGTCAGCCAACTCTTGTTGCTGCAATGGCATCTTCATGCTAAGATGGAGACGGAGCTCCCTAGTCCAGCACTCCTGTCCTGGGATCTGACTCCAGTCTCCTAAAATCACACATCTAGGATTTCCTAGGGCTGTAATCTGACCCTGAGTCCCAAGTCTGGTTCAGTAAATACTCTGAATGATCCTGGAAATCTCTGCTGCTCCATGTGGATGTCATGTCTTTCTTTCTGTAGAAAAGCTATATCCACCCAAGCAACCTGCCTCCCATTCAAGCCAGGAACAACCCCCAAAGGTATAATACTCATGTGAGAGCTTGGGTCCCCAGGTCAAAACATTTGGAGCCTTTATAAGCACTAACAATAGTAGTTAATTTTTTTTAAACCAGCTCTCAATAGGTTGTTCTCTTCAGTTCAAAGCTGATCTCTATAGATTTTATTTCCTTCTGATCCCAGATCAGAAAAACTTTAAGTTAGCATCAACAACCCCAACTACTTCACCTACTGGAACACAATCAAATTGTTAAGCAGTTATTAAATCCCTACTAAGTACCCTACACTGTGCTAGACAAGGGAGAGAGAGTAGAGAAGGAAAAACACATACAACCTCAGGATTCCTGCATCCAAGGAGCTTACATTGGATGGGGAGTAAAACCAATGGGCACTGGGGAATAAGTAAGTGCCCCACTCTGTGGCTCTGACTCCATCGTTGGCCATGCAAAAGAGGGAGAGGCCAGTATGGCTGTAATGGAAGGAGGGGCTCCTTGCAGAAGGTGAGGCTTGGCACAGAGGGGCTGGAACTGGAAGGGGCATGCATAAGCCTCTCATTTACTAGGCAAGGAACCCGGGGCCCAGAGAGGTTGTAGGCTCCCTCCCTCCCAGTCACAGAGCACCTTGGAGGTACAGCAAGAGCCCAGCGCCATGAAGCCCACAGTATTCCCTGTGGGAGAGTATGATACCCAGGAAGCCAGGGGGCACAGGAGAACCCCTCAAGAAAGACGCAATACTCAACAAGATTGAAGTCTGAGAAAAGGCACTAGAAGTGGGGAGGAGGAAGGCAATGACAATGGAATAGAGTTAAGAAGTTCTGTTAGAGGATGCAGATGCCTGGAGAGACGTGGGGGGACGCACTAGGGTCCACAGTCAGGAGACTAGCCTGCAGCAAAGGCCCACTTGACTCGCACAGCCAAGTAGGTTGCACCGCAACCAAGTAGGCTCAGCAGGGGCCAATGGATGAGGCCCATGGAGCCACAGACAAGGGGACCGCTAAGGGGAGAAGGTGTGCATGTCAGAGGAGCTGGTCTCACCCAAGGTCGCCTTGGCAAGCACACCTCTCCCCTACAAGTCTTCAGGGAGTCACCAGTTAACCAGGCAGAAGTTTTATTTCCTCCTAAGCCCACCGTTCAAGGCTCGCCTAACCCATCCCAGGAGGGTTAAAAGCCCCCACCATAAGCAATAACCAGGAGCACCCATATGAAGGGGTCACGACTTCCAACACTAGCTTTCTGCTCAGGCCAGGAGGGGGACCGTCACCACACACAAAGGTTCCTTCCCACCTTTGCTGAAGGCAGCTTTTTGGCTTGGGGCACTTTCACAAATGAAACAAACTCGTCAGTCCTCCCTCAAGTTCAGAAATATCTCCAGCTCCAGAATCCCCAGTCCCAGACAACTGGCAGGGTTATATCATTTCCCCTCCCTAAGACTGGGCAAGTGGCGCCCAGGGTCTCCCCTCCCCAACCCTCCATCCAGGACATTCGGTTAACAAACCATCAGTGGCTCTCAGGAGCGGGGAGGCTGCTACAGGGGCCAGCCACTCTTGTCAGGGGCCTTTTATATACAGAGACAGAAGCACAGGAAGAGAAGGGGATCTCTCCACAGCATTTTCTCCTCCACCTCTCCTTCCTCATTAGCATCCCTACAATAATGGCTAAGGTTTGGTGTGTCTTCTACCAGCGGGAACATTACATACAAGAGCACTCTTTTTGTAGAGGAAGATGATGGGGCTCAGAGGGGGTTCGGGGGCTAGCAGACACCACACAGCTGACACAGCCATGTCTCTCTGGCTCTTTTCACCACTTTAAAGGGTGAAAGTGGGTTGCCTTTCTTTGGAGTCAGGCCTAGGCCTGCGCACCCCACCATCCAGTCCCTATGCCCAGGTGGGCCCCTACCTGCTTGAGCAGGAACTGGTCCTGGGCGTTGGTGCGCAGGGCGATGGCCAGGTGGAGGGCAGACAGGAGCACCCCGCTGAGTACCGCGGCCCGCATGCGCACGGGCAGCAGCGTGTAGATGGTATAGATGAAGAACACAGTCCACCAGATGCCCTCGGAGGCGCTGCGCGGCTGGGGCAGCAGCAGGCCCACCACCTGGACAGCCAGCACCACGGCGATGAGCGCGTAGCAGGCCAGGCCCATGTGGTCCTGGTGGAAGGCGGCGCGGTTGCAGAGCACGGCCATGACGAGGATCACACCCACGGCAGCCGCCAGCACGGCCAGGTAGGGCAGCTGCAGCGGGGGCCGTGCCGCGTGGAAGGCCAACATGACGAGGCACACGAGCACCAGCACAGCCATGAGCATCGTGAGGCTGCTCTGGTTCAGACGGAAGAAGTAGCGCTGGTACAGCCGCTCCAGCTTGTCCGACGGGAACTTCTTCGAGCGGAATATCTGCAGCAGTGCCAGGCAGCAGGCGCCCAGCGACAGCACCGCGCCAGGCCCCGCGCCCGAGCCTGCCAAGCTGCCGCCATCTCCGGAACCCTCGTCTTCCTCGACGGCGCCGGCCTCCAGCTCGTCGGCCGCGCGGCCCTTGCCCCGCCGCTCCTCCAGACCCAGCTCCACAGAACGGGGGCGCACCTCTGTCCCGCCAGCTGCGGCGGCCGCCGCCGCCGAGCCGCCGCCGCCGCCCGCAGGGGGCGCCCGGGTGCTGCCCCCGCCGGCCGCGCCCCGCCGCTGCCGCCGGCTGCCGCGACCGCAGTCGTCGCCGCCGCGCTCCTGCCAGGCCGACTTGGAACGGAAGCTGAAGCCGAAGCCCCCAGCCAGGGGGTCATCGCCACTCAGCGGAGGATCGTCGTCGTCGTCGCTGCGCCAGCGGCTGGCCAGGCGCTGCTGCTGCTGCTGCGGGGTCACCGTCCCCCCGGGTTTCTTGGTGGAGCCGCGGGCCGAACCCCCAGGGGCGTGGGGGTAGCCATTGGCGCGGGAGTCGGCCTCGCCCCACGCCGAGCGGTGTTCCGGGCCTCCCCGGGACGCCGGCGCCGCCGCTGTCTGCGCCGCGTAGCCCGGGGGGCTCACGCTTTTGGAGCTGGACATCCCCCCCTCGGCCTCGTCGTCTTCTTCCTCCTCCCCCGGGGGCCGGGCCGGGGTTCTCCAAGGGGAGGGCGGACGGCCGAGCAGAGGGACCAGGCTGGGGTCACACGTCGGGGGCGGCCCGGGGCCCTGGGCAGTAGCGGGGCATCTTGGCACCCCCGTCCTGAGCGGAGAAGGAGGGCAACGGGAGAGCAAGCGGGAGGCAGGCACAGCCTCGAGGTGAGAAGTGGCTGAGAATCCGCGTCAGGAGTCCCAGGTCCGAGATGGAATTGGCTCCGAGCTGGGGCAGCGGGGACTACTCGAGCTGCTGAGCCGCGCGCAGAGGGACGTCCGGACTCCTGGCTCGCGTCGAGCTCGACAAGGACCGGAGTTGCGGACGAGGCGGGACGGAGAGGTGTCCTTGCGGGCGGCGCCTCCCCGGAGCTGGCAATGCCCGGGCGCGGCGCTCGCAGATTCTGCCTAAGCGGAGCCCAGCGGCACACGCGGCGAGGCGGCAGCTAGGGCGGCTCGGTAGGGGTCCCGGCGTGGAGACCAAGCGGGCGCCCTTTCCTCGCGGCGGACTGGGAGCGACTGGGAGGTGCGGGCGCCAGCCAGCATTATTTTCTTACGAGGGGTGGGGAGGTGGGATGGGGGGGTGGAGAGGACGGGGGAGGGGGCGGCGGGCGGAGCAACAGCTCCGAAGCCCTGGGGGGAGGGTCCTGGAGCCCAAGGGGGCCGTCGCCCGCATCCCCCACCTCCCGCGGCGAGAGTGGGAGCTTGGCCCCCGCGAAAGCCGAGCCCAGCCTTCAGCGTGTCCGCGCAGGGGGGCGGGAGCGAGGACCGGCTCCTGCAGCGCGGCCCTTCCCCTCTCGCCTCCCCCTTCCCCCAAAACGGAGCGGAGCTGGCCCGGACCCGCTGGCCCAGGAGGGCTGTCGCGCCAGCTCCGCAAGCTCCAGGCTCCTCGCCGCCGGCTGCGGGCCCGCCGCGGCCGGGCGCAGAAGGACTAAGCTGAGGGCGGAATCCGGCGCAGCACCGCCGCCGTTCCGCCCCAACGCAGGCGGGCTTCTCCCAGGGAGCACGGCATCCAGAGATCGAGGGCCGGCGCTCAGAGGCAGCCGGCCGAGAGGGGCCGACCCAAGAGTCGCTGCGCCCCCGGGGCGCTCCGGGGGGACCCGCGGGAGCCGGGCTCAGGGCGCGCCATGCACGCCTCGGGCCCTGCGCTGCTCCGGCCGCTCGCGCCGCTCCTCCCTTCTCGCCCGCTTGCCGCCGCCGCCGCCGCCGCCGCCGCCGCCGCCGCCGGAGCGCCCTCCGCATCCCCTCCTCCCGCCGCCTCCCCGCCCCCCGCGCCGCTCGGGCCTCGGCTCACAGCGGCGCGCGGTCGCCTCCGCCCCCGGCCGGGCCGCGGCCCCCGCCTCGGCGCCCCGCTGGCATCCTCAGGCCCGGCCTCGTGAGGCGCCCGGTACCGTGGGGGCCTCAGCTCCCCTTCCTCACCTAAAATTCTCGCCGCGCCCCCTCCCTCCCTGGCGCCTGGAGCCGCGTCCAGCCTGTGGTCCCTTCGCCGGACCTGGCTGCCGTGCGGTCCTCCCCCGCCCCTTGCTTGGGTTCCTGCGCCCCTAGTCCTAGCTCCCCTCTTTTGTATCCCCCTTTAATCCCCATCCCCCCGTTCAACCCAACTTCAGCCCCCGCGCTGCGCCCCCCTTCCCCGGCCCGGCTCGATTGGCCGCTTCCTGAGCTGTCATATTTGAGTCCGGCGCTCTTATTGGGCGATTCTCTGGCCGGGCGGCTGTACCAAAGGAGGGCGCACCGGCCTGGGGGCGCCCAGGCAGCGACTGCCGCAGGGAGACGAAGACCAGAGTCCCTGGAGGGCCGGAGGGGCCCAAGAGCCAGACCCGGAAATGGACGGTGGAGATGGAAAGACTGAGTATCTCTGAGGCGCAGGAAGACAGTGACGCGAAAGATGGAGATGCAGTGGGTGAGGCCGATGCAGCTAGGGCGGGGCGGACAGGAACGCTTTGGTGGAGAGTTACCCAGAGGGAACCCCACAGACAGCATTACGAACACCTGGCGTTTGTGAAGAGCTCTTTGCCCGTTCATACTTTTTTTTTTTTAATCTCATTTGATTCCCCTCAATAACCCTGGGTTGTGACAGGGGACAGGGCCCGTGTGATTATTCCCAGTTTATAAATGCGGAAACTAAGGCTTCAGAGCCTAATTAACTTGCCATGGGCCACACAGCTCTCCTGACTTGCAACCGAAAGATCTTTCGTCAGCGCCGGGCTGGCTCCCTACCTAGCAAGGTGTTAGCCAGAGGAAGGATGCGCCCCAGAGCAGGGTGGAGAGCCCCGGCTGGAGGAGGACAGGGGAGAGGGCAGAGAAGGACCAGATAACTCCTGCACAGCGCCAGCAACAAACAGTCAGGAGTGGAGAGGACTTTACTTCGGGTCAAAGAGGACCTAGGCCTGTGGAATGATGTACCTATCCAATTCCCCTTGCCCCTAAGCTGTCCTGCTGGGAGCTCCGGCTGTCTAAACACTGGGATGGGTGGGGACGTGTCACCTCTACTCCGGGGAGGGAGAAACAACCTTCACTTTACTCTTCTTCCTGCAGCTCTCTCTGCAGAGCTTCTGACAAAGAGGCTAGAGGTCTGGGTGAGCTTCTCTTTCTTTCTCTGTTGGTCATCTCTTTGCAAATTGGAAGATAAACCTTGCCAGAGTTACAAATTGGGAGGAGAAACATTCCAAGAGATCTGAATAAACTAACCCTAGAGTATTCCAGCCTTTGAGTAATCAATCCAGGATTAGCGAAGTCATAAAAAGCACCATGAATTTAGTCAGCAAACATTCATAGAGCACCCCCTATGTGCAAAGCACTGTGCTAGGCGCCTTAGGGATAGAGAGGTGACTCAACTCTGGTTACAGTCAGGGAGGGAGAGGAGCTAAGCCACTAATTCCAGTTCAGAGCACAGTTCAGTCAGTGTTCAATAGAGGTCCAAAGAGAGCGTTTTGGGAGTTTGGAGAGAGGAGGCATTAATTCCCACTGTAAGGGCCAAAAAGACTCTAGAGGTTGAATCTGGGGCCAGCAGAGAAGGAGGAGTCAGAAGAAAAGGAGGATGGACTACTATTTATTAAGCAACAACAATATGTCTGTGCATCTTATTGTCGCATAACCGTTTTGAGGAAGATGTTATTCTCCCTACTATAAAGGTGAGAAAACCGAGACTTAGAGAATCAAAGTTTGCCCAGGGTCCAGAGTTTGTAGTAGAATGGAACCTAAGTTCAGTCAGCTCCTTGTACTCTACCACACAGCCATGTAGCAAATACGATATGAGAGGAACACTGCATGGACAGAAGCCAGATGGCCTTCAAGGTGATTGGGTTCCATTCTTGATTCCCTTCTCATTCCCTGAGCTCTCCCTAGGTCATTCCTTTCCATTTTATTCAAAAATTTTAAGTAACCATCATCTTATAGCAAAAGCTATGTATGATTAAGTGTGTAAAAACTAGAAAAGAGAAAGACAAAACACATTCATAATTACAACACCTAGAAAGAACCATTAACATCTTAATTCTTTTCTTAACAAAAAATGGGACTTTACAAAGAGTTTTAGAATCTGCTTTTTTCTACTTAGCAAAATATTGTGGATTTTTTTTATGCCAATAAGCATCCATCTACAATATCCATTTTATTGTCTGAACAGAATTCCATTGCATGAATATAGCATAATTTATTTAACCAGTCCCCTACTGTTGGACATTTTTCACTGTCGTAGCAGTTTGTAAAGTTTCCACTGTTTTACTGTTATAAACAATGAGCATTTTTGTAGATAAATCTTCACACACATCTTTAATTGTATCCTTAGGAGAAATTCCTACAAGTAGAATTGCTGGGCCAAAGAATAAACATTTTTTCGCTAAGGTATTTCTGAAATCTGAGTCTTCAGCCCCTGCTTCCCTTCCCAGTTCCAAGCTTACCCCCATCTACTGGAGAACTCCCCATGGATGTTCCTTGGTATCCACCAGCAGCCCAGATTCAGTTTGTCTAAAACTAAGGTCATCCCCCAAGAAGCTTGCTCCTCCCTCTGTTTTCTCGCCACTGGTGGAATAACCATCCCCCAAACTCCCAGATCTTAGAGTGGCGAGCCCTCCTATCCCAGTTCCCAGAGTCCTGCCACCGTGCCCTTGTCTTTTCACTTCTGTCTCTTCTTCCACATTCTCTGGCTACTACCTTCACCCAGATCCTCCCTCCTCATTGCCTAGACAATTACCAACTCTCCCTCCTTGCCCTCCAATCTGTCCTCCACTTTGTCCCCATCTGATCATGCCTGTCACAACCCGACTGAAAACTGTCCCCAAAACTGCCTCTTCCTACCTGCTAGCTTTCACTATCCACCACTTCCGCACACCATCCAGCTGCCCTAAACGGCTCTTTAAATCTCTGCAGAGATCACCCTTTTCACATGCACCGCCAGCACAAACCAAATCTGTAGCACCTCTGTGATGCCTCTCTAATGCCTTTTCCTCCCCCACCACCCCAGGCTGCTAGGCACTCCTTCCTCAGCTCCCAGCACACCTTGCTTTTATCTCTATTATAGCACTTGTCACATTGTATTATCTTGACTTGTTTTCAGAACTGTCTCCACAGTCTGCTGAACTCCTTGAGGGCAGAATTGGTATCTTACTCACTCTTGTGCCCCATACCTGGCACATAGGAGGTACCCCTTAGCTGTTTGTTGGATAAAGAAATGGTACATCTGGGGATTAGTGATGGGAATTGAGTCTGAAGGGTGGGGTGGAGTGAGGGGACTGACTGGCAACGATGGGTGAAGGTGGAAAGGTGGGTTGGGCTCTTTAACGCTATGTGGAGGAGGGTGGGCTTCAGTTTAAAGACAATGAAGAGTCCATGAATTGGTGGGGGCAGGGATGTCAAGGGCCATTATGTTTTGGGAGGCAGACTCTGGCAATGTTGTAATGAGATTGGAAAAGCAAGATCCAAGAGCAGAGGGGACCAGTCAGGAAGCTATGGCAGAGCAGATGTATTGATTGATGGAGCCCAAAAGTGACATGGTGATGGGAATGATGCCATTGGCTGGAGGACACCTGTGAAGGGCTGACGAGGAAACCCAGGGGTCAACCACTGTGTAGAGGAGGAGTCTGAAAGGTCAGATGAAAACCAAGAAAGGTGGGGGTCACAGGAACAAAAGGCAGAGGTTTTGAAGAGCTGCTCCAGGATGTGCATCTGGCTGTTGTCATCTGATACGGGCTGACCACCTCGGGCCTCTCTCTGAAGTGAGTACTTGGCTTGCAGAGGGGAGGTGCCTATACACCTCGGGACATAGCAGGCCCTTTGGGAGATATGCAGACCACCCCCCTCCAGCCATCTTCTCCTTGTACCTTAGTTACCCTTCAGGACTTCATTCTTCATTTCCCCCAGACTTCTTTTTGGAAGAATAGTTCCATTTTGGAAACTAGAATATTAATATTTTAGAATGTTTAGAAATATTTGTACAAGTGGGTCTCAGTCATACTCTTGTACCTAAAAATACTTTCCCCACAATGCTGAAAATCCCACCATTAGATAGTCATGCTTTGGGATGACAATTATTCCCTAAAAATGCATGCAGAAAATCTAGAGACAGAAAGTAGATTAGCGTTTGCTTAGGCCTGGAGAAGAGGAGGAATGGGAAGTGATGGCTAATGGGTACAAAATTTCATGACCCTCCCTCTTTGGGAGGGTCATGAAAATGTTCTAAAATTAGATTATGGTGATCATTGCACAACTCAAGAAATATACTAAAAATCATTGAATTGCACTTTAATCCAATGGGGTGAACTTTATGGTATATAAATTACATTTCAAGAAAGTGGTTGAAAAAATGAATGCAGATACCACTGGGAGATTGAGGGACTTTTGCCAGGACTGCCAATCGTTATTAAGTTAGTGTGGATGAGTTTAATCAGCAGGCTTCCCCCTCTAAGGCCAAAACAAGTTTCTCTCACTGAGAGAATGGATGCTTGCTCTTTTTTGTTTTGTTTTGTTTTGTTGTTTTTTTTAATATCTTTATGGGAGTATAATTGCTTTACAATGGTGTGTTAGTTTCTGCTTTATAACAAAGTGAATCAGCTATACATATACATATATCCCCATATCTCCTCCCTCTTGCGTCTCCCTCCCTCCCACTCTCCCTATCCCACCCCTCTAGGTGGTCACAAAGCACCGAGCTGATCTCCCTGTGCTATGAGGCTGCTTCCCACTAGCTATCCGTTTTACATTTGGTAGTGTATATATGTCCATGCCACTCTCTCACTTTGTCCCAGCTTACCCTTCCCCCTCCCCGTGTCCTCAAGTCCATTCTCTACATCTGCGTCTTTATTCCCATCCTGCCCCTAGGTTCTTCATGACTTTTTTTTTTTTTTTTTTTAGATTCCATATATAAGTGTTTGGATGCTTGCTCTTTAGGAGTAGGAGTGAGTTAGGCAAAGGAAGGAAAGAACATTTGGGACCACTAAGCAGTTCCCAAAGCAAATGGAATCAGAAAAGGGCACAGGTGCCTGCGAGCAGGAAGGAAGAGGGCAGAAATGACAGCCAGTTAGGAATTGGAGGTTAAAAATGAACTTTGCCTACTGCCTAAGAGAGCCCTGCCTAGTAATGAGTTCTTCACAAGGAATTAAAGAACTCTAAGAACCCTAGGTTCTCTTAAGGGTGAAAGAATCTTAAAGATCATCTAATTCCCCAAAGGTGTGTCAACCTCCCCTGGATATTTGCATTTTGAGAGCAAGCCCGACACCTCAGACTAGATGACTTACCTTTCCTTTGAAGAACTAACTTACTCTCCCCAAGTCAGAGAGTAGCTAACAGGATGGAACATTGTGTGTCTTGAGGGTAGGTCATCCGTGGAGGCTTGGGCCCCAGTGTCTTAGCCATTGGGCACAGATGGCTGAGGTCCCTGGGAGCCGTCCTCCACCCTAGCCCGTCCCCCACCAGGAGCTCTGAGGAGGAACCAAGAACATCTGCCATCTTACTCTTGACCTCTGTCTTCCTTGGCTTGGAAATCAAGGATGATAAAAGTGTGCAGTTGGCCACAGGGAACTGGGCCCTAGATTTTTCCAGACTCTACACTCACCTCCAGACCTCTGGGCCTCAGGGAAGAGGAAATATCCAAAGAGCTCAGATTGTAGCTGAGGTGGAAATGGCTGATAATAGCACGATCTGCCACTCTCCCAGGTGTTGACATTTGCATTGTAATGGAGACGGTTAATGCCTTCAGCTGGAGTGACTAATATGTTCTTTCAGTTGCTGCTGGAAGTACGGGGAGAGCCTTTGC
Organism: Balaenoptera borealis; assembly: GCF_965194805.1. Taxonomy (NCBI): domain Eukaryota; kingdom Metazoa; phylum Chordata; class Mammalia; order Artiodactyla; family Balaenopteridae; genus Balaenoptera; species Balaenoptera borealis. Next base: position 69,164,617 of record NC_138862.1, read on the forward strand.
GGCCCAGGGCCTTTTAATGCCCTCTAGTCACAATACTAGATCACTCCTGATCCACAGCTGCCAACCCTTTGGATTGTACTGCCCACATTCCACGCTTTATCTGTGTTCCTGTTCTTGACTTTGCTTTCTTGCACTTTCTCCTGAATCCTTTTTTCCTAGAAGTATGGGAACATCCCCATGAGTCACTTATTCTTTCAACACACATAAACTGATTACCCATTTCAAGCAGAAAACTATGCTGGACATAGTCGAGTGGGGGGAGCCCAAGAAGTATGCCAGCAAGATGCCATCCCCAAGAAGTCAGAGGTGAGGAAATCACAGAAAGAGCTGGAGAACAGCACAGTGCCAGCAGAGCTGGGCTTTGCAGCATATGCCAAGTACTTCTTGAACAAACAGACGGCTGAGAACTAATAGGAGAAAGTATTCTTATAGGCGGGGGGAGCAAGAGGCTTCTGGGAGATGTGAGAAGGGGACAGAAGTGCGTGTGGGAGTTGGATATACAACAACTGGATGGAGTTTTGAGGATTCAAAACATTCCTCTAGTCACAAAAGACCACGTATTGTATGATCCACATATTATATGAAATGTCCAAAAGAGGCAAATCTATAGAAACAGAAAAGAGATCATTGAGTGCCTAGAGCTGAGGGGAAATGGGTGTAGGAGATGGGGATTAATTGCTAATGAGTACAATGGGATGGTGAAAGCTGTTCTAAGATTGTGGTGATGGTTCCACAACTCTAAATATACTAAAAAAAAAATTGAATTTCATACTTTAAATGGATGAACTTTATGGAATGCAAATTATATCTTAATAAAGCTGTTTAAAAATGGGGAAAAAGTGGGATCCAAAAAGACCATTCCTTCAGTAATCCTGCTTAGTTATAGAAGGAACACCCTAGTTTTAAGTTCCTAGTCTTTTCCTGTATGAAGGCTCTTTTTTTTTTTCTCCTGGCCTCACCACATGGCTTGTGGGATTTTAGTTCCCTGACCAGGGATTGAACCTGGGCCCTCAGCTGGGAGAGCATGGAGTCCTAACCACTGGATTGCCAGGGAATTCCCCGAAGGCTCATTTTTAAGGTAAAAAACTTGCGAGGACCTCAACATGGTATATATGTACTTTTAGTTAAGAAAATACATAATGGTAAAAAGCTATTATAAATTTAGATTTTCATTTAGTAAATGAATTAATACTTTACTAAGCCCAGTAGTATTTATATATGGTAGAAAAGTAGTTCTGTATTTGTACGGGAGCATTTTATATGCCTAAGACAAGGCTTAGTGGCCCTCTCTCAAAATCTCCTTGGTCCTTTGGGGTCCTCAACCCACAGTTTTAGAATCCTGGTCCATGTTCTACCAAGGCGTGTTTGATTCAGCTTCTCTGTCAGGCGAATGCTTATGGGTGGGGATCCATTAGCAGAAAATGTGATACAATTTCCATCTCATGATGTTTCTGCCTCTTCAGCTGCTCAGGCAAAATGGCACCCTTTCTCCTCCCAAACCAATGAGCTTCGCTGAGAGCAGATCCAGCACAGAAGACAGCCAGAGCCATGCCGGTTGGCAGACACTTGTCTTTAGCAAATGTAATTAAAGGCAGCAGCAAGTAAGTGCCTATTAATTTTTCATTAGAAAAGTCAAAGGCAACCTTCTTGGAAAGCAGCATCATTGAACTTCAGCCTTGCTGTTAAAACCAGGCTTTCCCCCACTGTGTATATCTTCTTCCATGAGTACACACACATACACACACACACACACAGAGTGAGTCCACAACCTCTTTATCGAGTGGGAGAGAAAGAGTCAGAGACCATCACCCCTATACCCTTCAGAGGTTATTTTGTCCCATCCCCTGTCTCAAATTACCCCAATGTCTATCTGCATATGTAACTGCCTATGTATATGAACTTTATACAATATACTGATCTCTCCCTAAATTGTGTTTACATACCATTTGTGTAATTTGAACCGGATCTTAGATGCCCTTGGGGAGATGACTATTCAAAGCTCTCTATGATGATTCCTTTTGTAAAGAATACACAGTGCTTGCACTCTGACCTGTTTTTTTTTAATAAGCCAGGGGCAATATGTGAGTCAAGAAGAGGGGATTCGGGACTGGGGCCCAATCTGGCCCTATCAGCTGGCTCTCTGTTGGTAGGCAGAGCCGATTCAGCCGGCTCTAGGCATCAGTTAGCTAATCTCTTTCTTTTCCTCCTTGTACTTCCTTACTAAGGCATCCCACCTGATGAGAAAACAGTCTTTCCACTCAACACAGAGGACTGAGGGAAGAGCGCTAAACTTGGGGTCAGAATACCTGGAGGGTCTACACCAGCTCTACCACTTTCCAGCTGTGTGATATCCGACAAGTCACACGTCACCTCTCTGAACTGCAGTCCCAGCAAGGGTAACTGCTCTCCTACCCTTCACGATTTGTTATGAGGATCCGGACAATGATGTGAAATTCCTTTTCAAATTATTCACCATTCTGTAAAATGGGAATCATTCTTAATAATAACGAATTAATAAAGTCATTCTTAATAAATCCAGATACTCATTTAAGAGGTTAGCATGGAATGAGGTACATCTCTCAGGGTCTCAGGCTCTTGCATACATTTATAGATGACTGTGATAAATATTTTTCTGTCTGTGCTGCGTGTGTACCAGCTCGCCTAGTAGTCTGGGAGATCTACCCTTTCATCTCTGCTGTGTTCAAAGCAGGGCCCCCAGGGCCATGCAGATGAGATCTCTGTTCTCAAAGACCTTCCCTCTTTCAGGATTCTGACAGACTGCAGCCTGTCTGTCCTGCAGACGGGAGAGCTGCGCCCTCCCGCAGGCGTGGGTGGTGATTAGAGTGGCCTGTGAGGCGCTTGAGTGGTGCTGAGTGTTGTTTCTCCTCTCACTGGCCAGTCTGCTTGGCCTTGGAGTGGTTTGGTCCAGTCTCTGTATCCCTGACTGTGAATCTGTGGTTAGGGATGGTAAACTAAGCCGTGTTAGCGATCGTGCTGGGGCTGGCTGACCTTCCCCAAGCTAGGATAATCTCTTTCCCTGGCAACAGGCAGAAGCACCAAGGGACAGTGACAGATTGTGAAATCCTGGGGCTGGGCTTTCTAGAATTACTTAAAAAGAGAAAATTGTAACAATACCTTGCATTTGTGTAGTGCTTTTAAAAAAGAAAGAAAACAGTTTTTTAAAGCTGTTCAAGGAGAAGGCAGCTTTGGAATTGTCTGGTAGAGAGCAAACCAGATGGGTAAGAAATGTATTGTCTTATTCTTATCAACTCAGTAACAATGAGAGTGTTAGGAGAAATCTCTCCTCTCCCCCCACCCCCTGCCCCCCACACACAGGTGGGGATACAGAGGAAGAGAGAAGTAGAGTGACTTGATCAATATTACACAGCATTAGGGGCAGAATTTGACCTAAACTTCTTGACTTTTATTGTCAACCCAAAGCAGGCAGAGGATGAAGAAGCTGAATGACCTAACAGTTTGTTATGTCCGCCTGAGATTCTGGCATGTAGACAGCTCTTCCTGAGTCAGACTTTGTACTTGGTCCTCTGGGGCATACAAGAATATGCTTCACTGCTTGTAGGTCTGAAAGCAATGAAGAAATGTAGGGGTGGCACATGAGAAAAATTGCCGTCCTCTTGCAGGGTACCTACCAAGGATCTTTAAGCAAGGCAGGGGCAGACTCAACAGGCAGGGATGGATGGGACTGCTTGTGTTGCCTGGGGAGTTTCAGTGCTGTGTGAAGATTTAAAGAAGGTATCAGCAAACTCTGACCACTGGGCCAGACGTGGCCACTGCCTGTTCTTAGACATAACGTTTTGTTGAAACACAGCCACACTCATTTATTTTTGTCTCAGCCTGCTTTTGCACTACATGCAGACTTGAGTAGTTATGACAGATTGGATGGCCCACAAAGCCTAGAATCTGTACTGTCTGATCCTTTAAGAAAAAGTTTGCCCACCCGTGCCTCACACCATACACATAAAAATTAACTCAAAATTTATTATAGGGACCTCCCTGGTGGTGCAGTGGTTAAGAATCTGCCTGCTGATTGAACACAGGTTCGATCCCTGATCTGGGAAGATCCCACATGCCACGGAGCATCTAAGCCTGTGCGCCACAACTACTGAGCCTGCGCTCTAGAGCCCGAGAGCCACAACTACTGAGCCCGTGTGCCACAACTACTGAAGCCCGTGCACTCTACGGCCTGCATGCCGCAACTACTGAGCCCGCGTGCTGAAAACTGCTGAAGCCTTTGCACCTAGGGCCTGTGCTCCTCAACAAGAGAAGCCACCGAATGAGAAGCCCACGCATAGCAACAAAGACCCAACACAGCACCCCCGCCAAAAGAAAAATTTATTATAGACCTAAATGTAAAACTTCAAATTGTAAGAAGAGTACACAGGAGAAAATCTTTGTGACCTTGGGTTACAAAGATTTCTTCACCACACCAAAAGTACAATTCATTATTTTTCAAATTATTCAAAAAATTTTTTGGTAAATTGGCCTTAGCCAAAATTAAGAACTTTTCAAAAGACATTGTTAAATGAATGAAAAGACAAGCCACAGACTGGGAAAAATTATTTGCAGATAAACATATCTGGTAAAGGATTTGTAGGCAGCATCTAAAAAGAACTCTAAACGTGATAATGAGTAAAGATCCCAATAAAAATGGGCAAAAGATTTGAACAGACACTTCACCAAAAAAGGGTGAAAATATACAGATAACACATAAGGACATGAAAAGATGCTCAACATCATTAGCCATCAGGGAAAAGCAAATTAAAAATCACAATGAGGGGCTTCCCTGGTGGCGCAGTGGTTGAGAATCTGCCTGCCAATGCAGGGGACACGGGTTCGAGCCCTGGTCTGGGAAGATCCCACATGCCGCGGAGTGACTAGGCCCGTGAGCCACAATTGCTGAGCCTGCGCGTCTGGAGCCTGTGCTCCGCAACAAGAGAGGCCGCGATAGTGAGAGACCCGCGCACTGCGATGAAGAGTGGCCCCCACTTGCCGCAACTAGAGAAAGCCCTCACACAGAAACGAAGACCCAACACAGCCATAAATAAATAAATAAATAAATAAATAAATAAATAAATAATTTAAAAAAAAATCACAATGAGATACCACCACAAACCATAAGAATGGCTAAAATTAAAGAGTGATCATACCAAGTGTTGGACAGGATATGGAGCAACTGGAACTCTTATATGCTGCTAGTAGAAATGTAAAATGGTACAACCCCTGTGAAATAGCGTGACAGTTTTTTTTAAAGTTAAGCATTCACGTACTACATAGTCCATCAATTTCACTGCTAGGTATTTACCCAAGAAAAATGAAAGCATATAAGAATATGTTCACACAAAGACCTGTACACTAATATTCATAGCAACTTTATTCATAACTAAAAACAACCCAAATATCCATTAACAAGTGACTAGATAAACACGTTTGGTATATCCATGTAATGGAATACTACTCAGCGATACAAAGGGATGAACTATTGATACATTCAACAACATGTATAAACCTTGAAATGATTATAATAATTATCCTGACTGGAAGAAGCCAGACAAAAGAGAGTATATACTGTATGATTCCATTTATAAAAAGTTCTAGAAAATGCAAACTAATCTATAGTGATAGAAAGCAGCTCAGTGGTTGCCTGGGAATGGCAGGGAGGCAAAGAAGAGCAGAAGAGATTGACTGAAAGGGAAACTTGGGCCAGGGGTGGGGGGGGGGATGGTAATTGATGTTCATTGTCTTGATTGTGGTGATGGTTTCACAGGTAAGAGTGTGTGTGTGTGTACATATATATGTCAAAACATCAAATTGTACACTTTAAATATGTGCAGACAGTAAAGCTACTTTTTAAATTGAGGTAAAATTGACATGTAACATTATATATAAAGCTATTTTTTAAAAGGAAGAAAAAACCCTGAGCTTGTTATTTCTTTCTTGAAACACTCTGTGCAGTTTGAAGCAGCCAGCCCCCTCCCCAGGTTTTATATTCCTTATTCTCACTATAATGATTTATCTCATCAGCAACCCTGTCCTCCAAAGCCTCACCTTCCTCCTAGGTGACCACAGGTGATAACTGTACTGCCATGGTGTGGTATGGACTACCAGAATACTATCTCCTCATGTTAATAGGATCATTGTTGCCTTTGGATCCAATTAGGTCAGATATCCAACCTTAGATTCTCATTTCTTTGAGAGTCTATTGCTGGCCACCATCCTAGTATCAATCAGTCTATCGATGAGGGTTAATTACAGAGAACTGAATTCACAACAACTAACTGAAGCAGAAAGGAATGTGTTAAAAGTTGCTGGGGACAAGTTCAAGGAGGAAGGTCTCAGTCATTTCTGAATATGGGAATTACCTCAGTATGTGGGGAATGATTTGATTGTAGAATAATTAAATCTACATTATAGAAGTACCTTTTTAATGGTGTTTCCTGCCCCCCACAACACATAATAATTTCCCAAACCCTCGTCTTGTGAAATATCTAGAAAAACTCCAGGGATAGAGAACCGGGGATCAATGGCTTATTCCAGGGATAATTCCCTGGGGTAGGGAAAGGACAAGGTAAACCTGGAACACCTTGTTGGGCTAGAAAGCAAAGAAGCCCTCAAAGATTAATGAGGACATGTCAAAAGAACACAGGACACTGCATATCTATAAAAATGGCTAAAACGAAACAACAAAAACTCGACAAGTTCACAAGAAGAGATTCTGGCCGACTCCAGGATGGCTCAGGGACCCAGCCACCTGCCGTGCAGGGAGACACCTCACCAGATAGCACCTGGATATGGATCGAAGATACAGCATCAGCCTCCCTGGAAATCTTTGAAGAACCGGAGGAAAGTGTCCTGGTAGAAATCAGGAGCCCTGGGTTCTGCTGCTAACCTGCCTTGTACCTGCCCACGGGCAGGTCTTTTCCTCTTCTGAGCCTCTGTGTCCTGTGTGTTCAATAAGGGGAGGAGGCACCCTAAGTGTTTTCAAATTGAGTTTCCTGCAGCCCTAGGACCCCTTGGATTGCCTTGGGACACCGCAAGGAGAGCCAGGGTTAGGGGTGAGGTCCACCTAGAACAGCCCTGCTTTTATCTGTTTTATGTTTGGCAGATATAACTCTCAGTTGACAAACTCAGGAGGCACAGAAAATATCAATTCCTCTAGTTTCTAAATTTCTAAATTAATTTCTGACTCCCATGACCTAGTCCCAGAAGCTGGATGAAATACTCACCCCAAATATTCTTGGATTTCTCCTCTCAGATTGTGCCTCACTTCCAGGACACGGGTGTCCACTAAAAAGCCATGTCTCTGTCCAGTGGTCTCTGTGAGTCCAGCTGTCTCTGCCGATTCTGTGCCACTCCTGGAACATGGGTGCCTTTTGGAAGCTGACCAATGTCCCCTCTGCCTTTCTCTTCCTCATCCCACAGACCCCTTTCTCTAGCCCACCCTCCACCCTGGGAAAACTCTTCCTAGCCTGGGGGAATTCCCTTTTGTGTTTCTTTAAGACATTCATTCAGTCAATGCCAGTGAGTCCCCGTCATGGGTTGAACTGTGTTCCCCCCAAAAAGATATGTTGGAGTCCTGACCTCCAGTAACTCAGAATGTGACCCGATTTGGAGAAAAGGCCTTTAAAGAGGTGATTAAGTTATAATAAGTCTATAATCCAATATGACGGCTGTCCTTATAAGAAGAGGAAATCTGGACACAGGTAGGCATGGAGGGAAGATGATGTGAAGAGACAGAGAGATGACGACCATCTACAAGCCAAGGAGAGAGGCCTGGAATGAAGAGTTCCCTCACAGCCCTCAGAATGAACCAGCGCTGCTGACACTTTGATCTCAGACTTCCAGCCTCCAGCACGGTGACAATACGTTTCTGGTGTTTAAGCCACTCAGTGTTTTGTGGTATTTGTTTTGCGGTATTTGTTTGCAGCCTAGGGCTGCAGGAAACTCAATTTGAAAACACTTAGGGTGCCCCCTCCCCTTATTGAATGCAGATTCCTTCTGCCTCTTTTACTTCCCTTGCAAACCCTTTAAGTCCTCCTGGGCATTGTTAGCTCTCCTAACATCTGATTGAATGGGAGAAAGGGATAGGGAAAAACACAAGTAAATGTTTCATAGTTTCATTCAGCTACACATACACAGGCGAGCAGAGAATCGGAGGCTTAACTGCTTAAAAAATCACTAGGCTGATGAGTTGATGATTGTTGTCATTGGGTGATGGGTCCATGGGGGTTCATTGGACTATACTCTCTACTTTTGTGTATATTTGAAATTTTCCATTATAAACCATTAGAGAGAAAAAAGGAGAGAAAGAGAAGGAAAGCATCACTGCACACCACTGGACCAAAAGATGATGCAGGTGCTTCCATCTCTAGAGTTTCTCACGGTAGCATCTGCCCCTCTCCTTGTCCCTACCAGCCAGACTCTGCTGACAGCATCAAGAATTAACCCTCGCCCCATCCCCAGCTGAGGCCACTGTCACCAGAGCCTGTGCCCAACTTTTAGCCTGGAGACTTCCTTCTCCAGCCAGGCTTCAGCACTGAGGCCTTTGCAGCCATGGAGCAGCTGCAGCTGCGCAGAGCAAGGATGGCAGACAGACCCTCCTGGATCTCAAATACGCAGCAAACCTCATCACCACCTGGGCTGTCTCGCTGGGTCCTCTTGGATGGCTCCTCGCTCCAGCTCCTCTCTCTCCTTTTAGGAGTTGTTTCCCCTGCATCCTCTTATTATCACTTATCATACCAAATAACTACCCCAATATTACTAATGATCACTCAAATTACATCCTGAGACACAGCTACAGTGCCTCATGCCCATGACTCCCCATCATCAAAAGCTCTCCCCGACCCTCAACTCTGGGGCAGGGTGAAAGAACCCATAAAAACAGCATTACTAGGGCTTCCCTGGTGGCGCAGTGGTTAAGAATCCGCCTGCCAATGCAGGGGACACGGGTTCGATCCCTGGCCAGGGAAGATCCCACATGCTGCGGAGCAACTAAGCCCATGCGCCACAACTACTGAGCCTGTGCTCTAGAGCCCGCGAGCCACGACTACTGAAGACCACGTGCCTAGAGCCCGTGCTCCGCAACAAGAGAAGCCACCGCAATGAGAAGCCCACGCACCGCAACGAAGAGTAACCCCTGCGTGCCGCAACTAGAGAAAGCCCACGCACAGCAACGAAGACCCAACACAGCCAAAAATAAAAAACAAATAAATAAATTTAAAAAACAAACAAACAAACAAAACAGTATTACTCGTGGCATTTTAAATGAGTTCAGGATACTGCTGGTACCAGGGTCACATTACTCCTGGCACTATGGTTAAGTAGTCAATAAACAGCAGCCCAACAGTTCTCAGCTTCCTTGTGCCCCTTTCAGGGGCCACTCTTTATGTTTTCCCTTCTAATTCCTCTTCTAAACTCACTTCTTCCTTTAGAGCCCACTAGTGCTGAAATTTCCATTGGCAAAACGCGAAAAGGAAAATGGGCTTTTCATGGGATTGATTTAATGAAATTTAAGAAAACTGTCCTTTTATTTTAGGATTATGTTCTTCCTATTTTCTGGTCTTAAAGTATGTTTTCTCCCATGAAACGGTGATATCAGTGTACCGCAATATATAAGCTGGGGTTTAATTGCAGGTATAGCAGTCACTCTAGCTATTTTAAGCAGGAAATAATTTAATACAGGGATTTAGGACTTTACAAGATCATTGGAAGGGCTGGTGGAGCAGAGGTAGGCTGGGCTTCTAAGAGAAACTCCCAGAAGAATCGGCCTGCCAGGAGCCCTGCCATCTCTGCCATGATCAGGAATCTGGGGAATCAGGGAGCCGTCTGCCGGCTCCAGGACCACATCACCCCCGGCAGTGATCCACACGATTCACATCAGCAAAAGGGATGCCACATGTTTGCCCCTTGACACACCAAACTAGAGCCTGGGCCTGGAATCTCTGCTACTGCCACCCCAGGAGAACCAAATGTTTTTGTCTCCCCGCTAGTCAGGAGAAACTGCAGCAGCGCAAAAGCACACGGTTGGCCACGCACTGCCTTCTCAATCTCAGGCCAGCGCGTCTGCCTGGCAGAGGGCAGGTCATGTGTGCGCCTAGAGCTGTAAGGCCTGCTGCACAAAGGATGGAGCTGCTTGAGCCAGTCTGCAATTCTGTTGCTCAACTCCCACATTTTACTCAGGTGTGAAATCCAAAATTTCCAGTGGGCACGGGGTGGGGGTGGGATCAGTGCTCTAGAGCGTCCCCATCAAGGACAGAAATTAAACTACTTAGATACGTACCCAATATCTAATAAACATAGGAAGAGGTGCTCTTCCTCATGAGTCACCAAGAGGATATGAATTAAAATCACGATTAAAATCACTACTGCACACCCACTAGCATGACTAAAAAGAAAAAGAGTGACAACACCAAGTGAGCGCAAGTATGCAGAGCGAGGAGAGCTCCCGTTCACTGCTGGTGGGAGCGCGTGCTGGTACAAGCACTTTGGAAAATTGTGTGGCGGTACCTACTAAATCTGTAAGTACAGATGACTTCTGACCCACTAATTCCACCCTAATTCCATCAAATAAAAACAGGCATGAGAATGTTCATGGCACCACTATTCTTAAGAGCCCGAAACTGAAGACAGCCCAAATGTCCATCGACAGGAGAATTAATAAATAAGCTGGAGTATATTCACATAATGAAACACTACAGAGCAATGAGAACCAATAAACCACAATGGCGTGCAGCTGCATCAGGGGATATTAAGCCAAAAAAGAGACACAAAAGAGCGCATTCCATGTGTTTCCAATTAAACAAAGTGCAGAAGCAGGGGCTTGGGAGTTAGCATAGTGGGTCTCCTTGCAGGTAGATAGGAACTGGTAGGGAACGCGAAGCAGGTTTCTGGGGTGTTGGTCATGGTTTTTTTCTTGACAGGGATGCTGGTTACACATGTGTGGTTACACACTGGGAATTTCTGTCTTGCTGTACACATGATGCATGCACCTTTTAATGTATATATATACGTCAATTAAATTTACAAAATGAAACAGACAACTTAGCTTTCAATCTTTCCCTAAGCACCTTCCCACCCCCCACCCTGATAACAGTGATGGTTCCATTTAGGGAACACCTACCGTGAGCCAGGCGCTGCACGTCACACTGCTGATTCTCACTATCTCCGGGCGAGGTGAAAGGTCATTTTGCGGACGAGGCACCAGAAATGAAGAGTAATTGCACAGCTTGTCCAAAGCCATCCAGTGGACAGCGGTTGAGCCATGAGTCAAACCCACAACCCTACAGCTTGTGCCTTTCCCATTCAGAAGCCCATTGCTTCTCCAGTATGCTTGGTCTCTTTTCATGGTCTGCAGCCTGGCTGGGTATGTGGTTCTTTGCCAAAGATTTGGCTCTCTCCCTGTCCCCTCCCCTCTGCCCCATTTCCCCTCTGCAGGAAATGCCAGCAGCTGCCACCATCGCCAAGCACCCTAGAGGGCAACATGCTGTTCCTTGATGACAAACCCCAGGGAGCCACCAACAGTTACTGTCACCACAGGAGGGTGGTCTAGCATTCCAGAACTTGTCCTTGCCCTTGTGCCAGCCTCTCCTGGGAGTGTCTGGGCAGTGTTTGGGAGCTCTGCCAAGCCAGGGCCTACAGGAGCAGGGCTGGCAGATTTGCACCCATGACTAGCCCCCTGTGACCATGTCTGGGAGGCCCTGGATACTCTCAACCCTCACACCCTGACTGGTTCTTAGAGGAAGTTCCTGATGCCCTGGGGAGGCCCCTCCCACAGGCCTTGGGAGTGGCCTGAAGGGCGTGCTCCTCCTCCTTCGCCCCTCCCACACTGGCGATGTCAGTGCCTGGTGTCTGTGCAGTGAAAGGAAGTGCTGGGTGCTGAGCTAGGCACGGAACTGTAGGGTCAGATGTGATCGAAAAAGATGCAGTGTCCCTGCCCGCAAGTAGCTAACAGCCTTGGTGGTGACAGCACCTAACATTTGTCGAGCACTCACTGTTTGCTGGCACTGTTTCTACCTCTTTATAGGCGTTATCTCATTGAGGACTTAAAAGAACCCTTTGAGATAGGTACTCTGATTTCCATTTTATAGATGAGGGAACCCAGGCTCAGAAGTTGAGTGACTTGCATGGCAGGCCCTCTAAGCTGGCCCCGTCTTCCCCTCCTCTTCACGTCCACCATCCTCGTGTAACCTCCCACAGTTTGAGCACAGGCTGGACTTACCGCCTCACTTCTAATGCCTAGAATAGGGTAGAAGTAATGAATGTTGCTTCTGAGACTGAGTTATAAAAAGGCCGTGGCTTCCATCTTGGGCACACTCTCATTTTCTGGGATCACTCGCCCTGGGGGAAGCCAGCTGCCTGGTGGCGAGGCAGTCTAGTGGAGAGGTCCCTGCAAGTACATTTGGAAGCTGCTCCTCCCCCAGGTGAGCCTGAAGATGACCGCAGCCTCAGATGACGTCTTGACCGCAGCCTCATGAGAGACCCCAAACCAGAAGCATGCAGGAAGCTGCTCTCACGTCCCTGACCCACAGAACCATGAGATAGTAAATGTTTGTGGTTTTAAGCAGCCGAACGCTGGGGGGATCTGTTATGTAGCAATACCTGGCTAATCCATTTGCCTGCACTCATGCAGAGAGAGCTGGAATTGGGACCCAGATGTGTCTGACTCCAAAGTCCCCACTCTTAACCACTCCTGGTACTGTTTCCCCTGAGTCGTGGAAGGAACACATCAATGCCTGAAGTGAACTGAGACTGCCTAGAACTAATGATGAGGCTGGGAGCCGAGGAACTTAACCGTTCTGTGCCTCAGTTTTCTCATATATAAAATGAGGATGATAATAATACCCAATTTCATAGGGTTGTCATGATGATTAAGCGAGTTTATACATGTGAAGCTCTTAGAACCTAGTGAACATTCAAAAAGAGATAATATTAGTATTAGAGGAAATAATGTGTGCAAATATTAAATGAAAGAAGATTCGGCTCAGCTCAAGCTCCTCTTAAAAATCAGTGTTCTTGTTTGCAAAATGGAGATAACAATATTGTCAGTCCTTGTCGTCAGGATTAGGTGACTCAGCACAGTGTCTGGAACATACTAGAAGCTTCCTAAATGGCACCTAAAGCATGATGATCATGACTAATGTTCTAAGGGTAGCACGTGGAGGATGAGTGACCAGTGAGTACTGTGGCAGTCCAGCCCCTGTTGGCCCCACTCTCCTGAGACACCTCACATTCCCCTGCGCTGGGGTCTGGGAGCCGGCTGAAGGTGGAGGCCGGGATGAGGGTGTGGGCAGAGAGCCTGTGGTTCATGGGAAATCCATGAAGACTCCTAGACCTTCCTTCTGGTCCTTGAGGATGTGCTCCCTTAGAGCACTGTGCTGGCAGCTAATAGGTCCCTCAATCCTCCAATTATGGGATTATGTTAACAATCCCAAGAAGGAAATTGGTTCCATGAAAATCCCCAAGTCCCTGGGGCTGAAAGGCTTAATGAGTTCCCAGCACCAAGGATGCCACCACTTCTCATTCCAATTGATCTTTCTTGCAATTCCATGGTTTGTGTACAAAATGTACTCCAAAAGAAATAAATAAGTAAATAACACAAAAAAAGATGGGCCTTACTCTGCAGCCCTATGTGGAAATGTTTGAGAAAATGTGATGACCATCTTTGTTCAAAGATTTGGAGATTTGGGAAACATGTTTGTATAACTTTCCCAATTTCTTATTGAGTTTTTTAGCATAGTGAAGTACCAGATACCATAAAGAAAACACAAAACACATAGTCCCCAAAATGATACCAGAACATACTTTTTAAAAAGTACAGGAACTTCCCTGGTGGCGCAGTGGTTAAGAATCCACCTGCCAATGCAGGGGACACGGGTTTGAGCCCCGGTCTGGGAAGATCCCACATGCCGCGGAGCAATTAAGCCTGTGAGCCACAACTACTGAGCCTGTGCTCTAGAGCCTGCGAGCCACAACTACTGAGCCCATGTGCCACAGCTACTGAAGCCCACGCGCCTAGAGCCCATACTCCGCAACAAGAGAAGCCACCACAATGAGAAGCCCGCGCACCACAATGAAGAGTAAACCCCACTCGCCACAACTAGAGAAAGCCCACGCGGAGCAACAAAGACCCAACGCAGCCAAAAGCAAATAAATAAAATAAATAAATTTATTTTAAAAAAAAAGTACAACTGCAGAGCAGCCCAAATGTTGCCTTTTTCACCGAGGTCCAACAACGCTGGCTGTGAACTTCAGGCAGGAAAGACTTGGATTGTGATCCTGTCTGAGGCAGATCACTTCCCGTCTCTGGATTTTCTCATCCACAAAGTGTCAGGCTTAGATCTATCACTGGTTTTCAAGTTGGGTACCTTGGAGCTCCTGGGGGTGCCCTGGGAGGTGTTCCAACCCCTAAAAAATCAGAGCTCCTCCCCTTTTTTCAGCCTCACATTTTAGGATTCAGATTCTGATTTTTTTGGAAAAGAGCTTTTCCTGCTTAGGAAAAAAAAAAAAAAAGACTTGAAAGCTACTTTCTTTGGTCATCTCTAAGGTCCTGTCTAGTTCTGGTAACATTAGAGTCTGTGTTCAAGAGGAGGGAAAGGGTGGTAAAAATGGCATAGGAAACACAGGAGTCAGACTCAAAGGAGAACTTCCCTAATAGCAAAGAGCATGGAAGGAGTAACATGGAAGGAGAGCTGAGGAACTTTCATTTGCAGGGATCTTTGAGAAGAACAGCAGAAGGGCTTAGATGCAAGGAGGTAGGTGAGCTGATTCCATGGCGGGAGGATTCCACCGCCCTGTGAAATTCCTACATGGGCTGAGCAATTCCTGGATGGGGAAAGGCCCTGCAGACCAGAAGGCACAGCCTCTCTTCTACATTTCTTTCCTTCTACCTGAACTTAACGCCTCCCAGCTTTGCAACCTGAGTCACACATTCAACAAACATCCAGGAGTGCTTACTACGTGCCAAACCCAGTGCGAGTTCTGGGGATGCAGCCGTGAACAAGGTGAAAATCCCTGCCCTCTCAGAGCCTGCGTTCTAGAGGGCGGCACAGAACTTGACCTACAAATGGCAGTCATTTAGTGCCACCCATACTAGGGCTCCAAGAAAGAAATACAGAACTACAAGAACGACCGCAGGAGCTGGGACCCAGGGGTTACTGGGGTGGGGCTTCTTTGAGGAGTGATGTTTGAGAGAGAGGTGAGAATTAACCAGGTGGAGAGGAAAGAGGACCCCATCCCACAGAGGGAGCCACAGGGAGGGTCTTCCAGCCTTTCCCTCTGATGCACAGACATGGTTCCAATTTCTACATTAATGAATTTGTGCCCTGGGTGGTCTCACTGTCTGCATTAGCTTCCCCACCCGTCCTCTGGTGCATGCTTCTCAAACCTGAGTTTGCATCAGAATCAGCTGGGCGCTTGTGAAAACCACGTCCCTGGGCCCCGCCTCCCAAGTCCTGAATCAGTGTTGATGAGGTGGAAGCCTCCCCAGACCACACCTGAGAGGTGCTGCCGGCTCAGGGGTAACCTCCCTTCAGAGCCTCACTGGACACCCACCTGTCAGAGAGACGGGCGGCTCCCTGCCTGGTGTGATGCTGGCACGAGGCAGCTCTCAGGGGGAGGTGGCACCCCTTCCCTCCACCTCAGGCCCCTCAGCTGTTCTGCCGAGAGGGAGGGCAGGCTGCCTGGCCAGGTTTCAGTCCCTCAGCCCCCAGTATTTCTGTCTGCCTTCCACTAGCCCCCAGCCCTGCTGACCAGCGAGGTTCCCCTCAGGTGGGAGGGCAGCAGGTAGGGGAGTTGGTCAGCTTTGCAGGCCCATTTTCCAACTGGAACAATGTCTGGTCGAGGGAGCCGAAGGGAAGGATGTTGGGGGAAGATTGCCCCCCAGGAAGGCCAGCCCCGCAGGGGGAAGGCCCACTGATGTTCAAGCCTAGGGTACGGGAGACGCCCCGAGAAGGCTTTGCGGCCCAGCGCCAGCAGCTGCCTGAAGCCTGCTTCTGTGACATGCTGCTCGTCCTCAGTCACAGGCCTCTTCGGCTGGGAACAGGGTCAGCGCTACCGATTCCCACCGCGACAGGCCTCTCACACGTGGTGCGTGGGCCTGGGTGTCGGCTCCACAAGGCCTCATCTGTCTCTGCCTTGTTCGTGGGGCCACCCTCAGTGCTCAGCACATGCTCTGGCCTGGAAGAGATGCTCCCCAATATGTGCTGAATGATGACAGGCGAGGAGGAGCTGCAATGCAGCAGTTAAGAACGTGGGCTCTAGAGCGGGACAAACCTGGTTTCAAATCCTGGCTCTGAACTTACCAGCTGTGCGTCTTGGGTAAGTTCCCAGCCTGTGAGAGCCTCATTCTCTTCGTCTGTGGATCAGTGATGGTAATGGCAGCAGCTACTTCATGGGGCCCCCAGAAGAGCAAGTGAGACCGGGTCTGGAGGTGTCAGTGCAGACACTGGCCACAGTGCCCAGTGAGTGTAAACTACTCGTGTTGCCATGGAAGGGACCTGGGGTGTGTGGTCTTGAGAAGGGCTCGGTGTGGTGGGCCACAGAGGGGATCAAGAGTCCAGGGCTGCAAAGGGGCTTTTCCTCAAAGGAGGCTGGCCGGCCATGGTTTAACCCCACCAAGGAGAGAACTGTCGTACGATGTGAGAACACAGAATGAAGCTGGATGAGAGAAAAGCTTCTCGCTGAGAATGAACCCAGAGGGTGGCAGGAACCCATGGAGGTCTTGCAAGGGTCCCTCAGGGCTCTTCTCTCTTCTGGAAGTGTCAGCATCACAGCTTTGCTGCACATCTTGCGTAGCTTTTCTCTCTGTGGCTTCCTGCCTCCTCCCAGCTTGGCTTTCTGGCCGGAACTGAGGAGCCATCAGCATTTCTATGGTGCTTGTCACTGTAGAAACCAGGGACAGGAGAGACAGAGAAGGAGCAAGAGAACTGAGGAAGGGGGGGTGGGGGAGGGGAGGAGGAACAGGTGGGCTAGTGACCAAGCCACTGGCCCGAGCCGGGAGTGGAGGGAGTGGGATGGCTCCCCTTGGGAGCACGATGGATCTCCTTGGAGTGAACTCAGGCACCCAGCAGAGGCTCTGAGGTCACCCCAGCCATACCCCAGCCATCCCCCAGCTCTGGAGCCAGACGACGCCTCCCCTGGCCCAGGCAAGTGGAGGGGACTGACCCCATCTGAGGCTTTTAGAGCCCCATGCAGCGTGCATGTTAAATGGGCGTCAGCAGGGTTGCTGTGCTACGTGGGAGCTTAGGAGCCCCTCAGCCGAGGACAGCAGGGCTCAGTACAAGACAGCTCTTAGCAGCAGCCACAAGAGCGACTCTGGCCAGGGACCCACTTCCACCGTGGAGGCGGGGCTGTGCCCACCTACCTCCTCCAACTGCGAAAGCCTCAGACGTGAGCAATGGGCCCGCAAATTTCTGTTTTGTTTTGTTTTGTTTTTGTTTGGGGGGTAGTGGAGACTTAGGAAACAGAGTTCAGCAGTATAATTAAGTGAAGCTAATAACAAAATTAATCTGCCACCTAATTATATACATACTGCTATTATGCTACGTAGTAATTAGTCGTAAATAGTAAACAGGCCATGAAAACAACGGTAACGGATATGCTTTTACACAGCCAGGCGGGTGGTTATGGCAGGTCTCTTTTTGTCCGGTTACCTTTCCGAGGATGTGTCACGGCTCCGGGCTGAGAGTTCACCTTGACGCCAGGTACTGTTCCAGCACATGCAATCGCTGACACTCATCAGTTGTGCCTCAGTTGTCCCCCTGGCCTGGGACTTTCTTTCCATGCTCCCATCACCCAAGGACCCGCCAGTGTCCCCCCAAGCAAGGGGTCCTCGGCCATACATTCAGCTGCTCCTTTATTTCTGCTCTGACCTTCTGGCTGCCTTCTTCCTTCAATTTATCAACAAATATCTGTGCCCCACCCTTACAGGGCAACTCTGTACCGGATGCTGGAGATACAAAGGTGAAGGGCACCAGTTAAATTATCAGGAGAAAACAGAAACATTTGGGCTTACGATGATGAGATATGCTTGCTCTATGATCACCATACCTATATTATTGCTCGCAACCAAGATCTTTTCGTATGACTCGAAAAAGTTTATATTTTTTTTAAAAGATGAATAAGATCTAGTTTTCTTTAATCTAGTTTTTTCAAAGGAGCCAATGGCAGGCTGAGGAAACCAGTCTCCATCCTTCTTGGTACAAGGCCCTGGGATAAGGCTGGAGGGGTCTGCGGAGGCCATGGAACAGCAGTGGCTCTTGTTTGGTGAGAGGAAAGGGGCTGGACATTGCTCAGGGCAAGTTTCACCGAGTGGCGTCTGGAAGGATGGGGAATGATAATAGCAGCTAGCATTGATTGCGCACTTACGTTGTGCCAGGCACTGCTCAAAGTGCTGTGCCTGCATTAACCCACGTGACCCTCACAGCATCGTGGGGCAGGTCTACTGTTGTCCCACTTTACAGAGGAGGCAACTGAGTGCAGTGGGTTGGATGGTATCCCCCAGAAAGATATGTCCAACTATTAACCCCTGCTCCCTGTGAATGTGGCCTTCTTTGGAAACAAAGTCTGCAAATATAATTAAGGATTAAGATATTTTAAGGACAAAATGAGATTATGATCTTGCCTGGAGATGAGATCATTTGGCATCATTTGAGATGAAATCCAATGACTGGTGTCCCTATGAGAGAAAGGAAAGGAGAGGGAGATTTGAGACAGAGACTTGGGGGAGAAGGCCAGGTGAAGACAGAGGCAGAGACTGGAGTTATGTGGCCATAAACCCAAGGAAACTAGAGCCTGCAGAAGCTGCAAGAGACAAGTGAGGATTGTCCCCTAGAGCCTCCAGAGGGAGGACGGCCCTGACGTCCTTGTGCTGTAACAAGCTCTCCTCTGGAGAACCTGGGTCACCGTGAGTGATCTCCCCCATCTCCCCTGCCCCCCAGAGTCCTTCAGATCCACGTCAAGGAAGGGTAAGCTACCTCCCCTCACCGGGTGGCGGTCAGCGGACCCAGGGAACCTGGTCTCAGACTTGCCGGCCCCTGTGGTGTATGCTCAGCCCACCAGGAACAGCCTGGCTTCAAGGGTGAGCAGGGCCTGTGGTCACTGTCGGGGGAGTGCTGCAGGCCGACGGAGCCCCCAGGTGGAGAGGCCGGGTTCCTGCTTTGGGGGATAGGTCTTGCTGCTTTCCCCGCCAGCAGCAAACCTGGACGCCTGTCCTGAGGGGGAGACAGGAGACTCACTGGGCAGTCTTGTCTGGCCATAATGCCAGCGATCAGGAGACTCCTGGGCCACTCAGACGACAGGGCTTCCAGTGGGGCAGGCCGAGCCTTCTGGGGGGTTGGCAAGGGGTGCGGTTCTGTGGCTCCACCGTGTCCTCACTCCTTTATCCTGATTCTCAGAGAGGGCTGGGGACTGGTTTGCTTCTCCTGGAGAAGACAGGTCTTGCTGCAGCAGGAAAGGGACTTGGGCGCTTTGTGTGGGAGATGGAAGCAGCGATCAAGGCCTAGGGAACCCAAAGGATGGGGGAGGGTAAAGTTTGGGGGGGGCTTGTGGGATAGAAATCACACTGCTTGTCCCGGGGCCCCTGAGGGCTTGGAAGTTAACACAGGGCCTCGTGGGGCTCAAGAAACCACTGTGTACCCTGAGCAGCAGCCCGAGCTCCCGGGGGAACTACCCCTCAGGAGGGTGGAGCCACAGCTCAGGGCTCTGCAGGGTGAGGGGGTGGTCAGACTCCTGGCAAGGCAGCGTCCAAGCAGATTCTCTTTTCTTTGCTTATACTCCCCACCCCTGGCCCCTGCCCGGCACGTCTTCCCCTCCCAGGGTAACTACTGCACTTCTGCCAGGGTCCAAGCAAGAATGCCACGGGGCTCCACTGTGTCTGGTTCTGAGAATGTTCTTTCTCTGAGGGAGGGACTGATGGCAGTGCCCCCAGGGGCTGAAGGTCCCCTCCAGTTTCCAGGAAGGGGACCCAGACTGCAGGGGTAGAAGGAGCTGCCTCAGGCACTAGAGGGAAATCCTTTTGGCTAGGACTGAGCAGGATGACAAAAATGGGGAAGAGGGACGTGGGGACTTTGACATTTTGTGGCCACTTGAATGGGCTAATTTATGTTTCTCTGTGACAGCAAAGGAAAGAGGATTTCATTGTTGGGCCCTTGCTTTCTCTGTGTGATGGAGGGATTGGCTTGAGAAAGAGGGGGTGGGTTCTTCATGATGGTTGAACCCAGGCACTTGACTGTTTCTGGCCTCGCTTGGCTGTGCCATCACGTCGTGCTCACTGGTCACCAGCTCAGGAGCCAGGCTGGGTGGCTGCAGCTGGAGATGGTTTCAGATGGTGAGAGTGAGGCTGGGGGCACAGCACAGAGCACCCTGTGGCCTTGGGGCAACAGTAAAAGCAATATAATTAGTGCAGTCACAGAGCATGTGGGTTCTGGAACACCCTCTGGCTTTATGTCCAGGCTCGGCCACTCACCTGCCAGGTGACCATGGCCCAGTCACTTAACCTTTCTGTGCCTCAGTTTCATCATCTGTAAAATGGGAGTCCAGCAGTACTGACTTCATAGAACTGTTGGGAGAAATACACAAGTTAATATACATGAAAAAATATGAACCGTGCCTGGCACATTGTACGTGTTAAATATTAGCTACTGTTATTCTCCATGCGTCGCCCTTGCATTAGGGGCCAGCACATGGGTGAGTCACTCTGCATTTGGAGGAAGTGCCTCTGGGTTTTCATATTCCTGGGTCCCCTGGTGACATTGTCATCAAAGAAATACCAAAAGAAACCTACCCTGAGGTAATGCTGCCTGAGGGTAGAGGACATCCCGAGGAGACTTGGGGGTCCTGAGCATAGACCAAACCCCTTCTGCTCCAGGCCTTTTTCTCTCACCCTAAAGCCTCATATCAGCTGTCTTGACTTATATTTATTCCATATTGTCAGCGTTTACTCCTGCACCTGTGGATCTGATATCACCTGAGCACCTCTCCAACATATGGTCCCTCCCCTGCGCTTGACTAAATCACATGGTGTCAGGGGCCGCCTGAGAGTTCCCAGAACTCACCCCCTCATTGTTCAGAGGAGGACACTGGGACCCGTGGCAGCGAGGGAGAGAGTGACACAGCAGGGACTCTGTGATGTGGTCCTTTACAGAGTCCAGTGTACTTTCACCAAGCTGGCGCCTCCCAGTAGGAGGAGAGGTGGTTACCTTCACCCCTGGCCTTGGTCATGCCTCCACTGATGATTTCCTTCAGTCCATGACTGGGCTCCGGCTGGAAGACCCCGGGCAGATACGGGGTCTGGGCAGGCATTGGAGCTTGTCATTCGGAGGAAGGAGGGGAACACATGGTCTGAGGCCCTGGCTTGTCCTACTGGCCTGGCCTCCTCGCATGGAGCCCAGCCTGGGCCTGACCAATGTCCTCCAACCAGATGAGACCCATCATTTAAGGGAGTTCTTGCCCTCAAGGGCCAGAGGCACTGCCACCTCTGGGCCCCCTGGGGAGCAGCCTGTGCACTTGGACTACTTACTTCCTGGGACCACGAGATGAGGAAGTGGCTGAGGTTCCCACAGTGCCTGGCAAGGCGGCCACAGCCTCTGCTCTGCCCTCCACTGAAGCAAACTCAAGTCACTTTAGCCGTTTAATGAGCAGGGCAGGGGCTCATTTAATCCTCCCGGCAACCCTGTAAACTAGGTATTATTTTGTCCCTATCTTACATGTCGAAGAGGCTCAGGGAAGCGGTGAGGGCAGAAAGTGGAGCAGGAATCAAACTCAGGCCTGACTCTGAAGCTCCGCGTTGCTCTGTCTCCAAGTAACCAGGCTGGGGTCGGGGAGGTTGGTGCTGGGCAAAAATAGAACCACACAAACCAATAATATAGGGCACTAGAGAGTGGTGGAGAGAAAAATGGAGATAAATTAGGGAGACTGAGGATTACAAGAATGAGAAATTAAAGAGGAGAGGGAGAAATGACATCTTCTTTGTGTCCCTACGGCAGGGGCTATACAGCTGCTTTACACCTGCTATATACAGGTACATCTGGGTATAGTAGGAGACCCTAGATGTTTGGGCTACACATCCAAAACACAAACGAATGCACGGCCTGGTGGGGTGGCCTGGAGAACCTGCCCATCCAAAGGTAGAGCCTCCACCCTGACCCCGCCATGTGCCCTGTAGGACTGGGGCCCAGGGTTGCCAGAACTCCAGGTCATTTTTTCAAGAGAAGCAGGAAATTAATTTTTTAAAATGTGAACCCTCTTAATTTAAAAATGTTAGTAACCAAAACAGTTTAGAATATCATTTTAGACAAGGAAAAAAAAAAGCCATGTTCAGCTCACAGACTGCAGGGGTGCAACCTCAGCTTTATTGCACTTGTTTCCATGAGGATCTCACCACCAAACTGTGAGCCTTTCCAAGGCTTAAGACCGCAGGAGGAGCAGTGTGGGCTGGGGGGATTGAGAATTGAGGGCTATGAGACTGTGAGGAAGAAGCATCCAGATTTCTAGAAAGGAACCAGACTAAGTGAGACCAATGCATTGCCAAAAAGATGCAAAAGAGCCATGCTGCCTTTGACCCTGGAGGTGCCTTCCACCTGTTCTCCGCGGCTACAGCATTGCCAGAGCCCTCAGCTCCAGGCGGAGAACATGAAGCTATGGGCGCAGGAGGGCTGAGTGGGGCAGAGAGGGAGGGTTGCTTGGAGGCGGTGGGAAGCAGCTCAGCCTGGTTGCTGAGAAGTGAATCACATTTCCATGTGATGGGTGCAGTTCACACTTTGTAAGGGAACAGGGAGCAACCGGAGCCTGACTTTTCTAAATATACCAGGCAAGCCAACTTGCCTGGCTCTGAATCGAGATTCCTGACAGGAGGCTCGGCGAGCCCTGGGATCCCACATTTGCAGGCTGCATCCCAGGCTGTGCTTCTCCAGTGAGGGGAGAGGGGCTGATGCCGGGAGCTGGGACTTCCGGAAGGAGCCCACAAACTTCCATTCTTGGGTTAATACCTGTAGGAACTCTGGGAAACCCTCACAGGCCTGGGTTAAGCTGCACCACCACGGGGCTTCTGCGGTCAGAGGGGCCACTGGAACCCCACAGCAGGCCTCCTCCTCCTGTCGCCCTCAGCCTTCCCAGGGCTGCCTGGCACAGACCCCCCGGTTGCGTCCTCCAAGCTTCCAGGTATGGGCAGTGTCCCTGACATCCTTTCCAGGGTCTGGGAGGGTCCATCTCCCCCGATTCTCCAATCTCCTTGTAAGTCTGCATCTGAAATCACGGTGTGGGCAGCTGAGGCTCTGCCTCCCTTGACAGGAAGTTCAAGTCCCTGGAGGAGCATGAAATCCCCTCATTGTACACCCAGAAGTGGCCTGCAGGGCCGTGCTGTGGGCTGGGAATGCGGGGTCCAGCTCTGCCACTGACCACCTGTGTTCCTTTCTCTCCTTGGACTCAGTTTCCAACTCCGGACAAGTGGAGGCTGGCGGTGACGGTGCTCATCTGAGGCCCCTTCCGGTTCTGACAGGTCATGGTTCCCTCGTGTACAACATGGGCTGGAGGTTTGGGAAGGTACGAGGTGGGCGGTGTTCAGTGACAGTTCTCCATGAAGCAGGTGGGGCTGCTCATCTTCTCCTGACTTTGGATATGAAATGAAGCAGCCTCAAGCCGCTGGCAGGCTATGATAAGTGCCTGGAGCTTTCAGCTTGATCAGCTGTCCTAATGCAGGGGAGAAGAGGCAGAGATAATCAAATAAATGTAGGCTTTAGCCTGTGGACAGAGATGCCCATGGCATGTGGGCACACATCTGGGCACCCTGGGCACTGTAGGCCGGGCCCAGCCCAGCTCTGGGAAGGGGCTCTGGTCCTGAGCTGTTGCGGATAAGCAACCACCAGGCTGCAGGAATTCCTTGTAACCAAACTCCCAGCTGTCATCAGCTTGGCTAATGAGAAGCGCCTGAGGAAAAGGCCGAGTCCGGTGGGGAGGTAGGGGTTTAAGCTCAGACCCCCAGTGCTCCGACTGGAGGTGTCAAGCAGAGTTCTGCAGCCTGGAAGCCAGGAGATGGAGCCCTTCTTGGATCTCAACCTCCCCTAGCATCCACTGGGCTTCTCAGGGAGCCTGGTTCAAGGGGTTGCCAGGGGACCCAAGGGCACCAAGAGGACTAAAAGTCTCCAAGGAGCCGGCAGCTGTATGCTTTGAGAGACTATCTGGGTGGGGTACCCCCCGAAAGTCATCCTAAATGAACCCCCTGCCCCCTGCCAATGCCCCTGTGCTCCAGGGAGCAGGGAGACAGCATGGTGGAAGGAGACCACTGTGCGTTTTGGGATCTGTGGAATCTGGATCAAATCCTGCATCCATCCCTGTTCAGAGGCCAAGCCTGAGCACATGAGCCAAAACTGCAGGCCCAGCCCCTTCTTAACACATCGACTTTCTAAGTTTCTTTAAAGAACTTACTGGTATCTGAAACGACCCTATTTAATCATTTGTTTATGTTTCCTGCCAGGCCCCCAAACCCTAGTAGAAGGCTGGGGACTGAGAATACAGTGGTCCACAAGCCTGGAGGAGCTCCCAGCCTTGTGGAGTCTGCAGTCTTGACAGGCAAACAGGTGAGAAAAGATGGCAATGAGAACTGGGAGGGAAATATGAGCACTGTCACAGTGGCCTCAGAAATTACAATATTGCATAAGACATACTTCACTGTTACCTGAAATTCTCACTTAACGGGTCTCCTGCTTTTTTCTGGCTCCCTGGCACTGTGGGAGCATCCAGGAAGTGCACCAGGGCCGGTCCTAGGACCTCGGACAGGCACTTCCTGGAGGCCAGGCCACAGCCACTCCTGAAGCACAGGAAGGAATTCACCAGGTGGAGAGGGAGAACCTCCCAGCAGAGGGAATGTGCTGGACAAAGGCCAGGAGGTGAGAGCCAGGTGCCCCCCAAGGGCCTGATAGGCCTTCATGAACATGGGGTGCAGAAGGGTGGAGACAAAGCCGACACAGGTTGCAGAAAGTCACTGGGTCAGGTTCAGGGGTCTGGACTTTGCACCAAGAACAATAGAGTTACTGCAGGCTGAAACAGAGAACGACATGATAATACTTGCATTTTAAAAGGCTATTTTGGCTGCTGTATGGAGAATGGATTTGGGGGGAGGGCAAGGGTGGCAGCTGACAGCCCGTGGGGAGGCCACTGCTGCCGTCCAGCTGAGATGGTGGTGGCCCAGATAAGAGAAGAGGCAGCGGAGGAGTGAAGTTGATAAATTCTATTGACCTCAGGAGATAGAATCAATAGGCTTTAGTGACTGATTAAAAACTAAGTGAGGGCCAGTGAGGCAGCAGAAGAGGGACGTTGACTCCCGGGTTCTTGGCTTGACCAGCTGGTGATGGGATGCCATCCAGTGAGGTGGGAAACACTAGGGCGGGGGAGGAGGGAGGGATTTGTGGCGGGGGGAGGCGGGGAGTTTCATTTTGGGTAGGCTGAGCTCTGGGCGCTTATGGGATGCCCAAGTGAAGGGGTCTAGTAGAGCTCTGAGATGGATGCAGGCTTGAGTCAGAGGCCTGCAGTCATCAGCACAGAGAGGAAACGCGAAGCCATGGCGGCCCTGCTCCTCCTCTCCAGCTCCTGCGTCAGATTCCAGAGGGGCCTGGCTGGGCAGTGACAGGGGGCACCGTGGCCTGAGCCTGACCCCTTCCTGAGCACCCAGTCCCATGGGCGGCCCTCCTTGGTCCTCACCGATGCCCAAGATATAGGAAAGTGACTCTTGCTGCCTCATCTTCTGATTTCTCTTAGATGGTTACATAACATGTCTCAACTTTAAAGTGTTGACAACTGATTCAATTTAAAAAAGTAATGTGGGCCAAAGAGAACCTGTTCAAGGGCCAAATCTGCTCCGGGGGCTGGTGATCAGCGGCCTCAGATTTGAAGTAAGGAGTTAGGATAGAACCCTCAGGGTCAGGAGCCCTGAAGGCAACATTCTTCAGAGTAAGCCCCTGGACCAGAATCCCCCGGGAGCTTGGGTGAAAATACAGCCCCAATCTCCAGTGATTCAGATTCAGTAGTTCTGAGGGAGCCAGGAATCTGATTTTGTCAAGTACCCTGGGCGATTCTTGATGCACTCAACCTGTGAGTCAGGGGGTTGGCAGAGACTGGAGCAGGTTTGGTCAAGGAGGCAGGAGGAAACCAGAAGAGCAGGCTGTCCAGAGCAAAGATCATTTCAAGAACCATGTTGGCTTCCTGGGAGGGATTCCAAGATCCCTCTTCATTCTCCCCAGCATGTCTTGGCTTCTTCCCAAGGAAGAGGAATGCTAATCTTTGTGCTCAGTTTCGAGATTCTGATGGAGCTCCATCTGCTAGTGAGAGGGAGTGGAGTCAATGGGCATTAAGAGGTTGGTGTACAGGGGTGTGGGTCTCTCTTCTGGCTCTTCTAGCCAGTAAGTGGTAAGCAGAGCCAAATCTGCTCTTTCTCCCTGGATGCGTTCCTGTCCTTCCCAGCCTAGGCCAGCCTGGAGCCAAGCATGGTGGCACATGCACTCAATCTTTGAGTATTTCTTCCCTGGAGGTGGTGATGTGTTGGGTCAGCCTTTCTATCACAGTGGTAGGACCTAAGAGCTGCGATGAACGAGAATAGGGTGAGAGGTAAGCTGAGCAGGCCTCACGATTGCCTTTAGTCTGAGCTACTTCCTCTTACTGGTTTAGGAAGCACGAGTGTTCTATGAGGAGCTTACCAGAACGCTCCCCTGGGGCTCAAGCCACAGTTAACCATTACACATTTTGTTGGCAAGTTCCCCCTTGTTTCTTTTGCATACACCTTCATTAGAGATGCATGGAGAAAAAATGAGAGTTCTGGGCCAGGACTGGGTATTGCTGGGGCCCCCAGTCTACTCCAAAACCATACCATTATTTCTAACATCCAGCAGGTAGTACCCCAATTTCAACCATATGACAAGGACCACAAAGCATACACTGGATTTCATAACAAGGAGGTCACTAGTGACCTGGAACAGAGCCGTGTTGGTGGCATGATAGGAAGAGCCAGGCTGGGTGAGACGGGAAGAGTGGGAGGTGAGAAGCAGAGGAGAGAACAGGAGGAGAGAGGGTGGAGGGCTGGGGTCAAAGCCAAGATGGGGAGGCACTCCATGGGAAGAGATGGCAAAGAGGAAGTACAGAGAGGATTCCCTAAGTGTGTGTGTGTGTGTGGGGGGTGTGTGTGTGTGGTGGTGGTGGAAACATCTAGAACACAAGGAAGGGATTAACTTTGGACAGAAGGTCACCCCTTCCATTCTAACAGGAGGAAAAGAAAAGGGTATGCTCAGTATAGGTAAGTCTATAGATGTGGTGATAGAAAGTTGAAGGAATTGCTACCTGATGGCAGATTTCTCTGAAATTGGGGGTGTTATCCTGGGCTGGGAGTGAGTCAGAGGTTTAAGGAGGATGGAGTCTAAAGGGAATCATGGGCAGTGCCAGGCAGGCAGCCCCAAGGGTGAGGCACAGGGAAGGGTAGCAGCTGGATGATCCCAGCTCAGGGTTTTGCCAAGAGGGTGCAGTGGGAGGGCAGAGGGGCACGGGGGCTCTGATAACAGTGAGAAGAATGGTGGAGTCTGGCAGGAGAGTCTGATGGGAAGCCTGAGGGGTCACGGGCAAGAGAGATTGGGGAACAGGGAGAGGTGGGGAACAGTGAGAGAGCTGGGAGCTTCAGAAAGCCATGGATGGGTGTGGGTAGCAGAAGGCAGGGCATAGCCCCGGAGCTGCCCTGGCGGGGGGGCAGAGAGCTGGTCCCAGCTGTCTCACTATGTGGCCCTGGAGAAGTCACGTGCCCTCTCAGAGCCTCAGTTTCCTCTGCACAGAAAGTGATGGCTTCTCTGGCTCCCAAGCATCTAGGTGGTGAGCTGTCGTGGGGAGGATGCCACCCAGAGTGAAAGGAACTCTAAGGCCTTGTCAGATAACAGGGCACACCAGGACAAAGCAGCCATCACCTGGTGACGTTCAGGAATGAGGGTAAAGTCAGGGAGATGATTTCCTGACACCAGGAGCCTCAAGGAGGACACGAGCCTGAGTAACGGGCTGACAGCGGGCACTTAAACTGGGGTGTAGGCACAGGGGGAGTGGCAGTTGGACTGATCCAATTTGGGGCTGTTGGTCCCAGCTGGGTCTTCTCAGACAGACAAGTTCACATCCACTGGTAGGCTCCCTTTAGACGCACCAGAAAGTAGCAAATGGTAGACTCCATCCAGGGTTGCTGACACCTGGGTTCTCAATCTAACGTGTAATTCATTTACCTATTTGAGATGGTGGTTTATTAAAAACAAAAAACAAGGAAAATCTTCCCAGATCCCAGGCTAAGCCCTCGCGCATCTCTTTTTTTGTTCCCCCCAGGACGTGTTAACATCCTCTGATGGGGAAAGCTGCCAACAGATTAGTACTTTTCACGGTGTTCAAGGAGCTTTAGCCCTGAAGATGTTTCAAGGATAAAGATTGAAAATAGCTTTCGAAAAGCCTGCAGTAGCACCCCTTTTCTTGGAGATTCACAAGGTGCATTCACGTGCAAAAAGATCTGAAAAGCGCAGCAGGAGAGAAAACTTTGTTTCAACTTTTTAAACCACAGAACCGCTCCCCCCAACATATCCATACTCCCATGCCCTCATAACTAATATTCTGTGGCTTTCACTTTGACATACACTGGCTAAATAAACAAACCACCTGCTGTAAGACTATCACTATCTGTCCTGGCACAGTCAACTAGTGTGGTTGTAGAGGCATTACGTATGCCCTTGGTTATCTATTTGGTATGTCCAAAATCGGTGTCATTTAAACAGCTCTTGAGGAAGACTTTAAGCCTGTTAAAGAGACAATAATCCATGGCATGAATAGAAGTATTTTAAATCTGTGAGAAAACTCACAGTCCAAGAGTCAAGTTAACTCACACCCACAGAGTGTACTGGACATGCTGCAGACAAGCATTCTCGGGGCCAGACACGGCCTTATAAGGTGGCCTGACATTTTTTCATGGCCCCGGCCACCCTCCAAAAATATCCAGAGACAGAAGAAGAGTGGGAACTGACCTCCCTGAACGTTTCAAAGATTAACAGGCAGGCTCTCCATTAAACAGGAGCACTAACACCTGCTTTACGACCAGCTCCAAAATCTCTCATTTCAAAGCCAGGCAGCCTGCAGGGTCCCAGCTGGGGAGGTCTCCCAAGCCGGAAGAGAATAGCTGGAGCCTCAAAGCACGCATCCAAGCTGGGTTTTTTGCTCTAAAAAGTGTTATTTTCTGTACCCCTCCAGAATATGCTTTAAGATCGGGCTGCCTTTAATTTATATGGACAATAGAAATCTGTGACTAATTTGCTACGGTGCGCCTTTCTGCCCCTTCCGCGCCCTTGGGCCGAAGCTGTGTTCCAA
Source organism: Balaenoptera borealis (assembly GCF_965194805.1). Classification (NCBI taxonomy): domain Eukaryota; kingdom Metazoa; phylum Chordata; class Mammalia; order Artiodactyla; family Balaenopteridae; genus Balaenoptera; species Balaenoptera borealis. Next base: position 69,193,990 of record NC_138862.1, read on the forward strand.
ACGCCTTTGACTCCCAAGGCCCCGGATCGCTTGTGAGGTGCTGCCCCCCAGCGGGACAGCCCAGCTACGACAACACGGAGGCGGAAATGGCCTTTGGGTTTTAACCAAGTCCCGCATCTGGAAATGCATCTGGATTGCTTCCACGAAAGTCAAAGATAGATGTGGAAGCGCTGCCGTTGTAATAAGTCCATGTTCTGGAATTAGTGAACAGAAAACACAATTCCCAAACATAAACAGATTTATGAAATGGGTACTAGGTGCTTAAGTACACCGCCTCTCACATTTTATTTTTGCTCATCAAGTGACTTTTAAGGTGAATTGCCTTTTTGTGGGAAAAAAGATTATTTTTGGTAATGAGACCTACCTCTGTAACAGTAAGGGGTATCGGGGTATCTCTCTAAATTTGAAAAAAAAAAAAAGAGATTAGTTTCTCACATGTTTAAAATAAGTTGTTGGTCAAAAAAACCCCACACAGCTCTCTCTTCTAACTCTGGTTCCCGGTTGCAGCCAGGGGAATGTTAATAGGTATGGCTATTTTTGGTAATAGTTGTTTAGAACAGTTTCTTCACCACTAAACTGTATAACAACGAACCAGTCTATTTGTAATGCTGGGATTAAAAAAAAAAATATGAGGAATTGCAAAGCTAGTCTTCATTCTTGTTAAAGGGAACAGAACAACACAGCAGTATTTTCGGAATGCTGTGTGTAACAGTAGGTCTCCTAATTATACCAATGGTAATTCCTCAGGCTGGGGCTTATGTTAACACAGTACACATAATTGCCATAAAATATGACAATGACAAATTACAAAGCCCTGGCTGGTTTCCCATTACCACCCTAAGATTGAAAGGTGGTATTTTCTGTGTAGCCTCTACTATTAACTTTACCTCTGTTCTTCAATTTCAGTTGAAATAATTTTCTTTCTTTTCATAAATGAAAGCCTGTCTCTGAAGCAGATTAAACTCTATGTGAGGAGAGAGGTGGTTCTAACCACTGTGCTGGTAATGTCTGTGACCAGACAGCGTTCAGAAAGAAAATGTTCCTCTTTGGAACAAAGACCACGGTCCTGGACAAGGGTGACAACTCTGAGAAAGAGCTGGCAGACTCAGGAGGGGGCATGTCCCTGCTGGAGGCACGCTGAGATCACCCAGAGAAATAACTAGAAAGCGACCGGCACGGGGACGCATCAGCACTTTCATTTTGAGGTGAGGAGATCTAGGGTCTAGTACTAGCAGGTCGGCAGTGGCTGAGCTGAGTACCCTTCTCAGTGTCTTCCTGCCCACTTGTTACTGTGGACGTCGGTGTGTAAAGTAGTGCCTAGGATTGCTCTGGATTTGGAGTTGTTTTCAGGAGGAGGTACTCAACCACTTGACCAAGTACTGGTTTTATTATAAGATGAACATTGCTGGGCAACAGTATTTCCCCTCTCAACTTACATTAGAAAAGTTAGATTAAAACACACACACACACATTGTTAAGACAAGGGCCCTCAAGCTTTTACTGATTAATTTTAAATTTTTCTTGGTCACCTATATGAGGAATCTGTCTTGTCCTTCCGCAGCCAGGTTGGAGACTGGCTTGGTAAGCTTGAAGACTGGCTGGTAGGAAGAATGACTTTTTGGAAACCTCTTAATATAATCTGTCTATTTTTCCTGTAAGTGTAGAACCATTAATGAATAGCAGAAATAGATTTTAAAATTGTAAAGAAAGAGCTGGAATCCATTAACAGAACTGAAACTCTTCCGTAATCGTACGACACCATTCTCAGGCCAATTCAATGTGAAAAATCACTAGACTCACTGGTCAGTATTTCAAATCCAGGCAGAGCACACACCAGTTTATTTTGAAATGCAACACAGATCAGTATTTTATGAATACAACTTATTACTACATTAACATTATCAGGTAAAAACAGCTTCCAAATGCATGCATAGAAAGTTAAGCATAGTCTCTGAACTCCTTATTTCTAAATATACAAAAAATACATTTAAATTATATAATTTTAGTGAATCAAAGACTTATAAAATTACAGTTTTGGTTTTCCCAACATAGAAAAAATATAAAAATGACTATATATACGGTTGTATAATTTTTTACCCAAATTTCAAAGGAGCAGTATGTACTGATATTGTCTTATAACGTTTTATCTGAAACTCAGAATTGAAAATAATTTGCAGGTTGTACCACATCAATGCCAACCTTTTATTATAAACGAATAACCAGAAACATAAGTGGAAGTGAGGGCACAATCTCCTCACATGCCTTAACGCTACATTGTCTAAACCTTTCCTGTCCGAAGTTTGCTCCAGAGGAACATTTTCATCAGGGAGGATGTGCTTTATTCCATGACTAACTCTCCACGGTGCCTTTGATGATAGTCAGTATGTGTTAAATGAATGAACCCAACCTTAGCAAATAGAACACAGCAAGATGCGGATTAGCAGCTTGTGTCTACAAAGCACCACTGCGTACCTCAAAGAATTTTCTGCCAGAAGGTGGTACCCGAAGGGGGGGGGGGATCTGAAACACCCAATCAGGTGGGGGGCTGGGCAGCTGATGCCTTTGACTGTGCCCTGAAATGAAAAGAGTAAGTCTGACAAAATACCCACCAAAACACCACCTTCCTCATTCACACTTTATAAGAAGATGTGACATCTGGTGGGGTTAGATATTCTCAATTCATAAGAGAACACCACCACTTCCAAAGAGAAATGAATTCATGTTAGAGATAAAGAAACCAGTTACTGAGAGAGGTGACTGAAGGACACGGTGGCATGGCTTACTTATCTTCAACGAGCATTTTAAATGTTGATGGACAAAAATGCACACTGGGGTGGGACCCTTTTTGAGAAGGGAGTTGTTCGCTGCGTTCTTGTTGCCAAAGTTCAATTTGATGCATAACCACTATTTGTGACAGGCTGTTTTTCATAGTGACAAATTATAATAGAGAGGCCCGAATAAAACCCCCAAGCCAGCAATCCTGGAAAACCTGCATTTCTCATCCCATCTTCTACAACTATTCCAAAAACAAATGAAAAAATCTTACTCAAATTAATAATAAGGCTAATATAACCCAAACTGATTCATTTTATAGTAGAAATACATTTTGTAAAAATAAAAAGAGAAAAAGCATGAAAAATAATCTTTCCCACATATTTTGTTTATCAAATACAGAATAGATTCTAATCTCAACACGCCCAAGTTAAGAGTGCTAACTTTAAGAAGCAGAATTTTAATGTTTAATTCAAAAATAATTTATTACACATCTACTTGCATTAAATTTTAGGCTGCATATTTTCTTCTCATTTTCATCTTAATTTTCAAGCTTCTATGAAAATAAGCATTTAAAAATTAGTTTTCCATTATGACACTTCTAATATTGGCAATTATATTTTAATTGATAATCAGTCAGTAAGCTAGACTTTTACAGATCAACCAATTAAAAAAAAGGGGGGGGGAAGTTTGCACAAAGAACATTCTGTGTTTAAAATCTAACGCACGTCTAAACTTGGGCTTTACATTTTTATCCAACCCTTTCTTGAAGAGCCTTAAATGCACAGTTTAGCAATTAAAGTATGGTGACATGACGTTAATTAGACAATGTCCATATGTCCAAAGTATTTCTTGGCTGATCCAAAATGTGGGAACAATACTACTTTTAGCTCATGACTGCCCCAACTGGAACATTTCACTGCCTCTGGACTTACAACTTGGTGGGAATTACATAGGACCATAATTAGGAAAAGTATCCAAACAGAAGAGATGAATGAAAATGTAAAAGTCAAATAATAAGGGCATATAAACCCATTCCTGACTGTTCTTCCAGACTCCATTTTTAGAGTAACGCCTTCCATGTGCTTTCGTTAATGGCTTCTTTACTCCTGTGCGACTAGACTGGCGTCAGGTCCCTAAGTAAGAATTGCTCTTGGCAAACACCTTACTCAGGGGTGTTCTGAGAATGGTACTGTGAAAGGTACTTGTCACTGACTAGTGACTGAGCTTTCCCTTTCTGAGAACTGTCATTTTGTTAAAATATGATTGAGGCTGAGCCCCAGATAAAGTAGCTTCTCTACAATATACACATACTTATTAAATTCAAGCACATTTCGTACTGGCAGGCAGTAATGACTCGATTGAAAACAAACAAAAGGGTTCTAGCTGTTTTCTGATTACAGGCACTATTCCAAAGTTTCACAGACATATATACATTGTATAATTCATTCACTAGATAGAGGGGAAGGTCCCAGCCATAACTTCAGAGCATTCCAGAGAACAAATGGCTTCCAGCATGCAGTCAAGCACTTTGAGAGGGAATGCTAAACACACTGCAGACTGAAACATAACTGCTGCAAGCTGGGCATTGAGTGGGCACAACTTCATTACTCAGACTGTAACGCTCAAGTATTTAGTATTACAGATCGTTATTTATCAGACACATGAAGGAAACAGGGGGATAAAAAATGCCAAATCCCTTTCCAGTGCCATCATAAATATTGGGAACTTCTGGTTGAAAGAACATGCTGAAATGGACCAGCAAGGATGTTTTACGTAACAGCTTTTGTTTTGTTTTTTATAAAATCCCAGGCCCATGTGACACTGGATTTTGGTTTTTGTTTTGTTTTGGTTTTTTTTAGTATTTTAAAAAAAGTTCTTACTTATTTTCTATGAAACGTACTGGGAACAGAAAAAGTCTGCAGCATCTTTTGTCATTGGAAAGTTTGTTTCTGGGGGTGTGCAGGAAGCAGGAATTATTCAAATTTCTTGTGTTCTTCAGCATGAGAAAGGACCTTTCTTCTCTGGTGTATCATGTGGAAGTATAACTGGGGAAAAACTGGAAAGAAAAGAAAGAATTCATTAAGGAGATGATTTAAAATCACATGTTCTATGTAAAGCACATGGACTTGAGGTCCTCTCTGACCACTTTCTCTTCCAGCAACTAAGGAAGGTAACAAAGTGGGCTTGGAGAGAGAGGAAAAACACAGAGGGACTGACTTTCCCGCTTTAGCCGAGGGGGAAGGGTAGTGTGGACTGGCAATGACAGACACTACTGACACTGCCATTACCAATCAAGATGCCACAGAGCCGCCAAATAACACTCTTCACACTCTCTCATATTATCTTCACATTGATTCTCTGATTCCCCAACAACCAGGGGAAGAATTCTAGTGATGGAGTTCTTATTCCTGTTCACAGAGGAGGAACTCGAGCCCCAGAGAGGGTGGGCGCATGCCTGGGGTCTCACAGCAAATCACTGACAGAGTCAGGACCAGGCTCGGGGCTCCTGACTCTTAGTCTCGGCCTCTCTGTTACTGCTCTGTCATCAGGGAGGATCTCCTGAAAGTACCTCCAGAGAAAGGCTGTTCTTTGAGTGGGAAGACTGAAGAGGGGGAGGAACGCTATGACATTTGATCTGAACACCACTAAGCCGGGTTTGGATGCAGAAAAAGTCCATATGAAAAGCAAGCCCTTAGGCACCGGAGATTCTGTTCTTGGTCATTTCATAGATTACTTTAAAAAGGACTGGTTCTCAAATGAACAGGGTGGTCCTGCCTCCCTAGGGAGTATTTAGAAATGCGGGTGGGGGGAGAGTATTGAAGGGGGTAGATTACTGGCATTCGGCACAAGGGGCCAGGAATGCCAAAAGCCACAACGTATGACAGTCCCCCATGACTAAGAACTGTGTCATCCCAAATGCTTATAGTGTCCCTGCTGGGAAATGCCAGTTTAAACACCTGACCTTCACAAGGTTACTGTAAACCGGAGGTTCAAAAACCATGTGAAAAACTCCAGTGAGATGGTCTTGGCTATACACTATCCCTCCTTCCCTTCCCAACCGCTCCAATCTCTGTTTTTTAGACAGTAACCTGTGTTTTGGGGGAGGTAATTTCTACTACTGCCAACTCTCCTCTCACAGTTTCTTCCTTTTTAGATGGATTCCAAGTTGGCCAAATGTCAAATGATCCTCCCAAAGTACTCCAAGACATCAGTGGGTGTGTGCACATAGATCTGATAAACTGCAGAGGAGGCCCCAGTGCCGAACAGGGCTGCCATCCACTCCACTCACTATTTGCAGGCAGGAAGTTATTCACAGAAAAGACCCAGCTTGTGCATAAAATTCAACAGTGAGAGAACTATTTTGGTATGAAAGCCAGAAAATTTGACAAGCTCTATAATCTAAAAACTGGAAGTAAAGATATAATTAAACCATAAGGAATGCTAATTGTAATCATTTGAAAATGTGTGGCCAGTCACATTTCTACAGACCTACTTTAGTAGAGGGAAACTTTGAGGCAAGTACACTAAGGACTTCTCCACTGGCTGCATCTGTTATTACGCCGCTCGTAAGGTGGCTATAGCCCCACAGGCTCTGAGGGAGGACAGCGATCCAGAAGCCATTCGTTGGGCCCTTAGTGGCAGCAAGACGGCCAAGTACACCACCTTCATCCCCCAGGCAAGGGCCTGCTGGCTACAGAGGGTCAGGGGTCAGAACTGGAGAGCAGATACGGCCCTTTCATTTTTTTACATCTTCCAGAGGTTTCTCAGTGCCAAGAGAAAGGAATGTGTGGGGGAGGCCAGGAGAATGGGGGCACTTGGGTTGGAAATTCTCTACTGCTCTGAGAGTGACTCCCTGGTGACCAGAACTTGGGTGACACTGTCTCCATCTCAATTACCCACATGTTCACATTGAATCCAACTACAGTGGCTGAAACAATTCCAGATGCATGGCTCCTGCTTTTAACTACCCTGAAAATCTCAACCTGCCAACAGGCCGTTTAGAATTCTACCCTCTGCTCTTACAGTTCAGGACATGGAGGGTGGAGATGGCGGCTGTGCGCGTTCTGTGTGTCTGGCTTGGTGTGTCGGAGTCGGGGTAGGGAGCTGTGCGTGTCACTGGACCCACCTTCCTGTAAGGAAATGGGCTCTCTTAAGACTTGAAGGCTGAGAGCAACTGGAAATGCTCTGCTTGGGGCAAGTTTCTTCTGTTCCTCTAAAAATCAGAGGTGTGGTTATGGTTACTGACAATGTGGAGAGTGCCACGCTTCTTGGTGCCCTCACCCTACTCATTGTTTCTCATTTCTCTCAGCCCTTTTTTAAGGCTATAGCTAACTTTCTACAGCCTTTTTAAGGCTATAGCTAACTTTCTACAGCCTTTTTAAGGCTATAGCTAACTTTCTACAGCCTTTTTAAGGCTATAGCTAACTTTCTACAGCCTTTTTAAGGCTATAGCTAACACCTGTATAGCTAACTTTCACCAATTTGCACAAGGATGGGGGGAGGTGATGTAAACAGGACTTAGATGTCCACTGAGTCCTGCGGATACTGTACATACTCATACTGCATCTGCAGCAGAGGAGGAGAAGAGCATCTTGCAAGGGACTCCAAAGCACCTCGATAAGGGAAAACTCCCAGGGCTGCAGCTCATGGGCTATGTGTGCACCAATGCAACACCAGGCCAGGACCACAGTGAAGAGGTGCTGCTTTATGTAAGATATGTATATCATTAACTTCCCATTAAAGAGGGTTAAAAGAAACGTAAGTTGTAGAAAGGAAACCAAATTTGGTAAAGAAAGCTGCATATCAACAGCAACCTCTCCTAACTCTGCATTTTCTTCTCATAAATACCAAGTTTTGGAAAGTTGGAAATGTGCAGCCGGCTGGAATGAACTGTACAAACTGGTCTCAATATTAACAACCTAAACTACTGAAAACATTCAGGGCCATTGGCTCAGGCCAGAAGCATAGTGAGTGCCAGCAGACACAAATATGGTCTGCATGACCATCCTGAGCCGGGGTGGGGAGCTAGGGATTTGGAGGGAACCTTTTAATCCCTGTCCTTGTTCTACAAGAGTTAAGCTGCCTTAGAAATGAAAGAATACAGCTTTTAAACCAAGCCAAGTTCTCTTATCAAAAAGAGGCTGAGAATGGAAGAAGGGGGAAGGATTGAGGTAAAAGCAGACATCTGTTGAGACGAGAGCGCTGCCCTACTCCCTGTAAGACAGCTGGCTCTAAGGTCTGTGTTTTCTCTCTTTTCTCTTTTAAGGCCAAGAAGGACAATCCCAGAGCACTGGGCTTGTTTTCCTTCAGGAATCCTATCATCCTGTGCTTGACCAGGCCCCTTCGCTACATTGAGAGGTCAGCAGGCAGAAGCAAACGGCTGGGCAGCACTGGTTGCCCACCAGAGCACAAAGAAGACTACGAGGTGCAGACAGACACGGGTTGCCCTGCAGAACTGTTCCTGGAATAAAGCTCCTCCTTCTCTTCAACAGACAGAAAATCTTGCAGCAACTCTGAGGTAGGGGTCCCAGATTTCCGTCAATGACACAGCACCTTGTTATTGGTTTGATTCCATGATATTCTCCTTGCCCCTTTCCCAGTTACCCAATACAGCATCTATCGCCATTCAAAGACTTATGTTGAATTTAAATAAATCCTGTGGTGCTCCTCGGGATATCTGTTAGTCTGGGTGTGGCAAAACTGCAATTACGAATTGTTGCTCTAGAGACTGGAAGTGAAACTCTAGGGGAACAAAATTAGAAAGGTGAAAAGCTCTAAGTTAATTTTTATTACTTAAATTTTTACACTCTTCCATATTTATCTTTTGTTTGAAAATCAACTACCTTTTACATTTGAAGAGAGATGGCCTTTAGCCACCATGGTTCTAGCACCAGAGAGGAGGACTTGATCATTAATAAAGAGCAGAAAATGAATCATGTAGCAGAACTGCATCCAAGAACTTCTCCAAGAGAAATGTTCACATGAAATCGGGGTGTGCTGTTTTTCTCACAATGCATGAAATGCAATTTTCCACAGGGGGACACAAACATGTCACCTATGATTGTTAGGATGATTCATTCAGTTAATGCTGTGGGCTGAAGAAAAATCCAACCCTCCAGTCTGAATTTAACCTGAGGTTTAGGGGAGAACATAGCATCTCACAGACTAAAATAAGATTCAGAGTCACAATGCCTATGGAAGTAGCTAAATGAGAAGAAACATTAACTTTACATGTCCTTGGGTAAAACAAGATCCTTTTGGATATGTGGAAATCAATCATAGGATTGCAACTGAACATCAGAATTTGAGAAAAGGAGTAAACAACTCTTCCTCAGCAAACATGACTCATTTCAGAGAAGCCTCAAACATGGCTTTTTCTCTCTGTTAATGTGCTGATAGGCATGTTTGATTATCCATATATTTAAACCTTCAGAAGTACTATTAAAATAATTGGAAACCATCCTAAAGATAACACTATGTCCTATTCAGATGGCTTTATTTCCAAACAAATAAGAAATATAGAAAAAATAAATTAATCTATTTTTATTTTATTTGTTTCTAGTTAACTATCAATTCCTTAAAAGTGAAGTAACTATCTATTTTGATACAGTAAAAATGTAAAAATCTCTTTACAGTGTTTTTCAAATACCACAACAAGCAGTTCTCAAGAGACAGAAAAACTCAAGGTAAGGTCTTTAATGGCTTTTTTTTTTTTGCTTTCCACTCAGTACTCTCCTCCAATAGACAGTTAACCTATCCTGGAATTCACTGTTTAAAACACACTGAGAAGGACTGCATTTTGGCAGCTGTATTGAGAAGGGTTCATCTTTATTCAGTTACTACCAGAGAAAATTCCCTCTGACAGTCGGCATTCAACAAAAACCAAAGCGTTCCCAATAAATTAGATTTATGGTGTAAAAACAACCAAAGGCATTTAACTCTAGTTATTCTTGAGCCAATTTTTGAAACATAAATAAATATATGCATAAACATCTACTTACTTGGAATGTAGGAGATCATTATCAGAATTAGGAATGCGTAATAGTCAAAAGAGAAATTGTATTTGTTAGGTAAACTGATGGAGTACAGGCCAGACTGTCTGACAAAGGGCAAAGCGGCGTATATTGTGAGCAATTCTCCTGACACTCCCATTGGGTACAGCACAATGAAAAGCGTGTACCTAAAACAAAACAAAATATTCATTACTGAGGTTCGAAGCCAGCTTTAGTAGAAAGATGCATCCCCACCAATACTGATTACTTGGTAGAAAGCTATGGTTTATACATTTCCCTGTTTACCCACTGCTTAAATTCAGGTTTTACAAGCCAGTTTTTGAAAAGGGCCAAAGCAAGTATGCTTCTGAATGTTCTAAAATAAAAGAAATGTGTTTGGTCAGCCTCAAAATTTGGCCTGAATAAACAACTCTTCAAAACAACTCCCTAAAATAACTGAGATGATGCCAAATATTGGTAAAGTAGGGGCACTGAGTCATGGTTCATACTGAAGGGTCCTGCCTCGTGGGGTGGGGGTGAGTTTGGGGGGGAAGGTGTTGGAGCATGGTGTCCAGGAATCCCTACAATGTACACCAAAGTCTGGTCTGTGGACTGAAAAAAACAGCACATCCAACGTGTGTATACTGCTACGACTTTTCAAATGTCTGTACGTGCTACTGTGAAAAATAAAATACATGCTAATTTTAAAAAACATTAAAAATTTTTATGATAAGCCTTTAGTCATTACATAATTTTCCAGTCAAAAAAACTACAATTACTATCACATGGGTGACTCCACACAAGTTTTTTCACTTTAAAAAAAGGAGTTCCTCAGGTTTCAAAAACAATTCAGAGAGGTTCACCCTATGGAACTAACGGGAAGCCATTCTGAGGTATAAGTATTACTAAAGAAATCATCAGCTCAGATTTTAAAAAGCCTGTGGCTGTTTGTGGCTGACAATAAATACTGGGCTCTAAATGTCCAGGTACAGGAATTGTGCTGAGAAATCTGTGACAAAAGAAAGACACGTTCTCCACTGCTACCTTCAGCCATGCTAAGGAGGATGGTGGAAAAGGAAGACTCTCCCATGGGCCACAGAAGACAGTGGACAAAAGAATCTTTCTCTAATTGTAAAATCAGGGTTTGGTCAATAAACTTTCCCTATAACCAGGACAGACAGCTTTCACAAGTCTGCCCAGCTTGGTTAGAAACTGCTATATTTTTCCCCTTCTCCCCTTTTCCTAATACAAATGTTTATTGAAAAAAAAAAGAAAAGAAAAAGGAGAAGTTCACATGCTTGAAATGTTGGAGACATTTGGTTTATGTCTCTGTTTAATCACTAAACTCATAAATTGTCTAGAAACCATCATTTTCCTTTTATGAAATGAGGAACTTTGGCCCCAAGGATAATTTTGATCCTTTGGCTTTGTCACTCCTTCCTGTCGTCATTTCTAACTCAGAAAACTGCTCACAACTGTGTCACACATTAGTTCAGATAATTAGATGAACTATCAGCCTTTTACACAATTCATAACAAATATTACTGCTAAAAGTAATCAAAGCAAACTAAACTGATAATATGCTAAAACTGCCATGTAACATTTGTTATTAATTAAAAAGTAATTTAAGAGTTATCTTGGCAAAATTGAGACAAGAATTGGACTTGGTTCAAAATCCATCAAAATGGCAGAAGTTTATCAGTAAAATTTGCTATGGACAAAAAAGGGATGGCACATCAAATCTCTTTTGAATAATTTAACTGAAAAGAATTGATCCCAAGGAAATAAGTAGATATAAAAAATTTTAAAGTGTTTCTATTAATCAAAGTTATGTACAGTCACTTATTCTGATGAAATCTATAGACCAGATTTCTACCTAACCCGTCTCACACAATTTCATATTTATTTACTTATTTATTTATTGGCCACGCCGCGCAGGTTGCAGGATCCTAGTTCCCTGACCAGGGATCAAACCCAGGCCCACAGCAGTGAAAGTACCAAGTCCTAACCACTGAACCACCAGGGAATTCTCACAATTTTATTTTTAGAAAGAAAAAATAGTATTCAGGCAATAAAGGAAAAATACAGTGATACATCACTTCAAAAGTTAGTCTTCATTCCCTGTACTTCTTTACCTGGCCCATTTGATGAGGTAAGGCAGATGGTTTAATAGACTGAATGTATAAAAGGAGTAACGGATAATTTCTGTGATCGTCCAGGCAATAACAAACAGGAGGACACTGTCTTCACTCTGTACCTATAGGAAAAGGAAGACAAAAGCAAAAGCAAACACATAAAACATCTTAACAAAGAAGCACTCACCATGCGGGGAGCCGAGTCCCTCACCCCACTTACAGAGCTGGTGGGTTGAAGAAGTTGACACAGCCGCTGGGGTCTTTATCCTCAATGGCCATAGCACAGCACAGAAAGAGCTTACCACATAAAGGAACACATGCATGCCTATGACAACAATTGTGTAGAGCCAAGTGAGAAGGAATTCGGCTTACTGATGAGTAAGAGAGACAGGGAGGGGGAATTATATGAGCTGCAGCACACAGGGAGAAACAAACACGATGAGTGAGTTTCTGCATGTTCGTTTGCTGACCTGATGTGGAGAATGTGAACTGGCGTTAGTGGGAGCCAAGAATGGTGAGGTAAGACGGCAGAAGGGTGAAGTGGTGGAAACCTTGGGTTCCATTAACAAGAATTTTAATTTGATTTGCATGACAACTTGGAATCCAAGGAAGTTTCAAAGAAGGGCAATATAATGATTAAAACACAACTGAAGCTAATTCCCTGGGCAGGATGAATTCACATGAGGGAGGCTGGAGACCATCTAAGAGGCAGGGCCCATTTATTCTCTCCCACTGGTGACTTCTGCCCCTAGATGAGGCCTGGTTTAACTCAAGGATTACAGAAGCTTCAATGCTGATCACAGGAGGTGGTTAAAGCCAGAAGAGCTTTGGAATACTTAGCCTCCTCTGAAGTTGTTTTCATGCTGAAAAAAAACAATATACTTTTTTTTTAAACTTTTTAAAAAATTAATTAATTAATCAATTAATTTATTTTGGCACGCTGGGTCTTCGTTGTGGTGTGCGGGCTTCACTAGTTGTGGTGCACGGGCTCAGTAGTTGCGGCATGTGGGCTCTCTAGTAGTGGCATGTGGCATCTCAGTTCCCCGATCAGGGATCGAACCCGGGCCCCCTGCATTGGGAGTGTGGAGTCTTAACCACTGGACCACCAGGGAAGTCCCCAAAACAATATATTTTAAAAAGAGCTCCTTACGTATGTTTTTTAGGGGATGTTCTCACTAGATACCTTAGACTGCAAATCTTGCATGAAAATTTATTACCGTGGTATTAACTTACAGCACCCCCTCTTCCCACCCCAGCTAGGTTATGATGATCCTTGGCACTTGGAAACCAATAATAAGAAACAACCTTGCACACCAATTCACTTATATTTTCTTACATCCGAAAAGAGCAGTTAGAGAGTTGGATGTGAATAAGAAATTCCACTGAGGAAATCAAACAAATTCCAGTTACAAGATGGATCGTCTCTGTCTTACTCCTAACATCTAATACAACAAAGGTATGGCGTTCGAACCTTAACTTTTGCTTCTCTGCATTTGCAATGTTAATTTAGCACTTACATTCTTCCTCAGAAAGTGTACATGGAGCGATCCACCTACACAATGAAATAAGTAGTCATTTACATACCTATTAACTAAATTGCTCTCACAAAGAATTTCATAAATCCACAGTTACTACTCTCTAAAAATAATAAGAATTTTATACTGTCAAGAGCAAGAGTACTTTCTGTTTTCCTGGCACTCTTATATTAGCCAAAGTAAAGCAAAAGCTAAAGCCCTCTAAAGCTTTCACGCTTCATTTTTCAGTCTGTCCCCAAATCCTTGCTTAAAACCCATCTATACTAAAATATAATTTCAGAGCACACTTTGCTTTTTGATAGACTTTGTAATCCTCCTCATCTTAAGGAGATATGTTTTTACAGCTATGGGCTGAAGCCTTCCTTAAAGACCTTTGGGTTAAACAGGAAGTTCTTCTAATATTCTGCATTGTAATCGTCTTGAAAGCAGGGAGCGTGTTTTATTCACTTTTGATTCCCAAAAGCATTTTGCGCTTTGCACAAGTAGGAGCTCAATAGATATTGGTAAGGCAAAACAATTCAATCAATCATAATCAGTTGCCTGCTTTTTGATACCTGATATTAGTTTCTACCTAGTCTTAGAGGCCTTCAAATAAGGGAAAAGCAAACAAACAAGCCCCCCGGGCCTCCCACTCTGATCCAGCCTGCAGGTTATTTGATTCACCGCCCCCCTCCCCCCACCCCATTAGACTTTAACCAAAAGAACTGTAACAAACTCAGACTCAGGATGAATGTGAAAACAGTCTGTTCCCAGAATCCAGCTGTGAAGACCATGTCACAACTTTAAGAAGACTAAGGATGGGGAAAATGATCATTCTGTACAAATGATATCTTCAGATCGATAGGCAGTACAACATGTTATTAAGAAGGGGCTCACATAAAGTCAGAGATCAAGCTTATCTAATCTGCAGATAATTATCCAATAACACAAAATAGGGGTAGAATGGAATGAGTTAAAACCAGTAAGATCAATGAGCAGGTTTGGGCTAGGTTGACCACAAATGTCTTGAAGCCATGTCTCAAAGCTGCATGTTCACAATCATGGCACAAACGGGGGAATGGGCCGGGGGCAGCCTGGCTGACCAGGAAATCTTCCTTTGCCTGGTGCGGTGAGCTGCGTGTTGGACCCTCCACACTGTAGACAGCAGGTTTCAGCCCCCTGCTCTACAAAGCGAGAGGAGGCGTGGGGAGTGGGTGGCTTGTGTCATTTAGCCAAGGGAGTTTACATAGAAATTCAAGCTGGAGAAACAAATGGGTGCAAGAGAAAAACCTTTACACACAAATAGCATCATCTGTTTGACTTTAAAAGGCTCGGGGAGTATCAGTACATGAAAAGCTGTCATTTTTATTACATTCAAAGAAAAACAAATGGTGCCACATAAGAAAATCGCTATTGTAGAAACCCTATTCTTCTTAGCATTTTGGAACCTACTGCTTACCACTCTGGTTATTTCAAAGAAATCCCCTGATCATGCTTTCTCTGGTAGGTGTGCTTTCCTCTTCTTGGTACCCTTTTCATTTGTGAAGAGAAGAGATTTTGGTAAAATCTCGGCGGTGAGCACTAGAGTCTGCTCTTGGCAGAGCTGTGAAGAGCGTGTTTACCTCGGCCTCCTCTGGCTGCCATAATAAAACACCATAGTCTAGGTGGCTCCAACAGCAGAAGTGTACTTTCTCGCAGTTTCAGAAGTCTGAGCTCAGGGCGCCAGCATGTTTGCTTCCTTGTGAGGACCCTCTTCCCGACTTGCAGCTGGCTGCTTTATCACCACATTCTCACATGGAACGTGAGAGAGAGAGAGAGGAAGTTCTCTCTAAAAATATGTAAAAGGTATCATGTGCAAGGATATTAGTGCCTTATAGGCATGAATCTCATCGTGAAGATCCCACCCTCACGACCTCATCTAAACCTAACCACCTACCGAACGTCCCACCTCCAAATACCATAACACTGGGGGGCTTAGGGTTTCCACATATGAATTTTGGGGGACACAATTCAGTCCACAGCGTCATTTCAGACCAGGTGTTGGCAAACTTTTCCTGAAAAGGGCTAAATAGCAAATATTTTAGGCTTTGTGCCATATGCGGCCTTAGTCAGATATTCTTTTTTGTTGTTTTTTTACACCCTTTAAAAAATGTAAAAACCATCACAAATTGCAGGCTACATGTAGCCCACAAGTTAGCCCTGTTTTAGATCCATTTGACCCCCCCAACTTTCCCTGTCTGTTAACCTCTACAAATATCATTCTTCAGCCTTCCTTTGGCAGACTCTGCGTGTGTGTGTGTGTGTGTGTGTGTGTGTGTGTGTGTTGTGTTTTGCTGGGGGGTGGGGGAGGCACTATATCTATAACCAATGGATGCTATGGAAAAAGGAAGTAGTCTTAAAAGAATACATATAGGCAAGTTTTTCGTGTTATGTCATCTTAAAATCTTAGTAATCTCCTTATGTTTGTGATAAAATATACATAACTTAAAATTTACCATTTTAATCATTTTTAAGTGTATATTTCAGTGGCATTAAGTACATTCACCATGCTGTGCAACTATCACCACTATCCATTTCCAAACTTTTTCATCATCCCAAACAAACTCTGTACTCATTAAATAATCTCTCTCCATTTCTCCCTCCCTCTAGCCCTTGGTAACCACTACTCTACTTTTAGTCTTTAAGAACTTGTTCATTTCACAACACTGTAAATCAACTATACTTCAATTAAAAAAAAAGAAAAAGAACTTGCTCATTCTAGGTACCTCAATTAAATGGAATCATGCAATATGTTTCCTTCTGTGTCTGGCTTCTTTCATTTAGCATAATGTTTTCAAGGTTTATTCATGTTGTAGCACGTATCAGAATTTCCCTCCTTTTAAAGGTTGAATATTATATTGTACGTAAATACCACATTCTGTTTACTGATTCAACTACTGAGGAACATTTGCATTGCTTCCACCTTCTGGCTATTGGAATAATGCTGCTGTGAACATGGGTGTACAAATATCTATTTGAGTACCTGTTTTCAATTCTTTTGGGTATACCTAGGAGTGGAATTGTTAGATCATATGGTAATTCAATGTTTAGCTTTTTGAGGAACTACCAAACTGTTTTCCACATTGGCTGCACCATTTTACATTCCTACCAACTGTGCAAAAAGGTTCCAATTTCTTCACATCTTCACCAACACTTGTTATTTTCCTTTTTTCTTCCTGACAGTAGCATCCTAATGAGTATGAAGTGGCATCTCGTCGTGGTTTTGATATGCATTTCCCTAATGACTAGAGATGTCGAGCATTTTTTCATGTGCTTGTTGGTCATATGTGTATCTTCTTTTGAGAAATGTCTTTTGCCCATTTTTAATTTGGGGGGGGAATAACCTCTTTTTAATAATTATGATCACAATAGCAGTAAAAATAATTATACCTAATAGCTACTGAACTCATACTATCTGCCAAGCACTTTTTAACATATATTACCTCTTCGAATCCCCATTTTACAGATGAGGAAAGTGAGGTTTACAGAAGTTGAATCTAGGTCTTGTCCCAAAACTCTGAACGGTTCTGACTTGTCTTCTTGGGCTTTAGACATACACACACACTCCCCTGTTGCTGTGGGGAGAACATCTCTCTTGCAATTGAGGATGGGGAGGTGAGGGAGAGACATAGAGACGGTAGGTCTAAGAGATGGCTAGTGTGGTTGGAAAATCAGTTACATGTTGTAAATGAGTAAACTGAGCAAATAAATCAATGTATTAAAAAATGGACTTCTCGCTGTTGGAATAGGTATTTACAAACATGGAAGGGAGAACGCTAGAAAGAACACCAAGATGTTGAATTGTAATTGGAGGAATCGATATGAGCTCATGATTTTATGTATGTGTGTGTGTGTGTGTGTATACACACACACACATACAGCAATGTAAATGCTTTTAGATATACATATATATGAGTATATACGCATGTAGATGTATTGATACATATATGTATATAGTAGCTTTCTCTACTGAGAGGACCAAGAAGCAATAACATCCCAGTAGCGAGGAGCACCTCAACTACCAGATCTTGGTTCCTAAATATCCCATCCTCCACTAAAAGGAACCAGATTCCTTGGCATAATGGCTGATTCCAGGGCTGGGGCAGGGGAAGTACAAGATGATTCTGGAAATCTTTTTGTCAGAAAGTAAGGAAATGCTCAAACAATGATGAAGACAAGTCAAAAGGACAAGAAGAAAGGGTTCCCGCTGACCAAATCACAGACAATTTTAGCATCAAAGTAAATAACAGATTACAATCCACTGGATTATATAGGAATTCACAAGTCCAAACTGATATAAATAAAATAAATAAATGAATAAATGAGAGAAAGGGAAAGCTATTCCTTACAGTAGGATGCCAACTAATACATGGAAAAGAATGACAGAAGTAGAGAATCCCATTTGGTAACCATCACAGAGGTGGCTGATAAGAGACCAGGAATCATTCCCGAAAAATACTGATCAATAAAACGGGGAAAATGGTGACTTGAAGGTGGAGAAAGCTGGCAGGCACCAACAGAAGCAGGTGATTGAGGTCAACATCACCAGGGGTGGGATGGGTATAGTCATGGTGCTGCCACCTCATGTGATACCCTGAGAAGAGCATGGCACCATTTCTCTGGTATTTCTGCCAAGAATGCATGGCTTGAACTGGTTATGAGGGAACACTGGATGGATGTAGGCTGAGGGTCACCCTAGGGAAATTAAGGCCTATACTCTTTAAAACTGTTACGGACATGAGCGACAGATCAGGACTTCTTAGTCTTAGACTGATGGGTCTAAAGAGACCTGACAACTCATTGTATATATGGCAACAACCATGTTTCTCCTTTCCCTGTGTATCCTGGTGCTTAGCACAATACCTGGAGCATAGAAGATACTTAGTAAATATGTGCCATCCAGAAAGGGAAAAAAAGGACACTGTTTAGACAGATAGTGAAATCTGAATGAGGCCTGTGGATGGGATGATAGTATTGTATCAGTTTTGCTTTCCAGACTGGAGGGTTGTTATGCAGGTGATGTGGGAGAGTGTCTGAAACATGTACTTGGGTGACAGGACATCACGTACAGCTTGCTCTCAAGGTTCAGAAAAAAACGAATGATAACGGATAGATAAATACAGAGGAAGAGGTGATAGGAATGGGAACAAATGTAGTAAAATGTCAGTAGTCGGGGAATCTGAATGAAGGAAACATGAGAGTTCTTCGTACTGTTCTAGTTCAAATTTTCTGTAAATTTGAAATTACGTCTAAAGAAATTATTTTAAAATATCACCTGAGAACCAAGTAACCACTTTGGGGACATAATTAGAAGCAAACAATATCATCTGGTTTCTATAAATTGCTTTTGATATGAAGCCTCTAAATCTGCTGGAAGAGGCGGGCTACATAACCATAAAAGAAGATATAAGGACATTTATAACAAAAACTGCCAATAAGAGCACACTTGAGAAGGAACAACAGGTTTAATGCTGACCCTAAATTTGTATTGGCATTACTATTGTCTTACACTGTAAGTACCCCAAGGGCAGGTCCAAAAACTCGCTTTGAAAAGGGGTTAGCTTACTTAAAAAGCAAAATCAGACTTTCAATAAATGCTTTAGATTAGGATAATAATGATGATTAAGATAATGATAACTCCCATTTAGCACGGCTAATTATTCCTTAAGTATGGTAAAAGTAATTATGTCTAAATTTTCACCAGCTAACTGTGAAACCATTTTAATAAGTATAAAAGAATTCATTCCTATGCGAAGTCAATTATATCTCTGTTTTAAAAGTCAATTATATCTCTGCTTCAGGACATAGAAAAGAATTCAACGCAGTTGTGTAGAAATTTGTCACTAAAATTTTCAGAAGAGATTAGGTTACATTATAGCTAATATGTAGCTAACATTTATTGAGCACTTACTAAGTGCCAGACACTGTTCTAAATGCTTTATATGTATTAACATATTGCATCCCCAAGACCACCCCATGAGGAGGAACAACAGGGCCTGGGAGACTAGAACAGCTCCTTAGGAGCTGAAACAGCTGGGCAGCTGAAGTGTGACGTGGTGCCAGCACCCTGTCTTTCCTGCCTTGTCAGTTATCGCACTCTACCGTACTGCTCAGTTCTGCTCCTGAGCAAGCCCTGTAAGGGCAGCACCTGTGATTTCTCCTTCCCATGCATCCTAGTGCTTAGCACAATACCGGAGCAGAGAAGGTACTGAATGAGTATTCTGACCCATCTGCAGCCTGGCCTGCAAGTTCTCTGCCTTGGTTGGAACAGCCTTGGGTGAGGAGGGCAGCTCCCCAGGGAGGGTGAGGCCACAGGGCTGCTGCCTGGATGGTGACGTCAGCAGAAGGTTTGGGCTGGGGCACCGGACAATTCTGATGACAATCCTGGTCCTTTCCATAACTTTCTGAAGCTTTTTTGAATAAAAATGTAACTCACTTAGTTATCTGCTTAAAAGGAATGTCATCCTTGATAAGAAATTGAAATGTAATAAATATTGACATGTGGTGGTTTTAAAAAAAATGATGTCTGGATTAGCATTAGTCTTTTCACATGGCAATTTCATGTGTAAAGTGTCCTTCATGATTTAGTGTTTATTAAAAATCCATGATAGGGTACCTGGTAAACAAACCAGAAAATAATATTCCTTTTCTACGGAAAATGAGAGCTATATATTAATATTCTTCCACTTTAAAGGAGAAAAAAATGTGCATCTACATAGATTTTTCTTAACCTACAATGACAAAGGGAACTGGTTAAAAAATTATTTCCATTACAACACAATAACTAAGGACTAATTTTTGATATGGATGATGGCCTAGTTAAACGTTTTGGCCTACGAAAACAAGTCTTGGTCATGAAATTAACTTTTCTGAACATGCAATGAGAAAAATGTATAAGCATGCGGTAAACAAGCAACGCATGATCAATTCTATATTTATGACAGACATGCAGGTCTGAATGCTAATATGTTCCCATTAGTCCAACTTTAATGCTACTATCTGCTCAGCCCATTTCCTGGGAAACATGAAGGAAGAGTGGCAGGTTCCTACAACCAGCCTCTTCTCCAATCATTGCAACTCTTGAATTAAACAGACCTCCAGGCTTCCAGGCTACATATCCTTATCTCTCCCAGCCTCAGCTTCCTCATATGGAAACTGAGGTAATATTTGCCTTTGCACGGTTGACGTGAGGTCAGAAAAACCTATCAAATGCTTAGTAAAATGCTAGCCATTTAATACACAGCAGTTATTACTATTATTCCATGAAAGAAAAATTCAATTCAACAAATCTGTATTAAGTTTCTACTATCTACGCTAGCCACTGCTGGGACCCAGGACAGGTTGGTGGCTGCCTCTTAGGCTTAATTAATTACCAAGATAATGTTTTGTTTGTTGTTGTTTTGCTTTCTGTTGTTAAGTGTTACAGGCATTAGCCTGTACCAACTCTGGGATGTCTAAGGATCTCACCAGCTGCTAGCCTTTCCCAATGTTCTTCCTGAGTTCTGTTTGATTTTCTCACCTCCAAAGAGCACATTATTAACTGAAAAGTTTTCATGCAACTATTTCCTTCAACCAAACTCAAGCACGAGGACTGCATCAGAATGGGGTCATAATTAGTCCCACCTTGATCATATATACCCAATACAGTCTAAGTATTCTATGAAGCAACAGTCCTTTAACTACAGCAAGACAGCCCGAGAACAATATTCCCAGCAGTAGGTTACTGTGGCCCCGTAGAGAGAGCTGGGGCATACTCACTCCACCGTCTGTCCCAGACCTCTAAATGTATCATCCTAGTGTGCCTACCCAACACTCTAGAGGGGACAGGATTGATCATTGTCAGAAATGTAACTGACACGGTCAAAAGAACATGAAATTGGCAATATACACTGTGAAATGTCAAGGTTCTTTTGTTCTATGATGGTTTAAGAATTGCAAAAATGTCAGTAAGACAGAAAATAAAAACAAAGGCCCCAATGAAAACAAACAAACAAACAAAACCCCCAAAGGCTATGAATACCATCTCCTGGAGCATAAATATTAAAACAATGTCCCATGATCCTGGTCCACAGATATTCTGAGTTTGTACAGTGCTTTAAAAAATAGTTGAGCCAGTTTTTTAAGTTAGAGATTTCACATTAAAAAAAAAATCTGTATTTCTGCTTTTTCTTAAAGGAGCAGCTGCATAACACTCGATCGATTTGCCAATCACTAGCTGAGGTGAGCACGGCCTTTCTTCTGAGATGATGTACACCCTCTAGTCATCATATTCTCCTTGAACTTTCTTTTAACACCCACCTGTGGGACAGACATCTGGTGCCAACTGATAAGCTCTGCTACAGATGGCAAAGTGCTACACAAATGTAACATGACTATTTGAAAAACTCTAAAGTTTTAAAAACTATTAAGTAGTATATAAAAACTTGGTTAATCTGATTAGTTTTTACACTTGAAGCTCTCAACATACACTTCTTTGAAGCAGTAACCTCAATAAAAGATTCCCTAAACTTGATCTAAAAAGACAGCACCAATGCAGAAGGCAAAAGAGATGCATGATTATCGAGTTTTTGGTTATCCTGGTAATTTTTTTGCCAGAGCAAAATATAGTAAAGGGGAGAAGATGCAATACAAACGATTATGGCAGCAATTTAAAGAAAAGACAAGTTAAAAGTCTTTAATGCATCAAGCCTAATAATTAGTCTCCTCCCTCCCTTCCAAATGCAAGCATACCCTCAGCATGCTTCCACACACAACCACACATGTGTATCAAGTCACGTCTTACAAATTCCCAAAGCGCACCAGGGTCACTTCAGACTTGAAAAGGGTCCTCTCTCTGGAAAATGCAAACGACTTAGTAATATGCTTTATTTTATCCATGATGCATCACAGCTTTTAAATGAGAGCTTCTTGACTATATAGGGCTTCTTGATACGGGTAGGTAAAAAACGTTATTGAACCCTCTTTCCAGAAGCAATATAAATACATTTCATATATATTTCACAGGAGCAGGGGGATAGGGATGATTTCTTCAGGTTCCCCTGTCATCTTCAAGATTCCCACTGAGACCAGTTACCTGCTGCATTCACCGTGCAGGTCAACTGTCAGGAGACTGAACGTACTGGTATTCTTGTCAATTTATGTATTTTTAATTAAGTTATCTGATTCTCCATATTTATGCTGAAAATACAGTTATACTGAAAAAGCTACAGCATACAAAGGACCGATTTGGCAAAGGAGCAGATAATTTAAGAGACAGTTCCTCCTCCTACATATTAAAAAAGTTTTCCAATGAATATTTATCAATGCTTTAAAAATGCCACTCATTGTACCGTGGAGCACACCTGTGTAAAAGCAGTTTATAGCTAATAATTTTTAACTTTCCTTGACTTTGCTGACATACTTTAGCAATGCTCACGATGTATGCCACCAGCTCACTTTTACAGTGTGAAATGAGAATCTCTGAGATCATTGAGATAATAATGTTGACTACATTTCTATGGTATCTTTGAACTCAAATAGGAGAGAAAAGGCCTGGGAAATGGTTTTCAACAAAGACAAACGTGGGACACGTTATCATGGTGAATCCACTGCAAAGGCCAAACTGCAGGTCTCTGAAAGGTAGGGTCTATATGGCCTCCTGCCTCACCAGTTAATCAACTGCTACCTCTGCGAAAGATGAGAATACCATCCACACTGTTTCCCACACCTGCAATCAGGATTTTAATGACAATTTAATCTAGAGTACTAAACAAAAAATCCCCAGATTTAAAGAGCACAGCATACCAAGTATACCATATAAATTTCCTTTGGCTACTTTTTTTTTTCTTTTTTAAATCACACAGTCATGCACATATGAGATAAAGTATATGGAACCTAATTGACTGAAATAAAGAGAATGGTAAATAATATTACACTGAACAACTACAGCTACACTGTCCGATACAGTAAACTCCAGTCACATGTGGCTATTTAAAATTAAATTACATTAAAATTCAGTTCCCCATTCACTCTAACTTCATTTCAAGGGTTCAACATGTGTTCACATACAACTAGTAGCTACTATATTGAACAGCACAGACAGAACATTTCTGCCATTACCAAAAGTTCCTTTGTACAGTCCTGGGATAGAGGAAATATCCAAAAGAAAAATGTTGGTAACCAACATGTTTCTATCACTATATGGGACCAAAAAGTTACCCTTTTTGGCTTGAAATAAACATCTGAATTCACTTCACTTTCAAACCATGGATGAAAACTGGTTTGAGTGTCAAATTCACTTATTGGTAACTCTCCACTGACAGTACAACTTGACAGCACACTTCTATGACACAGGCTTACTTCCCTGCATTATTTATTCTTCAACTCAAGCTGATGACATATAACCAAAGCTGAAACCACTTAGGCTCCAGGCCTGTAAATCTCATCTCAGGTGCTTCTTTGGGAAACCACTATTTTACACGCAAGGTAACCTTTTTTTTTTTTCTTCCATCATTCTCATTCCTATTCCATGACAGTTTCCTAGTGCCAAAAGTCAAACACCTTTGTTAATCTCAGGACTCCAAGTATCCAGATTTGGCTCTAAACAGGCTTCCTACTATTTCTAAGTAGCAGCAATTACATATATTAAGATACTACCCATAGTATGAAAATGTCTTATGCTTGAAGAGGATGCATTCCAACAATGAGCTTCTGTGTCAGAAATTTCATTATCAGAAATAGAAGGAAAAAAAATTAGGAGGAAAGTAGGAGACACCACTGACACATCCAGAACATCAATTAAATGGGGGAGAAGGGTTTTAGCATAATATTTTAAAAGACTAACGGAACTGTAAATGCACTGGGAAACCCAAGATCTGGAAGTTCTGGGGCAGAGGGAAAGGAAGAGGCCAATAGTGCTCAGGCCTGAAATGCCTGGCCACCTGCAAGGCAGTCTGGACTGGGCAGGCTGGGGCAGGTCTGGCTTTGAGTCCCAGAGGAACCTCACAGAGTGGGGCACTTTCCTTTGGAGCTGACAGGTCAGGCCCTGGCCCTTCCTGCCCTGAATGACATTCCCCCAAATGAAGATAACCGTGCAATCTTCCAGGGAGTTTGTCTGGTTTAACTACTCCCTCTCATGCCAGAATTGAGGAATGGGAATGGATGATGTCAGATTTAGCCCTTGGGGTAAGAAAGCAAAAGAAAAGGTCCCGAGAAACTTCAAGTGTGAGGGTGTTTGTGGGGCAGGGTCACCAATGGAGGAGGGTTCAGTGGAGGAGAGCCAAGAGGAGAAAAAGATTAACATTAAACACAAATAAAACTGATTTCCTGATTTTGTTGGGCCTGGAACCTACTCAACTATTAACTGACAAAGGGGCCTATGTTCTTGTAGGATGTAGTGGTAACGCTCACTTGCATGGTTTAAGATGTTTTATTTTATTTTAAACACAACTGACTTAATTATCAAAGAACAGAGTATAATACATTTTGAACAAAGGAGTGCCCCTGGAGTTTTCCAAGGACTACAAAAGAACTAAGACAATGGGAGAAAGATGCAACATGGAACATCAGAAGTGAACCTACACTGAACCCAAAAGGATCTAAATATTTTGCAATAAAATTTTTATACACGGTTCAAGAAAATGTTGGAAAGGGACAGAAAAACACCGAGAGAAAAACAGACAACCTGATTTTGCCAAAATCACCTACGCTAAATATATTCAATGTCAAAGTGAACCATCCAGCCTTGAGAAAAGTAACACTATCTTTAAGTGTCCATTATTAACAGATGCAGAAGTGGCATTAAAGTACTGCTACATCTGTCTTGGAGTTGTCTCAAGTCTGACAGTGTCTGATTAACGATCAAATAATGAGGTTTTCTACCTTTAGGAGAGGTGCTAATTTTAAAAGTGAAGGTGATGCAAATCCACCTACAGAAATATTTAAAATAGAAAGTAAGGGAATAGATGGAGTAGGGTGGAGAACTTTAGACATTCAGCACTCAAGGGGCCAAAAGATACTGAATGTACCCCAATGTCCTTTGTTAACTGAGATGGAACGTCACTGTGGAAATGGCCTGGGCTAGAAGACAGTGGCGTGGCTGCTGGTCCAAGCACAGTACCCAAGGAGGGAACAACGTGCCCCAGATGCAGCCTCTCAGCTCCTCATCTGAATGATGGGGATAAGAAGGTGCCCTTCCTGCCTAACCGAAAGCCCATGTTCATGGATGGCCATTAGGGACAACAAGGAGCACGTGCAGCCACAGGAAACATGCCAACAAGAGAAGCAACCTCAAGAGGCAGCAAGAGCAGGAGCGCACCGCGAACCCAGCTGGAGGACCCAGCAGAGAAGGAAAACCTATAGTGCAACACAACAGGAAAAGGATCACGGAGTATCCTCCAGGAAAAGGATCGTGGAGTATCGAGGATACCACTGTACTTAGTCCTCTAGCTTCCACAAGAGTGAAAAAGGAGAGGAAAAGAGGAAGAAAAAAAAAACTGTGTGGCATCTATGAAGGAAGTAGCATTCCTTCTGAAGTGAAACTGCTTTATAAGGGGTTTCAGAAGCTGCTCAGCAAAAAACTGCATGCTAGAGACCTTGATTTCTAAACACTGCTGCCTTGTTTTCATGTATTCCTCTCAGTTAATCTCCACAAAAACTCTGTGAAATGAGCAGGACAGATATCAGTATTGCCATGTCACAGATGAGAAAAACAAGGCTCAGAAAGTTGAAGTGCTTTGTCCTAAGCCACAGGGTAAGTGTCGAAGTGCACACTCACCAACCCCTCATGAAAATTATGGCTGTTAAGCCTACATGTTCTAGAATACTGAGTTTGACTTACCTAGAAAATAACAAAAGTGTCCAAGGAAGGTGACATTTCTTGAGAAAACCAAAGAAGAGAGATGTTTGTGCAGTATTTCCTTGGGTGGAAACGATAACGATCTACCTGGAATCATAAATGATCTACCTGGTGGCCTTGGCCAGGCAACAAGAAGCACCTGCCAAGGATGGAGCCCCTCCCTCCAACCCGCCCCCCAAACAAATGATGCTTTAGCTTCTTTAATGCCGTGGTTTCAAATCTGCCGCTGCCTTCAAGGTGGGCCCCTCAAGCTTCCTCTTACATGCAAGTGAGCCTCAGCTCCACAGACACTAGATTTTGGAGAAGGCACCAGAAACTAGTCCCTCCACTTAGCTGGGTAAGGGAACTCCAGGCTTTCACTCTCTAAGAATGAGACTATGGCTCTCAGATTTGGGACAGAGATGGTGAAATTTGGTTAGGTCTCGAGGAAACTAAGCAGAAATGGGAAGTAAAATCAAGAAAAAAGAAGGGCAAATAAAATTACAGCACAACACTACAGTTTCTTAGAGCATTTCTCAAACCTTAGAATTCATCAAATTATCCCAGGAGCTTAATAACAGTGATGCTTCTCTGTCTCCACTCCCAAAAATTCTGTATCAAATGTGGGGCGGGACCTGGAAAGTGCATTTTTAAGAAGCTTTCTGGGTAATTCGGTTCCAAATAGTCCATAAACCCCAGTATGAAAAATAGTCTTGGAACTTTCAAGGAGAAAGGCCAATTAATTGGAAGGATTTAATCAGTGTCTTAAAATGAGCACTAAAAAACCAGAGAAGCACATGGGCAAAGTGCTGCAGACAAGCACCCAGGGCCTACAATTGATTTGTACATTTCACATGTAAATGCTCTGAGTGGAGAATCATATGCGTGTGGTATAACAGAACCGCTGAAGAGGAAAAGTGTTTCTGGGTCTGAGATGGGGGTTTTCAACTCCACACGGGATAAAGAAAGTATGGTTAGCACACAAAAATAAGGATGTGTTTACATCACATTTCTAACCGATGAGAGCAAGTTCTGATGCAGTGGGAAGACTGTGAATTCAGAAGTCTGCTTTTCAACTCTGCCATTTGACAGAGTCATTTGCCTCTCTAGCTTCCAAACTTTAAATGGAGACTACAACCTACCTCAAGAGACAGTTGTCAAGAGTGAATAATAATAACATATTTTAATAAAGCCCCCTGTAAACTGTAATGCATCAAACAACAAAAAACAGCATAATGATAAAGAACTGGAGGTTACTAACTTTCTTAAACACTGATGGCAAGCTTTTTGTAGGCATCTTGCTGAGAAGTTAGCAGAGATGGCAGATTAAGTGTTACAAAGCCCAGTGGCATGCCAGAAAGAAGTGGGAAACAGCTGACTGGTGAAATCAGGAGAATTTACAGAACATTCCAAAGGAATGTGGGCAAACATCCTTTTCTCCAATGGTGGCAAAGGGTGAGGAAGAAAGGAGAGAAGGCTCAGCACTCCAGGGTATAGTCTATTTTACACAAATTACTGCTAGTAAAGTGTCGAAGGTGTTTGTTGCACTTAGGCTAAAGTCACAGCGAGAGCCCAACAACTTCTTACTCAACTGCTGCCCATGGCAGTGACCTGGGACTTCTGCTCCAAGAACATGGCGATCTTACACTAAGAACTCCGGAGAGGATGTGTGTGGGCTTCTCCAAAGAGGGCTGGGCCAGGAAAAGGGACAGTGGCCTACCTGTGTGTCCAGGAATCTGGGGCTTGGCTTAGCTTCTTTTTGGACAAGGAAGAATAGGTGCCCTGTGGACTTGTCTGTTTCTGAAGGGGGGTCACAGTGAGGGACAGAAGGTGGCATCTCCCACTGCAATTCACTCTGAAAAATGTCAATCTTTTTTCAGTTCAATGAGGAGACAAAGACACAGGCCCAAACAGAGGGTGAGGGGAACAAATGCCCATAGAGGCCTGATGTGGCAATAGCAGTGGCCAGCCTGGCTAAGGAATGGGGAAGAAGCCAGTTCAGTTCTGGAGGTCAGGTGGGAAAACTGGAAAGGAAACAGGTTAGCTAGAATTTCTGATTCCCTCCTGTATCCCTCAAACCCTATGTCCCACCCTGAGCTTGTCTGTTTAATCAGAAGTTTTACTTTGCTTATATAAAAAGTCCTTTTAAAAGGAAAGAAGTGGGAAGGTTATTTGCTATGTTAGGTCAAGAAAAAGCTTTTGAGCATAGAGACATTGTTTCTTTAATATCCTGCTCATCAAGGTGTCCTGCTAGTGATGGTGGGTCCTTATACATCATAAAAGAAAACCATCTGATCACCTTTTAGTTCTATGATATACCTGGTGACATCTATGTGACTAGCATTCCATGCAGTAAAGAATTATAATGACAAGTAAGGATGCATGTCCTAAAGGGCATCTTAAAAGAAAATATACCTCAAATATGAAAAAAGTAGTATCTAGTCTTAAAAGGTATACAGGCTATACCTTAGTACATCATGTACAATTATAGAAAACAAGGGGAATGAGCATAGAAAATATAAGCAGGCCAGAGAGGGTGGAACAAGAGTCCAAATCCAAATGTAATGCTATGAAAATGAAGAATTTGTGTCCACTTTAGAGGGAAATATGATATAAAAACAAATTGAGAATGAAAGCAGAGTACTGTGAAAAGAATTTGAACATGACTATGAGAAAGTGATATATATTTTATGAAGCAGTTATTTCTGAGGTCAATTTCCCTATGCATTAGTTATGTGATTCCCACCATTAAAATAAACAAAGCTGGATATAAAGAAAATAAAGATATTTTAAAGATGTTTCAGTAAAACAGAAGAATGGAAGTTTAACAGGGAAGCCATATGTAATGTTGTATAGAACAAACTGAATTATAGCTAACATGAAACTCTATGGCAGGAAAAACAGCCTTTGGCCAAGAGAAGGGGGTGAGGAACAGGTCACAGACAGCAGACTGGCCTCTGAAATGCTACAGCAACAGGTTTTCAAATTAGCTATTAGCAACTTGGGGTGGGCCCGGAGGGAATCTACTGCCATAAACAAAACGATGAATGGGTTCTTTTCAAAGAAAAGGGGAATGAGGAGAAAAGAAGTGTGACCTTGGAACAGCAAATGCTATTTATGTGAGAAAGGAGTAAGTCAATTAATCAATAGGGTATATGTGAAAAGAAGAGGACCCAAGAGGTGACAGAAAGACAATAAAATTTACTACATTCCTAAGAAAATGATATGTTAACAATAGTAGAAATTGGGTAAGTTTGGTTGCAGAGAAACAATTTTGAATATGCAAATCTAACAAGCATATAACTTAAATTACTGTAAGGCTCAAATATGCCACTACCTGTGAAACCATCTGTTAAATGTCAAGTCTGTGCATCTGTCAGGCAGGAGGTTACTGAGGGCGATGGCCAGGTCGACATAGCTGTAATCCACAGAGACATTTAATAGCTTTCTAAGCCAAGCTGTCTTCCTGCTCTGCCCAGGAAATCCTGGCAAATGTTGGTAACAGCAATATGGTAACAACTGCTTAACTTGAACTGTAATCATTTTTGATTTACCTGTCTACCACCCCGTTTGCCAGAAGTGCTAATAAGCAGAGGAGTGGTTATTGAAGCAGAGGAGAGGAGAAGCAGAGGCCATGAATAACCCATCACCTGGAGCATTAGCTCCTGGACACCTAGTATCTGACTCTACTGGCAAACTGATTAAACACTCCAGAGTTGAAAACACTCTATCTTCATTTAATTATCGAAAGTACATAATTACCTGTTTAAGAATATAAATGAGTTACTATTAGGAAGAAAGTTTAGGTCACTTAAGACTATTGGGAAATTAAAAATTCGAGTTGCTGGTTAAAATGGAAAGGAAAGAGTGCGTACACAAAAGTAAAGGAGGAAGAAATACAGGTTAAAAATGATTTATAGAAAGAACTTTGAAACCAATGAAAACAGTAACTTTTCCTTATTCCAGAAACAATTAAGAATGAGGTCAAGGGGCAATATGCTACATTAGGATTTACTTGCCTGTTTTTGACTTTTTTTTTTTTTTTTAAGAAATGTGATCCTGTTTTTACTCTAAAAAGTGATCATGTAAAAGTATGAGATTGTTTTACATTCTTCCTACATAGAAAGTGTAGACAGACATCTTCAAGGAGTGAAAGAGCTTAAAAGAAAAAGTCTGTGAATCTATAACAAAAACAATAACTTAGTCAATTTTGCTTAAAAACTCATTAGCTATGTGCATTTTTCTGTATGTATATCATACGCCAATAAAAAGTTAAAAAAATCATTAGTTAAAATACAAATGAAACTGTCTAAATAAATCCTGAAAAACAAAATGTTTTGACAGGGATTTCAGAGTAATAGAAGACAAAGAAAAAACCAGAATAATGCTAACGGATTAGCACATTTCATGAGGCTAAAGAACCCAATAATGCTGGTGATAAGTTACTGGGACTGGAAAACTGAAAAATGAATCTTCCTGGTGGCTACAGGTACTCTTCCTCACGATGACATTAGCAAGTAATAACTGACTTTTAAAAAGCCAAAAACATACTGGAAAACAACTCCCTTCCCTGATACCAGAAAATGAAAGCTTAGTTGTAGATTTACACCCATGGTAATGATGTCTTTCTCCCCCCAGTTCTTACAAGAAGCATCCCTGGGCCTGCCTGGGTGTCCACCACCCCAGACCTCCCAGAACCACTAGACTCAGCACACTTGGGAATTCCACTAACCCTGGTGGGCTGGGTGGAAACAAGTTTGTTTCTCCTGGTCCTACAAAGATTGGACTGTTCTGGGAATGCATTAATGTCCCTCACTTCCACAACGGTCCCACTACAGGATGAAGATGTCCAGAGTTTATGGTGCTGGATCCAAACAAGAAAGCAGAAAAATATAACTGAGGTGCAGACCACACCCATACCAGCCAAATCTCCAAGGGAACTGAGATTTCAGGACTTTGTGTAATCAGTCTTCTCTTTACAACACTGCATATTTGGGGTATGTTTCCCACTAGTAACCCAATTCCTATAGTACAAGTGATTTTTATCTGGGCTATACTGATATGACCTGGAGTTCCATCTTTAGCCATAACACACATGTGAGAAAAAAAAGTTGACTAATGTTTGTTAAAGCTGATAGTATTTTATTTTTGTCAATTTAAACACTTACCTCTTTGACGCTATGTGTTACTGCCCATATTAAAAAAACTCTTGACATCACCTGGAAAGAAGTCAGGACAACAGAAGATGGAACAATTCCTGAAAGAAATTTTAGGATGGGTAAATAAATGTATTGTACTAAGTTTCAAAATGTAATAGATTTTCTAAAACATCCAAATTTTAATGTTTAAAGCCAAAACCATCATGAGCAACTGAAACTTATCTACATTGCTATATAGACTATGTTTTTCTATGCAGTCAATACTAAAACTTTTTTCCTCCCTCAAAACAATAAAATTGTTAATGGCAATAGCAAACCATAGAATCTAGGTACCTTTCGTAGGTCTTTCAAAACCACTTATACAGGTAGAGAAAATAAAACCACTGCTTAACCTTTAAAATTAGACGTTGAAAGTTCCTTTTGCAATATGCGTTTCAAATATGAACAGGCAACTATGGAAGGAAGATCAATGGTATTTATGTCACTGGAATATTGGAAGCCCCTGGATATCAGACTTGATATGATATACTATCTAATGGTTAAGTTGGCATCTTTTATAACCCACTTGAAGATTCTGCCAACAAGTGGACAAAATCAAAGTTTATATACCATTTCTTCTTACTTTGTTCTTAACAGTAAGCATTGGTACAATTATCTTCCCAATGTTCTCAAGTTATAACACTGGAATCATGTTTAGTTATTTTAGATAATCATCAAGTTCTGCTAAGTTTACCTTTCTTTGGCTTCTCCCTTCAGTTCCTACAACCACAATCTAGAGACCAGCCACCACCATTATATAAAATTCTTCCCTCCTTTAACTCATCTTAAACCCAGCAATAAGTCATTATCTGAAAACATTCTCCTATCTTTGTAACTTTACACTGGCAAGGAACTGCTACAAAAATAAAATCTGGAAGCAGAATTACGGGTATGCAGTCCAGTTGCCCCTCCATCATTTCTCTCTGGTCTTACTGCTACCAGCAACTAGACTTACCAACTTCCTGGACCTGTCAAGTTGCACGTGGGCAACTGCACACTTGCCAGGAACCTCTCACCACGGGTTGTAAATTCTTCTTCCGCTTTAAAACTAACCTCATCTTCAATACATTCAGTGGACTATCCCTGATCAATTTTCATTCTCCTAAGCCCTCTAAAATACACTCAGACTTCTAGACATTTATATAGTTGGACAAACTACAACTTGCCAAAAGACCATGTGCAAATCATACAAAGCTCTATAGGTTTGGCTATGAAAGAAAATTATATCTTAGAATGAGTTTTAGAGATCTGGGTTTTGAAGAGGTAGGGTTTGGTTCTCAAAAGCAAGTAAAATGGACATGTCAAGCGCAATGCTTGGCATATAAAGATGCTCAATAAACCTCTGTAGAATGAATAAAAGAAAAGTATAAATGTATGGACATATAAATCAATGGAATAGAACTGAGAGTCCAGAAATAAACCCTCACATTTACAGTCACTTGATTTTCAACAAGGATGCCAAGACAAGTCAACGGAAAAATATTTATCTTTTCAACAAATGGTGCTGGGACAATTGGATATCCACATGCCAAAGAATGGATGGAGCTGGGATACTTTCTTACACCATATATAAAAAGTTACTCAAGATGGATCAAAGACCTAAATGTAAGAGGTAAAATTATAAAACTCTTGGAATAGAGTTATTTACATAGATGTAAATTTTGTGACCTTGGATTAGGCAATGGTTTATTAGATATGATACCAAAAGCACAAGAAAAAAAAAAGGGTTTTATCAAAATTAAAAACTTATGTGCTTCAAAGGACACCATCAAGAAAGCGAAAAGAAAACCCCCAGATAGGAGAAAATATCTACAAATATATATAATAAGGAAATATACACAAAATATATAAAGAACTCATAATTCAACAATTAAAAAAACTACCCAATTTAAAAATGGCAAAGAATTCGAATAGACATTTTTCCAAAGAAAATATGCAAATGGTCAATAAGCACATGAAAAAGTGCTCAGCATCATTAGGGAAATGCAAATTCAAATCATAATGAGATACACTTCACGCCCACTAGGATGGCTATCATTAAAAAGACAGATAATAACAAGTGGTGGTGAGGATGTGGAGAAGTTGGAACCCTCATGCACTGCTGATGGGATTAGAAAATGGTGCAGACACTCTAGAAAACAGTCTGCCTCAAAATGTTAAATACAGAATTACCCTATGACCCAGCAATTCCACTCCTAGGAATATATACACCCAAGAGAAATGAAAACATATGCCCACACAAAAACTTGTACATGAATGTCTGTAGTGGTATTCATATTAGCCAAAAAGTGGAAATATTAAAAATGTCCATCAACAGATGAATGGATAAATAAAATGTGGCAAAGCCATACAAGGGGACATTAGAAATAAAATAAATAAAAAGTAATAAATAATAAATAAAAGGAAATGAAGTAATGATACATGCTACAATATTAATGAACCTTAAAGCATTATGCTGAGTGAGGAAGCCAGTTACAAAAGATTACATGTTGTATGATTCAATTTACATAAAATGTCCAGAGTCGGCAAAATTATAGAGACAGAAAGTAGATTAGTGGTGACCTGGGACTGGAAGGTTAGGAAGAAAATGGAGAGCGACTGCCAATAGGTACAGGGTTTCTTTCTGGGGTGATGAAAATGTTCTAAAATTGATTATCGTGATGGTTGCATAACTGTAAATATTGAACTGTACATTCTAAATGAATGAATTGAATGATATATGAATAAACCTTTTATTTAAAAATATGTACAAATGAAGTACAGAGCCTGATGATATAATATGTAATACTGCCAAAGAGGCTAATTAGTGAGTCAAACATTAAGTGTATATACTTAGCCAGATCGCATTTCAGGTAAGAAAAACTAAAAAAGATTGACAAACAAAAGTTTTCCTAAATGAGTTATTAAGCACTTGCCACTCAAGGAAAGATCACCACTCTTTCTAGCTTCTTTTTTTTTTTAACTCAAAGACCAGCTCATCACATACAAACATGATTTTTTTTTTCCTTTTATTTCTGCTCTTTCTTTTTTTACCACTGAAACAATGGGCTAGACTGCTAACGGTCTGAGCAGTGCTCCAGGGCTGCTGCTATATTTGGGTAGGGATCAAAAAAGTCCAGGATCTGGACCTCAGATTTCCAAGTTCAAAAATCTAATTTTATGCCACTCATGAGCAAGAACTAGGCTCTTGGGAGACTGACTCATTAGTCAAATCCTAGTTAATAAACCAAAATGTCAATTTATTCACTTGTAATAGAGGCACAGCCTTTGTAATTACTAAATGACTGGGATTTTAGAGACCCTCATCTAGGGGTGCTTTTTTCTGCTGTCAAAATCAGAATGCTTTGTAAGTGTGACTTTAAACAGAGGCATTTGGGAGATCTGAAGATGAATATCACAATTCAGTTACATACAGCTTTATTAATTATCCCTTCTCTACTATAAAGCTCCCTTTTCTAGGAAACATGAATATTTATATATGTTTCCCTTTCAAAAGTGCTAAACAAAAATTATCTGATTGTTTTCCTTAAAAGTAAGTTTTGGTAACCAAAAACAAAGATTTACTTTTCTGGTAAACTTCCCACCAGTCTTTTCTTCTAAGTATATTTTTAAATACAGTTCAACTTCTATTGTTTATACTCTTTGTGGTTTGCTTTCCTCGTTTAACATTTTAAGAAATTTTCTATCTTACAACATATTCTTCAAAAATTTTAACTTGATTCATAATATTCCTTTGAGTTGAATATATTTGTTTACCTATTCTCCTTCTGTGAGACATTTAAATTGCTCCAATTTCTTTTTTTTTTAACATCTTTATTGGAGTATAATTGCTTTAGCTCCAATTTCTTGATACTATAAATGAAGTAATGCAGTATTACAAATAACACTTAAAATTTTTTGAGGCTTAGACCCTTTTTTTAAAAAAGGATTATTTCCTTGGGACAGTTCCCAGAGGTATAACTGCTAGGTCAAATGGCATGAATGCCTTTAAAGCTCTTGAAATATACCGCCAAATTGCTTTCCAAAAAGTTCGTATCAATATACACTCCCACCAGCAGCATACAAGAGTGCCTGCTTTAGCACAGCCCCAACAGTAAATTTAAATCTTAGTAAGTTAGGGAATAAAAAGCCAATCGATGCTTTCTAATTTGATGCAGATAAAGAGATGTTTCTGGCTTTGCCTGCAGGTGCTTCTGCATTCCCTATCCAGGGAATCTGCCTAGTTAGGCACCTGAATTTTTTCCAAGTGATGCCATCCATACCAACTCTCACTTAGCTTCTATAGCATATGAAACTACCTCAACCAGTCACCCAGCAAATAGCACTTCTGGCCCTCACCTGACAGCCCAATCTCAAAATGCCTTCTCTAACAGATCAGTAAAAAGGCCAGTGGGAGGAACAAACCCTTTCATAGGGAAGACCATCTGAAGTCCAGGAGCTCCAAGTTTATCCTTGGATTCAAGCCAGACAAACAACAGAGGGCCACACAGATGAAACATATTAGTTTAGCTCTGAAAAGAACTGACATCACCGAGTTGGGTTTATTGTTATCATCAGGTCGGTTTCATAAGAACTGGTTAAAAAATTATTACCTTATTTGCTGTAGGAATGGTATGCAGTGTAATATCCACCCTATCACTCAATGCCCCTTCTATAAAGCCTCAAGTGGGAAATTTGTTTAAAAACTTAATGTTAAGAAGTGTTTGCTCCTCTCATCATTCCTCTCCAATGATAAGAATTATAGAACTCAGTTGCCCTTTTCAACTTGGTAGTCAGAAAGTTTCAAGCCAAATATGAAGCATACTACATTACTATATTTTGTGTTTAAGTTACCACAAATCCTTGTGGAATGAGGAATATAGATAGATAAGACAGACCAGATCCTCTTTCTTTTCTAGACTTCTTACAGTCAACCCCACTGTGTTAACATTTGTTATACCATTACCCTTTATTTGAATACAATGTTCATTAACGTAGCATGTTTAAACTACCCAAACCGCACATTTTTTTTTTATTGTTGACTGCTTCAATTGGTTGTTTCCAAATGACGGAGAGATTCTGCCATCTTATCAGTAAGCTATTACTAGATCAAAATTCATTCAAAATGATTACTAGATATCTATTATTTGTTAATTTAATTCAACAAACATTTTTGGAGTACCTACTCCATGCCAGGTACTGTTCTTCATGCTAGGGTTACAACAGTGAAGGAAATGTCCCTGCCCTCATGAACTTACACTCTCAGGCTATAACTGATTTACTTTGGGATAGCTTTATTTTTAGCACGTTTTCCCTGAAGTTGATGTGAGGCTACTAAACATTTGTAAATTGGAAAATGGCATGAGTACTTCTTGGTTTCAGAAAGATATCTCTGTCAGCAGTGTGAATCTTTGGCAAGGCAAGGTTATACACTGAGAAACAATTATGAGAATTTATGTTGAAAAGGCAGTGAACTTTCGAAGCAAAACACTGGCAGATAAAAGAAACACAGGCACTTGTGAGTGACATAATAAGTAAAAGCTGTATAAAGGGGATTTGGCAATCAGTTTCTTGTTTCTCCAGAACCAGGGTGCTCTGAGGACTCTCCAAACAGCTGAGCCCTGCAACGTTGAGTAGCACTAGAAATCCTCCCTGCCTGGTGCAGCCCTCACAAGGGCCAGGGTAGTGGGATTGGGAGACTGGCTACGTATGACCAAGACCAGGTTGAAAGTTAAGTACAGGAAAGGCAACACAGGCTGGGAGCAGAGTAGGATAGTGTTCAGACGGAGCCCACTACCAAAGCAAGAAAGGAGACACAAAGTTGGTGCCAGAAATTAAACTAAATGATGGAAATTGAAATCAGAATCTCCCTACCGAAATTCTAAATCCATTGAGCTAAAAGTAATAAACATTAAATAACAACAACAAAAATCACTAGCAGCAGCCAGAAAGGAATGGGGTACAACTTTATGCCATATATTTTAAAAAGTCCTAGCCAAGAAAGGATTATTGCACACCTCTTGCTTTGTTCCCAACTCCCAAAAAGTGATATTGGTGAATCAACAAAATCGCAAGAATTTTCACTAACAGGCCTAGATTTGGAGAGAAACACAAATTTCTGACTGGAGTGTAACAGACGTGGAGGCTGGAAAGTGATGGGGAAGTAACTAACTGGGAGCCACCTCACAGAAAGGCTAACTAAGCCTTTCAGACCCCACAGAGTTGGAAGACTGGTACAAAGTTCCCTATGAGGACAGGATATACTTTCTACAGGGTTGAGGAATCCCAGGATGAAGTGATTAAATCTCAGAAGGAAGAGCTCACGTGTTTTTAAATAAGTAATCCGTTCACACTGTTCAAAACTTTTTTTTTTTTTTAATTTATTATTTATTTATTATTTTTATTTTTGGCTGTGTTGGGTCTTCGTTTCTGTGTGAGGGCTTTCTCCAGCTGCGGCGAGTGGGGGCCACTCTTCATCGCGGTGCGCGGGCCTCTCACTATCGCGGCCTCTCTTGTTGCGGAGCACAGGCTCCAGACGCGCAGGCTCAGTAGTTGTGGCTCATGGGCCCAGTTGCTCCGCGGCATGTGGGATCTTCCCAGACCAGGGCTCGAACCCGTGTCCCCTGCCTTGGCAGGCAGATTCTCAACCACTGCGCCACGAGGGAAGCCCAAAACTTTTAAAGTATAAAAAGATACACAGAGAAAAGTCTCCCTCCCAGTCCCATCCTACTACCACTCAGGTGCCTTTCCTACAGGCAACCAATTAATTTTTTGTCTATCATTCCAGAGATATATTTTAGGTATACAACAGCAAATAGGTAAGTCAATGTATAAAGATACATTTATATACTCTTTTTCCAATTTTTTCCATAATGACAGTCTTTTCTTCTTTTAAAAATATCCTGATGGGGCTTCCCTGGTGGCGCAGTGGTTGAGAATCTGCCTGCCAATGCAGGGGACACGGGTTCGAGCCCTGGTCTGGGAGGATCCCACATGCCACGGAGCAACTGGGCCCGTGAGCCACAATTACTGAGCCTGCGCGTCTGGAGCCTGTGCTCGGCAACAAGAGAGGCCGCGATAGTGAGAGGCACGTGCACCGCGATGAAGAGTGGTCCCACTTGCTGCAACTAGAGAAAGCCCTCGCACAGAAACGAAGACTCAACACAGTCATAAATAAATAAATAAATAAATAAATAAAAGAATGTGAATTTCTTTAAAAACAAAAAACAAACAACAACAACAACAACAAAATATCCTGATGATCTTTCTATAACAATACATGCATACACTGTTTTAATTACTGAGGCTTTATGTTTTAATATCTGTGTACTCTCCTAAGCCCTACCACCATGCCCTCAGCATGTAGAAAAATATATAAATCAGGAAAACCTTCATCCTTAAACTGTAGCCTAGAGGGGAAGACAACTGAATCTTAAATACTGTGGAAATGCAGTCAGGGAGGATTCAGTAACACAGCAAATAAAATGGCTGGACAGGGCTGCTTGACCTTTAGCAAGACGAAAAGACATGGCAACCATATGAACATAATGCAAGAAAAGAACAAAAATAAAGCATGCATTGACGGCAGGAGGAGAATTCAGATAGATTCGAAGCACAAGAAGGATCTGAGGCACCACTGCTGACTTTTAAGATGGAGAGGCCATGTGCAAAGACTGGAGAGCAGCATCCAATTGCTGACAGCAACCTCAGGCCAATAATCAGCAAGGAAACGGGACCTCAGCACTATAACCACAAGGAACTGAAATCTGCCAACAGCTTAGAAGCAGATTTTTCCCTAGAGTCTCCAGATAAGAACTCAGCCCAGCTGATACCTCGATTTTGGCCTTGTGAAATCCTAAGCAGAAAACACAGCTGAGCCCACTCAGACTTCTGACCTATAGAACTATGAGCTAAATAAAAAGGTGCTGTTTTAAGCCAAAAAAAAAAAATTAAATCAAGAATAAATAAAATAAAGCATGCATTGCATTTAGGGGAAAAGTCAAAGATTAAAGCAACTGGAAGGAAGATAATAACTACAGAAGACAAAGACAATCCAACACAAGAATAATTGTTATCCCCAAAGTAGAAAACCCAATATATGGAACAGAAAATGTATTTAAGGGTGTAATCCAAGAAATGAAAGAACTAAATTTGTACTGAAAGAATACACTGTATCCCAGAAAACAACTGATAGTGAATAAGTAAAACCAAGAACTTTCTTGGTTAAAAAAATAATACTTTGGGATCCAGGAAAAAAAGCAAGTTACCTACAAACTGGCAAGAAAATCAGCCTGGCTTCAGACTTCTCCACAGCAACATTCAATGTCAAAAGACAATGAAGCAACACTACAAAGGTCTGAGGGAAAGAAAGTATGTTCAAGAATATTACACCCAGACAAGATGTCATCCTAGTGTAATGGCAAAAGGTAGACATCACTAAATATGAATGAACTTGTCACATAATGCCTATGTGACTGACGCTGAGAAACACATGTTGTCAGAAATTCAGCCAAACAAGATATAAATCAAAATAAAGAACTCAGGAATGGAGAAGTCATGGCAAAAGGGCCCACAGTAGGCAATGAATCCATTCATATATAACACTAAGACAAAACAATTATGGTTATAGAACAGAGTATAAATGCTTATAGTTTATAATATTATTAAATTAGTAACAATTTAAAAGTGGAGTCAGGGAAGAAGAGATGGAAGAATTAAGAGATATTGCCTAAAATATTGTTAAATGTAATTCTAATCTAAATTTTTCATAATCTTTTTGTTAAACTTTAAGGGGCCTTTTAGTAAATAATATATCTCTCATGGTTAAAGGTTTTATACCATATTCTTTTTTACAAACTCAATAATTTTAATGAAAAATAGCATGTATAGCATAAGCTATATAACTTGATTTTTCTATCCATCTACTCTTTCTTCCTTATATTAATATATATGTGAAAAGAATGCTCCCTGGGATGATGTTTATCTAATATAAATGACGATTAGCACTACTGGTACAATTTTTTAAAAACTTTATGTACTTTTACACATTGTTTGAACTCATAAAAAACAGTTAAAAAATTTAAATTAATAAAATCATCATTCTTAACAAGAAATGAAACATTTGGCATCAGCAAAAGATAATTCTGGAATTGAACTAATTCCAATCTTAAATAGGAATTTTCTTAAATATTTTCTCTTAGAGTACAAGCTATTCTTAGGGAAACAGAAAATATTTCTGGCCGAAATGAAGAGAAGGGTGGGAGTATGAAATTCAAGGAGGAAGATGACTGGCTTCTTTTGTTTTTTAAAGAAGGATTGACAGAAGATCAATTTTCTTTTCTTTTTTTCCAGAACATAGAAACCTGGCCATGCCTCCTGGGCTTGCAGCACCTGGCCCCCCCAGAAAGCAATTTTCAATATATTTATCATAACCACACTTACTTTATTGAGCTCTGACAAAAGAAATTTGTGTCTTACACTGAAATCAACAGCAAAATTATGGTATTTATATGATAAGCTCTGGATTTATTTGAGATTGGCATTTCGAAAAGATATACTAAACTGTAAGACGGCATTACATTTTGTGTTAAAAGGATAATGTTACTAAGTGCTTATTTTTTACCAAATTGAAATGGATATAAAGGAAAGCATAAGAAATCAGGTACAATGATACTTCATGTGTCTAGCATTGGGAAAAACCGTGTAGTTAGAATGAAATCTTTTCCCTTTATGTGACAAAACTTTAAATACAGAGGGCATGTATACCCCAGATATGTGCTTTAGGGTCCAATCCAGGGACATGCTACTAGCAGTCAACTTACTCAAACTCAACAGTATGAACTCAACCAAAAGAAAATAAGATAGAAAAATAACTTCATGCGGGCAACTTTACCCAGCATTTCACAGTGTGAATGTGTGCACCGGAGTGAGTGGTGGTCTCAGGTCTCCTGGCCATGTTGATTGTGATTTTGCTGTTCAAAGATAATATAATATTCATCTAATGAGGCCCTAAATGCGAGCCAATTATACGGCGAGCTAAATACGGCATTCAAATGAAGGAAAAGTAAACACTTTCAACACTGGAGGGAAAAGTGCCTGTGCTGGACTCACTGAGAGTCGATACTAACTCGTACTGTTGTATGAACAATTTCAGGTGTTTTTCATTGGAATTTTACCTCTACATAAGCAATTCCACTTTAGGAGACAAAGCCACAGGATATATATAACACATCTTCATGGTTCATTAATTTTCCCTGAAATTCCGGGGGGAAATCCATTTTTACATTAAAACATAAAGAAGGGGACTTCAAAAGTGCTTCATATTTATGGCAAGTTATCTGGTCTTTATTCTCAAACCCCTGGAGAGTAACTACACTCCTCACAGATATTAGGCAGACTTGAGTAAAGCTGGAAAAGCACTATGATACATAACAGAAATATAAGGTAGGAAGTTGAGTGTATGGAAAAAGGGGTAGAAAAAATCTCTTGAAACCATGGGAGAAATCAATACCTAAATGGATGTGGTGAAGGCCTGTACACTTGCTTGGGGCAGAACACAAACTTGGCTTAGAGCTCCTTTATGACTAATGTAACGAGAGAAAACAATCCACGTATAATTCAGTGTACATGAAAAAAGCAGAACCAAGGGGCTCGTTTTTGTTTTGTTTTTTCTTTGGCCACGCCACCGGGCATGTGGGAACTTAGTTCCCTGACCAGGGATCAAACCCACGCCCCCTGCATTGGAAGCGTGGAGTCTTAACCCCTGGATTGCCAGGGAAGGCCAGGGGCTCGGTTTAAGCCATGTACTTATATGTAAAATGGCTTTGACTACAGTAGTAGTTTCAAGTTTACTGGATGTCCTCTATACACTTTTCTGTTTGTTTTTACTGTTTCCTGTTTCAGATAGTCGGCTCTCAGAGTGTCTGCCACTAGCTTGCTCTTCCACTTAACTGAGGTTCTTACATGTAAAAAGTAACAGTAAACTGGCTTTAAGAGATCCAGAGGCCTCTGAATGAAATGAGCTCTGGAGGGTTTTATCAAATATCCAGAGGCTTTTCATTTGTTTGTTTACTTGTGGGGTCTCCATTTTTTAACAAAGTTACTGGAAGTCTAATCTCTGAATGAGAGCAAAATATAAACATAAAAAAAATGACACATTTCCAACCATTCTGAAGATAACATATTATAAAAGGGAGATACATTTTGAAAAAGATGAAAACATAAAAATATTAGAAGCCATTCTCAAAGAGGACACAACAAGTCAATTATACAACAAGTCAATTATAAGTCATGGAACATCACTCAAACCTCTATATTATAGTTAGCATTCCAATAGCAAATTGCCATCTGATTAGTTTTACTGTTCATAGAGCTGCATGTGTTTTAGATCAGACTGTTAAGTGCAGCCTTGAAATAGGGACAGTTCATATACATTTCACCAGCAAAACTACATCATAAGCTTTTCTTAAAAAAAAAAAAAGATTTATTAGTATCTCTATTTTTACACTTATCAAGTTTTGTCTTAATATACTTATGAAAATTCTATTATGTAAAGCTTTTTCAAAAGGCTGAACCCAATCTGATTGTCACTTACTGGAAATAACAGAAGATCTAACATCAAGTTTGAGAGTATAATCATTTCCTTACTACTTGAAAAAACCAACAATCACAGGATTTCACTTAAGCAAACCAAGAAATACACTTCTACTAAACCATGTTCTTTCTCAGAGTTCTGCCAAACCCTGTGAGTAGGGAAGGCAGATTGAAGATGAAGTTTAACTTTACTAGAAGGTTGTGAAAGAAGGCTTTCTTGGGAAAGAAAGAGCAAGTAACCACAAGGGTTATTTAAATATGGTGATCTTTAGCTAAGAAAATCTTGGCTGTCAGAGTTGGAAAGGATCTAAGAGATCAAGTTCGACTCAATTCTTGATAGATGAGGAAACTGAGGTGTGAAGAGGTAAAGTGACTTGCCAAGCTTACATGATAGTTGAATACAACAAATTAATATTTATGTTTAAAATTTGGTGGTTATTCACAAAGAGGTTAATTATTGGTCAATATATAGCTATAACAGAATTAAAATATTAGCAACCAATATGACAAAAGGTTAACATTCGAAGCACATAAAGACACAATTGTTTTTGTCTTTTAAAAAATCAAGACCCTAATGGACAAATAAGCAAAGGGCATAAGTAGATAATTCACATAATAAAGAACATAATAAACAAACATGGAAGTATATACAATTTCATAATTAGCAAAAAAGTAAGAAACAAGAGTAACCTATGATTTTATATGATTAACTTAGTGAATATTAAAAATAATCCTTTGCAATTCAATTTGGCTATTTTTTTTTGGCCCCGCCCTGCAGCATGTGGGACCTTAGTTCCTCGACCAGGGATCAAACCAGCGCCCCCTGCAGTGGAAGCGCAGTGTCCTAACCACTGGACCACCAGGGAAGTCCCAATTTTGCAATATTTTTGTTAAAAGAGTCTTCATACTCTTTGAATTAGTAATTACATGTGAAAATGTATGCAAAAGGCATAATCCAAAGACTAGAAAGTTCACATATCAACAGACATTGGTTGAAAAATTAATATTTAAAAATGGGGACAACCTAAACATTTTCCACTGGGAGGCATGACAATACATCTAATTCAGTGAGATATTTTGTAATTAAAAAATATCAGTGACTACAAGATAAGCGTGAAACACCCTGTCATATCAGAAAGTAAGGACACTAAAAAGGTGACTGAGGTTTTATCATAAAGGACTCAGAAGACAATCTGAAGATGCTCCCACTGGCCAAAGACGGTCAATTTGAGCATTAAAAAGAAGAGATACAATGGACTGAATCACACCAGATATGTTAAAATTCATGAGTTCATGATGATAAAATAAGAAGCAAAGACCTTCACTGTCCCTTTGACATGCTCTGATTTGTGGTGGAGGAAGGGGTGTGTGTGTGCGCGTGCACGTGTATATGAACGTGCATGCGTGCATCCATTAGTATCAGTGCCTGCCTGAGTCAGGAACATGACACCTCTGGTTCTGTATGAGAACAACGGTGTATAAAGCAACATGAAACGTTAGCCCTCATTTTGTTTTAACTTACAGACTAACGTCAATTGTTCTCAGAACTGGATTTTTTCCTCAAAATTGAAACTGCTTTTCCTTTTGGGTTTAATGAAGTATTGCTAGTTGAAGCCAGTTTGACATGGTGACAGAGCTGTTAGACTGATGAGAAGTGTTGCTGCCTGATTTAAAGCCAAACCCTGAACCCTTTTAAAGAATAAAAAATATTGGGCTTCCCTGGTGGTGCAGTGGTTGAGAATCCGCCTGCCAATGCAGGGGACGCGGGTTCGGGCCCTGGTCTGGGAGGATCCCACATGTCACGGAGCAACTGGGCCCGTGAGCCACAACTACTGAGCCTGCGCGTCTGGACCTGTGCTCCGCAACAAGAGAGGCCGCGATAGTGAGAGGCCCGCGCACCGCGATGAAGAGTGGCCCCCGCTCGCCGCAACTAGAGAAAGCCCTCGCACAGAAA
Organism: Balaenoptera borealis; assembly: GCF_965194805.1. Lineage (NCBI taxonomy): Eukaryota > Metazoa > Chordata > Mammalia > Artiodactyla > Balaenopteridae > Balaenoptera > Balaenoptera borealis. The sequence goes on from NC_138862.1 coordinate 69,238,982, forward strand.
CGAAGACCCAACACAGCCAAAAATAAATAAACAAATAAATTTATTAAAAAAAAAAAAAAAGAATAAAAAGTATTGTGTATGGGAAAAAAACCCACAAACTTGTGCTGGTTTTCTTTAGAGGATTCTGGGAAACCAACACGTTATTCTGAAAACTGGTAAAGGGAGAAAAATCAAGCTTGAAAAAAAAGAATACATATATCTTGTTATGTCACAAGAAACTAAGGAAAGCAGTTTGGAAAGGGTGAAGGGAACTGGATAAGTGGAGAACCAGGGTGGGACAGGGGCTCACTTTTCACTGTATACCCTTTCATGAATTACCTATTTGAAAAATAAACTCATTTAAGTATCACTATAGAGATTATGTAAAAAAATGGAAAAATGGTTATATTAAAGGAAAAAACTCAGCAATCAAACGGTAGCCACTCTGATTATAATAATGTAAAAACCGTATATGCATGTAGACCAGGCCTGGAAGGAAACACAGAAAAACAAAATTGCTGACTAGACTTGCAGAATTTAGGGCATTTTTTCCTTTACATTAAAATGAATTCCCTTGTTATAATGTTATTTGCCCAATAAATAATGTTAAGGTGGCATTTAAATGGGAAACATAGTATTTTCACTCTGTTACCCATACTTGTAGGAAAGCCCAGATATTTGAACCTTGAGCCCATAATCAAGGCACTAAGAACCATTTGCAGGCAACTTGACTCTTACTGTAAGCAAGAGATCTAAGAAGGATAAAAGAAAGGGTATACTGCGGGCTGTTCATACAGTAGATGTTAAAAGTACAATGACTCTGCCCAGCTCTATTTCCCATTCCTGCACTAATGCGGGGGTGGAGGCGGTGGTGGCATTCACTGAGTAGGAGGCCAGCAGAACATGGAAAGAGCCTGTCGACAGCGCATAAAAGACACACACTGAAAACGCTACTTGCAGGAGGAGTGAAGCTTGTCAAAGTACTGCAGAGGCTGGGAAAGTGAAGAGAAGAGAAAGAGCAATTATAACCTGAACCTAACAATTCCTCAGCTAAATTTAACTAGAGAGGTGGAATATATCTGCAGCTTGAAAACGATAGTCAAATGAATGTTCAGGTACAAAAAGGCCCAACCTACACAGAACTTTAAAGGGTCACTGTAAAAAAAATTTCTATTTTCATATCAATCATCTGCTATTATTCTGAATATATTTCAATTGTGAACCCCCCAAATAAAAAAATGGGCTTAAGGAGGTATAAGGAAATCCTAGGCTCAGAGCAAAACCTTTTATTTCTTGTTATAAGTCAAAATCAGTAAGGATTTATTAATGTCAAGCTTTTCCAGAAACATTACTTTAAAAACTTTTAGCTATGAATAATGAAAATTAAACAGTAACTTTCATTTACCTTTTCAAGGTTGAAATGAAATTATTTATTCGAAGCCTTCCAAATTTTTATGTCAAGAGATATCTCAGTTAATATACTTATTTACACTGAACTATGTTCACAAATAGTTCCTAAATATATTACTTAAACACCTAAAATACATTATCCTAAAATACAAATACTTTATATGCATTAAAATGTACATCAAAAAGGTAATGATAACTATTTCTGGGTAATTAGATTAAATTGATTTTTACTTTCTTCTTTATGTCTTTCAGTATTAGCTGATTTTAAAAATAATATGCATGTGTCACTTTTATATAGAAATAAGGTTATTTTAGAAATAAGGCCTTTTCACTTAAAAAAAATCACCACAACATGATTTAATAGCCACCATATTACAAATTCTGTTAAAAATAAAAATGGGTAGAAGTTCAATCAAAACAATGTATAACTGTTTTCACACACAACTGATTTACAATTATTTTAGCAAAAAAAAAAAAATCACATGTAATCAAAAATCTAAGTTGCAAACAGCTTTTGGAAGAGTTTATTTATTCAGGTACCCTCTATTCTAATAAAGACTTTGCTGGGAGGAGCTGATCATATATAAGGTCATTACTGAGATTTATGATCACGTATATTACTTAGGGGTACTGAGATTTATGACCATACATATTGTCTAGAGGTAAACCAATCTATGTTTTTGCTTTTCAAATCCAACTTTAAAAATATAAAGCAGATTAATTATTCACATCAAGTACTCTAATATCACTATATTCTGTTGCCAAGTGGATGGACTCATGGATTGCTCTACTGGCTCAAGACTTGAGCAACCATTCAAATCCTTTGTGGCAATCACTACTGGTTGATTATTCACCGTGCATTTTCCTCTCTTCCTTACTAACAGAGCACTGATCTTATATGGAATAGCAGTGTACCCTGCTAAAACACTGGCTTCTTTGGAATCCCCTGCAGTTGGAGGAAGCCATGTGGCACAGTTGTGACCAATGAAAAATAAACAGTTTCTGGAAAGCCTTGCTGTGCAGTCACTTTCTGCCTGTAATGTGACATGACACCACATAACTCATCACAGCCGTATTATAACGACAGGACCACATGCACCAAGACAAAAGTGACACACTTCCATGAACGGTAGAGCAGAAAGACAGATTTCTTGTTAAACGTGAAAAAGAAACTCCTATTTGGCTAACGCACAGTAGTCAGAATTCTGGCACGTATAGCCAAATGCAATCCTACTTATATACTCTTTCTTTTACAGTTGAGAAAATGAACCAAAAATCTGAAGGGAATTTGAGTAGACTTAAGAAGTCAAAGTATATCAGAGTGCAGGACAAGGTAACACTTTTAAAAAGAAGCTATTCCAATTACACTTTCCAGTCATGAAGACTAATGGCATCTGTAAGAAAGATGGTGGAAGTTTGGTGTAATACTTTCTTCTGGTTAACAATTTCCTAAATCATCTATAAACCAGATTTCATATCTCAAAAAAAATCACTAATATTTTATGTCCAAAAACAAAAGCAAAAAATCTGCTCTCTTTTGCAATTTTGACATGTGGTATTCATGAGCATCTTTTAAAAACATTTTTCTGGAGCCAAGAATGTGGCTTGCCAGGTCAAGATCTACCAGATATAACCGCAGTATTTACTGCAACATTTAACTATCATAAATAGTTCATTGCCCTTAAATAAATCATTTTTCTTTAACAGTGTTGGAAATGTGATTACCCTATTCCCCCTGCACAGATTATTTTAAAGAAAAACTCCACCCATAAGCACCATACTCTATCTAAGCAAATCACCCACAGATCTAAGATGAAAATGTTATATGAAAGGAGATAAACTCTAGAGAGCTAGAAAATATGTATTTTACTTGATTCTTCACAGTAAACAAAGTACTATGAAGAATCACTTTGTTTTGAACTCCAAAGAAGTTTAATAAATATTTATGGGCTGAATGTGTGAATGAACCCTAAGAATAATGAACACAGATCATATATCCCAGAGCAGGTTCCTGTAAAGTTTAGGAGAAACCTCTTTTGAGGTTAGAGTTTCAGAGTGGAGAGAGATACCATTTTCTCATGGTGTGTCATTATGAAGCTAAATCCCTCACAGGCTATTCTACTACAGGTGGAATCTACACCAAGTGTCACCAGCTTATTTTGCTCCTACCATGTATCCCTAAAGTACTTGCCAAGATGACCAGAAACTCTGTATTAGGTGCTATCTGTTAGACCATGATTTACTTTAAATTATATAGAAGTAAAGGGAGAAACAATTAGGCTATGTTGTTGCTCAACGTACAACAATAATACGAAAATCTACTATTAATTGAGAGTATGCTATGCATCAGCCATGGTTCTACATCCTTTACTTATATTAACTAATTTACTTCTCACAACTCCTATAATAGGTGCTATTATTATTCTCTCTCTTTTTTTTTTTTTTGGCTGCCCTGTACAGCATGCAGGATCTTAGCTCCCCGATCAGGGATTGAACCCAGGCCCTCAGCAGTGAAAGCGTGGAGTCTTAACCATTGGACCACCAGAGAAGTCCCTATTTTTCTCCTTGTATAGATGAAGGGAACTGAGGTCCAGAGAAGGTAAGTAACTTGCGCTAAATCACACAATGAGTAAGTGGTAGAAGCAGAATCAAACCCAGGCAGTCTGGCTTCGGAGTCCATGCTCTTAACCACTAAGCTATACTACCTCCAACTACAGGAAGGAGAAAATCAAGCAAAACAAGCTTGTGGATGGTTTTAAAATATGCCCACAAATTCTTTGATACTCCTCCCTTTAAGAGGTAGCCTACTTTTCCTCCCCTTGAGTGTAGGATGGACTTAGTGCCTTGCTTTGAAAAAGAAAAAGGTAGGAGTAATAGTGTGTAATATTAGGGACTAGATCATAAAAAGCACTGTGGTTTCCTCTTTGCCCTCTCTCTTAGATCATCCACTCCGGGGAACACTAGCTGCCGTATCATAAGGGACTTTCCAGCAGCCCTACATGGAGAGGACCAAGTGGTGAGGAACTGAGGTCCCCTGCCAATAGCCATGTGAGTGAGTTATCTCAGAAGCACATCCTTCTGTTCCAGTCAAGTCTTCAGCTGACTGCAGTCCTGGCTGGCATCTGACTACAACCACGAGAGGCTGAGCCAGAACTACCTGACTAAGCTGCTTCTGAATTCCAGAAGCATAGAGACTATGAGATAGGAAATGTTTGTGATTTTAAGTCACTCAGTTTGGGGGTAATTTTAATGTATCAATAAACACAGAACCTTTCATCAGAACCATATTTTCAATATAAAATTATATTTTAATATATTTTGTGTAAAATATATAAAAATTTGTGTAATTAATATGTGTAATTACATAATTACACAAATTGTATAATTATATAACTATCTGTAATTATATATATGTATAAGCACATATAATGTACATGTTATATATATAAAATATATACCCACATATATGTAACTACATGTAATATGTAATTATATAATTATATGTAACTATAAATTAAGTAAAAAATGATTTTGAGTGTCTGCTCATTCCCTGGAAGCAGTAACCATTCTAACCACTGCAGAAGGGTAGAACAACATATCCCCAATGTCCCTTCAAAAGCTACTCTATTTACTTAATAAAAAATTAAACAACATATATTAAACATATATACATGTAGAAAGATTATTCCTGCCTTATATCATCACATACTTTTTACTTTTCCTCTTTTCTTATAAGTCAATAAAGAAATAATACATTCCAGCTCCAAAAGTCTATCATAAGAACAAACTGTCTATTTGATTCCTAACAGTCTATTCAAGGTGCTAATTTGCTATTATTTATAGACTCGATTCCTTTCTGAGCAGCTGTCATTAACAGAATAACTTAGGAGTTCAAAACATTCTTTATTCAACTCAACTGCCTCCTGGAATTGTTAGTCATATATCTCAAGGTTACAACTATGATAAAAGCTAAAGATGAACCAAGTCTCAAGAAGGCTATGAAAAAGAGCCACCATTACATACACTAAGATTAGTTGACGCTCACTGATTGATATTCCGTTAAAGCCCTCATTTCTAATCATTTAGGTCTCTTTTATCAGATTGGAGGCTTTCTGAAGGTGTTTCCTGCACCAATGTTTTAACTGTTTGTGGCTTTCAAAGCACTCCAGAGCTGTCATTTGGAAACCCATGTATGCCCAGAAGACAAACACTAGTGTACCTCGTGGTGTAGAAGGGAAACAGAGAAAACAGTGAGCTGGCTTCTAGTCTAGAAGTATTTGATACTTTGTCCACACCATTCTCCCTGCCTCAGGCTTTAGAAATGGTACTCTGGCCTCAAGCTGTCTCATCTTAACTCAAATTCTCTAAAGGAAGAAGAGTAGAGGCATGACCATACCTGGGCAATGAAGGCTGAGGAGAGTCTGAGAACAGGAAATGCAGAGGGAACAGATGAGGAAGAAAGTGGAAAAAGAAATGGAGAAAACGAGCAAAAATGAAGAGGCAGGAAAAATAGAGGGGAGGAAGAAAAGGCAAGAAGGAAAAGAAGGAGTAGAGAGATTTCAGAGGAAGACATGAGAGCACAGAGAGAATAAAAACATGGAAAGGAAAAGAAATAATGTTCCTCAAGGAAAAGCGAGCAAGTGTGAGAGAGAGAGAAGGGTGGGGGGGGGGGGGGATAAATGGTGAAAAAGGCAAAGAAGCGGGGGAGTCATAGCTTACCTCTAGGTCTCTCATTAGGCAACTAGTAGAAACTGGGAATGCCACTAACAGATCCAGAGAATAAGAGAAAAAGCAGGTCTGAGATAAAATGATGACTTAAGCTTTATACATCTTGAGTTTGTGGTGTGCATAGAGGAACCAAGTGGCAATGTTCATCTGGGCAGCTGGGTTGGAAACTCAGAAGGCTGGTGTGGCCCAGAAGAGAATATGTGGGAGCCAATGAAGCTATGGGGAAGGTATGGTGAGGTCAAAGAGGGAAACTGCACAGGGAAGAAGAAGAAGGCTAAGGACCAAAGCCCAAGTATACCAATATTTGAGGGACACAGAGAGAAAGAAGAGCCCATGAAAGAATCTAAGGACAGGTGCAGGTGACCTAAGGCATAGGAAGAGAGCTAGGAGAGAGAATGGGCAGGTGGAAGAGTGAACAGCCCCACTCTGAGAAGCAGCAAGGGAACTGCTGTCCTTATGGAGAGTGAGGTTTCCATTAAGGTAAGAAAGTTGAGGAATTATTCTGTGAAGACAGAGGTGAATTTGCTTAGAGTGGAAAAGGGTTTCAAAAAGCATTGTCACCTCTCCTTCTGTGCTCCCATACCCCTTTGAACTTATCCTTTGGGCAAAACTTTTGTCACACTCTGCTTCATGTTTGTGTCCTTGGCTCAAGAACAGGATGGGGTCTGCTGATATTTGTATTCTCGGTGCTTAGTCAGTACAGTGCCTGTCACCCGGCAGAAACTCAATAAATGCTTGGAGGTTTTCTGAAGGGCAATGGGAAGTATGCATTAGTAAAAGCCTTAAAATATGATATTACCTTTGACATATTTCTATAAATTTATCTATAGAGACTAGTCACAACTGTGTATAGATTTAGCTACAGATGCAGTTATTTGCAAACTTTATTCAACAAATACAGCATTGATTAAAAATCACAATATGTCTACATAATGAATACTATACATGCTCCAAAAATTTTTACTGACCATCAATAACAAATAAACCTATACAAAACCTAAACCCTAGCACAACTAAAAGATATAGACAACTACAGACTCAAATCACACGTAAGTAGAACTATAAACACCAAATTCCAGCAGAGCCATGTCTTGAGCCTCTATTGCAAATCTTTATGGAAAGTTAGAGTCTGGGAAAATGGCATGTTAGCAAGAAGAGAGGAACAGAGGGCTGAAATTTGAGGTAAAAATTCCCCCAGGAAGAGGCAGTCCACCCTAGACACAAAAACACTGAGAAAAACTTTGTCGATTAGACTAACGACAGAGAAGGGAATTACTTAAGTCTGTGGGACCCGAGTGGCAATCTCAAAAAGGCATTACTTCTAGGGAAGAAATGGGTAAAAGGGAAGGGAGAGATGTGGTTTAGTGAATGGATGGTGAAGGAGGAAGGAGACAGGAGGAAATCTGCACTCCTGTAACACAAATGAGAGCTCAAAACAATTGATAGGCATACAAATCCTATTCCTACTGACCTCCTCAAACAAAAAGGCATCCTTTGAAGAGACTACACTTCACTATGTTTACAGATAAAAGTGTCCTCAAGCTAGTAATCTTATAAATCAAACCAAACTTCCAACACTAGCCACACAATGAATACATAAAAGCAACTTATAATTGTACAAAACTACTATCAGAAGAAAATCAAAAATGAGGATCAAACATTTTAGCTAATGAAAATGCACTCAAAAAATAAAATCACAAAGGAAACTTTAACACAACACTCCAAACTGAATATTATTAAATAAGCATTTGAGTATATGAAAAATTATTTTTAATCAGAAGTTCAAAAACTAAGAACAGAAATGGACCAAACCAGGCAGAAATGAAACAAAAGTTGAACTCAGGACAGAAATGGAAGAGAAAGACAAAATGATATCTGACCTAAGGACTACTTAAATTTCAGGTGATCAAAGGAGAATACATTCAAATGAAAATTTAACAAAGGGCACTGAAGAAAGGAAGCAAAACAGCCAAGAGAATAAAAATGAAATTAAAGTAAAAGGAATCAGAGAGAAAGTGGCTGAAAATGAAGGGAGGCAAACAAGATCTAACACACAGATATTTGAAGCCCCTGAAAAAAGAAGAGTAATGAAACAGAACTAAAATTTAAAGCTATAATCCAATAAAACTTTCCAGAAATAAAAGAAGGCCTGAATTACATATCAAAAGAGGCTACTAGGTACCTGGGAAATTGCCCTGCAACAGTCAACTCTAAGGCATATCTTAGTAAAACTATTAGACTTTAAATATAAATAAAAAAATCCTCAGTGATATCAGCAGGTTGGCAGAATAGGATTTTTCAGCACGCATCCCCTCACAGAAACATCAATTTGAAAAACTATCCACGCATGAAAGTACTTTCACAATAGCTAAGGATTCCAGGTGAGAGATTACAGCACCTGGGTGAAGCACAGAAATAAGAAAAGACTCACTGAAGACCAGAATAGGAAGGATGAGCTGCATCACCCTTCACCATCAAGCCTGGGTAGCACAGTACAGAGGGAAATACCCTCCGATGGGGGAAGGAGAGTGAAGTAAACACCCAATTTCACCACAAACTCCAGCACTAAACCTATCCCTGCAGCCCCTGGCTCCAGTCCAGCCCTCAGGGCCCCAGGCTCCAGGCTGGCCCTAGTGCCAGGCAAACCTCCATGGCCACCAGCTCCAGACTGGCTTCCATGGACCTAGGACCCAGGCCTATGATCACAGACCCAGGCTCACTCCAGTGGCAAACTGGCCCCTATGGACCCAGGATTCAGACACACCCCTGTGGACTCAGGCACCAGGCCCACCAATTTGCTGACCCAGGCACAAAGCCAGCTCGCCTGAGGACTCCAGCAGCAAGCTGACCCACAGACCTCATCAGATAGCCTGCCCAGAATTTCTGGCCAGGTCAACTGGTGAAAAGCTTTCCAAGCTGAAGCCAGTTTATAAAAACTGGAAGAGGTGTCTATTTCTTCAAATGTTCAGACAGCAATGCAAGGCTGAGGGCATGAATAAACAGGGAAACATGACACCATCAAAGGAACGAATAAAGTACTTGTAATTGATACTAAAGAAATGGAGATCTACAAACTGCCTGACAAAGAATTCAAAACAATCACAGAAGAAGCTCAGTGAGCTACAAGGAAATGCAATTAGATAACAAAATGAAACAAGAAAAACAACACATGAACAAAATGAGAAGTTCAACAAAGAAACAGACATAAAAAAGAACTAAATAGAAACTTTGAAGCTGAAGAACACAATGACTGAACTGAAAAATTCCACAGAGAACTTCAAGATCAGACTTGATCAAGCAGAAGAATGAATCACTGAGCTTGAAGACAGGTCATTTGAAATTAGTCAGTGGAACGAAAAGAAAAAAGAATGAAGAAGTGTGACGAAAGCCTATGGGACACCATAAACTAACCAATACATACATTATGGGAGTCCCAGAGGAGAAATGGGCAGGAAGAGAAAGAAATTATGTCATTATTTATTTAAAGAAATGATGATAGAAAACTTCCCTAACCTGGAGAAGCAAACAACACTTAGATCCACGAAACCCAAAGAACCCCAAAGAAATTATATATACAGAGATCTTCACTGAGATACAGTATAATCAAATCATGAAAAGTCAAAGACAAAGATAATTTTGAAAGCAGCAAGAGAAAAGCAACTCATCATAGTCAAGGGAATCCCTATAAGACTAACAGCAGATTTCTCAGCAGAAACCTTGTAGGCCAAGAGATGATGATATATTCAAAGTGATGAAAGAAAAAAAAACCCTGCCAACCAAGAATACTATATCCAGAAAGAGTTTCCCCTTCAGAAATGAAGGAGAAATAAAGACTTTCCCAGACAAACAAAAGCTGTGGGAGTTCAATATACTAGACATGCCTTTAAGAAATGCTAAAAAGAGTTCTTCAAGTTGAAATGAAAGAACACTAACAACACGAAAACATATGAAAGTAAAAATCTTACTGTAAAGGTAAGAATATTGTCAAATTCAGAATATTCTAATACTGGAATGGTGGTATGTAAATCACTTTTAACTCTGACATGTAACTTAAAAGACAAAAGTATTAAAAATAACTATGGCTACAATAATTTGTTAAAGGATACCCAACACATAAAAGATGTAAATTGTGACACCAATAACAAAAAAACATGGGTAAAGTAAAAGTTAGAGTGTAGTTTTTGTATGTGGTCAATGTTAAGTGGTTATCACCTTAAAAGAGACTATTTTACTACAAGATGTTTGATGTAAGTCTTATGGTAATGACAAAGAAAAAAGCTATAGTAAATACACAAAAGATAAAGAAATCAAAGATAACACTATAAAAAAAAATCAAATCACAAAGGAAGACAGCGAGAGACAAAGAAAGGAACAACAGAACTACAAAATGGTCAGAAGGCAATTAACAAAATGGCAATAGAAATAGCACCAATAATTACTTTAAATGTAAATGGATTAAATTCTCCAATCAAAAGACAGAGAGTTGGGCTTCCCTGGTGGCGCAGTGGTTGAGAATCTGCCTGCCAAGGCAGGGGACACGGGTTCGAGCCCTGGTCTGGGAAGATCCCACATGCCGCGGAGCAACTAGGCCCATGAGCCACAATTACTGAGCCTGCGCGTCTGAGCCTGTGCTTCGCAACAAGAGAGGCCGCAATAGTGAGAGGCACGTGCATCGCGATGAAGAGTGGCCCCCGCTTGCCGCAGCTAGAGAAAGCCCTCGCACAGAAACGAAGACCCAACACAGCCATAAATAAATAAATAAAAATTAAAAAATTAAAAAAAAAAAAAAAAAAAGACAGAGAGTTACTGAACAGCTAAAAAAACAAGATCCAACAATATGCTGCCTATGAGAGAAACACTTTAGCTTCAAGGACACATAGGCTGAAAGTGCAGTGATGGAAAAAGATAGTCCAAGCAAATGGTAACCAAAAGAGATCAGGGGTGGCTAAATTACATCACACAAAATAGACCTTAAGTAAAAAATTGTCACAAGAGACAAAGAAGATCATTATATAATGATAAAGGAGTCAAATCATCAAGAGGATATAATAATTTTGATTATATACACACCAACATTGGAGCACCTAAGCATATAAAGCTGATAACAAAACTGAAGAAAGAAATAGGCAGCAGTACAAAATTAGTAGGGCACTTCAATACCCCACTTCCAACAATGGATAGATCATCCAAGACAGATCATCAATATGGAAATAGCAGACTTGAACAACACTACAGATCCAAAGGACCTAACAGACACACCGAGAACTTTCCATCCAACAGCAGCAGAATACACATTCTTTTTCAAATGCACGTGGAACATTCTCTAGGGTAGATCACGTTAGGCCACAAGACAAGTCTTAACAAATTTAAGAAGACTAAGATCATATCAAGTGTCTTTTCCAACCACAACAGTATCAAGCTAAAAACCAATAACAGGAATAAAATTGGAAAATTAGATTCAAAAGGGAAATAAAAAAATATCTTGAGACAAATGAAAATGAAAACACAACATACCAAAACTTACGGGATGCAGCAAAAGTATTCTAAGAGGGAAGTTTCAGCAACAATGCTTACATTAAGAAAGATCTCAGCTTCCCTGGTGGCGCAGTGGTTAAGAATCTGCCTGCCAATGCAGGGGCATGGGTTCGAGCCCTGGTCTGGGAAGATCCCACATGCCACAGAGCAACTAAGCCTAAGCGCCACAACTACTGAGCCTGCACTCTACAGCCTGCAAGCCACAACTACTGAGCCCGCGTGCCACAACTACTGAAGCCCGCGCTCCACAACAAGAGAAGCCACCGCAATGAGAAGCCTGCTCACTGCAACAAAGAGTAGCCCCTGCTTGCTGCAACTAGAGAAAGCCTGCGTGCAGCAACAGAGACCCAATGCGGCCAAAAATAAATAATAAGTAAATAAGTAAATCAAAAAACAAAAGAAAGATCTAAAACAACCTAACTTTATACCTCAAGGAACTAGGAAAAGAAGAACAAACTAAGCCCAAAGTTAGCAGAAGGAAGGAAATGATAAAGATCAAAGCAGAAATAAACAGAGACTAGAAAAACAATAGAAAAGATGAATGAAAAAATCAGTTGTGTTTCTACACATAACAATGAACTATCCAAAAAAGAAATTAAGAAGTCAATTCCATTTACAATATCATCAAAAAATATATAAATATTTCAGAATAAATTTAACCAAGGGGATAAAAGATCTGTACACTAAAAATTATAAAACACTGATAAAAGAAATTGAAGACACAAATAAATGGAAAGATATCCTGTGTTCATGGATTGGAAGAATTAATATTGTTAAAATGTCCATACTACCCAAAGTGAACTATAGATTCAATGCAATTCCTTTCAGTATTCCAATGGTGTTTTTTATAGAAATAGAAAAAAAAATCCTAAAATTCACAAACACAAAGGACCCTGAAAAGCCAAAGCAATCTTCAGCCATAAAAAACCCCCAAACAAACAAACAAACAAAATACAATGCTAGAGGCAGTATACTACCTGATTTCAAAATATACCATAAAGCTTCGGTAATCAAAACAACATGGTACTGGCATAAAAACAAACATACAGACCGGTGGAACAGAATAGAGAACCCAGAAATAAATCCACACATTTATGGTCAAAAGATCTTTGACAAAGTTGCCAACAACACATAATGGGGAGAGGATAGTCTCTGCAATGATGGTGCTGGGAAAACTGTATATTCACATGTAGAAGAATGAAACTGGACCTTATCTCATGCCATGTAAAAAAAATCAACTCAAGGTGGATTAAAGACTTAAAATATAAAATCTGAAACTGCAAAGCTACTAGAAGAAAACATAGGGAAAAAGCTTCTTGACATTGGTCTGGGCAAATTTTTTTGGATATAACCCCCAATGTACAAGCAAGAAAATAAAAAACTGACAAATGGGATTGCATCAAACTAAAAGGTTTCTGTGCAGCAAAAGAAACAATCAACAGAATGAAAAGACAACCTACCTAGATAGCTGCAAATAATATATTTGATAAGGAGTTAATATCCAAAATATTGATATATGAGGAACTCAACTCAATAGCAAGAAAACAAATACCAAAACAGAAAATGGACAAAGGACCTGAAAGGGCACTTCTCAAAGAAAGACATACAAAATGGCCAATAGGTATACGAAGAAAGCTCATCACTAATCATCAGGGAAATGCAAATCAAAAACCACAATGAGATACCACCTCACACTCATCAGAATAACTATTACAAAAAGCCAAAAGATAACAAGCGTTGGCAAAGATGTGGAGAAAAGGGAACTCCTATACACTGTTGGTAGGAATATAAATTGGTATAGCCATTAGAGAAGATAGTATGGAGGTTCCTCAAAAAATTTAAAATAGAATTACCATATGTTCTAGTAATGCCACTTCTGGGTGTACATCCAAAGGAAATGAAGTCAGTATCTTGAAGAGGTGTCTTTACTCCCTTGTTCACTGCAGTATCATTCACAACAGCTAAGATACCTAATAAACCTAAGTGTTTACTGATGGATAAATGGATAAAGAGAACATGATACACATGCATATATTATTCAGCCTTAAAAAAGAAGGCTGTCATTTGCAACAATGTGGGTAAACCTGAAGGACATTATGCTAAGTGAAATAAGCTAGGCAAGAAAGAGAAATACTCCATGATCTCACTCATAGGTGGAATCTAAAAGAAGTCAAACTCACAGAAGCAAAGAACAGAATGGTGGCTGCTTAGAGTTGTGGGATGGGGAAAAAGGGGAGATGTTGGTCAAAGAATACAAAGATTCAGTTGTGCAGGATGAATAAGTTCTGGAGAACTCATGTACAGTATGGTGACTGTAGTTAATAATATTATATTGTATACATGAAATTTGCTAAGAGAATAATCTTAAATGTCCTCACTACAAAAAAAAAAAAGATAACTGTGAGGTAATAGATATGTTAATTAGCTTGAGTGTGGCAATCATTTAACAATGTATATTTATATTGAAGCATCACACTGTGTACTGTAAATATATATAATTTTTATATCTCAATAAAGGTGGAAAAAAAGAAAAAAATTTAATGATTTTCAGGTAAAAAGACAAAGTATCTTATTTTTTCCTTTTGGCTGCGTTGTGTCTTCATTGCTGCACATGGGCTTTCTCTATTTGCGGCGAGTGGGGGCTACTCTTGGTTGCGGTGCATAGGTTTCTCATTGTGGTGGCTTCTCTTGTTGCAGAGCATGGGCTCTAGGCACACGGGCTACAGTAGTTGCAGCATGCGGGCTCAGTAGTTGCAGCACGCAGGCCCTAGAGCACGCGGGCTTCAGTAGTTGTGGCGCGTGGGTTCATTAGTCGTGGCTCGCGGGCTCTAGAGCACAGGCTCAGCAGTTGTGGTGCACAGGCTTAGCTGCCCTGCGGCATGTGGGATCTTCCCAGACCAGGGATCGAACCCGTGTCCCCTGAATTGGCAGGCAGATTCTTAACCACTGTACCACCAGGAAAGTCCCCAAAAGACAAAATATCTTAAAAGGGCAAGATAATTAGGTTGGTATCAGACTTCCCAGGAGAAACATACAAGGAAGGCCGAGTAAAGAACATAATGAATGTCAAACTGGAAGTTCTGGCTAGTGCAGTAAGACAAGAAGAAGAAATAAAGTATACAAATTGGAAAGGAAGAAACAAAACTATCTTTATTCATAGATGGCATGATTATCTATACAGATCTACCCAAAGAATCTACCAAAAAACCTCCTGGAACTAATAAGCAAGTAGAGCAAGGTTTCAGGATACAAGGTCACTACATAAAAAGCCAACTGCTGTCTTATATGCCAGCAATGAACAACCAGAATTTGAAATTAAAAAAAAAAATTGTAATAACATCAAAAAAAGGAAATACTTAGGTACAAATCTAACAAAATAGGTACAGGATTTTTATGTGGAAAACGTCAAAACAATGATGAAAAAAATCAAGTAAGAACTAAATATATGGAGAGCTAGTCCATGTCTGTGGACTAAAAGACTCAATATTGTTAAGATGTCAATTCTTCCCAACATGATTTATAGATTCAACACAATATCAGTCAAAAGTCCTAGGAAGCTACTTTGTAGATATTAACAAACTGATCCTAAAGTTTATATGGAAAGTCAAAAGACCCATACAATACTGAAGAAAAAGAAGAAAGTTGGAGGCCTTATATCTATTATAATCAAGACCGTATGGTATTGGTAAAATAACTGACATTTAGATCAACAGAACAGAATAGAGAGCCCAGAAATAAACCCATGCAAATATCTGATCTTCAACAAAGGCACAAAGACAATTCAATGGAGAAAGGATAGTCTTTCTAATAAATGGTGCTGGGACAACCGATGTCCACATGTGAAAAAGTGAATCTAGATACAGACTAGACATTTTTCACAAAAATTAACTCGAAACAGATCACAGACCTATTTGTAAAGTGTAAAGCTATAAAACTGCTGGAAGAAAACAGGAGAAAATCTATGTGACCTCGGGTTTGGTAATGAGTTTTTAGATACAACACCAAAAGCATAATCCATGAAAGAAAAAAATTCCTTCATAAAAGCAATTTTTTGGTTTTAAGCTGGTTAAGTGTAAAGTTGGTTGGTTTTAAGTTAAACTTTGGTTAAGTTGGTTAAGTTGGACTTCATTAAAATTAAAAACTTCTGCTTTGTGAAAGAAACTATTAAAAGAATGAAAAGACAAGTCACAGACTGGGAGAAGATATTTGCTAAACATATGTCTGATAAAGGATTTATATCCAAAATATAGTAAGAATTTTAAAATCTCAACAGGAAAACAAACAACTCAACTAAAAAGTGGGCAAAAGATGTGAACAGAAACCTCATCAAAGAAGGTATACAAATGGCAAATAGAAATATTAAAAAATGTGCACGTCATTTGTCATTTGAGAAATGAAGGTTAAAATAAAGGAAACTGGGAATTCCCTGGTGGTGCAGTGGTTAAGACATCAAGCTCCCAATGCAGCGGGCCTAGGTTAGATCCCTGGCCAGGGAACTAGATCCCACAGCTTTGCTGGACTAACCCTGCTTTTGAAGCTAAGAAGATAAGTGGAAGGTTTACTGACTTCAGACTGTCACAAACCATCTGACCAGAGATCTTCTGAAATACTTTCTTTGTCTCTAGCTTTTTAATTAAGCAAATTAAGGTAATTTTTAATTTTAAAGATACCTTGTGCCTATAATTAAATATTTATGAGATAATCTCCAGGGCAATGCAGGAAGTTTCAGCTTTTTGTTACCTAAAATATTAACGATCAAGGCATGAGACAGCGATGGAAAAACATCCACTTCTCTTTTCTCTCTCTCTTTTCAGTTTCAGCTATTGATTCATTACTATTTTTATTAGACATCCTCCAGTAGTCCTTACCTTCAGAGTGTCTCCTTACTAATACAAGGGTGCCATCTAGTGATGATCATGGGTAAATGTATGCCATAGAAAGTGTGTGTGTTCATCTCCCATCCCAATTCAGTTTTCTGCTGGGGCTTTCAAGATGCATTGAGAAAAGCAAAATAAACAAATGGGACCTAATTAAACTTAAAACCTTTTGCACAGCAAAGGAAACCATTGACAAAACGAAAAGAGAACCTACTGAATGGGAGAAAATATTTGCAAGTGATATGACTGATAAGGGGTTAATCAAAATATGTAAACAGCTCATACAACTCAACATCAAAAAAACCAAACAACCTGATTAAAAAATGGGCAGAAGAACTCGAGACATTTTTCCAAAGAGGACATGCAAATGGCCAACAGACACATAAAAAGATGCTCAACATTGCTAATCATCAGGAAAATGCAAATCAAAACCACAATGAGATATCACCTCTAATCTGTCAGATGGCTATCATCAAAAAGAACACAAATAACAAATGTTGGCAAGGATGCAGAGAAAAGGGAACCCTTGTACACTGTTGGTGGGAATGTAAATTGGTGCAGCCACTGTGGAAAACAGAACGGAGGTTTCTCAAAAAACGAACAGACCTACCATATGATAAAGCAATTCCACTTCTGGGTATATATCCAAAAAACCCCCAAAACACTAATTTGAAAAGATACGTGCACCCCAATGTTCATAGCACCATTATTTACAACTGCCAAGATATTGAAGCAACCTAAGTGTCTCTCGACAGATGAATGGATAAAGATATGGTATACATATACAATGGAATACTACGCAGCCATAAAAAAGAATGAAATCTTGCCATTTGCAGCATCATGTATGGACCTGAAGGGCATTATGTTAAGTGAAATAAGTCAGACAGAGAAAGACATATACTATATGATATCACTTATATGTGGAATCCAAAAAATGCAACAAACTAATGAATTTAACAAAAAAGAAACAGACTCACAGATATAGAGAACAAACTATCGGCTACCAGTGGGGAGAGAGAAACAGGGAGGGGAAGGATCAGGGTAGGGGATTAAGAGGTACAAACTACTGGTACCATGTATAAAATAAATAAGCTATATGGATATATTGTATAGCACAGGGAATATAGCCAATATTTTATAATAACTATAAATGGAGTATAACCTTTAAATTGTGAATCACTATATTGTACACCTGTAACATATAATATTGTACATCAACTATACTTCAATAAAAAATGCATTGAGAGGGAAAATGTACTAAAACTATCAATACTATACTTGAAACAAGTTTCCTAATACTCATACATAGGTATATTTAAACATCTAGCGCATCCTCCTTTTCTATTACTGCTCAGACAACTGACCATCTCTGAAGCTACTTCATAGTTAGTTTCGTGGAATTTCAGATCATCCAGCTGAAAGGAATGTTAGAGATTATCTATTATCTAGTCAAACTCCTAGTTCTTCAGATGTGAAAACTAATGCCCAGAGGGAGGATGCCTGACTTGTTACACAGCTAGCAGTGTTTCCAATGGGGTTGGTTTGCCTTAGCTTGGTTCCTGATGGACTGGAAAACAAGATAATATTACCTTACAGAGAAGATATTTTAAAATATCTCAGTAACAGGTTTCCATTCAAACCAAACCCCTAGCTGTTCCTGCAAGGATGACAAAGGGTAAAATTCCCTGATCTAGGCTCTCTTCATGGCTTTCCCTTTTCCAACTGGGCACAGAAACCCTCAGGGATGATGTTTTGCCCACTAATAATCAATGGAAGAGCTGCTACAGCTTACTGTGTGCTTGCTAGGTGCCAGGCAGTGTGCATGAGCTCTGGGTAAGTCCCTCACCTTCC
This sequence comes from Balaenoptera borealis, assembly GCF_965194805.1. NCBI lineage: Eukaryota > Metazoa > Chordata > Mammalia > Artiodactyla > Balaenopteridae > Balaenoptera > Balaenoptera borealis. The sequence continues at coordinate 69,257,362 of NC_138862.1, forward strand.
CTGCTCAGGCACTTTGGGCTCCTGATGAGCATGCCTCATTTGTCCCTTCCCTTCATCTCAGTACATTCACTCAGAGCCGGGAACAACTTATGGAGCTGGATGTTCCAGGCAAAGGGACATTTCATGTACAAAATCATGGAGTGTGAAAATGCAAAGTTTATTCAGAGAAAGTGGCTGAAACTTTGGGTATGAGGAGCAGAAGATGCAGGTGCTAAAACTATCTTCCTTTCCTCTTCTCTCTCTGTCCAGAGAGGAGGAGGCAAAATGTGATCAGGAGGCAACAGAATAATCAAAGCGCCAAAGCAGAGGGAGACTAAGCTAGACTGGTCAGAAGGGCTTGGCTGATTTGGGAAAGATTATGAACATGGTCTTGGTAGAGTTCTGGTGTCGGGATGCTGGGAGATGACTGTACTTAATAAATGACAAAGACAGAATAGCAAGGAGTTGACCAGGCCTCTAACCTCCCCACTGCACCCAGACAGCCCACTGCACCCAGACAGCCCTGTAGGCAGCAGACACAGGCTGGCCTGCTGGGAAAGGTTAAGTCCATTTCCCCACCTCAAAGGGCTTCTCCTTCCCCTGTCAGTACTACCACTAAACATGCCCCCAGGCAGAAAGCAACTTCTGAATCTAAATCTGCACCATTTTGTACTCCGTAAGCCAGGAAAATCGGCTTGGGGAAATGGGTCCCAGGGTTGAACACACTAAGAACAGGGTGGAAGAGAGCCGGCAAGGTCCATGTGACCCTGTGTCAGTTCCCACTAACAAAAGGAGAGATAGATCTCAGGATCAGAAATTTGTACTTTGGGAATATGGCTATTTTTATACTGTTTGTATTTTTGATACTCATTCCCTTTTTGTTCTTCCTCACTTTTGGTAAAGTTCATTTAAAAAATGTCAACTAAGCTAAGAGGCACCAAAGAAGGCAGTTTTGTTTCTGTGCCCAGCCATACCCATGAGGGCTGGGCGCAGGGGTGAAAGCAGAATTCCAGGTGAGCAAATCCGGTGGAATAACCCCTTTCCTCCACAATGCTTTCCTTCAGAGTTCTCTTCTGCTGCAACACGGAAGGTTCTGGGTCTGGCTTTAGTAATACGTGAGGGCGTGTCCTTCACAATATTGCACTGTAAATGAGTAATAAAAGCTTGAACCTCTGGGGGGCTGGGGAGGGGGGTGCGGATGGGAGGAGGCGTTGCAGTTTGGAGAGGATTTAGTTCATTCTCACTGGTGGGAGGGATAAGATTTCTGGTAGGAGACTGGGTCTTCTGGTGCTTGTCTCTCCGGCAGCTGCCCCTTTCCTCCCTGGCACCATTTGTTACTTAATAAAATCAGCCTGAAGCCATATGCTACCTATTAATATTAAGGTGATTACAAATTTCTTAAAATTAATTTTTAAAAAATAATTAAGTAAAAGGTATCATCAGTTTACGAGAGGAGCGCAAGCTGGAATGTACAGCAAATATTTGAAACCACAAATCTAGGATACCTACGTGAAAGGGCTTCTGTCCTTGTCTGTTGATGATATCAGAGTGCTAATACTCAACTTCAGACATAATACCCTCTGGGCTATGACTGAACTCCTGTTCTACAGTTTTCAATCAAGAGAACTTCCAAAGTTATTTATATTGACAGTATAATTTCCAACACAAAGGTTCACCAAACACACAATGTTACATCTTATTAAGAGTGTCATCGGGGGCTTCCCTGATGGCGCAGTGGTTAAGAATCTGCCTGCCAATGTAGGGGACACGGGTTCGAGCCCTGGTCCAGGAAGATCCCACATGCCGCGGAGCAACTAAGCCCGTGCGCCACAACTAGTGAACCTGCGCTCTAGAGCCCGTGAGCCACAACTACTGAGTCTGCATGCCACAACTATTGAAGCCCGCGTGCCTAGAGCACATGCTCTGCAACAAGAGAAGCCACTGCAATGAGAAAACCACACACTGCAGAGAAGAGTAGCCCCCACTCGCAGCAGCTAGAGAAAGACTGCGCAGCTACGAAGACCCAGCACAGCCAAAAATAAAAAAAATAATAATAATAAATTTATTAAAAAAAAAAAAAGAGTATCATCAGTTCTAGTCCCTCTACCTCTAATTTCTATCCCAACAAAGTGGGGTAACCATACTCTGGAGTTAGCTGAGAACCACCTATATCCAATATGCCTCTTCCACAATCTAATCTTGAGCACAACACAGAAAAACAGGTAATACTTCTTTCAGTACAAACTGTACCATGTGATTAAAGAAAACCACAACTCTTCTTTGCAGTCTTGTAAAAGACATGTCCCAATTGGGTTTTTAAATTCTCATTTCCAAAAAGAAAAACACTGCGTAAATAAAAGCACTATGAATCTTGGTCTGAGGGCTGCGACCACAGTATTTAAGAAATCTTATCCCAGAAAAAGACAAATACTGTTTGATCTCACTTGCATGTGAAATCTAGGGAAAAAAAAACAAAAACAAAAACCCAAACTCATAGATACAGAGAACAGACTGGTGGTTGCCAAAAGCAAGGGGTGGAGGTGCGGGGAACGGGTGAAGGTTGTCAAAAGGTACAAACTTCTAGTTATAACATAAACAAGTCCTGGGGATGTAATGCAGAGCATGGCGACTACAGTTAATAATACTGGATTGCATATTTAAAGTTGCTAAGAGAGCAGACCTTAAAAGTCCTTATCACAAGAAAAAAAATTATAACTATATGAGGTGATGGACATTAACTAAACGTATTTTGGTGATCATTTAACAATATATACATATACCAAAGCCTTATGTTGTACACCTGAAACTAATACAATGCTATATGTCAATTATACCTTAATTTAAAAAAATATGTCCCCAACATGTGTTCAAAAGGGCTATCACTTGTCCCCTTCCCTCCCCGCAAAAGAAATCTTGTTCCTGCATTATCAGTGGAGAGCAAACAACCCACTTTAAAGAAGTTGGGGCATGGAAACCCATTTGGAAGGACAGAGGCCTGACTTTCTCACAGAAATGAATCCCTCGCGTGGAATTTTAGTTTACTATTTCTGGAGGCTATTTTTGCCAAGTTGCATTGCCTCAACCATGGACAAGAAGCAACTCCAGCCCATACTGAGAGCAGGTGGCCCTGAAGCACTCACTTACACAGAAATTACAATTTAGGAAAAATAAGAATATGGAAGAGTTACACTTATATAAATCTAAATATGGAACATTACATTAGGGACAATAAAACTTTTAACATTCTATGACATTATTATTGTTAATAATAAGAACTACCATTTCATTGGGCAATTTTCAACATTGCCGTATCTTAGACATTAAGCTAAGTGTTTCTCATGTGTGTCCTCTCGTGTTTTCACAACAACCCTAGAGGTAGGTATTATTATCCTCCTTTTATTGAGGAAGAAATGAAGGCACACAAAAGTTGAGTTACATCCTGAAAGTAACAGCTAGTAACTAACCCAGGTCTGACTGAGGTCTAGACTTCTCATCAACAATATGTAAACTAAAGAAATCTCAAGGCTTTAAAACAAGTTTCTAAAAGACCAAGCTACTACAGTGAAAAGTTTCAGAAAGCCACAGGAAAATAAACCATCATTCCAAAAGTAAACTTAAGTCGTATGAGTAAAAAAAATAAAGGATCGGGCTTCCCTGGTGGCGCAGTGGTTGAGAATCTGCCTGCCAATGCAGGGGACAGGGGTTCGAGCCCTGGTCTGGGAAGATTCCACATGCCGCGGAGCAACTAGGCCCGTGAGCCACAATTACTGAGCCTGCGCGTCTGGAGCCTGTGCTCTGCAACAAGAGAGGCCGCGATAGGGAGAGGCCCACGCACCGCGATAAAGAGTGGCCCCCACTTGCTGCAACTAGAGAAAGCCCTCGCACAGAAACGAAGACCCAACACAGCCATAAATAAATAAATAAATAAATAAATAAAATTTAAATAAATAAATGAATAAATAAAGGATTGCCTTTAGGCTAATGCTAGAAACAGCCTATTTATTAGTATTCTTATTGATTTTTTTAAGGAACTGAAAACATTTTGAAACAAGTTTCAGAAAATTTCACCAGAATTTAGTAAGATTATGATCAAATGTTCACTGAGCTCCCACTAGGAGCCATGAACTGTTAGCTGCTGGCATACAGAAATCAATAGGAAACAGTTCTCATTCTTCGAAAAATTCAGTGATCTTGGTGGGAGATATAGGTATAGTGACAGACCATAATACATTGTGGAAAGTGTGATAACAGAGTGAGTTGCAGGGTATTACAGAAAAGTGAGGAATGGTATGTAATCTAGCCAGAGGGTGGTAGGAGAGTTTACTCGGGGAAGCTGCCAGCCGCAGGGGATGGGCTACCACTCCGGCAGAGCACAAAGCCTGGGCACCGACCAGAGGCAGGAAGTAGTGCAGTAGGATGGGGGGCCGGGGGGACACAAGAAGGTCAGGGTTGCTGAAGTATAGAGTGGGAGGCAGGGAACGGACATAGGTAAGGCTAGGGAGGTGGGCAGGGTCCAAAGCATGAAGATGTTTAAACCAGCGAAGGGTTTTAAGCATGGAAGTGACATGCTCAGAATCATCCTTTAACTAAATCCCTCGAGGACTGTAAGCATGGATTTGGAGCCACACAGCCACAGGTTCAACTTCTAGCTCTAGGGCTTATTAGCTAAGTGAACTTTGGCAAGACATAAAACCTTCTAAGCCTCAGTCTTGTCAACAGTAAAATGGGAAGTAAGTAGATTATGAATGTAAAGCACTGAAACATAGTAAATGCTCTTATTATAATGATCGCTCTTATTATTACTAATATTAATATTATAAACCTGCAAGTTCAGGGAGTGTGATATGGGAGTCCAGATGAGACATACTCAGGCCCTGAACAGGGCTGGAAAAAACAGGACAGTCTGAGACCTATTTAGGAAACAGAACTGAGAAAACCTGATGACCACCTGGCTATGGGAGTATGCGGAGAGGAGAGGAGACATCATGGATGAGCCCTAGGTCTAGAATGGATAGTGGTTGGAAGCTGGTAGAGCACCTGACAAGAAGGAGGCTAAACAAGTGTGGGAGTGAGAGTCATGCTGCGGAGGAGGAGGTGTACATCCAGGAGTGGACATCCAGGAGCTCACGGGGTGAGTCTGGAGTCTGGGGTGCAGGTGTGGCTTGGAGTTAAAGAACTGAGTGGCATAAATACTTCAACCCATGAGAAGGGAAGAGATCACCCAGAGGGCCTGTTCAGGCAGAAGAGCAGTACGCTAGGCCAGATACTGGGAACACCCACAGTTAAGGGGCAAGGGGAGAAAGAAAAGCCCCCAAAGAAAGAAAAGAACCACAGAGGACCAGAAAAGCCAGGAGGGCTCAGTATGATGTAAGATAAAAGAACAGGATGTCACAGAAGGGGTCATCAGTGGTACCCAACGTAGTTGAGAAGTTCAGTGAATTCCAAACATTAAATTCCTCAGAATTTAACAGAAACTCGTGCTGATTTTAGACCAGAGGGCAATTTTAGTAGGACAAGGGGGACAGAAGCACAACTGCTGGGTTAAGGTATAAATGGGAGCGCGGAAGTGGAAAGAGTATACCAGAAATCTGGTAAAAGGGATGAAGAGGACTTATGTAGTAATAAGGGAGGAAGGTAGGGTCAAAGGTTAGGTTAAAAATTATTTTTAGGGTGGAGCATTCTGAGCATTTTGTGAGCTGAGAAGGAAAAGGCGGATGACAAAGGGTGATGATGCAAGAGAGAGAATCACTGATGGAACAAGGTTCTTGAGAAAATAAGAAGGAATTTTGAAGTATCTCCTGTGTGTCAGGCACCACACCAAGACCTAGGGACACCTGTCAACAAACCATCAGAGCAGAGTGTGACACAGATGCTAGCCCTCGGAGCGGATCCTGCCAGAGGCGCTCAGAGGGGCGCCCATCTGAGTGTGGCTTTCCTGAGCCTAAGCCTGTGCCTGTTCACCTCTCTGTTCCCACTACCCACCAGTGTCTGGCCCTACCTGGTAGGCATTCAATCATGTTCTTGGTATGAATGAATAAATATACTTGTCAGAAACTTTATTTCCAGGGGTAGAAATTTTATAGAGGCATGAGAATATATTCTAAGACAGATAAAAGGAATTTGCGTATTAAAATACAAGGCAATATTAATTAAAATAATAATACACACGCTTGGAAAACATGCATCTAAGAGCTTTGTACGGAGGCAGCTGAAGGTTAAGAGACGGGGGGAGACAGGGGGCACAGGGTTCAGTCATATGGAGAAGGCCTGAACTGGTTCCAGAACTCTCTCTGGCTGAATATATCCCCCAATCTACAAATTTAAGCACTTAAGAAGGGACAAATTTTTCACCTCAAAACTCTAGATAAAGGATTAAAAAGAAAATGTATGTAAAATTATTCACTAGCTGAAACCCATTCACCTAAAATAAAGTCAGTCAGGTGGGCTCTGGCTCAGACTGGCCAGGGAGGCTGTGCCATTTAGTGGCTATGGGACCAGGTCCCTTAACCTTCTCTGGGAAAGCAGACCACATGATAAATGAGTCTCCAAGCTCCTTTCAGATCTCTTGCTTAGAGGTGCTAAAAGCAGTTTCCTAACCTTCTGAATCACGCTCCTCTGAGAATCTATGAGAGCTATGAATTCTACCCACCTTCCCAAGCAAACACAGACACATCCATACAAAGTTTTGCAAATCATTTGAGAAATCCCTGATTGTAGACCTCCTCCTAGTGAGAAAATAGCCAAGGTGCAATTCTTTATAAGGAAGATGTTTGTCTTCCTTAAAAGTAATAGAGCCCAGGTATCATAGTGATCCCTTTAAGGCCCATGGTAGAGAGTTTGCTGTGTGTCCACCTGAACCGTAAGTCTCCTCATCTCTGAATTCCCCAGTGCCCCGAATATAGTAAGTACCCACTTAATTTATCCATTATGTTGATCAGGGCCATAATGGTTTGAACGCATAGTTCTGGAGTTTTCAGACTTTTGGTGCTTCTCCGTGAGTAGCAACTTCAAATCCTGCCTTGGAGAGACAAGTCCACATGCACAGCACCCGCTATGGGTTTACTCCACAGGGTCTATCAATTTTCCAAAATTGATTTCTGCTTAGAGGAGTCTAGCCGCCCCACACTAGAAGTTATGCCTTAGTTCCAGAGCAGAATTTGATGACCCTCCGCATCCCCCAAAAAGGAATCACATTGTATCTGCTTTTAGTAGAAATCTCTCACATTTGTATAACCCTTTGTACTTGTACTTTCCAATCCCTCTCACATACATTAAATATTCATCTGAGAGGTAGGCAATATACGCAGTACTCCATTTTAAAAAATAAGGAAAGAGAGTATAACATTTAAGTAATCAGAGAGGGCTTTCAACAGAGCCCAGCACTCCAAGTCACATTTTTATAAATATGCTAGTGTTTCTCTATTTACCCTTGTACTGAGAAGGTAGGAGAGGCCTCTGTAGATTGACAGAGAAAAATAGCCATGGCGTTTAATAAAGTGTTCAGTGATAACATCTAAATAGTACCCATGATTTTAGAAACCAAAAGCCTAAGCAATTTTATACATAATGATTAAATAGGTTAGTTTTTTCAATGTTCAGTAAGAATCTAATCAACCTATCATTCATGACTTAAAAAAAAGAAAGCAGAATCCACTCTACATAAGTTGGGGGGGAATTCCATACTCACCTATTGCACAATGTAAAATCTAGAGAGAAAAAGGGGGGAAAAGAGAATTAGTAAAGATCAATAATATTATAGTTTTATTTCATACAAACTAGCCTTTCAGAAGAATAGAGCAGTGCCTGCCAGCAGTATTGAATTTGAAAAATGAACATTCAATTTTTAAACTTGGCTACAGACTATTTAACAAAATGTAAATTCTTGTTCAGTTTTTTGTTTGTTCATTTTTAGTTTGTGTATCTATGGAAGATTTCCTAAGGAATAAATCTTACCCAGTAGTTTAGCAAATGTCAAGGACCTCTTCCATAATACATAAACTGGTAAGAGCAGCCAGTGTACAACAACTCCCATGTCCCATTTGTACAGAACAGAACTATCACAGACTATGGAACACAGGCTCAGAAGAGCCTTTTCTTACCTGGCAGGCCCTTCAATGCAGACATTTGTTCTACAAAGCTCTACCGATGGACCCCATCTTATCTCATTCTGTGATCTCATAGGGGTATTCCCAGTCTAATCTCTAACCCCAGATCTCTTTGAACTCCAGGCCCACATTCCTTTGGACATCTCCATCTAGGTGTACCAGCAGCAACTCAAAGATGGCATGCTTCAGCAGGAAGCTCACCCTTCCTTTCCTTCATACCTACCATGCCTCTTGATCACCAACCCCCCCACTCTCAGATTCAACTGCTCTTTCCTTTCCTTCACTCCCAAGTCAAACAGGTTTCCAAGTCCTGCCAATGCTTTTGGCACATCTTCCCCAGTTTTTTATTTCCAGTGCATGGGTGAGACTGCTATCTCCTCTCCATCTCAATGGCCATCTAACCAGCCAATTAGGTTCTTCCAAATCCTCTTCCAATTCATCCTGTATCTGGCACTGCTTTAACCTGGGTGGTGGTAGTAAAGAAGTAATTTGAAGCCATCTACAAGGTTGATTTAATGACCAAAGCTTTTCTGGATGATAAGACCTAACAACTATTGCAGTGCATTTTGGAATTTACGTTTCTCGAGCCGTCATTGTGTTGTTTGAAACTAACAATAACCCTGGCAGATGGGCAGGACAGATATCTCTACTTGCAGATGAGAAAACGAAGGCTTAGAAACACTGCTCAGCTTCACCAAGGTAGTAAGTGATGTACAGGATCAAGAACCTAGATTTTATTTCCACTCTACTGCTTTTTCTATCATTTCACTGTACATTAGTTATACCTGCAAAAGCTATAACTTGACAAGACTTAGCTCTATCTAAAACATGCCTAGGGACTTCCCTGGTGGCTCAGTGGTTAAGAATCTGCCTGCCAACGCAGGGGACATGGGTGCCAGCCCTGGTCCGGGAAGATCCCACATGTCGCGGAGCAACTAAGCCCGCATGCCACAACTACTGAGCCCGCGTGCCACAACTACTGAAGCCTTTGCGCCTAGAGCCTGTGCTCCACAACAAGAGAAGCCACCACAATGAGAAGCCCACGCACCACAACGAAGAGAAAAGCCCACATGCAGCAATGAGGACCCAATGCAGCCAAAAATAAATAAAAATTTTTTTCAAAATTTAATTAAAAAGAAAAAAGAATCCGCCTGCCAATGCAGGGGACACGGGTTCGATCCCTGATCCAGGAAGATCCCACATGCTGCAGAGCAACTAAGCCTGTGTGCCACAACTACTGAGCCTGTGCTTTAGAGCCTGCGTGCCACAACTACTGAAGCCCATGTGCCTAGAGCCCGTGCTCCGCAACAAGAGAAGCCACTGCAGTGAGAAGCCCGCGCGATGCAACTAGAGAAAGCCCGTGTGCAGCAACAAAGACCCAACGCAACCAAAAATAAACAAAAAACAAACAAACAAAAACATGCCTAATAAGGCTCTGTGCTCAAGTCTATGATTTCACTAAGTTTTTTCTGAAGGGAGGAGGATGGGGGTGGCTTGGATTAAAAAAAAATCAAGCTGCACAAATATGTCGATAACTGATAAAAGAACAAAAGAATTACTAGACTGCAAATCTTATATTTTTCAAAAGAAAACACTGCTAAGAATCTCATATGTGCGAATATTACAAGATAAGCCAAATCTCCTGCTGCAAAGTTGAGGAAAACTAAGATACGTGCTGATTAAAATGAAATGGAACGAAAGATGAGTGATGAGCATCCTTTGAGACAAGACAGATGATAGTGCCTAGATAGAAAACCTATTCTATTCATGTATGTGGCAAGATATCCAGGCTGCTGATTTACAATAGGACACTGCAGGAAAGGATGGATAACCTTAAGGCCTATCATGTCTTTTCTGTGTGATAGAACAGATCTTAGTCCTATGAGACCCAATCTCCCCTTTTTAACCACATATTTTATAATGCCTCCTTTACTAAATATAAAATTCAGAGATGATATAACTTACCTGCACAAAAATTAAAACAAATAAACAGTGTCCTAACCAATATGTAAAGAAGAAATAAAAAGATAGTAGTTTATTTTAAAAAATATGTATTTCCACAGATAAATGTTTGGGGACACAATGACATAATGAAGCAGTCAGATATAGGTATCAACTTATGATGAATAGGTTTGGATTCAAAAATAAGAATATCAGAAAGCACTTTGGACAAGAATAGGAAAATAAAAGAACAGAGGTACAGACCAACCCTAGAATAAAAACAGTATTAAGATAATAAGGGACATAGGGAAGTAATCTTAACTGAAGTTAAAACAACACGTCAAGTAAATAACAAAGTAGAGAAAATGAGGAAGTACAACATTATCACAAATGAAGCTAGGTCTTATTTATTTGTAAGTGTGGTGTCAAAATAATCCCCTAGATTATGTCATGGGATAGGGTAGGAAGAAAGTATCACAGAAAACATCCTTCTGCTTTGAAATCCCACTGAGACATACAATCTGTGCCTGGTCTGTAAAAAGAACTTGGAAACAATATTCTTTGAATGGTGCGACAAGGAAAAGAAGATGGATTAGACAAAAAAACAGTAATGCAAGATGTGATAAAGTAGTTGTGTAACTGTGGATAGTTTTAGGATAAAACTGAACAACTGTAGTGATTCAAAAAAAGGCAATATAAAATATTACTAAAATAGTTATATTAAAGAAATCGAGGGGGCTTCCCTGGTGGGGCAGTGGTTAAGAATCTGCCTGCCAACGCAGGGGACACGGGTGCCAGCCCTGGTCCGGGAAGATCCCACATGTCGCAGAGCAACTAAGCCCGTGCGCCACAACTACTGAGCGTACGCTCTAGAGCCTGTGAGCCACAACTACTGAAGCCTGTGCACCTAGAGCCTGTGCTCCACAACAAGAGAAGCCACCACAATGAGAAGCCCGCACACCGCAAAAAAGAGAAAAGCCCACGCGCAGCAATGAAGACCCAGTGCAGCCAAAAATAAATAAAAAATAAAAAAAATTTTAATTAAAAAAAAAAGAATCCACCTGCCAATGCAGGGGACACAGGTTCGATCCCTGGTCCAGGAAGATCCCACATGCTGCGGAGTGACTAAGCCCATGGGCCATAACTACTGAGCCTGTGCTCTAGAGCCCATGGGCCACAACTACTGAGCCCACGTGCCACAACTACTGAAGCTCACGCACCTAGAGCCCATGCTCCCCAACAGGAGAAGCCACTGCAATGAGAAGCCCACGCACCGCAACGAAGAGTAGCCCCCACTCACCGCAACTAGAGAAAGCCCGCACGCAGCAACGAAGACCCAATGCAGCCAAAGATAAATAAATTAAATAAGTAAATTTATTAAAAAAAAAAAAAAAAAGAAACTGAATGAGATCCCTGCATTTCACGAGTCTCCATTAACTTAAAGTCTGAACAGGAATCTCAATCTGTTCCATATTTTCAATCAATTTCATTGCTTTTGCAGTTATAACACTGTTGCACTGAAATCCTTTTCAACTAAATATGCAAGCTGGAAATGCTATAATGTCTACAGAACAGAACAGAATGTGCAGAGTGAACAAATTACTCAATTATTTTGAGATGATACCTTTATTTCACTTAAGCTCCCTATTCATACCAACTGTGCTAGGCAGAATCCTAAAGATGATTCCCTAAGATTCCTGTACCTTGGTTATCCAATCAAACACTAAACAAGGTACCACAGGGCGGGAATTTTGCAAATGTAATTAAAGTCCGAAGTCAATTGATTTTAAGGCACAGAGATTATGTGGGTAGGCCTGATCCAACCAGGCCAGCCTTTTAAAAGCAGAGAGTTTTCTCCAGCTGGTGGCAGAAGAGGAACTCAAAGATACTCAAGGAACAAAAGATATTCAATATGCCATTTCTCACTTAGAAGATGGAGGAGGCCATGTGCAGGGACTGGAGAGCAGCCTCTAGGAGCTAGGAGTGACCTCCAGCTGACAGCTAGTAAGGAAATGGGACCTCAGACCTACAACCGCAGGTTAAGTGGATTCTGTCAACAAGCTGAATAAGCTTAGAAGCAGACCCTTCCCCAGAGCCCCCAGATAGAAGCCAACCCAACTGACACCTTGATTTCAGTCTTGTGAGACCCTGAGCAGAGAACTCAGCCAAGCCCAGTTTCTGACTTATAGAACTGTGAGCTAATAAATGAGTGTGGTTTTAAGCCACTAAGTTTGTGGTATTTTGTCACACAGCAAGAGAAAACTAAGACAACGACCTTCTTCTAACTTAATAAGCTTTTTGTTTAATTTCTCGTGAAGATTTTTTAGTATGAATATGTACTACAAAACTATCAATTTATATTTGGAGAGGGATCAGCCCATGGTATATACAAAAGTCAGGGGGAACACAGACCTCCACTGAGTTGGACTGTCTCAGCGTAGGACATCTACTTATAGCACCCCCATTCATTGCGGCAATCAAAATACCCTCACAATTTTCTAAATCGCACTCTAGAGGGGTCACACTGCTCTTGCTGAGATCTACTGAGAATCACTGAACTAAAATAAGCATACCTCATTAGAAAAAAATTCAGAAGACTTGCCATATTCAAAATCTCCCTTGAAAATATGTCATAGTGCGAATGATCCAATGTCAGCTGCTAGGAGTGTTCACACGGTTGAATGCTCCCCAATGTGTCTGCCACCAGTGTCTGTGTTCCCTGGGTGAGCCCCCCCTCCCCAGCCTCTCCAGGAGACTCCCCAAGGCCCTCAGGAGACTGGGGCATGAATGGAACTGGTAGAATTTGTACACAGGCAGCCAGGCTCCAGAGCTGGTGCTCTTAACCACTATATATATCATTGATTTTGAGATCTGTGCCTTACAAACCATAAATATTCAGAACTTTGAGCAGTACATTTGCTTCTCTCCTGTGTCTGGAATGAGAGATAACCAGAAGTACAGATTTAGACTCATTAATGAGCAGTTTCTAATGGTTTAGCTGGATGGTCAGGGACTTGGAAAGAACAGGATTGGAAGATAGTGACAAGGAAAGTTGGGGAAGAAGTATGTGGATGGATCTCTTAGAATGGGCATAGACATTGAAAATATTTGTCTCACGTGAATGCTCACCAAATGGCATCTACTGTAAAGGAGACTCTTAGTGATGGTGGACAAAATGATGGACACTATTAACGTCAATCAGACTCTTCCCAGCCATCCCAGTGTTTCCTCAATAGACCCATGAACCAATTGGCCATGTTAACAAGAATGGAGGCTACGCATGGGCTCAACAACATGAACTTCCTCTTAGCAAGGCAGACCTGGTTAATCCTACTGCTGAGCACCTAATCTGCCAATAGCAGAGATCAGAAGTAAGTGCCTTATAAAGCATCATTTCCCAGGCGGACAGCACATAACCTGATGGTAGGTCGATTACATTGGATTTCTTCCACCAAGGAGGGAGCAGATATTTGCCCTCACTGGAATAAACACATATTCTAGATATGGATTTGCCTTCCTTGCCCACAATGCCTCTGCCAGCGTCGCCATCTATGAACTCACAGGGTGCCTGATCCGCCATCATAGCATGCTACACAGTATTGTGTCTCATCAAAGAACTCACTTCACAGCAAAAGAAATAATACATCAATGGGCTCAGGCCCACTGAATCATTTGCTCTTAACCACATATGCCATCACCCAGAAATGCCTGGCTTAGTTGAAAGGTAGAACCGAAGACTCAGTTATGATGCCAATTGGGAGACAGCACCTTGAAAGAATAGGGTTCTGCCTTACAGGATGCAGTTTATACTTTGAATCACAGATGCTGTATTCCTCATCACTGGATTACACAGGTCCAAGAATCAAGGGGAGGAAGTAGGAGTGGCTACTCTCATTATTATACCTATTAACCCACCTAAAGAATTTCTGCTTTCCATCCTGGCAACTTTGAGCTCTACTTGTTTGGAGAGCTTAGTCTCCACAAGGTTACTGGTTGCACCAGGTGACAACAATGGTTCTACTGAATTGGAAGATTAAACTGCCATCTGGCCATTTTGGGCTCCTTATTTATGCTACTGAACCAATAGGCAAAGAAAGGGGGTTTATCTATGGATGGAGTGGTCAATCCTGATTGCCAAGGGGATATTATGTTGCCATACACAATCGAGGCAAAGCAGACTATGTATGGAAGCCAGGGGGTTCTGAGGCACCTCTTAGCATTTCCAGTAGTAAACGTTAATGGAAAACTACAGCAACCAAAAAGAGGCAGAATGACTAAGGACTCAGACCCCTTGGGAATGAAGGTTTGGGTCACTGCTGTGGGTAAGGGAAATATGGAATGGGTAGTAGAAGAAGGAAGCCACAGGTATCAACTATAACCTCATGAACAATTACAGAAACAAAAACCGCAAAAAAAAAAAAAAAAAGCAGTAAACATCTCTCTCCTCCTGAACCCTTTCCACTTCCACCCAGTGGCGATAAGCTCATTTTAGTTTCAAAATTCAACCTCAATGTTGAATGTCATCTTTCACAATAGGTTACTTGGAAACATCTTTTTTGTAAAAGTTTCTAAGATTTGCACTAAGGAAATTAATTTTGTAAGTTACCAACAAGTTTGTTCAGTTTCATTTTTTAAAAAGACTTCCATTTTTTAAATAGTTTTAGGTTCACAGCAAAACTGAGGAAGGTACAGAGCTCTCCCATTTACTCCCTGCCCCCCACTCAAGCACAGCCTCCCCACTATCAAAATCCCCAACCAGCGTGGTATGTTTGTTACAACTGATGAACCTGTACTGACACATCACTGTCACTCGAAGTCCGTAGCTGAGGGTTCAGTGTTGCTGGGTTATACCTTCTATGGGTTTGGACAAATGTATAATGACATGTACCCACCATTTACAGTATCATACAGAGTAGTTTCACTGCCCTAAAAATCCTCTGTGCTGTGTCTAGTCACCCTTCAGTTCCATTTTTAATCCAAGGTAAAATAACAATAACAAAGTCCAAAAAAGAGTAGCAAGTCTCAAGAGGAATAGGAACCCAAGCAGCTTTAGTTCATGGATTTAACATCATTCAGCTATAGTTAAGTCCTAATTTCTGTCTTTCAATTCAAAATTCCACATTCTTTTTTTTTTTTTAATTTATTATTTATTTATTATTTTTATTTTTGGCTGTGTTGGGTCTTCGTTTCTGTGTGAGGGCTTTCTCCAGTTGCGGCGAGTGGGGGCCACTCTTCATCGCGGTGCGCGGGCCTCTCACTATCGCGGCCTCTCTTGTTGCGGAGCAGAGGCTCCAGACGCTCAGGCTCAGTAGTTGTGGCTCACGGGCTCAGTTGCTCCGTGGCATGTGGTATCTTCCCAGACCAGGGCTCGAACCCGTGTCCCCTGCATTGGCAGGCAGATTCTCAACCACCGTGCCACCAGGGAAGCCCGAAATTCCACATTCTTGAAGAAAAGTCTGACCAGCCCAGTTTGGGCCAGGTGTGCACCCCTGGATCAGCGAGTTATGGCCTGAGAGGCAGAGTCAGGGGTAGAGATGCGGCTGGTATGGGTCTAGTGGTAGAACTGTGAAAATTTCCAGAGAGAATAAAACCCCCTGAGCTGGGCAGCTCCACAAAACATGTCTACTACACTCATGTTATGGAGAGGTCCAGAACTAATTTGGGTTATGTTTACCAGTATTTGGTTAGTTTTGAAAATTATATGTATTTATGATTTCATCTTTTTTTCTTAAAACTTACCTATATAATAACATGTAGCCTTGAAAGACAGACATCAATATGTTAACAGCAGTTATCATTAGCTTATGACTGAAATGTTTTTTCTTTATGTTTATCTGGGTTTTGCTACAATGAATATATAGCACGTATGATTATAGATGATTATGATTACAGGCAAACACCTTTCCCCTCTCCTCTGGCTTCATGAGAAGCCTTTTCTTCCAAATATTTCTGGTCTCTCTCCACCCATTAATCACTTTGCTTGGGAAAGGAAGGATGACACATCTGAGCAGTACATTTGGCAAGAATGGGGCGTGCGTACCTCAGCTCCACCCTAGGGTTTCCACAGAGAACCTTGAGCTCTCTGGTTTCCTCCATGCTGCTCTGGCCCCTGCTGCCTGGGGAAGGCAGAGTCTAATCTGGAGTTCAGTTAGCAAACCTGCTTGACTTGCACACTAACACACAGCCTCCCGCTAGGCCTTTATCACTAATACAGGTGATTTTTAGGGTCCTTATACAATTTGAGTTATTTCCCAATGTTCAGAACATAAGCAAGAAAAAGAGGGTATTTAGTGCGCTCTCTCAAAGGTTTCAATCCAAACATGTTTTCAAAATCCTTTTACATCCATTTTTTAAGGAGGAAATAGGTGAAATTTCCTTAATCACCGTTACTTTTTCTGTCACTTAATCTGAACTTTTTTGCTGTATTTGGCCCTATAATTTATTAATTCATTATCTGCTTTATTTTCATATTCTGATTGTGAAATGTTGAAGCCCCACAGCACTTAGAACTGGAAAAAAAATGTTAAGGTCATCTAATCCAGAATATTCATTACAGAGAGGTTGAGACCAAGTGGCAAAACCAAGTCTTAGTACCCAAATTTCTTGTCTCCAGTGTTCTTTTACATATACTGTGACACTTCACAAGTACAATTCTATTTTTACTTCTTTAGCCATTTCTGCCAGCTTTTCTATGATAATCATTCAGCCATTAATAAATTCCACCAACATATGTCTACCATGTTCCTTCTGGATGACAAATTGTAAATGTGGCAAGTTTCTCTTTGGCTTCTGCTCTGAAATCAACTTTATCTTAAGAGGATGGTCCTGTTTTTCTTGTATGCTTGGTCATGGAAGGCTGGTTTGTCCTTTAGTAAGGTTACATCAGTCTTTTATAGGCAACAGATTGTTGAATTTTGCTTTTTAAACGAGTAACCACCACCCTACCTTTTTATTTTGATAAAATTAATGAGTCTACTTGCAAAGACATTAGAAACAATGCATTTGTGTGTAGTCAATCATCCTATAAGTTTATTGTTACTGCTGTCTTTTTCTTTTTTTAATTTAACAGATGTAAAATTCTGTACTTCACTTTAAATCAAAAGATAACCTATCTAAGCTGCCTATTTCTTCTTTTTTCAAAGAACTTGTTTTTTTTAATAAATTTATTTATTTATTTTATTTTTGGCTGCGTTGGGTCTTTGCTGTGTGTGAGCTTTCTTTAGTTGCAGTGAGCAGAGGCTACTCTTCATTGCGGTGCGTGGGCTTCTCACTGCCGTGGCTTCTCTTGTTGCGGAGCACCTGCTACAGGCGCGTGGGCTTCACTAGTTGTGGCATGCGGGCTCAGCGGCTGTGGCTCGTGGGCTCCAGAGTGCAGGCTCAGCAGCTGTGGCCCATGGGCTCAGTTGCTCCGCAGCATGTGGGATCTTCCCAGACCAGGGCTTGAACCCGTGTCCCCTGCCTTAGCAGGTGGATTCTTAACCACTGTGCCACCAGGGAAGCCCTCAAAGAACTTTTAAATCTTATTTTCCTAATTCATTTTTGTTTTCTATTATACTTTATTACATAGTTATTACATATATTACATCTTTCCTTTTTAATTTAAAGATTCACAAAGTGATATGTAAATGCACACTAAAGTATATAGAATAAAAAGCAGAAATTCCCTTGTATTCCCCCCAAAAACCACATCCCTCCTCAGAGGTAAGCAGTAGTAACAGTTTGATATGCACCCTTCCATACCTTTTCCAATATCTGCAACTTGCTTTTTTTTCTTTTGATTTTCCTAACCTAAAAACATCACCATATTTTAATAATTATTCTCATTATTTTTGTCTTATGAATTAAAAAGTTTATAAACTCTGTTGTGACCTAAAATTTACATCACAAGGTTTGTCTTCCTTTGCTTTCCCTCCTTCCCACTTCGTTCTACCCTGGGAGAATCTGAAATATTTTATGAAATTACATGTGGACACCTTGCAATCTGTATGACGGTCTAAAGCTATGCTGTCAATGCAGTAGTCACTAGCCACATGTGCCTATTTAAATTTCAGTTAGAAGTAAATAAAACTCAAGATTTTCAGTCTCACCTGCCCCATGGGCTCAACAGCGGCTAGTATATCAGACAGCAGAGATTTGGAATACTATCGTTGCAGAAAGTTCTTCTGCACAGTGCTAGTCTAAAGAATTGGTTAATTTTATTGGACTTCCCTGGCGGCACAGTGGTTAACAATCTGCCTACCAAGGTCGGGGACACGGGTTCGAGCCCTAGTCCAGGAAGATCCCACATGCTGCAGAGCAACTAGGCCCGTGCGCCACAACTACTGAAGCCCGTGCGCCTAGAGCCCATGCTCCACAAGAGAAGTCACCGCAATGAGAAGCCCGTGCATCGCAACGAAGAGTAGCCCCCGCTCACCGCAACTAGAGAAAGCCTGCATGCAGCAATGAAGACCCAACACAGCCAAAAATAAATAAATAAAAAATATATAAATTTATTTTTAAAAAAAGCATTGGTTAATTTTATTTATTTATATATCAGTTAAAAACCCTTTGATAAGGTTCTTTCAAAGTTCTATTATTTTGGTAGATGTTTTCAAAATGTCTCCATCTGTAGGAAATTGCATGGTCTGTTATTCAGGAACCTAATGCTGTCTCCTAGCTTCATATGAATCTTTTTATTTTTCAAAGTCTACCGTCCCAAGTTGTTTTACTATTACATTTTTAAGATCTCTTCTCTGCTAGAAATCACTTATCTTTCTTTTAAGTTTAAAAATTTAACAAATAGGTGCCCAGGAAGGGAAGGGATTTTTTTCTTGAAAAACAGTGCCTATGTACAATTCCATATACTCTCAATAACCACACTGAGAGGGGCTTTCCGTTCTGAATAGTTTTCTAGAATTTTTCCTGATTGTTTTTGAGTTATACTTTCCAACCTTTTCTACTTCTGGTAGCCATACTTTTTGACAGGCTGTATACCCTCAATCTGTTTTCTAGATACCTTGGTTCTACTATACTATTCATCTGTTAAGTTTCACTACTTTCCTGTATATTTTGTCTTTCTGTTGTATTGATAATCATTCATGCACTAGCTAGTCCACCAACACATAATATCTCTGATATGCCTGGCACTACGTATTTTGTAATGTTCTTTTTGACATTCAAATGGTACACTCTGAACAGTCCCAATGGTTTCTGCTCTGTAATTTGTTTTATGAGACTATAACTAGGAACTCCTGCCTTTCTTGAATCTTCAGTATCACCTATTTCTCTGCACTGTGGCCTGCTTCCTGCCCTGAACTGCCACCATTGACATTTTTAGTTCTCTTTAAAAAAAAATTTCAGCACACTCTTTTCTATAGCCATTACCTATCTTCTCTGAACACTGTATCAATTTGCTTCTATTTGCTTGAGTTGTTAAGCAGTGAGGCCTGTGTGGGTGGACTCCTGTTTCCCACAGTCTCCCTCTTCCCTTCTAATGCTGTGACACTTATTAATTATACCCAAGATCTATTTCCCTCTGGTTTTCACACTGTTTCTGAAGCTGGTTTGTCTGGGTTTGCTGTCATTCCTGTTTGTGTCAGATAGCTCCACTATGACTTGCTCTGCTAGCTTTTCAGAAGTCTCTTTTAGAGGTCTGGTTTCTCAAAACAAGTCCTCAGAATAAAGTTAGTCTAAAATGTGCATATAGCTTGTGTTTCAGAAGTTCCTTTTTAAAATTACTGAGAAATTAGCATGTTTCCACAAGGAAGAAAAATATTACAGATGATGGTCATGTCCCCAGATGAGTTCAGAAAAGCAAAGTTCATATATAATGTGCCTAAATTATTAGTAATATCATAGAACCCAACCACCTAGTATCTCTGTGGGAAAAAATCATCCAGTAGTTGAGGCAAAAAGACAAAAACTGGCAGGGAGACAAGATGGGAGCCCTCTTCCTAAGGACACTACAAATTCTTAAGATTTTGCTATATTTTAGAGAAATATCCAAAATCAGTTTCCTATTATTTCATTAAAGGATCTGAGGAGAGTTGTGACGTGAGGCATGAAGAATTAGACCAGAATACAGAGATGGGGCTTAGAAAACAACAAAAGCTATCTTCTCTCCTTCACTGCTTCTCCAGAACCAGTTCTGCCATTTCAGACCCAGTCCTAAATCAACTCTAGGAAAATAACAAATGATACATTTTTTCTTTATTTTATTTTATTTTTTCGGTAGATAAGAGGGTTCCAAGCATTAGAAGGAGATGGAAGAGAATAAGAAGGAAGGAGGTGCCTGTGGTCCATTAGATATTCCAAGATGGACAGTGGCAGGTAAATGATATTGAATATATGTACTGATGTACATGTGTTGAAGATGGTCTGTATTAGCCTCAACAATTAATGTCTCTGCAGAGCAGGTCCTTAACCTATTTGAATCCTCACTGTCAATCACAGAGGCACATCCAATTATAAGTATTTGAAAATGTCTTTGCTGTAATTACATTCTTATGTTAACTAAATATATTTAGAAATCCAAATTCTCTTAGAAATAATTTTAAAGCGCCATAATGTAGGATCTTTAATTTCTAAACTTTAACTCAGTTCTTAACAAAGCTGGAAAGACAGTCTGTCCTTATCCATGAACATCATGGACCCGAAAAAAAGAATAAAGTAAAAAGAAAATTTATCCGGCTCATTATACATGAACGGCATTTTAAAAAAATTGAGATATAATTCACATATCACAAAATTCACTTATTTAAAGTGTACATTCAGTGATTTTTAGTTATGTTCCCAAGGTTGTGCAACCATACCACCATCTAATTCAAGAATACTTTCACCACCTTAAAAAGAAATCCTGTACCCATTAGCAGTCCCTCCCCATTCTCTCCTCCCTACAGCCCCTGGCAACCATTAATCTACTTTCTGTCTCTATGAATTTGCCTATTCTGGACATTTCGTATAAAGGGAATCAAACAACACATGGTTTTTTGTTTCTGGCTTCTTTCACAAAGCATGTTTTCAAGATTCATCCATGTTATAACAAGTACCAGTAATTCACTCATTTTATGGTATGGAGATATATTTATCTATGAATGGCATTTTAAAAATATACTTTTGCTACCTATGTTAATTAGCTCTCAGATTCAACTCAAGACACATCGTAGTTATTCACACACTGATCCCTTGGCCCTCAAAGTTATCAGTATTTTACTTTCTATCAATTTATAAATCATCTCATACCTTATCATCTTCACTGTATTGTGTCTCATTACTTTGGTAAATACTTCTTGGACTTAATGCCTAGCAACACTTTTCTATAAATTGTCCCTTCCCTCCAGCTTCTATATGGTTAATGTGACCCTGCTCTTGTCTACAGGTGATTGGTCCAGGAATAAGCACCTGATTCAAGCTGGACATATTAGGCCCTTCGCTAGGAATATGGAAATGGAAATAATATTGTTTTCAATTAGCTGCTCTCGATTGCAGAAACTACAATCTCAGGAGTTTTCTGTTACCATTGTCTGCCACACAGACTAAGAAACCAAAAAAAACCCCAGTCTGCAAGAAGAGAAGAATCAGAGAAAAAGAGAGAGAGACAATAGTAGAGATAAGAGACAGAGCAAGACCTCCTGGGTTCCCTGTGGTGCTCCAGTCCCAGATTCCAGGCCATTCCTAAGGCCCAGCTGCATCCCCACCCTTGGATTCCATGGGACATACTATACACTTATAATAAATTCCCCTTACAGTTTAAGTCAGTTAAGGCAGTTTCTATAATCTCCAGCCAAGAGTCCTAACATAATCATCTACCCAGTAAGATTTTAATGTCTTTACTAGCAAGGGCTCAACCTCCATGGCACCCATTACAGTGACTCAAACACATACTTATTTAACTATCACCTGTGGAATATTTTGAAAAACTATCTATAAAAATTACTCAAGACATTCTTGGATACGTATGTGGAAAAAAATTAGAATTTCTGTCTACTTTATTAAAAAGCTATATTATTGGGACTTCCCTGGTGGTCCAGTGGCTAAGCCTCCGTGCTCCCAACGTAGGGGGCCTGGGATCAATCCCTGGTCAGGGAACTAGATCCCGCATGCTGCAACTAAAGGTCCCGCATGCTGCAACTAAAGGTCCTGCATGCCACAACTAAAGGTCCTGCATTCTGCAACAACAACAGAAAGATTCTGCATGCCACAATGAAGATCCCACACATGGCAATGGAGATCCCGCCTGCCGCAACTAAGACCTGGCACAGCCAAAGAAAGAAATAAATTTTTTTTAAAAAGCTATATTATTGTATCACAAACTCAATATATCTTTGCACCCATTTTGCAAAAAATCATTTAATTTCCTCAGAAAGTATTTCTGTATTACACTACTACACGCCCATTTACACTTGCTTAGTAAATGTTTTATATTTTTAAAAAGCAAAGTGTTATATTTTCCTAAGAAGATTTGAAGTTTCTTGAGAACAAGTAATCTCTATTTCCTCTTAAAGCAAATTCCCACAGAACCTACTAAAGAATAATCATACAGATTATTACTCAGAATATTCATATAGAGATATAAGTGAGTAGCTGACCTCCCTGGACTCATTTTTTCCTCCTATAAACAG
This sequence comes from Balaenoptera borealis, assembly GCF_965194805.1. Taxonomy (NCBI): domain Eukaryota; kingdom Metazoa; phylum Chordata; class Mammalia; order Artiodactyla; family Balaenopteridae; genus Balaenoptera; species Balaenoptera borealis. The sequence continues at coordinate 69,279,986 of NC_138862.1, forward strand.
TGTTTATTGTCAAGCACTAATAATTCTCATAAGGACAACTTATCTGTAATTAAACAACACTAAGCACATTATTGTACTATGCAGGCTGGGTAGGCAATAAAACATTCCTTAATGTACGGCTCAGGAGATGCAGCTCTAGCAAGCCTGCTCTCTTGTCCCAGGTTGAGGGGTCTACTGCCATCACTACCATCTACAAAGCTAATTCCCTGCACATCCCAGGGAGTCTTCATTCATTTTGCAGAGTTCTTTTCCCAAAATCAAATCCAGGATTTGTCACCTAATTGGTTCTTAGTCGGGATAACAGAGATAAAACCAGAACTCCAAAATATTTTCTTAAATCCCTATTAAAAATTTTATAGGGATAAATGGGCTAATCCCTCCAAGTCTAAGATTTGGTTCTTGAGTAGATTTTGCATCACACTATTTAATGTCACAACCTTCCCTAAGATATCCTTAAATTTTAAAAATTATACCTCTAATATTACCAAGTCTTACAGAGACCGAATCCCCTTTAAATAAGTAAATTATTGAAGTATTCCAGTTGGATACAACTTCTTACTATATCAAGCACTCAGGCAGTTTCTGATGGTCTTGACTCCAAACTTGGTTCTCTGTAGCGTGAGAACTGTGCTGGCCAAAGCTCTGACAGACAAGTGATACTTATTTACTACTGCCCCTTTCCCCCCAAAATTTAAGCCTCTAAGTTTACAATATGGCCCACACAAGGATCTGCTAGTTTCCTCAAACTCAAACTGTTAGGGCAGAAAGGAACTTTACAAATCTACTTCAAACTAATTATGTTACAAACGAGAAAATGAGGTAGACAAGAGATAAATGACTCACCCAAATTCACAAAGTAAGTTGGTAAAACCAGCAGGCTTAGAATAAGGGCACTCAGACTCCAGTTGTAAGTTCATTTCATCATACCATCTAACTTAAACATATAAGTATGGACAGTGTTGAAATCTCTCTGCTTTCTGGGAAAAAAATCCCCCAAACCTACAACTTTCTGCTTTCAAAAATGAGGGTGAGGGCTTCCCTGGTGGCGCAGTGGTTAAGAATCCGCCTGCCAATGCAGGGGACACGGGTTTGAGCCCTGGTCCCGGGAGATCCCACATGCCGCGGAGCAACTAAGCTCTTGTGCCACAACTACAGAGCCTGCGCTCTAGAGTCTGCGAGCCACAACTACTGAGCCCGCGTGCTGCAACTACTGAAGCCCGCGCACCCTAGAGCCCATGCTCCGCAACAAGAGAAGCCACCGTAATGAGAAGGCCACGCACCACAACGAAGAGTAGCCCCCCGCCTGCGCGCAGCAACGAAGACCCAACACAGCCAAAAATAAGTAAATAAAATAAACTAATTAAAAACAAAAAAAATGAGGGTGAGAGGTTGAGGTAACATCTCATTTCATGGAGATAAATGGTCTTTTCTTAAACAGCCTTCCAAATGCCATGATGGGCTTGGCCTAGAGGCTAAGTAAAATTAAACTGAATACCAGATCTTCTCTGCAACCTGAAAAATCTTCACCATAATGAACTATGGCAGCTATGGTGTGTGCCCAAAGCTACCTCATTCCCCCTTTTCCATTAACAAAGTCTACAGTCTCTTGGCCAGAAGAATGGGCATGTGTCCTAGATCTGACTAATCAAGTATTTCACATCACTGGCAAGAGTGATTGGTCTAGGTAAGACCAACCAGAATCCTTCCCTAATGCTGAGAAAAATAAGCTCTCTCCCACCAGGTGCAGAAGGCAATCTGCAGTAGGAGACCTTAAGACTAATATTCAAAGAGAAATAGAGAGAAGCAGAGATGAGAGATGGAAAGAGAGTCCGGCAACATCAAATCCTTGGTTCTCATTCCCAAGATGGTTCCTTTGATTTTGTAAGTTAACCCTATTATCTTTATCAACTACAGAAGCCAATAAATTTCCTTTTGCTTAAAATAATTTGAATTGCAAGTCAAAAATCCTATCATATACTTACCCCAGAAGACAGGACTGGATATATATATTACCCTTAATACAGGGAAATTAATAAACTATTGTTTAAAAAGTTTTTTGGAGGCTTTTAAACAGGCTCTACTATTTCTTATATCTATCACTCCTGACATCCTACCCTCACCAACTTCACTGTTCCCATGATATGCCTGGTCCCTGTAAGTAACTGAGTTTGCTAACACTTCCCTAGGATGTCCCTAGAATTTTTAAAAATCCTAATATAAGCTTGTTTCATTTGATTGCCAATAAAAGTTGAATGTAAAATATATTCCAGGTAATACAAGTTAAATGAGATCTTATTTATGTAGAATGTCAAAAAGATAAACCAGGTATCAACATTATACATAGCGTTCTATGAGGCAAGTTTTCAACATTTAAAGCAAATCCAACAGAAACATGGCTACTTCAATATAATTTAGTAGCTTGTTTTTAATTTTAAAACAATAGAAATCAACAACAAATCTCAGGACCCACCTCCAATAAGGCTCCAGTTTGGAAGAATTTCAAAGGCTTTTCAATGGAATAATAAAGGCTATGATAGCTACCCTTAGCCAGGTATGCTCTGACCAGACCAACAGCTATAACGAGCCACCTAAGAAAAAGAGCAATCAGAAGAAAAAAGTCAGTAGGATTATAACAGAAAGATGTGGCAATCATAGATATTACTAAAGGTGACCTCAAGATCTGTGTCCTAGGTTTATCGATTATCACTCTCAAATGCCAAGCTGTATGTAATGCACAGAAATGTTGCACCTCCAGCAGCACCCTAAGAAGAGTGCTTTTTGCAAAAGCACAGTGGCACCTCACCCATCTGGAGCTCGGCTTTTTGGCAACCTTGCCTGTTGAGAACAGGCCAAAAGGAGGGAAATAAGCTAAATTGGTCCTTGAGCAGCTAAATTAGGTGCCAGGAAGTCCAAGACAAGAGAAAAAAACTATTAAAGGAAAATTTTAAATGCCCTGTGTAGTTAAAGGGTCTGTAATAACAACAAGGGTGGAGAGATGTTTTAAACTATTTATAGAAGTATCTCATTGAACATACCCCTACCTTAAAATCTATTCTTTTAAAAGACTGCAAATGACATATGAATAAATGGTTTGTTTTTTAAAAAGAATAAAAGGTTTTTAAGCTGAGATTCCCAAAATCAATTTAGTAAAGAAAGCCAGATCAATACAAAACACAAAACAGGGAAGCACTTAGGCATATGGCTCTGAACACTACATTTCTGCTCTACTGTCCTCCAAAATAAATTTCTCAGGCCTTGTAGTTTTTTATTTGTTAAGTTCCATAATGAAATGAGGTATATCATTATTAAGGTGTGTCTCCTTGAAGGTGCTAACAGATTTATTTATGTGTAAAATCTTAACTAGGCAATGGGGTATGTGGTCTATGTTATTTCTAGAAACTATCATACAAATACATCGAACAAGAGTTTGTAAAAAAAAAAAAAAAGAAATGAATTCCTTAATGGTGTAACTGGTTCAGCATTAGTAGCCTAGAAAAAAAGCTTACTTTACTCTCATATCCCCAACTTTTCTTCTGGTTTAAGATACCACTCCTTACCCTCCACCCCATTCTTTATGTTCATGGTTCAGGAATAAAGGCTTCTTTTTGTCTTTCCCAATGTATCTTAAAATCCCTCTTCAGTACAATGCTCTCATCAAAGCCCTTGCTAAGATGACAAGAATTTTTATACATAAATATAAATACACACACATATGCACTCCTGAATATTCTTTTAAAATCATTCTGTGACCATTTATGTGATAAAGAAAACGTGCATCTGTAATATGGCTTCTAAACCCAGAACTACTACTAACAAGTTCTGTGACCTCAAGTCAAGCAAGTCATAACTTCTCTGAGCCTAGGTTTCAATACTGGCTATTTCTAATACTAGCCATAAAGCCTATGATCCTCTTAAGATGTGTTTTGCGTGTGTGTGTGTGAAAAAAGCAAGGTGCTGAAATGCTAAGCATTAGTATTTTTAAAATACCCATGTACACATATTTGCTTGTATCAGTATCTGAAACATAAACAAAATTATCTGCCTTCCAGGGAGGAAATCTGGGTGGAAGGGAAGGTACGAGGGAAGATTTTCACTGTATGCCCTTGCATACATTTTCAATTTTGCACCTGGCCAATGTATTATCTATTTTAAAAATAAATAAAACTGGATGTTCATTATACAGTTCTTTCAACTTCTCTATATGTTTGAAAATTTTCATAATAAAATGTTAAGAATTTTATTTTTTACAAATTTATAAAATTTAAAAATATATAACAGTCTGATCCTGTGATCCTCGTCATCAAAAATCATGGGGTCAGAGAATTAGAGGAACCTTGGAGATCACCTAGCTCAGCTCCTTAGTTTTTACAGATGAAAAAACGGAGGTCTAGAGAAATAAAATGATTTATTCAAAGTCACACAGTTAATGTCATAACTAGAACTAAAAACTCGCTGCGACAAGGGATGGAGTGAAATAAAGGAGAAACAAGAGGGGGTAAAATCTGTTTCCAGGGTCTATTCCGCTTCTCCCCAGTAACTCTGCCTTCCATCTCTAGTGTCTTCCCCACTTCAGTCCATCCTACAAAGTCTAAACTCACCTAAAGCACAGGACTGCTCACGTCACTGGGCAAAAACTTTGAACGCTGTTCCACTACCTTTCCCGTTAAAGCTCATCCTGGATTTTGAAAACAGCCGCCGAAATAAATGGTCAACTCTGCAGACACAGCTCCCTCCACTCCCTTTGTGGGGAACAGCTCGGCATTCGTGACTTGCCGCCTGGGCTCTCAGCGCTGCAGGATCGCCCGGCACAACGCCCCCCAGACATGGACGTGTGGGCAGCCCATACGTCCTCCCAAGGCCCTCCGGACCAGTGCCTGGGCAGCCTTCCCCGAGCCCCCTTGGAAACCTGGAACTCCAGCTTGGGGCACACCCGGTGCCTGGGAACTTGCTCGGCCCCCGGCAAGCACCCAGGCGGATTCAGCCTCGACTGCCCTCGGAGCCCAGGTGCCGTGGCCCGGACTCCCGCCACCGAGGCTCCGCTGCGCGCGGCGGGCCGAGCCGGGCCGCTCCTCCTGCCGCAGAGCCCCCTCCCCGGCCAGGCTCTCTCCCCTCCTTCCCGAGCCCCAGCCTCACCCCGCGGTCATCACCACATTGTAAATGACCAGGTAGGCCGTGGCCAGAGGCCCCGGGCCCTTTTTCTTTCGCGAGCCGCTGGCTTCGCCGGCCCCGGCCCGGGCCCCGCCGCCCCCATTCCCTTTCGTCGCTGCAGTCGCCGCGGCTGCCGCCATGTCAAACGCCGAGAGCACGGTCTCCTCGCGCGAGCACCTCCGCCCAAACTGGCCACTGCGAGCGGGGTGGAGGGAAGGACAAGGGAGAGGCGGGGCCGAGGCCGCGGGGCGGAGTCAGGGGCAGCGCCCACGGCTGCCGCCATCTTGGAGGAGGGCAAAGACGCTCCCTGCCCTCCCGCCCCTCCGCTCGCCTCAGTCGCCACCGCCATCGTGGAACAGGGTAATCACCACCGCTTTTGCGATCCTGGTAATAACCTCCGGCGCCATCTTGGATTAGGTCAATGTTGTTTTTGGCCTTATTCGACCGGCCTGTTGTTTCTGCCGTCTGGATGCTTCGTCGTCCCTGGTTATTCTCTCTCCTATAATTTTCGCCTCTGTGTGGGATTAATAAAATGATGCTTTCATTTTCCTTTCTCATCTTGACTTCTCCCAGTGGTCGTATCTTCACCCCTATACACGCGGTTCGAGTAACCTGCCATTTTGGGTCAGGGCAATTGACGCTGATTTCGCTTCCCATCATCCCCAGAGGCCGGCGGGGACTGCCCTTTATCTTAACTACTAGCCGGGTTGAAGATTCTGTCTCTGAAGGTTTATTCCCTGCCTTTTGATTTTAAGTTACTTGTACAGTGGAGAAGGTCAACGAGAAGTATGTCCCTTTTCCTATCCGATTAAAGTCGCGCATGTGGCCTAGGATCCAGTGTCATTCTTGAGGGCCTGGAGGATGCCCAAATGCGTCTTCCAGCCTGAAGCCGCGTGGGCTCGCCCGTCGCCGAAGCCCGTCGGCGAAGCAGGACGAGGATGAGACGATTAGGCTGCCGGCTAAGGGTGAGGTGTCGAGTGGAGCGAGAAGCTTTCCACCCACAGTATTCCAAAGTAGAGGGATGTTGGCTTATATGGAAAACATGTCTGCCTAAGGAAACCGGGACAGCTTGTGGAACCTGCTTCAACCAGCTGACCCCACTTTCCATTCACTGCTTTGTTCTAGCGGTTTTTGGTTTGTACTAGAAGTCTCCTAACCGTCAATTTTCTCATGCCCGAATCTCTCTTTAAATTAATTACTGTACATGTGGTGGTATACAATACTTATTTATTCTTTCCAGCAAGTATTTATTTTGTGGAGCGTCTGCGAGATTGCACTGGCGTTCATGGCACTAAGTGAAAGACAAGTCCTCGGTCTCCCAGACGTTATAGAGGGAGCCAGGTGAAAATAACTGTGTGTTAGTTGGTGACGAGTGTTGTCAGTTAGGAAGTTGTTTCAGTAGTCCAGGCCATAGCGAGTAGTGATTTGGGCCAGAGTGGTCGCAATCGAGGTGATGAAAACTGAATTGATTCTGGACATATTTTAGAAGTAGCGCTGATAAGATTTGTGGATATGTTAGTTGTGGAGTGTGAGGTAAAAGACATTATGAGTAGCTTGGAATAATTGAGTTGTAGAAGAAGCTATTTTGAAGGCAGAAATCTGGGATTTTATCTTTTACTTGCTGAGCTTGACGTCAATTAGACATTCAAGTGGAGAGGTTGAGTAGACAGATTTAGACACTGAGGTTCCAGGACGAAGTGTGGACTAGAGGTATAAATTTGACAGCCATCAGGGCGGTGATGGTATTTAGAGCCATGAGACATCTAAAGATTGAGAGATAACAACTAGACGGTTGCCAGTGCCTCATCCTTACAGCCCCACAGATTGTGTAGAGATCCTGTTGCCTGGTTTTCCTGACTTCTTTAAAGAGCAAGTTGGTGTACTCACATTGCAGACTGTGATCAGAGGAGAAAATTTTTGCAAAGGAAATAAAGAAGTGAGTCATTTTGCAGAGCAGATAATCACTATCCAAAAGCTTCTTTCATTCATTTAACTGATTTTTTTCCCAATATAACCTGCTTAGTGGGAAAGTAGGAGGCAGGAATGCATAAAGCTCTGTCAGAAATCAATTTAAAACTCAACGTATCTTCTTACAGTCACTTAGACTCCGGTCTGTTCTCTCCAGTATAGTCACAGTGATCTTTTCCAAATACAAACTTGTTCATGTCTACTGCCTTCCCCCCCCACCCTCTTATGACATTTAAATGGCTTTTAATGGCACTTATGATAAAGTATAAAATATTTAATGTGACCCACAGTAATGTGCATGGTCTTAACCCCTACCTGCTTCTTCAGTCTCACGTCACACCATGCTCTCCCTAGACATACTACCTTTATCTTAGTTCTTCCAATGAGTGATGAGCCTTTCTGCCACAGGGGCTTTGAGCCTGTTGTTCTCTCTGCCTAGAATCTCCATCCCTACCTTCCTCCTTCTGATCTAAGTTTGCCATCACTTTCCCTAAACTTCTGGAATGAGTCATTCTCCTTGTCTCCACGTACTTCCTCTCATAACACAGACCACAGTAATTTTATATTTACTCATGTGACTTCTCTCCCCAGTAGACCACAAGTTTCATAAGACAGGAATAGTGGTATTTTCTTGGTAGTAGTGGTTTGTTTGAGTTGTTTGTGTTTTTCCCCTTCATTGCCTGACACATTGCCAGCAACATGATTCTGTCTGGATCAAGCATGATTTCTCTAGAAAAAGTAATTATTTCAAGCCTTAGGACTATCATGACACAAGCAGAGCTCATTAGAGTCCTTCTGTGAAATTGATATTAGGATGCTGGGGTGTAGTGTTCATCTTTTGGTCAGGATTATTAAAAATAAGAGGTTGCGCTCCTGGCTCCAGACAGTCACCTTCCCTTCCATGTGGGGAGAGAAGAAACCAAGCAAACAAGAGGGACTCTGTGTTTTGAGGGCTTTGGGTCTTGATTCCAGTCCCTGAGGTCTGGTACTTGATGCTTTTCCTTCAATTTTGTGGGTTTTCTTGTTATTCTCCCCAGCAAGGGAGTCAGTATATTTCTTTTGCTTAATCTAGCAGTCCCAGAACAGCAACAACAACAAACCACAGCTCTATCCCATTTGTTCCAATAAAAGCCCTGGAACGTAATCTCTTTAGTTTGAGTCACATATGCCCATCACCGAGCCAATCATTGCAGCCGAAGGGGATAGAATATGCTGACTGGCCAGGTCTTTGTCATATACACATAGCAGGAGGACGGAGGCTTCACCCAAACTATATAAATTGAGTTTATACATCCCCCGCATTTGGGGGATATAGTTCCCCAAGAAGTAATAAGGGAGTTGTTATCAGAAGAAGAGAATAGATGTTGGGCAAGTATAGTAGGCTGAAAAATGCCCCCCCCCCACCACTGATGTCAAATATCTGTGAATGTTAACCGTATTTGGAAAATACATTTAAATTAAAGATCTTAAGATGAGAAGATAATCTTGGATTATCCAGTGGGCCCTAAATGCAATCACATATCCTTATAGAATAGACACACAGAGAAAAAGAGTCGCACAGGGAGAGGAGGAGGCAGTTTGACCACAGAGGCATTGTGACCACAGAGGCAGAGATTGGAGTGATGAACCACAAATCGAGGTATGTTGACAGTCACCAGAATCTGAAAGGTGCAAAGAATGGATTCTCCTTTAGAGCCTCCAGAGGCAGTACAGACTTGCCTTGCAATACCTTGATCTCAGACTTAGAGAATTGTGAGAGAACAATTTTGTTTTAAGCCACCCAGTTTGTGGTAATTTGTTACTGCAGCAACAGAAAACTAATACAGCAGGTAAAAACAACAGATACTGAATGCATATTATCTGCCTCCAAGTATCTTACTCCACGCTGAGTATTGGGAGAATTGCTACATTCAAAGAAAAATTGAGAATGTTAAGCAGGTTAGAGTGGTCTAAATAAACATTGTTTCTGAGGACTACAAAGCAGTATTGTTGTGAGGAGAGAGAAGTCAGGAAAAGCTTCTCGAAGGCATGTCTCAAACATAATCATAGGGATGTGTTATGAAAAGGTTGAAAGTCATTAAAGTGAGAGAAGATAAAAGGTAAAAAATGTAATAGGACACAGCCATGTGTCTGCAGAAGGCTAACCAGGGTGAAGTGATAAAAATAAGTCTAAATAAATAGTTGGGACTTGAGTGCTGGACTGAGGAATTTAAATTTGAACTAAGACATGGTAATGAATCAGGTTCTTAAATAGTTATAGGTTGAAAGTATTATCCGAAAAGAAAAATCAACTCCCATTTATTAGTTTCCTATTGCTGCTGTAAAAAATTATCACAAGTTAGTGGCTTGAAACATCATGGAATTTATTGTCTTAAAGTTCTGTAGATCAGAAGTCCAAAATGATTCTTTCAGGGATAAAGTCAAGGTGTTGGCAGGGCTGGTTCCTTCTGGAAGCTCCAAGGGAGAATCCATTCTTTACCTCTTCCAGCTTCTAGAAGTTGCGGACATTTCTTGGCTCACAGTCACATCTCTCCAGTCTCTCCAATCTCTGATTCTGTTGCTGGAATACCTTCTCTGATTTTGATCCTCCTGCTCCTCTCTTATAACAACTTTTGGCGATTACATTGGGCCCAACCTGATGGTCAGGGATACTCTCCCCATCTTAAAATCCTTGACTTAATCTCATCTGCCAGTCCCCTTTACCTTATAAGTAACAGTCTGGGGATTAGAGCATGGACATATTTGGGGGCTATTATTCAGCCTACCACATTCCATTACCAAAAGAAAGGGAGGGAGGGAGGGAGGGAAAACCCCAAAGACTTGAAAAATGATAAACATTCTTTTTAAACCATTGCTGAATTTGCAGGAAAGTAAAGGATATCTCCAAAGTGGGGATCAGAAGTGGAGTGAGGGCTTGTGTTGGGGATGGTAAAGAATAGTAAATTGAAACCAGAACAGTGATCAGTTAGTAAGAGCAAAAGCCAGGATTTCTCTGAAGGTAAATGCTAATGCCAATGCTAGGGCTGAGAGACTAATCAAGTGAGTTTTCTAGGGCTTTTTCTATTTGGGCACTACCCATTGATTTCAACATATGAATTTTGAGGGGGTCATAAACATTCAGACCATAGAAGTTGCCTTCCTTGACAAAAGGGATTTTGTAGGTGTGATTAAATCAGGGACCCTGAGATGAGGAGATCATCTTGGATTATCTGGGTGGGTCCTCTGTAATCATAAAAAGGAGGCAGAGGAAGAATCAGTCAGCCAGAAGGCAGTGTGACTACAGAAGAAAGTCAGAGTGAGATGCAGTGTTTTTGGCTTTGAAGATGGAGGAAGGGGGCTTCCAGAATGTGGAAAACACAAGGAAATAGGTTCTAGGGAGGCTCTAGGGAGCCTTCAGAAAAGAATGCAGCCCTGCCAACATCTTGATTTTAGCCCAGTGAGTCCTGTACTGGACTGCTGATCTACAGAACTATAAGATAATAAATTTGTATTGTTTTTTAAGCTACTAAGTTTGTGGTAATTTGTTACATCAGTAATTGAAAACTAATACAGTAATACATCTGTATCGATAGCAGCCAAAAAGCATTACTAGAGGTAAAATCTTTCATAATAATGAACTGTTCTGTTCACCAGGAAAACAACAATTTTAAACAGGTATGCATAATTTAAGAGGTATGGCCTCTGTGCTACTGTTCCAATTCTACATAGAGAATTATAAAACATTATTGGATGACGTTAAGGAAGACCTAAGTAAGTGGAGAGATACTGAGTTCATAGATTGAAAGACTCAATACAGTAAAGATGACAGTTCTCCCCAAATTAATTTATAAATTGCATGCAATCTCAATCAGAATTTCACCAAGTAGTTTTTGTTGTTTGTTTTGATTTTTGTGGAATTTGAGAAGCAGATTGAGATTTTATATGGAAATTTTAATGGTCCCAAAATTGCCAAGGTATTGGGAGAACTTGCTGTACAAGATAACAACATTTATTGTAAACTATAGTTTTACAATTAAGACAGTATAGTATTAGCATAAGGATGGCAAATAGACTGATAGAACAGGATAGAGAGTCCAGGAACAGACCCACACATATATAGTCACTTTATGTATGACAGAGATACAGTAGGGAAAAGATGGACATTCCAGTAAATGATTCTGGGACAAGTGGATATTCATATGGGAAAAAAAAATTTCCTACGTCACACTATACACAAAAATCATTTCTAGACTTAAAATGTGAAAGTCAACATTTAAAGCTTTTAGAATTAGTATAGGAGAATATCTTTATGACCTCAAAGGTAAGGAAAGAATTTTAAAACAAGATATAAAAAGTACCAACTATAAATGAAAAGGTTGCTACTTTGACTATATTAAAGTAAAGGATTTTTGTTCATCAAAAGATAGCATAAAACAAGCAAAAAAAAAAAAAAGCAAGGTACAGAGTGGGAGAGGATATTTGCCACACATGTAATTAATAAAGGACTAGTCTCCACAACATATGAAAACTTCAAATCTGTAAGAGATAATTACATTGAAAAAGTGGGCAAAAGACTTGAATAGGGACTTTACCAAAGAAAAACTATAAATGACCAGTAAACATATGTAAATATGTTCAACCTCTTATTAATCAGGGAAATGAAAATTATAAGCACAGTGTTATACCATTAGCCATTCTCCAGAGTGGCTAAAATGAAACTGTTTGATAACACCAGTTGTTGGTGAGGGGACCGCAGGTGGTGAGTTGGCACATTCACTTTGGAAAACAGTTTGGCATTATCTAGGAAAGTCAAAGATACATATCCCATGACTGTTTTTCTTTCTTTTTTTTAAATTTAGTATCTGTTTTTTTTTTTTAATCTGAATCATCAATTTCTTTTATTTATTTATTTATTTATTTATTTATTTATGGCTGTGTTGGGTCTTCATTTCTGTGCGAGGGCTTTCTCTAGTTGTGGCAAGCGGGGGCCACTCTTCATTGCGGTGCGCGGGCCTCTCACTATTGCGGCCTCTCTTGTTGCGGAGCACAGGCTCCAGATGCTCAGGCTCAGTAGTTGTGGCTCACGGGCCTAGTTGCTCCGTGACATGTGGGATCCTCCCAGACCAGGGCTCGAACCCGTGTCCCCTGCATTGGCAGGCAGATTCTCAACCACTGCGCCACCAGGGAAGCCCGCATGACTGTTTTTCTAATGCCAGGTTGATGGCCTTCAAGATTCCCTAGGGTACATATATCAGAATATTCAAAGCAGTATTTTTCGTTATAGTCCCACATTGAATACAACACATCTATCTACAGTAGAATAAATAAATAAATTGTATATCTTACGATGGGATACTTTACAGCGATGCAAGTGAACAAATTGCAGCTCTATTCAGTTATAACAGAGGAATCTCAAACAATATTGAGTGAAAGAAGTAAGGCACAGAAGAATACATACAGTATGATTCATTCATCTAAAGTTAAAAATCAGGCTAAATGAAAAATTATATTGTTTAGGGGATTCATACACAGGTGGTAAAACTAAAGAAAAGCAAAGAAATTATCATCACACAAGTCAGGATAGTGGATACTTACCCAGGATAGGTAAGATAGGTGGATAGTGGGGAGGGAGGAATTTATGACCAAGAGGGGACAAGTAGCAAGGATTGGGAGAGTGGCAGGGAGAGGAGTTCTGGGAGTAATGGAAATGCTTTCTTTCTTGACCTGGGTGGTGGTTATATAGGTTTTCCCTTAGTGATAATTCATTAAGATGTATATTTATGTTTTGGGTGCTTTTTGCTTATACTTTATATGTTAGATATACTTTATATGCTTGATATACATAAATGATATATAATAAGAATAAAGGGGAGTCCTGATAGTAGGAAATACTGCATCAGGATGATCATGTAAGAATCTCTTGTAGTTAATCTGGGTATAATAAAGATGTTAAGGGGGGACATCCCTGGTGGTGCAGTGGTTAAGAATCTGCCTGCCAATGCAGGGGACACGGGTTCGAGCCCTGGTCTGGGAAGATCCCACATGCCACGGAGCAACTAAGCCCGTGCGCCACACTACTGAGCCCGCGTGCCACAACTACTGAAGCCCGTGTGCCTAGAGCCCGTGCTCCACAACGAAAGAAGCCACTGCAATGAGAAGCCCGCGCACTGCAATGAAGAGTACCCCCTGCTCGCCACAGCGAGAGAAAGCCCACGCACAGCAACGAAGACCCAACGCAGCCAAAAATAAATAAATAAATATATTTTTTAAAAAAAGATGTTAAGGGGACAGCATCGCTGACACCTCTTTTTTAAAAATTTTAATTAATTAATTTATTCATTTTGGCTGCTCTGGGTCTTAGTTGCGGCATGCGGGATCTAGGTCCCCAACTAAGGATTGAACCCGGGCCCCCTGCATTGGGAGCACGGAGTCTTACCCACTAGACCACCAGGGAAGTCCCTGGCACCTCTTTTTAAGAGAAGCTGCTGAGGCAAAACCCTGGTGACAGATAGTGGCCATGTTTTGTACCCTATGATCTTCATCCCTTTGACTACAGATAGGAATACATATACAGATGGTAAGGCTATACAACAAAGCAATGAAATGTTTATCACACATTCAGGATAGTGGATACTTCTGGACTCGAGCTGGGCACCTGATCCAGGAGTTATTGATAGGGAGGCACCCCTCTTCCTCATCTTTTCATCTCCATAAAAAAGGCAACTTCTGTACAAAAGGGGTTATGTACTAATCAGATTTCCAGCTTCCTGAACAATGGAGACCAAAACTGGTTAGTTAGAGAGGAGTGTATTGAAAGGACATTGGATAGCTCACAAAATTGATGGAAAAGCTGAAGAATAAGGTTTGGAACATCGACAGGAGCCAAGGGAAATTAGACATCTAAAAATAGAGACCAAATCAATACACAGGAAGAGTCTGGTTAGTATCTAACAACTTCTGTCATTGGCATAGCCACCATTGGGCATTGGATGCTGCCATTATTGTTTCCTCTGTCACCTCTGGAAAGATTCTAAACTGCCATTTACTTCTCTGTGTTATTCACTCCAGAGTCAAGGTTGTAGGTAGGAGCATAGTGTTGGAAATTGACATGCCCAAATTCTAGAGACAAGGCAGCTGGGAAAAGGGCTATTTGCCCACACGTGAGCTTCTTTATTGGAATTACCTCCAAATAGGAAGTGTGTTTAGATACTGGGTGGCCAAAAATGAAAGACGCCCATCACAGGACATATCAGAAATCAACATATCTGGCCCCGCAGGGAGGAGGAAAGAGTAATATGATTAAGATCTGTGAAATTCATTGGGCCATGTTTTAACCGGGGGACGAGAGATTCTGCAGTCAGGAAGGGCAGCCAGGCTGACTCCTACTTCTGCCCTGCAGTGCACCGTTCTCTCTCTTTTCTAGTTTCTCTGCCTGTGATTGGGAATAGGGAGTGGGGTATAATTCTGATCAGCCCTGTGCTACTGGCCAGGCTATCTTCAATTCAGGAAGCTGGAAGTCCAGATGTCAGCAATCTTCATGGTTGGTCATGTACCCCAAAACATACCCTTATAGGGCTCTCTTTTTTTTTAATTATTTTTTTATTGAAGTGTAGTTGATCTACAATGTTGTGCCAGTCTCTGCTGTATAGCAAAATGACTCAGTTATACACATATAGACAAATTCTTTTTTTATATTCTTTTCCATTTTGGTTTATCACAGGATATTTAATATAGTTCCCTGTGCTATACAGTAGGCCCTTGTTGTTTATCCATCCTATATATGATAGTTTACATCTGCTAATCCTAAACTCCCAGTCCTTCCCTCCCCGCTCCCCCCCCTTGGCAACCACAAGTCTGTTCTGTGTGTCTTTGAGTTTGTTTCTGTTTTGTAGGTAGGTTCCTTTGTGCCATATTTTCGATTCCATGTGTAAGTGATACCATGTGGTATTTTTCTCTTTCTGACTTACTTCACTTAGTATGATAATCTCTAGTTGCATCCACGTTGCTGCAAATGGCATTATTCTCTTCTTTTTTATGGCTGAGTAGTATTCCATCGTATGTATGTACCACATCTTCTTTATCCATTCATCTATCCATAGACATTTAGGTTGTTTCCATGTTTTGGCTATTGTGAGTAGTGCTGCTATGAACATAGGGGTACATATATCTTTTTGAATTATAGTCTTGTCCAGGTATATGCCCAGGAGTGGAATTGCTGGATCCTATGGTAATTTTATTTTTAGTTATCTGAGAAACCTCCACACTGTTTTCCGCAGTGGCTGTACCAACTTACATTCGCACCAACAATGTAGGAGGGTTCCCTTTTCTCCACACCCTCTCCAGCATTTGTTATTTGTAGGCTTTTTAATGATGGCCATTCTGACCGGTGTGAAGTGGTATCTCATTGTAGGTTTGATTTGCATTTCTCTAATAATTAATGATGTTGAGCATCTTTTCATGTGGCGGGCTCTCTGTTAATGGCCAGATGGGAGATGGTGCTGAGGTCCTTCCCCACCTTCCTGAATTGTTATAGTTTCATTGTCATACAAAAACCTGCAGAAAAGGAGGGGTGAGTGATAGGATTCAAACTCTAAATTCCACTCTAAACTTCCAGTTAGTTAGCCCATAGAATGGCCAGTGATATGACTAATATGAAAAGGTTATATCACATTATTCTTTTGAGAATTTGAGCTTGGGGAAACTGACACCTGAGCAGATGTGGAGAGAGGAGACCCTCTATGAGAGACTGTGAGATAGCTGCCTTAGTACTTGATGACTTTCTATGATCAGCTTCAGGCCATAGGTCTCCTTATAAATGGTTAATAAACACACCAATGAAGATAAATAACATTTATGAACAAATGATGATTAAAATGATGAGATAGATGCCCTCTTTTTTTTCCTTCTTCAGAATGTCAAAGATAAAAATCATACTGTTAGCAGGGATATAAGGACATGGGTATTCTTTTTTTTTTTTTTAAATTATTTATTTATTTATTTTTGGCGGTGTTGGGTCTTCGCTTCTGTGCGAGGGCTTTCTCCAGTCGCGGCAAGCGGGGGCCACCCTTCATCACGGTGCGCGGGCCTCTCACCATCGCGGCCTCCCCCATTGCGGAGCACAGGCTCCAGACGCGCAGGCTCAGTAGCTGTGGCTCACGGGCCTAGTTGCTCCGCGGCATGTGGGATCTTCCCAGACCAGGGCTCGAACCCGTGTCCCCTGCACCAGCAGGCAGACTCTCAACCACTGCGCCACCAGGGAAGCCCCGGACATGGGTATTCTTAAACTTTGCTACTGAATGTACAGACTGATAGATACACTGTCTGGAAGGCAGCTTGACAATACGTAGCAAAACCTTCAAACCATGAATGTCCTTTGACCCAATAAGTACACTTCTTGGAATTTATCTTAAGGAATTTAGAATTTTTTTTTTTAATTTTATTGAAGTATAGTTGATTTACAGTGTTGTGTTAATTTCTGCTGTACAGCAAAGTGATTCAGTTATATATATTCTTTTTCATATTCTTTTCCATTATGGTTTATCACAGAATATTGAATACAGTTCCCTGTACTATACAGTAGGACCTTGATTTTTTAAAAAAATTTTTATTGGAGTATAGTTGATTTACAACGTTGTGTTAGTTTCTGCCGTACAGCAAAGTAAATCTGTTATATATGTGTGTGTGTGTGTGTGTGTGTGTGTGTGTGTATATCTCCACTCTTTTTTAGATTCTATTCCCATGTAGAGGACCTTGTTGTTTATCCCTCCTATATATAATAGTTTGCATTTGCTAATCCCAAACTCCCAGTCCTTCCCTCCCCCACTACCCTTCCCCTTGGCAACGACAAGTCTGTTCTTCTGTCTGTGAGTCTGTTTATCTTAAGAAATTTAGGATGTGAAAAAAGATTTAGTTACAAATGCTCATCACAATGCTATTTACAATATCAAACTGTTGTGAATAATCTAAATGTCCAGCAGTACAAACTGGTTAAATTATGATAGAGGTTTAAAATAGTATAACATTCAGACATTAAAAATGCTTTTGCAGAAACTTACTTTCAAATGATTCAGCAAAAATAAAGTGTGTGTGTGTGTAACAGAGAGCACGAGTGTGAGAGAAATTGTGAGCAAAGGGCAAATGTGGAAAATGATGTGATTGTTAAGATAAAAACTATAACAGGTCAGAAATGTCTACTCTGCCTGCAAGCTAACAAGGTGGCCTGGCCCCCACCCCACACACTCTCGTATTTTCATGTATATTTTTCTTTCAGGGCCCAGCCGCAACAAGGGGCTCCAGATTTTTGTCTCTGGAGACCATTACTGCCAATTCTTGGGGCCTTCCCCCCAAAGGACAGCCTCAAGGCATTGTTCTCTCTTTGTGACCCAGCCCAAGTTCCAGTACCCTGTGCTGAGGGAGCTGGCCTCTTCACCCAGGTCCCTCAATGAGGAAATGTTCTCTTCTTTTGAACACCATGGGGGACACACATGGTCTGGGGCCTGGTCCAGGTGGATGGAGTGTGGGGTTTCCCAGGAAGAGGAGCAGGGCAGAGCTTGATCTCAGGGTGCACTTTGTGGCTTAAGGTATGTGTGTGGGGGTTAGTCTGGGTCCAGATAGAGGGGCAGGAAGAGGATATATGTATGTATGTGTATGTTTATATATATAAAATGTACATGTTATTTATATATATATTATACTGTTACATATATATATACACACACACACACACATATACACACACACACACACACACACACACACACATATATATATATATATTCACAAATAATGAGCTCTCTGAGCCAAAAAACAAAAACAGTTTATCATTTATGGCAAAAGCAGCAGCCAGAGCAACATCTTATGTTGGTTACCAAGCCCCATCCACACAGGACAACATAGTGAGGGCCAGATGGTACCTGCATATGCAGTGGGGTACATTACAGGAGAGGAACCCTGTAATGGCATATTGGGGGTGGTACATTCTGATCCCCTTCAGCTCCTTATACAAATATTAGGAAACTCTGATCTTATATATGGCTGCTGGTGACCTGTCTATCCTGCTCTCCAAAGAGAGAGAAACCTTGTCTTTATTCTAGAATGTAAGCCAGTCTTCTCCAAGACGGGAAGGAGAGGTCTTTATCTTTACTATTCTGAACATCTCTGGGAAGAGAAACATATCTAATCCTTATCCTACTGGAATGTCTCTGTAGGGGAGGAAAAAAAAAAAACCCTTTATCCTCTACCCTCTTAGGTTCAGTGTCTGGGACCCTGTGAACTGAACTGATAAAAGATTAACAGGAGAAAAAGGTTTACTTCATATACATATGGGGGGCCTCACAGAAATGAAGTGAAAACCCCAAAGAGGTGGTCAGACCCAGAGGGTTATATACTATTTTAACAAAGAACAATAAATTTGTGGAGAAGTGACAAGACAAAGGAACGTGGGTTTAGGTTTTTATGGGCAGTAAATTGTGGGAAGGTAAACTTGTGGGGAAAATTAATGGAAGATAAGGGTTGTTTTTAGTAAAGTTTGTTATGTAGCTGCCATCTCTGGGCTGAGACGAGTTTAGAGTCAACTCGTGTCTGGTGATTAAGTGTTATTCTGCTCTTCCTGATATATGAGAGAGGATGGGGACACATTCACAAAGGGAAATTTATGCCCTGCTGTTAGGCAAATAGGGGGAAGATAGAGAGCTTTTTCTGTATCTGCTGTTTCTCACTTGCCTTCAGCTCAAAATAGTCCTTATGCCAAAGTGGCATATTTGGGGTGGTAACATTCTGATCCCCTTCAGCTCCTTATACAAATAGTGGAATTGATTGTAAATGCTTTTGATCAGAAGACCTGAATTGTCCAGAAAAGTGAGATGTTCAGAGTGGATCATCTCCCAACAATATGGAGTGGATCATCTCCCAACAGTATTCTACTGAAGGGTTTAAGAGTGTTTATCGAACTATTCTGTCAGTCTTTCTCCAAGTTTGAAAAAATTTTAAATAAAAAGTTGGGGAAATAATGCAGAGATGAATTTGATATGGAAATTGTTTAGAATATATTAAGTAGAAAAGTGGACTATACATGGTGTGTACTAAGATCTTATTTTTATAACAGGTATATCTGTCTATAGAGAAAAAAAATCTATAAGGGGATATACCAATATATTATTAGTGTTTATCTTTGGCTGAGTAAGGGCATTGGGTTTTGTTTTTTTTTAATGTTCTTTCTGTTTATATGTATTTTGCTTTTTTCCCCCCAGTGAGTGGTTTTGTGAGTAAATTTTTTTCTTTAAGTTTATCAAAACCGAATCCCTTTATGTCTTTCTGTCTTCTAATGAGGGTAGATATCAGTGACGTGTTGGTTTTTTCTCCCCCCATCTTGGATGTACTTAAATTGCCCTGCAAAGTGGGGAGGGAAGAGAGTGAAAGATAAAGAGAAGAGGAGAGAAACCTAGGAGAAGAGACAGGTCTGGGAGGATTTTTCAAATGAAATGCTGATCAATATGAACTCCCTTACTTACTTTACCTCCCTTACAAAATCAGTAAATTCTTTTATATTTTTGTGTGAGTTGAATTTTTTGATGGGGAACTCAAAAGGAAGAGGAGACAACAGTAGTATGGGTTACATTTTGGGTGCTGCCTGGGATTTTCAGACTAAAGTGCACTGCCTAGCTATATTTAGGATTAAATCATTGCCTAGAATAGTGGTTTTCAAACTCTTAAAGATTATTGAGGCCCCTAAAGAGCTTTTATTTATGTGGTTTATAACTACTTTATATTATCGATATTAGAAATCAAAACTAAGAAAAATTTAAATCACAAGAATATGTAAGCTGTCAGAGTGATGACATTATCACACATCATGACACCAAAAGTAAAAGCAACAAAAGCAAAAATAAACAAATGGGACTATATCATACTAAAAATCTTCTGTTACAGCAAAGGAAACCATCAACAAAATAAAAAGGCAACCTACTGAATGGGAGAAAATATTTGCAAATCATGTATCTGATAAGGAATTAATATCCAAAATATATAAAGAACTCATACAACTCTATAGCAAAAAACAATCCAATTAAAAAATGGGCAGAAGATCTGAATAGACATTTTTTTTCCAAAGAAGACATACAGATGGCCAACAGGTACCTGAAAAGATGCTCAGCATCGTTAATCATCAGGGAAATGAAAATCAAAACCACAATGAAACATCACCTCCCACCTGTTAGAATGACTTTATCAAAAAGACAAGAAAGAACAATTGTTGGCGAGGACGTGGAGAAAAGGGAACCCTCGTGCACTGTTGGTGGAAATGTAAATTGGTGCAGCCACTATGGAAAAAAGTATTGAGTTTCCTCAAAAAATTAAAAATATAACTATATGATCATATAACTATATGATCCAGCAATTCCATTTCTGGGCATTTATCTGAAGAAAATGAAAACACTAACTAGAAAAGATATATGCACCCCCATGTTCATTGCAGCATAATTTACAATAGCCAAGATATGGAAACAACCTCAGTGTCCATCAACAGATAATGGATAAAGATGTTATATATATATATATAAAATCTCCATAAAAAAGAATGAAATCTTGCCATTTGTGACATGGATGGACCTCGAGGGCATTATGCTAAGTGAAATAAGTCAGACAGAGAAGGCCAAATACTGTGTGACCTCTCTTATATGTGGACTCTAAACAACAACAAGAACAACAAAAACCCAACCAACATCATAGATACAGAGAACACATTGATGTTCTCTGTGTTGGGATTGTTGCCTGATCCCTGTGTTTTCTGAGTTGCCTACTTCTCACTCTCAGTTGTGCCTGTTGTCCACCAGTCTACAGCTTCTCTAGTCTAACTTTATTTATTTTATTTATTTATTTTTTCCCTCTGGTCTAACTTTAAAAGACCCCTTTTCCTGCCAGCGTTCGAGGAGAGACTGTCAGAGGGCCTGTGGACTAAAGGAGGAGATGGAGGGGGGACGATCAGTCTAATTCCTCTGTTTTTTGCCTCGTTCTGTGGTAGGACTCAGCTTGCTTTTTGACGCTTTCTTCCCTGCAGATGCTTGCAGAGTGGAAAAAGTTGAAACGAAATTACTTACCAATTAGTCTATCCCAAAATTTTGTCAACAACTCGAGTCTAATGTATCACTTCTCTTATTCTATGCCCTGTGGGTTTAATGCCTTTTGTGCCTTTACTTTCATTTTAGTGAGGTTTTGGGAGGCAGGAGATAAATTCAGGTGTCCGATCCGCCACGTATGACCACTAGCCTCAATTTAGTTTCCATAGAAACAGCTTCTCGTCCCTTTAGCACCCCATTTTTATTGATATATATAATAATTAAATTATGTAATTACAGTTGTACAACTGGCATAAAGAAGTTTAAGAACAAATCCAATTGACTCTTAGTAAATAATACTACTCAGTGGCCATCAGTAGAACAGAAGTGTGTGGGCATCAGTTCATTTATTTTACAGAAAGAATGAAAATTGTGGTTAAGTCGGGCAAGTTGGATTAAATGGAAATTAGTTAACTGAGCTTCTACATTCAATAAATGAATATAAGACATTCATTAACAGGGTGCATTTTACTTTTATTTTATTTTATTTTTTTAACATCTTTATTGGAGTATAATTGCTTTACAATGGTGTGTTAGTTTCTGCTGTATAACAAAGTGAATCAGCTATACATATACATACATCCCCATATCTCCTCCCTGTTGTGTCTCCCTCCCACCCTCCCTATCCCACCCCTCTAGGTGGACACAAAGCACCGAGCTGATCTCCCTCATTAACAGGGTGCATTATTAAAAGTCTAAATGATTTGGCTTCTTGGACAACCAGTTTAACTTTAAATGACTTTATCTCTTTAAAAACTCCTTGAGCAAGCAAATGCCTTTCCAGGATCAGGCTCTTTTCTGTACTTTGAACATGGGTACTATTGATGTGTTCAGACTGACTTCCTGGACTCTGGACCCTTGTCTGTCCTAACTCCTATGTATCCCATCCTACTTCTGCATTGATTTCCTGGTTGGACTTTTGACCTGCATTGACCTCAATGCATCAGCGAGTTGATACCTTACATTCCTTTTGAGGCTCCCCTTCATAGGTACATGGTTCCCTCAGTCTCTAACCTTTTAGGCTTCTTCAGAGTAAAACTGACTTGCCTTCCTATTGGCCTTCTCTGCAGGAAGTCAGGTTTCAGCTTCTGTGCTCTAAGTAAGTTACCCGCTCATCTGTTTGCTTTCCATCTTCCAAAATTCTGGTATTTTTCACCTTTCTTCTCCCATATTTGTCTTTGAGGGGTTAATAGCTTTATAAAAAAGTATTCCTTCACTCTCGGTTTAATGGGGTTCTGAAGAGAACGGAGTTACTGCTTGTCTTCTGGAGTTCGTGTTTGGTCTTCTCTCTACTATGGTAGCTTCCCATTTTCTAAACCCTTAATCTCTTGATTCTCCAGAAAATAGGAGCATTTTGAGCTTTCTAGACAACTTAAAAAAGGTGTCTACCTAGTCTTTTCCTGGGACTGCCTAGCAGAGCCCTATTTGTTCTGTGGTTAATATACTGCCAGAAACAAGTCAATGTGAATTAGCTTTCGTAAATACAAATTAAAAATTAGAGAACTTTTGGGGATTAAAGGTTAAGTGTGAGTTTAAAGTCAAGCCAACTTTGAGAAATTTCCTCTTGATTGGAAAATAAGACTCGTAAGGTCAGATGAGCTTTTCTCTTTTGACTATGAAGAAGAGAGTATTTAGAGACTGGAAGTTAAAACTTTTCCAGAGACCAAGAGGGCAGTTGTAGCATTTCCTAAACTCATAGCAATTGTGTTTCATACAGCTGTATGTGCACTTTCAGTTACAAAGATGTTTTTCCGGAGGTGGGTGGAATTTCAATAATTCTTTCCATCTTTCATTAGTGTATAACTTTTCCACATATTTGTTTTGTTTCTACAGAAGTATTATCAGCTCCTTGCAGGTAGAGGATGTTTCTGACACATCTTAGCATCTCCGAGTGCTAGAAGAATAGAGCTGACCGTAAGGATCAGGTACTGTGCATGAGCTCTTTTAATTTTTATAACAGTCTGTGAAGGAGGAAATATAATTTCTCTAATTTTATAGGTGAGGAAACTGAAGCACAAGCTACACAGCTCCAGTGAGAAGCAGAGCTGGAACTGATTCCACTTGGCTGATTACCCAGGTCAGCTAGATCCTACCCTCATATCCTGCAGTGCTTGCTTTCAGTGAACAGGTGAGATGCTTTCTGGAGAGACAGATCTGGGACTTCATGGAGCTTACAGAATAGGCTGTATGACTGCATGCTAATAAATGTCTGTTGAATCTGACCAGAGGCTATTGGTCATTGTAACATACCATCTGGAGCAAGATTGTGGAGAAGCCCTATAGCTTAACCTGTCTCTTAACTGTTGGAAGCTACTGATGTCTGCCCAAAAGAAGCTAATAATAATGAATTGACTTTTAGGTTAATTTGTAACCTTCTTCTTCCTTAGTTATCTCCAGCTGGAAGAAATCTAGTCCCAGAGAGTCAAATAATGTCTTGTGAAGATTTATCATGTACTTCTGTGTGGTCACTACTGGGGCTGTGGTCTCTGACATGAAGCCCTCCTTGCAATGTACAAGCATTTGGAACACCGGCAAGGCCTATGAGCTAAAATTTCAAACAACCAGCAGTTAGAAACTGACTGTTGTCTCCAAGTGCTGTAGATCTCCTGGGTATTTCTAGTTCCAATGGGAAGGGAGGTATGATCAAAGCCACTAAGGTTAAAATGACTGTAGCTATCAGGATGGCCCCTCCCCCTTCCTTTTGGTTCACTCTCGGGGAAATCTTGCCCCAGGGATGCTGTCTCTTTCTCTGCTATCTCAGTTGTCCCTGTTGGATGCTCCCCTATCTCAAGTAGCTCCAAGTTCCAAAAACACCAGAGATTTTTTGCCTAACTGGTTGCTTCATATCACAAGTAATCTGGTAATTGCTTGTGAATTGCAGATCTATTTTGATTTTGTGGTGAGAAGCACAGAACTGGTACTTTTTAAATGTCTTAAAAAGCGAAAAAATGGGCAGAATGTAATGGGCAGAATTCATTTACATATGAATGTAAATAATGTAAATAATCAAACACAATAACGTAAGTATTGAGTTTGTGTTGTCCATATGATTGATGAAACTATAGACCATACTTTCCAGAATGATTTCACGCAAACTTTTATGTTTTAATTTCACAATTTGAAAAGTGATATGCATAGTTAAGGTAAAATTTGGAGTTTCTCGTTTCCTCCTAGTCCATCTAAAACAATGCTGTCTAATAGAACTTTATAGAACGTTTTAATCTGTGCTGTCCAATACGATAGCCAGCCACTAGTCACATGTGATTATTGAGCACTTAATGTGGCTAGTGCAGCTGAGGAACTGAATTTTAAATTTTATGTATTTTCATTAATTTAAATTTAAATAGTCACTGGTGAGTTGTGGCTACCATATTGGTCAGAATAGATCTAGAATACAGTGATGACCTTATAACAGGATAGTCTAGGCTATGTTACAGCCACAAAGAATGCTAAAATCTTGGGGATTTATAAGAACAAAGATTTATTTCTTGCTTGTGTTATGTACTCATTTGGGACTGGCTTGGGACCTAGGTGGATAAAGTAGCCACCATCTGACATGTTGCCAGTTACTATGGAGAGCCTTGCACCAGTACTTAAATGCTCTGGACCAGAGGGGATGAATATCACTTCTGCTTCTACCTCGCTGACCAGAATTAGTCACACAGCCCCATCTCCCATCTCACACAGGGAGTCAGAAATGTGGTCCTAATCATGTGCCAGGGGGCAAAGAGCCTCAGTAATGACTGTCACAGACTTAGCTTCCTTTTCGAAATACAGAGGAGTTCCCAAGGGTTAAAGAAAGTAGTATTACCTGTGTTTTCTTGAAAAGTGGAGAGTTGAGTTTCTTTAGAATTCAATTATTCTTTAGCTCATTGATACTCATTAGCACATGTATTAAAAGCACAGATTTTATTAAAATGTGTAAAACTCAAACATCTTGATAAAAAGAAAGAGACTTTAAAGTTAGAGCCGACAACAGTCAGCATGTCTTTTTAGTTATACATAGAAATTCATTTAATATGAAGCTCTGCGATGTAAGGAATAATCAGTGGATTTTTTTTTTATATGTTTGGGATGAGAATGGAATGGAAGGAGATTATTTGTTTTCTTTCAGAATATAAGGTACATTTTTCACTAGCAAGGAATAAAAAGTCCTTTTCTTTAAAAATAATAATTTCCTCACTAGGAACATTTGTGGATTGTGGTTGCCTTGAAAAAATGAAACAATTTAAATATTATCTGGACAATGGATTCTTTCCAGACTATACTGTGGAATCATAGAGTCATCTAGTCCAACATTTAATAGTATGTCTTGATTCTTTCTAGAATATCTACAGTATTGTTTGAATACTCAAGACCTGGGGGGCCCCACCATCTGATATCTGAAAACAGACTTCCTGTGAAGCAGGAGTGATGGTTTCCTGAGAACAAGTGCTTCACTATCAAGACATGGAAAGATAGCACTCGGCTGCTAGTAACAAATTGCACCAAAGTTACAAATGCAGGCCAAGCCTTGGTAAATATTAATGACGATGATGATTTTGTGACATACTGAAAATGTCAGATTTTAGCATTATAAGCGTACTGTAGATACTAGAATGTAATTGAACCAAAATGATGCTCGAGAGAAATTTTGAAGTAAATGTGCAAATTAGGCTACCTAGTATAAACTAGAAGTGCCTAAGTCATTCTGTTCCTTAGTAAAGCACAACCAAGTAAGCCTTTTTTTTTTTGGCTGCTCTGCGTGGCATGTGGAATCTTAGTTCCCTGACCAGGGATCGAACCCGTGCCCCCTGCAGTGGAAGCGTGGAGTCTTAACCACTGGACCACCAGGGAAGTCTCCCAGCATGTAAGCCATTTATGCAGCAGAGCATTTGTTTTTAGTTTCTGAGATCTATTTGTGTCGTCTACAACTGGTGGCATGGAAAGGAAAAGAAGGCTGCAAAGACTGAACAAACAGCATGCACTGTGGTAGCCTTTATTTAAAAATTGTGAGCTAACTACAGTTGTAGTGTTCTCATTTACCATTCTGATGGCATAATAAACTGGGAGAACATTAACACAACTTCAAGAAGGCATCAAAAAACCTGTAAACAAACATACACACCACGCATGCGCGCACATATACAGCATACATGCACACAAAGATTATAGTCTAAACACAATCAAAAGTGATGAAGAAAAGCTTTGAATGCTCTAAATCAAATTTAAAACACTTTATTATAATAAACTGTGGCAATACTGTGGCTATATGAAAAATGTTGTAACTGCTTAAAAAGCAAAAAGGAAAATACTGGCAATTTGAAACTAGCAGCAAGAAGCAGATAAAAATAGAATGGAAGATAACATAAGACTAAGTAACATCAAAATTCTAATGTTGTTGATACTGTGTAGGATTGCACTGAAGTAATTTAAAATTGGTTCTTAAGGAACTCTCAGAAAGTCCCTTGAAATATTAAACTGCTGCGCTTTACAAACAGTGGAAAAGAAAAAAGTATTTGGAATGTTACACACACACAGAGGAAATGTATTAGGCATATCAGTTTATGGTCTTTGTTTATGCCCTTCAAAAAGCTTTATAAAGAAAAATTTAAGTGCCAATGTAGTGAAAGAAAGTTAAAAATTCCTAAAGATGCAAGTCTGAGTGCATTTATCAGGTTAAGAATATATTTCAAGGTTGGGGGGCAAGGCATGATTGATGCACATTCAAGAAGAAAAGTCTTGTGGAATCCATAAGGTAAGTAGAGTTCTCTGGAGCATGTTTAAAAATGAAGGTATATTAAACTCAGACTATCCTGAATGAGATTCCAAAGTATGTGGAGTTCTATAGCTGAAATCTATTTCATAGTGGCCAATAAATAATTAAGACTAACTTTTCAGCAAACTGTTTTTTCATACATTCAAACACAAAAATCTTTACCACACATGCAGAGCTGATATTCTAAAACAGCGCAGGTATGAATCCTGGTTTCAGAAAAACACATTAACAAGGATTTTTTTTCCATAGGTTCCTATAAAAATGTCTCAAGCTTCTAGAAATCTTCAAAGAGGGGATAAGTTTAGATTTCCTACTGATTTTGGAAGAAAGGAGATTGCTTTTCCTAAGGAAGCCAGTCATCCATGAGCGGGAGACGTGTCTTCAGAATCTAAGAAGTGTAATGTCCCTAATGCTTAAACTTATGGCAAGTCCAGATCCAGAAAAACTGGCAGGTAGAACAGGGGATGGAAATGAAAAGTTCAAATGTCTATAGTATACTTTGGAAATATTGTGCCTCGTAAGTTAAAATGGCTCAACTGCCTGCAGAATGAAGTGCTACAGGACTGGTGAAGACCTAGGAGGGGGGGAGAGACCCCCATCTCCAGGGACCCTCTGGACAGGGCTGTGACCTTGTTTTTTCATGAGTGCTTTCAGTTGGAGAATTTATATGACTTTGCCCAGATAAAGCTTCCTTCTGGTTACTTTTTCTCTAAAATTGGTTGGTCAGGCAAGTTACTGGTAATTTCCCAAAATGAAATCTAGCTGTACTAGAATCTTAAGGCGCCAGCTAATTAATTTAAATTAATGCCCCTCAGTAATGCTGCTGGGTATCAACCACTATTGCTGAAGCATCAACCCCCAAATGACCTAACTAAATCTATCACACTAGGTGCTTTTACTGTCTTGGGTTTTTTGAGCTTTAGAGAGATAGATAGTCTTTGTGATATGACTTAGAAACTGCTTCTCTCTGGCGTTGTCTCATTCTTCCTCCTCTTCTTCTTCCCCTTCCCCTTCCCCTTCTCCTTCCTCCATGGTTTCCACGATGAGCTCTGCTGTGCAGGTGGCTTCTCCAAGACTGTTGACAGCCTTGCAGGTGTACTTGGCATCATCATCCCCGCAAACATCGCTAATGATTAAAGAGCAGTTCCCATCCTCGTCGTAGTCTATCTGGAAGTGGCGGGACTCCCTGATTGACTGGTCATCTTTGAACCAGACGACCTCAGGGTCTGGGTATCCTGTATCACAGGGAAGGAACACAAGTTGCAGAAACTATTATTTAAAACTTCTTATCAGTTCACGCAAACTCTTGAGCTACCTCTATTGATTAAGGGGGTAAAGGGAAAAAAAATTACGATGTTGGCTTTTACCATCTATTTTGATATTTACGTTTGAATAGGGGCATGTATTGTAAACACTAATATTTGAAACACCACATAAGGTATTGTACAGGCATCCCATTTCCCACCCATGTAGGGCTTGTACCACCTCCCACCTTAACACAGATATAGCTAACTCCCCGGAACACTGTCCCAGTTCCAACCACGTGCCTGGAGCTAAATATCTTCTTGGATTAAAAGAAAACGTTTTTTATCTTGTATAAAAGAACTTAAATAAATTTAAATAAAAAAGAGTCAGAAAAAATGGGCACAAGGGATCTTTTGGAGGTGATGGAAATGTTTAAAAATTGGATTGTGGTAATGACTGCACAATTCTGTAAATTTCTAAAAATAATTGTATACTTAAAATGGGTGAATTTTATGGTATATAAATTATAATTCAAAGATGATAACAGACCTGTAAAACATAAATTAGAGGAACTGACAATACTGCTAGGAAAAAGAAAGCAGTATTTGTCTTAGTCTGAGCCAAAGACAGATAATCTGCCTGTAGATAACTGGAAATTGACCACATTGATTCACCTCATTTTATGCATTAGTCATGTTGCTGCAAAGTTCAGCATTAAAATATATATGTTTTATGCCTTTAAAAACATAATAATACTAACTTGTAATAATACTAACTAACAATACTTGACTTGTTTTTAAACTTTGGAGAAGTAGTTTTACAGGACAAAATTGTAGCCCCAGCTAGAATACAAATTACACATAAGAATTCTAACATTCTTTTCAAGTAGAATTTTGTTTTTAACAAACAGCATCCATATGCTTTAATTTCTCCTCAGCACTCCAAAGTAATGCAAATACCAAGAAAATAATCCCAAAGAGAAAAGTAAGCAAAAAGATAATTATTATGAAATAATATTTTCTAAAAAATAAAGGAAGAAGTAAAGAACTTAAGACCCAAAGACAGTGGTGATGGTGAGAGCTACAAGCAGTGGCCCAGAACTCTCAGCAGAACCCCCAATCTGAGCACTTCCACACTAGCAAAGGCAGCACATCCAGTTTTTCTAAAAAATTGAGTGAAAAAAGAGATTATGGTAGGCGAGGCATTTATAAGGCATCTTGATAATATAGTGATGCAGGAGAAAAATTGTTTTTTCATTCCTACCTTTGGGTTACTTTACCCAAAAGGCAGTATCTAGCCATACTGCTGGAGAATCTTACAAAGCGGGAGGCATGGTGCGTTATCACTGCCGTCCCGTGCTATGCTGCCTTGGGGAAGTTGGTCCGACCGAAATGGGAGATAGCCCTCCACTCTGGTTGGCACACAACAGTCACAGACCTGAAGCAAAGAGGCCTGTCTTATCTTGCCACTTATCTTTCTAGAATGTTGCAGTCTGTTGAAACTGAAATGCTATGTGTCACCAACACTGCTAACTTCTCAGGTGCTGTGCTAAGATCCCTTAGGGTCCCTCGAGCTCTAACAACTCACTCTGGCCATGTTATTTCTAGCAGGCAGAGAAACATGGGGAAGACAGCACAGGGGCCTGGATCCCAACTTCCCTCCGTTTGAAGTCACACCGCAGGCTGTCTCTGCACTTACTAGTTCCACAACTTTTCCCTTGACTCCATGACATCTTTAAAAGACTTGAAAGGTTTCCCCTTTCCACATGTTATCTCACAGTCTCCAGAGCCACACAAGGCATTAGACGCTGTCTTACAGATGAGGACTAGAGGCTCAGAAGAGCTAAATCATCGCCCGAGGTCACAGAGCCCAGTGATTAACAGCAGAGCTGCCCTCTCTGCATCCTATGCTCTGTGCCAGCCTTCCTTTGAGAGCCTTTGGTGGGCAGTTCACATGCTTCCCATAAGCTTGCAAAGCTCATTTCATTAAGCACGTTCCATAGCCAAATAGGTCCATGATAAACCACTTGTAATTGGGTGCAGTGGCTGATGTAAGTAGGTGAAATATCAAATGTGCCCTCAGTGAGTCACTGAATGGCCCTAATCTTAAGCAGGTGGAGTGGGGCAGTGGGCCAACTCCTCCTGACCCATTTTCCCTCACAGCCTGGCTGTTCCAGAACTGATATTCTGCCAAGGGCACACAGTAGGGGCCCACCAGCCAACCATACACCTTTTGTAGGTAAGGGAAGAACAGCTACAAACTTACCTTCGATCTTGCAGTCAAATCTAGCAGCGCTTCCCTCCACAACTTCTAAATCACGAATGGTCTTAGAAAAGTAGGGTTTTACATGGGGCTTTTCCTCAGCGACAGCCTCAAGGAAAGCTTGGGAGACATCTTCTAGAAGACAGGGAAGAGGACGTGGTAATTTCTTTATTCCTTGTTCTCTTCCCTGGTTTAAAAAAGCTGACTTTTTTTTTTTTTTTTAAGTTGTTATAATTTAGCAAATAATGGCGCTTAGAGGACTGAATCATAAGCACACCTTTCTCCTGGGGACTGGCTGGCCTGCTGCCAAATGATTTTGCCAGAAGAGAGAACTGTGACCAAACTGGGGAAATGTTTGGACTCCCCCTCCCTTATGCTGACACACTGAAAAAGGAAATAATCTGTAAAAAGCTTATCTGGCTGCATTTCATGCTGTTTCAGGATTCGGTTGAGGGTATCGAAGAAGGACGGAAGCACGCCAGCCCACCTGATCTCTGTACCCCCTCTGCCCTCCTCTGGCAGCAGCAGGCCCTTCATCTGCTCCTTGGAAGGGAAGAGCCAGGTCCTAGAGGCATCTTCGATTTGCCAATAGCTCTATTCTCCACACGGATACTGCCTTCACAGTGTATGACTCTGGACCAGGGTTTGGGATTGGTCCAGGGAAAAGCTGTAACTTTGAGTGGCTCCCGATCCTCTCCTTCCCCTTCAGGCTATTCCTGGGTCATCTGGAGAGCGGCAGGGCTGAAGCAGGAGGGACCAGGCCCATGTGCAGCAGGCTCGATCCTCGGCTGCATCAGAGCAGCTCAGCAAGCAGCCTCACCAGTTACCCTGTCTTATGCACAAAGGGATCTAGACTCAGCTTCTCACCTTTGGATACCAAAAGCATCAGGCAGTGGGAGGTGGAGGAGTGTCTCAGGCCAAATGAGGCACCTCCAGATGATAAGGGCCAGACCCTACATGCATCTGAAGCAGGAAGAGGCCAAGGCCTTCACTGAGGAGATGGAGATGGGGCAGCATCTCAAAGACGGTGGGCAAGTAACTAACCCTGTTGGTCTCTAGGAGGGGCCCTGCCAGTCACTGTCTACACAGTTCAAACGACATGTTTCAGCATCATGAAAAATAACAAACAAATATGGACTATATGAGTCAATTTTTGTTTAAAAGGAAAACGCAAAGACACGTTAAAAAAATGGATATTTTTAAAAAGTACACTGTGATTTTTATTTTATGTTTGCCTATTATCATACAAGCATTGCTTTTGTAATGAGAAAAACGAAACTTTTAATAAAGTCTTTGCTAATTCTTATGTAAAATATAGGGAAAAGATTAGCGGAGATCATCTAGTTCTATTAGACAATAACTTTCCTTCTGAAAATAGTTAAACCTAAGGTGAAACAATTAAAGAATAATTACTACATTTAGTAATTATTGTCAGGGCAGTGTAAAAGTAGTTTCAAATTTTTCCTTGTAGGTTGTATTATTAAAAAAACCCAACCCCCCCACCTTAAGAAAAAAAACCCTCTAAATGCCTCTCCATCCCCCAACCCTTCCTTTGTCACCATCTGGCTAGAGAAAATCTTCCTGGAGCTCCTTACCTTCAGACTCTAGTTTTTCTGCATTGAGTGGGCTGGTTGGTGACCCTGCTGAAGATTTCCTGCCACTGAGCCCTGAGATCATTGCCATAGAGGACAGTCTTCCAATGGCTCTCACAGCATTGCCCGTTTTCTGGAAAATAGACACTGGCGTTGGACTCAGGCGGTGTCACTGGTTCCAGCTGGGCAGCGGGGTTCAGGGAGAAGAGCCCAGCCCAGGAGAAGCAGCTGTCCTTGAAACAAGGGCCTCCTGAGTGCCGAGGTTCTGCAGAGGAGTGAGCCCAACCTTGCTCTGCTCAGCACTATCAGCGTGTCAGAAGATGTTCGGAGAATGGAATGGGGCCTGGAACCGATGTGTGCGTTAATGTGACTAAACAAGGTCAACATGAGACAAAAACCCTTTTCATACTGTGCTTCAACTCCCATAAAAGGGATAGTTTATATAAAGCAACTGCAGGCTGAGACGGCTCCAAAGACTTAACTGCTGACAGGGCCCAGTGGAGGCTGTTTCTCATAAAACAATGCTAGTGATAGGATTTTAATTGGCCAAGAGAATAGTTACTACAGATCCCACAGGTCCCGTTGGGAAAAAAAAAAAAAAAAGGACTTCTATTGACCATAGGCAAGTCACTTAACCTCCCTGGGCTTCAGTTTCCTTCTCTGTATAAGGAGGGGGTTGGACAAGACGATCTCCAAGGTCTCATTTAGTTCTGTTTATGATTCAGATACTTAAGAGATTTCGAGAAATACTCTGGCTGGCCCCAGCACAAGTCTACAGTGAAGTTCTGGAGGGGTGTTCTTCCCTGATGTACACCCAGCATCAAAAAGCAGCACCCAAAGAAATGAAAAGCACAGCACTTTGCTTTTCTTAGTCGAGGCACCTTGGGAGAGGACAGAATTTCCACTGAAAAAGATGCCAGGACTTGAAAATTTTCTTTGCCTTGTGAAAATTCTACCAAGCATAGGATTTAGGTCAAGAAGTCCCCAATAATACACACTGTGTCTGTGTTTCTCGCCTTTAGGTACAGATTCTCACCCCTTTTCTAAGGTCAATGGGATGACTAAGATAAGAAACTAAGGCATAACCACCGCTTTCCAGCCCTGCACCCAAAGCATCTCTTCAGGCATCCAGATGCTGTGCGTCCAGGGAGCAAACGTCACCACAGACTAGCTGCTGAGAGAGGAAGGCAACAGCCTGTACACAGGCAGACGGCTGGCACTCACCCACTGGACCTCAAACTGTGCCGGCAAAGCCACTTTCCTCCTGAATTAACCTCACACGCTCAGGTATTTCAGGCAAGCCTCACAATTTTGGACTATCTGAAAAGCCAGTATACTTCAGTTAAAAGATTATTTCAAAAGTAAAGAATTTCAGGTTGCTAGGGAATCACATAGAAAATGGGTGTGTGTGTGTGTGTGTGTGTGTGTGTGTGTGGTTTAAGCGGAGACCTGCTGCTGTGACCACAGTCGCTTCCTGGTATGTCACATCCCATCCTTGCTGGAGCTACTTTCACGCACTCTGGAAAGGCATTCCATCTTGCCCTGTCCTCTGGCCACCCACCTCTCACATATACACTGTGGGGTGTGGTTATGCGTCTGGCCCTCTGTCCCACAGTGAAGCTGGGTCACTCTGAAAAGAACCCACGAGGCCCCGGGTGGAGGTGATGAGGGGGGAAGAAGGTGAGGAATGACGACCCGCTGACTTAACTGTGTGCAGAGGCACTGTGGCCCCTGCAGAGAACACCCTGGGAGACTGAGACTACGTAGCAACTTGCATGCCTTCTGGGAGAGGCTGTTACTGGTGACATCACTGATCTGTTTGTTCTGCTAGCTGGAGTGTGGAGAGACCCAGCTCTTCCCAGGGGAGCTTACCCTGACTTCAGGAATGGGTAAGAGATGGTGCCAGCCGACAGCCCTCCCTACGGAGTCCACGCCGGACCAGACTACTTCCTAACCAGCCAAACTCTCAGACTCAGCCCTTCTCAGCTCTCCAATCCCTTCATCCAACACAGACTGGTTTGCCCTGAGCCAGGAGTCTCTAAACTCAGAGGGTTTGTTCCTAACAAGGGACAGGTTAGTTCTCTAACCACTCATTGCTCTGTTAACGTGTGCAAGTCAGTTCCCCTCTCTGGGCCTCATTGTTGGACCTGAAGATTCAAATCTTCCTGCAGCTCTAGTCTTCTACAGAAAGACTATGATTCAGACACGCAAATGTGTAGCAGGGAACGCTCCCCTTGAGCCCATGGGCTCCCTAATCCCAAACACCTGGATGCAGGACTGTCTTCACTTGTATGGTGTGGAAGAATGAAGTCTTTCCTCTTCTGTTAACAAAATGACTAATACGAAGCTATGAGAACAAGGCAAATCAAAGTGTTATAATATTTCAGAGAAGGTGGCAAATAACAAATGAATAGACCACACATTGGGGGAAATTTTCCATCAGATGGAGCAAAAGACCATATAATTGCTAAAACAGGAAGAAATGTAAGTGCTCAATAGGGAAAATCTTAACAATAACCTACACATCAGAGGTCAATCTTTGGCAGCTGCTTCATGGGAAAAAATAGTTGGTGGGGAAGTTATTTGTCAGAACTATATGTTCTAGCCTTCCAGTTTCATGCCTTTGAGCTGAAAATTGGTTGCTGCTTTACTAACTGAGACCTGTGGAAATTTTTTAAACATCAAAACAGAAAGATTCAATTCTTGATAAGTTCCATCCTTGTCTTGAGGAGGCCTTTTTCTTGTTGGAGGGCAGTTGCCAAGGCTGGGTTCCTGTGTTCCAGGCGGGCAGGGTCTGTAACGGCTTCCCTAACAGAGCACAGACTCCCTCCCCTGGGAGAGCCAGCGAGGGTGACTAACCAGCCTGCTTTCCCAGGACTGAGGGATTGCGCAGGATGAGGGGCTTTCAGGGATAAAGCTGAGACAGGCCCTGGAAAACCTCGGCAAGGTGATCACCCTAGAGCCAGCCAGCCATCATGGGCCCTACATAAATTCCAACAGCCCCAAGACTACAATTTCCCCTGAGAATGCATATTATCTAAATGTGATGGCCAAGAGTACTCCATGCTATACTGAATCAAAAGCTTTCTTCCCCAAGGCCCTTTGGTCCATACTGCTGAAGTCTTTGTGGTTCCTCAGAGAATAAAGATGGCTGCCCACAAGCTCCAATTCCTAGTCCTTTGCTTCCATTTTGCATGCAGAAGCCCTGTTATCCTGCTCAACTTACCCACCCTCAGTGCTATTACTCACCACCATGTCTCTTCAACATTCTTTTGATATAAATAAAAAGCCTACCCTCTTTCAGAATAACTTCATTCTAAGATCAATAATACAATGAGTCATCTATCTACTGCCTGCTTGTTGGGGTTTGTTCCCATGTTACTTCCTTCCCCTTTTATGAAAACCACACCAGGGGCTTCCCTGGTGGTGCAGTGGTTAAGAATCTGCCTGCCAATGCAGGGGACATGGGTTCGAGCCCTGGTCTGGGAAGATCCCACATGCCGCGGAGCAACTAGGCCCGTGAGCCACAACTACTGAGCCTGCGCTCTAGAGCCCGCAAGCCACAACTACTGAGCCTGCGCTCTAGAGCCCGTGAGCCACAACTACTGAGGCCGCATGCTACAACTACTGAAGCCCGTGCGCCTAGAGCCTGTGTTCCGCAACAAGGGAAGCCACCGCAATGAGAAGCCCGTGCACCACAACAAAGAGTAGCCCCCGCTCACTGCAACTAGAGCAAGCCCGTGCAGCAACGAAGACCCAACGCAGCCAAAAATAAATAAATTTTTAAAAAATCCTTAAGAATGTCATACGCTTTAAAAAAAAAAAAAAAAACCACACCAGAATGATAACAAGGAAGCTTTTCTCACGCAGCTGTAGAGCGTTCTGGGCCCCCTGTGCTTGCCCTGGCCCTCTCCCTCCACAGCGCACCCCATTCTATTCCCCTCCACTCCACTCCGCCTCAGCACACAGAACCTCAGCTGCTCTGAGAGGGAACCCCCTATTCCAGGGGTGCTAAGGTCCTGGTATCCAGAGTTTAAAATGTGGAAAACATTTTCCTAAGGAAGAAATGTAACACAAGATGATCAGATGCAGCTGAACTATTACCAGTGACAATATGCTTCAGGGACATTATGTGTTGAATGGGATTTTGCAGACTACTTTTCTATGTAATTTTGTGAAACCTAACCACTGCTTCCTTGGAAAAGCCATTTCCAAATGCTGCTACCTATATTAAAATAGGAAATTAATGTTCCTTCTCTGAATTCTGTCCTTTCCCTTCTCACTTTCAGAAAACCTTATGGCTAATAACACTGTAAACAACAAGAAAAAAATGTGATTCAAATATCACCACAAATTACGGTTTCCGGACCCATCTGACTGAAAAATTCCATTTATTTCCTCTCCCATTTCCTTATCTCTTCTCTGCGCCTATCCCCTGGGTTTAGGCTCTTCCTGGCTTTGGTTCACCAGCAGATGTGTGGATGCCTCCAGAAGCCTGAAGTGATAAGCCTGCCCTTTAGCCCATGGCCTCATCCAACCAAAACCCAGTGAGATTCCCTCCTCTGAGAACTGCCCCACCCCCACACCAGTCACCGTATCCGCTCCAGAAATACTGCTATTTCTTTGAGATCTACTGGCCACAGGATCATTAATAAAGCCAACCTTTGATTTTGTGGCCCCCTTGTGGCTTTGTTTTTTTAAAAGAATATTTGCTCCTCTGATTTCACTGGACCCTAATGGCACCAGAGGGTAAGGTAAGCGGCACAGGTGTTCCAACTCACCAGGTACTTGACGGAGGCCAGGAGATCCACCCAAACCTTCAGGCGGGGCTAACCAAGAACTGACTCCCACTTCGGGGAGTCCGCTGAGATGTGCAGGGGGTGGAGTCTCTCAGACCCACACACCCGAAGCCCCTCTCTCACCTTTGCTCCTCTCAACCTTTGTGTGAACTTGGACTTTTCAGTGAACTGTGGTTTAGTCATTCTGTGTGGCAAGTCACCAGTGTCCCAGTTGCCCCTAAAATGGTGGTTTCCTTTTTCTCTGCCACAAAGGCAAGGTCTAAATGTCCCAGTCCCCTGAATGCCCAGCTAAAAGGCTGCTCCTGTCAGGCCAGCATGATCAGGGTGAGGTCCAGTTCCCATCTCTGAGCCTTTTCCTCCGTCTGTGCTGCTATCCCCTCCTCTCCGTGTTCTACCCATGTTCCATGGCCAACTTCAAACTCCTGCCCTTGGCAGCCTTTCTTCACAACCACATCCACCTCTGGTGTGACTGGTTCCATTCTCTGTCCACACTCACATATATGGGTATGGAGAGCTATAGTGATCATTTATAATTCTTGGTGTGTGTTATGTCCTTTTATGTCTATTTGCTTCAGGTCCCTGTTACACTATGCATTCCTTGAGTATAGAAACCATGTACCCTCCAGTAGCCCAGGAATTTTATAATACTAGTAGTGATAATAAAAATAAAATAGATCATGATAAGTTCTCTATGGTTTTGGATGATCATTTTCTCCATCTGCTAACAATCAGAGGCAATTTGTGTCATTAAACTGTGTGCTGTTAAGACTGTGTACGCTGGAGCCAGTCTCTGGGTTTGAATCCTGGCTTTCCCACTTACTAGCTGTGATCCTGGGTGACCTTCCTAACCTCTCTCTGCTTTGTTTGTCTGAGAACTGGGGAAAACAATAGTACCTGCCTCCCAGGATTAAAAAACAATGCATAGAGAGTGCTTTGAATGTTCTCTGATACATGGCCAGCCCTCCATACATATGGGCTACCGATCTCATTTGTGAACACTTACTATGTGCCAGGCAATGTGCTAAAGGCCAGATGAATATTATCTCATATAATTCTCACAACAGTGCTGCGATTTGGTACCACTAATACCCCCATTTTATAGATGAGAAAACAAAGGCACAGCAAGGTTAAGTAACTTGGCTAAGGACATGTAGCTAGTAACATACAACCTCTCTCTGTCTCTCCCATGTCTCTCTTTGTAGATCATGTGGCCATCTCCTTCACTGTAAAGAAATGCAAGACCATCACGCTACCTATAAGGAGATCACATTCTCCAGGGTTGCCAAACAGTCCTAAAGGTGACATTGCTCATCCCTAGTCACGAAGACATGGAATGTCAGTCTTGGTCCCAGACTATTTCAGAAACAAATGTAAACATTTTTGGAGCGAGGCCAGGGCAAGTTGGGAATGAGGGTAGCTTGAATAAAGCAATTATGAGGGGTGACATCCCAGTCCAAAGCGACCCCTCATTACCTGCCATTTTCTTCTTGCCATGTACTTCTTCATCCGCTCCTTGGAGAGTTTCTTGGCCTCCATGTTCTTGGTGTCTTTCATTAGCCATGTATGCTGAAGGCACTGGGTGCAGTCCAAGCGGTTTCTAATAAAGGCAGAGATCAGAGGGTTTCTGAGCAGAAGGGGACCACAGAGACCGCTGGTCAGATCAGAAACGGGAGGTCACCTGTCCCTAGTTACACAGGGCAGAGCCCAGGGCTCTCTGCTCCCAGTCCATCCACCACGATGAGAATCACTGTGCTCTTGGCCTTTTTCCTCTCTTGGTCTGCGTTACACTGACTAGACCCAGAATACACTAGTGTTAAGAAGGCCTAAACACCAGTAAGCAGCTGGAGTCTCATGACCTGCCCTTGGGGTCTAGGGAGGCTAAGTGCTGGAGGGCAGACATGTCTGGGAATGACTGGCACCGTATTCCAGGGTGGGGTCATTCTGCTGGTCATGTGGGGGCTGGGAACTGTGGAGGCCCGATCCTTCTGCCTCCTTGTCTGATGGAGAGAAGAGTGAAACCTTAGGCCCAAATCTTCGAGAATCAGTGAACTCTCAAGTCTTATGGTGTGGTTGAGTATCAGGTTTTTCCCATTAAAACTCAAAGAGGTATGTCCTTTGTACAACCTATGAATTATGACAACCTTAGAACTGCACTGAAACTCATTTAATCTTCTGAAAGCTCTGGGAATCTAGAAATATTTCAGGGCCATCACCTTAATTGTCATAGGACTAATGAAGTCCAAAGTACCAAGTGCTAACATATGTAGAAAAATGAGTAAAAGTAAATTTGCTAACTATAGCAAAATGTAGTGATCTTTAGATAAAGGGATATGGATTATTTTAATTTTCTTATATTCAAAATTTGTACAATTTACATGTATTAATTTATAATAGAAAAACATTTTTTAAAGTGCTGATAGAGATTTCTGGTTGAAGAGATGCTGAGTTTGAGTTTATGGGAATCTAGTGTCTTGATCTATATGAAATCAATTCTTTGGTGAGTCCATTTTATGAGCACAGAGGAGCCAACACGTTTCTGAATAAACTCAAGGTCAGGTGAGAAAATAGGGTATATACACAATACCTCATTTACCAAACCTTGGGTGAATGAAGCCTGGTTGACAAAAGCCATCCTTGGACCAGAGTTGTTAGGAAGGAGGTCCGCACCTCCCTGAGGCACCTGGGGAGCGGGGACCCCTCACACGGGAGGGGCATCTCGGCCCCCCCCCCCAACATCTAGATCCTCCTTGGGTCACGCCTGCTTCTGAGGCGAAGACTGGGGCAGCAAAGTGCTAAAAAGACCTCGCTGTCAAGGAGTGTGGAATGTCTCCCCTGGAGGAGTTTGGCCCTGAGCTGGCTAAAAAGGACTGAGAGGTGGGTGCGTAACCAGAAAACCAGACTGAACCACTTAAGAGACCCTCCAGCCTCGCTCCTTTAGCAACTGCGCTCTCATGTCCCAGCCAGGATTTCCCCCAGAGGGGGCAAGACGACCGACAGCCTCACGGGGGTCTGCGGGCCAGGCAGACAGGGCAGAACCTAGGCCACAAAGTCCCCTCTGTGCACATGCAGAGCCTCTGGGCTGACCCCTCCCACCTTCCTCCAGCACACCACCCGTTTCAACACCACCTTCTGGGGAAAAGCTTACAGCTGCTCCTATTGCCAAATACGGCTCCCCGGGGCCCCTGGAGCCAGGCCTTGCCTCATCTGGCCACCTGTTCACAAAGTGGGTGAGGAGCCCAACAGCCTATGGCCCCCCGCCGACACCCCACCACTCCCTTGCCCCGGTGCAGGCCGGCCCTCCCGGCACGTGCACGGCCCCTGTCCCCTTCCTGCTTTATTGTAGCTGTTTTCCCTTGCCAGTGAATTCTCTCCAGCCACACCAAGACCCCCTCAACCTCACCTCCTCTGCTCTAGCCTCCTCTACTGCTCCCACTTCCATCCTCTTCTCCCTGAAATACTGACTGAGCGCCTTGGGCGTCTGACCTTTCCTCACAGTCTTAGGCCGTCTATACGCCTGAACACTCAGGCCTCCTGACGTTCACAGATGTTCTATATAGTCATCTGCTGACCACCTGGGCAGCTCCAGGCAGCCCCAGAAGGTGGAGGAGGGGAACCTCACAGTCTGCACGGTTGCAGGGGACAGACATGGAGCTGGGCCCAGTCGCCTGGGGTCACAGCCTAACTGGCCAGTGGTGGAAGGTACCTGGCCACACTCAGGCAGGCAGCTCCTACATGATTTAGATACAAAATAAGCATCCAGCCGGAATAGCCAGGAGTATGATCAGGACCGGCAAATAGGGTACCTCCCCTGCAAGCCCCAGAAGGGGGGCTGAGGTTTCCGCAGGGCGGCTGCAGGCCACAGCTGTCCACGGAAAATAAAAGGGGCTGTCGTTATTCACACGCAAGCTGCCTCATTCCGTCAACACTCAGTCAAGTGTTGCTCTCCAGGTGAGGTTTCTGTGCTT
The DNA here is from genome assembly GCF_965194805.1 of Balaenoptera borealis. Lineage (NCBI taxonomy): Eukaryota > Metazoa > Chordata > Mammalia > Artiodactyla > Balaenopteridae > Balaenoptera > Balaenoptera borealis. Next base: position 69,320,813 of record NC_138862.1, read on the forward strand.
CGAAAGACAGGAGAGTGTCCGGCCCCAGGGAGCAGGACCCTCGCGCACGCACTGCCCATCCTCCCTCCTCGGGTGCCGAGGGGCCCACGACAGGGGAAGAGAGTCCCCGCCTCTGGACCCCAGTCCAGGGAGTGGGGAGGCCGAAAGACTGAAATCTCGACTCATTACTTCATATCTTTCTTCAGCAAGCTGCTGATAAAATCCTTGGCGTCATCAGAGATCTCATCGAAGGCCTCGTCGTCGAAGTCCCAGGTGGCGGAGGTGACGTTGGCTAAGGTTTCGTTATCGTTGTCACCCATGAAGGGGGACAGTCCACTGACTCTGGGGGATGAGAGAGGAGAGCGGTGAGCGGGGGAGGCCAGCAGGGAGGGCGGTCCTGCCAGGGGAGCGCTCCCTGAGGTCAGAGGTGAGAGCGCCCCAAACGCCCCCGCGCCTGCCTCTCCTCCCACCCAGGAGAGGCGCGGGCGTGGCTCTCAGCCTCTGCCCCGGGGCTCGCTCACTGTACTTCCGGGGTGTCGCCCGCCTGCTGACGCCACCTGCCTGTGAAGCTGAGGCGGAGGGGCTTTTCTTCAGTTTACCACTTCCACACAGCACAGCAGGGCCTTCCTGCCTGCCTTCTGTTCTTCCCCAACACCCAGGCGAGAACTTGGCCCCGCAGAACCTTCAGAACCTTCTCCAAAGTCCTGGGGGGAGGAGTGGCCTCCTTCGCAGGGCTTCAGGCGCGCGCGCGCGCACACACACACACACACACACACACACACACACACACACACACGTGGACTGGTAACGTGGCACAGCACTCATCACCGCGCCCTGTCCCGCCCTCCCACCTCTCACCCTCAGCATCAAGAACAGGGCCAGCCCACGAGGGGCTCAGCAAGGGTGTGTCCACGAAGGGTGGACCTGCAATGCGGGTCGGTGATCCATCTACACGTGCGTTCAATGCGCCTGAGGCATTTAGGCCAAACCAGAAAACTTCCCTCAGAGGAACCACGGCCTGTTCATTCGCTGGGTGACCTTGGACAATTCCCCTCATCTCTCTGTGTCAGCTTCCTCCTCTGTTAGATGGACAACCTGCTACTTAACTACGGAGTGGTCACCACTGCCACCTCTCCCTGTTCTCCTTCTCCTGCGTCCTCATTCTCATGACAGCAGACATCTATCACATGTTCACTATGTGCCATGCACTGGGCAGAGAGCTAAAACAGATTAACTCATTCAGTCTTAACACCACCCTTTAAGGCAGGTAACTCATTACTTCGTTTACCAGATAAGGAAACTGAGGCACCAAGCGGGGGTAAGTAACTTGCCCAAGGATTTGCAGTCAATGAGCCTATTTCTTAACCGCTACTTTGTACAGTCATTTCTAGGAAGATGAAGTAAATCACAGCGTACAGCACTGGCAGGAGGCCTGGTCCGCAGTAAGGAGCTCGGTCTGTGACCACAGCTATTATGCAGTTCTTCTGTACACAGTTCATCCCCATTGCCCCATCAATCTGTGATCTCTGGAATGACTCACTTACCAATAGCTTAAGCCAAATAAAATTTGGAAGGTAAAGTACCTCAAAGCCAAACGGAGCAGACGTCTGGCTTACTGGCCTCACCTCTCACCTCTGGCAGGCACCTCATCTTCACCCCAACCATGCAGCCCGCCACTCACCCTGACCTAGGGCCAGCTTCATGGGCCTTGGAAGAGCCCCACTCTTTGGCTTAATGCTCTGCTGCCATCATTTTGAAATTCTTAATGTTCACACAAGTCACCCCACCTTTTTATGCTGCACTGGGCCCCACGAATTATGTAGCTGGTCCTGCCCTGTCCCCACCTGAGCCCCACGAGATGGATCTAGGGCCCTCATGCCATCAACCTTCCAAGTTAAGCCTTCATTAACATCCCTTTCCCCAAATCCCTCATCACAACCCGTAATGCAAACCCCTCGGGAGCTGTTTTGGCATCCAAGAGGCCTCAGCTTATGAAATACACTTGGCCCTGAAAACTAAGTTGTGTAAAACAAAATCTATTGAAATATTGCAAGGAAAGCTTGCCATGGGAGGAACCCGCTGGTGAAAATCTTCATTAAAAAGAAGAAAAAGAGCTTTTTCAGTGTGAATTATCTCACCCTGATCAACATATTTGTGCTTTTGAATAAAAGAGTTTTATAGATGGCATTAAAATGTCTTAAAGCAAGACACCAATTTATGTTCTGAGAAGGCAGGGAGATATAATCATTCTCGATCATATCACTATGAGGGAAGGGTGGGACCTCACCAGGCCCAAGTCTGTGCTGTTATATGCTATTCCTTTCCCCTCTCTGGGCCTCAGCTTCCCCTCTTATACACCAAGGGTACTGGACTAGAATTCCTAGGGGCTCCCAGGAAGCCCCTAGGCTTAACTAGTCCCATCAAGAAGCAGCCTGACTCTTGCTTGCCAGCTATGTGCTTCATTCTGTCTCTGCACTTTCCATTTGAAACAAAGGGGGGAAGTCTTACAGCACTCCAAGAGATTGCCGGGAGGTGGGGGGCGGGAAAGCAAACAACCCTGTGGAATGCTGAAAGGCCGCCTTCTGTAAACCTCCTTTCCTAATTAGGAACTGTCATCCTGCAAAGATAGGGCTTAATCTCTGTGATGTTCATAGTTGGGGAGAGCCTCCTCTCCTCTGGCCTCTGGCACTCCTCCTTCCTGGCAGCGCATCCATCTGAAATCCCTCCCAAGCCTTGGCTGGCTCCTCACCTGCCCCAGCTCCCCCAGCGTTCCCCCTGATACACAGGACGTCTCTAAAATAAAACCCGCAAAATATGCAGAGCATGATGATGAAGAGAGTATTCGAATTTTATTAATGCCGTTTCGTGGTGGTGGGATTTTGCAGAATTTTTAAACTTCCTTTCTTGTACTTTTTCTTTATTGCTAGAATTTGCATAGGATCATGTATGGTTGGGTTGTTCAACCCAATCAACAAACATAGTAACCCTAGCATTAAAAACACAGCTGCTCACCTCTTTTCCTAGTCTTACCTAGGTTTTAACTGAAGGGGATCAGAGTATACCACCCCAAAATATGAACTTGGGCATAAAAATTGCCTTGAGCTGAAGGCAATTAGCCCTTTGTCCTCCCTCTTTCTGTCTAAAAGCAGGACATAAATTTCTCTTCGTTAAGGTGACATAAATTTCCATTTGTTCTATTTGTCCATTTCTTCTCTTCCCAGGAAGAGGAGAAAGACTCTCGTCTGCATATTAGATCTTGCTGAACAGTCCCTATACATTTCCTAGTCACCTTGTCACAATTTACTCCCTCCAGAAGCTCCAAACCCTTTTTCCTTCGTCTAGTTATTTCTGTATAATTTATCACTCTTTGTTAAAGTAGTATAAACAAGCCCCAAATTTTAAAGGTACCTTGAGTCACATTTCTTTATGAACACCTGTGCATATGTACATAATTAAATCTGTATTTTTTGTTAATCTGTCTTTTTTTTTTTAAATTAATTTATTTATTTGGTTGTGCTGGGTCTTAGTTGCTGCATGTGGGCTCCTTAGTTGTGGCATGTGAACTGTTAGTTGCAGCATGCATATGGGATCTAGTTCCCTGGCCAGGGATCGAACCTGGGTCCCCTGCATTGGGAGCGTGGAGTCTTAGCCACTGTGCCATCAGGGAAGTCCCGTTAATCTGTCTTTTGTCAGTTTGACTTGCAGACCCCCAAGAACTGAACCAAAAAGGTAGAGGAAAGTTTTTTCCTCCCCAACATAACCAGTGAATTTGTCTGGTTTTCACAAAATTGTAATCAGTGTGGGCAAGTTCTTGGATGCTCTACTTTTTCCTCACTTGACATTGTCTTTCACAAGTGTATACAGAGTCTTAATGTTCATTTTTAATGGTTAAATATTAGTCTTTGTGCTAATGAGTCAACTAAGGACATGACTGCAGGGTGTTCTAATTTCTTAATTCTTAATCTCTTACTGCAGCCAAACTTCACCAGGGAATCTGATGCGGGGGCCTGTTCTGCGTGGAGGACAGAACATCAGGAGACAGAAGGCAGAAATGCCTCTTGAACTACACTTTCTCTATGGTGTTTTTTAAGCAGATGACTCCACTGCATGAATGGCCAGCAAAGGAGGCCATACATCTTCCAGCAGAACTACTGAGCGCTTAGGAAGGGGTTAGTAGTCTTTTATCCCATTTTATCCTTGGGATACTCATTCCCTGGTGTGGTGGGAAGATTTGAGAGGGCGGGGCAGGCCCCACAGGAAGAGCTGGGCATCGTTTTGTGCAGTAGCCTAGGAAAGACAGACCCAGGGTTTAGTCATGTTAACCACAGCCCAAGTTCCTGGAGAGCAAAACCTGCAGGTGGTGTCTGGGCCCAGTGTGGATGTGGGGTGCCTGGAGGTCTCAGGAGCTGCAATAGAGAGCATGTCTGGACTCAGCAGCTAAGAGGGCAGAAGCAGCCCTGGGTGGAGCTACTGGATCCCTCTGAAGAGCCCTGCATCCATATCTGAGTCTGAGTAGGTACCTGATGCTTGGGCACTGGGACTTCTCCGCAGCTCACTAGGCTGCTGTCCCCAGAAGTTAGATTCCAGACGGGGATGGACCTGGCTCTCTGGACCATGGTGCGTGCTCACAAATGAGCTGAGATGGGAAGTCTGCTGCTGAGCACAGCAGGAAGATGGTAGGGAGGAGAAAGCAGGGCAGCAGTTTGGGGGAGGGGAGGAGGAGAAGGAATTCTGGGGTAGGGGTGAGGGCAGGGTACAGAGAAGGGTTTTGGTGTCTCCACAGGCAGTAAGGGAACAGCAAGTCCTAAGGAAATGGGGGGAGGGAGATAAGAGAGGGAAGGAGGTCTTAGAAAAGGAGGCGGGGCTTAGAATGTCTTCACGGTTGAAGTGTGGCCTAGAGAGCCTGGTCCTCTCTCTTCCTGCCAGAAACCAATGGGTATTGGTAACAGCAGAAGTCTCCAGCAGATTCACGAAATCTGCTTCTCCCTTCAGAATCAGGGGTGAGAGGGTAAGGGGCCCCCAACCCCACCTGCTGCATCTCTACCCTGCCTGGGGACCCTGGGCAGGCAGTGGAGCCAGGTCTCCTGTGCCACGACAGGATCTGCCCCGATCTCTCCAAGGGTGTGAGGAGTTCCCTCAGCAAAGTCAAAACAACCTATGGGACACAGCTGCTCACTTAGGAGGTGCTCACCAAATCTGCGCTGAGGGACACATCTGTTATCACCTGTCCCCCAGCTCCCCACCTCTCACTGGCCCCAGAAAGGAGATGCCGTGGGGGCGGGTGGTTATCCTCTGGCACAAACGAGGAAGGTGACCCTGACAAGGACTCCAAGCTCCAAAGAGAGGGATGGAGGGTGCACGAGGGCCGCCAGAGAACCTCTTCTGGGGGCTTCCGGCAGTGGCTCCAGAACTCTGCATAGCAGGGGCTGAGAGGAAGCAATCTGGCTGGCTCCACCTTCTGTTCTCACACCACACGCCCTGCTGAGAGCCCTAGTTGAGGAGAGAGACTCCCAGACCTCAGTCCCCACTGTGAGAGCCAGCGGGAAAAGTCCCGCAGGGCAGAGCAGCCCGCAGAGGTGCTGTCTTCCCAGCAGGCAGGAAGCTGGGGAGGCTACAGGAGGCTGTGTAGGGCTGGCCTGTGTCCGTCACCCCCGCTGCTCACCTGCCCCCTTCCACAGGCACCTCTCCACCCTCCTCCCGCCTCCGTCCAGACGCCTTCAGGCTGGTGCCCCGTTCATCAAAATTATTCTCCCCCCATTTCAAAGAGCCCTTCCCTATTCCTAGGTCTCAGCTTTAAAAGTAATCTAGCAAACCATGTAACATGTTATCCAAATTACTTCTTCCACCTCAAAGAAGTTTCATTTTAAAATAAAGTGCTGGGCTTCCCTGGTGGCGCAGTGGTTGAGAATCTGCCTGCTAATGCAGGGGACACGGGTTCAAGCCCTGGTCTGGGAAGATCCCACATGCCGCGGAGCAACTGGGCCCGTGAGCCACAACTGCTGAGCCTGCGCGTCTGGAGCCTGTGCTCCGCAGCGAGAGAGGCCGCGATAGTGAGAGGCCCGCGCACCGCGATGAAGAGTGGTCCCCGCTTGCCACAACTAGAGAAAGCCCTCGCACAGAAACGAAGACCCTACGCAGCCAAAAATTAATTAATTAATTAATTAAAAAAAAAAAAGTGTTGAATGAAAAAACGCTTACAAAAAAAAATAAAATAAAATAAAGTGCTCTTGTGACCCAGTAATTCTAGTTCTAGAATATATATCCAACAGAAATGCATAAAGATATTCACTAAAGCACGTGTACCGGAATACTCGCAATACCCCAAACTGGAGTCTAGTCAAAAGCCCATCAGCATAGAATGGATAAGTAAACTGGATGAGGTTCACAGAGTGAAACACTATACAGCACCAAGAATGAACAGCCTACAGCTACACACCGTAACATGAATGGGGGTCACAAACAAGGCGGGGCAGAGGAAGCCAGGCACATCCTTCTGTATGATTTCGTTTATATAAAGTTCAAAAGCAGGTGAACACAGTGCCTGACGTCAGAATGGGGATCAGGTTACCCCTGAGGGAGTAACCAGAGCCTGGGCACCGGGAGGGCTGCGGGCCTGGTATTGTGAGGTTTCCGGGTCTGGGTATAGGTGTGTTCACTGTGCAAATTCACTGAGCGTCTAGTCACCAGTCTGGCCCTGAGCCATAGGGAGACCAATCGTCCTAGTTTGCCCAGGATGGTCCTCACTTCAGCACTGAAAGTCCTGTATCCTGGGAAACCCATCAGTGCTGGGTGAACTGGGACGGCTGGCCATGCTCTAGGACTGTGGGAAGTGGGCAGCCATGTGGGCTTCCCTGGCTCCTGTGACCTCAATGCCAAATGAAGATCGAATCTCTGCCATGCCCCACTCCCAGGTTTATTCTGAGGACCAAACAGATGGTCCTGATTCTACAGCAGTGGAAAAACCGATGGAGAGAGTAAGGCAAGTCTCCTTGATGGCTGCAGGGGGACCCAGGACCAAGCCAGGCCACAGGGCAGCTGGGTCTGAACAGAGGGAGCTGACAAAAGACCGTTTCCCAAGAGTCTCTCCTGGGCAAAGATCCAGCGTGAGCCCCACCCAGCCTGGGGCAGTCCCCACTGCCCTGCTCTCCTTTATACCAAGGCGCCAGCACTACAGAATCTGGCACAGTTTTCTTCACTCCTCAGCTCCCTTTCTCCTGGAGGGGACTGGGCAGGGAGAGGCAGGGAGATGCACTCCTGGCCAGAGTTTCTTCTCTGCTGCTCTGGGGGAGGCTGTGTTGGTGGGGGTTACCCCAAGTAGGGAGGAAGATGCCTCTCTGCGGTACAGAACCTGTGACACAGGTTCAACTGAGGGAGGCTGTCCTAATAGCCCACAGGGAGAGTAAGACTCCTGAGCACGTGAAGAAGCCACATTGGCGCGCGCGCGCACACACACACACACACACACACACACACACAGAATCACTCTGCTTCTGCTAAAGCTTTTGTAACAGTGGTTCCTAAACCTGGCTGTGCAGTAGAATCACCTAAAGCCATTTCTCACACTGGGGTCTGAAGACCCCAGGGATCTAAGAAAGTATTCTTAGAGGTCATATTCAAGTTTTCTGTGAAAATGTGTAATTTGTCCTTTTGCTTTAACAACAAAAACTTTTTTACAAAATGACTACATGCATATCTGCATTTTCAGGGAGACCATCCCCTAACTGTGTGATGTCACACAAGCTCAGGGGCTGCCACTAAGGCTAGTGCCTGCTTGCAGCCTGAGGCTTCAGAGACTAAATCAGCCAGATCCCAACAAGAGGGTGTGTTCTAGGGCCTGGTACTCAAAGTGCTGTCTTCAGACCAGCACCATCAGCAACCAGCACCTGTTAGAAATGTGGATTCTCAGGTCCCCTGGAGCTTCTGAATCAGAACTTGTAATCTAAGGAGCAGCCCAGGTGATTCCCTCATATTACTGTCTGTGAAGCACTGGTCTAGATTACTGGCCTTCCCTCTTTTCTCCAGCATTTTTTAACGGAATGGCTTCCTATTTTCCACCTAATTTCCCAATTCTAATTACTACACAGTAGCTTTCTGTTGTCTATGGGTCCCACTAAAGGCTCTATCATCAAAAGTGCTTATTAATTAGTCCGTATACTGGACGTAGAGATGAGGCTGGAATTTGGGGTCCCTCTGCCGTGAGGATGGGGTGTGATCCTCTGAAGATGACGATGACACCCACAGGAGATGTACACCTGGGCTCTCTCCCTGCTTCTCTATGGACCCATGCACACACATGAAGGTAAATTCCATGGCACCAGCCACGTTCCTGTCCTCCTGACCAAAGGCCCCTAGGTGGCCAGCATCAAGGATGGTGAGGGGCCCAGAATGGGGCTCTTGCTGTGTAGAGCTAGACGCTCCTGCAGAAGTGTGATGTGGGCCGTGGACATCACCGGGAGCACAGAAGCCAGGCAGGCCAGCGAGGAGGGGGATGGGAGCCTACCACCCTCCTGACTCTAGGTGGGCTCCCCATCAGGACCCGCCCTGGTCCCTTCAACATCAGGGCAGCCTGGGGACCCTCCCCCCATGCGCCCCAGGACTCACAGGATGTAGCAGATGACCCCGATGCTCCACATATCTGTGGCGTAGCCAATGGGCTCATAGTTGATCACTTCAGGTGCCACGAACTCTGGGGTGCCAAAGAGGACCTTCAGAGACCCCGCGTTCTCTGCAACCAGGATGGAGAGGGATCAATCGCCAGAACATCCCTAAGCCAACCCGAGGTAAGCAGATGCCTGGGAGGGACACAGGCAAGGCCGGCCTTCAGCGGCTCTCCCCTTGCAGGACGGCGCAGAGACAGTAGCCTCCCCGTGGAACAAGTGCATCGGTACACCAGTGAAACCGACAAACTGCATGCGAACCTCAAATGCTTGGGCGGGGTTGACGGAGGGGGGAGAGCCCGTTACAGTCCTGCCCCGGATCAAATGGCTTTCCGTGTGTCTGTCTCTCCCACGAGTTCCCTGAGACAGGGGTGGTGACTTGTGCTTGAAAATAATCTCTACCATTCAGTCTGTCATTTGTACCCTGCTGCCTGCTTTATGAGGACTTTCCTATTTAATGCTCTGGCCAACCCTAAGGAGGACGACCCCCATCTCCCAAGGAGAAAAGGGAGGCCCAGGGAGTGACTCCCCCCCGCCCCCCGGTAAATGGTGGTCAGGACCTAACCCAGGGGGTCTGACTCCTGAGCCATGTTCCTCCCCTCCCCACCCCCACCTCTCCACGCGTAGCGTCACATCTCTCTTCCCAGGAGCTGCTGGGAGGTTAGCTGGGAAAAACCGTAACCCTGAGGTGGTGCCCCTGAGCCATAGAGGACCATCACCCACCAAATGACTCTTGGGTTGGGTACTTAGGCCCTGACCACCTTCCCCTATCGTGCCCTGCCTCCTGAAAGGGCAGGAATAGCAGTGATGCTTCAGAGAGCCCTGGACTAGGTCCCAGGTCCTCATTCCACCCCAGCTCATTGTGGGACTTGCTGGGCAAAGCTACTGTGAACCTCGGTTTCCTGGTCTATAAATTGAGGCTCATAAAATCTGCCCTGCCTGCCTCAAAGGGTTGCTGTGAGAATCAGATGAGAGAAAGTAGGTGAAAGTGCTCTGGAAACTGTACAGTAGGATGCAAATGTGAGGAAGCACCATCAGCAAAATGTTCTGCTGCTGAAGGCACCAGAGTGAAAAAAATAATAATGATAAAATAAATGAAAACACCTACAAAGTGCTTACTATGTGCGAGGTACTGCTCTTATCATTCTATCTATATTAACTCAGTGATCCCCTAACAACTCTATGAGGTGAGTCCTACTGTTATCCCATTTTACAGATAAGAAATTCGAGACATAGGTTCCCACAGCTAGTAAGTGGGAGGGGCAGTCTCCACGGCCTCTGATCTCAGCTCCAATCCGGTACATCCCCTCTAATACCGTTGTCTCTAATACAGCGCATGGAACACAAAGAGCCACGGCCACCGCCATGACATGTTGGTGACAACAGGAGAGGTGGCTCGGCCTTACCCAACCTCCTGGCCAGACCGAAGTCGATGAGCTTGATCCTGGTGCCCGTCTTGTTGACACACATGATGTTCTCGGGCTTGAGGTCCAGGTGGACAATGCCCTGCTTGTGGATGTACTCCACCCCCTCCGAGATCTGCCTCATGTACTTGATGCACTCCCGCTCGGTCAGCTCGAAGTCCTCGTCGATGATGCGCTCGAACAGCTCGCCCCCGGACACGCTGCGGGCACAGAGGGGGCGCTCAGACCACAGGAGCGGGGAGCCTGGCCAGGGCAGGCTGGGGGAAGGGGTCACGGCCAGGAAAGCCCAGTGTATGGGGGTACCAGGCATTTTCTGCAGCTTCCCGAGTTCCAGACCACTGCCCCGTTATGCTGGTCCCAGTCTCCCACTGTGTGAGGACGGCCTGGGCCTCCTGGTTTCCTGCTTGGGGGACCCTGCCTGTGCCCACTAAGCTTTGGAGGGGTTCAGGGAAGCATCTAGCCTAGGCAGTTTCAGAGGTGGCCATGAACTGAGAGATCTAGAATGATCTCCTAAGCAAAAAGGGTAACTGCCAGGCAGCCTCTTTCCCCCAAATGACTATAGATGTGAGGGATTATCCTGTTCTCCAGCCATGTCTTTTAGTCATAAAGAATTGAAGTTTAAAAACTCACAGTACCCGTAAGCATTTGTTTTGCATAGCCAGAAACAGAAAAATATCTTCAATAATACGGAGCATCAGCACATTTTGTAAAACTCATTGGCTGTAACCTATTATACTTACAGTTGTGATCGATTTGCTTCCTCTGGCTAGGCCTATAACATCAGTTTACTCCTTCCAGCCATAACTAACTTGCCTCGCCTGCTCCCTGGCCCAGGCTGGGAGTGTAGTACATCCTTCCTGCCTGGATAGACTTTGGATCCTGGCCATGGTGGTTCTGGGGCCTGCAGTGGGCGTCTTTTCTAAGGATTGGCCAGCCAGCATATTTCCCTTCAGTGCAAATGCTGAGTCACATGGGGTCTCTCTGTTCCCCTCTCCCTGCCCTCCGAACCCACCTTCCTTGCTCGCTGCTCAGAAACCTTAAAGCATCCCCTTGGTAACTTATGTAGCATCCAGACATCAGTAAGTTCTTTTTTTACAATGGCCTGTAGATCCACCAGCTGAACAAGGTTGAGTGGGCTTCCTTCTGAGCCTGTTCTCTTCCAAGGGGCTTCCCTCTTCTAAGGGAGTCATCACAAAGATGGGAAAGAGCTGAGTTTGAATCCTGTCTCTGTGGCTTAGGCAAGTTACTTAACCTTTCTGAGCCCCAGTTTCCTCATCTGTCCCTACATCATAGTAGTTAGGAATGAAGGAACTTTTGTAAAGCATCATGCCTGACACACAGTGGGTGCTCAGCACATGTTAATTATCATCTGACAACCTGCTGCGGGCCAAGTGGATCTTGTTACTGACCCCTGAGGGAGAGACAGACAAGGACGCACCATGGGGCCCAGCACACGGAAACCTCTGTGGGTCTCCATCACCACAGGACAAAGACTTCTGGGAGGGCTGAGCGGGTAAAGGTCAGTCTGGGCCAGTGGCCGCTGGGGGGCGCTGGAACCAATGCTTTAGAACCAACCGAGAAGGAGGTCCTTGTGTGGCCAGCAGGTGGCGCCTCTGTCCTCAAGCCCTTCATTTCTGTTGCCCTCCACCCAGGCTCTAGGTCAAACTCTAATCTCCATTCCTAGGTTCCTAGGTTTCAGGCCATTCTTAACATCTCTGAGCCCCAATTTCCTCATCTGTAAGATGCAGATAAAAACAGCACTATCTCACAGGGTTGCTGTGAAGATTGAGTGAATTAATACAGGTAAAGTGCTTAGAAAAGTGCCTGGCACATAGTAAGTGCTCAATAATGTTAATTATCTTTTTTTTTTTTTTTTAAAGAACCAGTGGGGGCTCTTGTTGAAAATACAGACTCCCAAGCTTCTCCCCTGCAGATTCTAATTTAGAAAATCTTGGAAGGGTTGTGATCCATATTTTTAATGAGTACCCCAGGTCATTCTTAAGATCAGACAAGTTTGAAAAATATTGGCTTACTCAGTTACCACCCCTGGGAAGCCAGCTGAAATTCATGTCCTCTGAGAAATCACTCCCAGTTTCATCATATGATCTTTCCCTCCCTGGGTTCCCACAGTCTCATCTCTGCACTTTTCCCATCAAGTCTGCCTTGTCTTAAAGTTGTTTGTGAACATGTCTGGAAAAGGTCCGGCTTACCTCTAGAACCTTGTTTTTACCTGGCAATATCTGGAACAAAGGTACCCCAAAATGTTTGGTTTTAAATTTAAAATATTCTGAAAAAGCAAGAAATCATTTTTTGCAGTGTCCTTGGGAACGTCTGAGGCAATGAGTGGTGGAAATCTGAGCCGTGGAGATAATTACTGCTGCAGTTCTAGAGGTAACCTATTTAGTAGAGGTGCAAATAGGTTCAAACCTATTCAAATTTATTTAATGTATTTTGAAAACTGTCCTTGTGGCCCATTTTTGAGGATGGAAGGGGTTACATAAAGAGGATTAATGGTTCTATACAGGTTTCTTTTCAAAACGCTCAAGACTGTGGGTGGAAAGAAGCTGCCACCCACAGAGATCGGATAAAGCCATAGGCCAAGATTGGGCGGAGGAAATGTGTGCTTAATAAATTAACAGTGATGAGTGAGTGAATGAATGAATGAATACCTACCTTATTCCAAGGGATCGAATTTATCCCCCAACTGTAGACATTGGCCAGCCCTCAGTGGCAGCCAGAAGGATGACACTTCAGGGGCCTCCAAACCCAGACCCTCTCCTCCTTGTCTCATGGCAGCTAGCCGCTTATTCTTTGATCAGTTTTGCCAATGGCAGCATGAAGGTGAGATGGGCAATGGATGACTCAGCTTAAGCTGCACATCTGCTTCAGTGCTCAGGGGCCCACCAGCACTTGGAATGTCCCAAAAGGACCAGCCCTGACTCCAGGCCCGGAGCCTGAAGGAACTCCTGTATCAGAGCAACACTGCTACAACGATAGGGGCTTGTCCCATAATCGGAGGTCAGAAAGGCTGAAGACACATTAATTCTGGTCTCTCACTGTATCTGAGGCGGCTGATCTGAAGGCTGGGACCCTGCAATACATTTTCATTTTTCTGTATCACCAGGGATTGTCCTTCTCTTAATCTGTTTCTCCATCAAACAAGGAGAAGAGCAAATCGTACTGCTGAAAGCCAACCTTTGCCTTCTCAGTGGCCAGGTCTGTTTAAGCTGGAAGGGAAGTACAGATTGAGTATGAATCTGCTCCTTCTTCTTTGGTCGAGTTCCTATCAAGGGGCAAGCTCCTTACCCCAAGTGCAGGAGAATCATCTGGCATCTGTGAATGTAAGACTCACTCCTGTCCACGGGGGAGGCGTGGGGTGGAGGGATGAAAGCCAGACCAGCTGAAGCCCTCGTACGTTTTCTCCCAACATTTTCCATCCAGCTTGCCAACTCCCAATTCCAAGCTAAGTATGGTATTCTGCCCACTGGTGCTGCTGCCCAGCCTCGCCCAGGCTTGGCTGCCTCCTACCTGCTCCTGCACCTTCTCACGAACTTGCTCAAGGTTTAACTTCCAAAGATAAGACATTTCTTCACATGTCCCCACACGCCCATGCTGCCTGGACCAAGCAACCTGTTCTACAATAAATGTGAAAGGCTGCAGCCCACAGGGCTATTGTGAGGGTATAATGAGTGAGGCCATGGACATGGGTTAAATCTTTCCTAGAAGTGGGGAGGGAAGTTTGAATTTGGGGCTGAAAACTGATTCTAAGAGACGAAGGAAGATTTTCTTTGAATCTGTGTAAAAGTTCCACAGAACTGCAGAATTTTAGAACCAAAAGGGACTCTAATCCAAATACCTCTCCTCGCTGAAAGGATTTAATAATTACAATATCACAGCTCGACAGTAATAGAAGCTGACCTCAGGTTTCCTGAATAGTAGGATTTGTTCCACACAACCAGTTGGGTGTTAAAGTGCTCACAAAATAATTTTAAGTGGAAAAAAGACCAGGATACAGAAAAAGTCAATGCATCATACTCCTAAGAATAACTCTCAATTATACAGCCTGTGCCTGACACATGTTATTCCATCTAATTCCCACATTATACACGAGATGGTTTATAGCCTCCTTTTACAGGTAATAAAACTAATGATTGGCACAGTTGGGCAACTTATTCAAGGTCGTCAACAAGAGGCAGAGCAGGGATTGAAGTGAGGTTTCTCAGACTCAAGTCTGTCTCTTAACCACGATTGCCTTTCCTGAGGAACACAAACTGAAAGGAAACACAGCAAAGGTTCACGGAGTGAGGGGAGTCACTCCTCAAACTGGGGATGCCTCACTGGTTTCACCTTTCCCAGGAAAGAACACCGAGATGTTGACAGAGTCCTCTCCGAAGGACTGAGATCCCTGAAGCCCGGGATGAACAGTTCAAGGATGCTGAGGGCGATTTCAGAATATTGCTAAAGCTTTCAAATGCACATCCCCTTTGATCCAGCATTCCCACGCTTCTGGGAATTTACCCTACAGATGTACACAGGCATGAGTGTAAAGCTGTATGTACAAGGTTATAAACACTGCTTTTTTTGCAAAAGCCAAAGCCTGGAAACCATCCAAACCCCTATCAAAAGAAGACGAATAACCTGTGGTCTATGCATGCGCTGAGATCCCAGGGAGCAGGGAGAGTGAGGAAGCCCCCCGGCTACTGATGTGGGCCTCCCTCCAAGATACACTGTTGAATGGAAAGAAGCCAAGTATAGAATATTGAGTGAAACTTGTCTTTGGGTTAAAAGGTGGGAAGTATGTGTATATATACATACATTACATATATATATATTATTCATATATGAATATGAATAATATATATGTAAATAATATATGCTTGCATTTTCATAAAGAAACTTTGGAAGGACACAGACAAAACCAAGAAAATTGGTTACCAGTGGTGCTGAGGCAGGGTAGGAACAGGGTAGATGGGAGACAGGGGTAGGAATGGGACTTCTCATTGTGTATTTTCTTATATTTTTTGATATGATTGTATCATATACTTTTAAAATTCACATTAAAAAAGGAAAAGAAATGCTTAAAAAATACACACTACGGAGCATATCTGGCTTACTGACTCCAGTATGTTTGTATGTGTGTGTGTGTGTGTGTATGTATGTTTATATGTGTGTGTGTGTTTGTGCATGTATGTATGTTTGTGTGTGTTTGTGCGTGTATGTATGTTTATGTGTGTGTGTGTGTGTGTGTGTTTGTGCACATGCAGACCAGCACTCAGAGGGGAGAGAGGTGGAGGACTGGGACTCGAAGAAACAATGGAGTCCAGGAAAGCCTTGGCTGGACGTCATCTGGTCATCCCCCTGCCTCTGTGCAGCCCAGCTCAGAAAGCGCTGCTCTTTGGTGAGTGAGAGGTCAAGAGAGAACAAACCAGCGTGGGCCAGGGGCACACAGAGCAGAGCAGGAGGACGGGAGCGAGGCTTACACTCCTGCATTCTGAGCTCCCAGCCCTGGGCCCCCTTCTCTCTCACAGGCTGGTCGGGAAGTTGCCCTGTCCCCCCTCTTCTGCTCTAAAGCCACCTCTAGGTCAGAATGCCCTGAATGAAACCAAGGAGCCGAGGGGTAGCCTTGAGCCTTTCACAGGGAGGTGAGGGTGAGAAGGGGGCAGCGGTCCTCAAAGACCTGCCAGTGTGTTCTGGAGATGAGCAGAGGCGGCTGGTGGGCAGTGGGTCAGGGCCAGCACCAGGCACAGACGGACTGTTCCCAGCGGTTGGCACCCGGCCGTACGGGCTGCTGAGTGTCGTGCACATCACCCCCTGGCCCACGGTGCTCTCCATCTTGGGGCGGAGGGTGGTGGCGGGACAGTGGGGGAGTCACACAAGGGGATCCCAGGCCCATGGCGCCTGGGCCGCCCCGCGGCAGGACACTCACATTTCCAGGACCATGACGATGTTGGCCTTCTCCTCGAAGGCGTCCACACACTGGACCAGCTTGGGGTGGTGGAGGCAGTTCATGATGCTGATCTCCTGCCGGATGTTCTCTTTCTCTTTTGCTGAATACGCCTTGAAGAATTTCCCTGCCCAGATTTTTCCAGTTTTCTTTTCTACAAGTCGAAAGACCTGTCCAAATTTCCCACTGTGAGTGAAAGGAGGAGAGAAAAGGCAATTTAGCCCAGCTTTCCACTGAATTGGGATTGGCAAGTGATGGATTGTGGGACCCATCTGGCCTCCCTCTTTTTCTAAATAAAGTTTTACTGGAAAACAGCCATGCCCGTTTGTCCCCAGATCGTCTGTGGCTGCTTCTGGGTTTCAGTAGCAGAGCAGTCATTGCAACATAAACCAAATGGCCCACAAACCCTAAATATCCATTATCTGGCCCTTTACAGAAAAAGTTTGCCAGTCCCTGCTCTAGGTCAGTGAAGCGCACTGCTGACGTTGACAAACCGACTCTCCATCACTTGTGAGTGTCAGCCCGGGTCTGGCCCCGCAACCCCGCCCTAACTCTGTCCACTCTTGCTGTTCTTTTAGGACTGTCACCTCCTTGGGCTGAGGCCTCAATCTTGGCGACGGACTTCTTTCCCTTTCCCCCGCGAAAGGACCCGTGACGTCAGGTTGGGGAAGTCCTCCCCAAGTACCGAGAATTTCTGAGTGGTTGCCTGCCTTCCACGCCTTTCCAGTACCGGGGCCCTGGAGACAGCCTAGCAAGGCCCCTGCTTCCCACCGTGGGGACGGCGGTGGTGGCATTCTGCCGACACCACTCCCGCCCCAGCGCAGGGTCCTCATTCTTCAGGACTGTGATGAGGTTGGTGTCATTCCTTTATTGGACAGAAACCCTCCGGAAATAAGAGCTGAGCCCCATTCCTCTCTCTTCCACCTCCCCTCCTCCTCCAGGGAGAGTCAGTGGGCGACAGGCAGCTCTGGGTGCCGCTGCTGGTGGGCACAGCCTGGCTGTGCCGAGAGCCCAGGCTTGCGGTCTGAGTCCATTGGTGTCTCCGCAGCCCAGGGAAGAGCCTGAGCAGAGACTGTGGACTGAGTTCACAAAGCGAGGGGTGATGACAGGAGGTGCACGTCGAGGGGCCGCGTTCTCCTGAAGCACTAGAGCTAGAACTGCTGAATGGCGAGCACGGATCAAAGGGAAGGGATCCTAAAGACGGGCCGGGCCAGACCCGCTGCCCTGGGTTATGTCCCATGTGCGGGGTGGACTGCAGAGGAGGACGGGCCTGCTCAAGCTTGCGGAGGGAGCCCGGGGCACAGCAGCTCCTAAGAGAGCCCTGGCCGGGTGATGCTTTCACGGGTGCCGACAGGTCAAGCCCTCCCGGTTCTGCGGGAACCTCAGTCTGGGGAGTTGGCAGAACCCAGGGAAGGACAGGAAGAGGAAGCAGGGAACTTAACCTCGGGGCCTGCGCCACCCTCACCCTGGGCTCCGGAAGGGTGCTTCCCACTCCACTTACGATCCTATTCTCTCTTCGATGTCGTAGAAGTCAGACACTTTCTGGTCAGTATTGACCGTGACGGTCCGGTAATCGACCTCGGGCTCTTTTTCATCTGCAGGGTGGGGGTCGGGGTGAGTGTGAGCCATCAGACCCCTCACTCATCCCCCTCCACCCCTCGAGTCTTCCCGAGGACGGGGGCGAGCACTCACCATCATCTGACACCTCCACTTCATCCTTCGGCTCTAGGGGGAGAGAGGGCGCGGGCGATTACTAATGAAGGCCCACCGAGAGCAAAGCATGCCGGGGGCCCTGTCAGACTTCAGCCTCCCCCGGCACAAGACCACCAAGCCCAGAGCTCTGGGCATCACCAGGGGGTCAGTGGGTCCACGCTGCAACAGGGCCACGTATCCACCGGCAGGCGCTGGCCTCCTCACCCCACCCAGCCCCTCCTCTGCCAGCTCTCCCCTCCATCCACTCCCCTCTAGCCTTGAGGCCCCCTAGACATGCCCTTCTTCACATCTTTTCTAGTCTCTCTGACTTTCAGAACCTACACATAACTACAATAGTCCCTTTCTGCTACGGCTCAAAAGTCAGCAGCTTATAATTGCTACTAGTGTCAAATCCATTTATCCATTTGCTGAGAACTTCTTCTGGAATTCCAGCTAGGTACCAGTTATTTTGCCAGTGATCATGGGTGTACAAAACAAAATACAGATGGCATGATCTCTCCTCCTTTCTTGGAGCTTATATATAATTTCGTTGGAGAGGAAAAAACACATATCCTTGAAATATCCATTACGAGTGTTATGTAATCAAGCACATGATATCCCAGTACAAACTGAGTAGACAATGGAGGAAGGTGACACAAGTGGGGCAAGTATAAAGTCAGAGCAATTAGTCTAGGAAGAAGGAGCCCTTGAGTTGTGTCTTAAAGGAAATGATAGAACACAGCGAGGAGGTGGGTGACGTCATGCAGGAAGCCAGTGGGTGTTTACGGGTATGGCAAGGAGGGACGGGAGCAGCCCACCCTGGCCGTTCACACAGATGTTTCAGTAGTGGGTGGGGGGTCATGAGGGGACAGGCTGGTGGCCAGAGAAACACACCCACTTCAGAAGTCCAGGCTTTCCTTTGCTTTGGCATAATTAGTCCCTAAAGAGCCACTGTGGCTTCTTGACCTTAGCCAAGTGCCTTTCCCTTCCTGGACCTCAGTTTCCTCATCTGTAAAAGGAAAGCACTGTATTTCTGGGTGGTTTCTCGGGTCCTTGGCTAGCCCTGGATGCCACGCTTTGTGATGTGCTAGGTGCTGCTCAGCCACGATGTGGGCTGTGTCCCGTCTGACAGCGGGAACCAAGGGAGGCTTCCTGAAGAGGTAGAAAGACCTGAGGAAGCCAGAGAGGGAGGCCAAGGATTTCTAAAGTGTGTGTGTGTGTGTGTGTGTGTGTGTGTGTGTGTGTGAACAACTGGGGGAAAGGGTATGATTTGCTGAAGCTCCCAGCAGAGCAAGACTGAGGACAGGAAAGGGACGGCAGATGGAAGGAAGGTCAAAGCAGACGGGGCGGAGGGGTTGGTCAGACACTGCCCAGCAAGGAGGGCTTGTGTGGGAGCGGGCCCAGCTCTGTGTGCTTCGCAAGTGGAATGCTGGCGATGAAGGTGTGGGTTGGGGACCGGTGCAGCTTGAAATTGTAGACAGTGAGCCTCTCTGTTAGGCTGAGGGCAGAACAAATTACTGAAACCTAAGCAGGCAACCTGAGAGAAGTCACACAGTTTCCATGCAAGATAAGTACCCCTTGCTGGAAAAGAATTTTGAGAGAGTTTATAAGCATGTGACCGGGAACAAGAGAGGCTATGATTTGTTTAGAGTTCTTAAAATGCTGTTGATGAAGTTTAGTTTTAAAAAACCAACACAAGTGGGATTGGGAGGAATATTTGTCACAGAAAGGAAAATGCCATGGAAAAATAAAAAAGGATAAGATCGTCGGGGACTCTCAGATTAGTGGTGGGGTTCACAGATACTGTTGGGATGCGAGTATAACTGGTCGAGTCTTCTAAATCACAGATTTGAGAGTTGAGAGTGACACTGTCAAATTCATGGATGACCAAAATGTACTTGAGAGCAACACACCTGGAAGGTAGTAATGGAGTCATGTGTTCAGGGAGAATTGAATCATTCAGACTTTCAGCATGACAAACCCTAGGGTATCTAGTTAGAACCAAAAGCAGGAGCCCTGTTCCTTAACCAACTGCTCTGGCCAACAGAATGCTGTCATTGGGGACGTGTGCACCGGCCGCCAACAGGTATTATTACTTTGCCCTTGGTAGGGCCTGGGGTCATGTGATCCTAGAACCCTGGCTGTTGGCACTGAGAAAGTCTCAGTGGAGCTGGAGGAGGTATGGGCCATGGAAAGGAAGAGCTGCCATGTGAAGACAATCAGAGAAGATTAGGCCTCTCTGGTTGGGAAAGAAGCCTAAAGCAGACATGATAAAAAACAAAAAAATCACAATAGCCAAGGGTGAGATTAGGGTTACGAACTTTCACCAACTAATGAATACTATAACGTGGGAGAACAATTTAGCGCTATACCTCACATAGGAGGAAGGCTGTAGGCACCTGGAAATCACATCTCAAGAGCCACCATAAGAACGATAAATAGGTTCAAGAGATGTTTAGGTTAGTTTAACAATGGTATTTCAAACAGGGCTTTAAGGAAAGCAAGAGATTCAAGTCAATTCAACAATCACTAACTGAGCACTTGTGGATGCCAGTCACTGGATGGGGCCTTAGAGACAAAATATTAATGATAATAACCACATTTAGTGTCAGGGAGGCCCCATCGTCCTGATCCGTGGTGCCCTCGCTGAGACAGTGGTTTGACCTGTCCTGACCTTTTTGTCCCCATGCCACAGATCCTGGTGTAGAATGAGCAGCAGGATGAGAGAGTACAGAGAGACAGGCTTTCCTGGCCTGGAATCTCTAGGAGGAACTGTCTGTCCTCTCCTCGTGAAGGAGCCGCAGCAGGGCTGTGAGCCCATGAGGGGCTTTCCAATGACCTGTTTCCCGGAGGCATCTTCCAGGTGGCCCTGAAAGGGCATGCAGTTCTAGAACTGGCCTCTCCCCATCTCTCTGACACCAGTTAGAAATGGAGCTAGCCTTCTTGCCCTCGTCTCAAATACCACACCTACCTTCACCTCCTGCCTCTCTCCTTAGCAGTCAAGATGCAGAGTGCTTTCCTGGTACCATGGCTGTGGGGTCCAGCTCAATCTCAGGGAACCCAGGCCCCCGCCTCTGGCTCACTGTCACACAGCAACCCTTCCTCTGTGTGGAACTCAGACCAAGGCTCCAGGCTGAGACATTTCCCTTCCTCCTTTTCCTTCTCGTCCTGTCTCCACTCTATTTGGCAGGGAAATGGCCATGAGAGGAGGAATCCCAGAGGTGTGGGGGAAAGACCACAATTCAATTTGCCAGGCTTTCTGAGCATAAAGGGGTAGTAATGAGAGAGGTGGCCACGTGGTGTCCATCTTTCCGTTCAGGAAGGAGCTAAATTGCAGTAGAAGGGACTTCAACGAAATACTTTTTAAAAAATCCACCCAGAAAGAGCTGTGAGATCCAAGAGTTAAGTGGAAGAACTATTTGGAAGATGGTTCCAAGATATTTCTGCAGGCAGATGACACCATCCCCCTGGAGTGGTGTTTCAGGGAGGACCGGCTGAGCGCTCTGGCCCTCACGTGGCACGTGTCTAGCCAGCTCCCTGGACAGAGCGGTCCCTTCGCACGGCGGAGGGCTGCTGTGCGCCCAGCGGGCACTAGAGGGCGCCCGCGCCCCGGGGAGAGCAGCCGCGGCAGCTCAGGGTGAGCGGTTGATCTCCGCTGCTTCTCTAGGGGCTCTGCATCGCTACCCTACTCTGCAAGCAGCCTCTATCACAGCTGTTTGCTAACAACTATATAGACTAGAACAAATTAGGATTAGGAGCAAGGACGGAGTGGATTTCAGAGTTAGAGCTGAGTATGGTGGGAGTGGAGATCCAGACCTGGTTGGGATGGGAGAGAGCAGCTGCGTTGGGTGGGAGGGGGAAGGGGAGGTGCTCGTTTACTCAGGTTTGGGAAGACGAGGAGGGGAGCTGTCAGGTTAGGGGTCCTAGTCTGAGGGGGGGGTCTCTGGCATAAGGAGGCCACAGAGCTGGGTGGAGACCTACATGCTACGCTGTGTCCTCCACTGTATCCCTAGCGCCCCGGCAGCACCTGGAACACAGGAGGGGCACCGGACACACTCAGTGAGTGAAAGCAGAGTGAGGGCGGGGATGGAACTGAGAGGTCCGGATGAAGCCAAAAACTGAAGTTGCTGAGGCAGAGGCAGGAAGGGCCGTGGTAGCGGTGGGGAAGGTGAGAGCCAACATTAGCTGCGCTTAGCAGGGGGATGCTTAATTGGCACTGCCTTTTTATGACCACCAGACCCCACGGGCTCACAGAAATGATCTACTATAATCACATCCCTCTTCTACACATGTGCACACACACACACACCCTCAACTTCTCTGAGAGCCATTGCACTTTTAAAGAGGAGAGAGATGATCAACCCAGGCTATAACTGACAGGCTTCTGAGCCGTCCACAGAGAGCTTCACTTGGAAGCCACACCCCCTTACCCTCACCCTCCCATCCCCCCCTTCATCCTCTGCCCCTCAGAGGATGCTCTGTGCTGTTCTGCCCCTTCCCACCCCCTGACCAGGGACAAGCCAGCTGGACCTGGGGGTGGGAGCATCTTCCAGCCTGGAAGCCCTGGGTAGCCTGGACCCCTCCTCTGGATTGCAGGCAATTTCAACATTTCCCTTTGTCTGCTCCCAGCCAGGATGGGCCCCAGGAAGAGAATCTGAGGACCACAGAAGGGGGTTCAGCTGGCCTCAGGCAAGAAGGGAAAGGCCACCTGCCTGGAGCCAAGTGGTCCCAGCCCCTCCTCCCCATAGACCGTCCTCACAGCCCTGGAAGCTGCTGTCCTGGCCTCCTAAGAGCCACACGCGCAGCTCCTGTGGCCTCTGGTCCTCTGTGTGGGGCTCAACAGGTATTCTACAGTCTCTCCTGGTATATGCCCTAAAAGACCTGGAAGTTTTCCCTTGCAGATAATGCACATCTCACTGCCATGTTACCCCTTTTCTATCACTTTTCTAAGGAGCTGGGAGTCATCTTCTTGGACAAAGTAATATGCTAAAAACATGCAGACTGGAACCTGGCTGCTTCTCCTGGCCCGCCCACTCTAACCAGTCTGCTCCCCGTTCTGCTCATGTCAAAGGGCGGCCGATGGCAGTTTTGTCACTCTTTCTCCCGGAGACATTTGTGAGCGGCTAGTGGGCAGGAGCCCCATGAAACTGCAAAGAGGTCTGGCAGGGCTCTCTCGGGCCGGGCTCCACGATCCACGCCGCCACAGCACACTGTGGCTCTCAGAGAGACCTGCCCTCTGGGGATCTCTAGGGCTCACTGGGCAAAGGCCCCCAAGACAGGGCTGCACAGGCAAAATTGTAAATTTGGTGTGTTTCCCACTGGCAACCTCCAAACTTTCTTTCTGGAGCCCTCATTTAATTTGAAAGGAAAGTTTAATATCTGTTTTATGCCTAAATTTTGAAACTAAAGAGGGGTATCAAACTGTAATGACAGTTTCCATACGTCTGATGCCTCTGGCTATATGGTGATTTCAGGACCTGCGCCCTGTCCAGCTCCTGGTCCTTTAGTCTTCTCTCTATCTCACATCTTACAGCTCTCTTTTCTCCTAGAAGTCTTTCACTTGTTTTCCCTCCACCTTCCTCCCTGCCCCCAGCCTTGCCTCCATCTTAAATTCACAGCACTCGTTTTCTTCTCTTCACGTGAAACTTCTTGAAGTAACATTCCATACTCCTGGCCTCTCCTTCTTCCATTTATTCCTTAGCCCCAGGCCAACCATTTTCCACCCTGTGGAAACACTATGGACTTTGCTCTCAAAGATCACAGTTTATCAAAGGGCTGAATCCAAAGATCTTCTTGCATCCTCATCTCTTTCCTCTTTGCCACTCGCTGCTTCCATGTTTCTGCAACATAGCTCCAGCCTCCCCTTGGTTCTCTCCCCTCTCAGTCCTTTCTCCTGGTCATGCAGGCTCCTTCATTTCTGTATCAGTGTAGACTTTCTTTACCCCCCTCTCCGTGCCCATGGCTTCAATTACCAATTAAATAGTGAAGACCCCCCTCCAAACCTGTAGCTCGAGCTTAAACCTTTCTCCTGAGCTCTGGATTCAACCATCCAACAGTCTGAAGACCCCTCCCCATGGATATCCCTCAGACACCTCAACTCAACAGGACTGAAACCAGAACTTCCACCTTCTCTGAACTCCCTGCTATCTAACCTCCAAGTCACTGGGAGGCAGCCTGGCCTCCTCCATTAGTTTAACCAACGGAGCTCAGGCTCAGGCTCAGACAGCTCTGAGTTCAAGCTTCAACACACCATTTCCAAGCTCTGATTTCAAGCTTCAACACACCATTTCCAAGCTCTGTGACCTTGGGCAAGTAGCTTCACCCCTCTAAACCTCAGTTCCCCTATCTGTAAAGTGGGGGTAATAACAGTATCTACTTCGTTGAGTTAGATGCATGACATAATGCACGTAAAGTGCTTAATGTATGGTTAGCATACAGCAAGTGTTTAATATATGTTAGCCACCATGAATCATAATAATCAACCTCTAAATGGCTCTTGAACTTGTCTTTAGTTGCCCAAGCTGGGACCTGGGAGTAATCTTAGACTCTTCTAACTTTTCCCTTGAATTCTCTGCCCCAAAAGTCATCAGGAATGGTCAATTCCACCTCCTAAGGAGCCCTTACTATACCTCTCCCGGACTACACCACAGAGGCTCAACTGGTATTTCACTGACTCCAATCTCACCCCCCTAGTCCACTCCAGTGCTTCTCGAACTTTCAAGTGTATATGAATCCATGGCGGGGTGAGGGTGGATAATGTTAAAATGAAGGTTCAGAAGGGACTAGGGAAGTGGGGTGCAGAGAGTCTGCATTTCTAACAAGCTCCCAGGATCCCAAGACTAGTGGTCCAGACCACCCCTTGAGTTGCAAAGGTCTAGTCTTCCTCTAACTCTCTTTCTAAAAAAACAGATCTAATTGCATCAAGCCCCTGCCTGAAAACCTTTGATGAACTCACAATTTTACCCACACTGTCCTTTTTGTGTTGCTTCCTCCTGTTCTATCTCACACAGCATATGCCCTGGCCACACACAAGAGTCTCAAAATGCCATGCATTTCTACCACTTTGTACCTTTGCTCACGCTGTTTCCTCTGCGAGGAATGCCTCTCCCAATCTGCCCTACCTCTTGGAATCCTATTCCTTTTTCCAAGACTCAGCATAAGTATTACGTCTAGGAAGTCTTTCCCAACCTTCATGGCAAAATTATTCATGCTTTCTGCTGTGTCTCTGCAATTTGTTTATACTGGTCTAATAGGATGCAGCCCATCTCATTATAGTTAGCTGTCCTCCTTGTTAGAGTTTATGCTCCCAATCTTATCGGTCTTCCCTGACACTGAGTTCACCCTCAAATATGAGTGCAAGAGAGGAGGGAGCTGGATGAGTGGGTAGGGCAAGACGTTGAAACTGTAGGTCTACCTGAGCTCCCGCTTTCCAGGACTGTGCTCCTGATTAACACACCATCGCCCCTGGTGGGAGTGTACCAGAACTGGTGGTTCAATATTTTTTGAAGGATCATAGGTACCTCTTTTAGAATATAGATCAGCATCCCAACACTGGAAATCAAGATCCCAAAAGACTCTGCCAGTCATCAGTGATGTCTTGTCAGTTCCCTTGTACCCGTCTCAGTTCAGGCTTCTACACACACAAGGTAAGTCATGCACATTTATCTCAAGCCAGTGATGAAAGGAAGGCAGCCTACCCTCAGGTTTCTCTCCCACCACTGTGAGTTCAGACTCCTGGCTCGGCTCACTGGTTCCATAGACATTGATCGCACGCACACGGAACTTATACTCTCGGTCAGGCAGCAGGTCCTGGATGTTGAAAGAGGTGCTGCGGCATGTGGCTAGTTCCTTCCACTTCTTGTCTGCCGAGTCCCAGATCTCGACGCTGTAGGACTGTACAGCACTGCCCCCATCGTACGAGGAGCCGTACCAGGACAGGGTCAGCGAGGAGCTCCGAATGTCAGAGGCACAAGGCGTGCCGGCCGGGGGGTCCGGCTTGTCTGCGGAGACAGAAGCACA
The DNA here is from genome assembly GCF_965194805.1 of Balaenoptera borealis. NCBI lineage: Eukaryota > Metazoa > Chordata > Mammalia > Artiodactyla > Balaenopteridae > Balaenoptera > Balaenoptera borealis. The sequence goes on from NC_138862.1 coordinate 69,346,528, forward strand.
ACATCACCCAACTCTGCAGGACTGCAGGGAGAGAAGTTCTTTAATTTGCTCTGTCATGGGGGAGAAGCCTGGAGAACAGGAGCTGCGATCCCTGGTCCTGGCTCTCCTTCCCTCATCCACACGGTCGCACCTATGTACACACCTGCCTATATGGAAAGCCCCACAAATACCGATTTGCTCAGAAAAAAACCTCTTTTTTGGCTAGTTTCCAGTCTACACGTCATGGTTTCCTGTGCTTTGCCCAAGTCATAAACATATTTCTCAGTGTAAACAGACCTAGGAAGCTGCCCAGGAGGCGTGGACTGCTTCCCATCAAAAATATGCTTTGAGAGGAGTTCAATGTGTGTGTGTGTGTGTGTGTGTGTGTGTCTCCTTCAGGCCTGAGGTCAGTGACCTGTGACATAACCAGGGGTCAGTCTCCACTTTCTCTGGGACCTGGGAAACACCTGCCCCGCTGAGAGTCAGTACAGCACAGTGAGATCTGAAGTCACACACTGGGTTTGAATACAGCTCTGTCTTCATTCATTACTTGCTAAGCTCTCTGTGCCACAGTTTCCTCCTCTGTAAAATGTGCATGATCATAGCACTGGATCACAAGGTTGTTGTGAGATGTTCTTAGAAAAGCGTCTTGTTTGACTAGCCTTTACTGTCATCATTATTGCAGAAGTTTATTTCTAACTTTATAATATATAAAAAATTACTCCTACCCTCTCTCTGTCATCCTCCTAGGACTGCTATAAAATGAGATAGAGAATTTCAAAGCGAACCACAGTAGCAAATCACAATCATCCCTGACTGAGGGCCAGAAAATGAGCTGAGGACACAAACTAGGAGAGGCCCATTTGGCTGGCTGCCTTCCCATTCAGACCAGTAATGCTAAGAACCAGTAACACTGCCAACTTCAAGGCAAATCACGGTAGTCAGTGTGTTCATTAATGAGGTTCTTTAGTTTTGCTGATTTTTGGCAGGTGCTCATCTGAACAGAATTCTATTTTTCAGATTTAGCCTCTGTAGGTGGTTGGTTTAGTTACAGATACCAGTGTTCACTAAGCCTTCATCCCCTCCAAGACAATCCGAGTCCTAGAGCTCCCCAAACTAGCAATTAAAAGCCATGTTTTATGCTCTGTGAATTTATAAGCTATGTGAATTCCAGCTAATTCCTTAACTTCCAGGACAAGTTTGTCTTTTTCATTTGGAAAATGGGGTTAATACATATCTACCTCTTAGGGGTTTTGCAAGCATCAAATAAGCAAACCCAGGTAAAGTACTTGATTCCTACTCTCCTACCCCTCAGCAAGGTAGGAAGGCCAAAGAAAATCCCTGCAAATGACTTAAGAATATTGAGAAGAAAAAGAACATTCTGCCTGTGTGTGTGTGTCCATGTATACATATACAAACACATACACATAAATATGCATACACATACACCTATACATACATACATAAACACACACAAACACATACATATATACCTATACATACATCTACATCCACATATACATATACACATACATATTCATTTTCTCCCCTCCCACAAGCCCTGCTGCTTCTACATCCAGCCAAGAACGCACTGCCCGGAAGCCAACCATACCCTGCCACCCCAGCCTGGGTTGACTCGCCCTGGAATGACTCTGGGACTGTGACAGCCACTCCCCACCGGTGGCAGTCACTCTGGAGGCCTCCTATGATGGAACCACTTTCACTGGTTGTTCAGTATGTTCTGTTAGAAAAAACTGTTTGTTCTCAAAGATATATTGGTCTTTTTAGAAATATCTCTGGTGTTGGCTAAGATGTTTATTACTCTAGACTCTCTTACAGGCAAGTGGTTCAAGTCCTCTCAAGACCCAGCTAAGGAAGTAAAAAGGCCTAAAGAAAGATGAAAGACAGACTCCCTGCCTCCCTCCCTCAAAGGAAATGCCTGGAAAACTTCTGACTGGACACGTTTAATGTCCTGTAGTTTGAGATGACGAATACAGATACACTCCACTGACTGATATTCTCCCCTTCTGCTTTGGTCAAGAAAAGAAAACTTTGAGAAATGGGTATTTTGGAAAAGGTACTATTAATCCCCTACCCTGTTCCAAATTTAGTCTCTTAGCTAAAAGAGAGAGAACTGACACAGGATATATGTCACTGCCTGCAGCATGAGAGAAGATGTGAAGTTTGGGGAGGGTGGCTTTAATTCAAAGTGAAACCTCAATGCTTTCAAGGAATTTGATGCCATATTAAGGAGTTCGGAACAGATGCAAGTCTGAAGTCATAGGAGATTAGGAGTCCCCACCCGCATGCCTGCCCTTGGAGCCACGGGCTGAGCCTGATGCTTTCTGTTCTTTCCAACCTACGGAGCTCCACATGGAGGCTGGATGAGCTGGGGACGAAAACCCTCAGGACAGAACAGACGTCCTCAGAACAGCCTGTTCTCCAGGCCAAAGAAACAGACGCACTCAGTCTGGGAGGGAGGCCTGGGCATGGCCTGGCAAAGACCAGGCAGGCTCAGTGTCTGGGGCCCCGAGCCCCATGCTTCCTTGGAATTCTTTCATGGCTCCCTGGAGACTTGACTAGCAGAATGGGAAATGCTGAGTCTAAAGGAAGGGGCTCCGATGGCACCAGTTCCAGGATTTTCTCTTCAGCAAATGTTCTCACTCCTGGGAAAACGGAGGATCTCATCTCTCCTGCTTCTCTGGGGTAACTGCGCTGGCAGCCTCTGCGTGCCTGTTTGTCTGAAGATGGCCTGTGACTGTGCCTAACCCCACCTGGGCCTCCCTTCACTCGCACCTCAGCAGCCACCTGCAGCTTTCAGAGAACGGCGGGGCTGCAAGGGCCCCCAGGTTACCTACCTGGGTAATCCGGGCCCTTCGGGATTAGGCAAGGCACTTTGCTTACCAAGAATACCCAGCTGGCCAGTGACAGAGCCAAAAGGAGATTCTAAAAGGTCTCTGAACCCTCACTCCAGGGGCCTGTTATTTTCCCAGCTATCAGGCTGAATAAGATCAAGAATGCATCTTGCTTAAGCCCAAGCCAAGCATTACGATGAGAAATCTCCTGCCCTTAAAAATCATGCAAGTTCCAAGCTCAGATAGTATTGGGGGATTACTGGGTATCTGGGATTCTCTCTGCTTTGTTTCTCTCCTTTAAAGATATGCAGAGTGGCCTGTTTTTCTTGTGTTGGACAAGTCGCATGAAGGACTTCATCTGGGTCCAGCTGTTCTCTCCTGCCCGAGAGGCCCCTCCCTCACCCTTCCGAGGCTGAGGCTGGAGGCCCACTCATGGGCAGAGGCCCTCTGTGCATCACAAATTCTGCACTGCCTTTTAACATATAATAATAATAATAAGCCTTCAAAATAGCTAAACATCACTCATTTAAAGTAACTGAAGGAAAGGCTAATTTTTTTAAATGAATTTATGTATTTATGTTTTTATTTTTGGCTGTGTTGGGTCTTCGTTGCTGTGCGCGGACTTCCCATTGCGGTAGCTTCTCTTGTTGCGGAGCATGGGCTCTAGGCACGTGGGCTTCAGTAGTTGTGGCGTGTGGGCTCAGTAGTTGTGGCCCGTGGGCTCTAGAGCACAGGCTCAGTAGTTGTGGCACACGGGCTTAGTTGCTCCGCAGCATGTGGGATCTTCCCGGACCAGGGCTCGAACCTGTGTTCCCTGCGTTGGTAGGTGGGTTCTTAACCACTGCACCACCAGGGAAGCCCAGGGAAAGGCTAATTTTTATCATCATTTAAAAAAATAGGAGTCATAGACTATCTGAAAAGAAAGGGGTACTTTAAAAAACATACAAGAAGAGACGTTTACCGCTGATTAGTAGAAGTTGTGCTAAACTGGCCTTATTTAGCTGGCTTACAAACGGGTGCTTCCAAAGTGCTTGAAACTGTCTGGAGTAGGCCAAACAATTCCTGTTTCATCTCATTTACATTTTACATCTACTTAATCAACCCTGATCAGATAATACACAGATGTCCCTAGAGACATGCAGGTAAACCTGGGCTTAATCCAGATTTACTTTGGACTGATTCTAAATCCATAGGCTCTGAATGAATGTGGATTTGCTGTATCCATCAACGTGAGTCCTCATTTTATTGAGCAATTCTATTCTTAGCTCTCCAAGGGGGAAGCAGACAGAAAGCCCTTCCCCTCCATTCCATTCCCCTCCCAGGACGGCATTTAACATGCTGCTCCTGCCAGCTGGCGGACAGCCACGCCAATGGCCCTGTCAGCACTGGCCGAGGAGAATGAGAAACTCAACCATAAAAGGCCACAACTGCAGCCCGTGTGGTGGTGATGGGGGAGGGGAGCGGGTGGCACCATGGGGAGCATGGGGGCAGGGGGCCCTGGTCGCAGAAAAGCAGTTCCATGGACTTGACCCTAAAGTTCCCCCAGCAGGAGCAGATGAGAGAGAACACCAAGGAAAACTGGAAACCGCTGCCAGCTGACACGTGGGGGTGTGGCACCAAATCAATACTTCAGGTTCCGGTCTAAGTGGAAAGGCGAACTGGATCACTAGCACCAATCCCCCGCCCGCAAAGTGGTCCTGACTCCAGGAGGAGACAATTAAAATAAGCATCCGGAGTCACCACAGAGAGAGCGAGGGGGTCAAGGGTCTCTCCTGTCTTTTATAGAGGAGAAACCTGTTCCCTGAGCCTCTGGTCCACTGGCCTTCCCAGAGATAAAACTCCTGACCTAAGGAAACTGAAGAAAGGGGATCAGATCAAAGAACACCAGGTGAAATCCAAAAATGGGTAGAAGACCTAAATAGACATTTCTCCAAAGAAGATGTACAGATTGCCAACACACACATGAAAGGATGCTCAACATCATTAATCATTAGAGAAATGCAAATCAAAACTACAATGAGATATCATCTCACACCGGTCAGAATGGCCATCATCAAAAAATCTACAAACAACAAATGCTGGAGAGGGTGTGGAGAAAAGGGACCCCTCTTGCACTGTTGGTGGGAATGTAAATTGATACAGCTACTATGGAGAACAGTATGGAGGTTCCTTAAAAAACTAAACGTAGGGCTTCCCTGGTGGCACAGTGGTTGAGAATCTGCCTGCCAATGAGGGGGACACGGGTTCGAGCCCCGGTCTGGGAAGATCCCACATGCTGCGGAGCGACTAGGCCCGTGAGCCACAATTGCTAAGCCTGCGCGTCTGGAGCCTGTGCTCCGCAACAAGAGAGGCCGCGATAGTGAGAGGCCTGCGCACCGCGATGAAGAGTGGCCCCCACTTGCCGCAACTAGAGAAAGCCCTCGCACAGAAACGAAGACCCAACACAGCCATAAATAAATAAAATTAAAACAAAAAACAAAACTAAAAATAGAACTACCATACGACCCAGCAATCCCACTACTGGGCATATACCTTGAGAAAACCATAATTCAAAAAGAGTCATGTACCACAATGTTCACTGCAGCTCTATTTACAATAGCCAGGACATGGAAGCAACCTAAGTGTCCATTGACAGATGAATGGATAAAGAAGATGTGGCACATATATACAATGGAATATTACTCAGCCATAAAAAGAAATGAAATTGAGTTATTTGTGGTGAGGTGGATGGACCTAGAGTCTGTCATACAGAGTGAAGTAAGTCAGAAAGAGAAAAACAAATACCGTATGCTAACACATATTTATGGAATCTAAAAAAAAAAAAAAAAAGGCCATGCATGAAGAACCTAGAGGCAGGACAGGAATAAAGACACAGACCTACTAGAGAATGGACTTGAGGACACGGGGAGGGGGAAGGGTAAGCTGAGACAAAGTGAGAGAGTGGCATGGACATATATACACTACCAAATGTAAAACCGATGATGGCTAGTGGGAAGCAGCTGCATAGCACAGGGAGATCAGCTCGGTGCTTTGTGACCACCTAGGGGGGTGGGATAGGGAGGGTGGGAGGGAGACGCAAGAGGGAAGAGATTTGGGGACATATGTATATGTATATGTGTAGCTGATTCACTTTGTTATACAGCAGAAACTAACACACCATTGTAAAGCAATTATACTCCAATAAAGATGTTAAAAAAAAAGAAAAGAACACCAGGTGAACGGCTTTCGTGTGCACCACGTATGAAGGCCCACAAGTGCTCTAGGCCCAGCCTGCTATCCATCTGCTGCTCATTCGCTGTCCTGAACGCCTGCCACATTGGGGGGCAGTGGGCTGAGCATGACGGACAGTGGGAGGCCAGTTAGGAAGCTAGTTTGATATTTCAGGAGAGAGTTGACCAGGGCATGAAAAACACAGGGATTGAGATGGAGAGGAAAAAGTGACCTTGACAATCAGTCTGGAGACAGACTGTGAACTCAATCCTGGGATGTAGGAGATAAGAAAAAGGGAGTGGATCGGGGATTAGGAGGGCAAGGTGACCTCAGAATGGTAGTCCCAGAAGACTAATGGGTCCTGGGGGTGAGGCTATAGGGAGTTGAAGATTGTTGCCAGGGAGGTGAAGAAGGAGACTCAGAGGAGAGACTGGCTCTTTCAGAGGGTTTGGTCGTGAAGAGAGAGCAGGAGAAAGATGCTAGGGTGGCCAGAGTGAGATGAGATACTGCAGGAGTTATGCGTGCCTGTGCGCATGGCGAAGATGGGAGAGTCCTGGCAACATTTATGGGAGAAATTGGGGAGAAGTTGAAGAGAATGGGGGTGGGGGGTGTTGGAGCCCTCAAGAGCCTGGGGTCCGGAGCACAGGAGAAAGGTGGGAAACACCCAGAGCCTGGAGGGTGGAGTCAGCACGGGGACAGATAGACGCCTGCAGGTGTGGGACCACCAAGCTAAGTAACTTCATGCCTGATGCCTCCTATTTCTCAGAGAGGCCTGCAGGGTAGGGGGGGTCTTGAGGAATGGCTATCTCAGGGTGTGGGAGAGGGCACTGACCAGCACTGATGCCTTGGCTGAGCCTAGACATTGACAGAGCCCAGCACTGAGGCTGCAGATGGATGTGGTCTCTCTGCCGTGCCCCAAACTTAGGCAGAGCGGCAGTGAAGTTGAAAGGCAGCACTGATTCAAGGTGAGGGTTTGCAAGGGGACTGGGGTTGGGGGCAGGCAGTGGACCAGGGGGAGAAGGGGTCACAGGGGCTAGCTGGAGAGAGCTGGAGTGGTAGAGCTCAGAGTCTGGCTAGAAAGGGAAACCGGGAGGGGATTCATAGGAAGAGGAAAACGCTGTGTGTGCAAGGTCTGGGATTCTCAACAAGCATGAAGGGCAGCAACAGTGTGAGAGCAGGGAGTGGGAGAGCATGGAGAAACGGAGCCTGTGGGCAGAGGGAACGCGTGCTGAAGGAGTGGCCCCGGGAGATGAGGCCTGGAAGTCCATCATCCCGCCTTCCCTACGCCCCGTCCCCAGACTCACCCACAACGGTGAGGTTGACCTGGGCCTGCCTGCTGCCCAGCCTGTTCTCCACCAGCAGAGTGTAGCAGCCACAGTGCTCCTGGCGTGCAGCCCGGATGGTGAGCTTGCTGCCATTCTCACTGTTCTCCACCTTGATGTGCTCACTCTCCTGGATCTGGGACAGAGAGTGGGGCAGGCACTGGAGACTTGAGCCAGAAAGGAAGGGGGCTCCGACCCACACTCCTCGCCCCTGGGGATGTGGATACAGCTGCCCGAGCTGCGTGGGGCTGGTCTTGTCTGGACCCTGAGCTTCTCCCTAAGCAGGGAAGACCCCCTAAGGTCTGGACTCTGAGCTTCCCCCTCTCCTGCATCCAGAGCCAAGCTGCCCTGACAGGGTCCAGATCTGGGACAAGCAGGGAGGGTGCTGAGCAGGGTCTGGTGGTCGGGAGTGAGCTGTCACTCTCTGCTCCAGACCGGAAACGGGGTACAGTCCAGCCCCCTCCACTGCTCTGGGATGGGATGGTGGGAGAACACATTTGATCAAAGTCACTTACAAAGCCCACCCAGTGGGTTCTGACCTCTTCTGTGCTGTCAAATACCATAGTCACCAGCCAGATGTGGCTATTCAAATTTTAGTTGAGTGGCAAATAATCCAAATGTCCATCAACGGATGAACAGATAAACAAAATGTGGTACATCCAGAAAATGGAATATTATTTGGCCATGAAAAAGGAATAAAATATTGGTTCATGGTACATCATGGATGTGCCCTGAAAACATAACGCTAAGTGAAAAAACCCAGACACAAAAGAACACATATTGTATGATTCCATTTATATGAAATGCCCAGAATAGGCAAATCCAAAGAGACAGAAAGCAGGTTAGAGATTGCCAGGGTCTGGGGGAAGGGGAGAAATGACTACTAATGGGTCTGGGGTTTCTTTTCGAGGTGATAAAAATGTTCTGGTTGCCCAACCTTGTGAATATATGTACACTTTAAAAGGATGAATTTTATGGTGTGTGAATTATATCTCAACAAAGCTATTATAACAATTTTTAATTAATTGAAGTGTAAAATTCAGTTCCTCAGTTGCACTAGTCACACTTCACGTGTTCAATAGCCACATATGGTTAGTGGCTACTCTACTGGATAACAGACATAGTACAATTACATCACTACAGAAAGTTCTGTTGGATGGAGCCGGGACTTGGCTAAATGTCTCTGAAGAGGGTTGAGATTCCATCTTACTTCAGACACCACTAGCCCAGACAAAACCCAAGCAAACATGCTTTGGGATAAGGCCAGCTTCTCTTCTTCATCTTTTGAGTCCAACCCTTCCTTCTTCCCCAGTACTAGCCTCCCACCTCTGGGCCTCAGGACAATTTGAATGGGTTGGAAATAGAGCAACAGAGGGCTCAGAAGAAGTCATCACACCTTCTGTAGAGTTCCTGATCCAGGGCCAGCCTGAGATCTGGGGCCCCTTCTGATCAGGCACATGGGCACACACTACCAACATGCGATCAGAAAAATGGCCAGGCTCCCCAAGTTTCTCTAAAAGGAACTGGTTGTTTGGAAATTCAAACATTTCCCCGTAGGACTGTTGTTATAAATGGAAGTTAGATTTCTGGGTCAGTAAGCCAAAATTCTGTTTAACGTACAATTTATCTACTCAAATACTCAGGTGCACTTTTATCTCTCCAGCACATGGTAAGTTTAAGTGGTTGCCACAGATAGGGTTCAGTGAGCTGGCACAGAATCACAGAAAGCTCAAGAGTCTGAGAGGTCATTTAGGTCCCTGGTTCGATTTTCCTGACTCCGAGTAGAATTCTAGACAGAGATACCAAAATCAGGTGAGGGCCATAGGTGGTTTCTGTTTTTTCCCTTCATACTCTTCTCTATCACACAAATTGTCTATAAAACAGGCATTCTTGCTAGATGTAGAAGAAAAGGTCATTAAGAGCTCAGATGTGGTGGGTGGGTGACAGGGGTGTGAGAGGCTCTCCCACTTCTCAGGCCCCTGTGATGAAGAGTGACGCTGCCCTTCGTCACAGCATTTCTCATCCCTTTCGGCCCAGAACTGCTCTGCAACTTGTGCGGGTTGTTCTCGGGCCACTGCCCTCTGTTACTGACCTGCTTTCGGAACTTCATCCAGGTGCAGGTGATGGGCTGCGCGCCGGTCACTTTACCAAACAGCTCCACAGGCTCTCCTGCGCGCACCTTTTGGTCCTCAGGAAACTGGATGATCTGCGGGGGCACGGCTGGGGGAGGACAAGGGAGAGAGTGAGCTCCGAGGAGGAGGGAGCCTCAGACAGTCTAATCTCATTCGACGCTGCCAGCCACATTGGTCTGTTGCTCCTCTCTCACCTTCCGGAACCTTCAGGGTAAGACGGAGCAATGACCACTGCTTCAGACACCTGGGCTGACGGACCTGCTAGGTTTGTTGGTCTCTTGATCCTGATTCCCTCAGAAGTGACCCACACAATTTACAAGGCATGATTCTCCGTTTGTTGGTTGTTCTGGAATTTGTGCCTTACCCTAATTTTTTGAATCTGTGACCTTACTCCTTTATTAATTACAGAGCATCTTGCCTTCTAACCTCCAGGTCACCCTGGCTGACAGGCTCAGTATGGTTCAAATCCTCAAATGTCTTTTCATGGAAAACAGACAGGGCTTCCTATAACAGGGACATACAGAGCAGAGCATGAGAATAGCACAAAGTGGATTATCTCCGTAAGGGACAGACTGGAGGACACAGAGGTAAGCAGGATTTCACAGAAGGGATGGGAAAGTATCGTGTGATGCTGTCCATACCAGGGAAGCAGGAGAAAAGGCAAGTAGTGGAAGAGGGTGGGGGACCAAGGTGAACAGAGACTCTTGGAAAAATTCAGCCTGAATAATGCACAGCTTGAATCGGGGAGCAGGGTGGGACCACATCCCCAGTGGTCAGTCTAGCAGAGCAAAGGGTAAACCCCTCATGGCAGATGACTCCCTTGCCCACAAATGTTGCTGTGACCAATTACCTGCCTTCGGAGGTGTCTTGGGGGCAGGTTTCTTTTTCACAGTTGCATCACCTGAAACAAAGAAGTTCACAGGTTATTTCCTGTTATTTTTTTTTTACAAGGCTCCTGAATCCTAGGAGGGCATAGTCTTATCCACTGGCCCCTCATCCAGATAGAGCCTTCCCTTGAATATGTCTTTCTGGAGACCTTGCAGTCTCACATGGACAACCTCATGAGCGAATGAGTATCACTTCTCAACAGGGCCTCTGGAGGGGTCCCTGGAGCCTCCAGGGAGATAAAAACTCTGAAAAATGCTTAAGCTTCCATTGTCCATTTCAATGACAATAACCCCAAACTCACTAACTCTTCTCTTACCCTAACTTTCAGGAAACTCATAAGGGAAATTATGTCAGATAAACTGACTAAATTTAGTCCTTGGTGTGGATCCAAGGGTCTCAGGCTTCCTTTGGGTCACAGACTGTGGACTGTGGCTTTTATTTTTTTTAATGTTTGTTGAATGGATCAATGAGTGAACAAACAAATGAATGAACCAACCAATGCTCTCCTTCATTCTTACCCCCCCATTCTCCAAATAACGCACATAAGAAAAATGACCCAAACAGACCAGTTTTGCCACACAAACCTATTCATTTGTCTAAATAGCAATATGGTGAATATGTAAAAATATCCTCAGCTATCTTCATAGCTTATTTTCATATTTCTTTCAGGTCTTTGTTCAAAAGTCATCTAACATACTTATCCAAATGAAATGAAAACCTACATGCACACAAACACCTGTATATGAATGTTTGTAGTGGGTTTATTTGTGATTGCCAAAAACTAGAAGTTATCCAAATGTCCTTCAACTGGAGAATGAATGAACTGTGGTACATTCATACAAGGAAATACCACTCATCAATAAAAAGGAACAAACTTCTGATATACACAACATGAATGAATCTCAATGATTCATCTTTCTCTTCTGCTAAAAGAAGCCAGATTCAAAGGCTGTGTCCTGTATAATTCTATTTGTAGGACATTTTAGAAAAGGCAAAACTGTAGGGACAGAGAAAAGGTGGGTGGGGAGGGGTTGACTACTAAGGGGCATAGGGCATATTTTAAGGTGTAGAAACCATATCTTGGTCGTGGTGGTAGTTACAGGACTATACGCATTTGTCAAGAACTGTGCAATAGAATGGGTGAATTTTACTGTATGTAAATTATAATATGAAAAATGGGAAAGAGTTGCTTAACCAATGAGATCCTCCCTAACCACACTATATCAAATAGCTGTGGTTTTATAATAGATTGTCCTTGTTTTTAGGAAATATATACTGAAGTATTGAGGATAGAGGATACCACATGTGCAACTTACTTTCAAACTGTTCATAAAAAATAATGTGTATGTAGGTATGTATGTATACGTGTATATGTGTTTGTGAAGAGGTAGAAGGAAAGAGAGGTTGACAAATAGAGGAAGAGAAGGAGAGAGAACATATGATAAAGCAAAAATGATAAAACATTAATATTTGAAGAATGTGAATGAAGGGTATACAAGAAATATTTGTACTATTTTTGCAACTTTTCCATAGTTCTGAAATTACTTCAAAATAAAAGTTAAACAGAAAGTTAAACAATGTTTTATCCAGCCAACATGATGTAGTTGTTCAAATGAGGGAGAAAGAGAAAGCAGCGTCTGTTGAGGAGATGGCTGGGAGGTGGGACACAGGGTGGACCTGAGGACTCGAGATGATCTGACCTGGAGAGAAGAGCCCCATTGATCAGGAACAGAGTGACTCAGAGTAGAGAGTCAGGGTGATGTTTGGTGGAGGGTGGCTGGAGCACAGGGCTGGTTTCAGAGAGCAGTGGCGTGAAGATGGTGTGACAATTTAAAGAAAATTAAAAATTCAGTTCCTCGGTCACACTAGTCGCATTTCAAGTGCTCATAGCCATGCATGTTTAGTGGCTTCCATATTGTGCAGACAGAGAGCACTGCTATCATCACAGAAAGTTCTATTGGACAGTGCTGGTCTAGAATGTCAAGTTTGAGAGTTAGGTCTCTGTCCTGAGTAACAGGGAGTCCTGACACAAACAGCAGTCCAACTGGGCTAGAGGACCCCTGGAGGTCTTTCCAGTTCCAGGGCACAAGAATATCCAATTAGGAGGCTATTGCCATACTCTTAGGAGAAACACATCAAGGTCCAGCCTTGGCAAAGGCAGCAGAAAAGAAAATACCAATAAGAGATGGAAGAAAAGTTAAAAGAATTTAGGGGCTAAACAAGAGGGAGGAACAAAGATTTCTCAGGGACTTCTTGCTTGAATAAATGGGAAAAATTTTATCGATGGAACGTGGAATCTAGGAGTGAAAGACGAGGAGTTTGGCTTGGCTCAAGAAAATGTGGTCGATGAAAGAGTTTAATCTGTGTATTGGCTAGAAGCCCAGGATCAGAATTCTAGAGATAGTTGGTGGAAGCTGAACGAGAAAGATTTCGGGATCCAACATGCAATCATTAATGGAAACTGTGAGGATGGGTCAGTTCTTTGGGGAAAAGAGTACAGTGAAAGATGAGAAGGGGCCAGGGTCTGATCTGAGGTGATGTTCGCAGGGAGCAGCTGGGATGAAGGAGAGCGGCTGTGGAAGGACTGTCCCTGAAACCCAGGGTGGAGGAGGGTGGGCACCGGGAAGATACGACCAGCATCAGGTGATGGGTGGTATTTGAGAGGGCAGGTTCTGTGGGATGGTGGGGTCAGAAGTTGCTCTAGAGTAGATTCTCAAGGAAACAGCTAGGGAGTCAACTAATCCATCAAGAATTCCAGAGGTGAAAGGGATAAAGAGAAGCAGGGTGAAGAAGAGGAAATGTCAAGCTAACGTTTCTTCCAAGGTGAGAGAGAAGAGAACAGGTGTGAAAGCAGAAGGCTAGGACTAGGTGGAGAGGGAGAGCCCAGAGATGCTGGCAGGGAAGAGCCTGGGAAAGCCAGATCCCTCGGGAGTGGGTACTGGATGGGACACGGAACCCTCAGAAATAGCTGAGCCACAAAGCCCCCTGCTCCTCTGCACCCAGGGCAGCTGGAAGGGAGACGGCACAACTGGAAGAGAGCAGCCCTCGAGGGAAGGAAAGAGGGGCTCCTACCAGAGCCGGGATCTGACCTCCTGGGAGAGGGAAAGCCATCTCTTCAGAGCAACTGTGTGGAGGGCTGTTGTTATGGGCTGAGTGGTGTCCCCCGCAGTTCATATGTTGAAGCCCTAGCCCCCAATACCTCAGAATATGACTATATTTGGAGACAGGAACTTTAAAGAGGTGATTAAATTAAAAGGAGGCTGTTAGGGTGGGCCCTAATCCAAACCGACTGGTGTCCTTATAAGAACAGGAAATTTGGGCACACGGAGAGACACCAGGGATGCACACGCAGAAAAAGGGCCGTGTGAGGCAAGAAGCCCACCACCTGCAGGCCAAGGAGAGAGGCCTCAGGAGAAACCAAACCTGCCGACACCTGATCTCGGACTTCCAGCCTCCAGAACCGTGAGACAATACGTGTCTGATGTTTAGGTCACCCGGTCTGCGGTACTTTGTTATGGCAGCCCTAGCACACTGCAGCTGTGGATGAGCTCTGGGGCCAGGGAAGGAGGGTGCCAGCCCCTGGAGTCGTGGGCTAGGAGTTAATCAGGAGGCAAGCAAGGGCACAAAGTGGAAGCAGATGACTCCAAAGTGCCCCCCTATACTATTCTTGGGGGTTCTGGGTAAACCTACCTGGCCAGAAGTAGAGCCTGAACTAATAGCAATATTTCTATGTTACAGTTAAATAAGATTGAAGGCCAAAGTTTTATGGTAGTTCTACAAATTTCGAGCATCTCCTGTTTGAATTGGTTAGCATTTGAAACTGGTTTGGTTCCTATCAGTGACAACTATTTGAAACGTTAACAATGTTCTGTATCCTATTCTATACATATTTTATAGGACCGTCTGCTGAAGTCCATTAATTGCATTCTGGGCTTAGGAGAACATATTTAATGGATTAGAAAGCAGAGTCACTGGATTCTAAACCTGGTTTCTCGTAGAGAGCTAGACTCTGCAAGTTGAGTTTCTAACCCATGATGTCATCATCCTTTTTCTCATTGGGTTCTTACCCCAACCAAACACAAGCAGGGCACTTCACGTTGTTTCCATTTCATGAAAAAGGAGATGGATTTGAATAAAAGTCAGATGACTTGCTGGGTTTATAAAACGACATGTGGCCAAGTTAGAAACAGGACTTAACCCTCTTGCTGCCCAGAGTATGGCTGCTTTCCTCCTGTTTCCTCTTGACTCCACCTGACACTCTGCCCCATCCTCAAATCAGGTCCTTGAAACCTTTCTCTGTCCTTTTACAGAAATGCAGTGGGCGTAGGCTCTGGCACTGGACTTGGGTTTGAATACCGCCCTGTTACTTCCCAAGCTGTGTGACTTAGAGCCTGTTATTTAACCTCTTGGAGCTTCAGTTTCCTCATTCAAAGAATGTGGGAAGAATAAATAAAATTTGTTGTAAAGAATTAAGGTACATTGTAAAGAAGGTATAGCAATAAAGTGCAAGCTCTAACACCAGCCCTACCACCCATTCACCTTTCTTCCCAAACACATCCCCAGAGGACTGCTCTGTACTTTCCTTCACCTGTTTAGTCTCCACACTGTTGGTCAGGTCAGCTTTATACCTACACGAGGTCGCTCATGCTGCACCTGAAGCTCCTTCCCCAGTTCAGGTCCTCAGTAGAGGGAAAATTCTTGCTGGTCCAGATGCCCAAGCTCTCAGTACTTCTTGGGCCACTAACTAGTTTCTTTTCCTCTGGATGCACCCTTCTTATCTTACTATTGCTGTCAGCCCTTTGTCCCTCGCCCCCTTCTCCAGCACCGCAAACTTTCTGTGCTAGCCATTGTCAGAGAGGAGTATCACAGAAGGAAAATAAAATCCAACCATCTTTGCAAACCCCAGACACAGGGTGAGGCAAGGAGGGCAGAGTGTCCTCGCTCTCCTTGCCACTGGGTCTGTCCTCTCCCAGACAGTCAGCCCTAGGTGGCACACCCCTCCTGGTACAGCACTGCTCCCCAAACTCTAACTCCACAAACTTCTCTGAGTTCCTTTTTTATATCCCTCTTTCTGCTGCCCTCATTTTTCCTGGAGCCCAGACCTCTCTCCTGGGCCCACCCATACATCCCACTACCTGACACCATCTCCCTAGGCACATACCGCAAACCCGACACATCCAAAACCAAATCCAGTTCTTCTTCCCATGCTGCTGTTCATCCCCATTTCTCCCAAGGCCCCCTCCCTGCCCATATCCGGTCACGAACTGACATCTTTCAATTCCATCAGCAAGACAACCTCCTTGGTCCCACTTCCACATCCCCGCTGTCACCATTCTAGTCCTAACTGTACCACCTCCTAGACCTCTGGTCCCCTGTCCCCACACTAACAGGTCCATCACTCAGTGGCCAAAATGGTCTTTCTCAAACGCAAGTCTGATGTCACTCCACTGTTGAAACCTCTCCAGTGGCTGCCCACTGCCTCTTAGGATCAAGTCCAACTCACCAGACAAGGGCCTTCAAGATTTGTCCCCGACTTTCATCCCCAGCCTTCTTTCTAACTCTTGGGGAACACCCTCACCCATGCCCTGTATGCTTAGTGTCAGTGGTTCTCAAAATCTAGCATGCATGACGATCACCCGGGAGACTTGCTGAAAACACGGACTCCTGACCTTCCTGGGGTGTGGATGTTGCTGGTTCCTGTGCCAGCTTCTGGGGGGCACTGCTCTGTACTCTACACTGAAGGCCTTTCAGCTTCTGCAATGCCAGGGTTTTGTTGTCAACTCTTTGCTGACTCTTGCACATTCTGGGACAGGTCTCAGCTCACGCATCACTGCTGCCAGGTTGGGTTCCATGCCCCTCCAAGGCAGTTCAATCAGCAGTCATCACAAGGCACTGCAATTGCAGAAACCTGCCCCCAACATGCATATACCCCAGCAAGCTCCCTGGGGACAGGAACAGGGCCCATCCTGTTCATTTTCTGTATCCCCAGTGCGTAGCTCAGTACCTGGCACAGGCTAGAAAACCGCTCTTAAAGGAATGAATGGAACCCCCGAGGATCTCTGTTAACATGGGAATTCCCGAGAACACTCCAACCCACCCCTGGGCTCTGATGCTCAGAGATAAAGCCCATTGGCTTGAATCCATGTGCAACTTTCCACAAAAAGGAGAAGGTCCCTTGCTCTGTTACCAATTAGATCAAAGCTGCCAGGTGCTGGGCCTTCCACCCCAGACAGGGGACTGAGGCTGGAAGAAGTGAAGCAGCCCAATAAAAACATCACAAATCAAAGCACTGAATTTAGAAGGTTCCTGGGAAACATGGGGCTGGGCTGGGAAGGCTGGCCTCCAATTGTCTGGGTAATCCATCTTCTGCTTTTGCCCCAGCCTGCCCCCACCCACCTAGTCCTGGCCTCATGAACCTTCCTCTGCCCTGGAAGGGCAGAGGTCGGCACCCCACAGATGTTTCCAGACTGCTCAATCTGAAGACACATGAGTCCCTCTCTCCAGTGATCTCCGGAAAGATCAGAGCCAGCAATTGGTAGATATTTACAGAGCCTGAAGGCGGGTCTTACAGCTTCAAAAGGGCCTGAGATAATGGAAAGCCAAAGGGAATTGGGGAGGTGGCATGAACAGCCCAGGGTACAGGGAGGTCCCTGGATCTCTGCCTCTCTGGGGACATTTCCTTTTTTAGGTAGCTAGCTAAAAATAGACATCAAACCCTTCACAATTCCCAAAATCAGCATTAACTTTCTGCCACAAGCTCCTGAAGGGGATTCGGGTTGGGTGACGTGTGGAGGGAGAGCACCCACCCTGCAGGGCTGTGTCAGAACAGGAGGGTGGAGGTGAGGACCTGGGGATGGAAGGCTGAATCTCACTGTCCTGCACTGGGGGAGGCTCAGGGCTCCAGGGGACTTGAAAACCCCCCAACAATGTCCCTCTCCCTCCCCCCACACACATTAGGCCCTTTCCAACCCCTCCTTACAAACCTGTGGAAAAATATTAGTCATTTTCCCAGAATGAACATCTCTGGGCAAATTTCCTATACACAGCCCCTCATAGCAAAGGCTGTCACGTAAGAAGATTCCAGAGGAACACCGCTCCTCTTGTTACTGCAAACACCCAGCCCTGAGCCCCCAGGGCACAGAACATCAGGACAGCTGTGAAAGAGGCAGCCCAGCATGGCCAGGACAGCAGTGTCGGTGTTGCTTGATGGGCATCCTCCAGGCCCTCGCCTGGGAGGACCCATCCTGCCACTGAACTGGCTTGTGGGAGACAGTGGAAGAGCTGGGAAGGATCTGGAGGTGGCAGCCCAGGGGTGGAAGCACAGGTCCACATGCGTGGTGTGGTGGAGGGTGGCATGACCACCATCACTCTTCAGAGACCAGTATTTTGGTTGGGAGTAACCAGGAGTTGGTGCCAGCTTTCAAAGACATTCATGGAAATACCCCCACTTCTCTCCCAGGGTCCCACATCTTTCCCTGTCAAGCAAGTCTTGATGCCAAGTCTTAACCTCTCCAGCATTTCCTTCCAGCCCTCTGAATCCTGGAGAGAGTTTGATCAAAAGAAAGATTTGATCCTGGAGAAAATCTTCTGGATAACTGGACACTGCTTTTGATATCCAAAGATGCTTTCAAGGTGACTGACTTTTGGTTTCATAGAGAGACACATACAGGAGACCAAGGCAAAGATATCTAAGAGCATCGTAATCTGGGATAGTAGTCAGTGAGGTCAAAGTGACCGATATCAGAGGTGAAGCTCAAGGCCAAGGCCAGGCATGGAATATAAAGTGGTGTCCCACCTGCATCCTCCCCAGATCCCAGAAGCAGGGGAACTCATAAATACATTTGAAAAGTGAAATACTTGTTATATCCCTACTTCACACCAGGCACTGAAATTTCAGAGATGGAGGAGCACTGGTTCCTGTCCCCTAGTTGTAAAAGCACCTTGTGGATGTTCCTCTATCTCTTTTCTAAAAGACCGTCAGCTTTACGGACTGATAGGAGGAACCCCTGAGCCTGTTATCGCACCGGCAGTACCTCTCTGTATTTTCTCAAACCATCCTTCAGCCCCATCAATGCCTCTCTCACACAAAATTCCAGTCAGATCCCCTCCAGCTGGACACCCTGAGCCTGGACTCTATGCATATGGCCTCCTTCCCATCAGGATATCTCTGCTGCTGTGTGTTCATGCTTGCTGGAGCTTCCACCCTTCATGTACCAGATGATACAGAGGGTGTTGGCCAACCCCACCTGTGCTGTATCACTCCAAAGAAAAGCATTCTATTGAATGGCTTGATGTCAGAGCTGGAAAAGGCCTGGGGGGTCAGTCGGAGAAAGTCCCCATTTGACAGGTGCAGAGGGAGGAAGGGCTTTGACTAAGGCCACGTGTTCAATTAGAGGCAGAACCAAGACGTTCATTTCCTGCTCTCCAGCCCAGGGGCTGTTTGGCTATGCCCTGTGCCTGAGCACTGCCCCACCGGGCACAGTAAATGGGCATCTGGAGGTCCAACAAGGAAGGGTATTGCTGTCTACCCATGCCCCCCATCCCTGTCACAAGTGGAGGATACTTCTCCCCTGGGCCCATGCACGTCTCTCTTGTTCTCTCTCCAAAGGTGGGAGACGACCCACTCTGGGCTGGAGGAGTGCATAAAGTTTTCCAGGAGTGCTGAGACTGAATTCCCATCAAGATGGGGGAAAGCAGCCATAAAGGATAGTGGGACAATTGACAAAAATTGAATATGGGACCGTGGGTTAAACAGTATCGGTTCAATGTTAAATGTCCTGATTTTAATAATTGCATTGTAGTTATGTTCTTAGGAGATACACAGTAGATATTTAGAGGTCAAGGGCATGATGTCTCTATTTGTAAACGGTATATATATGTCTATATGATGAATGGTGAATATATATGAACAGATATAGTGTATATATAGTATATATACAGTGTATATAGATATATAGATATGAATATTTGATGAATGGTGTATATATATATATGAGTTTATACACAGAGAATGACAAAACAATGGAACAAAATGCAAATAATTGATGAACCTAAGTAAAGGGTGTATAAAAGTTTCTTGTACTATTCGTGCACCTTTTCCATAAATTTGAAATTATATCAAAATAAAGTTAGAAAAAAATTCCCATTGAGAGGCATGCAGCAAAGACCCTGACAGGTCTCAAGATCCAGGGAAGCAGGGAAGCATGCCGGCTGTCACCCTCTTCTCCCCCCAGCTCTGATGGCAGTCAGACCTCTGTCCCCGCTGGTGGACAGCGTCCACTGTGTGGGCAGCACAAGGGATGGCCCTGAGACTATGGAAGGCACGGGGTGGCGTGGGAGGAACGGAGATCAGGGTTGCCCTCACAGTGCCCACATGTAACTAGCTGTGAGCTGTGAGACTCTGGGCAAGACAGTTTAGTTCTCTAAGACTCAGATTTGCTCATCTGTAAAATGGGAACAACTATTTGTAGCTCAGTTGAATAAGACTTGCCTGAAGTGACATAGATTGAGTGGCTAAGATGATGCCTGTTGCATGGGTGCTCAAAAAACTCTTGTTTTGGGGCTTCCCTGGTGGCACAGTGGTTGGGAATCTGCCTGCTAATGCAGGGGACACGGGTTTGAGCCCTGGTCTGGGAGGATCCCACATGCCGCGGAGCAACTAGGCCCGTGAGCCACAACTACTGAGCCTGCGCATCTGGAGCCTGTGCTCTGCAACAAGAGAGGCTACGATAGTGAGAGGCCCGCGCACCGCGATGAAGAGTGGCCCCCGCTTGCCGCAACTAGAGAAAGCCCTCACACAGAAACGAAGACCCAATACAGCCAAAAATAAATATAAAAATAAATAAATAAATAAAAGATTACTATTAAAAACAAAAACAAAAACTCTTGTTTTGTGCGATGGGCAGGTGACTGAATCGGGGGCCCTCACGATAGTACCTGCGCATTCCTCCCCCCAGTCTCCCCTCACAAGAGGAGTGTTACAGTTCCTCCTCAACCAAACCACATTCCTCTCCTCTTTCATAACCTGGCCTAGCGTTTCCCTCATCCCAAAATCTTCCCAGACGACGCCCTCCTCACTTCTGTACTTGTGAGTTGGTGTCTGGCAGGTTAACTTGTACTCTCGTCAGTTTTCTCTCATCCGGCCCCTTGGGTTTGGGCAAATCAGCTTGGCTTTTCCCTCAAGCTCCCCAGAGCTAGGCAGCAGCGGTGCCCCCAGGGGCTCTCAGGCCAGTGTGGACAAGCACCGTCCACGTTCACACCTGACAGCTCCCTCACAGGACCGAACATCCGAGCTGGGGAGGGGAGGGCATGCAGACAGGGATCTGGCCACCATCTATTTGACAAGGAAACCACTCAGCCTTCCCTCGGTCACTGGAGGAAAGATGGATTCCCTGGTTAGATTAGGTACTTCCCAGCCCTTGATGAAAATGAACACACATACACAGCCAGACCACTCAGCAACGTGAGAATCTGGGCTTTCTCATGGAAACAGAGATGTCTGGGACTGGGGACGGCAATGCTAAGAGAAAAAGGCAAGTTGCAGAGGTGTACAGACGGCATAATTCCATTTCTGTGAGAAAAAAATCCAACTGAAATATTTACATGTGTATATGTGAATATTCAGAAAAAAGTAATTGTGAATATATTTGAGGAGGTGAGTGAAATTAGGGGTAGGATGAAAGAGGGCTTTCACATTGTACTTGGTAAACTTCTGTACTAGTTAAAATGTTTAAACAAGAAGGCATGCATATTTAACTTATGTAATTGATAAATCATATAAATTATCCCCCAAAGTGAGAAAAGAACTGGGGGTGCAGGCCTAAAAGACACCCCCTTCATTCCCTATCTCTGGGCAGCTGCCTTCTCAGGAGCCTCCTGGGAAGGAAGCCCCACGGTGGTACACAGGCACCCAGGAAACTCTGCAGGTTTCTAAGGAAAAAATGCTGCTAATGCTCTCAGTGCCCCAGGGAGTGACAGGCTGGGATGATGGGGGGCAGGAGGCGTGGGCCAGCAGAGGGTTTCAACATGGCCATTACTATACATAGAGACACACACTTCCATTCTTTCGGGAGTAAGACATCTGTCTGTAACTCCAACGTGAAGGCTTTCTACACAGAGTGAAATTCCCCTTCAGCAGACAAGCAGTGTCAGCTGGAGTTGATGCAGTCACGAATGTGTTTGTTTGCCACGGAGATGAAGCGCTTTCAGCTGCCCCTCCCTCTGAGCAGCACCGCCCACTGAGCCCCTTTCTCTGCACCCTTCGGAGGGGAAAGAACCATGGCGTCCAGACTCCACCAGAGCATCTTGCTCTCTCCCTAAAGGCAGGTGATGGAAGTGCCCTGAGGACCTGGGCCGGGGGCCCGCGGTGGTTCCACATTTAATGGAGTTAGTAGAGGGGACCCGGTTCTGCTTCTCAAGACCAGCGGTGCAAGGGCACCGGGCTTCCCTCTGGACAGCTGGTTTCCAGCCTGGCTGACAGCACCTTGGAATGGCCCAGGAGCGTAAACATACATTGAAGCCAGGGTCCCACTGCCAGAGATTCTGATCTCTTTAGGCTGGGGTGCAGCAGGGAGCAGTGGTTTTAAATGCTCCCCAGGTGAATCTAACATGCAGCCAGGGTGGAGAGCCCCTGCCCTGGAAGTGCATGATGACAGCTTGGCTGGGGTTTTCCACAGCCTTCTCTTCTCCAGGGCAAAGAGCCCAGGTCCCGGGCCAGCTCACTGTCTCCAGTTTGTTTTTCTCTTTCACGGCTCTCCTCTGACCCCACCTCACTTCCCTCGGGATCTCACCGGAATAGATGTGCCAGAGCTGAGGACAGGAGGCTGCTGACCTCCCAGCTAGAACTCCAGGCACTCCTGCTTCTGCCCCCAGGAGAGAAGAACAATCGCATCAGACCCAGTTCACCATCACTTGGCGCTCTTATGAGATCCCATGTCTCTCCCGAGGACTTTTTCCCATAACTAAATAGAACACAGGCCCAAGAAATCCTTTCGGAAGATAAAATCATTAACCCATTCTCACTAGGTTTTTCTTAGAATTGTTTATGCATTGTCAACAACTTATTATTAAATGTCCACTTTTGATAATCGGAGGCTCCCAGTGGTTAAATATCCATGAGAAATTATCATTCCAATTTGGCTGCCCTGGTATGTGCATGAGGAACCCAAACTCCTCATTGGGAAGGTAAATAGGTTGCTTTGAAGAGATGAGAATAAAACTAAGTTACAGAACACTGCCTTGTAATGGAAAAAGAGAGGCAGCCTTTGAATGAATCTAGCTCACTTCCCTTTATTAGTGTGGGTAATTAAGAGTTTGTCTTGTCTTTTGCTCTTTTAAAACACAGAGAGTGTTGGGGGATGCCCAAGCAACCCCATATCTTTTGTTAAAATTGGAGTTTTCGAAGCATCCTTCTAATAAAATTAGACCAATAATTGATCAGTAGCGGAAGCCAGGGCTGCATTATGCCCTTTGTGGAGTCTAAGCACTTTTACCTTTGAAGGCTCCTTCCCTTCACTAAAGAAAAAAAAAATGTATATACTTACATACATACATACATAAATTATATTTTACAACTGCATTGGTATAAAGATGAATATATTAATGTTATGAATTAAAACATTTTCTTTGACCTAAAAGTTAAATTTTTCCCTAATTTTATAAGATATTGAAATATTTTTGTGGGCCTGTAAAAGCACTGTGGACCCTAGGCACAGTGCCTAAAAGCTTATAAGGGGTTCTGGGTGAAGCCAAGATCCAAAAAGAGGGAGAGAGTCAGGCAGAGTCATAGGAGAAGCCCCTTCCCTGCTTGGCTATTTAGACCACAGCTGCAAGTTTGTTCTAAGAGATGCTGGTAAGGCCTTTCTATGAGCAGGTCACGGCACTGGCATCCTGAAAGGTGCACCCCTAAGTTGGCCCAGCCGGAGGCCCACGGAACTTCAAAAGGAGGAAGGAGGATGAGACACAGACACATCACCGTGACCCTGGGAAGAGGACAGCCAACGGCAGAAGGGGGATGCTGAGTGCTATGGGGGCTCACAGGAGGGACGAGTTCCTTTCAGCTGGAGCGAAGACGAGCTCAGGGATGAGATGACTTTTCAGTGGGAGTCTGTCCCACAAGAGAGGTGCCAGAGCAAAGGCACGAAGGGAGGAACACAGGGGTGTCCGGTGCACACAGAGGAGCTCAGTTTGGCTTGAGGATGAAATAGGAGTAAGGAGCTGGGGGGCAGCGCTTGGAAAGAAAGGCTGAGGCTGGATGTCAGAATGTGTGCCCACACGTGGCAGGTGTGCCAGGATGGCAACGCGTGAGAGGTTCACTTGCACGGGACTGGTGGGCTCTGGGGACCGCTGGGCACTCCAACCAGGAGTGATCTGATCAGAGCCACTGTGTAAGAAGGTCTATGTGGCAGGAAAGACTCAACTGGGAGAGATTAGGAGAAGGTCTCCCAGGGTTGTTGGTGGGAAGCAGAAGGGGTCTGAGTGACGCTGCCAGAGGATTTGGTTCTGTAACACCACTCAGGCCTTGGAGAGGTGGGAGGGGAGAGAAAAGGCCAGTGGCTCGGTCACCGGGAGCTCACAGGGCGCCAGGGTGGTGGCAGGGGCCAGGGTCCGAGGAGCACAGGCAGGGAAGCGGCCGGCCCTCAGTCCCGGGTTTGCCTGGAAGAGCTGAACGAGTACTTACTCTCCGTTCCTAGCATGGAAGGAAGAGAGCTCTTTGGCCTCCGGGCTTTCATCTCCGGGGCCTTGGCGTTCTCACTGGTGGGGGCATCTGGAACAAAACAGGTAACGACAAACATGAGTAGGCAGCTGCCCAGGGAAGGAAGCAGAAGAGGCATCGCAATAAACATCCCACCTCAACGCCGACAGGTCCTCCCCGTCCCGGCTCCACTCTGAGGGCCCTCAGCGCCTGCTGGGCAGGCCAGGCACCTTCCTCTCAAGAGCACCAAAGGAGGAGTGTCCTCGCCACCCGGCCTTAGAAATCAGGTGCAGCGCACAGCTGCCCCGAAGACGGATGGACAAGCTATCCTGGGAGCGGGGTAGCGCTTTCGCCTCTGCTGCAGGCACGGGCCGCCAGAATCGCATCACTGGCAGGGCTGGGGGACAGTCAGAGCCCCTCTGCTCGCCAATGCCTATCTTTTCCCTTCACTGGGTCTTAACTCACTTGGGCTAAACATTCTGGATTTCCAAAAGCCCGCTCTGTGTAGAGAGGTCTCTTGAACGGAGGAAGCAAGGGATGGGTTGCTGCCCTGTTCTCATGGTCTGGAGGGGGCTTGCGGCCTGTTGTCTCTGACTCTTGTACCGAGGGACACTGACAGTCAGACCTCCGGGCCAGATGAAGGCCTCTGAGCAGGCGGCCGGCATGCCTCGTGGGCTCTGGACTGAGCCTTGGAGCCCTTGTGGGGGCTGCTGCACCCTCCCCAAAGCAGAGCCACTGGAACCCTGCGGCGGCAGCCTCTGGGCAGAGCTGAAATGCTGCCCGGGTGAGCGCACAACTCCGCGGGGCTGTCCTCCACTCCCCCTCTTCCCATTCATGCCCAGTGTGGAAGATGCCGGGGGAAACCCTCCCTTGTCAGGGCAGCAGGGTGACATAGCGCTGGGCTGGGTGGGAAAGGCCCTCACTGGGCCGAGAAGAGACTGGCCTCTAGCAAGCTGCCGGGACCGGGATAAGGAGCTGGCTGTACCGCTATCACTAGGCGCCAGCATTTTCCCCGCAAGGAACTCTCTTCAGGGACTACGCTGGGAGGGAGCCTCCCCCTCCGAGCCCCTTCCTGTGCATCCTTTTCCTGCTCCTGAAGAGGAAGCGCAGAGGGAGAAAGGAGGGGGTGGGACTTTCCAGCTGAGGCTTGGCCACATTCCTCAGGCCTGTCTGGGGAGGAAGGGCCATCTCCCTGTCCCCGCCTCCACGGTGGGGCAATCCCAGACTCTAACACGTGCTCTCGCCTAGACTGGGCTTCTGGGGCTTTGCAGGGTGGGCTCGGAAGCACAGAACTAGGGGCTGGGCGGGTACACTGCCCCGGCATGCAGACTCTTGGTGCTCCCGTCTGGATGCATTACTCCTTCTAGATGGCATTTGGATCCCTTTCCTGCTCCAGAATGTGGGTCTGTCCATATAAATTCCTCCAAACCAGTCAGGCTTCCTTCCCAACTCAAGGCCTGCCCACTCTCCATTAGCTGGGTAATCCAGGAACGGAGGCTCGGGCACAGCACACAGGTCTCCAAGACCGCGGGGACAGTTCCCCACTGCAGTCGGCCAAAAGCTGTACATGTGTAACTACAGGAACGATTAAACGTAATCCTTAAGTAGAACTTCCCAGCAGTATATTTCAGGGGATGGGGCTGAAGGAACGAAGCTGGAAGAAATTCCTTTGAGCAGTGCTTGATAACCCGGCCCCCTACCCTGCCTCCATTCCCCACTGTGTGTTACTCTTCTGCCACCTTTCGTAAGAGCAAAAGAGCCCCAGATGATGAGTCAGGGGTCCCTGCCATCCGTAGCTGACACAGCCTGTTTCTGTCTCCTCAGTGGGCCACCCACCCACCAGGTTCTGTGTGGACATGGGTGGAGGAGCAGGAAGTCCCATGGGGAGGGGATGATTTCATTTTTCTTACATTTGGTATTTTCCCCGGACATAGTGGTCATTCTCAGCTACAGAACAAACCTCAGTACGCATTTATCAACCTCTGGTTCTCAACCTTAGCTGCACATTAGAAGCACCTGTACCTAGGTATCTCACTCCCCAGATCCTGGTTTAATTGGTCTGGGTGGGGGGCTGGGAGTAAATAATATGCCGCCAGGTTGAAAACTCCTAGTCTCTCTCCTCAGAGGGTGTGTGTGTGTGTGCGTGCGCGTGTGTGCATGTGTGTCTGTGGGCGTGTGTGTGTGTGTGTGTGTGTGTGTGTGTGTGTGTGTGTGTGTGTGTGTGTAGAGGTGAGGGTGGGTCTCAGGGACTATTCCTGCCCATGCTTCCCTTGATATTTGCAGATCAGGCTGCCATAAACCAAGGTCATGGGGTGAGTCTATGGTTCCCTTGTCTGGGGCTCTCCCTTCTTCCCTTCCTTCAAGACCAGCACTTCTGACAGCACCAATGACAATTTAAAGAAAGGAACACTCAGAAATTTCTTTGTTTTCCCCCCTTTTAAGGAAGAGGAGGCGAGGACAGGGTGTGCACAGACAGTCCTCGCTTCCTTGGCATAAGTACTCGCTTTGCCGTCTTTTTCCCACTGAGTGCCGGGGCATAAGAGGAGGGAGACAAGGAAGGACCAAGATTTTTTTTTAATTGATGGGGAAACTGAGGCATAAGCAAGCAAAGGAGGAGAGGCCCAGTTTTCCTGGGCTCCTGAAAGAAAGGAGACAGGGACTGAGATTCCTTCTCTCCTCGTGGGGTCATGGTGGGCTTTGCTTCCAAGCATCATTAGAGTAGGGATGGAGAGAGGAGGGCTCTAGGTGCAGCTTTGTCATCAGCAATCCTGGGATCGTGGGCAAATAATTTCAGCTACCCCGGGTCTCTGTTTCCACATTTGTACAAGGGAAACTACACTTATTTTCTCTGCCTCACAGCACTACAAGGCTCTAGGGAGAGGACGCGTGCCACGGTGATCATTTACCTGTTCATTCATGTCTCCTGTTCGCCGCATTTCCTCGCCTCCTTCCCAAATCCGCTTTAGAATCCTCCACCTTCACAAAGCCCTCCCCATAGGCCCCTGCTGCATGTTTCCTGCCTCCTCATCCGTCCTCAGCTCTTGGGTGCCTGCTTTACACTGACTTGTGAGTACACCACCCCGTCATGTGCTTTGAGCCTTGTTTGTAGATGTTCCTTATCTTTCCATCTGGCCGTGAGGAAAGGGGCTCAAGTTTCCCTGGCAGATCAGGCACACCCCCAGACTTGGAGCCCCACAGGGGTGGAACGAGCCCCCTCTTCCCTCTGCAGCACCCCCGCCCCCTGTGGGCTGTGCCTGCACCACGAGCCACTAGCCGTCAGTCTGTCCGTGAGAACTGCAGCAAGGAGTGGGCTGGGAGGACCACGTGCTTAATCAGAACCAGCTTTGTGCTCACATGGCTGCCCAGGGGATAAAAATAATAGTAATAAAAGTTTAAGAGCAGCGTGTATTTTCTGTCTATTTTAATCAGTTTGTGATGAAATTGAACTCCATTTCTAGATCTGGGCCCCAGGGCTGGAGTCCTTTGCTGGTCTGCTGGTGCCCCCAAAGAAGCAGCAGGGAGGAAGGTGGTGGTGTGAGGAGTGGGGGGGGGGGCCTCAACATAGAGAGGAAAACGTGTCCTTATATGGACAATGCCTCACCCCTTCCACTCCTGGGTTAGCTCTGGGCTCAGCCTTCCAACACAGCATTTCTTCTTCTGTCTCCCCCAAGAGAGGTCATTCCCAGAGCTGCAACCCTAGGCAGGGGGAGTGAGGTCTTGGGAGGCTTTTGGGAGGGGGGTCTGAGTTTCCAGGAGCCCCAGAAGGGGCAGGGCAGAGGGGTTGGCCTCTCTCTCTCTCTCTCTGTCTGCCCAGGAGCGAGCAGCATGCTGGCAAAATCAGGAGGGAGAGAGCTCTGGTCAGGATGAGTGCCTTCCTGGCTCTGCAGGCCGGTGACTGTGAGTCCTTGGGCAAGTTCCTGACCTTCTTCACCAGGAAAAAGGGAATAACAACACCCCAACAGAGGAGTGAATGAGATGTGGAGTAAGAGCTGGCATTTACTGGGTACTCAGGCCGTGCCTGGCACGATGCTAAATGCTTTATACCCGTGTTTCAGGTTGAACCACACCATTCGCCAATATTCAAGTGTTTTGACCTACTAAAATAGCAATTTTATTTAGTTCAACCTAATACATTTTAGCTGCCTGAGACAATATAAAGAACAAATGGGAGTGGGAGCAGACCGAGGCCAACAAAAGAAGTGGGGGTCGGCTCAGCCACAGTCAGAGGGCTCCCTGGCCATGGAGGCAGTGGACCACAGTGGTTAGGAGCCAAGGTGTGGGCTTAAATCCCCACCCAGCTGGTTATTAGCTGCATACACCTCAAACTAGGCTTTAAACTCCCTTCTTACAGTTGCAAATCGCCCCGAGTTGCCAAATCCAATGGCTAACACTCAGGCTCATCTTATTCTACTTGGCAGAGCCTTTTGACACATTGATCTCCATCATTCCTTTCTTATTGAAATGATCACCCTTTGGCCTCTGGGACACCCCTCTCTGCTTGATTTCTTCCTGTCTCACCATGGCCAGTCCTTCTCCGTCTCCTTCGCAGACCTCTGTCCTGCCTTACTTTTCAGTGTCGGACTCTCTCCTTCCCTCCTCCATCCACATCCACCCCTGGGGACCTCATATACTCCCAGGGCATTCAGTGGCCTCATGAAGATGGCTCCTCATGTCCTGCCTCTAACCCCGACCTCCCTCCTCAACTCCAATTCATCTAAAGGTCAACCTACACAATAGGCCCACTTGGATGTCTAATGGACACCTTAAACTTCACATACACGAAAGTCTTGACTGTACCCCACCCCTACCCATTCTGATCTTAGTAGGTGGTACCACCATTGACCTGTGCTCCCTCACGAAAACTAAGGGTCACCTTTGACTTCCCTTTCTATTTCCAATTCATCAGCAAATCTTATCAGCTGCACTGTCAAAACATTATAAATCTGGTCATTTCCCACCTCTTCCATAGAGTCTAAGCTGCCATCATCTCAGGCCTGGGCTATCGTGGCAACCTCGAATCTGCTCTCCCTCTTACTCCTCCTGGGTCTGGTCACCACCTGAGTGATCCTTTACAATGGCCAGGGTTGTCCCACCGCACTTATAATAAAATCCAGTGTCCTGGTCACAGCCTACATGGCCTTGCAGATCTGGTCCTCCTCAGTCTCATTTCCTACCACTCTGCCCCTGGCCCGGGGCTCGGCCACCCTGGCCTCCTTACCTCTCCTTCTGGGAGTGTCTCCCGTACAGTGTCAGCTCAGGGTTTTGCTCCTGTTCCTTACCTCTGCCGTGCTACTGCTGGGACTCCTTCCCAAATGCCTTCAGGCCTCTGTTCAAATGCCTCTTCCTCAGAGAGGCCTCACCCTCTCCAACAACAGCACGCTCCCCCATCACCCTGCTCTGCTTTCTTCACAGCATGTGTTGTTGCCTGAGATCGTATGACATATCTGTTCATCCGTATTTTTGTCTCTCCCTCACTCGAATGTAAAGGCTCTGAGAACAGGAACTTGTTTCGTTCACTGCTTTTAACCCCAGCCCCAGGAGCAGAGCGGGCACTGACATACGGGTTGAGAGAAGGCCCATGGGAACGCCACCCCCTACCACATGCACACACCAGCCTCCATGGTTACAAAGCCCCTGATCTCACTGGTAGCTGAGGCCCGATGCCCTTGGCAAGGTGGCTGGGAAGGGCGGCCTGATCTGCCCGGTCTTGGGATTTGGGCCTACAAAGGGCTTTGCTTCCTCACCTCCCACCTGGGTCTGAATGAGAGGGAGTGGGCCACTCAGGCCAGAGGTGCAGAAGGACTTCCCAGCAAGAAGGGCTGGATCTCTCGGACAGTGGACCCTGCCATGTTATTCACTAGACGGGGAGGCCATGCAGGTGGTGGAAAGGTGCAGACTTTGGAACCAAACACACCTGGGTTGGAGTCCTGCCAGGGTAACTCATGCCAGGGAGTCATGTGACTCCCTGTGCAGCGTGGCTCGAAGGGCCTGGGCTTTGGGATCAGAGACACCCAGGGAAACGGCATCTCCTGCTTACTGTCTGAGTGACTGGGGATGGCTGCTGACCCTCGCTGAGCCTGGGTTTTCCCACTGAGAAACATACCCTGCCCAACTGCTGCATAAACTAAAAATGCACAAGAGTTTCTGGCCACGGCAGGCCATGGCAGGCCTTGAAGGTCAGCTTTTTCTCCTCCTGGGTGAGTTTTCGGACAAGTCCTTACCCACCCCAGGCTTCAGCTGCCTTCTGTGGTACAAGTTGACATGTCTGCTGCTAACCTGGAAGGAATGGCGGTATGACCATAATCAAGAAAGTGCACAGAGCACCCTTTTTCTTATGGAAACAACCCAAACGGCAGGATTAAAAGAGCCAGATGTGCTGCATTATAAAGGCTACCTCCCCCTGTCTTTTCTATAAGAGGGAAGAAGTAGTGTGGCTAATACGGAACAGCCAATGAGCCAAAGTCATTTTCATGAGGTCTTGAAATACATCATTCTATTAGCCACAGATATATAGTCTAAATGGTGTCTAGCACAGGCTACATGAGTGATAGTGAGTGACTGTCGGGGGCAGGGCCAGCCTGACATCAGCATTAGCTGTGGTCCCCACCCCGAGAGAAGGACCTTGCAGCCCCTTAGGAGGGAAGCAAGACTGGTCTTATCCAGAGGTTTAGCAGGGCAGCTGCAGATGGAGAGCAATGGAAGACACTGCCCAACAACCAGGCTTCAAAGTTCAGTCAAGTTTACTTCTTAGGGCAAGCGGTTCTTCACTGTATTTTAATTCATGACTTTTTTTAAGAATTTGTTTAAAAACTGTGGACCCTTTCTTCAGAAAAATGCTCTAATCCACAAACACATAAAAGTTTGCCTATAATATCAAAGGGTGCATGGGCCCATTGGGACCTCTAAGCCTGGTACTATCATGGAGAGAGCTGAGGGGATCGGGGACAGAGCAGGACTTGAAGCCTATTTAGCTGAGAGGAGCACAGGGGGAAAGATGCTGAAAGGGGGCGGGGGAGCAGCTCAGGAGCCTGTAGTCCTTTCCTATTTGCCCAGAGGTGGCTCTTGACGGAAAGATAAAGCTAAATGTGGCAGGAAGGACAAGAACATAGCTCCAGGTGTAGCAACAGAAAAAAGTGGGTGTGGAGGGGGGCTGCCCTTCCCTTTTTCTCTTTGAAAAAATACAAAACAAAACCCAATTAACCCGGAGTCGGCCCTGTTATCTCAGCTGGTCTCCCTCTCATCCCCTTCCTAGCACTTCTCCTAAGACCCACATCCCAGTCTGTAGTCTGAGGCCAAACCCTGCAGAGGCCCCTCTGAAGGAACCATAGATACATTATGATGGCCAAGATTAGAAGGAGACCAACTTAGGGGCAAAGAAAGCCCTTGAAGTTGCAGAATGAATTCCCCAAACCTTAAAAAAAAAAAAAAAAAAAAGAATCCCCAAATGTATTCTCTAGGGAAAAAAGAAATTTTTAAAAATGAGCCATTTGCTCTTTCTGGAAAAGGTGCTGACACTTTGCAGATAAGGAGAAATGAATTGCTGTCCTGCCTTCAGCTAGCCATGTAAATAGGACCCAAAGAGGCTAGGGATTCCAAAAGCAGATAACCTCATTAACAGGCGGGGCTTCCTTCTGGAACCAGCATGGGTCCCAAGTGTGGCGCTGTTAGAAATAGGTTTCTGGGGTCAAGTTCCCAGAAACACTGTTTTTTAAATTGCAGTACCTGTCTAGAAAGAAGCAAAACTCTGACCTGGGTGGGTGACAGGAGTAATCAGAAGCAGCAGCCCCTAGCCTCAAAACATGTGTTTCTAGCCCCCTTCTGAACTGACCATACACTTTGACCCATGGAATCTGCTCCCTTAGACTCAAGAGCCCCTGTGACAAACACATTCACAGAACTCCAGGGAGACACCCACAATATTCTACAGTTTCAGGTTTACTGTTGGCTACTGACAATTTAATTTGTGTTGCCATTATATGTTTTTTAAAAAAAGACTTTGGTTTTTAAGACTCTCTTTTCTTTTCTCCCACTCATTATGTATCATGGATCTTGGCTTTTATGATCAGGAAATCATATTACAAAATCCAGAATGGAGACAATGATTCCACATCTTGTGGAATGGCGGTGAAACAGGTTAGGGGTTTAGAAGTCAAGGGATTATATTCAAAGTCAGAGGAACAACAAAGCTGGTCTTCAAGATGCCTTATTTGGACACTAGCTTTTAACGTGTCACTGATAGTTACTAACCAGGCATTTCAAGGACAAGAAATTGTTTTCCCCAAACTACCTTTTTAGACAGTTCCAGGCAAGTAACAAAAAACCAAGAAAGGGCACCGGATTGCAAGTCCCAAGACGGGACTCTGGCCCTGGCTTGGCCCTCAGTAGAGCAGGGAACCTCATGAGGGAAGCTTTCCCTCTCTGAACAGCCTGGGTGTCCTGTCCTGTCAAGTGAGGGTGGTGGCCTAAACCATCTACTTCCAAGCCTCTAATTCTAACCCTACACAAAGGAGAAAAGGAAAGTCACAAACACACTACCTGCATTCCTTTAGGACAAATCCCCGTTCCTTACAGCTTGGACTCGCCCCTTCCTCACAGGAAACTCCACTCAGACCTGGTAAGCCTCTCCGTCCCCACGCGTCTCTTCCTCTCCCTCTGCTGTGTTATGATTACTTTTCTCTAACTGCAGAGGCAGGCCTGTCCCCGTTACCCGAAGCCTCAGCCCCTACTCACCTCCTGGAGGAAGTGTCCCCACTTGGACCTCACTCTGCTCCCTCTTCCTCACGGGTCTGTCCTGCCGGCACTGACACTTGTTCGTTGCGGCTTATAAAATACTATGTAGTCATTTTCCTGTGGGTGTGTCTTTTCTCCTCCTGCCCTGTCTCGCCCTTCCCTGCCTGGCATGTGGGGGTCAGGACTTGGGAGGGGGGACCATCAAGGTGAGCAGCCCTCTTCCCAGCCGGGGACAGGGCTGTGAGGCCACAGGGGACCGCCAAGTAGAGCTCCCACTTTCCTTCCTGTCTCATTGTTTTGCAGAAGATGGTTTGTCACCCACAAAGTGAACGCCTCAGGTTGGGATGGCAGCCTCGGCTGCAGCCCTGTTCAGGTTCGGTGGGAAGGGGGCGCTGAGAAGCGGGATTCTACGTGTGGCAGGGGTGGGTGGGCACGACCTACCGTCCACGGTGACTTGGCAGGAACACTCAGCCTGGCCGGCGCTGTTCTTGGCTACGCACTTGTATAAGCCCCTGTCCTCGGGCAGTGCCTTCTCAATGGAGACGGAGCACAGTGAGCCTGGGCGGGAAGAGGAACATTTGTTGAGTGGACCAGGTCTGAGCCCAACACCTGCCGGGCACTTGGAGCATCAGAGCGAGTGTTATTCACACGCCCAGAAATCAGAGGCCCTGTGGGAACCAACCCGCTCGCCCCACCAAAGCCAAGGCACTTTTTGCGGATAACCCAGACCCAAAATAACTGATCCCTAAATATACCCAACCACCCCCCACCCCAGCAAGTTCTCTCATGGGGATATGATAGAAAGGTAAGAAGAAGAGAGAGAAATAGCCTCTGCCTTCGGAGAGCGTCAGCACAACAGAAGGGGCAGATGGACCCAGGCCCTCACACTGGATGTCACCAAGAGAGACAAGCAGTAGTCGGGCTCAGGTCCACAGACTGTGCTACGGACAGTGGCAGGTGAGGACACTCTGCCCTGCTTACAGCAATGCTTCTGGGAATGCATCCTAGAAAAGGGCATTTTGAACAAAGAGGTGGTGGGGGGAGGGCAGGAGCCCCTGTCCAGCAGGGACACTGGCCTGTGGGCAGATCTGTTGGGAGGAGACAGTGACAAGCCTGGGACCCCGGAGCTGGCTTTTCAGGAACGGTATCTGAGCTGAGAATCATGGCCGATGAGGGGCCCTGGGCTGGGAGAGGGGCTCTGTGGGGCTGCCTCTCTTCAGTGCAGGGTCCTTTGGTCCCCTCGGAGAGGGATGGCCTTCTTTTCCACGGGGCTACCCTTGCCCCAGCACACCTCTGCTGGCCTGGTTGGGGGAAGGAGGGGTCAGGCTGGGCATGAACAGGAGTCTGGTCCTCACCCATCCTAGCTCTCTCATCCCAGGGCTGGCTACTTCCCTGGGGGACACGTTTGGGGAGTTTCCCTTAGGGTGTGGGGGACACCAGCTGAGGACTGGGCTTGCTGGGCCAGGCAGGAGGGCAGCAGTAGCCTCGTTCCTGCCATCAGACACACACACAAGCCAGCAGCACGGCGTCCTGCCCAAAGCTGCCCTGTCGTCAGGGCAGCCGTCATCACACGAGGAGGAGGATACAGCCGGAGCCACATGCATCCTGCCGCCTGGAGCCACCGGCTCCGGCCGCCCCCCTTTCCGCCACGCTGCCCGGCACAAGTCACTGGCTCTGAGCGGGCAGAGCTGTGTGCGTCCCAGGTGCGTGTGCGAAGCAGCATGGCCTTTGATCTCAAAAGTCCCCGCACCCCCATCAGACAGATGCACAGACTTGACCAACAAATACCAGCATATTCAGAGAGAGGAAGGGTGACGTCAGTTCTGCCCAGAGAACCTCACTAAGGCTGGAGGAGAAAGCAGAGACAGAATAGTCCTCTTTACTTCCTGGCACCTGGGTAAGGTCTTCAACAGGGAAACCTCAGTCCCGCCGACCCCTCGGGGCAGGATGGCTGATCTGCGCCCCTCCCTCCTACACTCTCACTGAGACCCCACCTCTCAGAAGGACCTCGCTATGCCCTCCCACCGGGGTCGGCAATGCCTCAGGATCTCTTCCCATTGTGGCTAGGAGATAGAATTTGCAGATGCTACAGCAGAAAGGATTTAGGTTGGATTTTTAGGAGCTCTGTCATGAAAGAGAGAACTATGCGGCACAGGAATCGGGGAATGAGGGTTACTATCTTCTAGAGAGAGAAATTTCCATTCATCTGGGAGGGCAGGGGCATGCGAAGATGACCTCTGGCCCCCAAACTCGAGGCTTAGAAGAAACGGACCCCATCTTGCCATTTTCCCTCAGTCTGAGGCTAAGGCTCGGGGAGCAGATATCCCACTGCCAACCGACATCCTGGTCGAATCCTTGATTGTCTCTCAGCTTCAGTCCCCCAGCTGCCTTCAGCCTTAAACCCAAATGGGACAAAACAGTAGTGAGACCCCCAGGAGAGGTGGAGCATGTAGACCATAGCCCTCACCCTTCACGGGGGGAAAGCATCAGAAAGGCAGTTTTTCCAAGCCGCTCACAGCCTGGACCCCTGGCCATGTGCGTGGGCTGGGGGAGGGCCCCCAGCAGGCTTGGAGGCTGGGCTGGCCCAGATTGAAGCATCTGGTATTTCCTGTGGGACAGCTTATTCCTGACCTCCAGAAGAAAAACTGTTTCCCAGAGTTTTTTTTGAGAAGCCTCAGCCTGGTGGGGAATTTTGAGAGGAAGGTGAGGGGGATGGGAACCAGGGATCCAATGAATGGCTCAGCTAGACCGGTCCCTGGGAGAGCCCCTCAAGGCCACAGAGTCTGAAGACCACCCCACCGTCTTGTGCTTTTTCTGAGTGTGTGGGGAGAGGGGGCGTGGGGTGTATGAGATAGAGGGAGTGGTCCCAAGGACTAGAGGCTCTGCTCCGAGGCTGCCCTCAGTCAGCAGTGTCTCCTGACCTGGTCCCCCGGCATGCCAGGACAGTACAACTCAGCTCCAGGTCACCTCCTCAGGGATGGTGCCTTCCTTGCCATCTCTAAGCACCCCTGGCCATAGGTGGACCTCTTCGGTGCCCTGAGTTCACCTTTATCAGAGCTTGTCTCCCAAGGCCATTACTGAAACACACGCCTCTCTCCCACGCTAGATCATGGAGGGCAGCGACTGTGACTATTATGAATGTTTTTCCTGAGCCTGGAATGCAGTCAGTTTAAAAACAAAAATTTGCCGTTCTGAGAATGTCCAAGGCATACTCCTCGAGCAGGTGATCTGGTAGGATCTATGCAACAGAAAGTCATGAACACTTAATCAAACATAACCTACCATTGAAAAAGATAATATAGTTTCTAAAAGGAAAAAAAAAAATGCCTAACTCAGAATTCTTCAAGTGGATTATGCATACAATGAAAAGGGCTAGAATACTGCCTCACACATAGTAGGTGCTGTATAAATCCTTGTGTTTTGTAGGGTGGACTTATACAGGTTTTGAAAAAGCCTTTGCAAGATCCCACACTGAAGGCAATTAAAAATGAATCATCGGTTGACAGCAGCAACAAAAATGAACCCTCATTCATAGATGGGGAGAAATGTTTGCCAGGGAGAGGAGCCTGGCCCGGGGACAGGAAACAAGGCATAAAGATGAAAGCACTTCTCAGGAGCAGCGCAGAGCTCACCGGCCAGCCATGGGCCTCCCAGTCCCGGGCCAAGGCCTGAGCAGCGCTGCTGCAGGTCCAGAAAGGGCCTGGTGAGGTCGCTCTGCAGGCCTGGAGGGCAGGCCCAGCTGCTGTAAGGGAGCACCATCCGCCCTGCCGTTCTGGGGGATGCAAGAAGAGCAAGGACACCTCCACAGGTCCCTCCAAGGATGAACAGTCAACTCAACTGACTGCCATCACACCTCTCCTGCTCTCCTTGGTGCTAGACAGAGTGGACATAATCATGTTTTGGGGGGGCCTGTGGGCTATGAACCCTATCCAAGTACAGGGTTCAGAGAAGCACCCCTGAAACCTATCAACAGTGCCCACCAGCAGTAGGTCACAGACACACACATTGATGGGGGAAGAGCACAAGAGTCTGTCATGGCCAAAGGCCCCAGGGACAACAGTCTGGGAAGGAGTCCTGGAGGAAGTGAATCTTGATCTTAGATGGGGTAACAGAAGGGGGTTCAGTGCAGTGGAGCAAGAAGGGTTACGGGTCAGGGAGGCGGGGGTGGAGAGGATGCTCAGTAGGGTGTGAAGGACGGGGAAACCCACTTAGCAACCCCCCTTCTCCCTACAGACCCCTCCGAACTCCAGCTTCCTTCCTTATTTCCACTGGTACCATCACTGCGACCCAGGCGCCCACACATGGACACTCAGTGCGCCTCCACACCTTCCTCTCCTTTACCCCAGCCGCCCACCCTTCCAAGCCAGGCAACAGGTTCTGTTAATTCTGCCTTTGCTTCTTGCACTGGTTATCTCCTGTCTGTGGCCATGGCTACCTTGTTCGTCCAGGCCTCACCACCTTTCTCCCCACCCTCTTCGGTAAGCTCCTTCCTTGTCTTTGGGCACAGAATCAATCAAAACCCGTAAACCCCAGCTTTGTGTCTATTGCTCTCCATTCCCAACTCTTACATGGCTCCCTACTGCCTTTAGAATTGAGTTCCTTAGCATGATAGGGGATGGAATGGGGCCGCGCCTCCCTCTCGAGCCCAGATGATGCTGGGAGCGGGCCTGCCTTGCCTGCTGCCTGTGTTCTTGCTTGGGAAGCCCACACCCTCCCTCTCCTGCTGCGAGCCCTGCCCGCCTTCACACTTCAGATCAAGGCCCTGCTCTTTCACCACCAGCCTCTCCCTGCCGCCCAGCACTCAGCTCCCTCTCCTCTCACTCCCAGCAGCTCATCATCGGCACTTGGCTGGAAGAGGTTTATCACTGTGCGTGTGTGTCCTCTCTTTCCAGATCCATCGAGAGTAGATTTACTCATACCTCTCAGAGGTCCCCCTCCCTGCAGCGGAGCCTCCTGAAGTGGTCACTGCCAAGGCTTCACCGCAGGTTTTCTCCTGGGTCTGTGTTTGAGCCGGGCTCTTGTAGATTTGGACAGGGACGCACTAGAGAAGGGGCAGTGGACAGAGCGTGGCTGCTGCTTTGAGACCAGGCCTTCTCCCTCCCAGGCCAGTTTCAAGGTCAGCTTCCTCTACTGCAGTGAGAATACCAGGAACTCACAAGCCCAGAGGGCACCGCCAGTCTTCCAGCCTCCTGACAACTGTTGACGTGTTGCGGAATAAACAGCCATTAGCCTTTTCCCTTGATAGGCAATGCTCTCGGGGAGCTGTTCAGGGAAGGACCAGGATACTGACACGCTAACAAGAAGTAACTAAGAGGTGATGGAGCACAGCGGTCTAGGCGTTGGAACTCAACTGCCTGCCTTCCAATCCCAGCTCTGTTACTAACTAGCTGTGCAGCCTTGGGCAAAGTGCTTAACTTCTCTGTTAGATGGGCAGTATAGTGGTTGTGAGGATTAAATGAGTGAAAAGCATAGTAAGATGCCTGGGTCAGTGTCTGGCACGTGGTGTTCAATTAGTGCAGGCTATTCTTATTTTTCAAAGGAGAATTACAAATATTTAGAACCTTTTTAAAAGTTGGTTTGGGGGCTATCTCCATAATTCCCCCTCCCCACCCCAGTCTCTCTCTATCCTCTCATTGTGCTGGCCTTCATTTAATCATGTCTTCTTCCCCAGCTTTAGACCTAAAGGGTCCGTCTGAGGTGCTTTCTGTGGGAGGTGACACTGGAGTAGCCAGTGTAAAAGGGTCTCAGCGCCCAGCAGCTATGCTACATCAAGGCACCCTGGGTATGAACAATCCATTCTAAGGGCTCAGGTGCGTTTCTGAGACCAGAGCTGAGGTGTGCTTACACTGCTCTGTCCAGTTGATTGTTTATAAGCAGCTCTTGGTGGCTCTGCAGGTTCCACGCAGGTCCCACAACAGCTGCACAGCCATGGGCATTGCCCTCAGCCGTCCCAACATCAGCTTCCCCGAGGGTGGTACAGCCATGGACCTCACAGCGTGTAGGACTATGGGACCACACATGTCCCCACGATGGCAGCTGCCCACCTTCTGTCCCGCCCCGAGAGGTCACCACAGGGTAGCCTGGGAAATTCTCCTGGTCAAGGTTTCGGGTCAGTTTTACCCGAAACTTTCCAACAGGGAGGGGCCCACAGAGGTAGCAGGGAAGGCTTGGCTTCCACTGCCCTGGACATCTCACCCCACCATGGTGATCCCCATACCTTCCTGTGTGTGGACAGGCCGAACTAGCAGAGGCAGGGGGATGGATGAGATGGCTTCTGGAGGCCCCGACCAAGCTGAGGATTTTCAGGTGGAAAAGCTATCGTGTCAACACATTAGCAGAAAAGACACCCTTTTTTTCTCTCCTGGCCAATTTCCCCTTTACTCCTTCAGCAGTTAGATTCAAAACGCTCAGCTGTTCCAGATTTGCTGTCTGAGCTGCAGAGTGAAGACAGAAACTCCGTCGTGAGCTGAGAGGGACAATGCTATTTTCAAATGCTTCATTAGGGTTTTTAAGAGGAAGGAAGAAAGCCAGATGAGGGGTGAGGGAGGGGTGGAGTGGGGTGCCGTCAGAGGACGGGAAGGAAGGCAGCGCAGCGGGGGGAGTGCTTCTGTCTCAGCTGATCTGGATTTGACAGGACTGTTAGGGCCTCTGACTGCCCTCTACCCCTCAAGGTTAAAATGCCACATCCCCGGGAGCTTGTGCCCTGCCCTGTCCAGAAGCACCAGCATCAGCCTCGAGTCAGGCCAGACTCTATCCAGGGCCGGCCACCAGAGTGGGGCGTGGGAAGCCTGCTGTCCTTGGAGCTCCCATCCAGGACTGGGATTTACGAAAACATTTCAAACCAAATGAGGGGTCAGGGAAAATACCTCTCTCGTCCCCATCTCTTCTCTAGGTTAAACTGGCCCATCTGAGAACTCCAAACCCTGAAAGGCCCCAGATGGCAGGATTTAGGGCCCCCCCTCTTCTCTCCACAACCCAAGAATGTGAAATACCAGCAAACAAAAGTCTCATCCAAATTAGGAAGCGAGTGGCTCTGTCTGCCTGTGAGTGTGTGCCGTAGGCGCTGCTTGGGGTTTTGGCTTCCCCCTCGGGTCCCTTCAAACACACAATGTTATCAAGACTTAAGTTGTTGACCCCAAATCACATCCCGTCACTGCACACCCTGACCTGAACCTAAAATACTGCTTCAAAGGCAGTTCTCAGCCCCAAGCCCCTGGTGCCCCCCATTTCCAAGCCTATAATCGGAGCCTTCTCTGGGCCAAAGCTGGGCATTAGCCCAGGCCTGCTCTGAGGAGCCACGCCTAGGGGTGCCATGAGGGGGCTCTGCCAGACAGATGCCGAGATCTGGGAATGTGCCTGGGGGACCAGGCACCCACCCCTGTCCCCCAGCAATGGAGTGTGGCGGGTACCAATCCTGTGAGTGAGGGGCACAGAGAGTGGCCTTTCCCACCCAGGCTCTGGGCTACTAACACCATCAACAAGCCAGGGCTCCAGGAGCTGACGGTGGCTGGGACAGAGCTACCCTTCCTCCCGGCCCCAACCGTGTTACCTTCTTGGGAGAGGACAATGAACTTGGTAGTCTTGAGCGTCTTTCCATTCAGTGTCCAGGTGATGGTGGCCGGGGGGTCAGAGGACACCTGGCACTGGAGCAGCAGTTTCGCACCCTCCACCACACGGAGATCTCGTAGCTTCTCCTTGAAGGCTGGGGCTGTCCCTTGGCTCTCGGGTCTTTTTTCATTATCTGTGGCCCCTGCATGGCCCCTCTTGCAGTTCACATCATTCTTAACCTCCTTCTTAAGTTCTTCGTTCCCAGCTGGTTTTAGGGCCTCGGACAACTTGGCATTGCCCAAGGGTTTGGGGGTCTCAGCTGACTTGACATTACCCAAGGGTTTGGGGGTCTCAGTCAGCTTGGCATTACCCAAGGGTTTGGGGGTCTCGGCCGGCTTGGCATTACCCAAGGGTTTGGGGGTCTCAGCCGGCTTGGCATTGCCCACGGGTTTGGGGGTCTCAGTCAGCCTGGCATTACCCACGGGTTTGGGGGTCTCGGCCGGCTTGGCATTACCCAAGGGTTTGGGGGTCTCGGCCGGCTTGGCATTGCTCATGGGTTTGGGGGTCTCGGCCGGCTTGGCATTACCCAAGGGTTTGGGGGTCTCGGCCGGCTTGGCATTGCCCATGGGTTTGGGGGTCTCGGCCGGTTTGGCATTGCCCACGGTTTTCAGAAACCCTGAAGGCTGGGCATTGCCTACAGGCTTGGGACCTTCTGCTACCTTGGCATTCAAGGCTTCAGAGTTGTTACTGCCATTCTCTGCAGGTAATTTTTTCTTACTGCCCAACACCGAGCGAAAATCTGGGGTGGCAGGTTTTGGAGGTGGCACCTTCTCAGGCACAGGGGTCTTGGGAGTCCCCTTCTTGGCCAGGACAGAGCGGAAGTCCACCTGCTGGGGGCTATGCACCTTCCTCTCTTCCTCCGACACAGTCTTCGGCTTCACCTGCCGCTGCAGGTTGGCGCGGAAATCCATCTGCTCGGCTGGGATCTCCTTCAGGTCCTCTTCAGACAAGGTCTTGGTACTCACCTTCTTGCCCAGGAGGTCGCGGAAGTCCAGCTGCTCCACCTCCTGCTGGCGGATGGCCTCCTCGGTGTGCTGCCGCGTCTCCACACGCCTCGTGAGCACCCCGCGCACGCCCTCGCCGTCTCCCTCGTCGGGCCCGCCCTGCCCTCCTGCTGGCCAGCCGGGCCTCAGGCTCCCGTAGCCACCACCGCCACCACCATCAGCGCCAGCTCCCCGGCTGCAGAGGCCCTCACCGCTGGCAGGCTCCCTCCCCCTGCGACCAGTGAAGGGAAAAAGGAAAGTAGCAGGAGGAAAAGGGGCTGGGTAAGAAAGAGACGTCAGGGGAGAGCAAATCCCCAGGGAGGGAGGGAGGGTGGGTGGAGGGGAGGGGCAGGGGAGGGGGGCTGGCCAGGCCGTGTTTATAGAAGGGAACTTTGGTGAGAGGAGCTTGCTTGCTTAGTTGATTTGTTACATCGGTAATGACTTCAGTAGCCTTATAAGGGTGTATGCCAAAAAAAAAAAAATTTCACCCCCCTCTCCTCCCCTGCTCTCCCTCCCTCATTCCCCTTCCAATCTCTCCCTCTTGGCTCGGGCAGCCTCTACTGGAGGATACAAACAATCTGGGCCTGCTGGGCTGGGCCTGCTGGGAGCAGGAGGAAGGTGGGCGGGTGGTGGCACGGGCCCTGGCTGGGCAGCCCCTGGGTGGTACTCACCGTGGGACAGCTCTGGCAGGGCTGCTCTGTGGCATCAGGGACACCTGGCAACTGCATTCACCAACCCGGTTCCTGAAGAATTCAAGGGATCAATACAGATCAAGAGGCTTTCTGGGCCAAGGGCCTGCCCAGCCTGGGGCTGTGAGGAGGGCAGGGCAGGCGGGAACTTGGCCATGGGCTGGCTGGCTGACCCCAGGGAAGACAGGACCCTGGGCTAAGCTGTGACCCTAACACACCCACACCAGACCTAGATTTAGGGCAGGGCCCTCCCCCACTTTGGTCACACTTTATTTTTCCAGCTCTTGTTTAAAAAGGAAAAAAAAAAAAAAAAGAATCTTCTGGGCAATAGCTACGGTAGGCATCCAGAAGTAGGACTACTTTTCTGTAAGTATATTACAAAAATTATACAATCAATAGATCACTCGGTCAAGGAAGAGTGAAGACTAACACTGCTAAGGGCTGTGATGGAGCCCCTTGGTCTAGACTGTGTGGCCCCGGTCAGCCTGCCCCGTGACCCTGAGTCTGACTCCATGCTCCCTTAATACAGAGGTCGTCATTCCTTCTCCTCACAAGGTGCCCCTACCTGCTAGGTCCCCTTCACCTGCTCATGAAACGAAAGCACCCTCCAATCCCTACCCACCAGTGAATGCCCTCAGATCAGAACTTTTTGTATTAAAAACCTAACAGGTGTCTCCCTACAAGGGTGACCCATTTTCTTCTTCCGTTGGGTGGAGAGGGCCCCGGATTCTTCAGCCCACTGTTAAAGCTGTTCATGACCAGCTGAGGCCCCTCTGCTCAGGAAAGGGGCTGCAACCAGGCTCGCTGTGCTGGGCTTACAGCAGATCAGCCCTCCGACCCCACAAGGCTGCCACCTGCTGGCACTTCTGGGCTCTGACCAGCCAAGAAGGTTCTGCTCAGACGAGGGGAAGTGGAGGGGCAGATCTGAGAGCCAAAGGTGACTCTGCCTGATAATAACCATGTCGTATGCAGCACCTTCCGGCCTTCATGACTCGCAGCCACTATCTTTCTTGTCCCCACACAGCCCAGTGAGGTTCAGAGCACTGCTGCGCCCAACGCAAAGGGAAGAAAGGGAGGCCCAGGAGTTTCCGGGATGCAGTGTTGGGCTCTTGGGGTCTCGCACTTATTCCCTGCACTTGGCCATCTTACTTGCACTTCAGGGGCTGACACATGCCCCAGACCCTACCGTAGACACAATCCATCTCACTTACTCATAGCAGCTCTGAAAGGTTGGGGTCAGCATTGTTTTTTGTTTTGTTTTTATTTATTTATTTTTTGCTGTGTTGGGTCTTCGTTGCTGTGCGCGGGCTTTCTCTAGTTGTAGCGCACAGGCGCTACTCTTTGTTGCGGTGCGCAGGCTTCTCATTGCGGTGCTTCTCTTGTTGTGGAGCACGGGCTCTAGGTGCTCGGACTTCAGTAGTTGTGGCACGTGGGCTCAGGAGTTGTGGCTCACGGGCTCTAGAGCACAGGCTCAGTAGTTGTGGCGCACGGGCTTAGCTGCTCCGCGGCATGTGGGATCTTCCCGGACCGGGGCTCAAACCCGTCTCCCCTGCACTGGCAGGAGGATTCTTAACCACTGCGCCACCAGGGAAGCCCAGCATTCTTTTTATAGGTAAGAAAAATGAAGTTCATCAAGGTTAAGTAATTTTGCCTAAACTCACAGGGCTGGCTAGCAGGGGAAGGGGTTGGGACCTGGGTCTACTTGAATCCAAGACCTGTAACTTTCCCATCCCACCCCACTGATTGCTGACCAGTACAAATCTATTCTGGGACGTGTGTGTTTGTGTGTGTCTCTGTGTGTATGTGTATATCAACTGCAGATGTGTGGGCTCCACCTGATGGGCACCTGTGCCTGTAGGCCCATGTTTGGGAACGTGTGTATGTCACCCCCACGTGGACAGAGAGCTGAGCATGTGTCCCGTAGCTCTGCTGATGCATGTGGGTATCTACCTTCCTTTGCCTGGCCTCCCTCCCAATGGAGGACCAGCTCCGGGTCAGGCACCGGCAGCCCACTGTGTGGCAGATGATTCTTGAGGGTCCCGGGGTGGGGGTCACTGTTCACTCCTGGACACTGGGACCCACATGACAGAAGGAGAGGTTGATCTTTTGTGCTCCCTAGCACTCCTCTCATCTTCTGGGGTCCCCTTCTGGTCACCTTCCTCAATGCTCAAGCTCTCGGGGGTGCAGATTCAAGGTTCGGGGAGTTTGAGGGCCCAGGGTGCTCCTGTGCGCCACACACAGCAGTTAGGTGCCTCCTCAGTGCCAGGCCCTGGGAAGGCTGGGAGGCCCTCAGAGCATCCTGAGAACTCAGCACAGAAGGCTAACAGGGCTTGGGTCAACCATGGGAGGTCACTTGGGGGTGAGGCCCAGCCCCCTGGCACCCCCCTTCTGCCAGGCTGCTGGCCAGTAGAGCCCACTCTGTTCCCACTTTTCTTTCAAGCACAGGGTGTGGGGCCTGGGGTTGGCGTGGAGCAGGAGGACGAGATGCCCAAGGGCCATGTTTTCCGGGGAACCCTTTTCGACATCTCCTCAGCTGAGTTTCCTCCTCTCACAAGCAGCACACAGCCCAGATGCAAAAATCAGGAGCAGACACTGACCAGATGGCCCTGCTTTGCCCTAGCCAAGCCCCTCAGAGGCTCTAAATGGTGGGGTGCCCTGACCCCCAAGCTGGAGTAAGCTCTATCTCCCCATGGGGGAAGCAGGTAAGCACTTCTGTTGTTTTCTATTACCTGCCTTGAAGGAGG
This sequence comes from Balaenoptera borealis, assembly GCF_965194805.1. Classification (NCBI taxonomy): domain Eukaryota; kingdom Metazoa; phylum Chordata; class Mammalia; order Artiodactyla; family Balaenopteridae; genus Balaenoptera; species Balaenoptera borealis. The sequence continues at coordinate 69,391,361 of NC_138862.1, forward strand.
CAGGTACAGGTGGCCTTCCCCAGGCCTCACCCTGAGGTACCCAGGCAGTCTGAGGGGGCAGATGGGAGGTAGAGAACTTGGGATACCATGGCTGGCCCACTAAGTATATCATTCCTTGGCATGGGGCTCACAATGCCTGCAGCCACAAACTTAAGTCTCTGCTAGACTTTGAAGGCTAATCATGGGTTCATCTGGAGCCTGCAAAGGTCAGAGAGGCCTGTTGCCTGGAAGCCACACCCCAGATAATCTAACCAGCTGATCAGCCCCTTCGGCCCTCTTTTTTTTCTTTAAATTTATTTATTTGTTTATTTTTGGCTGCGTTGGGTCTTCATTGCTGCACGGGCTTTCTCTAGCTGTGGTGAGCTGGGGCCACCCCTTGTTGCGGTGCGCGGGCTTCTCATTGCGGTGGCTTCTCTTGTTGCGGAGCACAGGCTCCAGGCACACAGGCCTCAGTAGTTGCAGCACGTGGGCTCAGTAGTTATGGCTCATGGGCTCTAGAGCGCAGGCCCAGCAGTTGTGGCACACGGGCCTAGTTGCTCCGTGGCATGTGGGATCTTCCCGGACCATGGCTCAAACCCGTGTCTCCTGTGTTAGCAGGCAGACTCTTAACCACTGCGCCACCAGGGAAGTCCCTTTGGCCCTCTTTGGTGTCTGCACATACTGTATTCAGTTACAAAGTCAGGCCTGAGGCTGAGGCGCCACGCCCATGCCCAGCCCAGGTGCTGCCACAGAGGACACGCGGCTGTCGCCCTATAGGCTGTACCTTTTACAACTAACAGAATCCTTTGTGTTCCCTGCCTCCTAAACCCTGAATAAGAAGCCCCAGTCTTTGGTTACAAAGCCTTGGACGCTGTCCCACTCTGAATCACCCACCCCTGGAATGGATTTTATATGCAAAATTAGTTTAAAGAACTAATTTCCTGGCAAGTATCAATTTTTGAAATATTTCAGCTGGAATTTGGAGCTGACTTTTTGACATTTCCCCTTTTAGTTAGGGAGACAAGGGCTA